>NC_132928.1:16982000-18421500 GCF_047675955.1 Chlorocebus sabaeus | reverse complement strand
ACAAAACCAAAAGCTCATTCTTTGAAAAGATCAATAAAAATCAACCAGGTTAACTAAAACATACTAGCCCCTGAGATGAGACCTAGATGTTTGCCTTATATTGGCAATCAATGAGCAACCACTTATGCCAGACCGGTAGACTAAAACTCATTAACATTGTTTCCTTTCTTTCGTTCATTCCACCAATTAAAAAAAAAAAAAAAAAACCTTAATACTGAATACCTACTCTGTGCCAAACACCATTCTAAGTGCTTGAGATTTATCACTGAATAAACACAACAAGTAAGTAAACTGTATATTACATTAGAAGGTATCACGTGGAAGAAAACATAGATCAGATTAAAAAGAGGACTAGAAGCTGTCCTTAATTTGGTATAAATTTATAATATATAATACTATTATTCTCATCCCTTTCTTATCCTCTTATATAACATAAATATATTAATAATAGTTAATTTTATATCACAGTATTTGAATTACAGGATAGGAAGAAGAAAAATGAACATCACCAATGACTTCGCAGCCTCTTTTGGGAAAAAGGCTGGCATATTTTCCATTGTACATAGAGTAATTGTACCATGTTAGATGGAAGTATGATTTTCTTATTGACTTATTTGGAGATTAAATATGGATTATAAAAATGTATATGAGTATCAAGTTGACAAGAGGTGAGGAGGTAATAGTTCTATGTATCAACTTGGCTAGGACGTGGCACTCAGGTATTTAAGCCAACACTAAACTAAGTGTTGCTGTAAAAGTATTATGTAGATGTGATTAACATCTACAATCAGTCGACTTGCAGGAAAAGATATAATCCTCTGTAATCTGAGTAGGCCTCATCCAGTCAGTCAAAAGGCATTAAAAGCAGAACTGAGTTTTCCTAAGGAAGAAGGAATTTGCTTGTGAACTTCAGCATCAGCTCTTCCCAAAGGTTTCCAGTCTGTCAACTTGCCCTGAATTTTGGACACAAGTAGCCAATCACCACAATCACACAAGTCAATTCCTTGCAATAAATCTCTTCATATTAAGTATCCTACTGGCTCTGTTTCTCTGGTAGAACTCTGACTGATACAGTCAGCTACATAGAGAAAATAACATTTGGGCAAAGACTTGCAGTTAAGCATGGTGTGTACAAGGAACAGCAAAAAGGCCAGGGTGGCTGAATAAGAGTGAGCAAGGGGAGAGACGTAGGAGAGGAGATTATTCTATTAACCATAAGAAGCAGCAGAGAAAGTACAGGCTGTGAGTTGAAAGGTCTTCTTTAGCATCCTTTCTCTCATAAGCCAAGCCCACATCATGACAAAAAATGATGCTACCATCATCCAAATATCTCTCCTTCTCTAAAATGGTACAAATGAATGTTCCCCATCTCCACTGTTGACAAAAGCTTCTGGTTACTACAAGGAGATCTTTTGTAGCTAACTCATTGTACATTACTGCATATATTCAGAACATTATTTGTGAGCTGAATCATGTTGGTAGTGTCTCCACTAGGGGGTATGGAACTCTGGAGCCAGGCTAGAACATGGATCCAAAATCACCCAAACGTGGATCAAGGACTGACGAGCCATCTACAGTCAATGGGACAGTTTACCTGTTTTCCTTGGGTAAGACGGTAGTTTGGAGTCAAGAAGATTTAATGCTTCTAACTGGTCCCGCCCAGATGTAGTTGAAAAAATAAAGACCAGGATTCCAGATCCAAGATGGCCGAATAGGAGCATCTCCAGTCTGCAGCTCCCAGCGTGATCAACACAGAAGACAAGTGTTTTCTGCATTTCCAACTGAGGTACCTGGTTCATCTCATTGGGACTAGTTGGACAGTGGGTGCAGCCCACAGAGGGCGAGTCAAAGCAGGGAGGGGCATCGCCTCACCCATAAAGCACAAGGGGTCAGGGGATTTCCCTTTCCTAGCCAAGGGAAGCCATGACAGAGGGCACCTAGAAAAACAGGGCACTCTCAGACAAATACTGTGCTTTTCCAATGGTCTTAGAAAATGGCACACCAGGAGATTATATCACATGCCTGGCTCCACCGATCCCAAGCCCACGGAGCCTTGCTTACTGCTAGTACAGCAGTCTGAGCTCCACCTGTGAGACAGCAGCCTGGCAGGGGGAGGGGCGTCTGCCATTACTGAGGCTTCAGTAGGTAAACAAAGCAGCCAGGGAAGCTCAAACCGAAGGAGATAGAGATACAAAAACCCTTCAAAAAATCAGTGAATTCAGGAGCTGATTTTTTGAAAAGGTCAACAAAATCGATAGACTGCTAGCAAGACTAATAAAGAAGAAAAAAGAGAAGAAGCAAACAGACACAATAAAAAATGATAAAGGGGATATCACCACTGATCCCACAGAAATACAAACTACCATCAGAGAATACTATAAACACCTCTATGCAAATAAACTAGAAAATCTAGAAGAAATGGATAAATTCCTGGACATATACACCCTTCCAAGACTAAACCAGGAAGAAGTGGAATCTCTGAATACACCAATAACAGGCTCTGAAATCGAGGCAATAATTAATAGCCTCCCAACCAAAAAAAAGTCCAGGACCAGAGGGATTCACAGCCAAATTCTACCAGAGGTACAAGGAGGAGCTGGTACCATTCCTTCTGAAACTATTCCAATCAATAGAAAAAGAGGGAATCCTCCCTAACTCATTTTACGAGGCCAGCATCATCCTGATACCAAAGCCTGGCAGAGACACAACAAAAAAAGAGAATTTTAGACCAACAACCCTGATGAACATCGATGCAAAAATCCTCAATAAAATACTGGCAAACCGACTCCAGCACATCATCAAAAAGTTTATCCAACACAATCAAGTTGGCTTCATCCCTGGGATGCAAGGCTGGTTCAACATACGCAAATCAATAAACATAGTCCATCATATAAACAGAACCAACGACAAAAACCACATGATTATCCCAATAGATGCAGAAAAGCCTTCAACAGAATTCAACAGCCAGCCCTTCATGCTAAAAACTCTCAATAAACTAGGTAATGATGGAATGTATCTCAAAATAATAAGAGCTATTTATGACAAACCCACAGCCAATATCATACTGAATGGGCAAAAACTGGAAGCATTCCCTTTGAAAACTGGCATAAGACAAGAATGCCCTGTCTCACCACTCCTATTCAACATAGTGTTGGAAGTTCTGGCCAGGGCAATCAGGCAAGAGAAACAAAAGGTATTTAATTAGGAAAAAAGGAATCAAATTGTCCCTGTTTGCAGACGACATGATTGTATATTTAGAAAACCCCATTGTCTCAGCCCAAAATCTCCTTAAGCTGATAAGCAACTTCAGTAAAGTCTCATGGTACAAAATCAATGTGCAAAAATCACAAGCATTCCTATACACCAATATCAGACAAACAGAGAACCAAATCATGAGTGAACTCCCATTCACAATTGCTACAAAGAGAATAAATACCTAGCAATACAATTTACAAGGGATGTGAAGAACCCCTTTAAAGAGAACTACAAACCACTGATCAACAAAATAAAAGAGGACAGAAACAAATGGAAGAACATTCCATCCTCATGGAGAGGAAGAATCAATATCGTGAAAATGCCCATAGTGCCCAAAGTAATTTATAGATTCAATGTCATCCCCATCAAGTTACCAATGACTTTCTTCACAAAACTGGAAAAAACTACTTTAAAGTTCATATGGAACCAAAAAGAGCCCATATTGCCAAGACAATCCTAAGCAAAAAGAACAAAGCTGGAGGCATCACGCTACCTGACTTCAAACTATACTACAAGGCTACAGTAACCAAAACAGCACGGTACTGGTACCAAAACAGAGATATAGACCAATGGAACAAAACAGAGTCCTTAGAAATAACACCACACATCCACAACCATCTGATCTTTGACAAACCTGACAAAAAGAAGAAATGAGGAAAGGATTCCCTGTTTAATAAATGGTGCTGGGAAAACTGGCTAGCTGTATGTAGAAAGCTGAAATTGAACCCCTTCCTTACACTTTATATAAAAATTAATTCAAGATGAATTAAGGACTTAAATGTGAGACCTAAAACCATAAAAACCCTAGAAAAAAACCTAGGCAATCCCATTCAGCACATAGGCATGGGCAAGGACTTCATGACTAAAACACCACAAACAATGGCAACAAAATAGACAAATGGGATCTAATTAAACTAAAGAGCTTCTGCACAGCAAAAGAAACTACCATCAGAGTGAACAGGCAACCTACAGAATGGGAGAAAATTTTTGCAATCTACTCATCTGACAAAGGACTAATATCCAGAATCTACAAAGAACTTAAACAAATTTACAAGAAAAAAACAAAAACCCCATCAAAAAGCGGGTGAAGGATATGAACAGACACTTCTCAAATGAAGATATTTATGCAGCCAACATATACATGAAAAAATGCTCATCATCACTGGTCATCAAAGAAATGCAAATCCAAACCACAATGAGATACCATCTCACACCAGTTAGAATGGCAATCATTAAAAAGTCAGGAAACAACAGATGCTGGAGAGGATGTGGAGAAATAGGAAAGCTTCTACACTGTTGGTGTGAATGTAAACTAGTTCAACCATTGTGGAAGACAATGTGGCAATTCCTCAAGGATCTAGAACTAGAAATACCATTTGACCCAGCAATCCCATTACTGGGTATATACCCAAAGGATTATAAATCATTCTACGATAAAGAGACATGCACACATATGTTTATTACAGCACTATTCACAATAGCAGAGACTAGGAACCAACCCAAATGTCCATCAATCATAGACTGGATTAAGAAAATGTGGCACATATACATCATGGAATACTATGCAACCATAAAAAGGATGAGTTCATGTCCTTTGCATGGACATGGATGCAGCTGGAAACCATCATTCTGAGCAAACTATCACAATGTCTGCTTTAGGATGGGAGGAAGATGGTTGGTGACAGGTCTTTACTGAGAAAACCAAACACCACATGTTCTCACTCATAGGTGGGAACTGAACAATGAGAACACTTGGACACAGGGCAGGGAACATCACACCCCAGGGCCTGTAGTGGGATGGGGGACAGGGGAGAGATAGCATTAGGAGAAATACCTAATGTAAATGATGAGTTAATGGGTGCAGCAAACCAACATGGCACATGTATACCTATGTAATACACCTGCACGTTGTGCACATGTACCCTAGAACTTAAAGTATAATAAAAAGAAGTTAAAAATTTTTTTTAATGAAATAAAATAAAAATAAAGACCAGGCACCATCAAAGGCAGATAATGATAAGTTGGGTGCATGAAGCCTAATAAGATACCTTGTCAAGGCTTCCTAACCTCTCACTTACCCCAGCAAAAAGAAGAATGCCAAATTTTCCTTACTACAAAGATTACCAAAATAATAATAATTTTAAGTATATTTATTAACATGTAAAAATGCTCATGATTATATAAAGTGAAGAAAAGGCAACACAATCACATTTAATGTACACACTATTGCTAGATGTGTCTCAACTTCATAAACATTAACATGAAAAAATGAATTTCTTAGCGTTTAGGAAATAGGATATCTACAAAGAAACAAGTTAAATGTACACACCAAAAAAATGTAAAATGCCATGTGGTTGTTGAGATTGCAGGTAATTTTTATTTTCTTTTCACTTCCTGTATCTTCTTTGCCTATAATGGTATGTATTGCTCTAATAACAAAATTGTTTAAAAACTCCTTCCTGTACCCGAAGCATTTCTAGCTCCTTAAAAAAGTGATCTGACACTTTTAATCTCAAGCAAGCTGAAACAGAGCTTTTCCAGCCTGCTTTTGCACATGGGAAAGTATAAAGCTCAAAGGAGTTAGGTCACTTACCCAGTGTCACACATTGTGGTGTGTAAGCCCAGCCAAGACAGGCGTCTGGGGGTCCTGAAGGTCCTCTCCATGATAGCACGTAGTTTTGTGCCATTGTCTCAGCCCACGCACCCCCTAAAAGTGAGGCTCAAGATGAGCTAACCCCTTGCTCTTACCTCTGCCAGGCGGGAGTGCTTGTGGACATTCTCGCCTTTTTGCACGCTTGGAGCCAGCTGCTGCAGGACACCCCTGCTGCTTGTCAGTGCTCTTGTCAGCCGAGCAAACTTCCCCCAGCCTGAAGCAAGTGGAAGAGTGAAAAGACAGGGTCAACCACATCCCAAAGGTGCACAGACATTCACATTAGAAGTTATACTGTCAGAAACAGACATCCCCAATGCCCTCCTAAGCTCCCAACAGTCACTCTGCATCCCTGCAAGCAAGACCCACTGCTCAGAAAAGCACCTTGTGTGTCGCAATTTGCTTTTCCCCTGCACTTTCACTTCATCCTAATCATAGTTCGTGAAGCTGGTAGAGCAGGTTTTAGTACCATTTTACAAATAGGGAGACTAAGACACAGAGTGCCCGGACAATGAGAGTCTAGCACATCTCTCCACTATGGCCCAAGCCTTCTTCACCAGATAATACCAGGTAATTGAGATGGTTCTCTGATTTGGTAACTTGGCTCAGGCTGTTCCCAATCCCCAGGCTATCTGATCTTGCAGAAACAACTGGTTCTGAGTTTTAAATGGACAAGCTAGTTCAATAGCCATTCTATGCATTACCTTCTCCAAGGCCAGAGGAGTAAGAAATGATTTCAACCCCTGGGGAGGTGGGGAAAAAGCAGTGGTAGATTTTAGTCTGCTTTAGGATGGAAGAAAGATGGTTGGTGACAGGTCTGTACTGAGAATTGAAGATGTCTGTGTGATCTTGACACCTTTTAAAGGCCCCCAAAGACAACTGTCCATTTCAACACTCAACAACCCATCTATATCAAGGTTATGACCATGCAGTTGCCCCATGAGACCCTTGAAGTCCTGTCAGGATTCTCAAGAATCAGGAATTGGGTTTTAGGAGCTCCAAAAACCCAGATGTGGGGTATATAGCAAATAAACAGAGCATGCAACTATTTTTACATTACAGCTAAAAGCAGGACTAGGTGATTTTATTTTTTTATATCCTTTAGAGTTTAGAAGCATTCAGCACCTTCCAGTAGAAATCTCATCTGCCAAATTTTACCCTGGAGCAACTTTCCAAGATAGAATCCAGAAGACAATGGAGTTAAGCAGAAGAATGTCCATATTTTATTTTTCTATACAACCTTTGAGAATCATAAACTGGATAAATTTTTGTCAATATAGTAAGAATAGCAAATCAGCTCTTTTTTGTCTCATTCCAGAAGTGCCAGGCTTCAATAAAAAGCCAGTAGTGCTTTCATCCACCCTGATGCCACGAAGCAGAAATGTGGAACTGCTGGGATTGGCTTGAAAAGATACGCATAGTGGTTTGACTGTGGGCAGGCAGGGTATCCCACTAATGTTAACAGGAGGGGATAGCATGGACTCTGTAGGGGTCTTTGACATCTCCCCCAGTGTCAATGAATGTGCTATGGGAACTATGAACTAAGATTTTTTAAAAGTCACTTTCAGAGGAAGGCTCTACTTTAGCTTAAAATACAGCTGAAACTGGATTCCAAGAAGCTTTTCGAGAAGAGCAGACAGTTTATTTTTCAGTCAGTTGTGTATGTAAACATCAGCAAGGGCTCTGCACCCACCCTACCACCACCACCAGCATGATCTATATACTGTGAGAACAGTGATGAGAGGGAGCTGGCAGAGCAGGTGCCCCAAACCCCTTGGTTCATCACCTGATATAACATAAAAGAATAAAAAGGAATATCCCTGGACCTCTGGGCATTTCCCTAGACTCAGGATAGCCCCTCACTCTCTGGCCTAGCCCTGATTCTCTTTGCAAGAGTGGGCTCTTAAAAGAGTGGGCTCTCGGCTGGCTGAGCAAGGGCATGGGAAGGTGAGTGGGTGTTGAAAAGGAAATGGATGCACAGTGTGAAATTTGCATCACACTTCTACCCAGGATGGGCAGGAAGGAAGGAAATAAGTTTTCTCCCAAGTTCCCAAACCCATATTTTCTTTCCTGCGCTATAGATAGATATAATGGCAATCATGCCTCGCCAGATGAAAAAATAGATTCATTCACTCATGTGTTAATTCTATAAACATAATTACTAGGTACCAGGCATGGTACTAGATACTAGAGATACTATCATGAATAAGACACAGATTCTGGCCTCAGAGAGCACACACTCTAGCAGGGAAGACTGACAATTATGAAATCATGGCATATTGAACTAAGTTCGATGACAGGGATGAGTACAGAATGCTATGGCCAAGACTGTCAAAAGAAGGCATACACCTAATCCAGGCTGGGGAGACAAAACAAGTTTCCTGAAGGAAATGGCACTAGAGCAAAGTTTTAAACAATGAGTAGGAATTAGGTAGACTTAAGGAAAGAAAGACATCCCACACAGAAGGAACAGCACCTACAAAGGCAGAAAATTATAAAACAGGGTAATATGTCAGTGAAGAACAAGACATTCTGAATGGCTGGATGAAGGGCCATGGCTTATAAGTGGGAGGGGGATGCCAGGCATGTCCTGAGATGATGCTAAAGAGGTTGGTAGGGGCCAAACCAAGAAGAACCTGGACAGTAAAAACCTACAATGTAAGTTAAGAACCTTGAACTTCATCCTGAAACCCACTGAGAGCCACTGAAGGACTTTAAATGTGGTGAGGAGGGAGATACACATGCCAATTTGCATTTTAAATGAACAGAACAACAAAGTGGATAGTGGGCTGGAAAAAAAAAACAGACAGATAGAAGGTATGTCAGGACAACAGACAAGAGACCATGTGGGCCTGGACCAATGCTGCAGCCTGGGCCAGGGGTCAAGGGGAGACTTGAGGGCAGCTACAGAGTCAGGACTCTGAAAAAAATAGCTATAGAGGAAAAGAAAAAGCAACCTAGGAGGCTCCTGAGTTTCTGGTTTGGGTGACAACTGGGGTGACAGCTATTCAAGGAGATTAAAAACATATGAAGAGCAAACCAATTTGGTGGAAGATAATACATAAAATTTGGACCAACACTGTCCCTTACAGCAGACCCATCAGAAGAATCATTTCTGGAGAAAGTGAAACTCCTATTGTCCAAAAGGCCAAATGGGAGGGGACAACCCAAACCGAACTTAGCTCAAAATGGTCTTGCTCAGGGGAGGTCAGACAGTCATTTTCCACGTGATTCACTGTCGTCCTTCAAGGAAGGATACTGGTCTACCCCTAGCAGGCTTACCTGCTCCCTGTATTGAACCCCAACTTGCTTTAGGCAGGCATATATTAGATCATTGACTGTGCTTTACTGTTTTATTTGCTTACCTGCCTATGCCTTCTCCCAAATAGACTCAGAAGCTCTATCGCAGGCATTTCCTTGTGTCCAGCACCTAGCATGAGGCCAGGCACCCAACAGGTGAATACAATAGGTGTACTGGACAAATAAAGAACAAATATTTTTTCTCTCATCACCCTACTTCTGTCTGGATTCGCAATAGATATAAGGTCCCAAAGGACAGGCAGCCCATTTCACAAACTCTCTTCAGTTTTAGGGGGTATTTCTGTGCCTCTCTTTTGCCAGGCATTTCTGCACCCACTCCTCCAATTACATCCCACTTGTAAGTTCAACACTGAATAGTGCTCAAATGAAGAAACCCTGGGCCCAGGATTCTTCCAGTTCCATCACAAATGTCACCAGCAAGTTAGGCATAGCAGAGCTGTGGATGCCATGAGAAAATTGAAACCATACATGATCAGGAAAATGAGAGGGGAAGTGGGCAGGAGCAGAAGAGGAAGAGTATAGAAAGAAAAAAGACAAAAGGAGAGGAACACAGTATACAATCTAGCAATCAGCTAAAAGGTATTTACTGGGTCTTTTCTCCATTCTCAGGAATGGAGAAATGGCTTTTACCCTGTCTTGACCCGACAATGGCTGGTGGGTGTCAACTTAGCTGAGCCACCAATGAGCCTGAATCTTTCTTTTTCAGGCCAGAAGAGATGGTGCTGGGATGAGTTAGAATTCCAATTCCTCTGAGAGTAAGTCCAGGGGTACCAAAAAAGACAGAGGACAGCCTTATCCTGAGATACAGGGTCAGAAATTCAGAGGAGCTGATAGCATAATCCAAACATCCAGCAGAGAATAGTCGACACAGGGTACAGCATGGAGAGTCAGCGTGGACCACTGCCTACGCGTCCTCAAGTCTCCTCCCACAATCTTTTCCTTACCAATGTACAAAGCACCAAAAATCTAGAATGGCTTCTTCAAGTAGCAGTCACTAAATCGTCACTTTCCCATCAGCCTAAGGGCAGAGACATAAAATGTTAACATTGAAGGGGGGTGGGGCCTGCGACTTGTGTCTATTACTATTTCTCCCATGTCCAGCATGAAGATACATGGAGAAGGGTGAACAGTTACAACAGTTTGCCAGAGCCTTCATCCTGCAATATTCTAAATCTCTGGCTCTTAGAAACCTACTCCAAAGTTTTGCATTCCTTTTGTTGTCTGCATTTGCCTTAAGTTTAACTCTGAATTTAGAAGTAAACAAGTGATCTTTGAAAATGAATTTGCTCCTTTAATATGACATTAGTTGGTGGGATAATAGAGAAAACAAGAGGACTGACTCATCCTTTGGTGAGCAATGTAAAGAGAGAAAATTCTGAGCTTTACACTCTAATTCTATACTCATTTGCCCAACCCTCCTGACTCAGAAGAGAGAACGTGACAGAAACATATCCCACAGCCTACTCCCAATTATCTACAACAAAAGAAAAAGCAAGAGATAAGGAACAAATGAAATCACTGGAGCATCACAGATTCTCATTTTAGGCAGGAATTCCTACCTACTCTCTCATTCAGCCTTTAAGCACACACACACACACACACACACACACGCCCCAGAACTGTTAGCAAACAGCAAACCTAACTTGACTTTCATTCCCTGCTCCATGCCATCCGTGGGCACTATTTGTCAGAGAGTAAGAGAATTACTGTCAAAAGACAGGGAGCAAAGTGAAGATGAGGAAGTCAGAGGCCTACCTAGCTCATAAAAAGGACGGTGAGAACTGGTACACCAAATGACAGAAGGGGCTCTGAAAGCATTTCCAGGACCCATCCCCTCTGCCTGAGGCTCTGGGTAGAAGAGAAGTTACTTTGTGTCAGATCCTGAAATAGGCTACTGTCAATTATCCCATGTGTTGGACCCTTTGCGGGTGATTTGTGGGAAAATTGGGGGCACAAACTGGCTTCTTGCATCACTATCAGGATGTACCCACCCCAGCCCCAAGTCCCCAAATTAGGTACTACATGATCTGAGAAAACAAAGTAATTTTAAAGACAATTTGAACACAACTGATTTAAAAGGCTAATATGGTGGTGGGAAAACATCCCATGGGGCTATGCCAAAGAGCAATTATCTGGGAATTTTCTGGGGTTTTAGATTATCCACATTTCCATTTCATCTCCAAAGTGAATTCTAAACAAGCCTAAGTCAGCAAGACTCAAGATTCTTAATGGTGACTGAGGTGCTGTACTGAAAACCCAGCTGGTCTCCCGGAAAGAAGCTGCTGAGAGTACATCCAAGAAGAAATGTCAAGCCAGGAGATAATCCAGCCACATGGCAGCATATTTTCTAGGATCTAGACTTGATCCCTGTAGCAAAAATTGCAGTTTATAGACTTAAAATAACAAGGCCTAGAGAATTATCATGTGCTTCCATCATAAACACACTGATATAAAGTTTGACTTGTCCTAAGCAGACCACCAAACCACAGTGGGTCAGGGGCACAATGACATGGCAAGTGGGAAGGTCTGAACATATCTGCCATGGCATTTGAAATTGACAGGCTTATAAAGCCATGTCTTTGAGGAGACATTAAGCGTGGTCTACTAGCAGGATTCCTACATCGAGGGTAACGTGTGTGTGTGTCAAATTTTTATGAATCCAGCCAGAAGTTACTCCTATTTATTTCACTGACAAAAACAATTAATATCTGGTCCCCTCAGCTAAGAAGAAACAGAGTAAATGTGTGTGTATGTCCTCATGAGTGTCTGTAAGTACGTATGTGTATATACCAAAACTCTTATCAACAGAGAAATGCATCATTGAGGCAGGTTAAATGAAGTGGAGCATTTTATTCCTGGAAAATAAACCTAAGTAAGTCTCACTACATCACTCTGATTTATCCCTCTTTAGGTTTCATGAGCATCAAATACAGGCACCTACATGCCAGGTACGGAGCATTCTGTTAGGTATGCTTTTCCTACTAAATAATAACAGCACATCACCTACAAATGTTCCGGTGGTAATAATAAAAAAACATTTTGATTGAACCAAATCACATGTCTTAAATTTTTAAGAGAAAAATTGCAAAAATAAGTGTAAAAATATTCAATTGCCTTCAAAATACTACTTTTGAGTTTATTAGGTTAAAAAAGCAACTGGCCTTTCTATATGGTAACAAGATGATACTTAATCATGAGTGAACCCACTGCCACAAAATAGCTACTGCACTGAGAAATCTTCAAATTAGAAACTAGAAATCGGGCAATCATGTATCTGTAAGCAAAGGGAGACTCAGGTGGCTGAAACACTGGTTGAGAGACTGCATCTGCTGCAGTCTTAAAACCAAAAGGCAAGCTGAAATTGAGTTAGTGAGCTATCAGACAGTTTTTAAAAAAATAGGATGCACTGGTATTCACAGTACTGTGCTCGGAACTCCATAAATGTGAGTGGCTAAATGTGCCAGGATTTTAAATACCCTCAGAGGACACAGCCCTTGAGAGAGCATCCACATAATGCTTTTTATTTCCTCCTATAATGCTCATTTAACAACAAAAATTTTGTCACATCAAAAATAATATGTCTCAGTTTAACTCTCCCCTGGACTCCGCTCTCACCTCTTTGCTACGTCTCAGAAAACCACAAGGAGCAGAGTTCGCCAGCAGAGCTGAAAAATCAACCACAGAGCCAGGTAGCACTGCAACATGAAAAAACTCCTAGCTTCTTGGTTATCTTGAGTGTAAGCTATGAACGAGGGATGTGAAAGAGGTTCTATGTCACCCCCTAATCTAAAACCTCTGGGACTAACTTGCCATCTTTTTTATATCCTGATGAGCTGAACCTCTTCAGGGATACAGTTGTTGCAGAAACCCTGAGCCATCTCCTTTCCTGGGTCCCCCATGTTATGCAAACAATACATGCATATGATATGGCTGATATGAGTGCTAAAATCTGTGATCACACAGCTAATTAAATGACCCATATAGAAATGTTACTCAGGACCTGGCTTCATTAATGTCATGTTCCAAATGAATTAACCAGTCACAGACTTAATCAACCACAGACACAAAGATGTGCTAAAGTCTGCTTTAACAATCTTGAAGTGCTAGAATTCAGTCAAATATAGGAAAGTTTATGTATAAAGCAGATGAATGTAGCCATAGACCACCCTATTTGTATGACTGACATTTGTTATGTGAAAACTTAAAAAGATTCTCATGATACTAGAGTTGCCAAACTATCTTCTTCTGCCTAACTAATATCAGAAAGGGTTAATTATTAAAGGTATGAAATTGATTGAAATGCTTTCCTAAAAAAAGTGTTTTTTCTCCCCTTCTTCTCCCTGGATACATTCCGGAATGACACAGTGCTTTGCTCCATACAAATTAAAGTTAGAATCTTGAGGTTTGTAAAGTGATTGCCTTGACAACCACAAATTCTCTGTAATGAGAGCCACACTAAAGACAAAAAAGGCATAAATGTATCCGTACAAGTGAGAATTACAAACCTTTACATGAATCATCCTCAATTGGCTGTTTGAAAGCTGTTATGTCACTGAAAGTGCAAAGAAATAAAACCACTTTATCCTGTTCGTTTCGAATCGGAGCAATTTTCACAAAGAACCACACAGGTGTCCCTGAAAGGAATATCAAAAGGTTGGTCAGTAATTTGCATTCTCATTTGAGGGGCTATGGAAGCAAAGACTTGGGAATGAATAGGTACAAATATTAATTCATTTTTCAAATGGTCTTATTCCTTCAAGTCCTGGGTTATCATCACACCATAAATTTTTTTTCTTGCTGGAATAAAAACTTTCACAGTGACTATTCAGTAAGGGGTTTCTCCTGTTCAACTAATTTTCTAAGTGCAGATCTCTTAACTTGTAAAACAATTAGGAAATAGGTTGAAAACCCCACCTGATCTTATGGAAGAAACTTAGGTACAAAGACCTAAAGACTTACCTTAGACCACATAGTAGACAGTAAAGAGTAGGGGCCAAGATAGGCCCTGCCAACCATGGCCAGCAGACCATGCCAACTCAAATTTCAAACTTCATCCATTGCTAAAGGATCCCAGGGTCAAAATCCAGTTTAGGAATCCACCAATTTGACTCATATGACCAATCACACATGGGCCAAAAACTATGTTTCTTTTTTTTTTTTTTAGACTCCCAGGCTGGAGTACAACGGTGCAATCTCGGCTCACTGTAACCTCTGCCTCCCGGATTCAAGTGATTCTCCCGCCTCAGCCTCCCGAGGCAGCTGGGATTACAGGCACCCACTACCACGCCCAGGTAATTTTTGTATTTTTAGTAGAGGCAGCCAGGGTGGTCTTGAACTCTCAACCTCCAGTGATCCGCCCACCTTGGCCTCCCACAGTGGTGGGATTACAGGCATGAGCCACTGCATCCAGCCCAGAAACTATATTTCTACATCCCTCTCCTTAAAATAAAAATCTAAGAGATCCAATGCAATGGTAAATGACAAGCCATTGAAGAAGGAAAGGAACACCACAATGATTCCCCCGTACAAAGCTCTCCAGAAAAGAAGGATTCCAAGCAGGTTTGGGCTTCGATCACATTAGTGCCATAGGAAGCTCAATGAATGTGTTTCAATATCAATCCTTGTTCCTGAGGTACAGTGGAGGATAAATGAATTCTTCCTAAGCTCTGTCTTCATTCACAGAAAGAGGCAGGCAGGGCTATTCTGACTGGCTTCTTGGAGAGGGTACCCACTCAGGTATCAACAGTCAAATATCTGCATAGTCACTCGCTGGCTTCCCAAAAATAATTAAGGAAAATAAATAAACATTTTCTAGCCATAGAAGACATCACAGCAAGAAGCACCAATTTATTCTATGATACAAAATTAAATGAGACACAAAGCAATCCTATGTTCTTTTCTTCCTAGTTCTTATATTCCGGTTCCTACAATAGCATCTAGAAGAACTGAATAACTATTTGTTGAATTTTGCATAACTGGCATAATACTTAGCATACTATTTTATAACCATTTGCAAATCAAAATAAAGTAGCTATTTCCCCATGCTAAGTAATAGTTTCCTATGTAGCCAGCACTGTGCTCAGCATTTTACATACGTTATTTTGTGAGATAGAGAGCAGACAACTCACTGAGTCTTGGAGATGAAAATAGATCCTCAAGAGGTCACCTGGCTTTCTCTGTCCACAATCACATCAAACTCTGTACTGTACACCAGGGACAGACAGACATCTCTGATTAACATTAGGCTTAGTTAGCCAATCTAGCCTGACGACAAATACTTTAGAGATTTAGCTATACCACCTATTCACATGTCAGTAGTAATAACCCTGAAATGCACAAACAGGCAGCAAGTAGATCCAATGGAAATGTGTTCTCCTTAAATCTTGATTATCTATGTATTCTGCTATAGTTAATTTTAACCTTCTTTCCATTCTCTTTGTGTAATTTTCAGCTGCCAGTTTCTAGGTGTTCTGCAAATACCAACAGATTATAATGTCACCTTAAGAAGTGTTTTGAAAGAAAATTCTACCATATGAAAATCACAAATAGCATTTCAAAGTTAAGAATATGACCTTTGAATTGTTCACTGTTTTTGGAAGTATGTATTACTATTCCTCCCAGCTTTTTCTCAGAATCTGTAGGATTTTAAACCATTTTCAATTAAGCAACAGAAAACTCAAAGTGTCACAGCAATTACATTTATATCCTCACAGCTCTGAATTGTACCCTCTCTGTTAAGGCAAAAACACAAATCAAAAAAAAATTTTTTGCTCTAAAAAAAAATTTAAGCATTTTTTCAGATGATAAACCAGAAAATACCACTAATTACTCCCCACTTAATAGGTGAATTTGTTTAAACTATGTCTCTCTGTTGCCCAGGCTGGAGCACATTGTGTGTGGGTTCCTGTCATCTGATTTATTACTAATTTGACAAATGTATTACTAATTTGACCAATGAGTAATAAATCAGGTGACAGGAACCCACTCATGATGCCTACTCCTAGAATCTCCAGAACCCTCTCCTCCCAGCTACAGCCCTGTAGCCCATCACCGCACTGCACTGGCTGGGCCTGATGCCTGGGAACTTGCTCATTCTTTATGTTTCATTTATGACTACAGGCGTGGATGACACTAAGCCACATTTCCAAGATCATGAAAACCATTGTATTAGTTGTATTGGGAGGTCTTTTTCATTTGTCCACAGTTCAAGCTTATCATGAATGAACTCTCCCCACTTAACAGGTCCATTTGTTTAAAGTGTGTCTCCGTCACCCAGGCCGTAGTACAGCTGCACGATCTCGGCTCACTGCAACCTCCACATCCTGGATTCAAGAGATTCCCCTGCCTCAGCCTCCTGGGTAGCTGGGACTACAGGTGCATGCCACCACACCTGGCTAATTTTTGTATTTTTAGTAGAGATGGGGTTTCACATGTTGGCCAGGCTGGTCTCGAACTCCTGACCTCAGGTGATTCTCCTGCCTCAGCCTCCCAAAGTGCTGGGATTACAGGCGTGAGCCACTGCACCTGGCCATGTTCCCTAATTAAACACATACTACTCTGACCATTCCTTTTCAGTATCTAAATATATATCTTATAACAAAAATTCATACAATCAGGACATATTGCCTTAGCGTTCATCTTGAGCTAAATATAGGGACTTTTTAAGGGAAAGGACCTCCTTTTTCCTGATCTGGTGTTTCTCTGTGGAAGAACATCTTGCAGTGTAACACTCTGGGCCTTTTTCCTGGGTTGGCTGGTAATCTGGGAGACAAGAGCTGGATATGTGTAGCTTGGCCCCTTCTCTGCTTTGCTCCCCTACCCTATAAAGGGGGAAAGGCAAAAGGCAGGAAGGATGGCTGGTAAGAGGAAAAGCCTGCAGTTCTCCAGTACTACCTGTGACTTGCAGGTAACTCTGTCTGATTCTAGGCTTCACTTTTAGAAACTCACTTGCCCACAGGTATAAACTACATTCCCCAGGATCAGCTTCATTAGTCACAAAAGTGATATCTTATCCTCTATTGCAGGAGTCCCCAACCTTTTTGGCACCAGGGACCAGTTTCATGGAATACAATTTTTCCATGGACCAGGGTGGGAGGATAATTTCAAGATTAAACTGTTCCACCTCAGATCATCAGGCATTAGATTCTCATAAGGAGCAGACAACCTCACATACACAGTTCACAATAGGGTTTGCGCTTCTATGATAATCTAATGCCACCACTGATCTAATAGGAGGTGGAGCTCAGGTGGTAATGCTCAGTCAGCTGCCACTCACCTCCTGCTATATGGCCCAGTTCCTAACAGGCCACGGACTGGTAGCAGTCTGTAGCCTGGGAACTGGGGACCCCTGCTATATTGGCCTGATTCCTTTATCTCTCAGTTGGTTCCGATCATGGACAGGGAAGGTAAGTGTTATGTACTGGCCCCCTCAAAGCTTAACAGCTAAGGACTGTTTGTTTAAATGGATCATAATACACTCCAAGGGCGAGAGACCTGATCTACTTCCTCTGTCTTACCACCGGCACCCCTACTTCCTGGCATTCAATGCAGTATTATGTACAGGGTCATGTGAAGCCATTGCATCACTCCACTCCAGGGAGTGCCGTCATGGAGTTGCACAACAGCCTTGGTGGGGTAGATGCTCTAGGAATGATAAATTTAAAAAAATAAATCCTACACCCAGTGTTTTCAGTCCCAAATTATCACTACCCAAACAGTCTAGGAAAGTGAGTAGAATGGGCTTAAATTTTCACTTCTGGAATTCTTTCAGAAGAGAACATAAGTCCCTCCTAGGTGGTACAGACTACTATTTCAACCTTTTCCACTTAACAGCAAAGGATTTTTATTTAATGAAATATAACTTAAAGATTTAATATGTGAAACAGTTGCTTCAAGTGAATGTGAACCATCTGGAACCTGGACCCCACTCAAGCCAGTTTCCCTTCTACCCTCCAAGGATATTCAGGAATCCTTTGGCTCCATTCAGACATTGACTTTCCTGCAGACAGAACTTGGAGCAAGTAGCCTACAGGGGTCTCTCCTAGAACCCAAATTCTGTAGCAGAATCCATTCCATCAAGATGCTAGAGAGGCAATAAATGCAAATATTCACATACATACATAAAAAATCAGGAAGAAGTTAAATTTCTGCCTCCTTACCCAAGTGCTACTATGGAAAAACTGAGAAAAGTAAGCATTTGATGTCCTACTGCAAAAAGGACAAAGTGTCAATGTTAAATCCTTTATTAAAGAAAGATCTATGTACAAACCCAGGAACAACCTAGCACCTGACAACCCTACTGATGGCAGAGGCTGCTGCTGCTGCTGGGAAGGAGGCTCTTTCCAAGATGAGGATGTCCAATGGGAGGGCAGTTCCAGGTCAGCCTTTTTAGATCACTCTGATTTTCATCCCTTATGTAGCTCCCTTAGGTCATGTAGTAATGAACCTCACAACCTAACCTGGCTTTGAGGTTCCTCAGCCTTGGCAGTCAGATAACAAAATAGGTAGGCTCAGATATATGAGAGAATTGTTGGCCTGCATCAATCTTCTTTCTACCCTGGGCTTCCTCCCAAGTACTCTCTGTAATCAGGCATCTGGGCATCCAGACCATATTCAACAGCAATGGAACAGACCAAGCCACTGTGATTGGCTTTTGGGAAAGGCTGCACTCTAATAGGTCCAGAAACTAGACTTGGGGATGGTAGCCTGTGCCGGGAAATAGAACAATTGGTCTGGAGTCAACTTTATGGAGATGAATTACAAGTACAGAGAGGATGAGACAGCACCAGAGAAATGTAATGGCCACCGGCCATTAGAACATCTGCTACTGAGTCCCAACCCGAGTTTGAGCCCTGTATCTTCAGTTATTGGGAGCCTTGGCCTCATCAGTTTAACTTCTCTCACCATCAGACTCTTCATTTGTAAAATGGGGATAACAGAGTTACTTAAAATAAAGTAAAAATACCCACATGTCTGATACATAGGTGTTTAAAACTATCACTTTCTTTCTTTTTTATTTATTTTTTTATTTATTTTTTGAGATGGAGTCTCACTCTATTGCCTAGGCTGGAGTGCAATGGCACAATCTCGGCTTACTGCAACTTCCGCCCCCGGGTTCAAGCAATTCTCCTGCCTCAGCCTCCTGAGTAGCTGGGATTACAGGTGCCCACCACCACACCGGCTAATTTTTGTATTTTTAGTAGAGATGGGGTTTTGCCATGTTGGCCAAGCTAGTCTTGAACTCCTGACCTCACGTGATCTGCGGCCTCCCAAAGTGCTATGATTACAGGCGTGAGCCACCATGCCTGGCCCCAAAACTATCACTTTCCTTTCTTCCTTCCTTTTAAATTTCTCACCTGTAAGACGGAAATGCCCAACCTCATTTCACATGGCTGTTTGAATGACTTAAAAACAGGAAGTATTTCAAAGTGTTTAACAAAACTCTGAAGCTGCCTCTGCCTGTTTTGAGGAAAGAGGGCCAGTCTCATATATAACAAGGGCAAAACTAGGAAAATCAATACTTAAGCCTCAACATAATTAAAATTGCATGATAAGCATAAAACAAGACCTAAATAAATGGAGAGAGTTAAATTGTTTGTAGATAAGATTCCATTTTATAAGATGTCAAACCTCTGTCTCTAATATATATCTCTCTCTCTAATGCAATTTCAATCATGTTTTTGTATTTGTTTTTCTCTGACTCTGATGAATTAAAATTCAATTCAAACAGAAAAATTAAGGTGTACGCATGGCCAATAAATCTTTGAAATTATTAGAAAGAAAAATAATAACAGGGACTGCCTACTACAGTAATTCAGAGTCACTGGCACAGGCCTCAAAAGAAAAACAATAAAAATAACATTCATTGAGTACTTACAATGGGGTCAGATCCTGAAACACTGTGGTTTACTTCTCACAGTGACTCTATAATGTAGAATAGCTACTATGATATTGTTCCCATTTCAAATGTGGGAATCCAAGTAGGCAAGTATCCTAGACAAACTCACATAGCTAATAAATTACTAGAGGGTTCCTAGAGAAGAAGACAGAAACAAATCCACATATGTGTGAGACCTTAGCATATAAAATAAAGGGCATTTCAAATCAGAAAGGAAGAGTTGGATTATTTAATAAATAGTAACGGGACAGCTGAATAAGCAATGTGGAAAATAAGTGAGATTGTTGCTTCACATAATATATAAAAATAAATTCTAAATGGTTTAATATTCTAAATATTTTAACACAACTATAAAGGTACCAAAAGGAACAACGGAGGCATATTTTTATTGTTTAGGTAAGGAGAACTTCCTAAGCATTATATAAAACTCGGAACCAAAAAGGAAAACATTGACACAAAACTTGTTCACTTCTAAATGGTTAAAAAAAAAAAAAGTTTAAGAAGTTAAAAGAAAAAATGTTTGGAGAAAAATGTTTTTCAATATGTCTATGATTTACGATCAACATTCATTACATATAAGCAGCTCCTACCATTGAATAAATAAAAGTTCAGTAAAAACATTCAGCAAATAAGTAAAATATGATTGCTTTGCCTATTAGATTTGTCTCCACAACTAGACTGTAACCTCCTCAAAGGCAGAATCTGTTTCTTACATCTATATCTCTGTGGCCCACTGGGTCTGGCACAGTGCTGAGCCTACAGTAGGTAATCAATGTGTACTTGGCCAGCAGCTTCTCCTTGCTGGCTCAGCAGAAATGCTGTCAGATGCCTTTCCCTGGGCTTCTCTAAGTGGGAAGCTGATCCAGAGCTCCCAGATTCCAGGCCACTAGCCACACCACAAACTGTGGAGTCACACGTTGGGGAGTGCTGTCCAGAGGATGTACTAACTGCTTTTATTCAGGGTTAATACTTCTGGATTTTCTTGTTTGAAAAACTGAAAAATTAATTGAGTAGCACAGGAGTGAACACATGAATATTTACTGAGTGACTTCATTAATGACGACTGTCATTGATGTAAGAAAATCAGGCCAGGCATGGTGGCTCATGCCTGTAATCTCGACCTGGGAGGTAGAGATGGGTGGATGGCTTGAGCTAAGGAGGTGAAGACCAGCCTGGCCAACATGGTGAAACCCCGATTCTACAAAAATACCAAAAAAAATGAGCTGAAAATGATGGTGCCTGCCTATAGTCCCAGGTACTTGGGTGGCTGGAGCGAGGAGCCTATAGCCCAGTCCCAGGTACTTGGGTGGCTGGAGCGAGGAGAGGAGAGGAGAGGAGAGGAGAGGAGAGGAGAGGAGAGGAGAGGGGAGGACAGGGGAAGCGAGGGGAGGCGAGGGGAGGCGAGGGGAGGCGAGGGGAGGCGAGGGAAGGCGAGGGGAGGCGAGGGGAGGCGAGGGGAGGGGAGGGGAGGGGAGGGGAGGGGGGAGGGGAGGGGGGAGGGGGGAGGGGGGGGAGGGGAGGGGAGGAAAGGGGGAGGGAGGGAAGGGAAAGGAAAGGAAGGAAGGAAGGAAAGGAAGGAAGGAAAGGAAGGAAGGAAAGAAAGAAAGGAAAGAAAGGAAGGAAAGAAAGAAAGGAAGGAAAGAAAGGAAGGAAAGGAAGGAAGGAAGGAAAGGACGGAAAGAAAGAAAAAGAAAGAAAGAAAGAGAGAGAGAGAAAGAAAGAAAGAAAGAAAGAAAGAAAGAAAGAAAGAAAGAAAGAAAGAAAGAAAGAAAGAAAAGGAAATCATACAGCATACTAAACATTAGGCAAGTAACAATACGAAATATATAGCACTCCAGAAATGCCAGGTTTTCCAAATAGCCAATAGAGAGAAATCTTTCAAATAATCCATCCTTCAACATATGTAATGAATTCCACTCATTCCAAACCACACCATGAAGCCTTCTGCTAATTACTGTCAACTCCCCAAAAGATAGGACAAATATTAATGCTTATCAATAGAAGATCCTATCAGGCCTCTGAGCCCAAGCCAAGCCATCGCATCCCCTGTGACTTGCACGTACACGCCCAGATGGCCTGAAGTAACTGAAGAATCACAAAAGAAGTGCAAATGCCCTGCCCAGCCTTAACTGATGACATTCCACCACAAAAGAAGTGAAAATGGCCGGTCCTTGCCTTAAGTGATGACATTATCTTGTGAAATTCCTTTTCCTGGCTCATGCTGGCTCAAAAAGTTCCCGCACTGAGCACCCTGTGACCCCCACTCCTGCCCACCAGAGAACAAACCCCCTTTGACTGTAATTTTTCTTTACCTACCCAAATCCTATAAAATGGCCCCACCCTTATCTCCCTTCGCTGACTCTCTTTTCGGACTCAGCCCGCCTGCACCCAGGTGAAATAAACAGCCATGTTGCTCACACAAAGCCCGTTTGATGGTCTCTTCACACGGACGCGCATGACAGATCCTTTCTACAAAGTTGTCCTTGCAAACCCTAGAGAATGAGACTGGGAAAAAGAGAACTAAAACAATGTATTAAAAGCTTGTAAAAATGAGTGGGAAAATTCCTATAATTAAATAGGATATATAGGCAAAGAATCCGAACAATTAACATTTAAAAGGGTAATTTTAAATGGATAATAAATAGGAAAAAAATACTTCAATCTCACTAGCATTAAAAAGCTCATTAAACAAAAAAAATTGTGGGCAATTTGACAATTTAAAAATTATGCTATTCAATGCTGGTGAGGCATATGAGTCAGACACTCACATTCTGTGTGAGGACTTGGAAACGGGTTCAGTCCTTCTGGAAAGCTATTTGGCAAAATGTCTCAGAAACCTTAGTTCACATTCCTTGACACAGCAATTCTCAACTTCTAGGAAATATTTCATAATGTCAACAAAATACATTTGTATAACAATTTTTACCTCAGCATTGTTTTTAATAATGAAAATTGAGCCTCATAAATAATAATAGAGGAAACATTAATAAAATTCTTCCTGAATTATATTTATGAGGAATTTTAATAATGGGGATATTTTTGTGATAAAGACTAAATAAACATGATTTTTAAATTGTATACATGTCAAAATCTCCATTATGTAAAATGTACACAGACAAAAACAAAAAGGAAACACACCAAAAAGTTAATAGTATAATAGTACTTCTCTGAGTCTGTTGGATTTTTTTTTCTTTAAATTTTTTGCATGCATTCATCATGGTAAAAATGCATTAATTTAAAAATCAGAGAAAAAATATGCTTTAAGATAGCAATATTTCACTTTTTAAAATCTCAACAAGAAGAACTTTTACCTCATGGAACTCTATATTGCTTTAAAATGCTGAATGTTTTACTCTATTGAACAGCGAAGTTTCAAAGTAGAAGCAAACTCTACCTCCACAGAGGTGAAAAGAAACATGAAACCCTCCTTCCTCCCCTCCGCCCTTTTTCGGTTCCCAGTGGACTTCTCTCTTCCTGCTCACTCCCTGGCTCTGATGCCCTCACTTTGCATCACAACATGTTGTTTCTCTCGTTTCTTGGTAAATATCAGGTTCCTTTCAAAGTAACTCAGCAAACATTCACCTCCTTACTCCTCAATGCCGGCTCCCAGCCAGACTGGAGGTAAGTTTTACCTCAGGTTAAACGATGAGTTCCTGACTGGAACGTGGGGCTTCCTACTTCCTGGGCTCTGCCTGGGGCTCCCAAACTAAGGGAGGAGCCCATCACAGGACAACACTGACAAAGGCCCTGCGCCCATCTCCTCCATAGCCCCCTGACACCTGTCAGTTTGAATGCCTCTTCCAGGCATTCACTGGCCTGACAAGGCCACTATCATTTTGCTGTCAGAGGGATTCCTAACAGCTCCTCTACCTGCTGCTTACTAAGCTCTATTTCATCTCCACGCTGTAGCTGGAGCCATATTTCTTTTCATTTCTTTTTTAGAAGGGTTTTGCTATGTTTCCCAGGTCAGATTCAAACTTCTGGGCTCAAACGATCCTCCCCCCTCAGCCTCCAAGTAGCTGGGATTACAGGTGTGAGCCACCACTCCTCGGCTTAGAGCCATCTTTCTTTCTTTTTTTTTTTTTTTTTTGAGGCGGAGTCTCGCTCTGTCGCCCAGGCTGGGGTGCAGTGGCCAGATCTCGGCTCACTGCAAGCTCCGCCTCCCGGGTTCCCGCCATTCTCCTGCCTCAGCCTCCCGAGAGAGCCATCTTTCTAAAATGGAATCTGAAGACATACTTACCCTGCTTAAAATCCCTCAACACCCCTCACCTCCACCGCCTTCTCTACCACTGCCGCTTTTAAGGCAGATTCTAAACGATTTAACTTGGCTGTGTGACTGGCCCTTCCTAGCCTCTCCAACCTCATATTACTTCTCATGTATTTATATATTTTTATATATATATACACACACACACAGACACACACACACATTTTGGAGACAGAGTCTCTCTGTCACCCAGGCTGAAGAGCAGAGGCACAATCTCAGCTCACTGCAACCTCTGCCTCTGGAGTTCGAGCAATTCTCCTGCCTCACCCTCCCAAGTAGCTGGGATTACAGGCACCCGCCACCACACCCAGCTAATTTTTGTATTTTTAGTAGATGGGGTTTCACCATGTTGGCCAAGCTGGTCTCGAACTCCTGACCTCAAGCAATCCACCCACCCCGGCCTCCCAAAGTGCTGGGATTATAGGCGTGAGTCACTGCGCCTGGCCCCTCATCTATTCATATATTTATTTACTCCATGAGTTTGGGTGGAGCACTTTCTATGTGTCAGGCACTGGGCTGGGTGCAAGGGGTAGAGCTCTGAAAGAGATGCACCCTGTTGGCATGGAAGCCAGTCTTCATTGCAGCTCTATCTGTCCTTGTTACTCCAAGTGTGATCTGTTTCTTGTTGCTATCTGGAATTGCAGCATCGGCATCACCTGGAAGCAGAACCGCAGATCCTTTGCGAGACCCTCGGCATAGAAATACACATTTCCATTCACTGGTGAGTTCTTATGCATGTCAAAGTTGAAGAAGCATGGGTTTGTGTCTCTTGAACCCTCAGTGCTCTCTCTCTGCTGCAGCCCTCTTCACATGCATTCAGCCTGGGATACTCTTGGCCCTGATCTTTGTCTAACTCCCCTCTATCCTTCCAGTTTCTGCATGGCACTTAATGTCTGTTAGGAAGACTTCCTTCCCTGACCCCCTAAGTTGGAGTTGTGAGCCACCTATGTGGTGTCACCATCAAAGCACTTACGGCTCTGTTCCGTGGATGCTGCCCCTTCCCCTACAGATGCTGTAAGAGCAGACACTGTGTCTGTCTCTTCATATTTGCATCCCTAGCAGCGAACCTACTGTCTGCCATAGGGTTGTAGGTCAATAAAAAGCTATTGGAAAAAACACATACACAGAGAGAGAGAGAATCCAGTGCAACTGTATAATTTCCAGGCTTAACAAATAAGTTAAAGGTTCTTAATTCCTCAAGAGAGGGTGGGATTTGGAGGTAGTGGGCAGGTCCTAGGAAGAAAACATTATCTTCATCATTTCCTTAGTTTCATGGTTCATGTTTTATGTACAAGTTTAGCTTTGTCCAGAGCCCCTGCTGACCCACTAGGCATCTTTGTGTGAATTAGAAAGAGAAACTCCTTCCTCAGCACAGATGTAATTCCAGACCATGGTCCATGGAGAACTAAGCAAGGAAATCACAAGTTGATTTCCACTTCCCCCTAAGAGGGTATAGCCTGCACGACCTTATGTGTTAGCCCTGCCTGGTACCCACAATAAAACTGAGAATGGCCATGGAGCAAACAGTGGAAACTAGTCCTGGTGCTACATGACCTTGGATGAGGAATTATCTTTCAGTTGTGCCTATTTCACAGCGCTTAAAGAATCCACATTTTAAAATACAGTCATGCCTTACACAAAGTTTATTTTCTAAAGGTAAAAGCTAGGGTGAAAATTGTATATGATCATAATTACTCTTGAAAATGCTTTAATATCACCCATAAAGTAGAGCCTGATGCCCAGGTTGATATGCCACTTTGGAGACTATCAATAAACCTACCACAAACTTCAGGAAGGAAAGAAATGCTGATTCTTTGGTCGGCCATCATTTGATCTAGTTGGTTTACCTGGGTAGTTCATGTCTACCTAAAGTACAGAACTTCAAATATCAGAATCAATCACTTTCAGCATAGTGAGATACTCATAATACAGGATCTTCAGCCCCAGAGACAGCTAGGAGAAGGCAGATTGCCCTGTCGCATCTCAGACTCACTCTGGGGCATATGCTCACTGAAACCAAAGGCAAGTGAATCATTAGTGCTGCCAAAGTGGTAAACTTTTAACTTATTCCATTAGCTTATGACACATGTGCAGAACATGTCTTTCTGCTGTTGGTATGCTTCCGGTAAGAGCTGTTGCTTTGAGTTGAGTCGTGTTCCCCCATAGTGGAAACACTGGCATACAGCCCTTCACAGTCTTTCCCTTCGTTCCTCTCCTAGCTAATAGTGGGGTGGGAACTAGATCTGCCAGCAGAGGGAGTGAATTGGAGCAAGGCAACGACTCCAGTGTGAAAGCTTTGGTAACAACCCTCTCGGGCTTGTGGATGGCCAGTGCTAATCTCTCAGACCAGTATCGGCACAGACTACCAAGCAAGCAGTAATCTCAGTCACCTACTCCAATACCCCAGACCTGAAAAAAGTCCCGGCTGCTCCCAGATAAAAACAACACATGCCCTTTACTTTCCAGGGCAAAACATATCACTCAAACCTAAATGCCACCAAATTAAACAGATATCCTCATGTGCCATAAGGACCGCCCCAGAATTGTTGAATTGAACCAATTTCCTACCAGTCAATCCTGCATATAAGCAACAGGATTTCTTACAAAACTAGTGTTTTTAAAAAACAGAAACAAACCACTATTAACACCCATGCAGCCTTGCTAGGCCCATATACCCTACTTTCCCTACTTCTAATACAGCTAATCTCCAACAGGAAACCTCCTAAGGGAAGAGCAAGTTTTATACTTCTGTATGGCTATTGACCTAAAACCTCATTAACATACTTTGTGGAAGTAATTGTAGCCACAAACAAATACAAATTAACAATGTATTGCTCTTAATACTGGGGACAAACTTTTATTTAGGAGCTCTTAATTAGGCACCCACTGTGTTACTTGTGCTAAGTGCTGTAGAAGATAGATACAAAGATGAACTGGACAGAATTTCTGTCCCATCTTGTCCCTCCCTTTTTAAAAAGTCTACAAGTGCCTTAAGCTAGCAACTCACCATATGTAAACCAGTAGGAAAAAACACTAACTCTTAGCAACAACAACATAGATGAAGAAGTCTTAATTAGTGACAAGAACCTCATCAAATGTTCCTGTGAGAAACAGTGTAACTGATTAATCTGTATCATTCATCCCAACATACACAATGGCTTCAAGCACCAGCATTTACCTGATGGGAGAGAAGAAAAACCAAGACAGTAACAGAGGAAGAGGAGATATTTTACTATTTCAAACACATAAAAAGGTATAGTTCAGAATGGTCTCAATACTCACTGTTCTTCTTGTACATTAAAATTTCAAAGGAATTCATCTCATAGTTCTCAAATGTTTGCCGCACTTTTTCAATCGTGTCTTTATCAGTCAGCTCCCCATACATAAAACTGCAAACAACCAAAGAACTCAAGTTAGATTAACAAGTTGGTTAGATTAACAACTAATTAACAACCATATGTTAAATATCTGTTCTATATTCAGCACTGTGCTATGTACTGTGGAACAGATACACACACACAATGAAAACATTAACTGACTCAAAAAAATTTACTGATTCAACTCTGAATAAGACTTTTTCATTGCCTCCAAAAAACTAACAGTCTAATGAGAGATACACACCATAAAATAGTACATCAGAAAACAGTGGATTAGAGAACAGTGTGATCACTGCCACAATGGCAAGCACACATAATGAATTACAGAACACACAGAATAGGCACAGTGCACTCCCTGGTTGATCAGAGAATGCTTCCCAGAAGTAAGGACAATTAAGTCTAAGGGGCAGGAAGGAGGGGAAATGGCTGAAAGAAAGAAGGAGAAAAACATTCCAAACAAAAGACAAGCAACTGCAAAGGCACAGAGGTGACAGTCAGATTAATTCCAGACCCTGATTATAGTTCATTTCAGTATGATTGAAATATAGACAATGAGAGGGAAATTTGCAACAGATAATATAAAGAAGTAAACAGAGGCAAGATCATGGAGGAGACCACGGCATTATAAGCCATGGGAAGTAATTTAATCTTTATCTTGAAAGCAATGGGAGCACACGGGAGGGTTTTAAGCAAAGGAGAAACATAATCAGATTTCATTTTAGAAATACAACTCTGGGAGACTTCCTGGTAAAGATGGCTGGGTAAGTTTAGACCATAGATTTTTTTCCTTTTCTAGTTCTCAGCAAAATAAATTCATTTATTTAAATGTACATGTAATGTATTAGAGAAAACCTCAGAAGAGTAGAAGGTCTACCTACCAATACTAGTTCTCACCAGAAGGAAGAAAAGCGCCAGGACTGTCTATTTACCTGGGCCCCACACTGAATCTGGTCTAAAAATTATGGTTTGTCCCTCTGGGAACAGGATATACTTCCAATTAAGCAGAATGAATAATGGCACAGGAGACTAACAAAATGCCAGAGGAGGGGGGAAAAAACATGTTTCAATGGGGCTGGAATGTCCAGTTCTCTGACAAAGGCTGCCCATGGGTCCAGCAAGCATTTCCCCTGCCCACCCCAGGCCTTCAGACTGCAATAACAAGAAAGAGCAGCAATGATCACTCCTCAAGTCAGGTAATGCACAAACTGGCATGGGTTCCTGAATGTTACTGTAAAGTCAATATCATCTAACCTTTTTTGATGACTTGAATCACAGAAACATAGAGTTTCAGAACTACAAAGAACCTCAGAGGTTATCAAGTGCAATTTCTGATCTAAAACTGAACCACTAAGTCAAGCACTATGCTTAGCTTGATACTGGAACAACCCTGGGCTTACTACAGGCTTCCAAATTCTGGCACCCAATAAGAAAAGAGTCCTAGCTGTTGACTTGGTGAATTCTGTGTCACAGTTGTTATTTTATGTCCCTTCCCAGTCCTCTGAGGAATGTGATTATCTGTGGTTGTCCTTATGCACTCTGCTTTGGGGTTGTACTCTTTGTCTGTAAGCCAGGAATTGGAAAACTGAGCTTGTTGAATTATCTCTAGAAAGAAGAATAGATCAAGACTAATTTAGCCCTGCCTAAGAATAAGAGGATTTTTCCTCTTTCTCTTTGTGAGTTAATTTTCTGTATAAGTGACCTCCATTTAAATGAAGTGATGGCATATATGCTAGCAATTTCCTTAACAAGGTAAAAGAAATCTCTGTAAAGTTGAATCTTCAAATAAATGAAGTGCCATAATTACACCCAGTTTTCATTCGTCTTATGTACTTTTTCAAGCTGTAGATTACCAGTAGTTCTAAGTGTCCTTTACCTAGATCTTAGATTGCAAATGCTTACAATGCACAAAATAAGTAAAAGAGACTCCTGAGCTATCAGGAACATAGCTAGCACAAAGGTATGTTTATTTATAGAGAAGGGATACCTTCGGGTAATTCAATAAGTTGCTGAGAACTGTGCATAAAAAAAAAAGCTGGCTAAATTAGCAAGTTATTTTATCTGATTTCCTTAAAGTGTCTGATTATAGCCAATAAGAAGAAAGGTAAGGAAAGGCTGTTCAAGTCCCACTAAAAAGTGAAGCTACGTCTCTGAAATTGTTCTGATTATGTATGTGCAGTACAGATAGAGATGTAGATGCAGATAAACAGATCTGTAAATACTTTAGAGGATAACAGCACACAAAGAATATAAGATGATTCTATTATATTAAGAATTATAATTTCTAAACCCTTGAACAGTCAGGGGGAAAAATCTTCAATTTTCCATTTCTCAGTCCCCAAAATCTAAGATTTAAGAAAGTGGAAATATTTTCCAAACATCTGATACTTCCTTCTTATGAGCTCAGACATTTATTTTATTTTAGAAGACTGTTTTATTTTAAAATAATGTAAAGTGACATGGCTGACTTAGCAAGTAAAAATGCAACTTCTGAAAACAGAAGACTATGCTTGGTCAGACAGTTTTCTCCACTCTTCATAGATGAATTTGTTTCTTCATTTGGCATGAATGATTCCACTTCATGCAAACACCACTGAAGACAGAAGACGGAAGAAGGCAGAGACTGAGAGGAGCCAAAAGGCTATGGTGGGCCAAGACCTTGCCAGGGTACAGCAGGGGAATGTCTGGCAGGATCCAGGCTGTATGTCTGGCTCAACACCTGGAAGATGCTTTAAAAGAGCTTTTCTAACACCACGGCCCAAGGACACTGCTTGGTTAGAAACCCTGTAAAAATATACCAGCTTCACTGTTAGTACAATTTGCTAAGAGTTCAGAGAGAGAGAGAGGTAACAGCATGAATTAGAAGGCAACAAAATATTGGTTCTCTCATCTTTTTCTGAAGTAAAAAAATCTGGCTGAGGCCAGGTGTAAGGGCTCATGCCTATAATCCAGCACTTTGGGAGGCCAAGGCGGGCAGATCACCTAAGGTCAGGAGTTCAAGACCAGCCTGGCCAACATGGTGAAACCCTGTCTCTACTAAAAATAAAAAAGAAAGGAAAAATTAGCCGGGTGTGGTGGCACACGGCTGTAATCCCAGCTACTACTCAGGAGGCTGAATCAGGAGAATTGCTTGAACCCAGGAGGCGGAGGTTGCAGTGAGCCAAGATCACGCCACTGCACTCCAGTCTGGGCAACAAAGCAAGAAGCCATCTCAAAACAAAAAAGAATTTTGACTGAAGAAAAGCTCTAGGAGCAAGGCCCTTGTCTCCGACATTGTAGTTACTCTTCTAAAATGCTCACAAATTTTTAAAAATTGTTTTAGTCATCTAAAATTTCATTTCACTGTATTTGAGCCTCTAACTTTCACATTTAATTTAATCTAAAATGCCATAACTTTTGAGTTCACATTTTATAGACAGAATGGTTTTCCTGAGTTCTTCTGGGTTTTCTCCCATCTTAGTGACTGCAAGTTTGTCAGTTGTGGGAACTATGTTTTATATCTGCTTTGATTTTCCCAGTACAGTACATGAACTAGAGATGATATGGCAATAAATTTTCCTCTGAATACACACTGAATGAGGTAAAGGCAATTCCCAAATGCACTAAGCCACTTTCTTTTTCCAAAAGATATCATAATAGATTGTTCACCAGAACAACCCCAAACATAAATACCTGCAGGTGCTGCTTTTTTGCATCACTTCTGCCCTGTGATAGCCAGAGAGCTTGCAAAATCCATCATTGCTGTACACAATAGGCCAGTCCACTATCTGAGCATTCCCCAACACAAAATTAGTATCTGTTAAAAAAAAAAAAAAGGGAAAAAAGGGCACATGAGGCAACATATTAGTTGAGATTCAATGAGGACATAAATAATGTCAAGCAATCCAGATATTTCTGTTTCCCTCCAAAACACAGACTTTTGAACAGGAATGTGGCCCTGTAAGGAATACAAAACAACATTGTTTTAGAAGTGAATATTTTGAATGCAAGTGCTAACTTAGGTCACTGTACTCCAAAAACAAGTTAGAAAAGAAAGCGTACCTAACCAGACCAACGAATCCTGCAGAAATCCAGTGGATTCCCATGAGACATATTTAAGTCCTAATTTTTCATCCCAGTGAAGGTATACCAATAATACAGAGCAAGAGACAGCCCAAAAGTAATTTATTCTGAGCTCTGTCCAGCATCTTAGCCTTTTCAGTCTTTTGGCCAGAAGCTAAAAATTTGCCTTCTTGACCCTAACTAGGATTTGCCTAACCTAGGGGGCATCTCAGGAAGATACAGGAAGGAGGCTGAGCACTGCCTCATGGACACACATACCACCATGGAACCCTTCCCTTGGTAAGGAATAGTAACTAGACTCTCTTAATACTAGAGCTTTTAGAGGCTGATCAAGATGCCCACACAACAGGACCTTCTTGCTAATTTTGAAATTCTTGCTGATTTTGAAATTCAGTCACAGAGCTGTTTGTGTTTGGCCAGTTTAGTGTATTCTCACTACTTCCCACATTTTTGAAAATCAGTCGTCAATACTTTTTATGCTCAGGAAATCAACTGTCCTTCCTTTCTTTTCAAGCATTTCAATTAAGCAAATAACTTCCAGAACTTAAATGTAATCATTATTTAAGTTTGGCCCTTCCTTTCCACAGAAGACCCATGCACTTCCCCACCCTCCAAAAAAAGAAAGAACACAAACATCCTTCTTTAGTTGTAAACTGGAGAGGGTATTGTGTATGTATGTGTGTGTCTGTATATACACATACTACATAGAGTGAAATAATAGTGATATATTATATCATGATTTAATTGAAAGCATTTACAGTTTTTTCACAATATGGGTAGCCATCCCTTCAGATAGGCTTCTGCACTCTTCTTAGATGAGTTTATACTTGATTTGGCAGGCTTGGGAAAATGATTCCACTTCATACGGACACCACTGAAGACAAAAGACTTGGAAGAAGACAGGGTCTGAGGAGCTAAGGGTTGTGGTGAGCCACGATTTTACAGAGGAGGGTGAAGGAGGAGGAATTACTAAACATGGCAATCTATTATTGAGAATGCTTTGATCTATTTAAAAGGAACAGAAAACACAACATTTATGAGGTGAATCTATAAAAGCTACTATTTTTATAAATATGCTTTTAATGAAAATCTACAACCAGTCCTTCCCTCCATCTGTCCCATATATACATAAATTGCTCTTGAGTGCCAACAGGTGCCAAGCACAATGCAAGATCCTGGGGGGTCTCCAGATTGATAAGAAACGGTCCCTGCACTCAAGGAACTTAGCAAGACAAATAGATATGTCCACAACTAACTAAAGAAACAGGTAAGAAAACAATGAACTCTGAGAGAGGTAAAGGGCTGTATCTTAGAGGGGATAATATTTGAATTTGCTCTAGTCTAAAAGGATGAGTAAGATTTATTTAAACTTTTTGAATGCCTCATATATAACTGGCACAGATAATACAAAAACAATAGATACAGAAATTAAAATATGATCACTGTCTTCGTGAACTCAAGAGGGTGTGAGAGGAAGAGAGCATTCCAGGTAGAGGATCCAGCGTGGGCAAAGGCATGGCAGCATGGAACACGGCGCAGGCTAGGGTAGACAAAGGGCAGACAGGAAGAGAGGCAGGATGAGTAACTGGAGACTAGACTGGGAAGGGTCTTGAATGAATAAAGTCAGAGAGTTTTGATTTTATCCTAGGGGCAGAATAATCCTTCATATTGGTCTTCTCTCCCTGAATAAACTCAATTTCCTGAACTGAATAGCTTAGACTTAAAAGTAGTACAGTATTTACTAAATTCCTCCCAAGTGTACATGAAGTCTAGTCAGTTTGACTATCTCTTTTGTTAAATCCTGAAATAGTAGTTAATTTCCCTCAAGATACCTAGAGCAGGAGGAAAAACTGAGTATTCTTTATCATGGCTAATGCTCCACTGATATTATCTATGCAGAAAGAGGAAAGAATAGCCAGTTATAGATAATGGATTGGCCACATGTGTTTATTTTCTTTTGTATACCAGACCCCAGTAAAATAAAAGTAAACAAATTAAAAATGTAAAAATCCACAAAAATGAAAATTACATAAAAAAAGAATGAACAACAAAAATAAAATAACTGGGGAAGAAGGTGCAATATTATAGGAAACAGAGAAGAACTTAAAAAAAAAAAATCTAATTGGTATCCTTAGAGAGATTCAAGAAGTATTACATCCACAAAACAAAAACAGAATGCTATGTGGAAAAAATAATAAGGGAACAAGAACTCTTGTAAATTAAAAATGAATAGCAATTAAATATTGAACATGAATTTTAGAAGATACAATCTAACAGAAAGTAATACAGAAAGAGAAAGAGACAAGAAACACGGAGAAGAAAAAAAAAAAAAGACACGGAGGGTCAGTCCAAGAGGAAAAACATGCACCTGAAGAGGAACAGCAGAAAGAACAACTTGAGAAAAGGCCAGAAGACATTCTTCTTAAAATTAAAACAATCAAATGTGAGTGTACAATGAAGATATTTTCATATATGCAAAGATTAGGGGAAATTATTTACCACATATTCTTTCTTTGGCAGTTACTTGAGTAAAATGAGGGAATAAAGCAAAAAGGAGGACAACATGGAAACCAGGAAAAAATAGCTCCAAATGTAGAAAGCAAGGAAGAGAGCTAGTAGACAGTATTCAATACGAAACAATTCAGAGACTAGAAGTTCCAAAAGAGAATTATCTACAGGTAAAGGAGGTCAGGATTTGATGATATTCTTGATTATTTAGAACAACATTGTCAATAAAAGTATGGCAGGAAAGGGAATTAGAAATATCAAAGAAAACAAAAACCAAAATCTCATCATCACATCGTTGTAAGAATAAGGTAAGCACCTTATTAATTTCCAATTTTAAAACCAAATGATACTAAAAATACAGATGATACTGTATTTTTAGTGTCAGAAATACTGACACTAAAAATACAGATGATAAAAGTTTAGGGAGAGAAAAGAGAACAATGATGAAGAGAATAAGAGATGGTGTGTACAGCTGATTAAAAAATGGTATAAATATTTTACTTAAAGTTGCAAAAATAAACAATAAGAGAGTAATATAATCATATTAGGAGGAGGGGTAGGGAGTAAGATTAAGTGAGCTAAAACCTCAACTAATTAACAGAAGTCAACAGATAATATCTAAGATGGATAAATCTATAAATAGCTGTAATGCATGTTATTTAGAGACATGGCAGAAACTATAAGAAGAAAGCTAAAATTAGAAGACAGGGCCTCTGGTGAGTAGGATGGGAGGAGGGACAAGGCATAGAATGGTTATTGACATTACATTACAAGCTCTTCTGCTTGATTTTTGTAAACATGAACTTACTGACTTTGATAAAAATAACTATGTACTTAATTTTAATTACTTTAATCTAAAAGATTAATTTATTGATCAAATTTTTTACTTACTGAAAAATGAGAGCAAGATAGATTTCAAGCTCCAGTATCACTGCAAGTGCTCACAAAAGTATTCTGATCACCTTTTAAAGTTATTCAGCCTTCTGGAAGCACACCCTCAGTCCCTGGTGTGCATATTACAGCCCCATGTAAGAAAAACCAAGCCCACCGCCTCTGCCAAGCGGTCCCACCGTCTGGGAAGTGAGGGGCGCCTCTGCCCGGCCGCAGCCCTGTCTGGGAAGTGAGGGGCGCCTCTGGCCGGCCACTGCACCTCTGGGAAGTGAGGAGCGCCTCTGCCCGGCTACCCCACTGTCTGGGAAGTGAGGAGCGCTTCTGCCGGCCCCCACCCCGTCTAGGAAGTGAGGAGCTCTCTGCCCGGCCCCCCCACCGTCTGGGAAGTGAGGAACGCCTCTGCCCAGGCACCTCACCATCTGGGAAGCTGGAGCGCCTCTGCCCGGCCACTGCACCATCTGGGAAGTGAAGAGGGTCTCTGGCCTGCCGCCGCCCCGTCTGGGAAATGAGGAGCCCCTAACTGGCCGCTGCACTGTGAAGTGAGGAGCGACTCTGCGCCCGCCCCCACCCCCTCCCTCCCGCTCCCCCACGCCCCCCACCCTGGTCTGAGGAGCGCCTCTGCCTGGTCACCGCCAGATCTGTGAGGTGCCCCTCTGCCTGACCGCTGCACTCTCTGGAAAGTAAGGAGCGCCTCTGCCCAGCCACCTCACCGTCTGGGAAATTGGAACGCCTCTGCCCGGTCTGGGAAGTGAGAGTCTCTGGCCTGCCGCCGCCCCGTCTGGGAAGTGAGGAGGGCCTACGCTCGGCTGCCCCACCGTCTGGGAAGCAAGGAGCTCCTCCGCCCCGCCGCTGTGCAACCCTCCAAGTATGAAGTAACAGCCTTGTGTGTGATCTTTCTGCCCTCCCCGAGTTTGCATTTTCGACATTAAAGTTTACTTTTTAACAAGAAGAAGAAGAAAAAACAAGCCCACTAGCGTCATCTCTGACTTTAGTAAGGGAAACAGAAAAATAGGAAATGAAGTAGGAATCGAATCATCAGCCTATCACCCACTCAGAAGATTCTCACCACAGAATTTAAAATTCCAAAAGAGTTTCCTCTCACTGCTAACCCAAGCAAGCAATTATAGCTCTAGGGAGCAAGATTCCCTCGTCACTCCATGATAGAAGGTCTAGGAATTCCCTCTTTACCCAAGGAGTAAGAGAGAATGGAAGAAAGATTTCTAGTCCCAGCCACAAAGCCGTTTGCCTCCAACAGTATAGAAATTCTTTTCCCATCCCTGCCCCATGCCTAGCATGCACATTCCCTTCTATTCTAAACCACAAATAATTGACCTGTAAATTACCTTCCAGAACACAATCTGTTTATAAGTTAGGGGCTACCCATACAAATGCCATACCACCACAAATATCATCTAAGGGACTAAGGGATTCCACAGAAGTGAGATTTTAGGTATTAATAATAATGGGTACCATTTATTGATGATTACTCTGTACCAGGTACTGTTTTAAGTACTTTACCATGTATCATGGTGTTTTTCAATCTTTATATAAATCTTTGTGAAGTGATATTACTTTACTGAAGGAAGTCTCAGGGATTTCATCATTTTACTCATGAGGAAACTGGGTCTCTGAGGATGCACAATCACCATTTATACCAGTGTAAAGTTGGGATTTGAACCTAGGTCTGTGTGACTTCAAAATTTATGCTTTTAATCATTGTATTACATAGTCTCCTCATGCCATTAGGTGCTAAAATCAGACCATTTCTATGAATACTGTTATTGTAGTCATATATTGTTATTCTGCTTCTGGCATACAATGATGCCCTCTGGAAATGTTGATGTGAGTAGAAGTCATTGTTCCAGTGCTGAATGCTTGAGTTCTCCTGTCTTTTCCATGTTTTGTCTCTTCCCTCACTTGAAGACTACCATCTTTTACTTCTTAAAACCTAGCGTGCTGGCCAGTTTCTATAACAGTCCTGCTTCCATACCGTAGAAGAGGAGAAGGAACAGGAGAGAAAAGGGTAAACTTTGTGCCTGGCTCCCCATTTGACACTCAGGGGTGAGGAGGAACACCACACTGGGTGACCCAAAGCAGCTGCACAGGAAACTTGGCCATGTTAGCAGTCCTGAGCCTCCCTCAGTTCCCATGGAGTCTGGAAAGAATCCAGAAGTCCCCAACTGCCCATGGCTGCTGAAGTTGAATAAGCAGATGATTATCACAGTGGAGTGAGCTGACCTTATAGCCAAGGGCTGGCTGTATGTTAATCTACCCAATCCCAGGATCAAATGGGGTGGGTGGGGGTGTTTGGGGGAGGACAGTGACTCAGGCAAATATCAGACGTGAGCTGGAGGCCAGGAATAGCCTACATTAGATCAAGTCTCTCTCTCTCTCTCTCTCTCTCTCTCTCTCTCTCTCACACACACACACACACACACACAGAGAGAGAGAGAGAGAGAGAGAGAGAGAGAGAGAGAGAGAGAGAGAGAGAATACGTGTGTTGGATTGGGGCAGAGGTACCAAGTTTTATTCCATCCAAGAGAGTGGAACATAAGTTTCCCAGCTGTGGACTGGAGCCCCACATATCAGCTGCGCACCCAGCGACCAGCAGAGCAGGGACCATTGCCAGAGACTCAAGGAACAAGAGGGGAAAACTAGGGCTCTGCATCCAGGGCTCTGAGGCTCCAGAGGCTATGCAGGTGCCACTTGTTTCCACCCCACACACCATCTTAGAAGCAATGAGGTGGGTAGAAGTGGAATCTGAGTCCAGAAGAGACTGAGGTACCCAAAAGACTATTTAAACCGGACGAGCTAGAGACACCACTTTAGAGTCCCCTCAACCACATTCCCTTTGCTATTCAGTGAGATGGGAGGGAATAGCAAAGGGGAAGATTAGATCCGTTCAATAAAATAAAGAAATAAGCCTATGTATGTCTGAGTGAATTTGCCAGGATGCCTCTAGAAGTATGTCTGCCATAAGAATAAATAGGCTCAGAAAATGGGAATCTCCTGATAAAAGTACATAAATTCCAGTACAAGGACACTATGACAGCAACTTCGCTTAGCCAAGGCTTCTGAATTCCTCCAGGTGGTTGGCCGTATTCCCCATGGTTGAGAATGCCAAATAAGAGAGCTAAAGTGAAGCGACACAGAGTTTCTAGCCAAATGCACAGATGGGCATTCTACGTCCAAACATCAATGACTCTGGGATTATTTACTATTTTCCGCACTCAGTAAACAGAAACCTAATTTTAAGCTAAGCAAAACTTAATTAGCAAAGTAACCCACTGCTTGAATAAAATATCAAATAATATATAATCTCCTACATAAATAAATGGAAATATATCCCATGTTCATGTACTGGAAGAATTAATAATTCTTTTGTGTGGCAGGGGAATGGGAGTTGGGTTTTTTGGTTTGTTTTTTTTTTTTGAGACAGGGTCTTGTTCTGTCGCCCAGGCTGGAGTGCAGTGGTGCAATCTCGGCTCGCTGCAACCTCTGCATCCCGGGTTCAACCTCCACCTCCCAGATTCAAGCAATTCTCCTGCCTCAGCCTCCTGAGTAGCTGGGACTACAGGCACACACCACCTTGACCAGCTGATTTTTCTATTTTTAGTAGAGACGGGGATTCACCATGTTGGTGAGGCAGGTCTCGAACTCCTGACCTCAAGTGATCCACCTGCCTTGGCCTCCCAAAGTGCTGGGATTACACGCATGAGTCACTGCACCTAGCCAGAATTAATATTGTTAACATGTTCAGACTACCTGTGATGGTTAATAGTGAGTGTCAAATTGAGTGGATTTAATGATACAAAGCATTAATCCTTGGTGTGTCTGTGAGGGTGTTGCCAAAGGAGATTAACATTTGAGTCAGTGGGCTGGGGAAGGCAGACCCACCCTTAATCTGGTGGGCACCATCTAACCAGCTTCCAGCAAATATAAAGCAGGCAGAAAAACGTGAAAAGGCAAGACTAGTCTAGTCTTCCAGACTACATCTTTCTCCTGTGCTGGATGCTTCCTGCCCTTGAACATCGGTCTCCAAGTTCTTCAGTTTTGGGACTCGGACTGGCTCTCCTTGCTCCGCAGCTTGCGGACAGCGTATTGTGGGACCTTGTGATTGTGTGTAAGTTAATACTTATATTAGTTAATATTAATATATATATAAACCCGCCTTTATACACACACACACACACACACACACACACATCCTATTAGTCCTGTCCCCCTAGAGAACAACCCTAATACACTACCCAAAGTGATCTACAGATTAAATGCAATCCCTATCAGAATTCCAAGGACATTTCAGCCAGGCATGGTGGCTCACACCTGCAATCCCAACACTTGAAGAGGCCAAGGTGGGAGAATTGCTGGAGCTCAGGAGTTTGAGACCAGCCTGGGCACCACAGTCAGCTCTTGTCTCCAATAAAAACTTTTTAAAAATTAGCCGGGCACAATGACATGTGCCCATAGTCCCAGCTACTCAGGAGGCTGAGGTGGGAGGATCACTTGAGCAAAAGAGGTCAAGGCTGCAGCGAGCTATGAGCATGCCACTGCAATCGAGCCTGGGCAAGACAGCAAGACCCTGTCTCTATAAAAATAAACGAATCAATGACATTTTTCACATAAATAGAAAAAATATCCTAAAATTTGTATGGAATGCTAAACTCATTCAAAAACACCCTCTCAGAAACACTGAGAATAATGTTTGATTAAATATCTGGGCACTCCATGGCCCACTGATAAAATTAACTACCACAAACACCAAAGCAGAGGCTCTTAACAGTATCACTTCTGTAATAGTCTTTTTTTTTTTTTTTTTTTTTTTTGAGACGGAGTCTGGCTCTGTCGCCCAGGCTGGAGTGCAGTGGCCGGATCTCAGCTCACTGCAAGCTCCGCCTCCCGGGTTTACGCCATTCTCCTGCCTCAGCCTCCGGAGTAGCTGGGACTACAGGCGCCCGCCACCTCGCCCGGCTAGTTTTTTGTATTTTTAGTAGAGACGGGGTTTCACCGTGTTCGCCAGGATGGTCTCGATCTCCTGACCTCGTGATCCGCCCGTCTCGGCCTCCCAAAGTGCTGGGATTACAGGCTTGAGCCACCGTGCCCGGCCCTGTAATAGTCTTTAATGGAATCAGCAGAGCCACAGCTTGCAAATGTTCAATGCCCTCACAGGCCTAATGGTACTCTGAGTTTGGGAGGATTGAGCACCATTTCAAAGCTCTATTTTGATAAAGAGTTTTTATGCAGGCAACACTTACCTTTCCACTCCTGGGGTTTCCACTGAGAGAAAGGAGTGTCCACCCACCCCTAGATAGAAGCATTGGGGTGAAAACTTTTGTCCCCCTTTTCATCCCCACCACTTACACCTTCATAATCAGACTGACCAAACTGTTGGTAGCTACCTCAAGAGCAAGAGGAATCACTCTGTCTTGGCCTCTCATACTTGCCTATGCCCCAGCCTGGTGGGGAAAGAGAGGGCTTGGGCTACTTGTCTCCTTATGGCACTCAGAATCTATAATACTTGTGACAGGCCCTGCCAGACCTGTGCTTAACTTCAGCTTCTTAGCCTAGGAGTAGGTCAGTAACTCATGGTCTAGAAGCCAGGGTATAAGCTTGAGAAGGGAGACAAATGGCACCACTATCTTCTCTAATCCAATATAATAGTAATAGAGCTGATTCTGTATTTTGACCCTCATTTGGCTCCTTCAGACAGTCTTCAATTGAGTAAAAATCTGAAGGGAATGAGAGTAAAATGGGCTCCAACACATTAATAAGCATCAAACCCCCAAGATTCCAAGGGTATTAAGAGGTCACCCATGTTCCTGACTCCTAGAACTGCTGAATCACACTGGTGAGACCCTTTATGAATACCTCCAGAGGAAGAGGAAATACGGCCACTTTTACAACACTGCTGATGCTGTGTAAGTCATTTTCACTGTCCTTCTTTTTTACGTGTGTGGAAAAGACCAGACCCTTATACATCTCAGGTTCCCTACTCTATATTAGGTAGTACAGTCAAAGCCTCATTATAACCAGTTAAGATTATATTGGTAGCCCCCAATAAGCCCTGCCTCCTTGCATTCATGCCTTGTGTAGTTCTCTCCCGCTTGCATCTGGGCAGGCCTATGATTTGCTTCAACCAACAGAATGCAGTAGAGTTGGTGCTGTGCCCACTGCAGGCGTAAGCCTTAAGATCTGGTGACTTCTGCTGCTGTGCTCTTGGGAGCCCTGAGCTTCCATGTAAGAAGTTCGGCCATGCTACAGGAGAGGCCATAAGGAGACTGTGCAACCAGAGCCAACCTAGAGAGAAGGAGGTCCTGAGATTACATGGAGAAGAACCGAGGAATCTAGTCAACAATAAAAACCAATAGAAGAATGAGGGGTAAAAGACACTCTAGTAATCTACTCTTCCCCTTCCCCAGCAATCCCTAGGCTTCCCAGAGCACCATCTGTGAGAAGAAAGGGGATGATAACAAGTTTAATTCTAGTCACAGTGTTGTCCCTAATGAGCTGTAGGTAAGTCACTTCGGCTCTATAGATCTGATGGGGGACAAGGTCAACTAAATCTCCATGCTTCTGGCAGCAATAAAATACGACTCTCTAAGTAATCAGATGCATAACAAAGAACAAATCAGATGATGCCCCGCAACCTGCAATCCATGCATCCATTTGGAGTAATCAAACCAGTCATCACCATGAAATATCACTTCTCTAAATGCTGGACTCTGTGCAGCCTGGATCACTTCAAAAACAGCAGAAACACCCTCTAAACTTAATACCCTTATTCCAGGTGAACCATGTTGTATCAGGCTTTTGCTCAGTGGAATTGTTTGGATTTGGGATATGATGCGATGTGTAGTATTAATATTAAAATGTACCATGTTGTCAAATGATTCAACAGTAGAAATAAATCACATATTGGTGGGTCCATTTATATATAGGGAAAATGCCTAAATGTGTCTTCGAAAACAAATATGCTATTGATGCACACACATACACACACACACCTATGTATATGTACATATGTATCTTTTACAAATAGAATGTGTAACTTCCAATCAGCCAATAGCCCATTCTGAAGCATCAAACCTGCCTCCAAATTTGTATTTTCTGAACTTATCAAGTCCTTCCTACATTGTTCAGTAAAATGTATAGGTTCAACCTGGCTGCCCTTGACATGATTTATTCATTGGCTCTCATCTGAAAGTTCCCCTGCGTCCCAGGTCTTTGATGCAAATTAGCCAGATTCTACTGCCGACTTCTGATGCCTTTTTACCCCCTAAGGGTCTATAGCTGCAAGAGTGTGTGCAATTAAGTGTAAGGTTTCCTAAATTCAACCTTCCTCGGCCCACACAGTTTTCCTCTGGTTCATAGCATAAAACAAACATTCTCTAAAAATTTAAAAGACTCCCCTCCTCCCCTTGCTGTGTAAAGTTTCTCCAACTGATGAGGCATGAGCCAAACTACACTGTGGTAGTCAGAAGTGTCAAAATCATTCCAAGCCTGCCATTTGCCCATAAAGCATAACACAGACATATTCTCAAGAGAAATTATTAAAAATCGCTTTTCATCAAAATTACCACAAATAACAAAGGAAAAACTAACTAAAGCAACGACTTAGAAAAGTGACTCAGTTTGGCAGTTACGCAGATAAAAGCTACATTCAGCAAGCAGTGCACACAAGTGTATTGTTCCCTGCCAACACTGGTTATTTGGAGGGCTACAGTAAATATTTCACAATACACTTCTAATAACTTGAGATATTTTAGTCAGAAGAGCACATGTCTTCGTGACATTTTAGAATTAGAATTATAGATTTCTAAGGATAACTCTTACAAAAAGGAAGTTTGAGGCCGGGTGCGGTGGCTCATGCCCAGCATTTTGGGAGGCCAAGGCAGGCGGATCACGAGGTCAGAAGATTGAGACCATGGTGAAACCCTATCTCTATTAAAAATACAAAAAATTAGGCGGGCATGGTGGCAGGTGCCTGTAGTTCCAGCTACTCCGGAGGCTGAGGCAGGAGAATGGCGTGAACCCAGGAGGTGGAGTTTGCAGTGAGCCGAGATCATGCCACTGCATTCCAGCCTGGGCGACAGAGCAAGACTCCATCTCAAAAAAAAAAAAAAAAAAAGCAGGTTTGAGTAAAAATATACTTTCCTTCTTTTAGAATAAAGAATTGAAAGATAGGCCGGGCGCGGTGGCTCAAGCCTGTAATCCCAGCACTTAGGGAGGCCGAGACGGGTGGATCACGAGGTCAGGAGATCGAGACCATCCTGGCTAACACGGTGAAACCCCGTCTCTACTAAAAATACAAAAAACTAGCCGGGCGAGGTGGCGGGCGCCTGCAGTCCCAGCTACTCCGGAGGCTGAGGCAGGAGAATGTCGTGAACCCGGGAGGCGGAGCTTGCAGTGAGCTGAGATCCGGCCACTGCACTCCAGCCCGGGCTACAGAGCAAGACTCCGTCTCAAAAAATAAAAATAAAAAAAAATAAAAAAAAAAAAGAATTGAAAGATAATGATTGAGATAAATGAGAATAAGTGCTATGTATTTTTACTATATAAAGACCAGAAAACAATAGTTTGATTTACCTGAACCAAAATAAAATCCATACCAGAAATTACTTCAAAAAAAAAAAAATCAAGATTATTTAGGAGAATGGAGAGGATGGAATGAGAAACAAGAAATTAAATCAGTATGATATACCCAAATAAAACATCTAAAATCTTAACATCAGTAAAAGTCATCTTGTGGCTCTATTGTGATTTTCAACAATAAAGTCTCATGAAAATGACTCTTCTAAATTGTCAAAAGCCTAATCTTTGCACAAAACAAACTGAACTCTCAAGAGATTCAATAGTTATTTGCTTTCTCTGATTTTAATATCCTACAGAAATACATTTTTTATTAAGTCAGTAAATTACAATGGAGAGAGAGATTTCAATTTCAAAAGCAAACTCAAATACTTCATTTATTGGGTAGTTACCCCTAAGTACATGATATCAAAAGCATGACCTCCATCTTCATTCTTCAGCATCAGATTAATTTTAAAACAATAAAAACAGATGAACCAGTTTCACAAGAAGTATGGAAGAGAATGAAAATGTGTTGAAATATAGAGACTTTTATTACTGAATGATATTTTACTTAAGAAATAAGAGATCAGTGATATCTTGAATTACTGCTAAGAAATATTTGTGTAATCAATTGTTTAAAAGTGTTTCAATAGATCAATCAATTTAATGATTGATTCTATATATATACATATTTTTTTTTTTGAGACAGAGTTTTGCACTTGTCACCCAGGATAGAGTGCGATGGCACAATCTTGGCTCACTGCAACCTCTGTCTCCTGGGTTCAAGCAATTCTCCTGCCTCAGCCTCCTGACTAGCTGGAATTACAGGTGTGTGCCACCATGCCCAGCTAACTTTTGTATTTTTAGTAGAGACAGGATTTCACCATGTTGGCCAGGCTGGTCTCGAACTCCTGACCTCAGCTGATCCACCTGCCTCAGCCTCCCAAAATGCTGGGATTACAGGTATGAGCCACCGTGCCTGGCCTAATTCAATAGATTTTATTCTCATTTTTACAGTCTTAATAATTTCTTAATGCACATCTGTATATATTATAGACAATTTGAACAAAAAGTCTTAGACCATAATCGAATAACACAAAAACATTCACTCTCAGAACTCAAAAAAAGTGATGACTCAAAGTAAGCAACATAAAAATATTAATGAATGCTAGAAAAAGGGGTTTTTTTGGTAAGTTGGCTTTACATTTGTCTCCTGTGTTATTTTAAGGAAGTCAAGTTGTCTCTGTTTGCAGATGACATGATTTTATATTTAGAAAACACCATCACATCAGCCCAAAAATTTCTTGAACTGATTAACAACTTAAGCAAAGTCTCAGGATACAAAATCAATGTGCAAAAATCACAAGCATTCCTTTACACCAACAATAGGCAAGCAGAAAGCCAAATCATGAATAAACTCCCATTCACAATCACTGCAAAGAGAATAAAATACCTAGGAATACAGCTAACAAGGGATGTGAAGGACCTCTTTAAGGAGAACTACAAACCACTGCTCAGGGAAATAAGAGAGGACACAAACAAATGGAAAAAAAATCCATCCTCATGGATAGCAAGAATCAATATCATGAAAATGGCCATGCTGCCCAAAGTAATTTATAGATTCAATGCTATTCCCATCAAAATACCATTGACATTATTCACGGAATTAGAAAACACTATTTTAAATTTCATATAGAATCAAAGAAGACCCCATATAGCCAAGACAATGCTAAGCAAAAATAACAAAACTGGCGGCATCATACTACCTGACTTCAAACTACACTATAAGGCTATAATAACCAAAACAGCATGGTACTGGTACCAAAACAGACATACAGACCAATGGAGCAGAACAGAGACCTCAGAAATAAAACCACACATCTACAACCATCTGCTCTTTGACAAACCTGACAAAAACAAGCAGTGAGGAAAGGATCTCCTATTCAGTAAATGGTGCTAGGAAAACTGGCTAGCCATATGCAGAAAACTGAAATCAGACCCCTTCCTTACACCTTATATAAAAATAACTCAAGATAGATTAAAGACTTAAATGTAAAACCCAAAACCATAAAAACCCTAGAAGAAAACCTAAGTAATACCATTCAGGACATGGGCATGGGCAAAGACTTCATGACAAAAATGCCAAAAGCAATTGCAACAAAAGCCAAAATTGACAAATGGGATCTAATTAAACTAAAGAGCTTCTGCACAGCAAAAGAAACTATCATCAGAGTGAACAGACAGCCTACAGAATGGGAGAAAATTTTTGCAATCTACTCATCTGACAAAGGTCTAATATCCAGAATTTACGAGGAAATTAAACATATTTACAAGGGAAAAACAAACAACCCCATCAAAAAGTGGACAAAGAATATGAACAGACACTTCTCAAAATAAGACATTTATGTAGTTAACAAACATATGAAAAAAGCTCAACATCACGGATCATCAGAGAAATGCAAATCAAAACCACAATGAGATACCATCTCATATCAGTCAGAATGATGGTTATTAAACAGTCAGGAAACAATAGATGCTGGCCAGGCTGTGGAGAAACAGGAACGCTTTTACACCGTTGGTGGGAATGTAAACTAGTTCAACCATTGTGGAAGACAGTGTGGCGATTCCTCAAGGATCTAGAACCAGAAATACTATCTGACCCAGCAATCCCATTACTGTGAATATACCCAAAGAAATATAAATCATTCTACTATAAAGACACATGCACATGCATATTTATTGCAGCACTATTTACAATAGCAAAGACATGGAACCAACCAAAATGCCCATCAATGATAGACTGGATAAAGAAAATATGGTACATATACACCATGGAATACTATCCAGCCATAAAAAAGAATGAGATCATGTCCTTTGCAGGGACATGAATGAAGCTGGAAGCCATCATCCTCAGCAAACTAACCTGGGGACAGAAAACCAAACACTGTATGTTCTCACTCATAAGTGGGAGTTGAACAATGAGAACACATGGACACAGAGAGGGGAACGACATATGCCAGGTCCTGTTGGGGGTGGGAGTAGAGGGGAGGGAGCTTAGAGAATGGGTCGATAGGTAGAGCAAACCACCATGGCACATGTATACATATGTAACAAACCTGCACGTTCTGCATATGTATCCCGTTTTTTTTTTTTTTTAGAAGAAATAAAGAAAAAAAAAACATTTAAAAAAAAAAAAAAGACTTGGACAGGGTATACCACCAGAGTGAATGGGAGGAATCTCAAAGCAGCTCTCTGTTTAATACAACAAATATTTGAGTAACTACTCTGTCCCAGGCATGGCAGGAGTGTAGGGGACACGCTTGTCCATTTTTAAGCAATGCCCAGTTTCCCTATCTGGCTTTATCTGCCCCACTCTACATATCACAAAATTCCATGTCCTACCCCCTCCACCCAGGCCCCAGTCACAGAAAACTAGGCCTGGAGTGGACCGCTGGCCAAACAACCAATAGTCAGGGCTGGACCAATGAGATTCTCTCCCCAGAACAAAACTCAGACAACTAAAGCTGAGAGATCCGTAGAGCTGAGCATGTATCTTTGACCACATGCATGCTGATGAGTAAATGGAGAAAAGTGGTCTTGAGAGAGAAACAGGGAGCTCAGATACACAGGGGAGCATATATGAGGCCATTTGAAGGGAGAACTGGACAGACAGAAAGACAGGCAGATGGGCAGAGATGGATAGATGGAGGCAGAGACAGACAGCAAAGAGACATGGACAGTGGCAGAGACAGCAAAAACAGAGACAGTGATGAAGACAGATGGTAGATGGTGACAGAAGGTGACACAGATTAAAGGTAGACAGTGACAGAGACAGGCAGGAAGACAGACAGATGGAGAAAGGAGAGGAGACAGCGAGGGAATGAAGGGACATAGGGCATGGGGCAGAGGCCAGGTCCACAGAGTGCAAAAGCATGAGCTGAGAGCAAGAGACCAATAATAGCAAGACCGAGAGAGTGAGCCGCGGGAGTGAAAGACCAGGAGAGGAGAGGACATGAGAGACTGAGGGGAGAGAATAAGACCAAAGGCCAGAGAGAGATACAAAAAGAGAAGAAGAAAACCAGGAAACTGGAGATATGGTGTTACTAGAGACATGTGAGAGGTACGGATTGGGAAGCTGGAGGGGAGGAGACATTTTAAATGAAGAAAAGACGAGGAAAGCGGCCACTCAATGAAGTCAGGCTGGAGCACAGTCCTGGAGTGCTCCAGCCAGGTGGGAAAGCATAAAGGAGAATTTCATCTGACATGAGAGTGACTAGAATTTAGGAGCTCTTTTTTCTTTAAAAAGTATCAGCTATCATTTCAAAATGGCAAATGCAGTATACACACTTATTTCCTCATTCTTGAATGATGAAAAAAGATGGAAATGGGACGTGAAAGTATTCTATCAAGCTTGTAGGTGACCAACTCACTGAACTGAAAAGCAACGGCAGGCACATACTGCCTTCTTCAGGCAGAACACAGGTGTTTTTGTGTGTTGAAAGGAGTACCTAAGTGCACATCCCCTCACCAAATTCACCGCCATGACTGAATGGTCTGCACAAAATGTTAAGAAACCACTTTTGGTTCATGCCTGTAATCCCAGCACTTTGGGAGGCCGAGGCGGGCGGATCACAAGGTCAGAAGATCAAGACCATCCTGGCCAACACAATGAAACCCCATCTCTACTAAAATACGAAAAATTAGCTGGGCATGGTGGTGAGCACCTGTAGTCCCGGCTGCTCAGGAGGCTAAGCCAGGGGAATTGCTTGAACTCGGGAGGTGGAGGTTTCAGTGAGCCGAGATTGTGCCACTGCACTCCAGCCTGGTGACAAAGCAAGACTGACTCCGTCTCAAAAAAAAAAAAAAAAAAAAAAAAAACCAGAAAGAAACCACTTTATCCAAAGAACAAGTAATTGGCTTTCTCAGCCAGGGTCTTGGTAGCAAAATATGACATACTCAATATGTAATTTGAGGAATGTTTAATATGGGAACTATTTACAAAGGTGTGGGAGAGGTATAGGCAGTAGTGTGTTAGCAAGCTGACTCTGGGAAGAAAAGAGTCCCGATTTATAACATTGGCCAATTTCTAAGGTGTAAATACCTTACGCCTTGGTATAAGCAGTTTTCAAGCTTCCAAAGCGAAGTCCCTGAACCAAGAATAAGGAAGAGATGCACACAATCACATCTTAAGAGGTAGAACCAGCCAGTTGCAGCCTGCTCCAGCACTCCACTGAGGAACACTCCAAGACATTAGTAACAGCTGGAAGCTTTAAGTCTCCAACCCTACCCAAACCCAAAGAGAGCAAGCTAGAGACGGTAAGCTTTAATCAGGGGAAAACAGCTAGGCTAAGATGACCTCGCGGGAGAGAACAAGGAGAATAAGGACTACAACCTCTCTCTTGCTTCCCATTTCATGTGATGTACCCCACAAGCTGAAGGCAGCCAAAAGCCAAAAAGCTAGGAAGGCTACAGGTGTACTCTATACAGGTCAGCCTCCCAACCTCCAACAAGAGACAGGCTGGTAAAGAAGAGTGTGGTTCTAGGGAGGCAAACAGAAACTATTCAGTACCTTGGCCCACACAGAGGCTTCAAGCACAGCCTTAATGATGACAGCATAGAAGTCTAATATATTCAGTCCTGATAATGCCGAGAGGAAAAGAAAGCAAATAAAATAAAAACTTAAATATCAATTTAATGGAAATAAATATAGTCTTATCACTCAAATTAACTCCATTTTCTTTGCATGACCCTGAAGTTCTAGTCTAAGACGTATTTTCCAACTTCACTCTTAATACAAATCAAAGTTAAGCCATAGATAAATATCAGTAAAATTTGCCAATACAGTATCATCTTTCAAATGCTGACTCCAGCACTCTGAGAATGCCAGTGGAGGGTGTCTAAATCATTGCTTTAAGGGAAGAAAAAGGAGACAGAAGGCCATTTCTCTTCCTTACAGAAGCACCTGTTGTGATTGCAGAACCTTTAAAAGGCTACGGGAAATGATGGCTTTTAGTCACTCTCAATTAATAATTACATTAATAATTATAGCATTGACTCAGTTAATTTCAGAACATCAGTTTTATGCAACATAGGACTGATCAAAAGAGTTGTCATTTTAATTTACATAATGAACAATCAGTATGAGTAAGCAAAATTGACTATTGGCGTAACTCTGTAATACCTAATCAGGAGAATTTTAAGTGGTTTTGTCATTAACAGGAGTGTTTCACTGTTAGAGCAGAAACTGTGAGAATCAAGGGAGATGCTGAAGTTGGCCAGACTGTGATCTGTTCAGCAAGACCACACTTGCAGCAGGGCGCAGTGGCTGACATCTGTAATCCCAGCACTTTGGGAAGCTGAGGCAGGTGGGTCGCTTGAGCCCAGGAGTTCGAAAACCCCCGGGACAACATGGCAAAACCCCATCTCTACAAAAAATATAAAAATTAGCTGGGTGTGGGACCGGGCACAGTGGCTCACACCTGTAATCCCAGCACTTTGGGAGGCCGAGGTGGGCGGATCACGAGGTCATGAGATCAAGACCATCCTGGCTAACACGGTGAAACCCCATCTCTAATAAAAATACAAAAAATTAGCCGGGCATGGCGGCAGGCTCCTGTGGTCGCAGCTACTCGGGAGGCTGAGGCAGGAGAATGGTGTGAACCTGGGAGGTGGAGCTTGCAGTGAGCCGAGATGGCACCACTGCATTCCAGCCTGGGCAACAGAGATAGACTCTGTCTCAAAAAAAAAAAAAAAAAAAAAACTGGGTGTGGTGGCACATGCCTATAGTCCCAGCTACTCGGGAGGCTGAGGTGGGAAGATGGGAGGATTGCTTGAGCCTGTGAGGCAGAGGCTGTAGTGAGCTGACATTGCACCACTCCAATCCAGCCTGGGTGACAGAGTGAGATCCTATAATATCTCAAAATAAAAAAAATAAAAAAAATAAAAAGACTGCACTTGCCTAGAGAACAGCCAGAGCATCAAACAAATTCCAGCATCTAGGATGTACTAAAAACTCACACCAATGGATGAGCAACTCAAGACAGCATGCCAAAGAAGACAAAGCAGTGGGATATCCCAGAGGAATAAGGTTTGTTTAAAAAAATCTCAACCGCATCAGAACAAAATGTCACACATTCTGCAATCTTCTTTTAATTCACTTACGGGATCTGGTCATCCCACACCCAACCTCACAAAAAAATAAATAGCTATAAAATCTAAGAATAATTTTGGGTGAGGTGTTTATAAGGGAAAAATATGTAGTAAGTGTTGAATCATTATAACATCCCTTAAATCTTTGGAGAGGTTTACAAAGCATGTTGGCCTCCATCATAGATTCCTCTGTTAGACCCAGCATCACAAAAGCTGTACTCATTTTGGTATTCCTACTTGTTAGCACAGTATTAGGCACATAGGAAGTCCACCGTGCTTATAAAACTGAACCATAAGCTAGCCTTTGCTTTTTGTTTTAATTTTCCATTGAGTTTTGATTCCTCCACTAAATCTGTGCCTTTCCTTCTGTCATTTTGTTTTCATTTCAGTGAAACAAATATAAATCATTCACTTCCTAGTTCCTTCTCCCTTCCAGCTCTGATTCTTGCATAATCTCTGTCCCCAGGGTTTAGTGCTTCTCAAATTAAGAAAATGAATCTCCTAAACACACACACACCAAAAAAAAAAAAAAAAAAAAAACCCACCACACTTGCATGTACCCTTTGCACATAATTCTAACTGTACGAGTCTTTCACATGTCATTTACAATCATGTGTGAGGGAGCTCCTCAGAGAGAATAGTTCAACCCACAGTGGATACTGATGCCTCCCAAAGGGCAAGAACAAGTTTTGTTTTCATTTCATTTTGGTCATGTGCTCCTATTAACATAACTCTCAATGAGCCTGTTTTATTAGTTACTAGATTGTTTGGGCAACACCACTATTAAAGACAAAAGAAGAAAATACCAAATGCTGGCAAGGATGTGCAGTGATGGAAACACTCATACACTGCTGGTAGGAGTCTATATTAATATAAACCCTTTGAAAAACTGTTTGACAGCATCTACCGCAGTTAAACATGTGCATCTTAGATATATACTCAAGAGAAATGTGGGCCCACAGGTCCCAAAAGATATACTAAGAATGTTTGTAGCAGCATTAATAGCACAAAAGTGGAAACAATCTATCAATGGCAGAATGGATACAATGTGTGGTACAGTCATACTATAAAGCACTATGCAGCAGTGAAAACGCATCAACAGGCCAGGCGCAGTGGCTCATGCCTGTAATCCCAGCACTTTGGAAGTCCGTGGTGGGTGGATCACAAGGTCAGGAGTTCAAGACCAGCCTGACCAACATGATGAAACCTTGTATCTACTAAAAATACAAAAATTAGCCAGGCGTGGTGGCACACGCCTGTAATCCCAGCTACTCAGGAGGCTGAGGCAGGAGAATTGCTTGAACCTGGGAGGCAGAGGTTGCAGTGAGCCAAGATCCCGCCACTGCCTGGGCGACAAAGTGAGACTCTGTCTCACAAAAAAAAAAAAAGAAAGAAAGAAAGAAAAAAGAAAAGAAAAGGAAGCAGTATATGCAACAACATGGAGGAATTGCCACCCGACAAAAGAATACATGCTAGATGATCCCATGTATATAAAGCTCCAAAACAAATAAAAATTTGTTTATTAACTATAGTGGGTCTTTTTTAGGAATGCAAAACAAACTGGTAAAATTATGAAGAAAAGCAAGAAAGTGATCATCATACAATCAGGAGACACCACCCGTTGGGAGAAGAGTGAGGGTCTTAGGATCAGGAAGGCTTTGGGGGCTTCTAGAGGGCTGGCAAGACCCTATTTCTTGACACAGGTGGCAATGACATACAGTATCACTTTATGGAAATATGTTAAGCTGTACAAAATTGTTTTGTGTGCTTTTCTATTGGTGGTACTGAACAACTAAAAAGAAAAAGATTAAAAGGGGAGAAGAATACAATACAAAACTTATCAAAAATTTTTAAAGGTTTGCAGCTGGAAAAAACAGTGGGCTGTCAGTTTTGTTCCACGGAGCAGACTGCAAATAAGTGGTAGCTATAAGAAGACAGATTTTGGTAAGACCAAATGACAGCAACAAAGGGAGGAGGAAGAGGCAGAAAGAAGAGAAGAGAAAAACAAGGAGTGGAGGCAAAAAGAAACACAATTATACTTGCTTACAAATAGAATATTCCTCATGAGAAAGTGAGGGTTCCATCACTGAAGTTAGTCAAGCACAGGCTGGAGGACCATCGGGAGGGATGTTCTGGAGAGGATGCAAACAGTGGAAAATGAATCGTGTAGCATGTCCCCCAGAACTAAGATGCTGTGATTCTATTTCTCTTTCTTAACAGTTATAGGTGTGGCCACTTAGAGAAACAGAAAAAATAAAAACCAAGAAAATTATGGTCCAAATATCCTAAATGTATAAAGCAGATATTCTAGTAGATTTTAAAATGTTTACAAGCCATTAACTAATCAAAAATAAAGGGAAGGGAAGAATTGAAGAGCTTCAAGGTAATGCTCAAGGAACCACTCCCAAATGAGGTCCAACCATAAATGAAGAGCTGGCATTGGAAACAATGAAGACAAGGATTCAGTTGACCCACAGTGTTCCTCAAATGCATCTATTCTTTTAAGATAGATTATTAAAATAAATGGGTTGCCTAAAAGTCATGGAATTTGGAAGCTTTATTTCCTTAACATTAAATCACAAGGCTTCAGCCTCTCAATCCCCCATCTAACATCAGCCAATAGATTTAACGTTTTGACACTTTCAGAGAAAGATAGCTGAGCCTTGGCTGAAGACTGTCTTAGAATATTTTGCAAGAAAAAACAAGCTCTGCTGAGCTGGTGATAATCCAGATTACCATCCATTTCCCCTTTTAGAGGCACAATGGATTTTAACCAGTTTTCTGTTTTATAAATATTACCATGGCTCAAAACATCTATGAGGAGACACAACATTACTCGTGGCTCTCATCCTGTTTGCTAACTAATTATATCAACAACCTGAACCAACTTAACACTATACAAAAACACAGCTGATTTAGCAATCTGTAAATTATACATGTACATAAATCTGTACTAAAATGTGCTGTGTTTCACTCCTGCTAATGTGCATGGATTCTTACTGGCACCTACAATTGTTTGATATAGGTTCCCGAACACTAAAACATATGTTCTGCCCAGAATGGGACCATTTAGAGTAATATTTTTGTAGTTTCCTGGCACTAAGGTCTGCCAGCCTTTCTAAGACAGATCTCCTATTTGCTTCAGCGAACATTCTGACAACAAGTGCCTGCAGATTTAAGCAACTATCAAAAAATATTCTGTAACAACACTTTCCATCCATGAATATAAAGAGAAACGGGCTGGTTTTGCCTATGTGGCAACAAAGCCAGTAGAATTTAAAATGATCACTGACATGACCATAAGCAAAATCAAATAAAATATGGAGTATTAATTATTTCTGCTGCCTACTTATGGCAATAAAAAAACCAGATAATTATCAAATCTTTCCTTCAAATGGGATTCAAAGTGTACCAAAGAAAGTTAAAGTAGATTTAATACCAGCAAGACCAGTAAACACTTTAGAAATGCTTTTTAAATACAGTGACAGGCCTAAACAGTTTCAGCCAGTCAACACTGTAAAATAGGGGCAAGAACCCTGGACCAAGATTCACTAGAATGTAATTTGCTAATCACAAGGAGGGTTTCTTGTTTACCACTGTATCCTCAGTGTTCCATAAATACATTCAATAAATCTTTGTTGAATGAATAAACCAGTAACAACTACTGGCTAGTCCCTGATCTGTCTCTAATTGCCTTTTCCTAACTCTGCCTCTTACTAACTGCAGGTAAATCACTTAACCTGAGGATTCTTAGGTGAGTTTTAGTTTAAGGATTTTAGTTCCTTAAATTCTAAAATGGAGACACTGCACCTCCTCTACTAGCTTATAAGGATCAAAGGCGATATTCTATGAAAAGTGACTTGGTACTTTATAATGGGGCACACAGATGTTAAGTGCCCATTATCCCCGCCTTTGCCTTCAGCTAAACCACTGACAAAGGTGAACAGACTGCATTTCCTTGAAATATAATTAGCCTCTCCTTTGCCCTATTATTCTGTTGAGATGTAGTAGTGTGGCTGTTAGCCAAGATGGATGTTGTTCTTATTGTTATAGCATTTTATTTAATCTCCACTTGGAAATTATGCTTCTTGAGAGAATATAATGGTAACATGAGGAAAGTGTTTTTGCATGGTGTACCATAAAGAATATGACATTGGATTCAAATGGTTTGGGGCCGCATCAGTTCTGCCCTTAAATATTTGAGGACAGTCTCTTGCATCTGTTTCCTTATTTATACAATGATGGGGAAGGAGAGGCAAACTAGATAATAATTAAGGTCTGTCTCTTCCTACAGTTCTATGATATTCCAGATATCAGATATTCAAATAACCCAAAATGAAGTCAGTACTACTGTTCATTATCATATGAGAAGTTTTTAAAGGATGATAAAAATAGTTCCACAGACTAAATCATAAAAGCTGAAGAAATAATAATGCTGAGAGAAGGATATATGATATATGTCCTCTAAGGAATACCAGCCTCAGGCATTGTTTGCTCTGCCACTTTGAATAAACCACTTACTATTCCTAGCACTCAGTTTTCTGATCTGTAAAAGAGGAACATTAATAGTGCACAGGACCACTGGGAGAAAACACCTAATAAAATGATCATAAAACATTGCTTTTCCAAGGTAAAATGCTATTTTAATACCATAATGTCCAAAAAAAGGGCTCATGGATTTTAGAATGAGACAATCAATATCTTTAAATAGACTTTTTCCACCACAGTAAAATAATATAATGCACGCAGATATTGTGATATTTCTAGGAGTTCGCATTTTTCTTCCATTTGTGTTCAGGAAATATTATAAAAAGGATCACCTTTTAAACATTAAGTGCCATATTTCAAGATGAGAATCATTTCTTCTGAAATAATAATTTTAAAAATTCATCCAACTCTCCCAAGATGCTTCATTTTTGTTGATGCTATTCGTTTGATTGGTTCATTGAAATCAACCTGCTGAAACTGATGTTGAAATGACAATGCCCATCCTAAAAATATTCCCAGTGACTTACTCTAGTCACATTCTATGCTTACAGAGGGAAAGTGGCTCTAATAAGATCAACTAAACTAGACAGTATTCTGCCTTCACAGCTCCAAGATTCTTAAGGTTCTCTTACAAACCCAAGGCATCTTGTGACTTTTACATGTAAGTTTCTCTTCCTGCTCCCTCCAAAACCCCTCTAACTTACAGGGTACTGCCTCTTTACTGAAAAATAGAATTGTCATTGATATTTATGAGGAAGTTGGTGTCACTGACAATGGGATAACCAAATTTTCAAGATTGTCTCCATACCCCTTAATAGTCCAATAAAAATAGCAATAATAGCACAGTAACTCTTAGTTATTTTATTTAAAAATCCATGAACACCTCCAGCTTTTTTTATGGCAAAACAGTTCATTGTGGCTGTTCACATAGTAATTATCATCCCCTTGCATCCCCAGGTAATGACTGTGACCTTGACCTAAAAGCCACCTTAGTTTGAATAAGGAAGACCTTGAAAGCAAAGGTGACTGACCAGAAACACTCTTAGGAGGCACACAATGAAGAAATGATCATTTCTAAGAAAGTACTTAAATAATACATGATTATTTGCTATGCTAGTTGATGTGTTTTATTATAAGATAAACTTAAATCACTGTTTAATTAAAGAGTATTAGTAACATAAGTTACTTTTCATGCCCTTCCCCTGAATCCCTAACTAAATCCAAACAGAATCTCATCTGAAATCTTGAGATTTACACATGATTAAAACCCATTTCCTAAGTTAGCTCCTCATGTCCCCCTGGTAGAAGAATGTCATCTGTTTCTGGAAGGGGTGGGGTGCGGGGTCTAGGAGTCTGCAAAGAGCATCTTATGCTTGGCTGTCTTTCAATGTAGCGTTTGATGAGCTCGTGCGCTGCGCCTTCCAACTGCCAGGACTCCTTTTTGCTCTGCAAGTGCTTAGCTGGGGTCTCTCCGCTGTAAGTCCAAAAGCGTTTGGAATTCTTCCTTACCATCCCTGCTCCTAGGACTCTCGCCTCTCAAGGCTTCATGCTACCGTCGATCTTAATGCCACAAGGAAACAGATGAGTGCTGATGATCAGTTTATTGGGTAATGGATCTATTTATAGGTTTGGTGAGATTGCTAATTTATAAGTGAGCAACACTTAAGGGTGGCATAAAACAGTTGTGGGTTTGGAAGACAGGAAATATAACAGGTTTGTACCTGTGACCATTTAGTCCGCTCTACACCTGTGCCCTCCACTTCCCACCTGACGCCAGGAGAACCATCTGCCCCTCACTTCGAAGGTGAGCTTTAACTTCACCTGGAAAGGGGTGGGGGAGCACTTCCCCACACCTCGGACTTTTCAGTTGCAGGGATGGAAGGTGGAGGCAGCCGCATCCTCCCATTCTCAGGCAACGGGGACCGGGAGTTGACCGTCTCTACTGCGAGCTCTCCCTGGGGAGAGGCGGCGCCTCCGGGAGCCCCAGAGCCTTCGCGGAAGGGTGGGCAGTGCCGACGGGGCACGCGCTGCCGCTCCGACTGCGGCCAGCTTTCCATCACTTTTCCCAGGACTTCGCTCAGCAGCTGTCACGCACCCTTGGAGATGAGACCGAGAGGGCGCGAGAAAGGCCCAAAAGGCGTCCCCAGAAGAGCTCTCCTGTTAGGATGGGGACCCATCAGACCCCGCCCCGCCCTGCCCACCTTTCTCTGCCTCGGGGAGGCTGCCCTGGGTGCCCGCGCCGCGGCTCCTTAGCAGAGCTCGCGGGTTCTGCTGCATCCGCTGGCTCCGAGCGGCGAGAGGTTCTGCAATAAAAGCACGGATAAAACGCCCGGGTAATCGAAATCCGAATGCACCTCTTACCATTGGACCGCCGGACAATATTCTCCAGAAACGTGTTCTGCGGGGCCACCAGTCCCCTCCTGCCCCCAGCCATGGTCATTCTCCCAGCAGCTCAGGGTCCGGGGGGCGTCCTGGCGCGGCTTCTTACGACAGCAGGAAACTGGACTCGGGGCCCGCACGCAGTCCCGGCTCGAAGCGCCCCATGCGCCCCGCGGGGACCCGCAGGCAGGGCTGGCGGCTCCCTACGGTTGCTACCCTCGCGCCCTCTTCGCGCCTCCCTCCCTGCGGCCCGCCTCGCAGTGCACTCGCGCCGGCCTCGGCTCGCTGCAGCCGCCTCCGGGTGGGCGGAGGGAGCAGCGGCGCCTGGGCCGGCGGCGCCCCCTACCGGGCTCGTGCCCCCCGCCGGCCTGCGGGAGACCAAGCTTTGGGGTTCCCGCAGAGGCCGGGAAGCGGCGGGCGGCCGTGGACCAAGGCTGGGACGGCAGCGCCACCCTCTGGGTACAGCCGGGAAATGTGTTCAGGATGTGCCTTGGGTTGGGTGGAGAGGGCATTGTGAGCAGCTTTCAGGGCGGATTCACCCCTAACAAGTCTTGGGGGAGCGTGCTGATGTAACTCTCTTCCTTTGCTCTGTTTCAGGCCGGGGACCCCGGGACGTCTAAGGCTCTGGGAACACCTTCTTGCCTTCCTGTAAGATTGGTCAGCCTGACTAGTGAAAGTTGCCCCACCTTGATTCTAGGCCAGTGTTGGAGCAGTAATTAATGAAGTTGTATTGCAATAATGCAGATTTACAGAGTGACTGGCAGATTCAGCTTCAGAAGAGTTGTCTTGGGTTGTTTTTACCGTAGACACAAATGCAGGCTCCTGATGTTTGGTATGATCAATATCAAACTGCCTGACAAACATCAAAAACGGTGGACTTGTCTCTAAGGACGAATGCTCAGGGGAGGGGCAGTATTAATTAAGCAACCGTGACTTTGGCTTGAAGGGTAGTCTGTAGTGCAGAGGATACAGTTAGTTTTTACAGCTGACCCCTAGTATACGGAAGAACCATGTACATCCAAGGTTTCTGGACAGGGGCTAAGACAATGGTCGTTTGTTCATTTATTTTGGGGGATTTCGAACCAAACATACTCTGTACCTGCCTTTTTACTATATCTCCCCCGTCGGTGTGGTGGGAGACTAAGCCTATGTCCCACAGAGGAAATAAATGGAGAGTTTACTAGTTTCAGACCGAATCAACAGTCAACACGAAAATGTAAGAGGAAAAAAAAACTGACCCTGGAAATTAATTGTCTGGGTTAGCCATCCTGACATATCCTAATGTATTGCAAAGACATCCTGTCTCAGTTAATTAATCTCAAAAACAGAAGAACTAATTCTTGCCCAGAAATCTCTCAGAGTTGCTGTGAAGATCAAGCAAGATTATGTATGGGGACAGCACCCTAAATTGTAAAGTGCTTTGCCAAGGTCAGATGTCATTATTGGAGTGACTAAATAAATTGGGCCATTACGAATATCACCCTTTGTCTCGTCTTGTGAAGAGACAAAGTAACAGATTGCTGTTAGCAGAGAGTTAAATAAGGTTGTCATAGGATTTGAAATGAAAGTAATGATACACTTTTCCCTTAAGAAAACCTTCTCGCCTGTCACCCAGTCTAGAACTGTGATTTCTTAAACCCTAGCTCCGTCTAGTGGTTCTTTGTTCTATTACAAATAAGGTAACACAGTGGTTGAAGAGAACTTGACTCTCAAATGCATTTGGTGCTGAGCTGAGCCAGTTTGGTGCCTATCGACTTCATTTAAATAAGTTTATTTAAATAAGGTTTTTAAAGTTGTGTTATCGCACAAACATGCCAAGGGAAGATTTTTCATGACAATATTAAAAACCCATCAAGAAACTTCATAATCCTGCTTGTGAAAGGAAGATAAAGAAAATAATGCGGAGGGGAAAACTATCACAGAGTTAATAAAATTTGTAAGGTTTTAATGAGCTCTCATTTCTATGGCTTAGATAAAAAAGGAAACAGATGATATTAGTTTGAGATGAGAGATGTTAAAGCCTTGGTGGGCTACCTGATAAGAAAAAGAAATAAGGAGATGTCTTCCATTTTAAATGTACTACTGAGATGGATCTCAACATGGACTGTGCGTTCGTGTGTGTGTGCATGCGTGTGTGTGTGTGTGTGTGTGTGTGTGTATTGGCACCTTTTTGAATACTACAATTTTTGGTGGCACACTTGAAGAAATTAAAAGACCTAAAACAAAGTAGTGCTACTACAAAGTGGTCCTTTTTTTAAAGTTTTAAACCTCCAGATTGTGTGCCATAACACGATCACATTATTTCATATCTTTTTGCTTAAATAAGACTGGATGCTTATAAAAGCACTGTTATACTGTGTTATGGCACTTTAAGTACTTGCTTAGAAATGATCATTTCCTCATTGTGTGCTTCTTAAGAGTGTTTCTGGTCAGTCACCTTTCCTTTCAAAGTCTTCCTTATTCAAACTAACTAAGGTGGCTTTTAGGTCAAGATCACAGTCATTACCTGGGGATGCAAGAGGAAGATAATTACTACGTGAACAGCTACAATGAACTGTTTTTGCCATTAAAAAAAAAAAAAAAAAAAAAAGCTGGAGGTGTTCATGATTTTTTTTTTTTTTTTTTTTTTTTTTGAGACGGAGTCTGGCTCTGTCACCCAGGCTGGAGTGCAGTGGCCGGATCTCTGCTCACCGCAAGCTCTGCCTCCTGGGTTCACGCCATTCTCCTGCCTCAGCCTCCTGAGCAGCTGGGACTACAGGCGCCCGCCACCTCGCCCGGCTAGTTTTTTGTACTTTTTAGTAGAGACGGGGTTTCACCGTGTTAGCCAGGATGGTCTCGATCTCCTGACCTCGTGATCCGCCCGTCTCGGCCTCCCAAAGTGCTGGGATTACAGGCTTGAGCCACCGCGCCCGGCCATGATTTTCAAATAAAATAAATATTTAAGAGTTAAATTGTTCAAAAGTCAGCAATCTTTCATCACAATGTGAGTGTCTCACAGTGTCTGTGGAGGTACATCCAATTTGTTCCCCCATTCCCTTGGTTCACTCACAACACATCTGACTGTAGGAATACAATCACATTCTCCGCTGTCCACAGCCACATTCTCAATATTCCAGTAAACACTCCCTCTTTCTTGGTGCTAGTTGACAGGATACTGTGCTTCTTACCTTTTACTTGCCACCTTCTGTTCCCTCCTTAACATTGAGTTCCAGCACCTGCTCAACTTAAAAGTTCTGTCTGAGATCTACCTCTGTAATATAGGAATCTCAGTTAGAGTAAATTTTAATCTTACAGATTTGTCGAAACTTGGTTACAGATTCGTGAAGGATTCACAATATACCAATGTACCTTGGAAAACAGTTGAGAACGCTTACATTTTTGCATAACATACAAAGCCACTCCTTCATTTAAAGGGACAACTTTAGATAACTGTGACCAGAGTTCCAATTCAACTGCCTCTATCCATCTGTGCAGAAAATGTAGCCCATTTTCTGCAGGGATACAGAGTTCAGATACAGAGTTGGAAATAAATTCTCAAATGTGAGTCTACTGCTTCCAGGCTTCTTTCCTCTTCAGGGGCTCTCCTCCTGTATCCCTCAGCATTTTGTTTACCCCTTAGCTATAAGATGTGTTTATGTCTGTATCATGCTGTAGATTATGTCTGTATCACGCTCCTTGAAACAAAGACACACTATAACTATCTTTGTTCTCATAAATGCTATTAAGCTACACTGTAGTTAGTGAGTTCACAAATGTAATAGATAGTGATGGAGGCATAATGCTATAGGGAGAATATGGAGATGGTGGTCTGCAGATTGGCTGGGAAAAGAGTCCAGGAGATGACAGAAAAATCTCTCTCCGCAACAACAACAACAAGTCTATCAAACGAAGAGGATGACAATGCCACACATCAGAAGGGGCAAATGGTATCATATAAAGACAGGAACTTCATTTTTCTTTCCATTAAGACCACAAGGTGTGGGTGACAGATTTTCGAAAGCCAGGAACCTCTCTAACGTAGGAAAGTTGCCTGTGAGTCCTAGAAGGTCTGAGAGCTGGAAGGGGCAGGCCACAGATGCATCATCATGAGCAACTTAAGTGGAGGAGAAATTGAACATAGAGGCGACTTCACTATTCAGCCACCATGAGTGAAATATCTAAATATCTAAAAGTGGAGAGGAATTTGCAGCATGAGAAATTTCAGCTTCTATAGCCCAATGACTGACTGACTTCTTGTATGTAATTTCTGTTAACAAAACTTCTATTTGAATCAACTTATAGGAAGAATGTTGGGCAGACTATATACATTGAAAAAAATGATTCCCTACAATAGATGTATCTCCCCAGTGTTGGGAGAAGGGACAGAATCTGCTTCAAAGGAAATACTAGTCCCTGAATTCGATTGACTAGGGTCAAATAATGCACTGATGTGGATCTACACTTACCCATGGCTAACCCAACAGACAGTGTGAAGCGTTTGTAGAATTGAGTTATATCCTTCCAAGTGCCCTAAGCTATTCTTCCTTCTCATTTCCTCTAAACAAAAGAGAAAAGGATCTTTTATCACACCCTTCCCTCAGTGGGAAATAATTAAAAGTCATTTACAACAGTCTCATTGTATTATAACAAACATTTGCATGGTGTCTAGTATATAGCAGACACTGGGATAGGTTCTAAGGATTAAAAGATGGTTATGACTGGCACCTGCCCACAAGAAATTCAACAAACAATGAATATGTATGTTCTTCATGATTTCTTTCAATTGCTTTCCTGTCTCCAACGTGCCCTCTAAATCTTCCTTTCTTTTTAAATAAACTATAGTTCAACTTGACCTCTTCGCTTAAGATTTTTTTTTTTTTTTTTTTTTTTTTTTTTTTGAGACAGGGTCTCAAAAAAGCCAGAAGTTCAGGTGAGAATTTGTCTTGTTCCTCATTGCCATATTTAAACCACTACTCTTCTCCATTCATGTAAAATTTCTCCTACTTTGAAGTTCATGACCAATGAAAATATCACTATTACTTCCCTTCAATTCTTAAAACAAACTTGGGGAAAACTGTATTCAGTTATGAAAAAGCTGAGTTGCCTTCAGGACATTTCGGAGAAATATCAAGTAGGAAGTTGGATATTCACATCTAGAACCCAAGAGAAACATCTGGGTGGTGCTCAAAATTGGAAATCACCAGTTTATAGCTTTCAAAGGAGACTGAGAAGGAGCAGTTTAGAAGTGGAGGGAACTGAGAGAAGTGGTTTTATAGAAGCCCAGAGGGGAAAACTCTTTAAATGAAAAGAAAGAAGAAAAGCGTCATTTGTTGTACACTGTAGAGATAAACACTGGAAAATGTGCATTAGCTCTAATGATTAGTTGGCTATTTGATACATTAGTGGAAACATTTTCAATGGAATAGAAGGGAGGGAGCCAAAGTGCAAGGCATTTAAAGATTAAATAGAAACATACAATTAAACCGTTCACGCCTGTAATCCCAACACTTTGGGAGGCCGAGGTAGGCAGATCAGCTGAGATTAGGAGTTTGAGACCAGCCTGGCCAACATGGTGAAACCCCATCTCTACTAAAAATACAAAAATTAGCTTGGCATGGTGGTGGGTGCCTGTAATCCCAGCTTCTTGAGAGGCTGAGGCAAGATAATAGCTTGAACCCGGGAGGCAGAGATTGCAGTGAGCCAAGATCATGCCATTGCACTCCAGCCTGGGCAACAAGAGCAAAACTCCGTCACAAAACAAACAAACAAAAAAATATATATACAATTAAGATGGCAGATGGGGCTAAGGTGCAGTGGGTACCACCTTCCTCTCCTAAGCATACAGAAATGCCAGGTAAAGGCTGGGCACAGTGGCTCACGCCTGTAATCCCAACACTTCAGGAGGCCTAGGCGGGTGGATCACTTGAAGTCAGGAGTTCTAGACCAGCCTGGCCAACGTGGTGAAACCCTGTCTCTACTAAAAATAAAAAAATTAGCCTGACGTGGTGGCACACACCTGTAATACCAGCTACTCAGGAGGCTGAATATTTTATTGAAAACTTTATCCATGTCTATTGAGATGATCACATGATTTTTGTTTTTAATTCAATTTATGTGGTAAATCACGTTTATTGATTTGTGTATGTTGAACCAACCTTGCATCCCAGGAATGAAGCTTACTTGATCATGGTGAATTAACACTTTGATATGCTATTGAATTCGGTTTGCTAATATTTAATTGAGGATTTTTGTATCTGTGTTCATCAGGGATGTTAGCCTGTAGTTTTCTTTTTTTGTTGTATCTTTTGCCAGGTTTTGGTATCATGGTGATGCTGGCTTCATAGAATGAGTTAGCGAGGAGTCCCTTCTCCTTGACTTTTTGGAATAGTTTCAGTGAAATTAGTTCCAGCTCTTCTTTGTACATCTAGTAGAGTTTGACTGTGAATGGACCTGGTTCAGGGTTTTTATTGGTTGGTAAGTGGTTTTTTTTTTTTTTTTTCACGGATTCAATTTCAGAACTCAATATTGGTCTGTTCAGTGTTTCAGTTTCTTCCCGTTTCAATCATGGGAGATTGTGTGTTTCCAGGAATTTATTTTCTCTAGATTTTATACTTTGTGCACATACAGGTGTTCATAATAATTTCAAAGGATCTTTTCTGTTTCTGTGGGATTGGTTGTAATGTCAACTTGTCATTTATGATTGTGCTTATTTGGCTATCTTTTTTTTGTTATTCTCACTAGCAATCTACTGATCTCATTTATCCTTTCGAAGAACCAATTTTTGGTTTCACTGATTTTTTATATGGATTTTTGGGTCTCAATTTCATTCAGTTCTGCTCTGATCTTAGTTATTTCTGTTATTCTAACTTTAAGGTTAGTTTGTTCTTGTTTTTCTAGTTCCTCTAGGCATGATGCTATGAATAGATTATTAATTTGAGAGCTTTCTTTTTAAAGTGAGTATTTAGCACTAAACTTCATACTACTTTTGCTGCATCCCAAAGATTTGGCTATGTCGTGTCTCTATTTTCATTAATTTCAAAGATTTTTTTTTAATTTCTGCCTTAATTTCATTGTTTACCCAAAAGTCATTCAGGAACAAGTTCTTTAATTTCCAGGTAATAGTGTGGTTTTTGTTTTGTTTTGTTTGAGATGGAGTCTTGTTGTGTCGCCCAGTCTGGAATGCAATGGCACAATGTCAGCTCACTGCAACCTCTGCTTCCTGGGTTCAAGTGATTCTCCCACTTCAGCCACCCAAGTAGTTGGGATTACAGGCCCACACCACCACACCTGACTAATTTTTGTACTTTTAGTAGAGATGAGGTTTCAACATGTTGACCAGGCTGGTCTCCAACTCCTGACCCCAAGTGATCCGCCCACCTCAGCCTCCTAAAGTGCTGGGATTACAGGCGTGAGTCATCGTGCCCGGCCAATAGTGTGGTTTTGAGAGATCTTTTTGGTACTGATTTCTATTTTTATTCCACTATGGTTCAAGAGTATGGTTGGTGTGATTTGTTGTTGTTGTTTTTTAATTGAGACTTGCTTTATGGCTCAGAAGGTGGTTGATCTTGGAGTATGTTCCATGTGCAGATAAGAATGTATATTCTGTGGCTGATGGATGGAGTATTTGGTAGATGTCTATTAGATCCAGTTGATCCAGTGTTGAATTTAAGTCCAGAATTTCTTTGCTGACTTTCTGCCTCAATGATCTGTCTAATATCGTCAGTGGGGTGTTGAATTTCCCTAATATTGTGTGGCTGTCTAAGTCTTTTTGTAGGTCTAGAAGTACTTGTTTTATGAATTTGAGTGCGCCAACATTGCGTATTTAGAATAGTCAAGTCTTGTTTAACTGAACACTTTATCATTATATAATCCCTTTCTTTGTCCATTTTAAACCTTTTGGTTAGTTTAAGGTCTGTTTTATCTGATATAAGAATAGTAATTCCTACTCTTTTTTGTTCTCCATTTGTGTGGTAGATCTTTCTCCAGCCCCTTACTTTGAGCTGATGAGTGTCATTAAGTGTGAGATGGGTCTCTTGCAGACAGTAAGTGAATGTCTGCAAGAAAAAAAATGTTTTTTTATCCAATTTGTCACTCTGCGCCTTTTAAGTGGGGCATTTAGACCATTTACATTCAAGGTTAATATTGACATGTGAGGTTTTGGTCCTAGTGTGAAGTTGTTAGCTGGTTGCTTTGTAGTCTCTATTGCGTGATTGCTTTATATGGTCTGTGAGCTATGTACTTAAGTGTGGTTTTATGGTAGGAGGTATCATTCTTTCATTTCCATGTTTAGAACTGCTTTAAGGATCTCTTGCAAGGCTGGCCTAATGGTAATGAATTCTCTTTGTGCTTGTTTGTCTGGAAAAGATTTTATTTCTTCTTCACTTATGAAGCTTTGTTTGCCTGGATATAGAAATTCTTGGTTGAAGTTTCTTTTCTTTAAGAATGCTGAAAATAGCCCCCAGTCTCTCCTGGCTTTTAAGGTTCCTGCTGAGAAGTCTGCTGTTGACCTAACAAGGTTCCATTTGCACATAATCTGACCTTTTTCTCTAGCTGCCTTTAAGATTTTTTTCCTTAACATTGACCTTGGACAGTTGGTGACTATATGCGTTGGTAGCATTCATTTTGTATAGTGTCTCATAGGTGTTCCCTGGATGTCTTGTATCTAGATGTCTATTCTTCTAGCAAGATTAAGGAAATTTTCTTGGATTATTTCCATGAGAATGGTCATAAAGAAAATACAATCAAACCAAAATATGCCGTGAAAAGAAAAAAAAGATGTAAAAAATTAATATGGTATATGGTAAATACATTGAAAGTGACAGAAATGCATTCAAATATATCAGTAATCACAGTTAATGTAAAGGGATTAAATTTGCTTTTTCAAAGAAACTATTAGATCAGAAAAAAAAAACCACCTTTTAGTGGTTTAAAAGAACCTCATGTAGAGCACAGTCATATAAGAATGTTTAAAATATAAAGAAATGGGCCAGATATAGTGTCCCATGCTGGTAATCCAGAGTGTTGGGAGGCCGAAGCAGGAGGAACACTTGAACCCAGGAGTTCAAGAATAGCCTGGGCAACATAGTGAGACCCATCTCTACAAAAAAAATTTTTAATTAGCTAGGTGTGGTGGCTTATGCTGTTCAGTCTAGCTACTTGGGAAGCTGAAGCAGGAGGATCACCTGAGCCCAGGAATTTGAGACTCCAGTGCTATGATCATGCCACTACACTCCAGCCTGGGCAACAGAAGGAGACCCTATCTCTAAAAAATATAATAAAAATCGGTTGAACATGGTGCCAAATGCCTGTAAACCCAGCATTTTGGAAGGCTGAGGTGGAAGAAATATTTGAGTCCAGGAGTTTGAAATCAGCCTAGGCCACAAAGCAATACCTTGTCTTCACACACACACACACACACAAAATTTAATAAAAAATTAGCTGGCATGGTGGCATGCACCTGAAGTCCCAGCTACTCAGGAGGCTGAGGCAGGAGGATCACTTGAGCCCAGGAGGTTGAGGCTTCAGTGAGCTATGATTGAGCTACTGCATTCCAACCTGGGTGACAGAGTGAGACCCTGTCTCTAAATATTTAATAGTAATAATAAAAAAATAGAAAAAAAGGAAAAAGGCCAGGCACGGTGGCTCACACCTGTAAGCCCAGCACTTTGGGAGGTCAAGGCAGGCAGATCACCTGAGGTCAGGAGTTCAAGACCAGCCTGGCCAACATGGTGAAACCCCATCTCTATAAAAATACAAAAATTAGCTGCACGTGGTGGTGGGCACCTGTAATCCTAGCTACTCAGGAGGCTGAGGCTGGAAAATCACTTGAACCCTAGAAGGCAGAGGTTGTGGTAAGCCAAGATCACACCATTGCACTCCAGCCTGGACGACAAGAGCAAGACTCCACCTCCCCAAAAAATAAAAAAAGAAGAAGAAGAAAGAAAGAAAAGGATATAGCAGAACTTTAGATTCAGGCAATATTTCAAATTAGAAAACTTTAAAACCCTCCTACTACAAATATCAAAAAATTCTGGAGATATATATGTGTGTGTGTGTGTACACAGCCTTCTGTGAAATCAAGTAAATTCCTCAGGCACAAAAAACAAAGACAGAACTGAAAACCAAAGCAATGAGTATAAGCACAGTGATCTAACACTGTGACTGCCAAAGCAATTAGGGGAGGAGATGGTGGAAACCCCGATTAAGGCCAGGTCAAGAAAAGTTTTATTGTCATGCTGAATTCAGGCTTTATTCTATGAATAATGTAGTGTAATAAAAGTTTAGGCAAGTGCATGACATGATTTGTATTTTATAAAAATATCTCTGACAGCAATGGGATAAATGGGCATGTAGAGAAACAGAGAAGGAAAGTTGAGTAAGGAAGACAAGGGCTATGCTATGTCAATGGTAAGGGAAATAGAGAAGACTGCATGGATGTAAGAGCTGTGTGTGAATTAGAATCATCAAAACTTGGTGAATCTGTGGATATAAGAAATTGAGTTAGAACGTCAAAAGTCGTAACCAGTATTCTGCCTGGACAAGTAGGTATACAATGGAGCCACTCCTTCAAAGGGGAGCACAAAAAATTTCAAAAGGAGGATCCTCCTCCTCCTTTTGAGGGGGCTGAAAAACAACAACAAAACATCTCTGACCTTAAATACTTAAATTCTGGTTGAGTGAGACTGGCAAAAATAAATCTGTTTTTCATGTCTTAAAACATAAATATCTTTCACTCACCTTTAATCATTTCATTTTGGAGCTAAAGGAGAATGCTTTAGAGCAGGTATAATTATTATAGAAAATATAAACTATCAATTATTTTACAGCATGGGACTTTGGAGATAAGTGCCATTATGTTAAGGTAAGGGTACCTCAGTTGTTGTTCAACCTTTCAAAAGATTCTTTGACATTTTCTTTTCTAGTTGACTTCCTCAGCTCATTCATGAGATTTGGAACCTTTAAAATGTTGCTGCAATCCAATTTTCACATGACTGTTGTAAAACAAACAAACAAACAAACAAACAAAAACGCTTAACAAAATACTGGCATATCTAACTAGTACTTTGATAACCCCACAATATTAGTTAACAAATATTTATTATCTCACAGTTTACTTGGGTCAGGAATCCAAGTGCCGCTTAGGTGGGTGCCTTTGGTATAAGGTGTCTCATAAGGCTGCAATCAGGCTGCTGGCTGGGATTGCAGTCTCATCTGAAGGCTCAGCTGGGCAGAGGATCTTCTAACCTCCCTCACATGGATTTTGGCAAACTTTAATTCCTGACAGGTTGTTAGACAAAAGCCTCCTTCTGTTCCTTGCCATCTGGACCTCTCCACTGAGCAGCTCACAACATAACATTTGACTTCCCACAGAGTGAGCAAGTGTCAGAGCAGACAAGTGACTGTCTAATATAAAAGCCACAGCCACACAGTCTTTCTTTTTTTTTTTCTGAGAAGGAGTCTCTGTCTGTTGCCCAGGCTGGAGTGCAGTAGCACAGTCTCAGCTCACAGCAGGCTCTGCCTCCCAGGTTCAAGCAATTCTCCTGCCTCAGCCTCCCAAGTAGCTGGGATTACAGGCACCCGCCACCATGCCTGACTAATTTTTATATTTTTAGTAGAGACAGGGTTTCACCATGTTAGCCAGGATGGTCTCAAACTCCTGACCTCAAGTGATCTACCCACCTCAGCCTCCCAAAGTGTTGAGGTTACAGGCGTGAGCCACCACGCCTGGCCCAACACATTCTTTTTGTGACCTAATCTCAGAAGTAACCTTCCATCCCCATCACTTCTACTATGTTCTGTTCATTAGAAATCAAGCTCACACTCAAGGGAAAGGGATGACACAAGGGCATGAATACCAGGAGGCCGGGACCACTTTCTTAGAGGCTGTTTACCACATCTACTTTTGACCCTAAACATCTATCAACCATTGTCTACCACATTCTTCTGTATCTTTGCGATATTCAAGTTACTTAACTCTTTAACCACTACCGCACCATCACAACCTTCACTCCCCAAATTATTCAGCATAGATGGCGTGATCTGTCATTTTAGTAACTTTCTCACTAGTATCTTACCTGGCCTCTCTATCTCTTCATAATACCTAACTTGGGATAAACACACTATCTACTCCCTCTTGGCATGCATCCAGGTGGCTAAGCCATGCTGGATGAAGCTGCAAAACAGGCCAGGTTGGCATTACTATCCATTAATGATTTCCTATTCCACTGGAGCCTTCAACACTATCTGGCCGTCATGTTATACTGCTCTAGATAAGCTTGCTTTCTACTCTTCACCCTTTTAAACCTTCTTCCTTCCTTCTCACTCCCAATTTCAATTTTGCACCCCACTTCCCAAAACTAAAAGCCAATGGTATGAGTTCCCTTGTGCTTCTACCACAAACACCTGTTTATAATTGCTAGCTACCATCCCCTCATCTTTTCCACCTTTTGAAATTGTAGTGTGCTCTGAATGCCATCGCCTGTCACTTTCTCTCTATTGAATCCTTCATATTAATATTAAAAAGTAAAATCCCCTGACAGCACTTTTGACTACCAGCTGCTCTCCTATATTTCTCCTCCTCTTCTTTACTGTCAATCTTTAAAGAATTGCCTGGACTATTTCCATTCCCTTACATCCTATTATTTCTTCAACTTAATACACCTGCTTTCCCTCCCATTACTCTAATGAAATGGTTCTTACTAAAGTTATTAATGGCCTCCATATCACTAAAGCCAGGGGACATTTTTCAGCCTTCATATTACCAGACCTCTTGGTGGCATTTATAGCATACTTTTCCCTTGGCTTCTGTGATTACTGTATTTTTAATTTTTTTCTTCTGTGTCTTTGTAGTGGCATTCTTGATATTTATGGTTTTCCAACATCTTTAGGTGCCTTTCTATATTGTGTTCATTTCCCCATCTCACCCCTTACCCCCTGCAAGTCAAAGACCAGGACCTACATTGCCAGCTCCTCTTACAATCAAGTTTAACCATGTGATCTAGAGTCCTCCACTCAGTTGCATCCACATGAGACTTGGACTTAGAAAAAAATGATGTGAAGAAGGAAACAAGTCAAATTCATTTAGCTTGTATAGGTTATTGTGAGGGTTAAATTTTATAATATACATAGAGTAATTACAACAGTGCCTGGGACAACGCAAGCACTGTTTCTGCGTTAGCTGTTATTATTCATACAGGAACAGTGATAGTGCTGGCGGCTTTTGGGGATAGCAAGAAACATTATCAGTAATCACAAAAACCAAGGTTAAGTTTCATTACCCTGATGTATAAGTTTCAAATAATCAAAAAAATATATTTAAAGGAGCCCTATTACCACCCTATGTAAGCCAAAGATTGTCATCAAACATAAGACACTCAAAGCCATCTAAGGACCTGCTAGCGTGGCTGTATGCCAGGTAAGATCATGGATAGATCAACAAATAAGGAAATAGATCAAGGTGTGTTAAACATAATCTATAGGAGGTTGGAAGATTCAGTGTGATTTCAATAGCGGTGTCAAATGCTTAATCTACATTTCTAGGTGTGGCCAGCTGCAGAAGGACATGGTCAACCTTCATATATGGAATTTATTTTTTCAGAAATTAAAAGAGGATCGGGGAAAAAATGCCTTGGTCTAGAGGGCAAAAGTTGACTCAATTAACCTGAAACGGGGACTACCTTCCCCTAATTCTCATCAATGTTTGGGATTAGCTATGACTGTAAATTGTATAAAATGAGAAAAGCCTTTTTTTTTTAATGGATTACTGCTTTGCAAGACTGCATACCTGAATAATATGGGATGATACGTGTAATTTCATATAATCAACACATCTGAATAATAAGAATAACATTATCTACTTCACTTGGTTGTAACAAGGAGTGATTAAATAAATTAATACACATAAAGCAATAAGAGCAATGTCTGGCATACCGTTGTTTGCTTGATTGTTTGTTTTATTTTGTTCATAAACTTCATGCTGTGCCATTCCCTTTTACTGTTCTAAAAACAGTATATGCAGCTAAACTGCCTGCAATTCAAGGGCTCTTTGAGGGGAAGGTCACTCACCGCATGAGAGGAGAAGGAAGAAAACCCATGAATTTTAAGAGTTTATTTTGGAAGACAAAGTCCTCCCATCCCACCTTAATCTTTCCAGGAACTTGTAGCAAAGGTCTCCTAAGAGAAGAGGTGGGCAGAGGCCTTAAGGGTTTCTATTGTATGACAATGCTTAAGGCTATACCTGCCTGCCCTAGACCGGCTTTCCACCCACTACAGTGCCTAGCTCAGGCAGTGCCTTCCTCTCCTTCCCCAGGCCAGCAATGCTGACTCCCTCAGAGCCTTGTAAGCAGCAATTTTTATAACCTTAACCATGCAAATGATTGTCCAACTATAGCCAGAGAGTCCAGGAGAGCAACAGAAAAGGATTGCGCTCTCTGCATAACACTGGGCAAGATTCAGAATTTAAAATTCTGAATCCCGCTGAACAACTACTCCTCTTTGTGCTTTTAAGTCACTGGGGAATTGTTGGTGTGTTTGGATAGCTTTGGTTTATTTACACTATACACGTTCTTGTTATCACAGATTTTCTCTTCACCAGCATGGGGTCTACTTGCCTCTGCTCTTCTATGGTCCTCCTTTTCTGTAAATACTGTCTCAGCATTAACAGCCTCCTCTATGGCTACCTAGCAGGTCATTTAGTAAATTATCTTTTAGTAAGATCTACATAGAATGAATACTCAGGAGCCTTAATTCAATTTACCTGTGTAAAGAAACTATTCACTATTACACCACAATTCCAAAAGTACTCTGATAAATCATCCTGATAAGGAAGAAAGTGAAGAGGAACATAAAGAAACCAGAGCATCTGTAATTCTTTAAATAGTTCCTCTTTTGAAGAACGTAAGTACAGAAATAACAAAAGATAAATGCCAGTCGGACGCGGTGGCTAATGCCTGTAATCCCAGCACTTTGGGAGGCCAAGGTGGGCGGATCATTTGAGGTCAGTAGTTCTAGACCAGCCTGGCCAACATAGTGAAACCCCATCTCTACTAAAAACACAAAAATTAGTCGGGTGTGGTGGCACGCGCCTGTAGTCCCAGCTACTTGGGAGGCTGAGGCAGGAGAATCTCTTGAACCTGGGAGGTAGAGATTGCAGTGAGCCAAGATCACACCACTGCACTCCAACCTGGCAACACAGCCAGACATCATCTCAAAAAAAAAAAAGATAAGTGCCAAATAGCTGTATCAACCTGGGGAACAAATGTCAGAGACTAATTCCTTTAAGATTCTGAGAACTCATGTAAAATGCTACAGGTAACATTATTCTTAGAACGAGAAAATGAATATGTAAAGCAGAGGACCACCATTTGGAGTATATGCATGCATACAAATGTAACAGACTACAGAAAATATGTAATTCCTCAAGATCCTTTTTGCTGTTACCTACTTTGTTAAAGAGAATAATATTTGAACTGTAGTCAACTTTTTACCATCATAAAGAAGAAACTGAAGTCTAAAATATGTAAAAAATATCTTAGGAAACTGTAGCTAAAGTTAGTTCAAGTTTCCAAGCCCCACTGAATTAAAAGGAACTAAAAGCCTAAACTCAAGAAAATGTTTTCTTGATTTTGTTCAAAAGGGATAAGAAGTGACTTATTTTGAAAAACCACACTTTAACTAAATACTTATTCTGGACAAATTGCTGATAGGTTATTAAACGGATGAGTTGGGAGTATGTATTAGCCCTTTCTTGCATTGCTATAAAGAAATATCTGAGACTGGTTAATTTATAAAGAAAGGGGGTTTAATTGGCGAATGGTTCTGCAGTCTTTATAGGAAGCACAGTGTTGGCATCTGCTGGGCTTCCAGTGAAGCCTCAGGGAACTTTCAATCATTGTAGAAGGTGAAGCGGGGACAGGGTCTCACATGGTGAGAATGGGAGCAAGTGAGAGAGTGTAGGGGGAAGGTACCACACACTTTTAAAGACCAGATGTCATGAGAATTCACTCACTATCACATAGACAGCACCAAGTGGATGGGGCTAAACTATTCATAAGAAATCCACCCCCATGATTTAAATACCTCCCACCATGCCCACCTCCAACATTGGAAATTATATAAGATTTAGAGGGGACATCCAAACTATATCAGTGTACCTACAAGAAAAGAAGGTTAATTGCTGAGAAGCAGAATAGGTAAATCAAACGGGGAAATAAAGAGGAGCATAAGGTGGTAGAAGGAGGGAGAGTACAAAGAGTTCTTTGTAATATGGACCAAAAAGATTACTCAAGGAAGTCTTCAATGAAAAGTAGGCAGTATAGGCAGTGGTTACCACGAGCCTTGGGTGAGACTCAGTGCTGTCCCAGTGGTGGTGGCCACAGCGGTGCTTGTGTCACCCCACCTCAGCTCCAGGCAACTGGAGAAAGAACACAGAAAGAGAGAGAGAGAGAGACTCCATTTATCTGGAAGAAAATAAGGGAGAGAACAAGAGTCTTCCTGCTAATCCAGAGAATTCTTCTGGATCTTATCCAAGACCACCAAGGAGGTACCTCAAAATGTCTGCAAGAGACACAGAAATACTGAACTTGGGTTGCCCCCAATGCAGATACAGCTATGGCGGCCAAAAACTTAGATCACAACACCCAAGTCCCTTCAAATACCTGGAGAGCCCTCCTAACAAGGATGGGTACAAAGAAGCCCAAACTATGAAGATTTCAATAATACTTAACTATTCAATACCCATACACTGACAAACATCGAGAAGCATCAAGAATATTCAGGAAAACATGACCTCACCAAACAAACTAAATAAGGTACTAGTGACTTGACTTGGCGTGGTGGCTCACACCTGTAATCCCAACACTTTGGGAGGCTGAGGTGGGTGGATCATGAGGTCAGGAGTTCAAGACTAGCCTGGCCAACATGGTGAAACCCTGTCTCTACTAAAAATACAAAAAATTAGCCAGGAGTGGTGGCAGGCGCCTATAATCCTAGCTACTCGGGAGGCTGAGGCAGGAGAATGGCTTGAATTCAGAGGGCAGAGGTTGCAGTGATCCAAGATCACACCACTGCATTCCAACCTGGGTGACAGAGTAAGATTCTGTCTCAAAAAAATAAATTAAATAAATGAATAAATAAAAATAAGGTACTAGTGACCAGTTACAGAGACACAGAGATATGTGACCTTACAGACAGAGAATTCAAAATAGCTGTTTTGAGGAAACACAATGAAATTCAAGATAACACAGAGAAGGAATTCAGAATCCTAACAGATAGGATTTAACAAAGAGATTTAAATAATTTAAAAGAATTCAGAAGAAATTACGGAGTTTAAAATGCAATTGAGGCCAGATACAGTGGCTCACACCTGTAATCCCAATACTTTGGGAGGCTGAGGCAGGTGAATTGCCTGAAGTCAGGAGTTCAAGACCAGCCTGGCCAACATGATGAAACCCCATCTTTATCAAAAAATACAAAAATTAGTAGAGCGTGATGGCACACGCCTGTATTCCCAGCTACTCAGAAGGCTGAGGCAGGAGAATTGCTTGAACCCAGGAGGTGGAGGTTCCAGTGAGCCGGGATCGCATGACTGCACTCTAGCCTGGGTAACAGAGAGCCTGTCTCAAACAAAAACAAACAAACAAACAAAAAAGCAATTGATATGCTGAAGAAAGTATCAGACTCTCATAACAGCAGAATTGATCAAGCAGAAGAAAGACATAGTGAACTCGAAGACAGACTATTTTGAAAATACACAGAGGATACAAAATAAATAAATAAACAAGAAAAAGAATGAAACACACCTACAAGATCAAAAACATAGCCTCAAAAGGGCAAATCTAAGAGTTATTGGCCTGTAAAAGGAGATTGAGAGAGATAGGAGTAGAAAGTTTATTCAAAGGGATAATATCAGAAAACTTCCTAAACCTAGAGAAAGACATCAACATTCAACTACAAGAAGGTTACTGAACACTAAGCAGATTTAACCCAAAGAAGACTAACTCAAAGCATTTAATAAACTACCAAAGGTCAAGGATAAAGAAAGGATCCTAAAAGCCACAAGAGAAAAGAAACAAATAACAACACAATGGAGTACCAATATGTCCGGCAGAAGACTTTTCAGTGGAAACCTTACAGGCCAGAAGAAGGCAGCATGACATATTTAAAGTGAGGAAGGACTGTAATCTCAGCATTTTGGGAGGCTGAAGCAGGTGTATTGCCTGATGTCAGGAGTTCAAGACCAGCCTGGCCAACATGGTGAAACCCCATCTCTACTAAAAATACAAAAATTAGCCAGGTGTGGTGGTGGGCACCTGTAATCCCAGCTACTTGGGAGGCTGAGGTGAGAGAATTGCTTGAATCCAGGAGGCAGAAGTTGCACTGAGCTGAGATCGTGCCAGTGCACTCCAGCCTGGGAAACAGAGTAAGATTCTGTCTCAAAAAAAATTTTTTTTAAATAAAATAAATAAATAAAGTGATGAAGGAAAAACTTTTATCCTAGAATAGTGTATCTAGAGAAAATATCCTTCCCACATGAAAAAGAACTAAAGACTTTCCCAGACAAACAAAAGTTGAGGGATCTCATAAACACCAGACCTGGCCTACAAGAAATACTAACAGAGTTCTTTAATCTGAAAGAAAGGAATGTTAATGAGCAAGAAGACATCACCTGAAGGTACAAAACTTACTGGTAATACTAAATACACAGAATATTATAACACTGTGATTGTGGTGTGTAAACTCTCAAATCTCGAGTAGAAAGACTAAAAGATGAACTGATCAAAAATAATAATTATATCAAATTTTCAAGACAATACAATAAGATATAAATGGAAACAAAAAAGTTAAAAAGCAGGGGGGGCCGGGCGCGGTGGCTCAAGCCTGTAATCCCAGCACTTTGGGAGGCCGAGACGGGCAGATCACGAGGTCAGTAGATCGAGACCATCCTGGCTGACATGGTGAAACCCCATCTCTACTAAAAAATACAAAAAACTAGCCGGGTGAGGTGGCGGGCGCCTGTAGTCCCAGCTACTCGGGAGGCTGAGGCAGGAGAATGGCGTAAACCCAGGAGGCGGAGCTTGCAGTGAGCTGAGATCCGGCCACTGCACTCCAGCCTGGGCGACAGAGCGAGACTCCGTCTCAAGAAAAAAGAAAAGAAAAAAAAAAAAGCAGGGGGATGAATTTGTTTGTTTATTTATTTATTTATTTATTTTGAGATGGAGTCTTGCTTTGTCACTGAGGCTGCAATTCAGTGGCACGCTCTTGGCTCACTGCAACCTCTGCCTCCTGGGTTCAAAGGATCCTCCCACCTGCATCTCCCAAGTAGCTGGGATTACAAGCATTTGCATGACACCCAGCTAATTTTTGTATTTTTTAGTAGAGGCGGGGTTTCACCATGTTGGCTGGGCTGGTCTCAAACTACTGACCTTAAATGATCCACCCACCTCAGCCTCCCAAAGTGCTGGGATTACAGGCATGAGCCACCATGTCCAGCCAAAGCACGGGAATGAATTTAAACTGTAGAGTATTTATTAGCTGTCTCTTGCTCATAGTTTGTTTATACAATCATTATTAAGTTGTCATCAGCTTAAAAATGGGTTTTTAAATATTATTTGTAAGACTTGGGGTAACCTAAAATCAAAAAACATACAACAGAAACACAAAAAATAAAAAGCAAGAAATTAAAATGTACCACCTGAGAAAATCACTGTCAGCAAATGGAAGACAGGAAAAAAGGAAAGGAGGAGAAGACTACAAAACAACAAGAAAATAAATAACTAAAATGACAGAAGTAAGTAGGTACTTATCAATAATAATATTTAATGTAAATGTATTAAACTCTCCAATTAAAAAACATAGAGTGGCAGCATGGATTAGAAAATAAGACCTAATGATCTGTTGCTTACAAGAAATACACTTCACCTATAAAGACACATATAAACTGAAAATAAAGGAATTGAAAAAGATATTCCATGCAAATGGAAACCAAAAAAGAACAGGAGTAGCTACGCTTGTATCAGACAAAATAAGTTTTAAGACAGGAACTATAAAAACAGACAAAGAATGTCATTATACAATAAAAAATGGAGTCATTTCAGTAAGAAGATATAAGAATTGTAAATGTGCATATACTCAACACTGGAGCAGCCTGATATACAATGCAAATATTATTAGAGCTTATAGAGAGAGTGAGATCCCCGTACAGCAATAGCTGAAGACTTTAATACCGCACTTTCAGCACTGGACAGATCTTCCAGAAAGAAAATTAGCAAAGACATTGGACTTAATCTGCACTACAGACTAAATGCACCTAATAGATGTTTACAGAACATTTCATCGAATGGCTCTAGAATACACGTTCTCCTCAGGACATGGATCATTTTCAAATATAGACCATATGATAGGCCACAAACAAGTCTTAAAACATTCAGAAAAAATGAAATAATATCAAGTATTTTCTCTGACCACAGTGGAATAAAACTAGAAGTCAGTAACAAGAGGAATTTTGGAAACTGTACAAACACATGGAAATCAAACAATACGCTCCTTAATGATCAATATAACAATGAAGAGACTAAGAAGAAAATTGATAAATTTCTTGAAACAAATGGCAATGGAAACACAACATACCAAAACCTATAAGATACAGTGGGCAGGGCATGGTGGCTCATGCCTATAATCCCAGCACTTTGGGAGGCCAAGGCAGGTGGATCACAAGGTCAGGAGATCGAGACCATCCTGGCTAACACGGTGAAACCCTGTCTCTACTAAAAATACAAAAAATTAGCCAGGCATGGTGGCTGGCGCCTGTAGTCCCAGCTACTCGGGAGGCTGAGGCAGGAGAATGGCGTGAACCCAGGAAGCAGAGCTTGCAGTGAGCCGAGATCATGCCACTGCACTCTAGTCTGGGAGACACAGTGAGACTCCATCTCAAAAAAAAAAAAAGATATAGTGAAAGCAGTACTAAAAGAAAATATTTACAGCTGTAAGTGTCTACATCAAAAAAGTAGAAAAACTTCAAATAAACAACCTAATGATGCATCATTTTTTGTTTGTTTGTTTTTTGTTTTTGAGATGGAGTCTCGCTCTATCACCCAGGCTGGATTTCAGTGGAGGGATCTTGACTCGCTGCAACCTCTGCCCCCCAGGTTCGAGTGATTCTTGTGCCTCAGCCTCCCAAGTAACTGGGATTACAGGCATGCATCACCACACCCAGCTAATGTCTGTATTTTCAGTAGAGATGGGGTTTCACCATGTTGGCCAGACTGGTGTTGAACTCCTGACCTCAGGTGATCTACTCACCTTGGCCTCCCAAAGTGCTAGGATTACAGGCATGAGCCACCTCACCCAGACTATTTTAATTTTTTTAAATATATTTTTAACTTTTATTTTAGGTTCAGGGGTACCTGTGAAGTTTTGTTTCATAGGTAAATTTGTGTCATGGAGGTTTGTTGTACAGATTATTTCATCATGCAGGTATTAAGCCCAGTACTCAACAGTTACCTTTTCTGCTCCTCTCCTTCCTCCCACTCTCTACCCTGTTAGATCCCAGCATCTGTTGTTTCCTTTTTTACATTCATAAGTTCTCATCATTTAGCTCCCACTTGTAAGTGAAAACATGTGGTATTTGGTTTTCTGTTCCTGCATTCATTTGCTATAGATAATGGCTTCCAGCTCCATTCATATATATGCAAAAGACATAATCTCGTTCTTTTTATTGCTACATAGTATTCCGTAGTGTATATGTACCACATGTTCTATATCCAATCTGTCATTGATGGGCAGTTAGTTTGATTCCCTGTCTTTGCTATTGGGAATAGTGCTGCAGTGAACATTCGCATGCATGTGTCTTTATGGTAGAATAATTTATATTCCTCTGGGTATATGTTCAGGAATAGTATTCCTGAGTCAAATGGTAGTTCTGCTTTTAGCTCTTTGAAGAATCACCATACTGCTTTCCACAATGTTTGAACAAATTTACACTCCCATCAACAATGTATAAGGGTTTACTTTTCTCTGCAACCTTGCAAGCATCTGTTATTTTTTTACTTTTTAATGATAGCCATTCTGACTGCTGTGAGATGGTACCTCATTATGGTTTTTGATTTGCACTTCTCTAATAATCAGTGATAGTGAGCTTTTTCTCAAATGCTTATTGGCTGTACGTATGTCTCCTTTTGAAAAGTGTCTGTTCATATCCTTTGCCCACTTTTAAATAGGATTGTTTGTTTTTCTCTTCTTTATTTGTTTAAGTTCCTTATAGATGCTGGATATTAGACCTTTGTCAGATGTATAGTTTGCAAATATTTTCCCCCTTTCTGTAAGTTGTCTGTTCAACCTGTCGATAGTTTATTTTGCTGTGCAGAAGTTCTAATGCTTTTAGATTCCACTTGTCAATTTTTACTTTTGTTGCTCTTGCTTTTGGTGTCTTTGTCATGAAATATTTGCCTGTTCCTATGTCTAGAATGGTATTTCTTAGGTTGTCTTCCAGGGTTTTTATTGTTTCGGACTTTACATTTAAATCTTTAAACCATCTTGAGTTGATTTTGTATATGGTATAAAGAAGGAGTCCAGGCCAGGCACGGTGGCTCACACCTGTAATTCCAGCACTTTGGGAGGTCGAGGCAGGTGGATCACGAGGTCAGGAGTTCAAGACCAGCCTGACCAAGATGGTGAAACTCTGTCTCTACTAAAAATACAAAAATTAGCTGGGCGTGGTAGCAGGCACCTGTAATCCCAGCTACTCAGGAGGCTGAAGCAGAGAATTGCTTGAACTTAGGAAGTGGAGTTTGCAGTGAGCTGAGATGATGCCACTACACTCCAGCCTGGGCAACAGAGCAAGACTCTCTGTCAAAAAAAAAAAAAAAAAAGAAGGGGTCCAGCTTCAATCTTCTACATATGGCTAGCCAGTTATCCCAGCACTGTTTATTGAATAGGGAGTCTTTTCCGCATTGCTTGTTTTTGTCACCTTTGTCAAAGATCAGATGGTTATAAGTGTGCAGCCTTGTTTCTGAGTTCTCTATTCTGTTCCATTGGCCTAGCTGTCTGTTTTTGTACCAGTACTATGCTGTTTTGGTTACTGCAGCTCTGTAACATAGTTTGAAGTTTGCTAATGTGATGCCTCCAACTTTGTTCTTTTTACTTAGGATTGCCTTGGCTATTCAGGCTCTTTTTTGGTTCCATATGAAATTTAAAATAGTTTTTTCTAGCTCTGTGAATAATGTCCTTGGTAGTTTTATAGGTGTCACATTGAATCTGTACATTGCTTTGGGCAGTGCGACCAATTTAATGATATTGATTCTTCCTATCCATGAGCATGGAACATTTTTTCATTTGTTTATGTTTTCTCTGATTTCTTTGAGCAGTGTTTTGTAATTCTCATTGTAAAGACCTTTCATCTTCCTAGTTAACTTATTTTATTCTTTTTGTGGCAATTGTGAATGAGATTGCCATTCTGATTTGGCTTTCGGTTTGACTATTGATGGTGTATAGGAATGCTAGTGATTTTTGTACACTGATTTTGTATCCTGAAACTTTGATGAAGTTGTTTATCAGCTGAAGAAGCTTTCGGGCTGAGACTATGGGGTTTTCTAGATATAGAATTATGTCATCTGCAAACAGAGATAGTTTTACTTCCTCTCTTCCTATTTGGATGCCCTTTATTTCTTTCTCTTGCATGATCGCTCTGTCAAGGATTTCCAATACTAGGAAATGTTGAATAGGAGTGGTGAGAGAGGGCATCCTTGTCTTGTGTTGATTTTCAAGGGGAATGCTGAGAGAGGGCATCCTTGTCTTGTGTTGATTTTCAAGGGGAATGCTTCCAGCTTTTGCTCATTCAGTATGATGTTGGCTGCAGGTTTGTCACAGATGGCTCTTATTATTTTGAAGTATGTTCCTTCAATACCTAGTTTATTAAGAGTTTATAGCATGAAGAGTGTTTAATTTTATCAAAAGCCTTTTCTGCATCTATTGAAATAATCATGTGGTTTTTGTCTTCTGTTCTGTTTATGTGATGAATCACATTTATTAATTTTCATATAATGAACCAACTTTGCATCCTTTGGATCAAGCCTACTTGATCATGGTGGATTAGTTTTTGATGTGCTGCTGAATTTGGTTTTCCGATATTTAGTTGAAGATTTTTGCATTGATGTTCATCAAGGATATTGGGCTGAAGTTTTTTTTTATTGTTGTGTCTCTGCCAGGTTTTTGTTTCAAGGTAATGCTGACCTCATAAAATGAGTTAGGGGATGGGCACAGTGGCTTACATCTGCAATTCCATCACTTTAGAGGGCTGAGGTGGGTGAATTGTTTGAGATTAGGAGTTCAAGACCAGCCTGGCCAACATGGCAAAACCCCATCTCTACTAAAAATACAAAAATTAGCTGGGTGTGGTGGTGTGCACCTGTAATCCCAGCTACTCAGGAGACTGAGGCCTGAGAGTTGCTTGAACTCGGGAGGCAGAGATTGCAGTGAGCTGAGATCACACCACTGCACTCCAGCCTGGGTGACAGAGCAAGACTCTGTCTGAAAAAAAAAAAAAAAAGAACTAGGGAGGATTCCCACCTTCTCAATGTTTGGAATAGTTTCTGTAGAAATGTATCAGCTCTTCTTTGTACATCTGGAAGAATTCAGCTGTGAATCCATTAGGTCCTGGGTTTTTTATGGTTAGTAGGCTATTTACTACTGAATCAATTTCAGAGCTCATTATTGGTCTGTTCACAGAATCAATCTCTTCCTGGTTCAATCTTGGATGAATGTATTTGTCCAGGAATTTTTGCATCTCTTCTAGGTTTTCTAGTTTGTGTGCAAGAGGTGTTTGTAGTAGTTTCCGATGGTTATTTTTATTTCTGTGGCATCAGTTGTAACACTCCTTTTGTCATTTTTAATTGTACTTATTTGGATCTTCTCTCTTTTCTTCTTGATGAGTCTAGCTGGCAGCCTATCTATCTTAATAATGTTTTCAAAAAACCAACTTCTGGATTCGTTGATCTTTTGAATGGCTTTTTGACTTAATTTCCTTTAGTTTAGCTCTGATTTTTATAATTTCTTGTCGTCTTCTAGCTTTGGGGTTGATTTTTTCTTGCTTCTGTAATTTCAGTTGTGATGTTATGTTGTTAAACTGAGATCTTTCTAACTGTTTGATGTAGGCATTTTAGTGCTATGAATTTCCCCTTTTAACACTGCCTTAACTGTGTCCCAGAGATTTTGGTATGTTGTATCTTTGTTGTCATTATTTTCAGAGAATTTCTTGATTTCTGCCTTAATTTCATTATTTACCCAAAAGTCATTTAGGAGCATGTGCTTAATTTCCATGTAATTTTATGGTTTTGAGCGATTTTCTTGGCCTTGAATTTTATTATTATTGAGTTGTGGTCCAAGAGTATGTTTGGTATGATTTTGGTTCTTTTGCATTTGCTGAGAATTATTTTATGTCCAATTATGTGACTGATTTTAGAGTATGTGTTATGTGGCAGGCAATGAGAAGAATGTATTTTCAGTTGTTTTGGGGTGGAGAGTTCTGTAAGGGTCTATCACACTGATTTCATCCAAAGTTGAGTTCAGGTCCTGAATACCTTTGTTAATCTTCTGCCTGGATGATCTGTCTAATAATGTCACCAGAGTGTTGAAGTCACTCATCATTATTCTTTGGGAGTCTATGTCTCTTTGTAGGTCTCTTAAGAACTTGCTTTATGAATCTGGGTGCTCCTGTGTTGGGTGCATATATATTTAGAATAGTTAGGTCTTATTTAATCAAACCCTCTACCGTTATGTAATATCCTTATTTGTCTTTCTTATCTTTATTGGTTTGAAGTCTGTTTTGTCAGAAACTAAGATTGCAACTCCTGCTTTCTCTGTTTTCCATTTTCTTGCTAGATTTTTAATCTCCATCCCTTTATTTTGAGCCTATGTGTGTGTCATTACATGTGAGATGGGTGTCTTGAAGGCAGCATACCATTGGATCTTGCTTTGTTTGTTTATTTGTTATTCTTTTTTTCGTCTACTTCGGCATCACCACACCTGGATGGAGCTTGCTTTTTTATCCAGGTTGCCACTCTGTGCCTTTTAAACCGGGCATTTATCTTGATTGCATTCAAGATTAATATTGATATGTGTGGATTTGATCCTGTCATTGTGTTGTTTGCTGGTATTATGTTGGCTTGCTCATGTGTTTGCTTTATAGTGACACTGATGTGTGTTTTTAAGTGTGTTTTTGTGTTATCTGGTAGTGGTTTTTCCTTTCAATATTTAGTGCTCCTTTCAAGATCTCTTGTAGGGTAGGTATGGTAGTAACAAACTCCCTCAACGTTTGCTTGTATGAAAAGGATCTTATTTCCCCTTCAGTTAGGAAGTTTAGGTTTGGCTGGGTATGCAATGCTTGGCTGAAGATTTCTTATTTAAGAATATTGAATATAGGCCCCAATCTCTTCTGACATGTAGGGTTTCAGCTGAGAGGTCTTCTGGTAGTCTGCTGGGGTCCCTTTGTAGGTAACCTACCCCTAATCTCTAGCTGCCTTTAACATTCTTTCTTCATTTTGACCTTGGAAAATCTGATGATTATGTGTCTTGTGGGTGTTCTTCTTCTTCTTCTTCTTCTTCTTCTTCTTCTTCTTCTTCTTCTTCTTCTTCTTCTTCTTCTTCTCCTCCTCCTCCTTCTCCTTCTCCTTCTCCTTCTTCTTTTTTTTTTTTTTTGAGATGTAGTTTTGCTCTAGTTGCCCAGGCTGGAGTGCAATGGCGTGATCTTGGCTCACTGCAACCTCTGCCTCCCGGGTTCAAGCAATTCTCCTGCCTCAGCCTCCCAAGTAGCTAGGACTACAGGTGTGTGCCATCATGCCTGGCTAATTTTTTATTTTTCTGTATTTTTAGTAGATACAGGTTTTCACCATGTTGATCAGGCTGGTCTCGAACTCCTGACCTCAGGTGATCCACCTACCTCAGCCTCCCAAAGAGTTGGGATTACAGGTGTGAGCCACCATGCCCAGCCTGTGGGTGATCTTCTTGTGTTGAACTTTGTAGGAGTTCTCTGGATTTCCTGAATTTTGCATTTGCCTCTCTAGCAAGGTCAAGGAAGTTTTCATGAATGATATCCTGAAATACATTTTTGAATTTGTTTGCTTTCTCTTCCTCTCTTTCAAAAATGCCAGTGATTGGTACATTTGACCTCTTTACGTAATTCCATACTTCTTAGAGATTTTGTTTGTTCCTTTTTTAAATTTAATTTAATTTAATTTTATTTTTTTGAGATGGAGTTTCACTCTTGTCACCCAGGCTGGAGTGCAATGGCACGATCTTGGCTTACTGTAACCTCTGCCTCCGAGGTTCAAGCAATTCTCCTGCCTTGGCCTCCTGAGTAGCTGGGACTACAGGTGCCCACCACCATGCCCAGCTAATTTTTGTATTTTTAGAAGAGATGGGGTTTCACTATGTTACCCAGGCTGGTCTCAAACTCCTGACCTCAGGTGATCCACCTGCCTCAGCCTCCCAAAGTGCTGGGATTACAGGCATGAGCCACCACACGTGGCCTGTTTGTTCCTTTTTACTCTTTTTTTTTCTTTTGTCTGACTGCATTATTTCAGAGAACCAGTCTTCAAGTTCTGCATTTCTTTCCTCAGCTTGGTTTATTCTGCTGTTAATATTTGTAATTGTATTGTGAAATTTTTGTATTGTGTTATTCAGTTTTGTAAGAACCAGTTAGGTTATTTTTTATACCAGCTATTTTGTCCTTTGGTTCCTGTTTTGCTTTAATTGGGATTCTTAATTTCTTTGGATTGGGTTTTGCTATCTTCCTGAATCTCAGTGATTATTTTCCTAACTGTATTCTGAATTCTGTTTCTCTCATTTCAGCCAGCTCAGCCTGGTTAAGAACTCTTGAAGAATTGGTGTGGTCATTTGGAGGACATACAACAGACGCTCAGGTCATTTGGGTTACTAGAGTTCTTGCATTGGTTCTTTCTCATCTCTGCATGTGGATATTCCTTTAACTGCAGTGTAGACTTCTGGACGTTTTCACTGTGCCAAGGCTTTGTGCAGGGTCTTTATTTGAAGCTGACTTCCTATCTCTGGTTTCAGAGTGGGGAATGTTAGGGCAGGCATGGTGGCTCACGCCTGTAATCCCAGCACTTTGGGAGGCCGAGGTGGGGGGATCACCTGAGGTCAGGAGTTTGAGACCAGTCTAGCCAACATGATGAAACACCGTCTTTACTAAAAATACAAAAATTAGCTGGGCGTAGTGGCATACGCCTGTAATCCCTTGGGAGACTGAGGCAGGAGAATCACTTGAACCCAGGAGGTGGATGTTGCAGTGAGCCGAGATCACAGCACTGCACTCCAGCCTGGGTGATAGAGTGAGACTCTGCCAAAAAAAAAAAAAAAAAACTCTCAAAGTGGGGTACATTTGCAAGGTATTTTTGTTGTTGTTGTTGTTGTTTTGGGGACAGAGTCTCACTCTGTCGCCCAGGCTGGAGTGCAGTGGCACAATCTCGGCTCACTGCATCCTCCGCCTACAGGGTTCAAGTGATTCTCCCGCCTCAGCCTCCTGAGTAGCTGGGACTACAGGAGCACACCACCATGCCCTGTTAATTATTTATATTTTAGTAGAAATGGGGTTTCACCATGTTGCTCAGGCTGGTCTCAAACTCCTGAGCTCAGGCAATCTGCTCACCCTGGCCTCCAAAAGTGCTAGAATTCCAGGCATGAACCATCGCATCTGGCCTGCAAGGTGTTTTTGGAGTTGAAGTTTTGGGGTGTGATCCAGTACGTAGCATTTAGGCTTACTGATCAATTGGTAGACTCTTGCTCAGTTCTGTGGCTCCCCTACGTTTCCTAATAATTACAGCCACGTTCCCTCTCAATGCTTTGAAAGTGTGGTTTCCTCTCCCCTTCGAGTGTTGGTTGTTGATCACTGCTTGGCACTCCTAGGCTGCCCACTGTATCTCTGGGGTGATGTCAGTGTTTGTTTCTTCCCCAACTTGGAGGCAGCAGAGGAATAGGCCTTAGTAGTGGTTGTGGCCAAGGGTCTTTTCTTGTCCCCCGGGGGCTCCACCCAGAGGAATGCAGGTCAGCAATTACTCAGCGCAATCAGCCCAGGATGGAGGGTCTGTGCTGTGGGCCCAAGCCAGGGGTACCCTGTGTGGTGATAAGCAGTGGAAGGTGTGTGGGACCAGTGGGAGACAGACTGGCATCCTCTCCTTGGGTCAACTGCAGCTTGTTGGAGCATGGATAAGCACTTAGGGCCTTTGCTCCTTGTTTGTCTGAAGGTGGCAAGGGCAGTTTTACTGTAGAGGGAGTAGCAGAGAGGCTTTCAGTTGTCCCTGGAGACTCTGTTCAGGGAGTTGCCGAGTTGCTACTGGCTCAGTAGCTCTGGCACAGGGCTGGCTGGAGGCCAGGTGTGGAAGACCTGCCTAGTGAGGAGATACAGGAGTGGGCACCCATGTAACAGTCTGGCCACTTTTCTTTAGGGCTTCTTCAGTATGCTGGAGGCCTGCTCCAGTCCCTAGTCACCTCAGATTTTCTAGTCCCTGGAGGTATCTCCTGAAGCATGAAAAGCAGCAAAGATGGCAGCCTGCCCCTTCCTCTGGGAGCTCTGTCCCAGGGAGGTACAGACCTATTGCCAACCAGAATGCATCTGACGGAGGTGGCTGGAGATCCCGGTTGGAAGGTCCTGCCCATTGAGAAGGCATGGGATCAAGGAGCTGCTTAAAAATGCAGTCTGGCCATGTTTTCATAAATCAGCTGTGCTGTGCTGGGGATCCACCTCAGCTCTCCATTGCCATGGACACCCCAAAGCCTGAAGGCTGGAATGGCTGTCACCCAAACAGCAAAGATGGTGGCCTGATCCTCCCCTCAGGACCTCCAACACAGGGGGTTTGAAACCTCTGTTAGGCAGAAAACACTGGTGAGGGTAGCTGGAGACCCCGGTTGGGAGGCCCCACCTGGTGATAAGGAATGGGATCAAGGACTCACTCTAAAAAGCAGTCTGGCAATGTTTTTGTGGAGCAGCTGTGCTGTGCTGGGGTACCACTTCCACCCCTGATCAGCTTGGGCTCTCCAAAGCTGGAAAGCTGGAATCGCTAAGTTGCCCAAACAGCAAAGGTAGCAGCCCACCCCTCCCTCTGGGATGTCCATCCCAGGGAAGTTTCAAATATCTGTTGGCCAGATAATACTGCCGAGGGTGGCTGGAGATGCTGGCTGGGAGGTCCTGCCCAGTGAGGAGGAATGGAACAGGCACACGCCTTAAAAAGCAGCCTGGCCACATTTTCACAGAGCAGCTGTGTTGTGCTGGAGGATCCCTTCCATCCTGGTCAGCTCAGACTCCCCAAAGCCCAAAGGCTGGAATGGCTAAGTTGCTCAAACAGCAAAGATGACAGCTCACCCCTCCTTCTGGGAGCTCTGTCCCAGGGAGGTTTCAAAACTCTGTCTGCCAGAGAACACTGGCAGGGGTAGCTGGAAGCCCCGGTTTGGGGGTCCCACCCAGACAGGAGGAACAGGATCAGAGACCGACTTTACAAAAGCAGTCTGGCCATGCTTTCATAAAGCAGCTGTGCTGTGCGGGGGTACTGCCTCCACCCCCAGTTGGCTGGGACTCTCCAAAGCCCAAAGGCTGAAGTGACTAAGTTGCCCAAACAGCAAAGATGGCAGCCTTCCCCTCCCGCTGCGAGCTCTGTCTCATGGAGGTGCAATGCTGCTGGTGGCTGGCTGGAATTCCAAGCCAGTGGGTCTTATCCTATGAGGTGCCATGGAAGTGGGGCCTATAGACTGTCACTGCTCAGCCCCCTGGATTCATCCTCTTTCCTATGGGTATGTACACTTGTCTCATCTCCTGCTTTGCCAGAGTTGCAGCTACTTTTAATGGGAGTCCAGGAAAGCCCAGGTATCTAAAGCTCCTGGTTCTCCACACATCCCTGAGCAGCTGCTCTGCTGAGACTCCACGTAGCTCTATCTGTCAGACTGAAGGCCCTAATGGAGTGGGTTCATGAGGGGATCTCCTGACCTGAGGGTTGCAAAGATCCATGGGCGAAGCATGGGTTCCCATGGTTGCACATTCCCTGGGTTGGGGAGGCTCCCCTGGCTCCATGTCACTCCTGGGTGTGCCATCATCCTGCCTTGCTTTTCTTCATTCTCCATGGGTCAAGTTGTTTCCTTAGTTACTCCCACTGAGAGTACCTGGATGTTTCAGTTGAAGGTGCTGAATTTACTCGCCCCTTCCATTCCTCTCTGTGAGAGCCATGCACACTAGCTGCCTCTAGTCAGCCACCTTGGCCACCCTTCTCCTCATGATGCATCTTCAAGAACTAGGAAAGCAAGAGCACACCAAACCAAAGGAGAAAAAAAGAAATAATAACGATCAGAGCAGAAATAAATGAAATTGACATGAAGAAAACAATACAAGAGATTAATGAAACAAAAAATTGGTTTATTGAAAAGATAAATAAAATTCACAAACCTTTAGCCAGACTAAGAACAAAAGAGAGAAGACCCAAATAAATAAAATCAGATATGAAAAAGAGACATTAAAACTGATTCTCCAGAAATTCAAAGATCATTAGGGGCTACTTTATTGGCATATCAGCAACTATATGCCAATAAATTGGAAAATCTAAGAGAAATGGATAAATTCCTAGATACATACAACCTACCAAGATTGAACCAGGAAGAAATCAAAAACCTGAACAGACTAATAAGAAGATTGAAGCTATAATGAAAAGTCTCCCACCAAAGAAGTCTGCAACTTAGCGGCTTCACTGCTGAATTTTACCAAACCCTTAAAGAAGAACTAATACATATATCCAGAATGGTATTGCCTTGGTTGTCTTCCAGGGTTTTTGTAGTTTTATAGTTTTTGGTTTTACGTTTAAATCTTTAATCCAAATTAAGTTAATTTTGTATGTGGTGTAAGGAAGGGGTCCAGTTTCAATCTTCTGCTTTTGGCTGGCCAGTTATCCCAGCACTGTATATTGAATAGGGAATCTTTTCCCAATTGCTAGTTTTTATAAGGTTTTTCAAAGACCAGATAGTTGTAGATGTGCAGCCTCATTTTTAGGTTCTCCATTCTGTTCCACTGGTCTATATGTCTGTTTTTGTACTAGTACCATGCTGTTTTGGTTACTGTAGCCCCATAGTATAGTTTGAAGTCAGGTAGTGTGATGCCTCCAGCTTTGTCTTTTGTGTAGATTGCCTTGGCTATTCAGCCTCTTTCTTTTTATTTGGTTCCATATGAGATTTAAAATAGTTTTTTCTAGTTATTTGAAGAATATCTATGATAGTTTAGTGGGAATAGCATTGAATCTACAAATTGCTTTGGGCAGCGTGGCCATTTTAACAATATTGATTCTTCCTATCCATGAGCATAGAATGTTTTTCCATTTGCTTGTGTCATCTCTGATTTCTTTGAGCAGTGTTTTATAGTTCTCCTCGTAGAGATCTTTCAACCTCCTGGTTAGCTGTATGCCTAGGTATTTTATTCTTTGTGTGGGAATCATGAATGGGATTGCATTCCTGACTTGGCTCTCAGCTTGACTGTTGTTGATTCATAGGAATGTTAGTGAATTTTGCACATTGATTTTGTATCATAATACTTTGCTAAAGTTGTTTATCAGCTGAAGGAGCTTTTGGACTGAGAATATGGGGTTTTCTATATATAGAATCATGTCATCTGATACACCAAAAATAATCACAAAAGCAAAAACTGACAAATGGGATCTAATTAAACTAAAGAGCTTCTACACAGCAAAGGAAACTATCAACAGAATAAACAAAAAACCTACAGAATGGGAGAAAATTTTTGCAAATGATGCATCTGACAAAAGTCTAATATCCATCATCTATAAGGAACATCAACAAATTTACAAGAAAAAAATCAAACAACCCCATTAAAAAGTAGACAAAGGACATGAACAGACACTTTTCAAAAGAACGCATACAAGTGGCCAACAATCATGAAAAGAAGCTCAACATCACTCATCATTAGAGAATTGATGCACAGGCAATCTTTCAAAGCAAAAAATGATCAAAAAAACCTTCTGTACAGTAAAGGAAATAATCAATAAATTGAAGAGACAACCCACAGAATGGGAGAAAATATTTGCAAACTATCAACCTGACAAGAGATTAATAACCATAACATATAATGAACTCAAACAACTCTACAGGGAACAATCTAATAATCTGATTTTAAAATGGGCAAAAAATCTGAATAGACATTTCTAAAAAGAAGACACACAAATGGCAAACAGATATTTGAAAAAGGTGCTCAACATCACTGATCATCAGAGAAGTGCAAATCAAAATTACAATTAGCTATCACCTTACCCCAGTTAAAATAGCTTCTATCTACAAGACAGGCAATAACAAATGCTGGCGAGGATGTGGAGAAAAGGGAACCCTTGTACATTATTGGTGGGAATGTAAATTAGTACATCCACTATGAAGAACAGTTTGGAGATTCCTCAAAAAACTAGAAATAGAGCTACCATATGATCCAGCAATGCCACTACTGGTATATATCCAAAACAAAACAAAAAGAAAATCAGTATATCAAAGAGATACCTGCACTTTCATGTTTATTGCAGCACTATTACCTGAGTGTCCATCAATAGTCAAATGGATAAACAAAACGTGGTACATATACACAATGGAATACTGTTCAGCCATAAAAAAAAAAATGAAATCCTGTAATTTGCAACAGCGGGGACAGAACTGAAGGTTATCATGTCAAGTGAACGATGTTAGGCACAGAAAAACAAACTTCACATGTTCTCAGTAATCTGTGGAGGCCGAACATTGAAACAATTGAATTTATGGAGGTAGAGAGTAGAATGATGGTTATCAGAGGATGAAAAGCATAGCTGGGGTGGGGGTGGTCAATATAATTAGATAGATATATAAAATATAATTAGAATGAATAAGATCTGATATTTAAGAGCACAAGAGAGTGACTACAGTCAATAATAATTTATTGTACATTTTTAAATACCAAAAAGTACAATTGGATTGTTTGTAACACAAAGAAAGGATAAATGCTTGAGGTGATGGATACCCCATTTACTCTGATATGATTTTTACACACTGTATGTCTGTATCAAAATATCTCATGTACCCTATAAATATATATATCTATTATGTGCCCACAATACTTTTAAAAAAAAAAAAAAAGAAAGGAAAATAGGCAGTGGCTGGCACATATTTCCAAGACATTTGATTCTATGGGGTCTTTGTGCCTTTCATGGCCTTTGAACTATTTACAACTCTGTAACTTATAGACGACTGATAGCAATGCAAATTATTCTTGTCCAGAGACTGCAAATGAATTATTTTTGATGGTGTTTCAGTTGATTTTCCTCTCCTGGTGTTGAAGAAGCCAGTTTTACATTTTTGAAGTAAATTCATTTAAGTATTCCTGATGGCTCATGTGGCCCAATACATGTCTGTACTAGATTCTCCTTTGAATCTGTTTTGGTTTTTGTAGCATCTTACTAGTTCTAGTTCCCTCATTAATAAATGAGTTAAATAAAGCATTTGACTTGTGTTTATATTTGTATAAGATACAACATTTTTCCCTTAAAAATGTATTTTTTTCTGTTGGATGATGGGAGAGGCTTCCAGGCATAGGGAATAATGATATGTTTTTAAGATATGATAATGAGAAAGAACATGGTATACTGGTAGCAGAAGAGGCACAGGAGTAGTAGAGAGGTGGGCTAGAAGGATGAGCATAATTTAGGTCACAAGGGCCTTGTGATGTAATGAAAGTTTAAAAATATATTATCTTAACAGCTAATATCAGAATTCCTCTTAGGAAGGTTACTATACTTTTTGAGGCAATACTTGGAATGCTGCGTGGTGATAGAACACGAGGCATGAAAGTCAGCAGGGATCAAGGTAAACATTTTAGGAGGTGGCTAAAGAAACCCACCTAAAACAAAGACAGACATTTGTTTTAGCTCCTGAAAAGGGAGGAGAGAAAGAGAATCAGAAATATGATGTGCGATTTAGACCACGTAAGATGAAGAGTCAGTAAAAATGGTGTTGAAGTAGCCAAAAAGCATTTCAAAAAAGCAATGCCTAAAGCTCAACTTGACATTTTTTGCATTGTCACAATGTAAACCCTTTCAAAATTAGCTTTGTGTCGGTGGATTTTATGGGCATATTCTAGGGGATTCTGTGATGTTTGTAGAACTTAAAAAGGAACAGAATTACATATCTCAGTTGCTGCAGAGTACCAACCCACTAAAACCTGAGCCCTGAAGTGGGGGTGCTAACACAAAAGGTTCTCCCTACAGAGACACAGAAATATTAGATAGAAACCGAGATTCCCTCATGTTTGGAATGACCTTATTTAGCTCTCGATGGGTAATAGATGACATGTGAGTTACACAAACCAAGCATAATGAACTTCAGCTTAGTCTTGAAAATGATAGAGAGCCACTGAGGTGGCTGGAGTGTTGAGATATGACATGAGAACAAGGGCAATGACTTGAGAACAAGGGCAATGAAGTGCTGACTTGGAGTGAGGAGAGCAACAAGAGAAGAGTTGCAAATTACAGAACATCTTGTTTTGTAATGGGCAAAAAAAAAAAACCCTTTACATGGGAACCTTAAAAATAAACTTATAAAACTCAGGACACAGAGCAAAGCTGTGATTGGTAAAGTAATGGGGAGAAGGCCAGACAGTGGTTTCGATCACCAACTCATTGTTTCACACTTCTAGTTTCTACCAGAGGGAAAGTCTAAAATTAGCTTCTCAAATATTGTCAGCATTTAAGAAGTAATATCAGCACTAGTGCAGGAGAAAATGGGAAATGATGTGTGAACAGCTTCTAGGGAGTGTTGACATTTTTAACGAAATGGTTCAGGGAAGGACCATCTTTCTTATCAACTACAAACTCTTTTTGAGGATCAACCTATATTGAAACACTTTGACAGATACAGTTGTTTAAGAGCCCACTCAGTACTGCAGAGCAAAGGAGAAAAAATAATTCTATTAGTTCATTCTTACACTGCTATAAAGAAACCTGAGACTGCATAACTTATAAAGAAAGAAGGTTTAATTGGCTCATGGTTCTGCAGGCTGTACAGGAAGCATAGCGGCTTCTGCTTCTTAGGAGAACTCAGGAAGCTTCCAATCACGTCAGAAGGCAAAGGGGAAACAAACACATGGCATGGCCAGAGCAGGAAGAAGAGAGAGTGAGTGGGGAAGGTGCTGCATACTTTTAAACAACCAGATCTCATGAGAACTCCCTCACTATCACAAGAACACCACCAAATGGATGGTGCTAAACCACTCATGAGAAATCCACCTCCAAGGTCCCACCTCCAACAGTGGGGACTAGAATTTGACATGAGATTTGATGGAGACACAGATCCAAACCATATTATTCCACCCCTGGGCCCCCTAAATCTCATGTTCTTCTCACATTGCAAAATATAATCATCCCTTCTCAACAGTCCCCCAAAGTCTTAACTCTTTTCTGCATTAACTCAAAAGTCCAAAGTCTCATCTGAGACAAGGCTACTCCCTTCCACATATGAGTCTATAAAATGAAAAACAAGTTAGTTACTTTCAACATACAATGGGGGTATAGGCATTGGGTAGGTACTCCCATTCCAAAAGGTAGAAATCAACCAAAAGAAAGGGGCTACAAGTCCCATGCAAGTCCAAAACCCAGCAGGGCAGTCATTATATCTTAAAGCTCCAAAATAATTTCCTTTGACTCCATGTCCCATATCTAGGACATACTTATGCAAGGGATGAGCTCCCAAGACCTTAGGAAGCTCTGCCCCTGTGGATCTGCAGGGTGTAGCCCCTGCAGCTGCTTTCATGGGATGGCACTGAATGCCTGCAGCTTTTCCAGGTGCATGGTGCAAGCTGTCAGTGGATCCACCATTCTGGGGTCTGAAGGATGATGGCACTCTTCTCACAGCTCCAGTAGGCAGTTCCCCAGTGGGGACTCTGTTGGGGGATGCTCCAACCCCACATTTACCCTCCACACTATCCTAGTAGAGGTTCTCCATGAGGGCTCCACTCTTGCAACAGGCTTCTGCCTGGACATTCAGGCTTTTCCGTACATCCTCCGAAATCTAGGCAGAGGTGCCCAAGCCTCAACTCTTCCACTTTTCCCCCCTACAGGTTTAACACCATGTGGAAGCTCCCAAGTCTTACAGTTTGTACCCTCTGAAGCAGCAGCCCAAACTGTACCTGGGCCCTTTGAGCTATGGCTGAAGCTGGAGTGGCTACAATGCAGGGACCAGTGTCCTGAGGCTGTGCAGGGTAACCAGGTGGCCCACAAAACCATCCTCCCCTCCTAGGCCTCTGGGCCTGTGATAGGAGGGGCTGCTACAAAGCTTTCTGAAATGCCTTCCAGGCCTTCTCCCCATTGTCTTGGCAATTAGCAATCGGCTCTTTCTTACTTATACAAATTTCTAAAGCCTGTTTGAATTCTTCCCCTGAAAATGGGCTTTTCTTTTCTTACCACATGACCAGGCTGCAAATTTTCCAAACTTTTGCTCTACTTCCCCTTTAAACGTAAGTTTAAACACAGGTTGATTTTGTGCTCACACATGTAAGCATAGACTGTTAGAAGCAGTTAGGCCACATCTTGAACACTTGGTTGCTTAGAAATTTCTTCCACCAGATACCGTAAATCGTCACTCTCAAGTTCAAAGTTCCACAGATCCCTAGGCAGGGGCACAAAGCAGCCAAATTATTTGCTAAGGCATAACAAAAGTGACCTTTACTTCAGTTCTCAATAAGTTCCTCATTTCTACCTGAGACCTTATCAGCCTGAACTTCACTGTCCATATCACTACTAGCATTTTGGTCATAACCATTCAACCAGTCTCTAGGAAGTTCTAAATATTCCTTCATTTTCCTGTCTTCTTCTAAGCCCTCCACACTCTTCCAATTTCTGCTCATTACCCAGTTCCAAAGTCACTTTCATATTTTCAGGTATCTTTATAGCAAAGCCCCACTCCTCAGTACCAATTTTCTTCATTAGTCAGTTCTCGCATTGTTATTTAAAAAAAACCTGACACAGGTAATTTATAAAGAAAAGAGGTTTGGCCAGGCATGGTGGCTCATGGCCAGCACTTTGGGAGCCCGAGGCAGGCGGATCACAAGGTCAGGAGATCGAGACCATCCCAGCTAACACGGTGAAACTCTGTCTTCACTAAAAATACAAAAAATTAGATGGGTGTGGTGGGGGGTGCCTGTAGTCCCAGCTGCTTGGGAGGCTGAGGCAGAAGAATGGCATGAACCTGGGAGGCGGGGAGCTTGCAGTGAGCCAAGATTGCACCATTGCGCTCCAGCCTGGGTGACAGAGCAAGACTCCGTCTCCAAAAAAAAAAAAAAGAGAAAAGAAAAGAGGTTTAATTGGCTCGCATAATGCTGGCATCTGCTCAGTTTCTGGGGAGACCTCTAGAAACTTACAATCATGGTGGAGGGGAAAGGAGGAGTGAGACATCTCACATGGCAGGAACAGGAGCAAGAGACATGTGCGGGTGGTACTACAGACTTTTAAACAACCAGATCTCATGATAATTCACTCACTCACTCTCATGAGAACAGCACCAAGAGGATGGTGCTAAAACATTCATGAAGGAGCACCCCATGATCCAATCACCTCCCACCAGGCCACACCTCCAACATTAGGGATTACAATTCAACATGAGATTTGGGTGGGGACACAAATCCAAACCATATCAATAATGTTTTATTGGACTCAGGTCAAAACGTAGTTGAGAATATGAGCTTGGGGGTCAAACAGAATCCAGCTTAAGAACAAGTTCTACAACTTACTGGTGATGTGATTTGGGCAAGTTATGTAACCTCTCTGTGCCTGTTTTCATCTATAAATAAGAGGTAAGGCCAGGCGTGTTGGCTCACACCTGTAACCCCAATTACTTTTGGAGGCCGAGGCAGGTGGATCACTTAAGGTCAGGAGTTTGAGACCAGCCTGGCCAACATAGTGAAACCCAGTCTCTACTAAAATACAAAAATTAGCTGGGCATGGTGGTGCATGCCTGTAATCCCAGCTACTCAGGAGGCTGAGGCAGGAGAATCGCTTGAACCCGGGAGGCAGAGGTTGCAGTGAGCCGAGATCATGCCACTGCACTCCAGCCTGGGCAACAGAGCAAGACTCTGTCTCAAAAAAAAAAAAAAAATGTTAGGCGCGGTGGCTCATGCCTGGAATCCCAGCACTTTGGGAGGCCAAGGCAGGTGGATCACCTGAGGTCAGGAGTTCGAGACCAGCCTGACCAACATGGAGAAACCCCGTATCTACTAAAAATACAAAATTAGCTGGGCGTGGTGGCACCTGCCTGTCATCTCAGCTACTCAGGAGGCTGTGGCAGGGGAATCGCTTGAACCTGGGAGGCAGAGGTTGCAGTGAGCCAAGATCACGCCATTGCACTCCAGCCTGGGCAACAAGAGCAAAACTCCATCTCAAAAGAAAAAAAAAAAGAGTTAATACAATAATTTTCTTAAATGAGTAATAAGGATTAAACAAGAGTAATAATCATGACTAAGTACTTAGACAATGATAGCTTATTATAGCACTTAATATTTTCCACACTGTATAGCATTTTATACGTACTTTTTAATCCCCATTAAGAATTCTGTAATGCAGATACTATTATTACCCTGATTCTACAGTGGAGATGATGCATGTAAAGTGCTTACACGATGAATACCACATAGCACATGATCAATAGATATTCCATGTTATTACAGATGAGCTTGATGTTAGAAAGTACAATTTGGATAAGAAGGAACAAAGATCACCTCGTGACATTTTCTACATTGGACAAGTGCATAGTAATAATCTATCACCTGGGACACTCTACCTAGTAGCTTGCTAGTGGAAAAATTTTCTCAGCCTCTTCTATAATAACCTTACAACTTTGTATCTATTTAGTATGCAATAAGAGCAATTAGAGACTTCTGTAGAGCAATGGCATGATCAAATCATGTTAAAGAAGATTGATTTGTCAAGAGTAGGTATAATGAATAGGAGTGAGGAGAGGGGAGGCATAGAAACCAACTAGGAAATTAATATTACTGCTGGCAAGAAATTTGACAATAAAATAGGAATAGGAGTCTTGATGAGAGATTTTAGAAGTTTTGCTTATCTGTACATCAGGAATAATGGTCTGTAGTTCTCTTTCCTTGTAATGCTTTTGTATAGTTTTGGCATCAGAATAATGCTGGCCTCATTAAATGAGTTGGGAAATACTCCCTCTTCTGTAAGGAATAGTTTTCTGGAAGAGGTTATGTGGAATTGGTATTACTTCTGATTGTCACACATTTTACCTATATGCCTGTTATAAAACCCTCAATACACTGATGTTGGTTTTGTTTAAAAAGTCAATTATCTTTATAAGAGATTTAAAAAATAATTAAAACTCTCATATATTTATTAACAAAGTTACCACTTATAGCGCTTTTTATTCTTTTGTGTAAATCTGTATTTCTACCTGGTGTCACTTCCTTCCAGTATGAAAATGTTAACATTTCTTGTAGTGAAGATATGCTGGTAATAAATTATTTAAGTTTTTGTTTGAAAAGGTCTTTATTTTGCCTTCATTTTTAAAAGATATTTTTGCTGGATATAAAATTCTAGGTGGCAGTTTTTTTTCTCTATTCTGCACTGTAAAGATTATCCCACTGTCTTCTTATTTTCATTGTTTTCAATGAAAAATCTGACGTCATCTTTATCTTTTTTATCTGACTGCTTTTAAGATTTTCTCTCTATGACTAGTTTTGGGAAATTTGATTATTATGTGCCTTAATGTCATTGTCTTCATGTTTCTTGAGCTTTGGGTTCATTGAGCTTCTTGGACCTGTGGATTTATAGCTTTCGTCAAATTTGGAAAATATTTGGCCATTCTTTTTCTAAATATTTGCCTCTGTCCTACATCTCTATTTCAGGGAATCCAATTACATATATATTAGGCCACTGAAATTGTCTCACAGCTCACGGCTCTTTTTGTTTAAATTAAATTATTTCTGATTTATTTTGAATACTTTTTATTGCTATATGTTCAAGTTCATTCATCTTTTCTTATGTAATTATAGTCTACTGTTAATCCTATCCAGGGTCTTTTTCATCTCAGACATTGCAGTTTTCATCTCTAGAAGTTTGGGTTGGGTCCTTTTTATATCTTCACATACCTACTTATCTCTTTGTATGTACACAAAATGTTTACAATATCTTTTAGTGTCTTCATCTGTTAGTTCTAAAATCTGTATCATTTCTTGCTTCTTTGCAAGAAATTTTTGATTGGATATCAGACATTTTAAATTTTATCTGCTGCTTTTTGTCCAACATCTTAGCAAGGCTGTGTTTGCCACTGCTCTCTGAGCTTTGCAATGTGCTCAAGGACAACAAGAAGAAAGATGTTGGAAAGTTGGCCAAGAAAGACAAAGACCCAGTGAACAAATCCAGGGACAAGGCCAAAAAGAAGAAGTGGTCCAAAGGCAAAGTTCAGGACAAGCTCAATAACATAGTCTTGTTTGACAAAGCTACCTATAACAAACTCTGTAAGGAAGTTCCCAACTATAAACTTATAACCCCAGCTGTGGTCTCTGAGAGACCGAAGATTCGAGGCTCCCTGGCCAGGGCAGCCCTTCAGGAGCTCCTTAGTAAAGGATTTATCAAACTGGTTTCAAAGCACAGAGCTCAAGTAATTTACACCAGAAATACAAAGGGTGGAGATGCTCCAGCTGTTGGTGAAGATGCACGAATAGGTCCAACCAACTGTTCATTTGGAAAAATAAAACTTTATTAAATTTTAAAAAAAAAATCTGCTTAGGTGTTGGATATTTTTATATTCCCATAGGTATTCTTGAACTTTGTTCTAGGATGCTGGTATTTTACTTGAAAATAATTTTTAGTCTTGCTTTTAAGATGTTAGGTGAGACCGGAGGTGCACTTAGTCTAGATTATTTCTGACTACTGAGGCAAGAACTTTTTGAATCCTCTACTAAATATCCCATGAATTATAACATTTTCCAGGTTGGATTACAGAAGCAGGCACTACTCCTTTCTCTGTAGTAGAGCTGAGTACTATTCTCTTTAATCTTCTTGGATGGTTCTTTGTCCAGTCTGGATAATTTTCTCATACACATGTGCCAATCAATACTCTGCTTAATACTCAAGGGGACCTTCCTCAGGCACTAACCACATTTTCATGTGCTCAATAGCCAAATGTGATTAATGGCCAATGTTTTTAGTGACACATATATGAAACATTACTATTAATATTATTGCAGAAATTTCTATTGGAAAATATTATTCTAGAACCAGGCTTATCTGACATCAAGCCTTTACTCAGTGCATCAGTGCTTCTCGAAATTTACTGTGCATTTAGACCAGCTAGGGATCTTGTCAAAATGCAGATTTGGCTTCAGGAGGTCTGGTTCGTATCTGAGATTCTCTATTTCCAACAAGATACCAGGTGATGAGAATGCTATGAGTCAGCAGACCACAGTTGAGCAACGCTGTAACCCAGGAGATACAAGCTTGCATATATTTTTAAGTTGGTCTGTTTTCTTTTTATGTGGAAGAAAAACACACTGAAACAAATGAAAATAGACTAATAGTGAGAAAAGATCAGTGTAACATCTCATAATTTTTTTTTTTTTTTGCTTTTATGCAATTGTTTCAATACCTAACTGACAATTTTACCTTTATACACAAGTTAATTTTCTAAATACATATTTAGGAGGGTGAGTTCCATGTTTGCTTAATTTTAATGTGAAGAGAACTTTATGCTAAGAGGATAAAATACTCAGTGATATACTAGAGGTGGCTCATACCATTTTATGAGAATTGTTAAATTTTTAGAAATTTTGCAAGCCATTATGCAAAGTTAAAATATAATTAAATTACTTTAAAATAAAGATACCAACTACTCAAACCATCACTGCCTAATTATTTTGCTACTTTTTTTTCTATATTGTTTTACTACTTTACTATTATTTACCTCTTGAGGTTATTAGCATCTGTTTTATCTGCCAAGTTGAAATACAACATTTTGGTGAGCTACTACATGTTGGTAGTGACAGTGACAGGAGTCTGCCAAATGCCTAGGCTTAGGGGCAGGTCCCCGGCAAAATCCCACCTACAAGCCGAAGATAGTTTAAAGCCTGAAAACAAAGCTACAAGTTAAATCCTCGGACCAGATTGAGAACCCACCTTCCCATTTGGCATACTCTCCTCTGATTGATCCCCATTCTTCATCTATTTTACATATACCTGCCCTTCCCTAGTTGGTTTTCTACACTGTTGTGCCGACCGTTGAGTGTTGTCTTTGCTTTGAACTTTTTTGCAAACTTACACACCAATCAGCACATACTTCCCATTCTGAGCCCATAAAAGGCCCTGGGCACAGCTATATTGAGAACTTTCCCGCCTTCAAGTAGGGGGACCATCCCTGCATCCCCTCCCCACTAAAAGCTGTTTCATCACTCAGTATAACTCCCTGCCTTGCTCACTCTTCGAGTGTCTGCATGCCTACTTTTTCCTGGTCACGAGACAAGAACCCAGAGCTAACTGAGCTAAGGAGCAAAAAGTCCTGCATCAGTAGCTTGAAATTGACCATTTACACCACAGAAACAAGAAAATACTGCAAATAAGTGCTTCCCTTTTTCCCCAGAGGGCTAATTGTTACACATTTACCAGCACACCTCTGATGGTAGTGCCTTGGGAGCCACAGTAGATTCAAAACATAATAAATTAAGTAGTGTCTTAAACAATAATATTTCTCACCAATTCTTAGGGTTAACTGGGATCAGACGTTTTGAAACATGGGAGAAACATGATAATCAAGCGTAGGGACAGATTACTCACCCAGGAAAAAAGCCCAGATCCTTAGACCCAGAGAATCCGGCATACCATTATAATCCAGCTTCTTACCCACAGCAGGAACCATGAGGCTACACAAGATCTCGAGGAAGAGAAGCAACCAGCTTTGTTCTTAACTGGAACAGACATCTCAGTCATTTATGTGCTGGAGATAAAACTTATTGACGCAGGACTGTTCCCTCCACGTGCCCTCACTGCCTCTCCACTTCCCAGCACGCCCAGAAAGATCAAAGAGTGTCTGTGCTTTGCCATCACAGTTTCTAGGTCTTTTATGATGCAGAATTGGGAGAATAAGTAAGAATAGTAAGAACAGAATATGGGAGAGGAGGACATGAGATCTAAATTGAGACCCTTTCTGAGGGTCAATGTGGGGGTTGGGGAGAATTACAGGCTAAGTAAATAGAAGGCCAATAAGTGGTATAGTTTAATCTAAGAGTTGGAGGAGGCATGGGTAGAGATGTGTTTGAAGAGGTTAAGTGGGTGATTATGTTAGACCTTGTGAACCTGGTAAAGATTCCCTCTATCCAAGAGCAACAGAAGGCCACTGAAGGATTTGAAAGAGAGAAGATACAGGATTACATTTACATTTTGGAAATAACATTTCAGCTGCAAAGTAGAGAATATATTGGAATGGGCTAAGCCTGGAGACAGGGAGACCAGCTGACAGTGACCTGATGGTAACGAACAATTACAGAAGTTATAGGGTATTTATACTTTTGCAGTGGGCGTAGGCAAATAAGACAAGTTCAATACAGGCTATTGAGAAGTCATTTGAATACCTGGGATCTTAACCTTTTAACCTTAGATATTTGCCTTTGTGAAAGGAAAAGAAATCTTGGGGCCCCAATGTCGCTAAGCTAAGAGGAAAAGTTAAGCTGGGAACTGCTTAGGGCATACCTGCCTCCCATTTTATTCAAAATCATCCCTCTGCTCACTGAGAAAAGTACATATTTGATAGCCTCCTTTGGAAAGGGTGATCAGAAACTCAGAAGAATGCAACATTTGTCTCTTATCTACCTATGACCTGGACGCCCCCTCCCCACTACCAAGTTGTCCCAATATTGATTGATGACTCATGTCTCCCTCAAATGTATAAAACCAAGCTGTGCTCTGACCACCTTGGACATATGTCATCAGAACCTCCTGAGGCTGTGTCACAGGTGTACATCCTTAGCTTTGGCAAAATTAACTTCCGAAATTGACTGAGATGTGTCTCAGATACTTGGGGATCACACCTTATAACTGGGTGTGCAGAGTCCTCCCTTCCTTATAATTATACAGGATCTATCACATGCAAGGTACTCTGGATAGAGTAAACTTCTAGTGTTCCAAAGGAATGTAAACTATTAAAGATATATTTATCTTATTGTTGCAAAGTGTCTCTCTTCTGAGGAACAAAAAGCACTTTATAATATTGTTTTATAGCCTACTGGTTCCCTGTGAAGCTGGAATAATCAACAATCACAGTCTTTTGACTCATTAACAGGATTGAGTATTCACAGACTATAAACTATCAATAAACTATCCAGAGAGGGAGCAGTCTCTCCTTTGGGGATGTTCTATGCCATCCTCATTGACAAACCAAACATAACCCCCAGGCTACCTTAAAAGATTAAGATTTATGTTTGAGAACTCTAAGGACCCATTAATCAAGAAGACTGGTGAACAAACTATGCTTTAGTTTACTTGTAAACAGTGTATATGTGTTCTCAACCTGTGAATAATCACTAATGCTATCAGCATACCTTGGATATACATTTTCCCTAGATATTTTAGTTTGGAATAACTTGAACCCAATTTTCATGCATTAATATTAGTTCATAATTATAGTCATGTGTCACTTCACAACAGGGATATGTTCTGAGAAATGCAGCCTTGGGAGATGCCATTCTTGTACAAACACCATAGAGTGTACTTACACAAACCTACATGGTATAGCCTACTATACACCTAGGCTGTATGGCATAGCCTATTACTCCCAGGCTACAAACATGCACAGCATGTTACTGTGCTGAACACTGTAGGCAACTGTAACACAATAAGTATTTGTTTATCTAAATATATCTAAATGTAGAAATGACACAGTAAAAATACAGTATCAAAATCTTAAGGGACTACAGTCATACACATGGTCCATAGTTGACTGAAACATCATTATGCAGTTCATGACTATCACATCTGAAAACACAAAGCAATTGATTCTCTTTTGTTTTTGTTAAAACTGTGTTGGCTCTACCTTCTCTAGCAGAGCTACACCTAAACACTTCCAACTTTATGCACTCACAAAAATGTGATTGTCTCTTTTGAGAACATTCTGTCTCTACATAGATTAATATCTGTAGAATTCATAAGGAAAAACAAAACAATACATATCTTTCATTTATATACACACAGATACAGATAAATAGACCATTCCAGAAAAGGAAATTAACTTCAGTGAACTATTTGTAATTCATTCCTCCAAAAAATTAAAGGTTATTTGAAATCTGGAATTCATATTAGACTGTGAAGTTAAACTCTGGGTGAACTTTTCTGATGAAGGGAATTTAACATACCAGAAAGAATAACTTCCAAATCTCAAGGTCAAACATGGGGCTATGAACTTATGGCCCCTGGGGTGATCAAATGGCTGAAAGTCATTGCAGTATAATTCAGGTAGTAAAACCTGGGAAAAGGTGGGGTATCGATGTTTTAGGGAAAGTGCCCAAATGTTGGAATAACCCCAGAAGCTAAAAGAAGAGCCTCAGACACATTAGATAGTAAAAGAGAAGTACCTACAGGAAAGCAAGACTATTACTTATCAGTCATACCACGTGTAAGACCTAAGACTTGAATGCTCTTATGACACTGAGTGCTAAACAACTTCTCCTTGCAGGAGAAGTGCTGTGACTAGGTTTCAGTTCTATAGTTCTGTCTATCCATTTGATCAGAAGATAATGAGAATCTTCAAATGCTGCGCACCATCCAAAGGCCAGAGTTATAGAGATGAAAGATACTCAAGGGCTTTGGGGCTGAAATGGGAACAAGGAAAGGAAAAAAAAAAAAAATCAGATTGTGTATTTGAGCAGGGATCTGTGGAGTGCTAAGAACTGGAAGATAGTATAGAAACAATAATACACACGTGCTGGTACTGTTATGAACTCTTTGTAGGGATTCATGCATTAAATCTGCACGACAGCATAAGAGATTGGCATAATTATTATCCCATTTTACAGAGGTAGAAATTAAGGTATGAAGGGTATGTTATTTGTCCAAGGTCACAAACATTACTGCCAAGCATTCAAGCAGCCCCACACACGGCAAAGTAAATGTCTGATCACCTCCAAGAAAGCAACAGAGATCATCATCATCACCACCACTCAATGCGCTGCACATGCCAGGCTTCTCTCTAAGTGTTGTTGTTGTTTTTATTGTTGTTGTTGTTGTTTTTGAGATGGAGTCTCACTCTGTCGCCCAGGCTGGAGTTTAGTGGGACCATCTCAGTTCACTGCAGCCTCCACCTCCCAGGTTCAAGCGATTGTCCTGCCTAACCTCCTGAGTAGCTAGGACTACAGGCACCCGCCACCACACCCAGCTAATTTTTGTATTTTTAGTAGAAGCAGGGTTTCACCATATTGACCACGCTGGTCTCAAAGTCCTGACCTGGTGATCCGCCTGCCTCGGCCTCCCAAAGTGCTGGGATTATAGGCGTGAGCTATAGGTGCCCAGCCTCTGTAAGTGTTTTATATATATTAACTCATCGAATCCTCACAACAACCCTCTTTTTTGTTTTGAGGCAGACTTTTTTAAATAATTGAATTTTTAGAGAAGTTTTAAGTTTACAAAAAAAATCCTGTGGAAAATACAGACAGTTCCCCTATACCATCCCTTCCCCAGCCCCACCCTCAGCACACATAGTTTTCCTTATTAACATCTTGCATTCATGTTGTACTTTTGTTACAATTGATGAGCCAATGTTGATACACTGTTAAAAGTCCACAGTTTACATTAGGGTTGACTCTGTGTTGTGGGGTTCTACAGGTTTTGACAAGTGTAACATGTATCCACCCTTACATCACACAGCATAGTTTCCTGTGTTCCACCTACTCCTCCCTGCCTCCCCACCTCCAAACCCTTAGTACACACTGATCTTTTCACTTTTTGGTTTGCCTGTTCCAGAATATTATGTGTTTGAAATCATATAGTATGTAGCCTTTTCATAATGCCTCCTTTCTATTAACAATATACATTTATGATTCTTCCATGTCTTTTTGTGGCTTGATAGCTTATTTGTTTTTACTGCTGAATGATACTCCATTGTATAAATGTACCCATTTGTTTACCCATTCACCTACTAAAGGACATATTGGTTGCTTCCAAGTTTCGGCAATTATGAATAAAACTGTTATAACCATACATGTGCAAGTTTTTCTGTAGACAAAAGTTTTCAACTCATTTGGGTAAAAACCAAGGTGCATGATTGCTAGATTCTATGGTAAGAGTATGTTCACTTTTGTAAGAAACTGCCAAACTGTCTTCCAAAGTGACTGTACCATTTTGCATTCCTACCAGCAATAAATGAGAGTTCCTGTTGTTCTACATCCTCTCCAATATTTGATGTCAGTTTTTGGATTTTTGCTATTCTAATATTAATAGGTATGTAGTGGCACCTCATTATTGTTTTAGTTTGCAATTCCCTAGTGACATAGAATGTTGAGCATCTTTTTATGTGCTTATGTGCCATCTTCGATCTTTTGCCCACTTTTAACTGGGTTAACAACTCCATTTTTAGATGAGATAACTGAGACATAGGAGTTCAACAACTTGCCCACAGTTACACAGCTGCGGTTGAGCCCTGGCATGAGCCCACACTCCTAATCACTGTTCTATATTGCCTTTGGGATATACATTTTAGAGCTAAAAAGCCTGGGTCTCACTGCTGGCTTTCCAGTTTATTTGGTGTCTAACCATTGATTATTTAATCTCTCTGAGCCTCAGTTTCTTCTTCTATAATATGAGAATGCCAGTTCTCACCATTGTCAAGAGTATTAAGACAGAGAAATCACTGAATTTGTTCTCAGCATATAGCAGCTGCCAGTAAATGGTAGCTACCATTAGTCCAATGCCTCATAAAGAGTGAGGAAGCCCTATAGTAGCCATAAGAATTAGCTCCTGCCTGGAAACTAAAATAGATCAGTCTAGAGCTTTAAAATCTGTGGAAACTCAGACATTCTTGATAAGGTTTTCATAATCAGCTGTCAGCTGACACCTTAACTCCTTATACCTAGTGCATATGAATGAGTAAAGGGAGTTCTAGTTCTTGAAAGAGTTTTTTTACTGTACTCAATTTCTCTTTCCTGTTCATCTTACCCTCCTGCTATCCCTCCTGCTATCCCTGCAAAAAAAAAAAAAAAGTTACACTTCCATTAATCTTTCAACTAATGAAGCCTGCCTGGAACCAGCTGTGCTCTGCATGCCTCCACTGAAAACTGGAATGGTGGCAGAAAAGAAAAACATCCAAGCAATTGCATCTGATGTGAATGAATAACTCTCAGAGGATCCAGGGCTCCTCTGAAACCACAGCAGATCCGGGTTGAGAGTGTCCTTAAGACCATATTATAGGCTGGGCACAGTGGCTCACACCTGTAATCCTAACATTTTGGGAGGCCAAGGCGGGAGGACCACCAGAGGTCTGTCCAACATGGTGAAACCCCATCTCTACTAAAAATACACCAAAAAAAATTAGCCAGGCATGGCAGCATGCACCTGTAATCCCAGCTATTTGGGAGGCTAAGGCAGAAGAATTGCTTGAACCCTGAGGCAGAGGTTGCAGTGAGCTAAGATCACACCTTTGCAGTCCAGCCTGGGCAACAGAGCGGGACTCCATCTCAAAAAAAACAAAAAACAAAACAAAACAAAACAAACAAACAAAAAAACATATTCTAGAGAGAGTTATGAAAAAATAGATTACAGACTTAAGATTATCAATAAAAGTAGAAGCAAACTGGATAAACAGTTTCTGAAATTATTTTCCAATGAAAGTGATCAAAAGCAAAGAATACGAGTTCAAAGAGGAAAAAAAATTCCTAAAGAAACCTGATCTTCAAACCTCCCACTTTTTTCTGATGCTGTAGCATCTTTAGAATATCTTATCTTCTTTTTTAAATTTGTGTTTTGGAGACGAAGTCTCGATCTGGCGCCCAGGCTGGAGTGCAGTGGCTGGATCTCAGCTCACTGCAAGCTCCGCCTCCCGGGTTTACGCCATTCTCCTGCCTCAGCCTCCCAAGTAGCTGGGACTACAGGCGCCCGCCACCTCGCCCAGCTAGTTTTTTTGTATTTTTTAGTAGAGACGGGATTTCACCTCGTTAGCCAGGATAGTCTCGATCTCCTGACCTCGTGATCCGCCCGTCTCGGCCTCCCAAAGTGCTGGGATTACAGGCTTGAGCCACCGCGCCCGGCCGAATATCTTACCTTCTTTAAATAATGACCCTTAACTAGTTTAAATAACTTTTTCCCCATGAGAGTTGACTAAGTTAAATAATTTACTTACATATCTGGGATCAAAATTGAAGCTCCTCCCCTTAGTGATTCAAGTTTCCAGAACACACCTGTCTTCTTCTAGCAGTAGTTAATGAGAAAGTTGTATTAAGACAGACAATAAGTTAATTAATTATGTTTGGAAGAAACAGGTTTTACAGGCTTAAACTGGCATTAAAATCTTGCAAAGTACTTGGTTTAGCTTTTTAAAATTTTACCTTTTGATTTTCCTTAAATAAAGAATGACTCTTCAGATTGGCCACTCCCAGATTCCTTAGCTCAGAACGCCAAACACACGTTCAGGTGCATCTGCCACACAGGGTCATTATCAGGGTATGCATAGTTATTGCTGTCAGGTGTGTCAACCATACACTATGTTAAACAGTCCTGGGATTGGACATACCTCTGTGTGAACCAGTATTGAGAATAAGCGAAAATAACCTAGCTACTTTCTCCTGGAAGACAAGACCATGAGCCAACTAAAACAGTTTAATTTCAAGATTAACTATATGCTTGCCTCACTTGAGCTGACCAGATTAAAGCTACTATGTCATAATTTCTGCCCAATCCTCAACCAGTTCTCCACCCTAAAACTACCCAGCCCTCACCCTAACTCCTATAAGTATCCTCCTGACTTTTCTCTTCTGGGATATTACTAAGTCTCTGTCAAGGCGATGTTTGCCCTTATTACAATAAGTCTAATGCATTTAGGTTTGTTTGATCAACAGCTTGTTTTGTTTTTCTTTTCTGGTGGTCTTTTGGAAAGACAATAGTCAATATTTTACAGATGAAGAAATCTGCCCAAACATATGGTTATTATGAACTACTTTCTTGAAGAGCCAACAATTAAACCCAGCTGTAACTAATTCTGAAGTTCCTAGTCTATCCATAGATGTATACATTTAGGCATAAGTGTTAGATTAGATAAAGGAAACACAGCTTTTACTGTATATTCTTAGAAGTTCACAAGTAAACAACTTTAAAAGAGATGGCAGCATTAAAAATGGCAGTTTATAAATGCAAGGGAAATTCAAGTCCTTAAGTCAAGTCAAAATTTATTCACTGCCATCTGTTCTTCACAGTGACACAGCAATAAAGTGCATAAATAAATGAGTCACAGGCTATAAAAGAGTTGCCTAAATGAGTCTTCAAACAGATACAAACAAAAAAGAACTGAAATCTAAGTATTGATTGATAACAATAAGTGAAGCTTAGAATTTTCCACATGATCCTAAGACAAATCTCCTAAGCCCTCTTGGGTCAATGTTCAATGTGCTCTATAATCATAGACTTCTGAGGCCTGAGCATTGAGTGGTTATTAAAAATACAAAACATCAGATAAAAATACAAAAGTATTTCTGTTTCAAATGCACTGAAGATACTTTGTTGACTTTGAAATAAAGCAAAACAGACAGACTGTGAGACACAGAGAAAGGTGAAGTTTGATCAGTAGTCCCAGTTTGATTCATTCTGAAAGGAGGTAGAGAAGAGGTAAATATAAAAGCAGAGTCAAATGAAGGAAAACAATAAACCATTTGCCAGAAAATATAAGACACATTCTGTACTGACCAAGGACTCTCAGCCCAGCAAGAGGGGTTCCAGGGTCAGAATGAAAAGCTGGGGTCAGAGTGTGGTGAGTATTGACACTCCCCCATTAAGGAGCGTCCAAAGGGACACAGACTAGAGAGTACAAGCGATTTCCACAACAGGGAAAGTTTCTTTCAACTCCTGGTGTGGAGAGGAACCATTACCTTACCATTATAGATATTTGAGAATGCAAATTGCACTGTTGATGAATGAGTTAATAACAATAACAGTTGGCTCACGCCTGTAAGCCCAGCACTTTGGGAAGCCAAGGAGGGCAGATTGCCCAGGAATTCAAGACCAGCCTGAGCAACATGGCGAAACCCCATCTCTACAAAAAAAACCATAAAAATTTTCTGTTTTTTTGGTCATGCATGCCTATAGACCCAGCTACTCAGGAGGTTGAGGTGGGAGGATCGCTTGAACCTGCAAAGTCAAGGCTGCAGTGAGCCATAACCACACCACTGCACTCCAGCCCGGGTGACAGAGTAAGACCCCATCTCAAAAAAAAAAAAAAAAAGTAAAAGACAAAAAATAAATAAATAACAAAACAAAAATAATAGCTAACATTTTGATGCAGCACTTGTTCTGTACCAGGCAATGTTCTAAGTACTTTACATATATTAACTTATTTAAGTTCATCCTATGAGTACCTATGAGGTAGGCACTGTTATTCTATATATGAGGAAATTGAGGCATAGGGAGATTAAGTGACTTGTCTGGGCCTCACAGGAATGGCAGAGCCAAGACCAATCAATCAATTAATGCAGCCACTTGTGATGCTCTGCGTTAGCAGACAGAAACACATGCTGTTTTTTGCACTCATAATGTAGAAATAGACTTTACACTCAGCAGTACACTTCAGATCTCAGTACTGAGTGCTCATCAGTATTCGTACAGAATAGAGGCTTCTCCCCCTTGCTGTATGGCATTTTGTGCTTATTTATCACTGACAACGCACGCAATTTGTCACATTTTATCTCCCATTTCTTTCTTATTGTATGTATTTATGGGGTACGATGTGATGTTTTGAGATATATATATACACCTTGTGAAATTATTAATTTAAGCTAATTAACATATGCATTACCTGACAAACTATCATTATTTGTAGTGAGATCATTTAAAAATACTCTTAGCAATTTTCAAGTGTACAGTACATTAGTATTAACTATAGTCACCATGCTGTACAACACACATCTCTAGAACTTATTCCTCCTGTGTAACTAAAACTTTGTACCCTTTGAATACCTGCCATTTCATTAGAACATCACACACACACACACAAATGCACATGCATGCACACAGGCACACACACACACACACACCTGGGCTGTCATACTTAAACTGTGCTCTTGGGAGTGTATTTAGGTAGTTGGCTAAAACTGTTTTATTTATTTATTTATTTACTTATTTATTTATTTATAAAACAGGGTCTCACTTTGTCACCCAGGCTGGCATACAGTGGTACAATCATAGCTCACTGCAGCCCCCACCTCCTGGGTTCAAGCAACTCTCTCACCTCAGCCTCCCAAGTAGCTGGTCCTACAAGCACACACCACCACACCCAGCTAATTTTTAAAAAACACACAATTGGCTGGGCATGGTGGCTCACTCCTGTAATCCCAGCACTTTGGGAGGCTGAGGTAGGTGAATCATGAGGTCAGGAGTTTGAGACCAGCCTGGACAACATAGTAAAACCCTGTTTCTACTAAAAATACAAAAATTAGCCGGGCATGGTGGCACATGACTATAATCCCAGCTACTCTGGAGGCTGAGACAGGAGAATCGCTTGAACTCAGGAAGTGGAGGTTGCAGTGAGCCAAGATAGCGCCACTGCACTCCTGCCTGGGTGACAGAGCGAGACTCCATCTTAAAAAAAAAAAAAAAAAAAAAAAAAAAAAAAAAAAAACCATAGAGATGGGGTCTTGCTGTGTTGCCCAAACTGGTCTTAAACTCCTGGACTCAAGTTATCCTCCTGCCTCATCCTCCCAGAGTGCTGGGATTGCAGGTGTGAGCCACTGTGCCCAGCCTGATTTGTTTTTGTTGTTCTTGTTGTTGCTGTTTTTTGTTTTTGTTTTTTGTTTTTTGTTTTCTGAGATGGAGTCTCACTCTGTCGCCCAGGCTGGAGTGCAGTGGTGGGATCTCGGCTCACTGCAAGCTCCGCCTCCCGGGTTCACGCCATTCTCCTGCCTCAGCCACCTGAGTAGCTGGGACTACGGGCGCCTGCCACCACATCTGGCTAATTTTTTGTATTTTTAGTAGAAATGGGGTTTCACCATGTTAGCCAGGATGGTCTCGATCTCCTGACCTCGTGATCCGCCCGCCTTGGCCTCCCAAAGTGCTGGGATTACAGGCGTGAGCCATCGTGTGCAGCCGGATTTATTATTTTTTAATTCATTTTCAGAATTATATTTAGCCAATTTAAAGGATTATTATTAAATATTTTTAAATATTTTAAAGGGTTATTTAAAGGATTATTTTTAAATGTTTACATTTAATGTAAACTTTTTATTTTGGAACAATCTCAAACTTCCAGGCAAGTTGCAAGTAGAGTTCAAATAACTTTTCCTCTGGAAGAAATCATTTGAGAATAAGTTTCTAACCTGATGCCCCAATACCCACAAATACTTTAGCATGTATTTCCTACAAACAAGAACATTTTCCTGCAAATTCAGAACACAACCATCAGAATTAGAAAGCTAACACTGATACTACAATAAAATTTCATCCTCAGACCCTCAGACCCTAATTGTCCTATTAATGTCCTTTATAGATCCAGTTAAGGATCACATATTGCAGCCAGGTGCAGTGGCTCACGTCTGTAATCCCAGCACTTTGGGAGGCCTAGGCGGGTGGATCACTTGAGGGCAGGAGTTCGAGACCAGCTTGGCCATCACAGTGAAACCCCATCTCTACTAAAAATACAAAAATTAGCCAGGTGCGGTAGTACACACCTGTAATCCCAGCTATTAGGGAGGCTGAGACAGGAGAATCACTTGAACCTGGGAGCCACAGTTTGCAGTGAGCAGAGATCAGGCCACTGCACTTCAGCCTGGGCAACAGAGCAAGACTCTGTTTCGGAAAAAAAAAAAAAAGGATCAAATATTGCATTTGGTTGTCCTGTCTCTAGTCTCCTTTAGCCTAGAACAGTTCCTCAGTCTTTCCTTGACTTTCACAACCTTGATATTTTTGAAGATTATAGAGCAGTTATTTTATAGAATGTCTCTTAATTTGGAGTTGTCTGACATTTTCTCATGATTAAATTCATGTTACATGCCTTCAGCAGGAATATTACAGAAATTATGATGTGTTCCTCTCATTGCATTTTTATTTGTTCCTTTACTGATAATATCAGCTTTAATCATTTGATTAAGGTGGTGTCTGCCAGGCATCTCCACTATAAACTTACTCTTCTCTTTATAATTAATGAATATTTTGTGTGGAGTCACTTTGAAACAATTTAAATAACCCATTCTTTATCAGATGTTCCATTTACTAATTTATATTAGCATGGACTCATGACTTCCTATTATAGTCAATGGGTTATAATCCCTTAGATGATAGATATCATTTGTTTGATACTCAAATTGTCAAGTGAAATCTCCTTCAAGCTTGTTTCTGGGTACTTTTGGCATGGTCCTATTATTTCTAGGATAATCTTTTGATCTCTGGCTCACCAAGATGTTCCAAACATTTCATCTAAAAATGGAATTAGTCATATCTCTGGAAACCCCTTGGTCCTTTTTAGTAGAAAATGACATCTAAAAATCTGGGTGAAAATTGTGCTTATTGCTCTTGGGGGGTCAGTTGCTACCACAAGGCCACACATACACACACACACACACGCACGCACGCATGCACGCACGCACACCCCTATCTATTTTTAGTGCTGTATTTATCTTATTGATGTAATATTCTATTTACTGAAAGCCATGAGTTCACATAGATACAACCAATTCTAATCTGACATCATAGCATTCATTGTAGTTTTCTCCCTTTCTATTAGACAGTGAAAATCTTGACTTCCCTTTCTCTTGAGATCTTGACTTTTTTATCAAGCCCCTTGTTTGTAAAGAGTCTCCCATGACTGCTTCTGGGTCTCTCCTGCCTAGAGGCCCTCTTTATCCTGCCAGGAAACCTCATGCCAGGCTGCCCTCATGCCTGGTGACCTTACCACCCTGCTTGGGCTCTGGCACTCCCCACCGGAGAGCCCCTCCTTGTGAAGGTCCTCGCTGCCCCACTCAAGGCTTCACCCATGTATGGCAGCCTCTTCCTCCCACGTGGGCTCGGACTCACCTGGTCAGGTTGACCCCTACAAGGATGCTCCGCACAGCCTGCTTGTTACCTGGTTCCCCCTTGAGGCTGCCCACCTCACAATGTGATAACCACCTTGCTCTGTCACAATCCCGACTTTCATAATCGAGCTTTTTTTGGAGACGGAGTCTCGCTCTGTCTCCCAGACTGGCTTGAGTGCAGTGGTACGATCTTGGCTCACTGCAACCTCTGCCTCCCAGGTTCAAGCGATTCTTGTGCCTCAGCCTCCTGAGTAGGTAGGACTACAGGCTCATACCACCATGTCTGGCTAATTTTTGTATTTTTAGTAGAGACTGGGTTTCACTATGTTGGCCAGGCCGATCTCGAACCCCTGACCTCAGATGATCCACCCGCCTAGGCCTCCCGAAGTGCTGGGATTACAGGTGTGAGCCACCATGCCCAGCCTATAATTGAACTTTTCAGAAAGCGGAAGGGAAAGAGAAAGGCAAAGGAAGCCAACAGATACATTTCAAAACATCAGCATTGTTCAAAATAAAAAAGAAATCACCAGAAACTTTTGTTTTCAAACTGCAAGAAAAAGATTTTCAGCAAGTCAAAGCACCGTTTTTAGAAAGGAAAACAATTCTAAGCATGAAGAAAATGTTTATTTGCCATGAAGATCCTATATCAACCAATAAATAAAAATGTATTAATCACGTGCTACTTTCTGGAACTTCCCCTAACATTTGCATGGCCCAGGACAAAAATACAAATGGAGACCCACATGCCAATAGAGAAAATACGTAAAAGTTATCGGCAACATTAATAAAATTTCAGATAAAAAATATTCTAACCTCTTACCCTGACAAATTACCTTTATAAACAACAAAATTTTAAAATGTATAAAACTATGTTTTTATATGATCAGAAGTCAGATAAATATCAAAGACAATTGAACTGAATTACAATTCACATGTCAGAGTGTTCCACTGATAAGCCAGTGAAAACTGAGTAACAGAGGCATACATAATTCGTTAATTACACTGATTCTATAGAATTTACTACTCTTACTTCCTTTTTTTTTTTTTTTTTTTTTTGAGACAGAGTCTCAATCTGTCACCCAGGCTGGAGTGCAGTGGCGCGATCTCGGTTCACTGCAAGCTCTGCCTTCCAGGTTCACGCCATTCTCCTGCCTCAGCCTCCCAAGTAACTGGGACTATAGGTGCCCACCACCATGCCCGGCTAATTTTTTGTATTTTTAGTAGATACAGGGTTTCACCGTGTTAGCCAGGATGGTCTCGGTCTCCTGACCTCATGATCCACCTGCCTCAGCCTCCCAAAGTGCTGGGATTACAGGCGTGAGCCACCACGCCCAGCCTTTTTTTAAATTTTTTTATTTTAGACAGAGTCTCACTCTGTCGCCCAGGATGGAGTGCAATGGTGCCATCTCGGCTCACTGTAACCTCTGCCTCCTGGGATCAAGTGATTCTCCTGCCTCAGCCTTTGGAGTAGCTGGGATTACAGGCACGTGTCACCGGGCCTGTCTAATTTTTGTATTTTTAGTAGAGATGGGGTTTCTCCGTGTTGGTCAGACTGGTCTCGAACTCCTGACCTCGTGATTCACCCGCCGCAACCTCCCAAAGTGCTGGGTTTACAGGCATGAGCCACTGCGCCTGGCCTACTCTTACTTTCATTTTACCAAAATCACTAATTATGTGGTCATAATCAAGATTTATACATTATTTGCTTCTACTATAAGTAACTCTAAATTAGCCTTTCTTGAGCCACATAAGTCCCTATGTAAGTTTGTTTTTTCTATTTTTACCAATTTCAATTTGGAGAACAACAACACTGAGACAACAGAAAGTGAAATAAAATTTCTAAAGCAATACTTAGGTTCAAAAACAAATCATGAACTTTATGTTGTGTGTCTAAACATTGTAATGAAGCCACATATGATAAAGTATTGTAATTGCTAAAATATTACAGAACACTTAGTTCCATCACGTGAATCATTATCATATACTACTTTTTGACATCTTTTAAATCAGTATTAATACCCAAGCTTTTATGTGAAGAATCAGTATCATGCTTCATGCATGTTATATCTAGACCTACATATAGGTAGATTTAAGAGTAATACAAATGATTTAATATTGCAAAATGTTTCCCAGGTGCCATGTTAAGAGCAAGCAAGAAAATGGATGCTGGGCAGTATTGGGATATAATGCATTATGCAAAAATATATTTATATCACCTGAGAGGAAAGAATTGACAATTTTTTTTTCTCTTACCTAACCACTTCTACTGCTGAAATACTTCCCTCAGAAATAATATGTGTCTGAAGTTGGCATTGGCCCAACCTACAACCTTCAGAGAACTCCAACACAGTCACCTTTTATTTTAAGGACACAGGGCAAGAGATGAGATGAACGCTGCTATTAGTCTTGAGAGGGGCTGTTGGGATTACAGGTCATGCTGTGCCACAGCTGAGACCATAACACAGGTAACTCCTGCCCATGGATTTATGAATAAACTCACATTTTTGTTTTTGTGATACATGGAGCCCTCTAAGACATGGGGCCCAAGGCAAAAACCCCTTCTCTGGCACTGAAGGGCCATGATGCTATGCTGTTTCTACTGCATAAAGTGCTCTGGGAAATAAAAAGTGAGGTTATAAAATACAGCAGAATCTTCATGAGAGTTGAAAACCTAAACAGGGAGCAGGTAGAGTACTAGAATGCATAAAGGGAACAAATGCAATAAGAGAGACAGTTGCCCCAATGCTGGAAATATGAGATTATTTACACCCATGACTGCTCCAAGAGCAGGGACAGTTTCCAGAGCCTCAGAGCCTTGCAAAGCACCTGGTGCAAAATCAGTGAACAATAAATGCTGAGGATGAAAGAAAGGAGCACATGGCCCCTGAACTGATGAACTCAAACTTCTGATGCCTTTAAATGTTCTCCCCATTTGTCCTCCACTTTCTCTTTCTCCCTTGTCTGCCCAGAGTTTCTCCCTTTTATCCTTTCTTGTCTCCCACGGACATACCCTTAGTAGTTAACCTTATCCACTCTCTTAGGTTCTAGATACCAGTGGGTATTTGATATTTTCCTCCCATTCAAATTTCTTTTAATTAGTGTTTTCCATGGGGATGTTGTACATACTTACATACGCATTTAACTGACATTAGAGTTTTTTCCTTGGCATCCTATGTAATATCATTTCCATTAATGGAGTTCCTTTTTTTTTTTTTTTTTTTTTTTTTTGAGAGGGAGTCTGGCTCTGTGGCCCAGGCTGGAGTGCAGTGGCCGGATCTCAGCTCACTGCAAGCTCCGCCTCCCGGGTTTACGCCATTCTCCTGCCTCAGCCTCCCGAGTAGCTGGGACTACAGGCGCCTGCCACCTCACCTGGCTAGTTTTTTTGTATTTTTTAGTAGAGACGGGGTTTCACCATGTTAGACAGGCTGGTCTCCATCTCCTGACCTCGTGATCCGCCCGTCTCGGCCTCCCAAAGTGCTGGGATTACAGGCTTGAGCCACCGCGCCCGGCCTCCATTAATGGAATTTCTAACAAGGAATTGGGTCACAGAATCTTTAACTTTGTTAAAGACGCTTTTACAACAAAGTGACATTTTTGAGGTGACTTCCTGGGCCCATTAAAAACAAGAAGTCAGGCCAGGCACGGTGGCTCATGCCTATATTTCCAGCACTTTGGGAGGCCGAGGTGGTGGATCGCCTGAGGTCAGGAGTTCGAGACCAGCCTGGCTAACATAGTGAAACCCCGTCTCTACTAAAAATACAAAAAATTAGCTGGATGCAGTGGCAGGTGCCTGTAATCCCAGCTACTCTGGAGGCAGAGGCAGGAGAATCACTTGAACTCGGGAGGCGGAGGTTGCAGTGAGCCGAGATTGTGCCATTGCACTCCAGCCTGAACAACAAGAGTGAGACTCCATCTTAAAAAAAAAAAAGAGGAAGTCTTAATCATGCTCAGTAATTAAGAGAAAATAAATAGCTAATATGAAATGAACACAAATTGTTATTCATCTGTTTTGGAATGGAGAGATGTACTATATATGCACAAACATTCCCAGGCATGCTCTAATTCACCACTTAAATGCCTATTTTATCCTATCTTGGTTTAGTTCTGGCAGCTTTAATTATGATCAAATGCTGAGAGTCGAGAAATAAACCAGATATTTGTCAAGCACCCACAAAGTTCATGGTACCATATGAGGTAGTAGGAACACAGTGTACAGAAGAGCCAGTCTTCTTAAAGAGTTCATAATCTAAGAAGGAAACAGAAACACACAATTACAGTAACTGCAAAATGAATAGGTCAAAGACCGCGTTTGTAAATTACAGAATGGATTGAATAAATTCGAGTCCTACCTAAACACTGGTTTGCACGAAAGCATACAAAAAAGGAAATAAAGAAGCCAACTGAGAGCATGACACATTCAATTTAATTTTTTTTATTGAAGTAAAATTTACTTACAGTCAAATGCATAGATCTTAGGTATGTAAGTCAATGAGTTTTAACAAATGCATATACACATTACAATATAACATTCATGATGCTCTGGTTTCTCTTCAGAACAAAGCTTTCACCTTTTATAATATATCATTTATGATATAGACTATTTCCATCACCCTAGAAAATTCATTAACATCTTGGCCGGGTGCAGTGGCTCACACCTGTAATCCCAACAGTTTGGGAGGCCGAGGCAGGTGGATCACGAGGTCAGGAGTTCAAGACCAGCCTGGCCAAATGGTGAAACCCCATCTGTACTAAAAATACAAAAATTAGCCTGGCGTGGTGGTGGCGCCTGTAGTCATAGTTACTCCGGAGGCTGAGGCACGAGAATCGCTTGAACCCAGGAAGTGGAGGTTGCAGTGAGCCAAGATCGCATTCATTGCACTTCAGCCTGGGGAACAAGAGCGAAACTCCATCTTAAAAAAAAAAAAAAAAAAAGGCCGGGCGCGGTGGCTCAAGCCTGTAATCCCAGCACTTTGGGAGGCCGAGACGGGCGGATCACGAGGTCAGGAGATCGAGACCATCCTGGCTAAACCGGTGAAACCCCGCCTCTACTGAAAAAAATACAAAAAACTAGCCGGGCGAGGTGGCGGGCGCCTGTAGTCCCAGCTACTCGGGAGGCTGAGGCAGGAGAATGGCGTAAACCTGGGAGGCGGAGCTTGCAGTGAGCTGAGATCCAGCCACCGCACTCCAGTCTGGGCGACAGAGTAAGACTCCGTCTCAACAACAACAACAACAACAACAACAAAAAGTTAGTTAACATCTGTAGGATCTATATATAGTGATATCTCTCTTTCATTCCTGATTTTAGTAGTTTGTGTTTTCTCTCTTTTATTCTTGGTCAGTTAATTTTATTACTCCTTTCAAAAAACAGCTCTTAACTGTGATTCTTCATTGTTTGTACATCTTCTATTTTCTTGATTTCTGCTCTTTATTATTTTCTTTCTTGTACTTTTTTGGCTTTAATTTTCTCTTTTTTTAGGTTTTTAAAGTAGAAACTGAGATCACTGACTTAAGACATTTCCCATTTTCTTTCTTTTTTTTTTTCTTTTGAGATGGGGTCTCACTGTGTTGCCCACGCTGGTCTTGAACACCTGGCTTCAAGCAATCCTGAACCCCTAGCATCAAGCAAGCCTCCTGCCTCAACTTCCCAAAATGTTGAGATTACAGTCATGAGCCACTGTGTCCAGGCTAATCTTTGCCTTTTAATTGGGTGTTTAATCTATTTATAGTGAGTGTAATTATTGATATTATTGGGATTGAGTTTACCATGGTGCTTTTGGTTTTCCCTTCTTTTTTTTTTTTTTTTTTGAGATGGAGTTTTGCTCTTGTTGCCTAAGCTAGAGTGCAATGGCGTGATCTCGGTTCATTGCAACCTCCGCCTCCCTAGTTCAAGTGATTCTCCTGCCTCAGCCTCTCAAGTAACTGAGATTACAGGCTTGCACCACCATGCCCAGCTAATTTTTTGTATTTTTAATAGAAATGAGGTTTCACCATGTTATCCAGGCTGGTCTCAAACTCCTGACCTCAGGTCATCTGCCCACCTTGGCCTCCCAAAATGCTGGGATTACAGGTATGAGCCACCGCACCCTGCCAATCCCTTCATATTTTGTGCCATTTTTGTAATACACTTCATTGCTACATATGCAATAAATTTGACTGTGTAATGTTACTATTTTTGCTTTAAATAATTTATGAGAAACTAAGCAGTCTAATGTGTATGACTGGATTTCCAGAAACAGAGAAGAAAATGAAGGGAACAGAAAATATGTTTGAAGAAACAATTGCCAAAAACTTCCTAAATTTTGTGAAAAACATATATGGGCTGAGCATCTAAACCTGAAAATCTGAAATCCATATTACTCCAAAAATCCAAGTCATTTTGAGTGTTGACAGGATCTTCAAAGGAAATGCTCACTGGAGCATTTTGGAGTTCGGATTTTTGGATTTTGATGCTCACCTGATAAGTATAACGCAAACATTCCAAAAAAAAAAAAAAAAAAAAAAAAAAAACACAAAGCCTGAAGCACTTTTTAATCCAAGCTGGGGTTCACTAAACACACACAAACATCCCAAGTACATCAAAGTCAAACTGCTAAAAAGCGAAAATAAACAAAATTCTTAAGGCAGCCTGAGAAAAAGAGATACATTGCATACACACACAGGAGAATAATGATAAGAAATATAGTTAAATTCTCATTAGAAAAAATGGAACCAAAAGAAATGAACACCTCTTTAAATGCTAAAAATAAACAAGAAAAGGCTATCAACACAGCATTCTAAATACAGCAAAAATACCTTTCAAAATTAAGAGTGAAAGTCTTATTTTCCATATTTATGGAGTGAAGAGTTCAAGCAAATCCTTCCACAGAGAAAAATTATGAAATCTGAACAAAATATTGCTTAGAAAACAACTACTTAAAGGTATTTGAAAGTGACCAGAAGCAGTCAGAAACCAGAAGTGAGTTTACACTTGAAAATCCACTTTGGAAATGGGTCAGAATTGTGAATTTCTGATGGTTTTGCCCTAGGATGTTTCTCCAAACTCCTTATCTCCAGAAGCAGAAAACTGAAGCCTTACCCATGCAATGTGACAGAGGACAGAGTTCTTTCAGAGATGAAAGAGCAGCTGGAAATTTATAACTCTACAAGTGCAAGAGTGTCAAAATCTCTGTATGCTCTATACATCTTTCCATATCCCTGATCAACCATTATGAGTGCATGGGAGAAACTGATGGGACAATAATAGTTTTAGTCCAAGCAAGTTAACTGCCTATTAAAATAAAAGCCAACAATCATCAGAAGAACATAAGAGTGTCCAGTGTTACTACAATGCATCACCTACAATATTCAGTTTTCAGCCAAAAATTACTAACCATGCAAAGAAACAGGAAAGCATGACCTATACTAAGGACGAAAGGAAATCAATAGACAGTGACTCCAAGTGGGCCCAAATGTTGAATGTCAGGGGTCCCCAACTCCTGGGCCATGGACCAGTACCAGTCTGTGGCCTGTTAGGAACCTGCCTGCACAGCAGGAGGTAAGCTGTGGGTCAGTGAGCATTACCACCTGAGCTCTGCCTCCTGTCAGATCCGCAGCAGCATTATATTCTCATAGGAGCATGAACCCTATTGTGAACTGTGCATGCAAGGGATCTGGGTTGTGCTCCTTATAAGGGTCTAACTTGGCCAGGCGCAGTGGCTCATGCCTGCAATCCCAGCACTTTGGGAGGCCAAGGCGGGCAGATCGCCTGAGGTTGGGTGTTTGAGAGCAGCCTGGCAGTATGGTGAAACCCCATCTCTACCAAAAATGCAAAAATTAGCCAAGTGTGGTGGCAGGCGCTTGTAATCCCAGTTACTCAGCGAGCTGAGGCAGGAAAATTGCTTGAATCTGTGAGCCGAGATCACGCCACTGCACTCCAGCCTGGGCAACAGAGCGAGACTGTCTCAAAAAAAAAAAAAAAAAAAAAAAAATCTGAGGTGGAACAGTTTCATCCTGACTCCCATGTAAAAATTGTTTTTGATGAAACTCATCCCTGGTGCTGCTGCTGTATACAGAAGTCAAAGATTTCAAAGCAGCTATTATAAATAATTAAAGTGTGTCCAAATAATTAAAGGAAAATTTTGTCTCAATATAAAGAATAGCTAGAGAATCTCAACACACAAGTGGAAATTATTTTCTAAAAAGAAAAAGTTGACATTCTAGAGTGAAAAATAAAGTGATAGAAATAAAAAGTTACAGATCTAATAAGTTCAACAAACCCCAAGCAGGATAAATACAAAGAAAACCACAGCTAGTTAGCACATTGGAGTCAAACTGCTAAAAATCATAAAGAAAAATCCAAAAAACCTATGTTTTGTCTGGTTTTCTCATTGTGTGGTAGGAAAGAAAATCCAAGACCAATTAATTTGGTAATGGTTGGAAATAAAAGTCCCATACATTGCTTTTAAATCTGGCTCTCAAAAGACCTACTGATTAACTTGTACTCATTCTCTCTCTCTCTCTATTATGCTTTATGTGCACCATCACTTACTTTTGGGATGCTCTGTGCAATCCATGGCAACTACTCCTTTGAACCTGTCTATATTAGTCATCTATACGGTATAACAAAATACCATAGATTGGATGGCTTAAACAACAGTTGTTTATTTCTCACAGTTCTGGAGGCTGGGAAGTCCAAGATCAACATGCTGGGAAATTCACTTCCTGGTGAGGTTCTTGTTTCTAACTTGTAACTGCCTGCCTTCTTGCTGTGTCCTCACACAATGGAGAGAGAAAGAGCTCTGCTCTCTCTTCCTCTTCTTATACGGACACTAATCTCATAATGAGGGCACTACCCTCCTGATCTAACTATCTGCCAAAAGCCCCACCTCCAAATACTATCACATGGCAGGTTAAGGATACAACATAAGAATTTGGGCAGGGGGGAACACAAACATTTAGTCCATAACAATCTCACTGGTCCTCTTAAAGCAATGAAAACAATCTGAATTTATCAGTAACTTTTGATAGAGTTTTGGTTAAGCCCTTAGCATTCAAAGAATAAACGAACCCTTGGATTTCTAAGGTACAACAAACGTTGTTTGAACAACAGGATACCTTCAAGGATTTCAGTTTAGGAAGAGTAATGGAAGAAATGATGCTGCCTAACCCAGTGCTTTTAAACAATTGTGAAACATTCCAGAATGGTTCTTCATCTGAACCTTTCCTTTCCTTCTGTTATCTCCTTCTGAATCACTGCCTTGGAGTTGGAATAAGAATACAATGTAACATATTTTTCAAATAATCATAGGAGGAGAGAGAGAGAACATTCTGTGCCCTTCCACCCTTTTTGAACCCTGAAGTGTTAAACTGTGTTAGCATCTTTTTAACCCATAAGCATCACTGACATGGCATTTCTCAATCTTTTTTTCTTTACTTGACAGAAAAGACTCTTCTCTTAGCAAGGGCCAATTGCTACCACAAAATAAACTTATTTAATTGGACTTGTCCTTTTATTTCCAAGACTGATTTAACTGGGGGTAGTCTAGGCTGACACATGAACAAAATTGAAACAATTCAAACCTGGAAACAAATTGCACCCATTTACTGAACTTGAATACTACATTTTAGCTGCACTTCAGATAAATTTAAAGGACTTTCAAAGTACTTTACCACTTCAAATTGGAAGTGAATGTGTAACTATTTTTATAAAACTACTGAGTAAATTTGGACATGAAAATATTCTCCAAAACCTCCTAAAGTGAAGTAATACTCAGATGGTGGAGTTTCTGTTCCTTGAGAAGTGAAGGCAGTGTTTTTACCTTGGATGTATGGAATGTCTGTAGGAGGAATGAATGTTTTGTTTTTGCTTTTTAAAGAAATTACCACCTTTAATACAGTGACAAATGCATGCTATGAGGGAAGAATAAGGCGTGGAAAAATCAAGGGAAAGAGCCATGTCGGAACTCCTTCAGGCTAGCCACAGTAGGATGGCAATCCCCCAGGTCACAGTCAGCACATTTCAACAGAACCACACTCTGGTCTGAGTTTGGTGGCTTTCGTTTTCATTTTTAATTCTAATCACATTTTTATTTGTTCCACACTTCCTTCTTGGCACCTCCTAATTATTGACATGAGACAAATTGGCCAAACTTCTGGCTAAAATTGGGATGCCTTATACCTGACAGGACTTTGTGTTTATCTTTTACTGCCTAGAGTATAAGATTCTATCCAAAATTGGGCAAGTGAGATGTTTAAGATGCAAAGGGTGGAGATGGAATTTTCCAACCCTTGAAATGCGCAAGAGAATAAAAAACATGTATTCTTGTACTTTTAGTTTAGGCTCATTTATTTTTCACAGTACATTTTACCCGTGTGAAATATGAGGGGAAAATTACTTTACTTTGGATCTCTATAAATTTCAAACTTCTTTAGCTGTAATACAGAGAAAATTTGACAACTGGCCCAGATGGTTAACTGTCTATTAATCTGATTTTGCTCTCTGTGTTGAAACAAACTCGACAAGCTTGTCAGGGAACCAATAGCCTCCTCAGTTTGTCTATGCTTTCTGTCTACAGAGTTCCCTTCTCACCTGTCCAACTGTTTGAAACCTTTTCCATCTACCCTAACATTCCAAATTCTAGACATTAGTTTTTTTCTGTCTCCCTAGCCAGAGTGTGAATAAAAGGCTTATCTCCTACATCTTGTTCTAAGGGGCCTGACCACATGCTCACCTAAAGGATAAAGCAGGCTGAAAGCCTACCTATTAACTATGGTGTATAAAGGGAAGCAAATAACTTTTTTTTTTTTTTTTTGAGACAGAGTCTCACTCTGTCGCCCAGGCTGGAGTGCGTGTCACAATCTCGGTTGACTGCAACCTCCGCCTCCCAAGTTCAAGTGATTCTCCTGCCTCAGCCTCCTGAGTAGCTGGGATTACAGGCACGCACCACCATGCGTGGCTAATTTTTCTGTATTTTTAGTAGAGACAGGGTTTTACCATGTTGGTCTGACTGGTCTCGAATTCCTGACCTTGTGATCCGCCCACTTCGGCCTCCCAAAAGTGCTGGCATTACAGGCCTGAGACACCACCCCCGGCCACATTTTTAAATTAAACTCAGTCTAATTGAAGATTAGATTATTAATTAGAAATATTAACCCTCTCCCCTACCCCCACATCCATGAGTAGAATGTACTTCCCCATCCCTTGACTTTGTCACTTGCTTTGACCAAGGAAGGAGGAAGTTGACAATGTACTAGTTTCATAGATGTCCCTCATGTTTCCACTTGACATCTTGAGTTTCTGCCATTCCATGAGAAGAGCCCACCAAGACAGCCTGCTAATACCAGGAAGAAGATGAGAGCCACATCCAGTGAAGCCTCCCCAGCAGACCCAGCCCAACTTCCACTGATGTGGAAGGTAAATAAATAGATATTGCTGTATGGCACTGAGAGTTTGCAAATCTTTGTGACATAATAGCTAGGCAATGAAAAACCTTTTTTTTTGAGACGAGTCTCACTCTATCACCCAGGCTGGAGTACAGTGACGTGATCTTGGCTCACTGCAGCCTCCGCCTCCCTGGTTCAAGCGATTCTCCTGTGTCAGCCTCCCAAGTAGCTGGGATTACAGGCACGCACCACTAAGCCTGGCTAATTTTTAGTAGAATGGGGGTTTCGCCATATTGGCCAGGCTGGTCTCAAACTCCTAACCTCAGGTGATCCATCTGTCTCAGCCTCCCAAAGTGCTGGGATTATAGGCGTAAGCCACCATGCCCAGCTGAAAAAACTTTTTTAAAAAATAATAAATTACATTATATTATCCATGTATACATGGTCATGTTGCATGATACCATATTTTTGTAAGTTTTTGTGGTTGATTTTTGTTTGCTTGCTATATCTTTCCCAACCTCCTTACCATAACCTCCCCTGCAATCCCCATGTAGCCAATGTTACCAATCTAGATTATATCTTTCCATACCTTCATCCATATAGCTACACGCAAACATAGAAATATCTACACGAAGGAAGGTCATCATTGTTTGTTTTATGAAAATGGAATAATATTATAATTATGATGTCATAAAAGAGAAGTATGGTCAGATATCTATACATATATACATGCATATATGTATCTATATAAGATACACATACATATGTATACACACATACATATATACATACACACATCTGACACAGGGATGTAGACCTCTCTCAGGGTGAGAAAAGGCTTCCCTGAGGGACTGATACTTAAGTTGAGCCATAAGGATGGTGTTGTGGGCTAAATTGTGTCCCTCAAAAGTTCATAAGTTGAGGTTCTAACCTTCATTAGCTCTGAATGTGACTGTTTTTGGGGATAGGGTCTTTAAAGCGGTAATTAAGTTAAAATGAGTTCATTTGGGTGGGTCCTAATCTAATAAGACTGGTGTCCTTGTAGGAAGAGGAAATTTGGACATGAACACACAGAGAGAAGACCATGTGAAAACCCAGGGAGAAGACGGTGACCTATAAGCCAAGGAGAGAGGCCTCGGAAGAAACCAACTCTGGCCAGGCGCGGTGGCTCACACCTGTAATCTCAGCACTTTGGGAGGCCAAGGTGGGTGGATCACCTGAGGTCGAGAGTTTGAGACCAGCCTTACCAACATGGAGAAATCCCATCTCTACTAAAAATACAAAATTAGCCGGGTGTGCTGGCGTATGCCTGTAATCCCAGCTACTCAGGAGGCTGAGGCAGGAGAATCACTTGAACCTGGGAGGCAGAGGTTGCAGTGACCCGAGATCCTGCCATTGCACTCCAGCCTAGGCAAAAGAAGAACTTTGTCTTTAAAAAAAAAAAAAAAGAAAGAAAGAAAGAAAGAAAGAAACCAACACTTCTGCAACCTTGGTCTCAGACTTCTAGCCTCCAGAATTGTGGACAATAGATTTTTGTAGTTCAAGCCATCTAGTCTGTGGCACTTTATTACAGCAGCCCTAGGAAACTAATATGGATGAATAGGAGTTTTCCATTACAGGGAGATAAGGAAAAGGGTCCTTACACATTGCTGGTGGAAATGGGCATTTTAACAGCCTTTTTGGATAGCAATTTGACAATAACTGTGAAAAATTTGTTTCCAGTTCTTTCGCCACTACAATGCAATTTAAAAAACACTTGTATATTTATCCTCACTCACTAAACGGGCTTTTATTTCTATGAACAGATTCCCAAGAGTGAAATTGCTGGCATGAGATCTTGTTAAAAAATGCTTTTCTTGTGGGTTTCCCCAGAGTCCTGTTGTTCCTGTGATTACACTATAAAACTGCTGATCTCAGAATATTTCATTTCCTAAAGCTCAAGTTGTATATTACGCATAAAAATCAGTTTGAAAAATCGCTCTCAACAAAATAAGAGGTAGCAAAATTCTGAAACTATGCAGATTATATTAACTTTCTACTACTGCATAAAAATTACACAAACTTAGGGGCTTAAAACAACACACATTTATTATTTCACAGTTTCTAAAAGTCTGGAGTCTAGGAAGGGCTTAGCGAGGTCCTCCTCAAGGTTGCAATCGAGGTGTTAGTTGGGCTGTGTTCTCATCTGGAGGCTGAACCAGGGGAAAATCTACTTCCAAACTCATTCAAATGGTTGGCAGAATTCATTTCTTTGCAGTTGTAAGGCTGAGGGCCCAGCTTCTTGCTGGCTGGAGGCTGGAGGTCATCTGCATGGCCTTATCATATAGGTTTCCCCAATATTGCTGTTTACTTCATCAAGCCAGCAAGGAGAGTCTGTAAAGTTAGTCTGTTAGCAAGACAGAGATTTACATAACATAATCACAGAAGCAACACCGCGTCACCTTTGTCATATTCTATTGGTTAAAAGTAAGTCACAAGTCCTGTCTATTTTCGTGGGAAAGGGATTACACAAAGGCATGAACACTAGAAAGCAGAAATCGTAAGGGCCACCTTACAGTCTGTCTGCCACACAGATTTAAAACCTTCTTTGTGGCTAGGTATGGTGGCTCACACCTATAATCCCAGCACTTTGGGAGGCCAAGGCAGGTGGATCACCTGAGGTCAGGAGTTGAGACCAGCCTGGCCAACATACTGAAACCCTGTCTCTACTAAAAACACGAAAAAATAGCCAGGCATGGCAGTGCACATCTGTAATCCCAGCTACTTGGGAGGCTGAGGCAGGAGAATCGCTTGAAACGGGGAGGTGGAGGTTGCAGTGAGCCCAGATTGCACCACTGCACTCCAGCCTGGGTGACAAAGTGAGACTCTGTCTCAAAATAAAATGAAATGAAATAAAATAAAATAAAATAAAATTCCGGGCCGGCGCGGTGGCTCATGCCTGTAATCCCAGCACTTTGGGAGGCCAAGTCATATGGATCGCTTAAGGCCAGGAGTTTAAGACCAGCCTGGCCAACATGGCAAAACCCCATCTCTACTAAAAATATAAAAATTAGCTGGGCATGGTGGTGAGCACCTGTAATCCCAGCTACTCAGGAGGCTGAGGCAGAAGAATCACGTGAACCCGGGAGGCAGAGGTTGCAGTGAGCCAAGGTCATGCCACTGCACTCCAACCTGGGCAACAGAGAGAGACTCTGTCCCAAAAAATAAAATAAAATAGAAATATTCCTTGTCTGTGAATGAAAATATGTAATTTTTTTATTCCACTAATCAAATGTATCAATGTGCCTGATTTCTCAAAACAAGTCAGTAAAGATACCTGATGTTCCTTGCTTCCTTCCTTTGCTTTTTACGGCTTGATGTTGCTTTCACTTTATTACGATTAAATTGAAGTCAACAAACATTTGTGAATACCTGCTAAGTAGCAGTCTTTTCGGAGGTTGTGAGAGGCCTAAACACTTCCATTTTTTGAGGCTACCATTATACTACAAAATCTGAAGAAATGAGTAATAATAGTTACAACTTTGTTGTATATTTTAAATGGAAAGTGTAGAACTGAAAAAAAATGTAATATCTGAAATTAAAAAGTCCTTGGATGAACTTTATAGCAGAACAGGCATAAGAAAGTCAGTTAATAAAAACTATCCAATCTGAAAAACAAATGAAACATTTTTGGAAAAAACTAACAAAGCCTGAGGAAGCTGAGGGACCATATCAAAGGAGTTGATATAGGGGAAACAGGAGCCCCAAAAAGAAAGAAGAGAGAAAATGCAGTAGAAAAAAATGTGTGAGGAAACGATAGCAACAAAACTCCTGAAATTTGGTGAAAGACAAATTGATAGATTCAAGAAATCCTAATCAGGATATATACAAGGAAAACCACATCTAGACATATCCTAGTCAAACTGCTTGTGATAGACAGTTTTGACATGGCCCCCACTGACCTCAGCCTCCTGATGCTCATGCCTTTGTATAATCCCCTTCCCTCGAGTGTGAGCTGAACCTAGTGACTTGCTTTTAATGAATAGAATACAACAAAACTAATGGAATGTCACTTCCATGATTAGGTTACAAAAATTGTGACTTCCCTTTTGGTAGTGTGCTCGCTCTCTCTCTGTGTGTGTGTGTGTGTGTGCGCGCGTGTGTGTGTGTGTGTACATGAAGCAAGCTGTTATACTGTGAGATGCTGTATGGAGGGGACCATGTGTCAAGGAACTAAGGGAAACCTCTGGCCAATAACTCATGAAAAACTGAGACTTCTCTGGCTGACAGCCACAAGGAACGGAGTGCTGGCAATCACCATGTGAATGAACTCTGTGAAAATTCTTCACAGTCAAGCCTGAGAAGACTATAGCCTTGTGAGGGGACTCAAAGCCAAAGCAGAGGACCAAGAAAGCTACACCCAGATTCCTGATCCACAGAAATTATGAGATAGTAAGTGTCTGTTGGTTTACCTGCTGAGTTTTGGAACAATTTGTTACACAGCAATAAATAATCAATACACTGCTGAAAACCAAAAATTAACAGGAAACTGTGACAGTAGCCAGGAAAAAAAAGCAATATATTACATTCCAGGGGGAAAAGTATTCAATAGTTCAATGGCATTGGACTTTTTATCAGAAGCTGTGGGGGCCAGGAGGCAGTGAATGATATTTTTCAAGTGCTTAAAGAATTAAACTGTCATTTCACCATTCTACATCCAGCCAAAATATCCTATGAAAATGAAAACAAACAATAAAAAACTAAATAAATGTTTAAATAAAGGAAAACTAGGAGACTTCATTACCACCAGATGTGCATTACAAGAAATGCCAGAGGGAGTTCATCAGATTGACAGAAATGACATCAAAGGAAAACTTGGATCTTTAAGAATGAATTTATTTATTAATTTATTTAGCAACAGGGTCTCACTGTGTCACCCAGGCTGGAGTATAGTGGCATGATCGTGGCTCACTGCAACCTCTGCCTCCCAGGCTCAAGCAATCCTCCCGCCTCAGCCTCCCAAGTAGCTGGGACCACAGGAGCATGCCACTATACCTGGGCAAATTTTTTTTGTATTTTTAGTAGAGACAAGATTTTGCCATGTTGCCCAGGGTGGTCTCAAACTCCCAGGCTCAAGTGATTGGCCCACCTTAACCTCCCAAAGTGCTGAGGTTATAGGCATAAACCACTGTGCCTGGCCTAGGAATGACTTTAAATCATCAGGAATGGTAAATATCGGAACACATTACAATTTTTCCTCTTCATTTATTTGGAATACACATAGATATTTAAGTTACAGCATTTACAGCATTATTTGTTGAAGTTTATAATGTATGTAGATGCGTTACATATGATAACTATAGCACAAAATGGCAGGTAGAGTGTTAAATGGACCTATACAAATGAAGTAGGTCCTATACTAACAGGAAAAAAATGTAGACCTAAATCAAATCTTATTAATTATTATATTAAATGTTAATGGATTATGCACTGAAAAAAGGGTCAGGGGAGGAATTATTAGATTTTTGTTTTGTTTTGTTTTTTGAGACAGAGTGTCATTCTGTTGCCCAGGCTGAGGTGCAGTGGTGCAATCTCGGCTCACTGCAACCTCTGCCTCCCAGGTTCAAGCGATTCTCCTTCCCCAGCCTCCCGAGTAGCTGAGACTATAGGTGTATGCCACCATGTCTGGCTAATTTTTGTATTTTTAGTGGAGATGGGGTTTCACCATGTTGGCCAGGCTGGTCTCGAACTCCTGACCTCAGGTGATCTGCCCACCTCAGCCTCCCAAAGTACTGAGATTAGAGGCGTAAGCCATCATGCCCAGCTTGAGCCACCCTGCCCAGCTCAGAATAAATTTTGAAAAACAAGACTCATCTCACACACGTAGTTAAAATAATGCTTGTTAACTTTTTTTTTTTTTTTTTTTTTTTTTGAGACGGAGTCTTGCTCTGTCACCCAGACTGGAGTGCAGTGGTGCGATCTCGGCTCACTGCAAGTTCCGCCTCCCAGGTTCACGCCATTCTCCTGCCTCAGCCTCCCCAGTAGCTGGGACTACAGGCGCCCGCCACCACGCCAGGCTAATTTTTTGTATTTTCAGTAGAGACGAGGTTTCACCGTGTAAGCCAGGATGTTCTTGATCTCCTGACCTCGTGATCCGCCCGCCTCAGCCTCCCAAAGTGCTGGGATTACAGGCGTGAGCCACCGCGCCCGGCCTGCTTGTTAACTTTTATCTAGTATTTCTAGGTATTTTTAGCTGAAAGATTTTTATATCTACTATTTTTCTGGTATCAGAAATCTTGAAGTCTTCTTTTATTGTGAGATTACTTGGAAGAGGAAATAAAATAACAACTGTGTACCAATTCATTCCCTAACTTCTACTCATGGTTGGAGGGTGGCCTTAAACAATAGAATAGGAGGTTAGAGGCAAATGAGGTCCTGGGCATCTAGATCAGTAGGTAACCTCTAAACAGGGGTATATTGGATCATGTTCTTTGTGGTCTTTGCATCTTATCTTTTTTCTCTTGTTTCTCATTTGACCAAAAAAAAAAAGAAAATTAATACCTGTACACCAGCACTGTGCTATAGCACAGTGGAAACACAGGAAAGAACAACATAGACGTAGTCCCTGACCTTAAAAAGCAGCCCAGTCTGATAAACAAACATTTAAAAATTACTCAAATAATTATTTGATAACCATATGACAAATGTTAAATACAAGTTACCATGAGAGCCAGGTACAGGGCCAGTCAGCTGAGTTCCTAAGCCTCATCGACTGGGTCCACTCAGTAATCTTGGAGAACCAAAAAGAAAACTCAAAAAAACAAAAACAAAAAAACTTAAGTACGGTAAATACAGGAAGAGCCTGAAGCTAGTTTAAAATAGATGTCATATAAGTCATGCGCTTTATCTAGATATATAATATTCAAATTAATATTATACTTAACACTTATCTGGTTCCCCTTGGCAACCATGCAGGAGTGGCTCAACAGAGAGGAAGAGAAAAAAAAAAATTGTATCATTCTGGCAGCTTCAAGAAGTTACCATGGAGAAGAGAGATGCCAACGAGAAAGAAGACATTATTATGACCAAAACCAGAATAACAGTATGTAATGTGCAAGCTCCCAGCCCTATAAATCACACAATTTCAGTGGCATCAGCGAGGGAGAAGACAGCACAACTGCGAATCAAGATAGCACAGCAGGTCAGGTGTGGTGGCTCACGCCTGTAATCCTAGCACTTTGGGAGGCCAAGGCGGGTGGATCATCTGAGGTCGGGAGTTCGAGAGCAGCCTGGCCAACATGGCGAAACCCTGTCTCTACTAAAAAAATACAAAAATTAGCCGGGCGTGGTGGCACGCACCTGTAATCCCAACTACTTGGGAGGCTGAAACAGGAGAACCACTTGAACCCAGGAGGTGGAGGTTGCAGTGGGCTGAGATCCTGCCATTGCACTCCAGTCTGGGTGACAGAGTGAGACTCTGTCTCAAAAAAAAAAAAAAAAAAAGATAGCACAGCAGCCTGGCAGTATTCAGGAAGAAGAGGGGTTAAGTTCTACCTGTCTCATCTCCCTGAGGTTTGCCATTTTCATCACAGACTAGAAGAACATGTGTCTGTTTACTACCATATTCTCAGTGCCTGGAAAAAAATAACATTCAATCAATGAGTCATGTATAAACACAGTGATGCCTCAAAAAGTGTTAAAAATTATGACCAATATATTCTAGTGGCAAATGAAGGCGTGTATCAATTACGTTTTGAAAAGTCACTGTTATGATAAGCACAGTCTGAGAGATATGCTATAGAAGGCAGGACCAAAGAGACTTATTAGGTTGGTGAAAAGTAACTGTGGTTTTAGCCATTAAAAGTAATTTAAAAGTAATGACAAAAACCACAATTACTTTTGCACCAACCTAATACTTCCTTAAGAAGGAAAATGAGCTGATAGAGGCCACTACCCTGATTCTCAGTGGGTAAAAGGCAAAGGTTTGGTTCAACATTATTTACTTAAGAAAGAACTGGGCCAGGTGTGGTGGCTCACGCCTGTAATCTTAGGACTTTGAGAGGCCGAGGTGGGCAGATTGCCTGAGCTCAGGAGTTAGAGAGACCAGTCTGGGCAACACAGTGAAGCCCCATCTCCACTAAAATACAAAAGAAATTACCCGGGCATGGTGGCGTGTGCCTGTAGTCTCAGCCAATCTGGGAGGCTGAGATTGCAGTGACTGGTGATCGTGCCACTGCACTCCAGCCTGGGCAACAGAGCAAGACTCCATCTCAAAAAAAAAAAAAAAGAAAGAAAGAAAGAACTGTATTTCTCCCTTTCAACTAATCCATTTGGCAGTTTTTGTTTTGTTGCTAATCAGAGACCCTTCTGTTGGGATGGATGTAGTGGAAGAGATAGATGATCAGGTGTATGATTATCCCACAAGTGAAGAGGGCAAAAGAAATGCTTTAAGAACTGTGAAAACCAGCCAGGTCCAGTGGCTCACACCTGTAATCCCAGCACTTTGGGAGGCCAAGGAGGGCGGATCACCTGAGGTCAGGAGTTCGAGACCAGCCTGACCAATATGATGAAACCCCATCTCTACTAAAAATACCACAAATTAGCTGGGCATGGTGGCATGTGCCTGTAATCCCAGCTACTTGGGAAGCTAAGACAGGAGAATTGCTTGAACCCGGGAGGCGGAGGTTGCAGTGAGCTGAGATCGCACCATTGCACTCCATCCTGGGCAACAAAAGCAAAACTCCACCTCAAAAAAAAAAAAAAAAAAAAAAAAAAAGAACTGCAAAAGCCATCAACTATTTGGTATAACTAGTAACTAGAACATGTGAACAATTTAAGAGAGCCTAATAAGTAGCAATTGGAAATGCAATGGCTCTTTTAATATTAAAAGGCTGTATAGGCTTTAGACTTTTACTTTTTAAGTCTAAAACTAAGCTTTTTAAGAGAAACTCTTATCAAATGAACACTCTCATCTCATAAAGCTAGATAAAATATGAAAAAGGCAGTTATTTGGAGATATTGAGAAGCTACCAAGGTAGCCAGGGAAGGGAAGTCAAGATCCTAGAGGAAAAGGAAACAAATCAGAATAAATCAGACATTCTCCACCAATGTTTTCTCTTGGGGCACTTACCATTTCCTGGCTAGGAGACAGAGGTATAGCAGGAAGTAGTGACCAAGAGTTTTCAGTAAGTCTATGGGGACGGGAAGACAAAAATTGGGGTTCAAGACAAGTGGAGCAGCCAAGACATGAACAGCCAGGGTCCAGAGAGAAGAGAATCACAGAAAAATGAGTGTGAAATTTTGAAGGATTTTACCTCAAAGAATCTTTTGAATCCTAAGTCACTGAAGAACAGGGAAAGGAATAGGAGCAGTTACAGCAAAAACAAACAAACAGGCCAGGCATAGTGGCTCATGCCTATAATCCCAGCACTTTGGGAAGCCGAGGCAGGTGGATCACGAAGTCAGGAGATTGACCATCCTGGCTAACATGATGAAACCCCATTTCTACTAAAATACAAAAAATTAGCTGGGCATGGTGGTGCATGCCTGTAGTCCCAGCTACGCAGGAAAGTGAAGCAGGGGAATTGCTTGAACCCAGGAGGCAGTGGTTGCAGTGAGCGAGGTTGTGCCACCGCACTCCAGCCTGGCAACAGAGCAAGACTCCGTCTCAAAAACAAACAAACAAACAAAACACAATTGTTAAGATGTTTAAGGGATAAGCAGTGATTTGGAAAATCTCAGGGAACTAAACAGACAAAAACTGGAGTTCAGAGCCTGAAATGGAGAAAGAATCCTGGACAACATGGCAGGTTTTAAGTAGAGATCCCTGAATGACTATTTTCTAGGTTCAAGGGTGTAACCGTAATATAGCATTGCCTCATAGAGTCTTAAACTCAGCCTCTAGCCATCTCAAGGCCTGATCAAAATTAATGACATCTGTCACTAGTTAACTGCTGGCAAGACCGGTGCAGTGGCTCACGCCACCCAACACTTTGAGAGGCCAAGGCAGGAGGACTGCTTGAGCCCAGGAGTTTGAGACCAGCCTGAGCAACAAAGTGAGACTCCTTCTCTACAACAAATTGTAAAATTAGCCAGGTGTGGTGGTGCATATCTGTGGTCCAAGCTGCACAAGAGGCTGAAGCAGGAGGATTGCTTGACCCCAGAAGGTCAAGGCTGCAGTAAACCATGTCCACACTATTGCACTCCAGCCTGGGCAACAAAGCAAGACCCTGTCTCCAAAAAATACAAGGATCAAAAAATATATATTGTAAAACAAACTTACAAGACATGGTTTAGAAAAAAAAAGGAGGCCAACATATGTCTAAATGAGAAGAAATAGAATGGTCAAAATAATATTTGAAGAGATAGTTTCTGAGAATTTTCCAGAATTGATGAAAGACCTTGAACTACAGATTCAAAGATCTCTAAAAACTTCAACCAGAATAAATACAAAGAAAATTGTATCTGGACATTTCGTAGTAAAATGGTTTAGAATTAAGGAGAAAGAAAAAAATCTTAAAAGTGACTGAAATAGGAGAGATGCATAATTTTAAAGGAGTAACAATAAAACTGATAGCTGGCTGGGCATGGTGGCTCTTGCCTATAATCCCAGCACTTTGGGAGGCCGAGGTGAGGCGGATCACCTGAAGTCAGGAGTTCGAGACCAGCCTGGCCAACATGGTGAAACCCTATCTCTACTAAAAATACAAAAACTAGCCAAGCGTGGTGGCACACGCTTGTAGTCCCAGCTACTTGGGAGACTAAGGCAGGAGAATCACTAGGAGGACCTGGGAGGTGGAGGTTGCGGTGAGCCAAGATTGCACCCCTACACCCTGAACAACAGAGTGAGACTCTGTCTCAAGAAAAAATAAAAATAAATAAAAAATAAAACTGATAGCTGACCCTTTAATAGAAAACATGAAAGCCATTAAACAGTGGAATAAAATCTTCAAACGGCTGAAAGAGAGTGACAACCAACCTAGAAATCTATATCCAGGCAGGGCATGGTGACTCACGCCTGTAATCCCAGAAATCTGGGAGACCAAGGTGGGCGGATCACTTGAGGTCAGGAGTGTGAGACCAGTCTGGCCAACATGGTGAAACCCTGTCTCTACTAAAAATACAAAAATTAGCTGGGTGTGGTGGCAGGCACCTGTGGTCCCAGCTACTCAGGAGGCTGAGGAAGGAGAGTTGCTTGAACCTGGGAGGTGTAAGTTGCAGTGCACCGAGATCGCACCACTGCACTCCAGCCTGGGCAACAGAGCAAAACCATGTCTCAAAAAAAAAAAAAAAATAAGAAAAGAAAAAAAATCTATATTCAGTTATATATATATATATACTTCAAAAGTGAAGGTGAAATAAAGACATTTGCCTATGCACAAAAACTTGGAAGAATTTAATGCCAGCACATCTACACCCAAGGGAATACAAAGAGAGTTTTCCAAGCAAAAGGAAAATGATCCCTAATTGAAGCTCAATAGCACAGGTATATAAAGAAATGGTAGCTATATAGTTAAAACTAGATGAATATTGACTGTTAAAACAATGATAATATCTTGGGGAGGTTAAAATATATGTAAAAATACACAGAATTTAAATACATCATATCTCCTGCTATACTTTATGGTAAAAAAATTAATAAATACATGATAAGGTGTGAAGGGAAAAGGAGTTTACTACACTATTGTTCAATAATAAGGGTAAGATAAAGTACTTTCAGTCATAAAATAACTTTTTTTCCCCTTTTTAGAGGGAAAGAGATGGGGTTTTCACTCTTTTGCCCAGGCTGAAGTGCAGTGGCATCATCATAGCCCACAGCAGTCTTGATCTGCTAGGCTCAAGAGGTCCTCTCTCACCTTAGCTTCCCAAGTAGCTGGAACTGCATGCACGTGTCCCCACATCCAGCTAAGTTTTTTATTTTTTGGAGAGACAAGGTCTCACTGTGTTGCCCAGGCTGGTGTGGAACTCCTGGGCTCAGGCAATCCTCTTGCTTCAGCCTCCCAAAGTGCTGGGGTAACAGGCATGAGCCACCACGCCTGGCCATAAAAAACTATGAAAGTTTAGTACTAGTAAGCTCTTGGTGAAAAAACAACTAAAGAATTTTCTTTGGCAAAATTTAAATGAACCCAGAAAGAAATAGTGGGAGTAAATATATTGGTAAACGTTTTGGTAACACTAAACAAATATGGACTATAAGAGAAAAAAGTAAAGACGGAAGGGAGGAATGGAGGGAGAGAGAGAGAAAAGAAAAGAAAAAGGAAAGAGGGAGGGAAAAAAGAAGAGAAGGAGGGAGGAAGGGAAAGTGTAGCAATAATAATAAATCACTAAATTGAGAAAGTTTAAAAACAAGTTAGAGGCAACATGAAAATGGGGACAGTGTTGTTTCTAAAGTTATAGTATTCAAGTTCTATTTTTCTCTATGCTTTTTGTCTTTTCAACATTTTTTACTCTTGTGTATGCACTATTTTTGTAATCGGGATAAGCTATAAATGCTGGGGGTATTGATTTTCTTTTCTTTTCTTTTCTTTTTTTTTTTTGAGATGGAGTCTCGCTCTGTCGCCCAGGCTGGAGTGCAGTGGCACTATCTTGGCTCACTGCAACCTCCACCTCCCGGGTTCACGCCATTCCCCTGCCTCAGCCTCCCGAGTAGCTGGGACTACAGGCACCCACCACCACACCTGGCTAATTTTTTGTATTTTTAGTAGAGACGGGATTTCACCATGTTAGCCAGGATGGTCTCGATCTCCTGACCTCGTGGTCCGCCCACTTCAGCCTCCCAAAGTGCTGGGATTACAGGCGTGTGCCACCGTGCCCGGCAAATTTTCATTTTTGTTAATAAGATTCTACTTCTGTAGAATGATTAACTATAAGGTCCAAACATATGCTCTATAGATCCATGATCATAGATAATACAATTAAGATTCAAAAAGTTAATAAACTTATCAAGATTGCACACTGGGCATAGAGTGGGCTAAAAGAGAGTTCCGACATCCTCCCTTTCAACTTCACAGTGGGTTGAAAAAACACATCAGTTTTTACTTACACCTGTCACCAAAATCTTACTCATAATATAGACTATGGACCAGGATCTGGACTATTTTTAAGCAGGTTTTTATTTCCCTCAAAAAATGAATTAATAATGAAAATAACTCAGGAAGAGTAACAGTTAGCAATTTAACATTTTAGGTTTTCTCTATGACCTGTAATACCAGCTAACAACATAACCTTAAAATGGCTACTCCAAGTACTATTGCATTTTAAGATGTCCACGAAATGATTGGAGAATCTCTTATCCCTAATGAGACTCTGGGTAAACTTGTACATAATGTTCTTACCAATAATACAGGAAAGCTCTCTTGCTCAAGAAAACATGGCTAGTAATCTCAAACAAGTAAACACATGCTATGCTGTGAAGAATATGCAAAGGCGAGGAAGATGATTTTCTCTTATAATCTCCCTTGGTATCATATTTAACACACTTTGTAAATGTATTTTTTGGTTAATTATGTAGTTAGGGCATCACGCAGAGTAGCAAGTAAATTGAGACTGTTTTTTGTTTCAAAACTTAGCAGATTTTGGCATCCAAAAAGTATAGATGAGGTATGCTAAAGTTCTGAATATTTGGGTTTACCTCATGTAAAATAAACTTTATTCATGTATTCAACAAATATTTACTGACCACTTCTAAGGGTCAAGGACAGTTTTAGTTACTGGAAATTTGGCCATGCAAGGCCACTGCCTTAAGAGAGCTCTCATTCTAGTGGATAAAGCTAAGAAATAAAACTTTTATTTTATATATATATATATATATGTGTGTGTGTGTTGTGTTTGTGTGTGTGTGTGTATATATATATATATTTTTTTTTTTTTAAGACAAGGTCTCGCTCTGTCACTCAGGCTGGGGTGCAGTGATGCAATCATAGCTCACTGCTACCTGAAAACCTCAAACTGCTGGGCTCAAACCATCTTCCCACCTCAGCCTCCAGAGTAGCTGGGACTACAGGTACATGCCACCACACTTGGCTAATTGTTTTTATTTTTGTAGAGATAGGGGGTTCTCACTATGTTGCCCAGACTGGTCTTGAACTCCTGGCCTCAAGCAGTCCTCCCGCTTCAGCCTCCCAAAGTGCTGAGATTACAGGTATGAGTCATTGTGTCCACTGGAAACCATTTTTTTTTTTACATTTACAAGGCACCTACTGAGTGTGTTGCATGCTAAGATTGAACTCTAGAAAATGATATGATGGAAGGCAGTGGGGGTGCTATTTTCGATAGGGTAACAGGGAATGCCTTTAAAGAAGGTATTTGGGATGTTGGAGGGACAGAAACAAGACCTGGATGGCTGGAACCCAGTGAATGAAAGGGAGGGTGGCACAAGATAAGGATGGAGAGGCAGGCAGGAGCTTGATCATGTAACTTCATGCAAACATTTGCTTGGCATCTCCTCCTTTCCTGTCTTTCTCTGTTTACTAGGTTTCCATTCATTTCATCCGAATGGCCACAGTCTTTGCTCTTCAGAAAAAGATATCTTAGGAACATAACCTATAGTTATGATATTCTAATCTACTTATCTCTAAAAGTTAATCATGCATTCTTCATAGTGCTTAAAATGCCCTTATAAAGAGAATTTCTTTGCAGATCCAGGATAACTGGCAAAGGAGTCAATGAAAGTGATTGCTGAAGACAACAGATAACTTGGGTCTAGTGGTGGTAGAGGCCCTTGGCAGAATTTTCTTTGCTATTTGAAATGTAAATTTATTCTTGCTGTAAAGGCAAACTCAATATTCAATACAAAAATATAATTATTTTATCGGTACAAACTTACCATCTCTTTAATGCCCCCTACTGTGGTATCCTGTTAATCACAGTAATATATTAAAACTGGAGGCCGGGCGCGGTGGCTCAAGCCAGTAATCCCAGCACTTCGGGAGGCCGAGACGGGCGGATCACGAGGTCAAGAGATCGAGACCATCCTGGCTAACACGGTGAAACCTCGTCTCTACTAAAAAATACAAAAAAAAAAAACAACTAGCCGGGCGAGGTGGCGGGCGTCTGTAGTCCCAGCTACTCGGGAGGCTGAGGCAGGAGAATGGCGTAAACCCGGGAGGTGGAGCTTGCAGTGAGCTGAGATCCAGCCACTGCACTCCAGCCCGGGTGACAGAGCGAGACTCAAAAAAAAAAAAAAAAAAAAAAACCGGGATGGAGTGAGCTAAGCTATAGTTTTCCAAAAGAATGCTTTTTGAAGCTTAGCTGCTTCTTCTAAAAACAACGTCCTTACTTAACTCTCTGGGTTATAAAATGTTTATGTGAAAAACTTTCCAAAACAGTTTTAATCAAAAGTCAGAAACTTATTAAACCTTTTTCTTTCTTTAGTATTAGGATACAGTGCATTAAAATGCATAAGAACAGGTAACAGATGAAGCTTTGTTCTTCAACCCCCTTGATGCCTATAGATTTGATACTTAAAATTACCTTAAGTTTGAGGTAGGAAAGACTTTTCTTCTTGTTTCAAAGCCCTTCCATATCAACCTCTTACCAAAGCACTTGGAGATAATGTGATGAGAAAGGCAAACTCAGAAAGGGAGAATAATCAGTATTTCAAAAGTAATTTCTCTCTTCAAGGATCCTAAAAATTTTAATAAAATATTAAATGGATGGAAGTAGTAAAGAAAAAACAGTGTACCATATTCCTTTAACATTCAGGGTAAATTTAAAACCTATAATTGATAATTGAAGGTCTTCCTGACCCTATAACAACTCTAATACCACCTTGTTGACAGTACTAACAAAGGCATAGCCCAAAAGCATTGAGGCCACTGACAACCCATAGCCTTCCTATCAAAAATCCTTAATCCAGCAGGTTTCCTAACAGGGGATCTAAATCTTAATTAATTACCATACAAACATATGAGTTGTTTGCACTTAGCCAAATCTTAAAGTACTTGCAGAATCAGGACAGAGCCAGCTATACCAATTCTAAGTTAATGTGGACTGAACAAGGTTTTATTAATAGCAAAGAAGAATTAAAATCCCAAACTTACAAGGTTTTCAACAAAAGTAAAGTTTGCTAAAAGTTAACAGTGTAACATGTATTATCCTAATACCACAGACTCTCAAAGGATTTCTCAGACAGTTTGCAAGAAATAACAGAATCTATCCAATAAGGATAGTATCTACAATCCCAGATAGACTCTTTGGCAGCAGTGACTCTCCAAAACCGCTGAGGCCTAGACCTCCTCACTGCTGAGAAAGGAGGACTCTGCCCCTTAGGGGAAGAGTGTTGTTTTTACACTAACCAGTCAGGGATAGTACAAGATGCTGCCTGGCGTTTATAGGAAAAGGCTTCTGAAATCAGACAATGCCTTTCAAACTCTTATACCAACCTCTGGAGTTGGACAACATGACTTATCCCCTTTCTAGGTCCCGTGACCGCCATCTTGCTATTACTAGCCCTCGGGGCCTGTATTTTTAACCTCTTTGTCAAATTTGTTTCCTCTAGAATCGAGGCCATCAAGCTGCAGATTGTCTTACAAATGGAACCCCAAATGAGCTCAACTAACAACTTCTACTGAGGATCCCTGCACAACCCCCTGGCCCTTTCACTAGCCTAAAGAGTTCCCCTCTGGAGGACACTACAACTGCATGGCCCTTTCTTCACCCCTATCCAGCAGGAAGTAGTTAGAGCGGTCATTGTCCAATTCCCAACACAGCTGGGGTGTCCTGTTTAGAGGGGGATTGAGAGGTGAAGCCAGCTGGGCTCCTGGGTGGAGTGGGGACTTGGGGAACTTTTCTGTCTAGCTAAAGGATTGTAAACACACCAATCAGTGTTCTGTGTCTAGCTAAAGGTTTGTAAATGCACCAATCAGCACTCTGTAAAAATGGACCAATCAGCTCTCTGTAAAATGGACCAATCAGCTCTCTGTAAAATGGACCAATCAGCAGATGTGGGTGGGGCCAAATAAGGGAATAAAAGGTGGCAACCTGAGCCAGCAGTGGCAACCCGCTCTGGTCTCCTTCCACACTGTGGAAGGTTTGTTCTTTCACTCCTCACAATAAATATTGCTGCTGCTCACTCTGGGTCTGCACTATCTTTATGAGCTATAACACACACTGCGAAGGTCTGTGGCCTCACTCCTGAAATCAGTGAGACCATGAACCCACCAGGAGGAACAAACAACTCTGGACACGCCACCTTTAAGAGCTCTGCAGCTTCACTTCTGAAGTCAGCAAGACCACGAACCCACCAGAAGGAAGAAACTCCGGACACATCTGAACATCTGAAGGAACAAACTCTGGACACACCATCTTTAAGAACTGTTACACTCAGCCAGGCATGGTGGCTCATGCCTGTAATCCCAGCACTTTGGGAGGCTGAGATGGGCGGATCACAAGGTCTGGGGATCGAGATCATCCCGGCCAACGTGGTGAAACCCCGTCTCTACTAAAAATACAAAAATTGGCTGTGGTACGTGCCTGTAATCCCAGAGACTCAGGAGGCTGAGGCAGGAGAATCACTTGAACCAGGGAGTTGGAGGTTGCAGTGAGCTGAGATCACGCAACTGCACTTCAGCCTGGTGATAGAGTGAGACTCCATCTAAAAAAAGAAAGAAAAAAAAAAGAACTGTAACACTCACCATGAGGATCTACGGCTTCATTCTTGAAATCAGCGAGACCAAGAACCCACAGGAAGGAACCAATTCCAGACACACTTTCATGCTATTTCATGTACTTCATGCCATAGGTTTCATGTCTTTTATTCTTACTCCGTCCAGTCCATTCTCAACATTTGAGCCACTGTGGCCCCTTTAAAACATAAACCAAATCATGTCCTCTTCTGATCAAAACAGAGGAGGCTCCCTATGTGACTCACAGTAAAAGACCAAAAGACCTTACCAAAAATGGCTCTAGTTTCTACTGGATCTTGTTCCACCACACCATTACACCCCAACCAATTTATCTTCTACTCACTCACCGCACTCCAGCCATCCTGGATTCCTTGCTTTCCCTAGAAAATGGCAGGCTAGCATTCATCTTAGAGCCTTTCCACAGTCTGTTTCCTCTACCAGCAATGCTGTTGCCCTGCTATCTTCATGGCTAACTCCATTACCTCCTTCAAATCATCTTGAGTTTCAACTGCTTGTCAGGAACAACTTTGAACACCTATTTAAAATTTCATCCCCATCCACTCTGCACTCTCAGTGCCCCTTATTATGACCTACTTCTTATTTTTTTCTATAGCACATATCACCTTCTAATATAAAATACTGTAATATAATACATTATATACTGTATATTTCTTTTTTCTTTTTCTTTTTTTTTTTTTTTTTTTTTTGAGACAGGGTCTCACTTCGTTGCCCAGGCTGGAGTGCAGTGGTATGAACATGGCTTACTGTAGTCTCAGCCTCTTGGGCTCAAGTGATCCTCCCACCTTAGCCTCCCAAGTCGCTGGAACTACAGGTGCATACCACCACGTCCTGCTAATTTTTGTATTTTTTGGTAGAGATGGGGTCTCCCTATGTTGCCCAGACTGATCTCGAACTCCTGGGCTCAAGCAATCCACACCCCTCCTCCTCTCAAAGTGCACAATTGTAGACATGAGCCACCATGCCCAGCTAATTGTGTATTTCATATATATTTTATATAATGTTTATTTGTTTTTATTTTTACTTTTTTTTCTTTTGAGATGGAGTCCGGCTCTGTCGCCCAGGCTGGAGTGCAATGGCATGATCTCAGCTCACTGTAACTTCTGCCTCCCAGGTTCTCACTGCAACCTCTGCTTCCCAGGTTCAAGCAATTCTCCTGCCTCAGCCTCCTAAGTACCTGGGACTACAGGCACCCACCACCACACCTGACTAATTTTTTGTATTTTTAGTAGAGATGGGGTTTCACCTTGTTGGCCAGGCTGGTCTCAAACTCCTGACCTCAGGTGATCTGCCCGCCTCGGCCTCCCAAAGTGCTGGGACTACAGGCGTGAACCACCGCGCCCGGCCATAAAAATGTTCTTTAAAAAACTATACTGGGGCGGGCGCGGTGGCTCATGCCTGTAATCCCAGCACTTTGGGAGGCCGAGGTGGGCAGATCACGGGGTCAGGAGATTGAGACCATCCTGGCTAACATGGTGAAACCCCGTTGCCACTAAAAATACAAAAATTAGCCAGGCGTGGTGGCGGGTGCCTGCAGTCCCAGCTGCATGGGAGGCTGAGGCAGGAGACCCACTGGCGTGAACCCCAGAGGCGGAGGTTGCAGTGAGCCGAGATCGTGCCACTGCACTCCAGCCTGAGTGACAGAGTGAGACTCTGTCTTTAAAAAAAAAAAAAAAAAAAAAATGTTGTTTTGAATTATGCATGTATTGTGCAATGGCTAAATCAAGCTAATTGACATAGTAATTACCTTCCATACTTATTTTCTGTGGTGAGAACACTTAAAATCTACTCTCTTAACAATTTCCAAGAATATGATACATTGTTATTTACTATAGTCACCATGCTATGCAATAGATCTCTTGAGCTTATTTCTCCTAACTAAAATTTTGTATCCTTTGACCAGTGTTACTGAAACACTCAGTTCCTGGTTCCCTTTTTCTGCTCTCTGCTTCTATTAACGAGTTCAACTTTTTTAGATTCCACATATAAGCGAAATGATGCAGTATTTATCTTTCTGTGCCAGGCTTATTTCATCTGGCATAATATTCTCCAGGCTCACCCATGATACACACACACATACAAACATACACACACACACACACACACACACACACACACAGAGTTTATCATTCATTTTCTCCTCCTCCTAACTTATAAGGCTCATAAGAACAGGGATATTTACTAAGAACAGTACCTGACACATAGCAAGCACTCGATAAATATTTGCTATTAAATGGACAATGTAGAGTACAATCTATATTTATTATGGAAAAACTTTATGCATGGGAGTTAATAAGCATTTGAATTGTTCAGTTATTTATGTAGAGGCCAAGGTGATCAACTTAAATTCCTTCCTCAATATTTAGCATAATGCTAAGATAAAAACTTTTCTTTAACTGTTCTTTGTTTATTATTCACATAAATGCTATTCTCAACTGTTCATTATTCAGATAAATGGTATTGCTCTCAAAGAGGGCACAGTGAGTGAGCAGATCAATAACAAATCACTGTTAAGCAGGATGCTCAGAGATGATATGCTATAATGATGCTGATTTAGTAGCATCTTATACAGAAAAGGGAAATACAGGAATTTTGCAGTAATGGAGTATAACATTTCCCCTTTAGGTTTCAACTACAAATAAGCTACTTAGAAGTCTGTGGATCATAGGTTTCTGAGGCTGGGAAACAATATTTGCTGGTAAGCAGTAAGGCAGTCAATCTCATTTGGATGTAAATAAAAACAATATTGCTTCTTCTGGACTTAAAACTTGCCATATTTTTCTTTGGATGGGGGGATGTTAAATATTCTCTGTTATTTAAAATAATTTCAAAATAAACTATTTCAGTGCTTTCAAAGAAAAGTCATTGAGAACAGTAGCATGAATAAACCTAATGCTACAGTGAGGAGAATGCAAATGAGTAAAGAATACTCCACCTCTCTGAAAGCTAGAAATCTAAGTCAGGCCTAGAAAGTCTATCCTGGCCTGGTAGAAGGGTATGTTAGACCTAAAGAATCAGTATGGGACTATATTTCTGACTTCAATTTAATGGGTTTTCAAAAAACAGTATCAAGAATTTATGTGGGCCAGGCGCGGTGGTTCATGCCTGTAATCCCAGCACTTTGGGAAGCCAAGGTGGGAGGATCACAAGGTCAGGAGTTCGAGACCAGCCTGGCCAGCATGGTGAAACTCCGTCTCTAACAAAAATACAAAAAATTAGCCAGGCATGGTGGCGAGTGCCTGTAGTCCCATCTACTCAGGAGGCTGAGGCAGGAGAATTGCTTGAACCCAGCAGGCAGAGATTGCAGTGAGCCAAAATCACACCATTGCACTCCAGCCTGGGCAACAAAACGAGACTCTATCTAAAAAAAAAAAAAAAAAAAAAAGGAATTAATGTGGCTGGAAATTAAGACCTATTAAGAAAGGTCAGGGTCTTGCTCTGTCATCCAGGCTGGAGTGCAGTGGCATGATACATAGCATACTGTAACCTCCAACTGCTGGACTCAAGCAATCCTCTCACCTCAGCCCTACAGGTAGCTGAGACTACAGGGGCGCATCACTGTGCCCTACTAATTTTTATTTTATTTTATTTAGCTTATTTTTTGTAGAGACAGTGTCTTGCTACATTACCCAGGCTACTCTCAAACTCATGACCTCAACTGATCATCCGACCTCAGCCTCCCAAAGTGCTAGGATTATAGGCATAAGCCACTGCACCCTGTCAGAAGTTTCTTTCATGTCGTATTTTACAAGTTACATATTGTTTCCCTATATATTACCTCATTTTGTCATTTTGATCATGACTAAGCTGTCCACCAAATAGGTTAGATAATTTAAAAAATAATAAAAATGAGTTTTTTAAATTTTAAATGAGATGTAAACATCTTTTTGTTTCGTTATTTTTACAGACATGACTTCGGATATATCACATTTCAAAATTATTGTTATGGTATAAGGACTATTGCTTTTTATTACATAGGACAGATGGTCCCCAAGTTTAGACAAGGTTGAAGTTAAAGGAAGATGAGACAACCCTGGCTCACTGTGCCTGGGTGAAGAGCAGTTTATCCCTGAAACTGTCCACACTCAATTTTGTCGTGTATCCAGAGTTGGTCCAGCTTTCAGGCTTCCTCTTGCTAAACAAAAACTCAACAAAGCTGAAAGAAGTATTTCCCCATTGTAATTAATACAATTACTTCCCATCTTATACATGTTCAAGGACTTTGTGCTCCAACAAAAGGTGACAAAGAAATGCATAATGTCTCTCTCTTTTTTTTTTTTTTTGAGAGGGAGTCTCACCTTGTCACCCAGGGTGGAGTGCAGTGGCACGATCTCAGCTCACTGCAACCTTCGCCCCCCTGGGTTCAAGTGATTCACCTGCTTCGGCCACCCAAGTAGCTGGGACTACAGACAGGTGCCACCACACCCAGTTAATTTTTGTATTTTTAGTAGAGACGAGGTTTCGCCATGTTGGCCAGGCTGGTCTCGAACTTCTGACCTCAGGTGATCTGCCCACCTCAGCCTCCAAAGTGGTGGGATTATAGACGTGAGCCACCACGTCCAGCCTTTAACACATCTTAAATTTAAAGATTAAACATTAAGTACGACTGAAAATTATAACAATTTAAATATTAAATGAAAATCATCAGTCTGTTACCAGTTGTCAGATAAAATGAATAAAGTATTACAAACAAGATAAGCTAAATGCTATCTAAAATAAAAAATGTAACACATGTATCACAAAAAACGATTTTTTTTTTCAAAAGTTGTTCCTCTAAGTGTGTTGACTGGTTATTAGTGAACTTATTTTTGTGCAAATTTTTCCTGCTGCCGAAAAAGCTATTCGTGGTCCTATAATAGCTGGAAAAGAGTACAACAGACAAACCCCAGATGGAGAGGGAGAGGCATGCGCCATGCGCTGGAGCTGAGGTATTGCAGGATGCACCGAGGAAAAGCTAAAAGAATGCACAGAGAACTGGTTGTCACAGAAGCAGCTGGAAAAAAAGATAGGCCAGGTGAAGCCAAGACACTCTGAAGTGTGGCTGGGCACGGTGACTCACACCTGTAATCCAAGCACTTTGGGAGGCCAAGGTGGGTGGATCATTTGAGGTTAGGAGTTCGAGACCAGCCTGGCCAACATGGTGAAACCCCATTTCTACTAAAAATACAAAAATTAGCCAGGCATAGTGGCATGCACCTGTACTTGGGAGGCTGAGGCAGGAGAATCGCTTGAATCCAGGCGCCAGAGGTTACAGTGAGTGAAATCACGCCATTGAACTCCAGCCTAGGTGACAGAGTTAGACTCCATCACAAAAAAAAACAAAAACAAAAACAAAAACAAAACACTCTGAAGTGATTTACAAGAGTATGTAGTACAGGAACAAATCTGAGAGCTTGGCAGCCAGTTGAGAGACTGGGGTGGCTCCCGTGGCATGGTTCCTGCCTTTTGGAACCTAATTTATTCAATGTTGTCTTCATTTGGGTTTCCCCCCAAAAAATAATAAATTAAAATTTTAAAAAAGACCCTGAGACAGCTGGGCGCGGTGGCTCACGCCTGTAATCCCAGCACTTTGGGAGGCCAAGGTGCGTGGATCACCTGAGGTCGGGAGTTCGAGATCAACCTGACCAACATGAAGAAACCCCGTCTCTACTAAAAATACAAAAAGTACCTGGGTGTGATGGCTCATGCCTGTAATCCCAGCTACTTGCGAGGCTGAGGCAGGAGAATTACTTGAACCCAGGAGGCGGAGGTTGCAGTGAGCCGAGATCGAGCCATCGCACTCCAGCCCGGGCAATAAGAGCAAAACTCCGTCTCAAAAAAAAAAAAAAAAAAAAAACCCTGAGATAGAACTTGGGTATTATAGGAAGATTATTTGTGAGGCGATCCTAAGAAGCAGAGATGAGGAAATGGAGAAAGTGAGAGGGAAAGGAGAAAAGGCAAAAAGTGTGTTAAAAAGTGTGTTTTACTGAGTGAGTTTCTGCTGTGGGTAACTACAGCTCAATCCTGCTGTAGATCCTTTGAGAAACTGTGTGGATTGTATCTCAGAATTATCTGCTGGAAGTTGAGGAGGCCAGGGAACCTACCCACCCACTCCACACCCTGTTGGTTGAAGATTGCCCCCATGGGTGTTCACCCACAACCCCACTTCTGTGCCGCACCTCATTGTAACAAAGCAAGCTCTCAAGAGGCTGAAGAAAGCCTTCAGGCAAAGGAGAGAAATGCAGTGCTTGAAATGAGACACTGAGTGTGTGAAAACCATCCTCTCCTGCAACTGCAAGTGAACTCAGGAGTACAAAACGGATATGAGGCAGAGTATGAACAGTGTTTGCTACAGAGACTTTTCCTGTGGATTCAGAAAAGGCCATTCAGTGCAGAGGTTTAGCCTTTGCTCTCCCACACTGTAATTCCACTTTTAAAATTGGGCTAAGGCCGGGCGCGGTGGCTCACGCCTGTAATCCCAGCACTTTGGGAGGCCGAGGCGGGTGGATCACCTGAGGTTGGGAGTTCAAGACCAGCCTGACCAACATGGAGAAACCCCGTCTCTACTAAAAATACAAAAATTAGCCAGGCATGGTGACGCATGCCTGTAATCCCACCTACTCGAGAGGCTGAGGCAGGAGAATCACTTGAACCCGGGAGGCGGAGGTTGCGGTGAGCTGAGGTCGTGCCATTGCGCTCCAGCCTGGGCAAAAAGAGTGAAACTCCATCTCAAAAATAAATAAATAAATAAATAAAAATAAAATAAAATTGGGCCAAGGCCAGGTTCAGTGGCTCACATCTGTAATCCCAACACTTTGAGAGGCCGAGGCAGGAGGATTGCTTGATGCCAGGAGTTTGAGACCAGCCTGGGCAACATTGCAAGACCCTGTCTGTACAAAATAAAATAAAAATTAGCTGGGTGTGGTGGGGTGCACCTGTAGTCCTAGCTACTCAAGAGGCTGAGGTAGGAGGATCACTTGAGCACAGAAAGTCCAGGCTGCAATGAACTATGATTGCACCACTGCAGTCTCCAACTTGGATGACATGTCTCTTTAAGGAAAAAAAAATTGATAGCCAGGCGTTGTGGCTCATGCCTGTAATCCCAGCACTTTGTGAGACTGAGGAGGGGCAGATAACGAGGTCAGGAGTTCGAGACCAGCCTGACCAACATGGTGAAACCCCCTGTCTACTAAAAATACAAACATTATTCAGGCATAGTGGCACGCACCTGTAATCCCAGCTACTCGGGAGGCTGAGGCAGGAGAATCACTTGAAACAGGGAGGCGGAGGTTACAGTGAGCTGAGATCATGCCACTGCACTCCAGCCTGGGTGATAGAGCGAGACTCCATCTCAAAAAGAAAAAAGAATTGAGCTCACCCATCAGTAATAAGATTCACATATATCTGCACAGTCTGACGGGTGGTCCTGGGTAAACTAAGGAGACAGTTGTCCCTAGTCCTGTGTCTTCCCTAGTCTCATGTCTTCCTGGAAGGATACCATGCCCCAGATTTCCTCTCAGGGCCCGGTGGTACAGAGAGCAGTGACACACAGCTGAACTAGGGAAAATGCAGGTGCCTAAAGAGATCCTGGGTAGGCAGCTTAAGGAGAAGTTAGATTGAATCAGCCTGACACGGTGGCTCACGGCTATAATCCCAGCACTTTCTGAGGCCGAGGCAGGCAGATCACCAGGTCAGGAGTTCGAGACCAGCCTGGCCAATATGGTGAAACCCCATCTCAACTGAAAATACAAAAATTAGCTGGGCATGATGGCACACACCTGTACTCCCAGCTACTTAGAAGGCTGAAGTAGGAGAATCGCTTGAACCCAGGAGGCAGAGGTTGCAGTGAGCTGAGATCGCGCCACTGCACTCCAGCCTGAAGACAGAGCAAGACTCCGTCTCAAAAAAAGAAACAAAAAACACGGAACCTGCCCATAAGTAGAGAGAAATAAAATGAAGAATGAGGTAACCTTAAAACCCAACTTAAGCCAGGCACAGTGACTCACACCTGTAATACCAGCACTTTGGGAGGCCAAGGCGGGCGGATCACCTGAGGTCAGGAGTTCAAGACCAGCCTGGCCAACATGGAGAAATCCCATCTCTACTAAAAAAAAAAAAAAAAAAAAAAAAAATTAGCCGGATGTGGTGGCGCATACCTGTAATACCAGCTACTCGGGAGGATGAGGTAGGAGAATTGCTTGAACCTGGGAGGCAGAGGTTGTGGTGAGCTGAGATCGTGCCACTGCACTCCAGCCTGGGCAACAAGTGTGAAACTCCGTCTCAAAAAAAAAAAAAAAAAAAAAAACTTAAAACACAGCTTTCAATTTATAACAAAAATAGTTTACATTTTTGAACACTTGGTTGGTATAAATAATTGTATGTGTATTTGTATTCCATTCTGTTCCACAGGGATTTGAAATTGCTTTACGTGTTTGCAGAAACAAAAATACAATTACATAAGAGCCTTGTTTAAAAAGGAGTCACGTGCTTCATAACAATGTTTTGGTCCAGGATGGACAGCATAAACATGGTAGCATACAATGATAGTACCTAAGTTGTTTTTGTTTTTGTTTTTTGAAACAGGATCTCGCTCTGTAGCCCGAGCTGGAGTACAGTAGAGTGATCACAGCTCACTGTAGCTTAGGCCTCCAGGGCTCAAGTGATCCTCCCACCTCTCAGCCTCCCAAGTAGCTGTGACTACAGGCCTGTGCCACCATGCCCAGCTAATATTTTGTATTTTTTGTAGAGATGGGTGGGATTTCACCATGTTGCCCATGCTGGTCTCAAACTCCTGGGCTCAAGTGATCTGCCTGCCTCAGCCTCCCTAAATGCCAGGATTACAGGAATGAGCCACCACTCCCAGTCAGTAGTCCTTAAGATTATAAAGGAGCTGAAAAATTCGTATCACTCAATGATGTCATAGCCACGGTAAGTTGTAGGGCACTGCATTACTCACATATTTTTGGTGATGCTGGAGAATAACAAACCTACTGAACTGAGATGCCAGTTGTATAGAAGTGTAGCACATACAATTATGTACAGTATATAATACTTGATAATGATAAACAACTACGTTACTGGTTTATGTATTTATTGTACTGTACTTTTTTTTTTCTTTTCTTTTCTTTTGAGATGGAGTTTTGCTCTTATTACCCAGACTGGAGTACAATGGCACGATCTCAGCTGACCACAACCTCTGCCTTCCGGGTTCAAGCAATTCTCCTGTCTCAGCCTCCTGAGTAGGTGGGATTACAGGCAAGTGCCATCACGCCTGGCTAATTTCGTAATTTCGTATTTTTAGTAGAGATGCTGAGGCAGGAGAATTGCTTGAACCCGGAAGGCGGAGGTTGCAGTGAGCTGATATTGACGCCACTGCATTCCAGCCTGGGCAACAAGAGCGAAACTCCGTCTCAAAAAATAAATAAATAAAAGAAAGAAAAGAAAAGAAAGTGCTTTGAAGTACATAGGTTATGACCAAAAATCTCTTATATTAAAGAGAAAAAAATATTTATAAAATAGAATAAATTGATACAACCTTACTAGGATTTTAAATAAATGTAGTTTAATTCAAATCCCCCAATTCCAAAATGGCAGTAACAAGACAAAAATAGAGCAGTGTGAAGTTTTCTATAACTTCACTGCTCCTTTCAGATACCCTACTCAACACCTATCCCTTCTCTCCTCTTTCAGCAAATGGCCTTTCCTCTTCACTGAGAAGAGTAATACCATCAGGCATGAAATGCTCCACTGTCAGGCCAGGCACAATGGCTCATGCCTGTAATCCCAGCACTTCAGGAGGGCAAGGCAGGAGATCACTTGATATCAGGAGTTCAAGACCAGCCTGGCCAATGTGGTGAAACTCCATCTCTACAAAAAATACAAAAAGTAGGCCAGGCACGGAGGCTCATACCTGTAATCCCAGCACTTTGGGAGGCCGAGGCAGGTGGATCACTAGGTCAGGAGATGGAGACCATCCTGGCCAACATTGTGAAACCTCGTCTCTCCTAAAAACACAAAACTTAGCTGGGTGTGGTGGCACGTGTCTGCAATACCAGCTACTTGGAAGGCTGAGGCAGGAGAATCGCTTGAACCAGGGAGTTGGAGGTTGCAGTGAGCCGAGATCATGCCACTACACTCCAGCCTGGTGACAGAGCGAGACTCCATCTTAAAATAAATAAATAAATAAATAGTTGGGTGTGGTGGCGGGCGACTCTAGTCCCAGCTACCCGGGAGGCTGAGTCAGGAGAACCGCTTGAGGCCAGGAGGTAAAGGGTGAAGTGAGCCGAGATCATACCACTGCACTCCAGCCTGGGCAACAGAGCAAGACTCCACTTCAAAAAAAAAAATAAAAAATTAAAATTAAAAAAAGAGAAATGCTCCACTGTCCAACACCATTACCTAGAAACTTATTGGTAGGTGTCCCCTTTTTAGTTTTCTCTAGTCTCAGGGGAAGAGGTATACTTCCTCCTATTCCAACCAATCTAATCACCTTGTCCCTACTCCCTCCTCATTCTCCAAAGTCTTGTTCTATCACTTAGTCCTCTGTTCTTGTTTTTTGGGCCCCTTTCTCATTTCTGGTTTCTTTCCCTACAATTTATGAAATGCCTAACAATCCTCTTCTCTAAAATACTCTTCCTTTGTCTCAGATCCACAAGATAACTATTTTATGGAGATTCCTGTCTAGAAGATTCTGGGCATTCCTTAGGTAATGCCACTCAGAGTGCTGCTCTGTGACCTGTTTATTACTAGTCAGATTGAGATAAGGAGCTTTCATTAGAGTGTAAAGCAACTATGTCAGTAAGTATGCAGTTTTGTTTACCTGGCTTTTGTTTTTTTAAGTAAGATTTCCTCAGTGAAAGAAGCAGTGTGTTGATTTACATTCTGGCATAGGTCTCTTATCTCACTGTGGACTGGTAATGAATAGTTTGTGGATTGGTACCCGTCTGTGAACTAGCTTGTTTGTGGACCACATCTTGAGTAACATTGACTAGAGTAACACTAATGCAACTCCGTATATCCCCACACCAACATCCTACCCTAGTTAAATGAGGCTAGAGAGAGAACTATCGGAATTATTTTTGTTTGGTGCACAGTTGATGCTTCTAAAACTCAGATCATGTGTGTCTGTCTGAATCAGTTTTTGTCCAGGGCATTGTTTTTCAAATTAAAGATCTTGAAGGGTTGTAAAATCAATGCAGTGAGGGTTAACCAGCAAGATAATATAAAATGAAATAGAAAATATTTTCATGCATCACAAACCACTTGTTAAAAATTGTTTTGTGAAACTTTTGATTCAATTATATTTATATTTTTGATAGATTAGATTATTGTTCAGAGAGATTCATCTCTCACCTCCATGGGTGGAGGATATTTTTCTGCCCCTGAACATTGGGCTTCCTATATGACTTGCTTCAGCCAATGGAATGATAGCAGATCAAAGGTTTGATGAGTCGTTGCGCAACTGGGCTTACTCTTTTGCACTTCTACCATTTCCATGAGAAAAATATGCCCAGACTAGTCTGCAGGTATCAATAGTAGGATAAGAGGTATATGGGGCAGAGCCACCTGAGCTAAACCACTTAGCCAGGCTCAGCCTATGTTAGCCAACCACCAACCACCCTCAGATACATGAGCAGCCAAGAGCAGCAGTGCCACCTAGCTGAGTCCAGCATAGATTGGCTGGCCCTAACTAACCCAAAACAACTGAGCGGAAATTAGTGCTTATTGTTATAACCCCTGCTTTTCTTAACCTATTTCAAGATAAGTCTCCATCTCTTGCAACTTAAGCAGCAAGTTCTTATTAATACAATAGTATTAGGGACATGGATGCAGCTGGAAACCATCATTCTGAGCAAACTATCGCAAGAACAGAAAACCAAACACTGCACGTTCTCACTCATAGGTGGGAACTGAACAATGAGAACACCTGGACACACGGCGGGGAACATGACACACTGGGGCCTGTTGTGGGGTGGGGGGAGGGGGGAGGGATAGCATTAAGAGAAATACCTGATGTAAATGACGAGTAAATGGGAGCAGCACACCAACATGGCACATGTATACATACGTAACCTGCACATTGTGCACATGTACCCTAGAACTTAAAGAATAATTTAAAAAAATAAATAAATAAAAATAAATAGTATTTATAGGCCAGGCATGGTGGCTCACACCTGTAATCCCAGCACTTTGGGAGACCGAGGCAGGTGGATCACCTGAGGTCAGGAGTTTGAGACCAGCCTGGCCAACATGGTGAAACCCCATCTCTACTTAAGAATACAAAAATTAGCTGGGCATGGTGGCAGGCACCTGTAATCCCAGCTAATTGAGAGACTGAGGCAGGAGAATTGCTGGAACCCGGGAGACAGAGGTTGCAGTGAGCTGAGATTGCGCCATTGCACTCCAACCTGGGCAACAAGAGCAATACTTCGTCTCAAAAAAAAAGAAAAAATAGTATTTATAAATAGTATTAAGCCCTGGTGTTCACACTGACATATTTTATTCATTCTATTTATAATCCATCTCCTCAGGCTGGGCGTGGTGGCTCATGCCTGTAATCCCAGCACTTTGGGAGATGTAGGCGGGTGGATCGCGAGGTCAAGAGATCGAGACCATCCTAGCCAACATGGTGAAACCCCATCTCTACTAAAAGTACAAATTAGCTGGGCATGACGGCACATGCCTGTAGTCCCAGCTATGCGGCAGGCTGAGGCAGGAGAATCACCTGAACCCGGGAGGCGGAGGTTGCAGTGAGCTGAGATCCTGCCACTGCACTCCAGCCTGATTCCGTCTCAAAAAAAATAAAATTCCATCTGCTTACAATATTCCTAGCTTAAATGCTACATAAAATTATATATTAGAAGCAAAGGTAGGCCGGGCGCGGTGGCTCAAGCCTGTAATCCCAGCACTTTGGGAGGCCGAGACGGGCGGATCACGAGGTCAGGAGATCGAGACCATCCTGGCTAACACAGTGAAACCCCCTCTCTACTAAAAACACAAAAAACTAGCCGGGCGAGGTGGCGGGCGCCTGTAGTCCCCGCTGCTCGGGAGGCTGAGGCAGGAGAATGGCGTAAACCCGGGAGGCGGAGCTTGCAGTGAGCTGAGATCCGGCCACTGCACTCCAGCCCGGGCGACAGAGCAAGACTCCGTCTCAAAAAAAAAAAAAAAAAAAAAAAAAGAAGCAAAGGTAAGAATTTTTCCCCACAGCTTTATTCAACTTAATACTTTCTGGTGAGGCGCAGTGACTCATGCCTGTGATCCTAGTACTCTGGGAGGCTGAGGTGGGCAGATTGCCTGAAGTCAGGAGTTTGAGACCAGCCCGGCCAACATGACAAAACCCCGTCTCTACTAAAAAATACAAAATATTAGCCAGGTGTGGTGGTGTGTGCCCGTAGTCCCAGCTACTCCGGAGGCTGAGGCAGAAGAATTGTTTGAACCCCAGAGGTGGAGATTGCAGTGAGCCGACATCGTAACACCACACTCCAGCCTGGATGACAGAGCTAGATCCCGTCAATAAATAAATAAATAAATAAATACAACTTAATAATTTCCTATCCAGTTATTATGATTACACTTCAGTCTATAGAATACTAGATCCTTCACAGAGGCTTCAAATATATCACAACTGAAAAGCTTTGTTTTCAAAATGCAATTCACAGCTCAGAAGTAATGGGAAGTAATTTCTAATACCTGTCTAAATTTATAATTCCCATTATTATGAACTTGATACTTACTATGTTTTTGATACTCCATCCAAGAGGGCTGTCCATTGGGTGAGAGGTCACAGTAGTAAGAGCTATGAGGTGTATCACTCCCTGTATGGGCTAAGGGACAGTGGAAGAGGTAAAGGTTGAGCTGTATCTCTCCTATCAAGGAGCATCTCTCATACAGGTGGAGGATTCTAGAGGGACTTCCAATAACCAACAAAAATATCCCATGCATTCGGGTCTGCTATACCCAGTGAGTGTTACTCAGAGAAACAGTAGTAATCAACAGAATAAAGACTACAACCTGGTTATGGATGGTGAGGTATTAATAAGAAGACAATCTACCTGCTTCCTCCTCCTCAGACCAAATCACAGCTGTAAGTACTGAGGGAAGAGAGTGAAGGGCACGGCATGAAGGCCAAGTCCTGAGAGCCACAAATTTGGTTTATGCTGAATCGAATGACTTTGCTCTGACAACCAAAGTAATGGAATAAGATCAAAGAATATCTAGGAGAGCCCTATATGCAGGGGTGGTGGGGAAGGTGGCCGTGTGTGTATGTGCATGTGTGTGTGGTGTGCCAAAGCTTGCAACAGTTACTTTTTCTCATGCCTGTAATCCCAATATTTTGGGAGGTGGAGGCGGGAGGACCATCTGAGTCCAGGAGTTTGATACCAGCCTAGGCAACATAACAAAACTCTCTCTCTACAAAAATAAATAAATAAATAAAATTAGAACATGGTGACACATGCCTGTAGTCCCAGCTACTGGATAGGCTGAGACGGGAGAATCACTTGAGCCCAGGAGTTTGAGGCTGCATTGAGCCATGATCATGCCCCTGTACTCCAGCCTGGACAATACAGCAGGACTCTGTCAATCAATTAATCTTTTTATCCTAATAAGATTTTCTAGGGGACCCATTTCTTTGTATTATTATCTACAGGAATATTCCTATCTAGATAAGAGACCACTGTATAGATTCAGGGTGCCATCTCCTTGGCCAATTCTGAAGAAGCTTTGATGTGATTTCTAATGTCTATATTTAATACTACTACTAATAATTAACATACTACCAATAATAATTAACATTAATGACTCTGTCATTATGCCAAATTTATAGATTATTCTACACATTATATTTAGATTACTACGTCCAATCTCCAAGAAAGTATTTTAGGGCCAGGGCCTGGTGGCTCACGCCTGTAATTCCAACACTTTGGGAGGCCGAGGCGGGCGGATCATGACGTCAGGAGATCGAGACCATCCTGGCTAACACAGTGCAACCTTGTCTCTACTAAAAATAAAAAATTAGCCAGGTGTGGTGACACACACCTGTAGTCCCAGCTACTCAGGAGGCTGAGGCAGGAGAATCGCTTGAACCCAGCAGCCGGAGGTTACAGTGAGCCACGACCACACCACTGCACTCTAGCCTGGTGACAGAGTGAGAATTCGTCTCAAAAAAAAAAAAAAAAAAAAAAAAAGGGCCGGGCGCGGTGGCTCACGCCTGTAATCCCAGCACATTGGGAGGCCGAGACGGGCGGATCACGAGGTCAGGAGATGGAGACCATCCTGGCTAACACGGTGAAACCCCGTCTCTACTAAAAAATACAAAAAACTAGCCGGGCGAGGTGGCGGGCGCCTGTAGTCCCAGCTACTCGGGAGGCTGAGGCAGGAGAATGGCGTAAACCCGGGAGGCGGAGCTTGCAGTGAGCTGAGATCCGGCCACTGCACTCCAACCTGGGCGACAGAGCGAGACTCCGTCTCAAAAAAAAAAAAAAAAAAAAAAAGAAGAAAGAAAGAAAAAGAAAGTATTTTAGGAGCCTTCTAATCTCACAAGAAGCAAATTTCTGAAACATTTTATTTTCTAGGATTATTTCCACAAATCAATTTAATGTTATTTTGTTTCCATTTTAGTGGTTGATACATCTAATTTTATCCCCACATCTTCAGATTACTTCATAATTTGGATCCCGGAGATCTCTACAGACTGATTTTAATGAATATATTCCTTAACAGTCTTTTTAAACAGAAAAAGGTTGTGAATTCTATTTTATAATTTGTGAAACAAAGAAGAGAATGTGGCAGGGCATGGTGGCTCACGGCTGTAATCCCAACACTTTGGGAGGCCGAGGCAGGTGGATCACCTGAGGTCAGGAGTTCGAGACCAGTGTGGCTAACATGGCGAAAACCCGTCTCTACTAAAAATACAAAAAGTAGCAGGGTGCAGTGGCGCGTGCCTGTACTCCCAGCTACTCAGGAGGCTGAAGCTGGAGAGTCCCTTGAACCTGGAAGGTGGCGGTTGCAGTGAGCCAAGATGGCGGCGCCACTGCACTCCAGCCTGGGCAACAGAGTGAGACCATGTCTCAAAAAAAGGAAAAAGAAAAAAGAAAAAAAAAAAAAAGAAGAGAATGTGTTAGTAAAGAATGCAGCATACTGAGGCCGACTTGAAATGTAAACTTTAGCGCGTCCGTAATCCCAGCTACTCAGGAGGCTGACGCAGGAGAATCTACTTGAACCTGGGAGGCGGAGGTTTCAGTGAGCCTAGATCGTGCCACTGCACCTCAGCCTGGGTGACAGAGTGAAACTCCGTCTCAAAATAAATAAATAAATAAAGTTTAAAGTTTTCACTGTCTAGTCTTTTTATTTAGCCAAATAAATCCTTATAAAATCATATAACAGGAAGAAATTTACATAATTGCTAACTTGCTTGTTTAAAAGACCGTATAAATATTAAATAGAATTCGTCCAGATGAGTAAATGTCTGTATTACTGTAAACCCTGAAAAGTTGAGACAGGTCTCAGTTAATTTATAAAGTTTATTTTGTCTTTATAAAGTTTATAAAGTATAAAAGTTTAATTTATAAAGTTTATTAGGTTGAAGACACGCACCCAAGTGCGCGTCAGGAGGTTCTGACAATAGGTGCCCAACATGGTCAGAGCACATGTTTGGTTTTACACGTTAGGGAGACGTGAGACATCAATCAACATATGTAAGATGAACATTGGTTTGGTTCGGAGAAGGCGGGACAACTCAAAGCAAAGGCAGGACAACTTGAAGTGGGGAGGGGGCTTCCAGGTCAAAGGCAGATAAGAGACAAATGGTTGCATTGTTTTGAGTTTCCGATTACCCTTTCCAAAGGAGGCAATCAGATATGCATCTCAGCGAGCAGAATGGAGACTTTGAATAGAATTGGAGGCAGGTTTGCCCTAACCAGTTCCCAGCTTGACTTTTCCCTTTAGCTTAGTGATTTGGGGGCCCCAAGATTTACTTTACTTTCACATTATTTTAGGAGATAATGAGGTTTCATAGTTTCCTGTCACAAATAACTCCAGGATTTTAAAAAATACATAGAAAATGTTCTGTTTATTTTTATTTTTGAGACAGAGTCTCACTCTGTCGCCCAGGCTGGAGTGTAGCGGCGTGATCTTGGCTCACTGCAAGGTCCGCCTCCCAGGTTCAAGCCATTCTCCTGCCTCAGCCTCCCCTGTAGCTGGGACTACAGGCGCCCGCCACCACGCCTGGCTTTTTTTTTTTTTTTTTTTTTTTTTTTTGTATTTTTAGTAGAGACGGGGTTTCATCGTGTTAACCAGGATGGTCTCGATCTCCTGACCTCGTGATCCGCCCGCCGCGGCCTCCCAAAGTGCTGGGATTACAGGCGTGAGCCACTGCACCCGGCCAGAAAATGTTCTCTATTTTCAACTGCAGTATTCATTCATTAAACAACGCTGAGAATTTACTCTGTACTAGATATTTCACCTGATGCTGAGGATATATATTAAAATTCTGTTCCTGTTCTTCAATAGAAATTCAGTTTACTACAGGTGCAAATGCCCACATGTGAGACATTTAATACATTGGGTGAGAAAGTTAGAATTCAAGAAGTTCCCAAAATGTTCAGATAAGCTAAAACAAGCCAGGTGAAATTAAATAGCAATACATTTATACACACTCAGGAGGGAAAAAAAGGAAAGTAAAAAGTCTGCTGGAGTATAAACGGGGAGAGATCAGGCTAAATAACAACAGATGTAAAAAAGACCCAGGGGATGCAGATGACACCAAATTTAGTAACCTTGTGCAGTTGTTGCCAAGAAAGCTAATTTTACGATGGATTAATAAAAATATGCAAAGACCCCAAAATATTTCCATTTGATTTTGCATCAATCAGATCTCACAGAAGGCGCGCGGGGGGCGGGGGGGGGGGTTTGTCTTATTTGAAGCACAAATTAGAACTTTTCATGAGACAATCAAAAAGGTGAAGGATCTGAAAACAGTGTCAATGAAGATTTGTCAAAGGGAATAATGATGTTTAGTCTGTAAAAGAAGCTTAAGTGGGACTTGATTGCTGTTTTTAAGTATTTAAAGAGCTAGTGTGACAGAGATTGCTAGCTGCTTTTCAGTACTCATTTCCTTTGTAGTCCTTAGCAATGGAACCCTGCTTTTTAGTGGGGCACTCTGAAATTTCCCAACCTCCTTTGAGATTAGATGGATCATGTGACTAAGCTGTGGATGTTGATGTATCAGCATAAGTGGTTTACAAGACTGCCCGGAAGTCTCCTTAATGAGAGGGGTGTGCTCTTTGGCTTTTACTCCTGTGTGCTGCTGCACGTAGCTGGGTCCCGACTGGCACTCTAGCAGCCATTCTGGATTGCAAGGGTAAAAGTTATGCTCCAGGAACAGTGGAGGGCAAAATGGAAGAAGTCTGGATTCCTCACCAGTTCATTGCAGTTGTCATGTCAGCCCAATATTGCCTACTTCTGTATGTTTTTTACATGAAAATAAATAAAATTTCATTTTGTTTAAGACACTGCTGTTTGGGGTTTCTTTTGTATGTAGTTGAACTTTGGGTACAAAAAAAAACATACGTTTTCTAAGACTTAAACATTTTTATTTTTGGCCAGGCGCGGTGGCTCATGCCTGTAAGCCCAGCATTTTGGAAGGCTGAGGCAGGCAGATCACAAGGTCAGGAGTTCAAGACCAGCCTGACCAACAAAGTGAAACCCCATCTCTTACTAAAAATACAAAAATTAGCCGGCTGTGGTGGTGTGTGCCTGTAGTCCCAGCTACTCGGGAGGCTGAGGCAGGAGAATTGCTTGAACCCAGGAGGTGAAGGTTGCACTGAGCCGAGATCACAGCACTGCACTCCAGCCTGGGCAACAGAGCAAGACTCCATCTCAAAAAAAAAAAAAAAAAAAAAAGACTTAAACATTTTAAAAAATGAAATGATCGGCCAGGCGCAGTGGCTCACACATGTAATCCCAGCACTTTGGGAGGGCGAGGCAGGCGGATCACCTGAGGTCAGGAGATAGAGATCATCCTGGCTAACATGGCGAAACCCCATCTCTTCTAAAAATACAAAATTAGCTGGATGTGGTGGCACGCGCCTGTAATCCCAGTTACTCAGGAGGCTGAGGCAGGAGAACCACTTGAACCTGGGAGGCAGAAGTTGCAGTGAACTGAGATCACGCCACTGCACTCCAGCCTGGGGGACAAGAACGAGACTCCATCAAAAAAGAAAGGAAGGAAGGAAAAGGAAGGAAGGAAGGAAGGAAGGAAGGAAGGAAGGAAGGAAGGAAGGAAGGAAGGAAGGAAGGAAAAGGAAGGAAGGAAGGGAGGGAGGGAGGGAGGGAGGGATCTACTCTGTGATGCAGAGTTACTATCTCTGTATCTGTTTAAATGGAGACATTCAAATGAAGATCTGTTTGAATTTATAGTTTCAGAAATGGTGACTATTCCAGGAGGTAAAGATAAAGGTTACCAGACCTTAAGATTACATGATTTCTCTGGCTGTGGGGATCAGTAGCTGTAAAAAAATTTATTAAAATAAAAATTTAAAAATTAAAAAAATTAAAGTTCCTTCTCCCTATTATGTTTGTGTCTAACATGAGCTGGCTTAATGTTAGGCAGTCTCCTGGTCATGCTTTCTCAGGATCACCTGATTCTATTTTGGAGTTAAACTTATTCTAAGACCAACACTTCTAAAATAATAAGGAAGCTGCATGAGGTGGGTCACACCTGTAATCCCAGCACTTTGGGAGGCCGAGGAGAGAGGATCACTTGAGGCCAGAAATTATCAAGACACGGAAATTGCAATGGAGAAAAAGTAACTAACGCAGAGCCAGCAGTGCGGGAGATTGGAGTCTTATTATTGCTCAAATCAGTCTTTAAAGACAATTTGTGGGGTAGGGTTTTGGGAAGTGGGGAGTGCTGATTGGTCAGGTTGGAGATGTAATCCAAGTGAGACTTTCTTGCTGTCTTCTGTTCCTGGGTGGGATGGCAGAACTGGTTGAGCCAGATTACCAGTCTGGGTGGTGTCAGTTGGTCCATCCAGTGCAGGGTCTGCAAAATATCTCAAGTACTGATGTTAGGTTTTACAGTAGTGATGTTATCCCCAGGAGCAATTTGGGGAGGTTCAGACTCTTGGAGCCAGAGGCTGCATGGCCCAAAACCCTAATTTCTAATCTTGTAGCTAATTTGTTAGTCCTGCAAAAGCAGACTGGTCCCAGGCAAAAAAAGGCTATTATCAATTTCATTTCAGAGTCAAATCATGAACTGAATTCCTTCCCAAAGTTAGTTCCACCTACGCCCAGGAATGAACAAAGACAGCTTAAAGGTGAGAAGCAAGATGGAGTTAATTAGGTCTGATCTCTTTCACTGTGATAATTTCCTCAGTTATATTTTTGCAAAGGTGGTTTCAAGACCACCCTGTGCAACATGCAAGACCCTGTTGCCGTGAAAAAATTTTTTAAAATTAGCTGGGTGTGGTGGTGCACACCTGTAGTTGCAGCTACTCAGGAAGGTGGCTGAAGCAGGAGGATTGCTTGAGTTTAGGAATTTGGGGTGGTAGTCAACTATGATCATGCCACTGCATGCCAGCCTGGGTGACAGAGTAAGATCCAAGATCAGTCTCAACAACAACAAAATAATAATAATGAAGGAAAATCAAAGAACAAATCAATGAACGCTTCAGCATAAGTGGTTGCATAAAGAAAATCATAATTAACCTGAATAATATGAATAAAACAGGAGCTCAATTGAGGCCTTTCCTATGTGCCTAGTACAGCTAGTGAATCAAGGTATAATCCACAATGACTGCCCTGCTGAAAACTTTTTTTATTTTTTAAAATGAGGATACTAACACCCCACCCTCTTTCCATCTTGCCTCTTCCATTCTACTTTCTAACCTCAATTAGTTATAACTTTATTTTTACTATAAATATCTGTGTTTTGTCTATTAGTTGATTCTTTAAACACTTATTTTCTTGAAACAATAACACCTATACATGTTAAGAGTCCAACCATGCAAAACAATACACAGGAAGATAAAGTCCCCCTTTCCATCCCAGATTGTGACACCTTTTCCTCAGATATAACCAGTTTTGATGTACTCTTTCAAAAATATTCTGAGGCTGGGTGCAGTGGCTCACGCCTGTAATCCCAGCACTTTAGGAGGCCGAGGGGGGTGAATCACGAGGTCAGGAGTTCCACACCAGCCTGGCCCAAATGATGAAACCCCATCTCTACTAAAAATACAAAAATTAGCCAAGCGTGGTTGTGCGTGCCTGTAATCCTAGCTACTCAGGAGGCTGAGGGAGGAGAATCACTTGAACCTGGGGGGTGGAGTTTGCAGTGAGCCAAGATCGCACCATTGCACTCCAGCCTGGACAACAGGGTGAGACTCCATCTCAAAAAAAAATAAAAACAAAAACATATATATTCTAGAAAGAATATAGGCAGCTAGAAAGAATATATATACACACACAAATATACATGAAAATATGTAAATGCTTTATTTATATTTGAACATTGACTTTTTTACTTAAAATATCTTTAAGATTGTTCTATATTGGTATAAATAGACATGCTTCATTCTTTTTGAAAAGTTCTCATACATCCTATTATATGTATGTGCGTGTGTGTTAATTTTAAAGGCTAAAAACCAATAACAGCAATAACAAAAATACAGATAAAAATTTTAATTTTATTACAGAAAAATATTTTAGAAGCTTACATTTAGAACTCAATTTGTTCAATTCAGCAAACAATGAATAAGCATCTACTGCCGGACATGGTGGCTCACACCTGTAATCCCAGCACTTTGGGAGGCTGAGGCGGGCAGATCATCTGAAGTCAGGAGATCGAGATCAGCCTGGCCAACATGGTGAAACCCCAATCTCTACTAAAAAAATACAAAAATTAGCCGGGTGTGCTAGCTACTCAGAAGGCTGAGGCGGGAGAATCGCTTGAACCCGGGAGGTGAAGGTTGCAGTGAGCTGAGATTATACCACCACACTCCAGACTGGGCAACAAGAGTGAAACTCTCTCAAAAAAAAAAAGCATCTTCTAAACACACAGACCCCAATTACTTACTAACTACTCCTTTTTTTTTTTTTAACATAAAGTTGTAGCTTTAAACACCCATCTGATAACGGGGGGAAATGATAATAGTGGGGAAACAGCATTTGTACTTCAACTTTAAAATGTTAGATATATATGCTAGGTGTGGTGGCTCACGCCTGTAATCCCAGTACTTTGGGAGGCCAAGGCGGGCAGATCACCTGAGGTCAGGAGATTGAGACCATCCTGGCTAACACGTGAAACCCTGTCTCTACTAAAAATACAAAAAATTAGCCGGGCGTGGTGGTGCGTTCCTGTAGTCCCACCTACTAGGGAGGCTGAGGCAGCAGAATGGCATGAACCCAGGAGGCGGAGCTTGCAGTGAGCCGAGATCGCGCCACTGCACTCCAGGCTGGGCGACAAAGCGAGACTCCATCTCAAAAAAAAAAAAAAAAAAAAAAAAAAAATATATATATATATATATATATATATATATATATATATAAATTAGCCAGGCATGGTGGTGTGCGCCTGTAGTCCCAGCTACTCAGGAGGCTGAGACTGGAGAATTGCTTGAACCTGGGAGGTGGAGGTTGCAGTGAGCCAAGATCGAACCACTGCATTCCAGCCTGGGTGACAGAGCAAGACTCCTTCTCAATAAATAAATAAATAAAATGTTAGATATATACATATTGTTGGCTGTATCTCTATAGTTACTTTGCTTCAAGACACTATGTGTTGTCGTGTGTGTGTGTGTGTGTGTGTGTGTGTGTGTGTATGTTCCTTTCCTTACCCATATGAGTATGTTGCTGGAGTAGGCTCACATTTTTCGTTCCTATTTCCTTACTCCATTTCTCAATCTACTGCAGCTTGGCTTTTCAGTCCAGTAATCCCAGTAAAAGTTGCTCTTACCAGAATAATTCATGACTTCTTACTTGCGTAAGCATTTGAGTCTTACCTCTCTTGGCCTAGTGACCCTGTTTCTCTTTGCATCTCTCTATACCCCTGGTTTCAGTAAAGCACTCTCTCCTAGTTCTCTTCCTATTTCTCAATTCCTTTCACTCTCTTTCATGGATTTTTTTTTCCTCTTTTAGACTCTTTAATATTGGTGTTCCCTTGCTTTTCATTCTCAGCTCATTATACTTTTCATCTGGTATGCTCTTCTTGTGTGACTTAGTTAGGTCTTTCTGTGGTCTGAATATATGTATTCTCCCAAAATTCGTATGTTGGAACTTAATACCCAATGTGATAGTATTAAGAGGCGGGGCCTTTTGGGAAATGATTAAGACATGAGTGGGGTTAGTGCCCTTATAAAAGATGTTGAAGGGAACTGCCTTGCTTCTTCTGCCTTGTGAGGACACAGCAACAAGGCAACATCTATGAAGCAGAGAATATTCCCCAGACACCAAATCTGCTGATTCCCTGATCTTGGATTTACCAGCCTCCAGAACTGTAAGAAAGAAGTTTCTATTGTTTGTAAATGACCCAGTCTGAGGTATTTTGTTATGCAGCCTGAATGGACTAAGACAGGTCTTACAACCTTGGTTAGCTACAATCAATCACTAGCAACTCCTCTCTCTCCAGTGCTGATCTTAATTTTATGTCCAACTGCATATTGGATATCTCACTATGGAGCACCCAGTATATCCAGAAATAAACTCATTCTTTTTTTTTTTTTTTTTTTCTGAGACAGAGTTTAGCTCTTGTTACCCAGGTTGGAGTGCAATGGTGCCATCTTGGCTCACCAAAACCTCTGCCTCCCGGGTTCAAGTGATTCTCCTGCCTCAGCATCCTGAGGCAGGATACTGGGATTACAGGCATGCACCACCATGCCCAGCTAATTTTGCATTTTTAGTAGAGACAGGGTTTCTCCATGTTGGTCAGGCTGGTCTCGAACTCTCGACCTCAGGTGATCTGAATGCCTTGGCCTCCCAAAGTGCTGGGATTACAGGCGTGAGCCACCACACCTGGCAACTCATCCTTCTTGTCCCGTAAAATGGCAAGTCTTCAGTATTCATCATCTCAGTTGTTGACACAATCATCTATCCAGACACCTAAGCCAAAATCCTTGTATCAGATTAAATTCATCCCTTCCTTTTGACTTTCTGTATTTAGTTGGTCCCCAGATTTTGCTAATTTTACCTACTAAATATTTCTATCTGTCCCTGCCTCTAGCCTTGCTACCACTGCTATAATTTAAGCCTCATCATTTCTTGATTACTTCAATAGCTTCCTTTTTTTTTGGGGGGGGGAGGTGCAAATTCTTTTCCATCTAAAATACCAATTGGACCCAATCTCCTGCTTAGATCTCTCTGATCCTGTTTCATTATCTGTAAATTGCCTAACCCTTTTGAATGCTATAAAAGGTTTAATGTGACTCACAACTTGCCTAACTCTGGGTTCACTTCATGTTCTAGGAATACAAAACCATTTTTAGTTCTCTGACATAACATCTTAATTCCATATTCTTTGTCTTTCCCATACTATTTTCTGTATCTAGAATGCTCAATATTTTCCTTTATAAGTAGTGCTGTTTTTTTTTTTTTTTTTTTTTGAGATGGAGTCTTGCTCTGTCGTCCAGGCTGAAGTGCAGTGGCACAGTCTCAGCTCACTGCAACCTCTGCCTCCTGGGTTTAAGTTTGTCCTGCCTCAGCCTCCTGAGGAGCTGAGACTACAGGTGCATGCCACTATACCCAGCTAATTTTTGTATTTTTAGTAGAGATGCGGTTTCACCATGTTGGCCAGGATGGTCTGAATCTCCTGACCTCGTGATATGCCCACCTTGGCCTCCCAAAGTGCTGGGATTACTGGTATGAGCCACCATGACAGGCAGAAACAGTGCTTTCTCTGTCCTATTTAAGAAATGTTTGAGTACCTAAAATTATAAAGGTGTTATTGTTTTACCCTTTACATTGAGGTCCACAACGTATTTTGATTTTTTTTTTCAGTATGAGTAGGCATCAAGGTTACTTTCTTTCCACATGATATGCAATTGCCCCAGCACTACTTATTGACATGTCAATTTTTCTCCACATTACTACAGTGTCACCTTTGCATAAATAAAATGTTCACATAAGCATCTGTTTGAGAACTCTATACAGATCCATGTTTCTATTTTCTATCCTTACGCCAGTACCACAATAATTTTTATAGCTGCTTTAGCAGTAATATGTGGTGGTATAAATCCTCCAACTTTGTTCTTTTTCTAGATTGTCTTGGTTGTTCTTGACCTTCCCAATTTCCATATAAATTTTGGAATCAACTTGCAATTTAATACACACACACACACACACACACACACACACACACACACACACACACACACTCTCACGCCCTCCTGGTATTCTAGTAGAGATTACTCTAGATCTACTAAATCAATTTGGTTAGAAGAATATCTTTAGAATATTTAGTCTTCCAGGCCGGACACGGTGGCTCACGCCTGTAATCCCAGCACTTCGGGAGGCCAAAGCGGGTGGATCACAAGGTCAGGAGTTCAAAACCAGCCTGACCAACATGGTGAAACCCCATCTCTAGGCCGGGTGTGGTGGCACACGCCTGTAATCCCAGCACTTTGGGAGGCGGAGGCAGGCTTGAGATCAGGAGTTCGACACCAGCCTGGCCAACAAGGTGAAACCCCATCTCTACTAAAAATACAAAAATTAGCCAGGCATGATGGCAGGCACCTGTAATCCCAGCTACTTGGGAGGCTGAGGCAGGAGAATCACTTGAACCCGGAGGTGGAGGTTGCAGTGAGCCAAGATTGTGTCACTGCACTCCAGCCTTGGTGACAGAGCAATACTCTGTCACCCCCCCCAAAAAAAAGAAAAAAAAAGATACCCCATCTCTCCCATCTCTACTAAAAATACAAAAATTAGTCGGGCGTGGTGGCACATGACTGTAATCCCAGCTACTCAGGAGGCTGAGGCAGGAGAATCACTTGAACCTGGGAGGCAGGGGTTGCAGTGAGCTGAGATCATGCCTTTGCACTCCAGCCTGGGTGACAGAGCAAGACTCGGTGTCAAAAAAAAAAAATATCTAGTCTTCCAATCCATGAGTATAGCCATTCATTTGGGTCTTCTGTAATTTTTCTCAATAACATAATTTTCAGCATACAGTTCTTACACATCTTTCATAAGATTTATTCCTAGCCGGGCGCGGTGGCTCATGCCTGTAATCCCAGCACTTTGGGTGGCCGAGGCGGGCGGATCACGAGGTCGGGAGATCGAGACCATCCTGGCTAACACGGTGAAACCCCGTCTCTACTAAAAATACAAAAAAAAAAAAAAATTAGCCAGGCACGGTGGCAGGCACCTGTAGTCCCAGCTACTCAGGAGCCTGAGGCAGGAGAATGGCATGAACCCAGGAAGCTGAGTTTGCAGTGAGCCGAGATCGCACCACTGCACTCCAGCCTGGGCGATAGAGCAAGACTCTGTCTCAAAAAAAAAAAAAAGAAAGATTTATTCCTAATAGTAGTGGGCTGAATCCTATCCCCAAAGAAATCAGGTGTTAATCCTTGGAACCTATAACTGTTACCTTATTTGAAAAAAGGGTCTTTGCAGATGTGATTAGGGTAAGGATCTTGAGACAAGGAGATGATCTTGGATTATCCAGGTGGGCCCTAAATGTCATCACATTGTCCTTATATAAGAGAGGTAGAGGCTGGAGTGATGTGGCTTCAACCCAAGAAATGTCAGCAGACATCAGAAACTGGAAAAAGCAAGGAACAGATTCTTACTCAGAGCCTCTGGACAGAGCACATCTCTGTTGACACCTTGACTTCAGACTTCTGGCCTCCAGAAGTGATAGAATACGTTCTTTTTGGTTTTGTTTTTGTTTTCTGAGACGGAGTCTTGCTCTGTCACCCAGGCTGGAGTGCACTGGTGCTATCTCAGCTCATTGCAACTTCTGCCTCCCGGGTTCAAAGGATTCTCCTGCCTCAGCCTCCTGAGTAGCTGGGACTACAGGCACGTGCCACCATGCCTAGCTAATTTTTGTATTTTCAATAGAGACGGGGTTTTACCATGTTGGCCAGGATGGTCTCAATCTCCTGACCTCGTGATCCGCCCGCCTCAGCCTCCCAAAGTGTTGGGATTACAGATGTGAGCCACCACGCCTGGCCATAAGTTTGTTTTAAACCACAGAGTTTGTGGTAATTTGTTACAATGGCCATAGGAAACTCAAACACTAGGTATTTGAAATTGTTGATGCATTTGTATATCAATTTTTTTTAAATTCTTTTTTTTTTTTTTTTTGTGACGGAGTCTTACTCTGTTTCCCAGGCTGGAGTGCAGTGGCGTGATCTCGGCTCACTGTGAACTCCGACTCCCAGGTTCAAGCGATTCTCCTGCCTCAGCTTCCCGAGTAACTGGGATTACAGGTGTGCACCACCATGCCTGGCTAATTTTATTTATTTATTTAGAGATGCAGTTTCACTCTTGTTGCCCAGGCTGGAATGCAATAGCGTGATCTCCGCTCACTGCAACCTCTGCCTCTCAGGTTCAAGCGATTCTCCTGCCTCAGCCTCCTGAGTAGCTAGGATTACAGGCACCCACCACCATGCCTGGCTAATTTTTGTATTTTTAGTAGAGACAGGGTTTTATCATGTAGGCCAGGCTGGCCTCAAACTTCTGACCTCAGGTGATACGCCTGCCTCAGCCTCCAAAACTGGTGGGATTACAGGCATGAGCCACTGTGCCTGGCTAAAAACTCGTTTTCTAATTCTTTAACGCTAGCACATAAAAATACAATTGATTTTTATAGCTAACTGTATCCAGCAACTTGCTTAAAATCACTTAATACTAAGTGTGTAGATTACTGTAATTTTATGTATAAAATGATAGACTATCATGCTTTCTCAGGATAACAGGTTTATGTATTTCTTTCCAATCCTTACACATTTTCCCTTGCCTTTATGCATTGCTGGGATCTGTAGTACAATACTGAAGTACATCCTATCTTTTGACTTTGTAACTACGAGAAAGTATTCTGTTCCAAATTTAAAATATGCAACTAGTAAAACTTTTAAAAACACAGTAAAACACCAGCCAAAAAAATAAACAACAGCTTTCTAGTTAAATCGAAAGGTCTTTTCTTAAGCCCTTCTCATGATTCTGCATCAGTGGACACTGCTTATTAACCCATTCTTTTTTGTTTTTTTTTTAAATTTTTTTGGGACAGTCTCGCTGTCGCCAGGCTGGAGTGCAGTGGCATGATCTTGGCTCACTGCAATCTCCACCTCCCGGGTTCAAGCGAGTATCCTGCCTCAGCCTTCTGAGTAGATGGGATTACAGGAGCCCGCCACCACATCCAGCTAATTATTGTATTTTTAGTAGAGATGGGGTTTCACAATGTTGGCCAGGATGGTCTTGATCTCCTGACCTCATGATCTGCCTACCTCGGCCTCCCAAAGTGTCGGGATTACGGGCGTGAGCCACCGCGCCTGGCCTGTTAAGGCATTCTAAAGCATTCTTCTTCCCTATCCAGCTTCTGCTTTTCCTCTTCTAACCCGTTACAGTCAGGCATTTCCAAGATTTCGCCTTAGACCTTTTCTCTTTGTATATTAGTCCTTGTTAGCTATTGGGAAACATTTTAAGGCCCATTATTATTCAGAACCAGTCCAGCTTCAGGTGCTTTCCTTTTCTTCAGGAACAAAACAGAAACCTATTATACTTTCCTTTTTAGGAAATGCCGCCGGGCGCTGTGGCTCAAGCCTATAATCCCAGCACTTTGGGAGGCTGAGGCGGGCGGATCACCTGAGGTTGGGGAGTTCGCGACCAGCCTGACCAACATGGTGAAAACCCGTCTCTACTAAAAATACAAAATTAGCTGGGCGTGGTGGCGCATGCCTGTCATCCCAGCTACTCGGGTGCCTGAGGCAGGAGAATCGCTTGAACCCGGAAGGCAGAGGTTGTGCCGAGCCGAGATCGTGCCATTGCACTCCAGCCTGGGGAACAACAGTGAAACTCCGTCTCAAAAAAAAAAATAATAATAATAATAAATAGGTTTAAAAAAATGCCATACTTTCCCCTGGCCCAGGTTCTGTTCCTAACCGTGGAATGCAGTCTTCTCTGTGTCTGCCCTTTTGTGCTGTGCTCGAGGGGAATCTTCTCACTTTACTGGTTTTACTAATAAACAGAAGTTACAAAGGTCCCCAAATCTTTCCAATGTTTTGGTTCCTGATCTATATGCAGATTCCTTTTTGCAGGAAAGTGCATGGGGCGCCACAACGGTGGCTGTCAGAAAGCTGGCTGGCTCAGAGGCCTCAGAGTGAGTAGCATTTGACAGGGTCTAGCTTTTGTGTTACAGGACCAAAGAAGCTGAATCATGTTCATTAGAAGCTGCTGCATAAAAACCAATATACCAGTGTATTAATTTGCAATGAAAAATACGACCGTCAAGGAAAACGGCTATTCATTTCATTTGGCCAGGGCGTTCTCCCTTTGTAGGAAAACTATACGGGAATCAAAATAATATTCAGAATTGTATTTATTGAGAAAAGGAACAGAATAAAAGGTCCAGTTTTATGATTAAAATATTTAATGGAATCACATTAAGCTTTAATAGAGAGATGAGACTATCTCTACTACTAGAACCAGATAGTTTTGTATACCACACTTCACTTTAGAAATATTCACTTCCCAGGGTTTTCTTGGCTCAATTCCTGAGTTAGATATATTATTTCTTTCAGTAAGGTTTGCTCTGGCCAGAGACGTTCATTTCTGGTTTGATCCACCCTGGATTGACCCATAATATAATTATTACAAGACAATCTTTATTTTCAAGAATTTGGAGAGTATCTGTTGAACCCCAATACCGCTCAGCATACACCTGCATACTAGACGCTGGCAGTTAAATCCTCACTTATTTCTACTCATTCGTGAGGGGGGAAACAAGGAATGAGAAAAAAAGGAAAAGAAAATCATCAACAGCCCCCAATGCCAGGCAGCCTGGCACGCAGCACACGCCCTCAAATCTGGTGAAGGAATAAACGCAGTTTCCTACTCCTTTCGCCGAATGCAATTCAGAAAAGCATTGCAGAGCACATCTCCTTCCAGGCTGGAAACGCTGCCAGAACGCAGCTCTAGCTTCGCCTCCGCCGGGGGACTCCGCCCTCTCCCCCAGCGCTCCAAGAGGAGACCGCAGGTCCGCGAAAACTGAAAACGCGTCTACTGGACCAGGTCTCCTGTTCATCTTATTTCCCCATCACTCACAGCACTCACTCCCCAGCTATTAAAACATCAAAGAAAAGAAGAAAAGAAAGAAAAGAAAAGAAAAGAAAAAGAAAGAGAAAGAAAGAAAGAAATGTGGGAAGAATAAGACACTAGGGTTAGGATGAGGGAGAAAGGCTTCAGCATAACACAGTTGCATCTCTCAGCCCCGGAAACTCATCCCGTCATCCCCACACTCTCTCTAGGGAATTGGGCCCCACTTCAGAGATCCAGAAACAAAAATTGCAGCGTCGAGATCGTTAGAGCCGAGTCTACTTCTTTCGCCGGTTGGGCCTCAGAGCCCCAAAGCCGCCCAGCTAGACTGCGCGACTGCACGGCGGACCAGCGCGCGCCGCCAGCTCGAGGCTTCCGGCGGACACCGGGAAACTGAGCAGACTGCCCGTCCAGACATCTGAGGTCGGCCGCACTCCGAACCGTGCCTACAGCCGGGTCCGCAGAGGGGGGCCGCTCCCCGCGGTCGCCCGGTCCGGTCGGGTCGCGCCCGTCCTTTCTCAGGATGACCGCGTTCCTTCCGCCCAGAGAGGGCAAAGAGTCCCGCTCCCTCGTGTGCACCTCCCGCCCGCGCTCCGGAGCGCCCCCTAGGAAGAAAGCCCGAGCGGCAGCCACGCCTCGGTGGCGATTTTATTAGCGCTCCGTTGGGGTGGCCCGGCTGCCGGCGAGCGGGGTTTCCCCGCCCCTCCCCCCTTCCCCTCCCCCAGGCGGCCGGAACCTCCCTGCGGGGCGGAGTGATACCGGCGGCGGCGTAGAGCGCGGCGCGGCCTAGGGGCGCCAGGGACTGCGCGGGGCGGGCGGCGGCGGAGGGAGGAGGGGAGAGAGGCGGGGCCGGGGCGGGTTGTTGTGAGGCGACTGCGCTACTGCCGGAGCGGGGCGGTTATGGCGGCTCCATATTAACAGCCTCCTCCTCCTCCGCCGCCGCCGTCTCCTCCTCCTCCTCCTTTCCCTCCCGCCAGCTCTCTAAGCCATCTCCCCCTTCACCCTGACGCCTACCTCTTCCCCTCACCTTTCCCCCTCCCCTGTTCTACCATGCCCGGCATGATGGAGAAAGGGCCCGAGTTACTGGGGAAGAACCGATCGGCCAACGGCAGCGCCAAGAGCCCGGCAGGCGGCGGCGGCAGCGGCGCCTCGTCCACCAACGGCGGGCTGCACTACTCGGAGCCCGAGAGCGGCTGCAGCAGCGACGACGAGCACGGTGGTAGCCTCGAACTCCTCCCCGCCAGCCCGCCTGCCCCCCTCCCTCTTCCCCTCCCCCAGCCCCCTCCCCTCGCCGCTCTCCCGCCCTCCCTCCCCTCAGAGCCCGGGCGCTGCGGTAGCCTCGAACTCCCGGTGCAGTGCAGCAGCACCCCCGCGACCCCCGTCCCTCCGCCCTCGACCAATCCTCCGCCCTTGCCCCCCCTCCCCGCCCCCATCCACTGCCATCTCCTGGAGTGCCCCGAGTTAATATCTTCCCATCCACCCGCCGCTTCTTTCCTCCATCTAGCGATTTTTATTTTTTATTAAGTGTCTCTTCCTTTTTCTTTCTTTTCTTCTTTTTTATTTTTTTTATATATATTTTTTGGCATCGCTTTGCAGATGTTGGGATGAGAGTCGGAGCCGAATACCAAGCTCGGATCCCTGAATTTGATCCAGGTAGATACATTTGCTTAAGCAAAATCTTATCTTCCCTTTCCTGGGCTTGGTTTGGGGTGGACGGGCTAGGGGTCCGGGCATGGGGCCGGGAGGGGATGTGGGCTTGGGCTGGGCGGGCATCCGTGGCGGGGAGGCTGTCAGGCTTGGCCGGGCTGTGACACTGGGCGTGTGGGCAGATGTGTGCACTGCAAGGTTAACATGGTTCCCTTCGGAGGCCACTTGCCCGCTGGTGGCATCGCCTTCCTGACCCTTGAGCTGGAGCGGGGTCGGGGTGAGCAGAGGGAGACGGCCCTTGGCGGAGTCCAGGGTCCGAGGCCGCGGGCTGGAGGAACAGGCGTGCAGACTGTGTGGACGAACCGTGCAAATGTCAATTGCCACCTCGCTCGCCTCGGCACCGGGGCGGGCGGCGGAGGCCAGGGCGGCTGTCACCGGCTGGGGAAGCCAAGGGCGAGCCCTGCCGACCCGCGCGCAGCGGGGATTGTCTCTTTCCTTTCTTTTTGGCTAGGCGGTGTAGCTTTGGTCGCGGCAGCCCTGCGGAGTGCGGGAGCCGCGGAGAGAAAGGGGTGGGGGAAGGGGGTGGGGAGACGCCAGCGGCAGGCACACCTCGCTCGCCAGCCAGCCCTGGGAAGTTAGACCACAGGACAGTGGCTGCAGCTGCCAAGGAGACATTTTCTCCCCGAGCAGCCAGGTTCCAGCGTCCTCTGCCAACCCAGCTTGCGGGCTCCCTGTCTACTTTTCTCCAAACAGGCTCCCCGGCGGTCACGAGATTTCAGCTTGTGCGGGGATTGGGCGAGAGTTCCGCATATGGAGGCGCCCTTGCTGGAGCCTCTCGGAGTGGAGCGCATTTCCTTCTCCCCACCCTGCCCGAGACCCTTCTCAGTTCAGGCTTTGGACAGACTTTCAGAGGGGCCCACCTTTTTATTTCCCTCCTTACAGTTCGTCAATTTTTTTGCCTGGTGCCCGTTCATAATATTGCGTTTGTGTCAGACCTTCGATTTCTATGTTAGATATTAAAGAGTTTCCTTGTATTTTCCTGGGGAGAAACAGAATGTTTAATTATTAGAATACAGAGGTGTATTTTTTGTCCCTCCTCTACCTGTTAGGAAATGCAAAATGATATTTACCAACCATTTGGATTTCAGATAGCAGCTCCTCCTCCTGTCCCAAGTGAGGAGGATAAAAAGTAATGAGTGTTAAAATGATTGTCAGGACAGTTTCATTTTTAATAGGTGAAAACAGTGATGCAAGAGTGTTCACTAGATTTGGGTTGCCTTCTAAATGACTGGCTGGGAATACATTTTATTTAAAGACTATCAGTGTATATACTGATGGGCTTCAAGTAATTTTAAATGTTTTATGAAGCTAATTTTCTTTATTGATGTTGCTAGTAGGTGAATGGCACTTTCACACCACTCTGCTCCCTCTGGGTTTACTTGACATTTGGAAGGAGCACACTTTGGCTTTAAGAGACTGAATTGAGGCCGGGTGCCGTGGCTCATGCCTGTAATCCCAGCACTTTGGGAGGCTGAGGCGGGCAGATCACCATGTCAGGAGATCGAGACCATCCTGGCTAACACAGTGAAACCCCGTCTCTACTGAAAACAAAAAATTAGCCGAGCGTGGTGGCACGCACCTGTAATCCCAGCTATTCGGGAGGCTGAGGCAGGAGAATCGCTTGAATCTGGGAGGCTGAGGTTGCAGTGAGCTGAGATCACGCCACTGCATTCCAGCCTGGGTGACAGAGTGAGACTCCATCTCAAAAAAAAAAAAAAAAAAATCTGAATTCCTAACTCCCAACTCTTCTTTTTGTGGTCTGAGCAAGCCACACACACTATCCCTGCACCTCAGTATTCCTGGCTAGAAAAACTTTTTTTTTTTTTTGAGATGAAGTCTCGCTCTGTCTCTCAGGCTGGAGTGCAGTGGCGAGTGCAGTGGCGCGATCTCGGCTCACTGCAACCTCCACCTCCCGGGTTCAAGTGTGATTCTCCTGCCTCAGCCTCCTGAGTAGCTGGGACTACAGGCACGCGTCACCATGCTCAGCTAATTTTTATATTTTTAGTAGAGATGGGGTTTCGCCATCTTAGCCAGGCTGATCTTGAACTCCTGACCTCGTGATCTGCCTGCCTCAACCTCCCAAAGTGCTGGGATTACAGGTGTGAACCACCCACCGCGCCCAGCCTATAAAAACTATTTAATGGAATTGTTACCAGGATTAAATGATGGGCATGTGGCAGGTAATTCTATAAAGATTAAAATTTGTAATTATGAAGAATTATTCTGGATATATTCACACCTTTCTGATTTGGAGCTTTCATTGGGAGTCTCCACCTCAGCAGCTACAATTATTTCTTAAGTTAATTTATCTGTCTTTTTGCCCCAATGGGTAGATTTCTGAGTCAATATTTATTTCATAGACAACTATATACAGTTTTATTAGGAGTCTTGTGCTTAAGAGCCAGACTTAATGCTGGAACAAACTTGTACATGCCATAGCATTACATTGGAAAGCATTGATCTAATCATTGGAAAGCATCTTTTTTGTTTCAGGATAAACTGAACACTGGAACAAATTTCCAAATTTTGAGAATAATCACTTAGAATAATATTAATGTGGTTTTACGTGACCATTGTTAACCACCTTAATCCACAATAATATTTTGCTTATTTTGAACCCGAATAGAATATTTGAGGAGAAAAAAAATCACTGAAATGTGTTTAAAGTCATTAAAGTCATATTTTCAATTTATTTACTCAGACTAATTTAATTTTATTATTAGAATAAGGCTAGACATCACTTTCTTTAAGTTCACTTACTCATTTTCTGCTTAAGAGTCTTCTCCAGAAGCATACCGAACCCAAGGATAGAATTAAAACTGACTACCATTTAAACTTAGGAGGGCTTTTCTTACCTGTTAATTAATTTTCTTACCTGTTAATTTGATTAATCTTATCAATCAAATGTAGATGATCAGTTATTGGGCATTTTTTACAGGGAAATACTGGGCCTCTGCCATTCAACATTATACTGCTGATCTATTTTATTATAAATGTTGTGCTGTTGTGTTTTTCACATCAATATAATTAGGTGGGAATATAAACACATTACCTTGGGAAAAATAATAGACGAAAAGTTTTTTTTTGACAGAGTCTTGCTCTGTCACTCAGGCTAGAGTGCAGTGGTGCGATCTTGGCTCACTGCAACCTCCATCTCCTGGGTTCAAGCAATTCTCCTGCCTCAGCCTCCCGAGTAACTGGAACTACAGGCACGTGCTACCGTGCCCGGCTAATTTTTTTTTTTTGTATTTTTGTAGAGAAAAGGTTTCACCATGTTGGCCGGGCTAGTCTTGAACTCCCAAAGTGTTGGGATTACAGGCTTGAGCCACTGCACCCTGCCAAAAAGATATTTATTAGTTATGGAAATTGAGACATGGTTAGCTCCTCTCTCTTCTCTTTCTCATTATCTTTGTCTCCTAAACCACTCAATCCATCTTTATGGAGATTGTTGACGCATAGTTCTAGAAGTCATTTGAAAGAAAAATTCCTTGGGTGCTGAGTTTGTAAAATCTGCTGTGATCAGAATGTAGAAAAATTAAGAGGATTTTTTATGTAGGCTAATTTTATTGGAAAAGGTGATAGTGATGGTGATAAAAATTAAGCAGGTAAAGAATGAATTGGCCAGGGGCTATCGCTCATGGGTATAATCCCAACGCTCATGGGTATAATCCCAGCATTTTGGGAGGCTGAGGTGAGAGGATCGCTTGAGTCCAGGAGTTTGAGACCAGCCTGGGCAATATAGTGGGACCCCGTCACTACAGAAAATTCAAAAATTAGCCAAGTGTTGTGGCATACCACATCTGTACTTCCAGCTACTGAGAAGACTGAGGTGGGAGATCACTTGAGTCCAGGAAGTTGAGGCTGCAGTAAGCTATGATGGTGCCACTGTGCTATACCCTGGGTGACAGAATGAGACTCGGTCTCAAAAAAAAAAAAAAAAAAAAAATTTATTAAAGTGATTATTTTAGGAAATATGAGAAGAATTGAGGTTTATACTGGAATTACTGAAGTTAAGAGATTAGGAACAGTTTACCTTAATTATGGAACCATTGCTAATAATGTCTTTACTAACTATATTTCTGATTATTTTGTTTCCATTGTTCACTAGATCTTCCCAACTTTTATTTAGTGCCTATTAACTGTACTTACATCATGAGAACAGTTTTTGTGTGTAGAGCCTAATTTCTTATATGTCTTTAATCTAATATGGCATAATAGCCTTGGATGAACCACCTGACTTCTCTAGGCCTTAGTTTTCTCGTTTGTAAAAGGATGATGATGTTAAGAATATTACAAGATTAAGCGAAAAATACTGTATATAAAGCAGTGGTTTTCAAAATATTTTACTTACATATCCATGAAATAATTTTGAAAAAAGATTTACATATTTTTAGTCAACATCTATTACTTGTCACTGAGTTTAAATAGTTGAAAAATATAATCTGTAGTGTATTGAAAATATTAATACTTTGATAATGAAGTCTATATCTTTATTTTAAATGTATCCAATTAAATATAAATACTACAGTGATGTAATAGTACTATTTTGTAAAATATGTAGACAAGCTTCTAACATTCTGAAAGTTTACATTGTTCCTTTTCGTCTTTGAAGTCATTTCCATGCGTTTTCTCCACAGAATTTTATCTTATATAATTTTTTTTTTGTGCTGTTAAGTGCTTTATTGGGCCAGCGCAGTGGCTCATGCTTGTAATCCCAGCATTTCGGGAGGCCAAGGCAGGTGGATCCCTTGAGGTCAGGAGTTCAAGACCAGCCCGGCCAACATGGTGAAACCCCATCTCTACTAAAAATACAAAAAATTAGCTGGGTATGGTGGTGGGCACCTGTAATCCCAGCTACTTGAGAGGCTGAGGCAGAATTGCTTGAACCCGGGAGGTGGAGGTTGGAGTGAGCCGAGATTGCACCATTGCACTCCAGCCTAGGCGACAGAGTGAGATTCTGTCTCAAATGAATAAATAAAGTAAAATAAAATAAAGTGCTTTATTGATCACCTGTGAGTAAGGTTCTGAGTGTTACATCTCTTCTGGCTTGAGTTATTACAATTAATGCATAATTGATTAAAACTCTAGTAGTTATGGTGCCTTGAGTAAAGGAGTGTTTCCTGACACCCTGTTTGAAACCCTGGAGGGTTTAACATTTTGGGTCATGTACTCTTGTAAGGTTTGGAATGCATGAGAGATGGTGCCCTTTTATTTTTTTTTAAATGAGAGACGGGCATTTGTGAAGAGAGATGATGGAAGTAGAATGAGTCTAACCTCTTATCATTTGACCACATGTGAGTTTTCAGGCAGATTGTCTTAGGAAAGAGAACACAGGGAAGTTAAAGTTCTGAAAATTGATTCTCTTGAAACTTACTTGTGCTCATGTGCCCCAGGAAAGTCTTTGTTTACCCAAGTTTGAAGTTGGTATATATTAAGTATATAATTTAGAACCTAGTATATAAGTAGTAAAATGTTACAGTATATTTAGTACATTTTAATATTCTCAGTATTTAAGTTATTTATATAGTATATTTGTTCCATGATCTTCTTCAAAGTCCTTATTTTTAATGTCCTAAAGGAAATCTAAAAAGTAATAGATTTTTATTTTTATTGATGTGGAAATCCTAGTTTATTGAATTGTATTTTCCCTTCCTAGTTGTTGGTTTTCTCCAGCAGTCTTATAAATGTAAGACTCCAGTTAAAAGATCTAATAATTTCAAAGTGATTAACCTTTAAATGTTTTATCTAAAACTGAAGACAATTGATTGTTCAACAATTTTATTTTCAGAACTGATATGCTACTATAGTCTTTTAAAATTATGGTAGCTTGCTATCTAGGTTTTGGTTTGTTTTTTAATCTATTCAGAAGGTAAGGTACTTTAAGTCATGGTTGTTTTGTTGGTGAGTCAGGTTCGAGTCTCAGTACTGTTTCTAAATATCAGATAGTTTTGAGGTATAATCTTAAATATTGTTACAGATAAAAACAAAATAAACATGGGGTTAATGTCTATTTAATGTTTTAGTTCATTCTGACTTTTACAATGAAAAAGGTAAAACTTATTGGATACAAAGCATCCCAAGAGGTAGATAAATTATTTTTAATAGTACATGTTACTTTCTCCTATTTTATAGGAAAGGAATCACGTCTGAATTGTGAGAAAAACATAAAGGTCATTACAGCTATTCAATTTCATTTTCAAGGGGTTGGCGAGAGAGGACATCAGCCATTTTTGAGATATATTCCCTTGAGGTTTTATTCATTTGTAGTTGATACGGTGAGAAGAAGCCTTTTTAGGATAAAGAAGGAAGGAACTTAAGAAAGAACTGTCTTCAATAAGCGTATACTAGTAATAATAATTAAATCATAGATAATGCTTACCATATGCCACGTACTTACATTCATTTAATTTTTGAGCAACTCTGTCAGATAGGTACTCTCATCATCCATATTTTTAGAGATAAGGAAAACTGAGGCACAGACAGATTAAATAGATTTATCCAAGGTGACACAGCTACCAAGTAGCAGAGCTGGTATTCAGATTCTGGGAGTTGGGCTCTATAGTTCATACTCTTAACCATTGCACTAAAATATCCCTCATTTCCTGTATCAGTCATCTCTTGGGCCTAGTTGACACATACATAATTGAAAATAGTAGAGTCCAGTTCAGAGTTAGGGAAGGAAAATTGTGAAATGCTTAATTAGGCATTCTCTGCTATCAGACAGGATTGCTCTATGTATGCCTCTCCTGTATCCTCTACCCGCTCACCCATATTGGAAGAGCTGTTAGTTCCCACAGCTTGGATACCAGTTTCTGTCAGATTGAACCCTTAATTACAATGCTAAGAATTTTTTTGGAAACTTATTTATTGAGACAGGGTCTTGCTCTGTTGCCCAGGCTGGAGTGCAGTAGTGTGGTCATGACTCACTGCAGCCTCGAACTCCTGGGCTCAAGCGATCCTCCCACCTCAGCCTCTTGAGTAACTGGGACTACAAGTGCACGCGACCACATCCAGCTAATTTTTTGTAGTTTTAGTAGAGACAGGGTCTCACTGTGTTTCCCAGACTGGCCTCAAACTCCTGGGCTCAAGCCATCCATCCTCCTTGGCCTCCCAAAGTACTGAGATTATAGGTAAGAGCCACTGCACCCAGCCTGTAGCTGTTATTTTTTTATGGGAAAAAATTTAAAAAATAGTTTTAATACCTGTTTGAGAAGGGCCATTTAATGAAGATATTTTAATTCAGACTTTCTGTAAGGCAAGAATGAGATGCAAAGAAATTATGTTTAAATATTTAGCATGATATGCCATTAAGACTTGAGACTTAATGGAAAACTTTCTTTGTTGCATTTCATGTTCTGTTAAGTAGGATTTAAATGATCTTATTGTCATGATTCCATTGTGCAAAATAATCAGTTCCATATTAAAGGATTGAAGTTTAGGATATTCACTTTGTATAACGTTAGATTTTATGAATTAAGTAAAGGCTTCTGACCAACTTAAATAGGGTTTTTGTTTTATTACCATTGAGTGGATTGACTATTTTGTGTTTGTATTTTTGTTTACAGGGTGAAAACTTAAATATGTATCTTAATATTGAAGTTTTAAAAAGATATCTCAAAGTTTCTTTTTTTTTTTTTTTCGAGGTGCAGTTTTGCTCTTGTTGCCCAGGCTGGAGTGTAATAGAGCAATCTTGGCTCACCGCAACCTCCGCCTCCTGGGTTCAAGTGATCATCCTGCCTCAGCCTCTCAAGTAGCTGGGATTACAGGCATGCACCAACCACACCCAGCTAATTTTTGTATTAGTAGAGATGAGATTTCTCCATGTTGGTCAGGCTGGTCTTGAACTTCCGACCTCAAGTGATCCGCCCACCTCAGCCTCCCAAAGTGCTGGGATTACAGGCTTGAGCCACAGGGCTTGGCCAGTTTATTTCATTGAATATAAATTTCACATAATGAACTATAATGTGGCATTTTCCTAAATTCTCAGCTCATGCTTTTGTGTCCTCTTTTATTAAAGATGTGACAAAATACAAAAGGCTTTCGAATACTTTGGTAGTGTTTCTTCTTTCAGTTTTCTTTTCTTCTTAATTTTCCTTATAACATACATAGAATTTTAAGATAAATTTATATTTTATGGCAACGTATGATTTTTTAACTAAAATTTATTGATCAGTAATGATATATGATGCTTGTCTAAAAATAAAAATATTGAATGATACTATATTATTGCCTGATAGATAACTTCTCTAGATGGAGATTATAGTAGTAGTTCTCCTACCACTAGAAATGAATGTTCTTCATTCCAAGTATCTTATAACTTTATAAAGGATTACAGTTTAACCTCGGAATTATTTTAGTATTTTGTGTGAGTAATTTTAGAATTCTGGCTATTAATGGTAATTATCAGTACCACATAAAAGTCATTGATGAGCCGGGTGCAGTGGCTCATGCCTGTCATCCCAGCATTTTGGGAGGCCGAGGTGGGTGGATCACCTGAGGTTGGGAGTTCGAGATCAGCCTGACCAACATGGAGAAACCTTGTCTCTACTAAAAATACAAAGTTAGCCAAGCATGGTGGCGCGTTCCTGTAATCCCAGCACTTTGGCAGGCCGAGGCAGGCGGATCACGAGGTCAGGAGTTGAAGACCAGCCTGGCCAACATGGTGAAACCCCGTCTCTACTAAAATACAAAAATTAGCTGGGCGTGGTGGTGCATGCCTGTAATCCCAGTTACTCGGGAGTCTGAGGCAGGAGAATCGCTTGAACTTGGGAGGCAGAGGTTGCAGTGAGCCTAGATCGTGCTATTGAACAGCCTGGGCAACAAGAGTGAAACTTCATCTCAAAAAAAAAAAAGTAGCAATGCTTCATTTGTTGATAGTTTTAATGAATTAAATGCAACTAAGAATTAGGTAGACCAGAAGAATAACACTGAATGATAAAAATAATAGATAGAGTCTATAGGCATGTAATTTAGCTCTGGCATAGCTGTCTCAGCCCTTCAGGCTGTTGATTCTTAATTTATATGAAGGTTTAATAGGGCTTGATTTTTCTGACTTTCTAGGCTATAAAATATTATAAATTAGAGGCTGGGTATGGTGGCATGCAGCTGTGATCCCAACTACTTGGAAGGCTGAGGCAGTAGGATTGCTTGAGGCCAGCAGTTCGAGACCAGCCTAGGCAACGTAGCCAGACTTCACATCTTTAAAAAGAAAGAAAGAAATTAGAAAATGTTACTATTCTTCCAAGTCAGAAGTAGAAGTAGACTTTGAGATTATATTAAGAAGAAATTGCATTAACTTTTTTACCTTGACTTTTTTTTTTTTTTTTTGAGATGGAGCCTGGCTCTGATACCCAGGCTAGAGTGCAGCTGTGTGATCTCGGCTCACTGCAACCTCCGCCTCCCAGGTTCAAGTGATTCTCCTGCCTCAGCCTCCCAAGTAGCTGGGATTACAGGCGTGTACCAGCACACCTGGCTAATTTTCTCATTTTTAGTAGAGACAGAGTTTTGCCACATTGGCCAGGCTGGTCTTGAACTCCTGACCTCTGATGATCCGCCTGCCTTAGCCTCCCAAAGTGCTGGGATTACAGGCATGAGCCACTGCACCCAGCCTTTTTTATTTTTATTTTTCTTGACTTTAATATAGAGAATAGCACAAACTTATAAATATAAAATGTCATAAATGAACTTAAGTTTAAAAGTGAATAGCTGGCAGACCCTTAGCAAGAAATAAAATTAAATAAAAAGCAGACATAAGTGTTTAAAAATTACAGCACTCTTGACCCATTTAGATATGGGGCAAAACAGTACCTGAGGCATTCTTTCTCGTTTAAAAGTCTTGAGTTTTTAAAGATCATCTCTAAGTAATGTATGGAAGTTTATATCAGATTTATTACCTTCTGTCAAGTAGAGATATGTAATGTGCTGAAGAAAGTCTTTTTTACTTTAAAAGGGATAAACCAGCATTTGTAAAATTTCCTTAATTTTTATAAACAAGCTATTTACTCTATGTAATGTAAATCTGTTTTCCTTCTGTTTTCCTGTATTTTCTTTCCTTGTCCTCCTTTGCAGATACTGTACTAAAACTGAAATAAAGCTTACTTTTTTTTTTTGAGATAGAGTCTCGCTTTGTCATTCAGGCTGGAGTGCAGTGGCACATCTTGGCTCACTGCAAGCTCCGCCTCCCGGAATCACACTATTCTCTTGCCTCAGCTTCCCAGGTAGCTGGAACTACAGGCGCCCGCCACCATGCCTGGCTAATTTTTCGTTTTCATATTTTTAGTAGAGACGGGGTTTCACTGTGTTAGCCAAGATGGTCTCGATCTGACCTCATGATCCGCCCACCTCGCCCGCCCAAAGTACTGGGATTACAGGGATGAGCCACCGTGTCCGGCCAGCTTACTTTGTTTATACTTGTTTTCAGTGTAAATAAAATCCATCATATTCAAAGTAATTATTTTTTCCCCCAGGTGCTACAAAGTACACAGATAAAGACAATGGAGGGATGCTTGTATGGTCTCCATATCACAGTATCCCAGATGCCAAATGTAAGTTTTCTGAAATTGAATGTTAATGTCAGCAGGAGTTTATCACCCAATTCAAAATGTGACTTATATTTGTTTTTGGGTCTTTTAGATTCTCATAAAACAGTTTTGTCTTTGTTTTTATTATTATTCTTATTTTTTTTTAATGGAGGTTGTTATATTAGAATGTTTTTCCTTTTGGAAGATAGTGGGTTGATCATTCCAATTTGTGTCAGGCCCATGAAGAATGAAAAACCTAGGATCTGATGGCATTGCTGCTTAAATCCTCAAGCAGGGGAGGGAGTTACTATGTAGACATCTGCCCAGGCTTTTCCTCAGTATTTGGAGCGGTAAAGACATGCCTTCAAACTTCAAAGAGCCCACTATCATTACCATTTTAAAGAGGAAAGGGGAAAGAACTGACTTCAGCAGCCATCAGGTCATCTTTGTGCTCTCCATTTCTGGACGGAGACCTTCTGGATCATTGACCATGCACTTCTTGAATCATGGTGTGGCTTTAGACTTCAATGTGATGTAGCGGACCTGATCCTTTGCGGCACATCAGATATAGGAAACGTGCAGGTAACAACACTAAGATCCCCACCCCTCCATTCAGTTATCATTTAGTTTGTTAAATAACAACAAGAACAACAACGACACTGAACAGTTAATTCTAGCAGCTGTAAGATAAGCTTGTCTTTTTAGAATATTTACTAACATCTTAAAGGTGTCTGATTTATTTAGTCCCATGAAAATTAATGATATCCTATCGTGTATAGTAAGTCGAATCATGCTTATTGATGCAATAAGAGAGCTAAAAATTGAAAACCGAGTATGTTTCTGCTTACCTGATAAATCTTTCTATTTAAGAGCTGTAAAACACCAGCCAAAGGTCTAGCTGGTAGTCTAGAAATTGTGTGCCCTTGAAGCATTCCTAACAGAAAACATGAAATTATTCATCTGGCCTGGGACTGTTTAATGAGAACCTGAAAGAGACTATTAGTTTCCCAGGTTCAATCCTCATTACAGACAAAGGTTTTCATTCACAAACTGAGCATCAGGGTATCATTGAATTTTACTGGCTTAGTTCTGTTTTATACAATGGTTCATTTCTTAGCAAAGTGGAAACAAAATTCAGCCACAGAGTCCTGGTAGTGTAGTGTTCATGTGGAATATTTAAATAAAGGTCTAGGGCGATGGTTTTCAGCCCTGGAAGTGCATTGGAATCACTTGGGGAATTTTTTTTTTTTGAGTATTTATGTCTAGTCTCTTTCTCAGACCAATTAAGTCAGAGGCTTCAAGGGTGGATCCTGGATGTCTTACTTTTTAAAAGCTCCCACACTGATTGTAATGCATAGCCAGGGTTGGAAACCACAAGTCAATTGGTGGTGTTCAGCATATATTTAGACCTGTCATGTATTTAAGTGCTTTGGGCTGTAAACAAAATGTAATATTTGGGTTTTCTACACAAAAAGCTTACCCTTTGTGGGGAGATTTGATAGCATACATTTAAACATTTTATTATAATAGCATTATTGTTATAAGAGCATATTCATGTATTAGACTGTACTGACTAATCACAGCAAATACTTATAAAATTCTTAAAATGGACCAGGTACTGTTCTGGGCATTTTCCATTTATTAACTATTTAATCACAGGAGGAAGGTACTGTTTTTAACAACTATTTAGAGTGAGGAAACTAAGGTACAAAAAGGTCAAAAGTTACTTGGCCAAAGTAAAAAAAACAGCAATAAGCTGATGATCAAACCTAGGTAGACTAGCTCTTCCAGAATCAGGATTCTTAACCACTGCTTCTCAAAAATATTTCCAAAAAGTTAATTTATACATACACACACATATAAAAATTAATTAGAATCAAGGAAGAGCAATTTTATGGAGTTCACATAAAACTGAGTTCTGGTGAATGTGTCGGACTTCTCAGCAATGAGGCCTTGAAATAATAGCCAGTTTATCATCATTGAAACTGCTTATCTAAATAATTCTGTTGGCCTAATTACATATGGAAGATAAATGAAAGTGGAATACTCAAACATGCTTTGTATTACAAGCAGGAAGAGCTGAAGAAAATTCAGGAGTACTGAAGCATACTTAAATGTGTCATTGTTATGTATAACTGGCAGAACTATAAGCTATCCTTTATACATCAATCAAAAATGGAATGGTAAAGGCTTTGGATCAACTCTAAATATGTGAAAGGGTCTTAAACGGCTAACTCTCTTCAAATAAAGACTATTAGAAAAGAAATTATCTTAATATTTTATACAATAATTAGATCTATTGGCTACCCACAGATTGGTCTTTTTCTGCATACAAAAATATAGTAATGTCATTGAATTTAGTAAGTATAATGTGTAGTTGTAGAGATAAGTTATACTAAATAAAATTTTAAACCAGGTGAGCATCTGATCTTGCTATTACAAGTCTCTTTTTGTAACATTTCATGGGAGGTATCTTTGGCTATTTTTTTACCCTGGAATATAAATTGTTTTGCTTTGCTATGTTAAGAACAAAAGTAGACCTAGGTAAATTAATTAAATGAAAATAATTAATTATATACCATTATTTCATTGCAGTGGATGAATACATTGCAATTGCAAAGGAGAAGCATGGCTACAATGTGGAACAGGTATGTAGAGAAACACTTCAATAGTAAGGCTTGTCTCCATATTTACCAAATCCAGAGAATCTCATCATAGTTTCTGTCCTAACAAAGTGCATAAACTTGACCAGCTATTTTATAGATACCACAAAAGTCCTAGCAAAGAGTGACCTTTCAATATTAAGGAGTTTGCTTTTATAAACATTATTCATCTCAAAGGCTTAAATATTTTTCTCTCAGTATGTCTGTTTCTTATTCTACTTTGAGTTCTGAAAATTTCTGGAAGCCTTCAGTATTCCTCTGGCAAATGCTTTCCAAAATGAAAAGTTAAGATTTTGGTGTATTTTGGAGTCAGTGTACACAGATAGAACTTTAAAACAAATCTTTTATTTATAAAAAATTTTATTAATGATAGAGGTAATTCTCTTTTGACTTTTTGTTTTATAGGATCTAAAAATTAAACTTTACATTTAAGGGAATATTTAAGACTTTTAAATTTTGAATGAAATTACAAAAGGCTGTTTTTGTTAGATAACTTTAAAAGGATATATCTATATATGATATATCTGTCTGTATGTAGAGTTAAGTCTCTTCAAATAAAAATTATAACAAAATCAAGAAATTATCTTAATATTTTATACTATAATTTGATCTATTGGCTACCCACAGATTGGTCTTTTTCTGCATACAAAATATAGTAATGTCATTGAATTTAGTAAGTATAACATACATAGTCATGGAGATAAGTTATATTAAATAGACTATAATGTATTTATATAATGTATATTATGTAATATACTGTGTTATATATAATATACTATATATAGAGAGACAAATATATGGTACATTATCCTTAGTAATAAGGGAATGGAAAATATGGAAAAATGAAATGAAAGAGATCTTAAATCTCAACTAAGTATTTCAGCCTTTATCAGAATTAATAGTAAAATGGTAGATTTGTTTTAAGATAAGTAAGAAAGGTAAATTATCTGTAACCTGGGTTATCAAGAGCTAACTTTATAGTCCAATTACATGGTAAAGGAATATTTTTGTGAAATTGAGATATTTATTTTATCTATATCTGCCTAAATGTAATTAACTTTTGTGTGAATTCTGAAGCCTTTGATTGCCTATTTTGTTTTTAAGCCTTGCCTTTCTGTTTAATATTTGAGAAAGTTAATCCTTTAAAATAGGACTATACATATGTTCGTTTTCCTGTGTATTTTAAAGGACTGTTATCAGAGTACAGAAATTAACAAACTCAGTATTTAAAAAGTGGCTATATCTCTTAGAAAATAAAAGTTTGTGCCCTAAACGATGCTTAATACCTTATAATAAAGAGAAAGGCCTACTACTTAAAATAGAAAGGGAATTTATGGAATTTTTGGAAGTTGTCCATTTCAGTCTTTGTTTTAATTTGGTAATTAAGTCATTGAAGTTATTTATATGCCTCCTAATAATTCTGTTTATATGTTCTGATAATAAATAACTTAAATGTGGTTAAAAAATTGTTAAAGTTGCAGTGGAGGTACTTTTACTTCTTGGACATGGTTAGCCTGTGATACACTTGTAAAAGATTAAAACTTCAATATCTCCCTACAAAGCCCCAACTGAGCATTTCTGGCTTTGTGGCATCTGATCATTTCATTCAAGTATGGATTTACTGGAAAATTTCCTTTTAGCATATTTTTTCCTACATATTGACAAATTTTAAAATGTGGGTTAAACTCTTGGTGTGAACCTACAAATCTGCTTTGTAGTCACTCTCCTCAGCTCACTGTTTTTCCTAGATTCTGCAGCAAATATGGTATGTAAGAACATTCACTGTTCTGAGGCCCTGATTTAAAAGAAATAAATAAATGAGGTCTGCTACCTGGGCGCCCCTGATTTAAAGTCCCAAACTGTGAGTCTATCTTCAGTTGAAGTCATAGGCTTAATATTTTGATCTAATTTGTGTTTAACTTTCTTAAGTGTGATGGAACATAAGTCCATTAAAACCAAAGGGGAATGATTTCTCTTCAAAGGCACTTGGCATGTTGTTCTGGCATAAACATAACATTGAGAAGTCCCTTGCTGATCTCCCTAATTTCACTCCCTTTCCGGACGAGTGGACAGTGGAAGATAAAGTCCTATTTGAACAAGCCTTTAGTTTTCATGGAAAGAGCTTTCACAGGATTCAGCAAATGGTATGGTAATTTTAATCTTACTGTGGTTCATATGTGAATGATATCTTAAGCTACTATTGAACACGTCCTAATTATTAAATACAAAAACATTCTTCAATTTAATTTTAAAAACTATTTGGAAACAGGTATATTTGTATACAATCCTATTTTCTGCAACCACTCTTACATGACAGTTATGTGCTATTGCATTATAGTAAATTAGCTTTTATTTTGACTTACGTAACATGTAATAATATACATGTAATAGAGTTATTTCGTATGTTTATTGTTTCAGGAAAAAAAATTTCAACTTTATTTTTAAATGTTTCACTCTTTGACACGAGGATTTTTTCCAACTTATATATTTTTGGATATGAAAGTCACGTTTTAAAAAGTCCTTATTAGGCTGGGCGCGGTGGCTCATGACCGTAATCCAGCACTTTCGGAGGCTGAGGCAGGCGGATCATGAGGTCAGGAGATCGAGACCATCCTGGCTAACACGGTGAAACCCTGTCTCTACTAAAAATACAAAAAATTAGCCGGGTGTGGTGGCACGCGCCTGTCGCCCAGCTATTTGGGAGGCTGAGGCAGAAGAATAGCTTGAACCTGGGAAGCAGAGGTTGCAGTGAACCGAGATCACACCACTGCATTCCAGCCTGGGTAACAGAGCGAGACTCTGTCTCAAAAAACAAAAAACAAATTATTTCAATATTGTCCAGATGGTGCTGCTGCTTTTTTCTTTCTTTCTTTCTTTCTTTCTTTTTTTTTTTTTTTGGTGTGTGGAGAGAAACTGCTCTGTATTTCTAGTTCCTACATTTTTAGTATTGTGTCAAAATAATGTAAATCTGAGAAGTTCCTGCATTAAACTATTTTAACCTGAGTAGATGAAAATTAGATAATGTTTGCAAATATATCTAGGTGTCTTCCATAATGAAAGAGAACATTTTTGGTGGGGAAGTTGCATCCTTGTTTTCACTATGACAGATCAGTCAGTGCATGATCATCAGTCATTTTAATACTCAGAGACTTCATTTGATGGCCAAAGCCTGTTTGCATTATTTACCATTTTAAGACTGGATTTAAAACAAAGTTATTCAAAAAAATGTATTGTTAAGAATTGAATAGCTTTTCTTTAAAACATCTTGCTAAATGAAAGAAGCAAGACACAAAGGTCACATATTGTATGATTCCCTTTATGTAAAATGTCCAGAATAGGCAAATCCATAGAGAGAGAAGGCAGATTAGTGGTTGCCAGGGACTGGTGGAGGGGTAGAATAGGGAATGATTGCTAATGGGTACAGGATTTCTTTTTGAGATTATGAAAATGTTCTGGAATTAGATAGAGATGGTGATTGTACAAGTTAGTGAATTTGCCAAAACCACTAATATGTACACTTGAAATAGTGAATTTTATTTTATGTGAATTATATATATTGAATACTAACATGACTGCGCTGGGAACTTCTGGGGACATTCTCACCAAATTAGTTTGTGACCTCTTCCCCTCCTCTTCCAGAACAAATAGGAATATTCATTGAGAAATGTCAGTGACATTGATATGGGATACTGACTGTAGTAGTACTTTTTAGCTCTATAATTCATAAAGGTACCCATGAAATATTTTTTAATTATGCCTTTACTAAATAGTAATATCAAAATTATTATTCATTTTGTTTATGAATTAAACTTGCTGATATTAACATGATTTTTTTTAAGCTTCCAGATAAGACAATTGCAAGCCTTGTAAAATATTACTATTCTTGGAAAAAAACTCGCTCTAGGACAAGTCTGATGGATCGCCAGGCTCGTAAACTAGCTAATAGACATAATCAGGGTGACAGGTAGGTTGGTTACCTTCATATAGTTACATTGTTAGGGACACTACATTGGGTTGCTTACATTTCCTAAGGCAGAAAATTTATCACAACACATTGTAAATATTCCTTATTCTTACGTTTATGTTTCTACTCTGACAAGAAGAGCCAAGTGGTTAGAAGTTTTAATATTAAGAGCTCTTTCACCTCTTTTAATTTTAATCACAAATGCTTCCTTTTAGTATTGATATATTTAATACACATTTAGAATATATTAAAGAATATATTCTATGAAAGAAGCTCTTTTTATAATTACCTGAGTAACCGAAATCGTTATTATTGAGGCTAAATCTTTTGATAGTATAAAGTCATTTTGTTTCATTTTGTCTGTATTCTCCAATTGGAGGACTGAAATTTAAGTATTACCTCAATTTGTATGTGTTCCCATTTCCCAAATGGTATTTCTTTTTAAATCCCTTTCCCACTGGGTCTCTGTTTTTGAGCTAGAAGTGTTTGCTAAAAGGATTCTGTATACCCAATGAGATAAATGTTTCTGAATACTACAGAAATCTGAATTAAAAGCTCATCTTCTCAAGTACAACTCTTATTCTGTTAAATAATATTTAGTAAAATTATTAAGATATATATATATTACAGTTTGATAAGAGCACTAGAATACAATAAAAAGAAGGGAATTGGTTGGGTGCAGTGGCTCACGCCTGTAATCTCCGCACTTTGGGAGGCTGAGGCAGGCAGATCACTTGAGGTCGGGAGTTTAAGACCAGCCTGGCCAACATGGTGAAACCCCATCTCTACTAAAAATACAAAAATTAGCTGGGTGTGGTGGTGGGCACCTGTAATCCCAGCTACTTGGGAGGCTGAGGTGAGAAAATCGCTTGAACCCAGGAGGCAAAGGTTGCAGTGAGCTCAGATCGTGCCATTGCACTCCAGCCTGGGCAATAAGAGTGAAACACTGTCTTAAAAAAAAAAAAAAGGGAATTAAGTGTACTAATTTTTGTTTCTTCTCAGTGATGATGATGTAGAAGAAACACATCCAATGGATGGGAATGATAGTGATTATGATCCCAAAAAAGAAGCCAAAAAAGAGGTAATGATGATCATTAGAAGTGCTTGTGATTGTTCTACAAATCTGCTGAAAAAGAATGAACAGTACTTCATATTAAGAAAAACTTTTTAATGTAATGTTTTATGAGATAGTAAATTTCAGTGTTAATTAGCAATACAGTCGTACCTAGAACCCCAGTTAACCAAGCTGTTGAAAGTTGAAAATACCATTGAAACTGGAAAAAGATCTGAGTTTGTTTAAACTTAGCATTTACTAGATATATGACCTCATCCAATTTAGTGACTCATTCTTCTGAAGAAACTCAATGCCATGGGTCATTCATCACTTTAAACTCTTTCATCAATGTTATTTTAAAAATGTTCATTCTACCTCAATTTTGTGTTTTACTAATTTTCTTTCTACGGCTAAATATTGTCAAATTCCTTAATTCCTTCATTTTCTTCCCCAAGTCTGCCTTACCTTTGTTTCCCAGAGCCATGGTCCCAATGATCAACTATGAGAATCTCTTTCTTTCCCATTTCCCCATTCCTTTAACTCCCTACTTCCCTTATCCTTCTGCTATACCATCCCTAGCCCTGTAAACTCATGATGCTGGATTAGTTGCTATTTGTGGTCTAAGAGACACAGCAGGAGAAAATGATACAATTATGTAAATTGTAAATTGTTGCTACTATGGAAAACAGTTTCCAGTCTCACTGTAGTCCTTAAGTGCCTCTCAGTTTTTAATCTCTGAGTCCCAGGTTTTTTTCTTGGTAAAACGAAAATAATAGGATTGTTTTGAGAATCAAAGAGGTAATATGTATAAAAGCACTTTTTATAGTACCCAGGACATAGAAATCTTGTATACAAGTTGCTGTTGTTTTATCTGGGCAGCTGTTTTGAACATTCCTTCCCTTCCTACACATTGCCTAATACCCCTCCACCCCTAAAAACACTTGGCAGATAGCTTCATCCATGTCACAGAGAAAGTGTCAGACAGAAGCTCTCTTAAATTCCAGCCCTTCTTCTAAGTTCTATGCTACCATACTGGCCTTTTCACTGTGGCGTATTAGTACTTAGAACATATTACAGTTACTGTATTTTGCCTACTAAGCTGCGAACTCTTTGAAGTCAGGGACTGAGTTATTCATTTGTATCCCCTGACACTTTGCACAGTACCTGGTATATGGCAAATATTCAATAAATGTTTATTCAATAAATGGTTGTTGAATGAACAGTCTTAGGACTTAATATCCCTCTCTCACAGTAAGAAAGATCTTTTTTCTTTTCCTATACAATTTCACTGCTTGTGTGATCCTATCCATCCCTTCGTGTCTACTCTGAGACGTTCTCCACCAGTTATCCCTTGTCTTTCCCATATTTTCAACCTTTCAGTGCAGCCAAAAGTATGTTCAAGTCTTCCATTTAAAAGTATATCTCTGGCTGGGCGCAGTGGCTCACGCCTGTTGTAATCCCAGCACTTTGGGAGGCCGAGGCGGGCAGATCACCTGAGGTCAGGAGTTCGAGACCAGCCTGACCAACATGGAGAAACCCTGTCTGTACTAAAAATACAAAATTAGCCAGGCATGCTGGCACATGCCTGTAATCCCAGTTACTCGGGAGGTCAAGGCAGGAGAATCGCTTGAACCTGGGAGGCGGAGGTTGCAGTGAGCCGAGATTGCGACATACTCCAGCCTGGGTAACAAGAGTGAAACACCATCTCAAAAAAAAAAGAAAAAGTGTATGTCTTAACCACTCTAGAAAACAAATCACCCTTCTTAGCACTACTTCACTTTTGAGTTTGCTTTAGTCAGGCTGCTTCTGTCCCACCACTTCACTGAAACTGCTGACAGGTTACCAATGATTTCCAAAATGCAACATCCAGTGATCAGTTGTATTCTACTCTTGCTTTCTGTATCAAATTACTGACCCCTCCCTTCTTGAAAAGCTGTCTTTGACTTTTGTAATGCCATTCTGATTCCTGTCTACCTTTTTAACCATTGTGTCACAATTTTAGTGGCATCTTTTTCTTTCTTACTCTATTCTTTTATCATTATTCTTTTTAATTCTGTCTCTCAAAAAACTGTGAGATTTGATCTCTCTGTTCTTTGTGTGATTGCCTTCTTCTTAGGTTCTCATCTCTTCTCTGAATTATCCTGACAGTTTTCTCTCTGATTATCTCCATGCCTCCCTTTTTCAGATTCTCCATACCACCCTTTCTAGTCCATTGGCTACCCTGTTGCCAAAGCAATCCTTTGTAAAGTTGCCAGTTCACTGCTTGGTGAATCCTTCCATGGTGTTGTCTATAGGATAAAATACAAACTCTCCAGTTATGCATTCCCTACCTTTCCCCATTTATGTCAGAGTACTAACAGTGTTTTAGATATGTCTTTTAGTTCCCTGGCTTTTGTCCTATGATTATGTTGGTCCCTTTTTTTCTGGAATTCCTTTCTTCCCAAATCTGTCTAGGAAATTCCTCACAACTCTACAAGATGTAGCTTCTCTATGAAATCTTGTGCCTTATCTTGAATTGACAACCTCCTTATTTCTCCTTAAATCTATTGCAGTACTAATTCTACTGAGTGGTAGTTGTTTACTCATAGTTTCCTCTTCCTGCCTTCCTGTCTGTGTGGTGAGCTCTTGAAGAGCAAGAATATATTTTAACTATTTTCCACTCCCAGGGGCTGATACATAGTAAGCATTTAGTAAAATTTTAATGAATGAGAATACATACTATATGCTCTTTATTATGATATAAACCTGAAAACTTAGGAATTTGCTACCTAGAAAGTGTGTGTCTGTGTGTGTGTGTGTATATATATATATGGAATATATAGTTTTGCCCAACTATGCAAGATGATACATACTCATTTGGTCTTTTGCTCATGATCTCATCTTACCAGAAAATAAATAATATGAGGGAAGTATAAGTTAAAAAGTTTTAAGAGGATATTGCAGAGGTGTGGTCCAAGACTAGCACTATGTGTCAGCAGCTTCATTCATTTCTCCGCTCATTCCAAACAATAAGGTTACCAGGCAGGGAAATAAACTACATTATTGCTTTTAATACAGATCTTTGTAGCTGCTCCTGCGTGTTGTTAACATATTACATAGAAACTTTTAATTTTAACTTTTAAAAATTGTGAACTAGATATATTGTAGAGTATGTACAGTTTAAAGAAAAATGATAGATACCAGTGTATCTACCACTGAGCTGAAGAAACAGGACTCCTGTTTGTGTTTCCTCAATTGGATATTCTTTTTTGTTTGTTTGTTTGTTTGTTTGTTTGTTTTTTGTTTTGTTTTTTTTTTTTTTTTTGAGGCGGAGTCTTGCTCTGTCGCCCAGGCTGGAGTGCAGTGGCACTATCTCGGCTCACTGCAAGCTCCGCCTCCTGGGTTCACGCCGTTCTCCTGCCTCAGCCTCCCGAGTAGCAGGGACTACAGGCGCCTGCCACCACGCCCGGCTAATTTTTTTGTATTTTTAGTAGAGATGGGGTTTCACCGTGTTAGCCAGGATGGTCTCGATCTCCTCACCTCGTGATCCACCCATCTCGGCCTCCCAAAGTGCTGGGATTACAGGCTTGAGCCACCACGCCCGGCTGTTTTTGAGAGGGAGTCTCACTCTGTCCCCCAGGCTAGAGTGCAGTGGCGTGATCTTGGCTCCCTGCAGCTTCTACCTGGGCTCAAGCAATTCTCCTGCCTCAGCCTCCCCAGTAGCTGGGATTATAGGCATGTGTCACCATGCCTGACTAATTTTTGTATTTTAAGTAGAAATGGGGTTTCGCCATTTTGGCTAGACTGGTCTAGAACTCCTGACCTTAGGTGATTGGCCCGCCTCAGCTTCCCAAAGTGCTGGGATTATAGGCGTGAGTCACCATGGCCGGCCTCAATTGCACATTCTCACCTTCTCTCTAGAGGGAGCCAGTATAATGAAATTTATTAATTATTCACTTCTTTCTTTATAGTTTTATCACGTATGTATATTATCACATATAATGATGATTATCATTCAGTTTCATTTATTTCATACTTTATTTAAATGGAATCATATTTATGTATTCTTCAGTACCTGCCTTTTGTTATTATTTTTGCGATTCATTTTTATTGCTATATTATAGTGTTCCATTGTATACATATACTGCAACTTATTCACTCTCCAATTAATAAACTTAATTTCCAGCTTTTTATTATGCACACTGCTGATATGAACATGTTCTGGATACACATGTCTTAGAGTTCCTTTGGTACAATAGTTCTCAGCTAGGTTTAGCACTGACCCCATAGGGGACATTTAGAAATTGTGGAGGTGTTTTCATTGTTACAGTGATTGTGGGGCAATTCAGTTGTTGAGTGGGTAGGAGAAACAGATGACAACTATACTGAAATGCAAAGCACAGATTGTTTCACCAAAATACCAACAGTGATTTATTGAGTAACAGTGTCCCAGGATTCTTTGGAATGGAGTCACTCTATTTTAGGGAATAGCCACATTAAACTTTCCTAGGTAATGGCAAATTGTTTTCTATAGCTGATATACCTCCAGTAGGCTATGAGAGTACCCATTGTCTACTTTCTTGCCAATGCTTGATCAGACTTTTAAAATGTTCCAAATCTGGCAGTATGAGATGGCATTTCATTGTGTCCTCAGTTTCATTCATAGGTAACTACTGAGGCTGTGTGTTTTTCTATCTATTAGCTGTTGTTACATCTTTTTAAAAGTGTTTTGTTTGTGGAATTTTTTGTTTTTTTGTTTTTTTTTTTGGGACAGAATCTTGCTTGTTGCCCAAGCTAGTGTGCAGTAGTGTGATCATAGCCACTGCAGCCTCAAACTTGTGGACTCAAATGATCCGCCTGCTTCATCCTCCCAAGTAGCTGGGATTGCAGATGTGAGCCAGCATGCCTGGCTTGTAGTTTTTTATTTTTTCCACCTATTTTTCCACTTGATAGTTGTCTTTTTCTTGCAGATTGAATGTAAAGTTTTTTCTTATTGAATTCTTTGTATATTCTGGATTTGAGTCCTTTGGTTAACAGCAAAGATCTTTTACCAGTTTGTGGTTTGTCTTTTTACTCTCTACAGGGAAGTAAACAGCTATTTCATCAAAAGCATATACATTTTAAATTTATTATTTATTTATTTATTTGAGACGGAGTCTCGCTCTGTCGCCCAGGCTGGAGTGCAGTGGTGCGATCTCAGCTCACTGCAAGGTCCGCCTGCTGTGCTGAGTAGCTGGCACTACAGGCGCAGGCCACCATGCCTGGCTAATTTTTTTTTTTTTTTTTGTATTTTTAGTAGACAGGGTTTCATCATGTTAGCCAGGATGGTCTCGATCTCCTGACCTCGTGATGCGTCCGCCTCACCCTCCCAAAGTGCTGGGATTACAGATGTGAGCCACCGTGCCCGGCCAATTTTAAATTTATTTATTTATTTATTTATTTATTTTATTTTATTTATTTATTTTTTTGAGACGGAGTCTCGCTCTGTCGCCCAGGCTGGAGTGCAGTGGCCGGATCTCAGCTCACTGCAAGCTCCGCCTTCTGGGTTTATGCCATTCTCCTGCCTCAGTCTCCCAAGTATCTGGGACTACAGGCGCCCGCCTCCTCGCCCGGCTAGTTTTTTGTATTTTTTAGTAGAGACAGGGTTTGACTGTGTTAGCCAGGATGGTCTCGATCTCCTGACCTCATGATCCGCCCATCTCTGCCTCCCAAAGTGCTGGGATTACAGGCTTGAGCTACCGCGCCCGGCCCAATTTTAAATTTAAATTCCAGTATTCTTTTACATTTTCTTTTGAAAGTTTTAAACTTTTTCTCCTGAAGTCCTTGCTGTAGCAGTAAATAAGTTCATGTTGTAATGTAGAGATCCTTTATTTTTTTATTTATTTAACAGTTGGGGGTCTTGTTTTGTCACCCAGGCTGGTGTGCAGTGACACAATCATAGCTCACTGCTGCCACAAATTCCTGGGCTCAAGCCATCCTCTTGCCTCCTAAGTAGCTGGGACTACAGGCATGCACCACCACACCCAGCTAATTTTTTTTTTTTTTAATTTTTTGTAGAGATGGGGTCTTGCTACATTGTCCAGACTGGTCTTGAGCTCCTGGGCTCAAGTGATCCTCCCACCTTGGCCTCCCAAGGTGCTGGGATTATAGGCGTGAGCCACCATGCCTGGCTGTTTATTTTTTTAATATGGAATTGAATATATTTTTCAACTGTTCTGCAGTACCAGCTTTATTATATATGAGGCTTATGCATATGCCTGGCTCTCTATTCTGCTTCTGTTGTCAGTTAAATATTCCTTGCTAATCCCACATTTTTTCAGTTACTTATAGTAAGCCTCATAAGTCTTGATAGTTCTGGGGTAAGTTCTGCTATTTGGTGATTCTTCTTAAGGAGTGCGTACCTGAACTAGTTAGCGTCACCAATATAATTTGAATAGAAGATATGATAGGGAACATTTTTCTGATTGTAAAGAGAATGGTTTTTGTTTCAACATCAAGTAGGATGTTATTAAAGGTTTTTGACTCATTCACATTGCTGGTATTTGATGCTAGCTGTAGGTTGGAGCAATTCCATTTGGCCTCTCCAATTTGGTGGTCTCTGAGTAATCTGACTTCTTGCCATAATGGCTGGTTTCCTGCAAAGTAATCAATCCCAGAAGCACTAAGTGGAAACTACTCAGCTGTTTCTGGCCCAGCCTTGAAAGTTACTCAGAGTCACTTCTCTTGCATTCAGTGGTTATAAATGAGTCACTAAAGTTGGTTCAGAATCAAAGGGAAAGAATATAGACCCCTGCTTCCCCATGGCAGAAATGTTGAGGAATTTGTTGACATGTTTTAAACTTCCAAGCCCAGAGTATGGAATTTTCATAAATGTTTTCCCATGTGTGCTTAGGGATATTATCTTGGTAACAAGGTTTTATATATGTCCATTAATATAGGTTTGTCAGTTCTGTGGTTGAAATCCATATTCTTACTGCTTGTCTACTTGATAGCTTGGTGGTGGTTGTCTGCTTATGTGATCAGTTATTCTGATCACTCAATTATTGAGAAGTAGTTGTTTATATGTTGAAGTTAGTGTTATTAGGTGCATACAAATTGTTTTATCTTGCTGCTGAATTAAGCCTTTTATCATTATGTAGGGTCTCTTGTATTGGCTTCCACTTTGAAGATTATTTTGTCTGTTATGCCGATAGCTCCACCATTTTTCTTCTGTTAGGTATTTGCCTGGTTTATCTTTATCATTTTACTTTCAACATTTCTGTGTCCTCACATTTTAAGTATGTGTCTTATAAGGAGCAGATAGCTGAGCGTATGTATTAATATTTTATCTGAAGAGTTTAGCCCACTTGTATTGATCATGTTTAGCTGATGTAATTTTGTTCTTTCCTATTTTTACCTTCTATTCAACTTGCTTTTCCTAGTCTTCTTTCCCTTCGTTCATGTCCTATTTTTGGGGATTAAGAATCCATTTCTTATTCTGTTTTCTTTCCCTCTCTGTCTCTACTTGTTTGGGATGTTTCCATATTTTCTTTTTTTTTTTTTCTTTGTTTGAGACAGAGTCTCGCTTTGTCACCCAGGCTGGAGTGCAGTGGCGCAATCTCCGCTTACTGCAACCTCTGCCTCCCGGGTTCAAGCGATTCTCCTGCCTCAGCCTCCCGAGTAGCTGGGACTATAGTCGCATGCCACCACGCCTGGCTAATTTTTTGTTTTGTTTTGTTTTTTGTTTTTTTTTGAGACGGGGTCTCGCTGTGTCTCCCAGACTGGAGTGCAGTGGCGCGATGTCGGCTCACTGCAAGCTCCACCTCCTGGGTTCACGCCATTCTCCTGCCTCAGCCTTCCGAGTAGCTGGGACTACAGGCGCCCACCACCACGCCCGGCTAATTTTTTGTATTTTTAGTAGAGACAGTGTTTCACCGTGTTATCCAGGATGGTCTCAATCTCCTGACCTTGGGATCCACCTGCCTTGGCCTCCCAAAGTGCTGGGATTACAAGCGTGAGCCACCACGCCCGGCCATTTTTTGTATTTTTAATAGAGATGGGGTTTCATCATGTTAGCCAGGATGGTCTCGGTCTCCTGAGCTTGTGATCCGCCCCCTCGGCCTCCCAAAGTGCTGGGATTACAGGCATGAGCCAGCACGCCTGGCCGGCATGTTGCTATATTTCTATTCTTACTGTATACTCTGAAAATTTTATCCTGCATATTTAATTTAAAATCTAATATTGATGTCTTTATTGACTTTCTGATTAATAGAAGGCCCTTAGAATGCTTTGACTCCATCCACTACCATCCTGATTTATATACTAGTTTTGTCCACAGTTTGTTACATCTTGGTTTTTTAAATCTCACAAATCAAACATATAGTCTCTTTTATTTAGATTTACCCACATTTTAACTTCTATTTTGCCCACCATTCTTTCCTGAATCTAAGGGGTTTCTTTGAAAATAATTTCCTTTTTCCTGCAGTATATCCTTTAGAAGCTCATTTAGTGAAGACCTGTTTGTCATAAACAGATTTTTTGAGACATGGGTTTGAAGTGCATTGTTCTAGAGAGGAGTTGCATTTGCTTCTGTTGTCTCTAGGCACTACCAATCTAAGATACTTTAAACTAAAATCTTGATTTGGGGTTTTTCAGACAAACAGATCATATAAATTTAGGCCCCAAATCTGCCTGAATGGAGGACTGTGGTTGGGACACTTTTGGGAGACTCTTTTTTGGTTTCTTTCCACCCAGCCAAGAGTGAGATGGGCATGACTCCCATTAATCACCCCCTCCCTCTGCAGAGCAGGGGTGTTTTTTTTCCTACTTCACAAAATGATGGAGTTCCCCTTTTAGCATTCTGGCTTGTCTCCTGTGCCCTGCACCTGTTGTCCATTGAAGCCTGGCTTTAGGCAAATGACAACCACTGCATATTTAATTCTCCCTCTGGATTCTTGCTTTCTCATCATTTCTGGCGTCGGAAGAATTTCCTTACTTCCCTGCCAGCTCAGAAGTGAATGTTAAAAGACTTTTAAAAAATGTTTGATCCAGCAGTTTTAGTAGTGCCCTACTGGGAGGAGTTCCTCTGAACATCAGATCCGCCATGTGTTGCTTGGAGTTAGCTTCGAGCAATTAAGTGGATTATGCTTCATAATAAATTTTCAGTGGGTGCAGTGGCTCACACTTGTAATCCCAGCACTAAATTTAGGTGGCCAAGGCAGGGTGGATCACCTGAAGTCAGGAGTTGAAGACCAGCCTGCTTAACATGGCAAAACCCCATCTCTGCTAAAAATACAAAAATTAGCTGGGCATGGTGGCGGGTGCCTGTAATCCCAGCTACTCGGGAGGCTGAGGCAGGAGAATTGCTTGAACCTGGGAGGCGGAGGTTGTAGTGAGCCAAGATTGCGCCACTGCACTGCAGCCTGGGCGACAGAGCAAGACTCCATCTCAAAAAAAAACAAAAAAAAATTTTTTAAATGAATTTTACTAAGAGTTCCTTTTCTAAGAAATTGGAGTATTAGTCCAGGCGTGTTGACTCATGCCTATAATACTAGCATTTTGAGAGCCTGAAGTAGGCAGATCACTTGAGTCTAGGAGTTTGAGACCAGCCTGGGCAACATGGTGAGACTCCCATCTCTACAAAAAAAGAAAAATTAGCCAGGCATAGTGGCACACACCTGTAGTCCTGGCTACTCAGGAGGCTGAGCTGGGAGGATCACTTGAGCCCATGAGGTCAAGGCTATATTGAGCAGTGCTCATGCCACTGCACTTAGCCTGGGTGACAGAGTGAGACCTTGTCTCAAAAAAAAAGGCCAGGCATGGTGGCTCACGCCTGTAATCCCAGCGCTTTGGGAGGCCGAGGCGGGCGGATCACGAGGTCAGGAGATCGAGACCATCCTGGCTAACACAGTGAAACCCCATCTCCACTAAAATTACAAAAAAAAAAAAAAAAACTAGCTGGGCGTGATGGTGGGCGCCTGTAGTCCCAGCTACTTGGGAGGCTGAGAGCTTGTAGTGAGCCAAGATCGGGCCACTGCACTTAAGTCTGGGCGACAGAGTGAGACTCTGTCTAGGAAAAAAAAAATTAAAAAAAAATTTGGATTATTATATATATTCATTGAAATAATCTTCAACCTAAAAGATATAGTTTCTAATAGATTATTCTTTCAGAATAATGTATTTTTATATCATACTTTAAGAACAAGTTATAATGAAATAATGCTTAAAACTTTACAGTCATCATTGTTACACTTTTTAAACCCTTCTGAGGCATAAATTTACTTTTATTTTAATCATAGATTTGGAAGTTAGAAATATTTTCAAGGTTAAGATAATTGTGTCCCTTTTAACCTTTAGAGGCATAGTTTTCTTTCAGTAACTGTGAAGTAAAAATGAAATGTTATCTCTCTTTAACCAGCTGTCTAATCTGCTATGTGTCATAATTTATAAATTGCCCCCTTTTTTCTTTCTAATTTTTATTTATTTATTTATTTTTATTTATTTTTTTTCTTGAGACAGAGTCTCGTTCTGTCACCAAGGCTGGAGTGCAGTGGCGCGATCTTGGCTCACTGCAACCTGCGCCTCCTGGGTTCAAGCAGTTTTCTGCCTCAGCCTCCCGAGTAGCTGGGATTACAGGTGCCCACCACCATGCCTGGCCAATTTTTTGTATTTTTAGTAGAGACGGGGTTTCACCATCTTGGCCAGGCTTGTCTTGAACTCCTGACCTCGTGATCGACCCCCCTCAGCCTCCCAAAGTGCTGGGATTACAGGCGTGAGCCACCGCGCCCGGCCTCTAATTTTTATTTTCAGAGAAACTTTGCATTTAATAAGTTGGCTCCCCCCACCTCCGCCCTTTATTGTTGAGGAAAAATATATCACATCTTGAAGTACACAGGAAAGTTTAGAGTCTAACTTATTTTTTCACTTATTCCTAGTCCTCTGGGCCTAAAAATCAAACACTTGATTGAGTGGATTAAGCAAGGATATATTATGTTGTATGCTTTTCCCCCCAGTTGGTGAGTGCTATGTGTGTATGTGTTTGGACTTGTACATAATATATAATTGGTTAGAAGTGTTTTTTTATGTGTACTTATTGCAGCAGATACTTCCAATATTAATAGACTGTTTTCACTTTATACATTTGTGAAAACCAAGTGACCTGTTATTCTGCTTTTATTCTCTTAGGGTAATACTGAACAACCTGTCCAAACTAGCAAGATTGGACTTGGAAGAAGAGAGTATCAGAGTTTACAACATCGCCATCATTCTCAGCGTTCTAAGTGCCGTCCACCTAAGGGCATGTATTTAACCCAGGAAGATGTGGTAGCAGTTTCCTGTAGTCCCAATGCAGCCAACACCATCCTGAGGCAACTGGACATGGAGTTGATCTCTCTAAAACGTCAGGTATTTTATAAAAATAATATTTTTAATGATTATGTGCATTTTGGCTATCTGCCTTTACCTAGGTTGAGCTCAGTTGTTTGCAGATTTTTCTTAGCCATCCACTTATGCAAGTTTCATTTTTTAAAACTTATCTTATGTCCAACTTAGAAGATACCTCTGCCTGTTTAGATTTGAATCCCAGCATTGCTGCCTGTTAGTTCTGTGGTCTTGGGCAAATTATATAACCTCTGTAAGCTTCAATGTTCTATCTATAAAATTGGGGATAATAATCCTTCTTCTCTTGCAGGTTATTGGGAATTATTTGCAATGATACATTTAGATTGTTTAGTAGTGCTTGGCATATTTTGAATGCTTAGTGAATAATGGTTGTTGTCTGCATCATCATCATCATCATTATCATCATCATCAGTAGTAGTAGTACGGTAGTATTGTAAGGGCAGCATCATCATAATCAGATAGTAGTTAAAAATCAGCATCTAGAGTCAGTGGACCTGTTAAGTTCTAACCCTGGCACCATCTCCTTCCTGTGTAACCTTAGAGGAGCTCTTTAACTTCTCTCAGCTTCAGTTTTCTCGTCTGGAAATGTGGATAATATTGTAGTGGTTGAGAGGAATTAAACAAGATAATATATGGTAAGTGCTTAAAACAGTGCCTGGCACATATTAAGTACTTAGTTATTCATTGTTATTAGATCTCTGGCCTTTCTTAGTTGTCTTTTCCTTTTTTTTTTTGTTTTGTTTTGTTATTTTTTTCTAATCCCTTAAACCTAGATATTCTTCTAAATCTGTACTTTCTTGGTCTATATCAGCCAACCCTATACACTATGCCAGTGACTTCTGAGTCTTATTTCTCAAGCTGTGACTTTTCTCAAGCTTCTTAGCTATAGTTCCAGCTGCCTACTAGGTCTTCTCCTAAAAGGTTTTTTTCTCTGTTTTCTGTCTGTTGAAACATCAGAATCATCTTTTATTCATCCCCTGCTGTTATCACTTTCCCAACACATGTAAACCAAAGCAGTAACCAAGTTATGTGAGTTTTATCTCTGAAATTTCCTTTAAATCAATTCCCTCTTTTTTATTTCATCACTACTGCCCATTTAGGCTCTTGCTGTCACTTGCCTGACAATAACTATCTTGTTGATTCTTTTTTCTTTCCTTATTTAAAAAAATTTTTTGTAGAGAAAGGTTCTCGCTATGTTACCCAGGCTTGTCTCAAACTCCTGGGCTCAAGCAATCTTCCTGCCTGCGCCTCAAAGTGCTGGGATTATAGGGATGAGCCACCACGCTGGGCCTCTTGTTGATTCTTTCTGTTACTTCTCTTTAGCTGGAGGTTACACATTGTTGCCAGTGCTATCTTTTTAAAGTACTGGTCTGATCACTGTCACTCATCTTAAACCTCTTTGTTAGTTTCTACTTGACTTTAGCAGGTTACAGTAGAGGTAGTCAAATCACGTTAAGAAATTTGAAATTCATCCTGAGTTAGGAAACTACTGAAGGACTTTGAAAAGGAAAGGTGGACCATGGTCATATTTACATTTTTCAGTGATCTCTTTTGCATTTTCTTGTGGTTTTTTTTTTTTTATTTTTTATTTTTTCCTTTTTTTTGTAGTTGCTTTAGTGATTACAATATTCATCCTTAGCTTATCACTGTATATTTAGTTAATATTACAGTAGTCCTCCCTTAATCCGTAGTTTCACTTTCCATGGTTTCAGTTACCTGCAGTACAGTACCATAAGATATTTTGAGAGACAGACTATATTCACATAACTTTTATTGCAGTATATTGTTGTAATTGTTCTATTTTTAATTTGGTATTGTTACTCTCTTCTTGTGCCTAACTTATGAATTAAACTTTATCATAGGTATGTATATACAGGGAAGAACAGTACAGGTTGAGCACCCGTAATCTGAAAATCTGAAATGCTCCAAAATTTGAAACTTTTTGAGCACAGACATAATGCTCAAAGGAAATGGTCATTGGAGCATTTTGGATTTTGGGTTTTCGGATTAGGGATGTGCGACTGTTATATATTATGCAAATATCCCAAAATCCCCTGAAATTTGAAACACTTCTGGTTCCAACCATTTTGGATAAGGGAATACTCAACCTGCATATGTTATGATTTGGTACTATCCACAATTTCAGGCATCCACTGGGAGTTTTGGACTGTATCCCCTGCGGATATGGGAGGACTACTGTATTCTACTGCTTACAAAATGTAAGAACCTTGCAACAGTATAGTGTGGGATCAAGATTCTCTATCTTAAACATGTTCAGATTTTTCAAATTCCTTGGTCCTGGTTATTCAACCAAACTGCTTTTCTGTTTCTCTTTTCCTTCCTTAATAAACATAGGCCACATTTGCTTCCTCTGCTTTCTTACCAAAACTTATTCTCCAACCCTTTCTAATCTAGATTCTGCCCCGTATGATATTCCAGTTCTACTGAAACACCTCTTTGAAGATCATTTATGAGCTGACATGGTGGCTCATGCCTGTAATCCCAACACTTTGGGAGGCCAAGACAGGAACATCACTTGAGGCCAGGAGTTTGACCCCAGCCTGAGCAATATAGTGAGACTTCATCTCTATGAAAAAATTTTTTTAAATAGCCAAGCGTGGTTGTGTGTATCTAGTATAGTCCTACAAGAGAGGCTGAGGTGAGAGGATCGCTTGAGCCTGGGAGTTCAAGGTTTACAGTGGAAAAAAAAAATCATTTATGAACAAGTGGCCACATCTAAGGCTGCCTTCTTGGTTTTTAACTACTGTGACTACTCAGTAATGTTTGACACTGTCAGCCATTACTTTAATTTTGGAATTTCTTTCACTTGACTTTGTGACTGTCTTGAGTATGTGTGTGTATAGTACATATGTAATAGTACATATTTAGAAGGCAGCTATGCTCACCGCTATACCACCAACACATCTCATATTTGGTTAAATGCTTAGCCTTTAGTCAAACTATGAATGCAAGACACCTATCTTCCAAACCACAGCAGTCCTCTTTAGAAAACTTCTAAATCATCTGCTGTAATACTTTAAAAGTGCTAAAAATATCAAGGAATAAAGTGTACTCAGTCACCTGTATTCATACTTGACTACTACTCCTACACTTAGGGACTATTTTTATTGATTTTTTTTAGAAGGCACTTTAAGCTTTAACTTCCTAATTTGGTTATTCATTTGATGTGTGACAGTAAAGGTTTGCACTCATGGGTTTACAAATCCTGTTAACCACTGCTACTTTTATGTCACAAACATCTCATATGCAGTGTTCAAACTGAATTCTTCCACACTCACTCTAGTTATCTGTTCCACTTTTTGTATTCTCTGTCTCAGTGAGTAGTGCCACATACTCTCAATTACTGAAGCCAGTGACCAATTAGCCTCAATTCCTCCTAATTCTCCACAATCAAGTGTTTACAAAGATGTCTTGGCTGGGTGCAGTGGCTCATGCCTGTAATCCCAGCACTTCTGGAGGCTGAGGCGGGTGAATCATGAGGTCAGTAGTTGAAGACCAGCCTGGCCAACATGGTGAAACCCCGTATCTACTAAAACTACAAAAATTAGCCAGGCACGGTGGCAGGTGCCTGTAATCCCAGCTACTCAGGAGGCCGAGGCAGGAGAATTGCTTGAACCCCGGGCGGCAGAGGTTGCAGTGAGCCGAGATCGTGCCACTGTACTCCAGCCTGGGTGACAGAGTGAGACTCTGTCTTCAAAAAAAAAAAAAAAAAAGTCTTAATTTTGTTTCCAAGGTATTTCTTTAATCTCTGTAGACCACTACCATCCTTCCTTCATTCCTACAGTTTTAATGAAAGTTTTCTTAATTGTTGATTATTTCTCACCTGGATTGTTAAATTAATTTCCATCCTCTTTACCCTATTCTGTTCTTCACATTACTACCAGAACTGTCTTTCTAAAAGCCAGATATGATCATTTTGTTCCCTTGCTTAAAAATCCTTTAGCTTTCCTTCAGTCTTTAGGCAAAGTTAAAATTCCTCTTCAGTCTTCAGGCAAAGTTAAAATTCCTTGGTCTAACCCCAGCCTAAATTCTTGCCTTTGCCTTAGGGCTTTTCTGTCTTCCTAAGTGTTATTCTGCCTGGAATGCAATCCCTCCTCCCAAGCTTGTCTGCCAGTTTAATTCTTTAAAACTCAGTTTAGCTGTCCTTTTCTTTGGAACACTTTCCCTAATCTTCCCTACCACCTGTTCATCAACATACATAGAAACACATTTACTCTCTCATTCTCTTTCTTTCTCTCTCTGAGTCTATGTTAGGTGTTTTAGCGTTTATCATACTTTTATATTTACTTATCTTCCCACTATTCTATGAAATCCTCGAGAATTGAGACTTTACATTCTGTCTCTATATGTCTATCTAACATGGCCAGCTGACTACCCTTGAATCATCCTAGATTTTATGCATTTTAGCTGTGGCTTTAAGATCTCTAGTGAAAAAAGTTCATAAATTATAAGTATTTCGCTGTCCATACTAGGGGGGAAAAACAGAGGAAAAAAGTAAACAATCCTAACCCTTAACAGTCTAAATATTGCTAGTAGAATAGAAGTTAAAAACTTGGTATGATTTAAATTCAGGTTGTATCTCCTAGCCTTAGGAAGGTTTCTTAACTTGGCTGTGCCTTATATTCCTCATCTGTAAAAATGGTTATAAGTAGAGTCTGTTCTGCTATAACTTTTTTTGAAAATGTGGATTTGTTCTAATGCAATTAATATACTTGGGAATAATTTGAACATAACATGAATTATTTGTTTATGTATGATTTTTGTCAGCAAAACAAAATGTACTCAGCTGAACTGAGCACACACACATCTCAAACATGTACCAGCTACCTCAATTCACTGTGTGTTATGAACCATACCTATATGGTGTTAAAACTTTTCATCTGATTTCAAGTAACCCTTCTACCACTTCCATAATAATTCACAAACTGCAACCATTTTGACTCCCACTTCCATAAGCAACCTTCAGGTCTTTTTTTTAAGGTAAAGTACTGTCTTTGTTGTAGCATTTATGGATAAAAAAATCATTTAGAATGTATAAAACTGTGTTGCCATTTTTGTTAGGTTCCTGTCTTATGTGTCATTGAAGTTTAAATGTTGTGTCCCAACCTCCTTTTCCCTATAAGCCCTGTGGTTTTTATTATGAATTTTGCATAGCACACTGACCTTTTTTTTTTTTTTTGAGACGGAGTCTTGCTCTGTAGCCCGGGCTGGAGTGCAGTGGCCGGATCTCAGCTCACTGCAAGCTCCGCCTCCCGGGTTCACGCCATTCTCCTGCCTCAGCCTCCCGAGTAGCTGGGACTACAGGCACCCGCCACCTCGCCCGGCTAGTTTTTTGTATTTTTAGTAGAGACGGGGTTTCACCGTGTTAGCCAGGATGGTCTCGATCTCCTGACCTCGTGATCCGCCCGTCTCGGCCTCCCTAAGTGCTGGGATTACAGGCTTGAGCCACCGCGCCCGGCCTTTTTTTTTTTTTTTTAAGACAGGGTCTTGCTTTGTCGCCTAGGCTAGAGTGCATTGGCATAATCACAGCTCACTATAACCTTGAACTCTTGGGCTTACGCAGTCCTCCCACCTTAGCCTCCTGAATAGCTAGGACTACAGGTTCATGCTACCATGCTCAGCTAATTTTTTTTTTTTTTTTTTTTTCTCCATAGAGACAGGTTCTCACTGTATTATCAGGGTGGCCTCAGACTCCTGGCCTCCCAAAACACTAGAATTTTAGGCGTGAGCTACTGTACTTGGCTAGTTCAGTGACTTTTAATGTATTTGTCATGTTATAGCAGAACTGATTGTACTTACCTCACAGAGTGGTTTTGAAAATTAAGTGATTTATTACATATAAAGGACTGAGAATGATGTTTTATACATAATAAATACCTAATAAATGTTAGCCACCATCATCATCATTATTATTGGAAAAATTCTTATTTAGTCAAAACACTATGGTAATGAGAAAAATTGATGGAATTTAATTCCTATGTATGCCAGTTGTCTTTGGTTATAAAAGTTATTGCTAAAAGATATTCAAGACCATGATATTCAAAGATATTCAGAGTCTTTTAGTCTCTTAGATGTTTAGTTCATACATGTATAAGTTGAATTAGTGGCATGTCATACCCTAAGTGTGATTAGTATGACTATTCTGAAATAAAATTTAAGAGGGTTTTGGAATATATTCTTTTCACTTATTGAGTACTCACAAATTTACCTAAGTACGCGATCTGATTCACATTTGGGGTTATTTTGTTGAAGGTTCAGAATGCTAAGCAAGTAAACAGTGCACTTAAACAGAAAATGGAAGGTGGAATTGAAGAATTCAAACCTCCTGAGGTATGTTATTGAAGGATACATGTGATTAAGTATAGTGAAAACTTTTTTTTTTCAGTTGTCCAATGTCCAAGTACTATTTTGGTCACATGCATCATTAATACTTTGAAGGTTTCATAATATGGATAATTTATTATGTCTCTATTTTTTTATTTAGGTGATCTTATGAGGCTTGGTTAATAATTTTGTATCTAAGTTAAATTATTTATTTCCTGCCCTTAGAAATTCATAGCAAGCAAAGTAATTAGGGAAAGTAGTAATAGGAACAGTGTATGTGAAACTAGAAGCTCATTGATGAACATGCTAGTGTATTTCTGGGTCTACAGCAATGTTTGCTGAAAGCCCTTTCCTGCTTGTGTGAATTGGTAACACAGCAAGAAAAATATCATGAAAAGCTAGATTATTTTAACAAATTTTTATTTTAATTTAAGATAATTGTCTTTGGCTCAGCTTCCACTTAGGATTTTAGTATGGGGACTTAGTCTTGTACTTACAAAAACAAGGTATAGATTGACCATTTTCTCAAGTCTTCTATTTCAGTTGAAACCTAAATATGTTTTTGATATTTGTGGTAATTATAGGGGTACTTATTCCCTTAAAATCCAATCAGGTCTTTTTCTAGGAGCTTCTACTATATCTTTTTTCTCTCTTTAACATTTCCATATTATGCTTCATATCCTGGATTTGCCTTTCTGTGTATGTGATAATCAGATAATCTTATTTGGTCTTATTGGGACTTTTATTCCCCAGAAGGGGAAAAGAACTTGGTTGACTGAAATATCTACAGATGAAATTTATGTGAGGGGCTATGGGGAGGCAGAACAGTAGTACTTCAGAAATTATGTACCATATGCCATCTTAGTTATCAGTGTCTTTCAGAAAGGAAGACTTATGAAAAAAGTTGTTTTTCATTGTTTTGAATAATCTCTTTCAAGAAGGTTAGGTTATGGAAAAGAGTGAAAAATAATACAAAACGGATATCTCATTCCTGGCCCACAGGTAAAGTGACAAACATTCTAGTAACAGTCATTTAAGGATAATATAATACAAAAAATTACTATTTTATTTTGTTATATTATTGCAACAAAAATTATTTTAATTTGTATTACGCATTAAAATGCATGAATGCAAACAATTTTAAATGTCTATAATTTTGTAATCTAAAACTTAAATACCGCAGATACTAAAAACATTATGGGAATAGCAGGAAGAACTTTATACTAGCAAGTGTGAAAAATAAAATGTAGAAATTCCTAGAAAAATGTGTCTTATCAAAATTGCCTGAAAAAGAAAAGCTGAATAATTGGTAATCATGAAGTAAAACGAAATAATAATTAACATTTTTCTCTCACAAGAAAACTTCAGACCCAGACAATTTTACAAAAAACATTTACTAAATTTTCAAGAAAAGGATAATTCTCATCTCAGATTTTTCCATAAAATTACAGGACAGCGTCACTCATTAACTTTATAAAAAGAAAGATGCGAAAGTCCAGTAGCATTTTATAGCTTCTCTATGTGCTATCCCATTTGATTTTTATGTAAATCCATACAGCTAGGTGAACCAGATACTATTATTTTACATGAGGAAACTGGAAATCAGGGAGGTTAACAACTTTTTCAAGGTGACAGAACTAGTAAATAATGAAACTCTGGCTATATCTCATCTTTTTAGAGTCCTGATTGGATTTCTACATTAGTATATGTCATGTTGCCTCTTACATTTGGAAGTTTTTATATAATAGCAAAATTATATATTACATTTCCACATTTTAATGCAGCTATTGGGTGAGAAGTTATCAAACATTTATTGTAATTTTTGATTTATTATAAAAATAATGATCAAAATAAAATAGCCAAAATGTTAACACTCCATCATCCATATATTGAAGTTTGGATATTACTTTGGGTTGATATATTGAACTTATATGATGTGAAAAATGTATATATATTGTATCATCTAGAGAGTCCCCAGGATATATTTATATTTGTCATATTGTCCTTACTGCTTTGGGGAGGAAGGCAACTTGAATTTCAGATTAACAATTACAATAAAGAACTTGAAGAATCAGGTAATCTATCCCCTTACCTTTTATCTAATCAAAGAATGTTAATAAGCTTTGGAATAATTACAATAAGCCATGACATGAAGTAACTTGCTGGGCGTGGTGGCTCAAGCCTGTAATCCCAGCACTTTGGGAGGCCGAGTCGGGCGGATCACGAGGTCAGGAGATCGAGACCATCCTGGCTAACCCGGTGAAACCCCATCTCTACTAAAAAATACACAAAACACTAGCCGGACGAGGTGGCGGGAGCCTGTAGTCCCAGCTACTCGGGAGGCTGAGGCAGGAGAATGGCGTAAACCCAGGAGGTGGAGCTTGCAGTGAGCTGAGATCCGGCCACTGCACTCCAGCCTGGGTGACAGAGCGAGACTCCGTCTCAAAAAAAAAAAAAAAGAAAGAAATGAAGTAACTCTACTAAAAGTAAGCTGTTACTAAAGTGCTTTACTTATTAATTTGGTTGTATTTCTTATTTTCATTTAGGGAAAAATTTGTTGAAGAAAGTCCATTCACTTCCACAAGTATTTACTGATCAACTATTTCATATGAGGCACTGTGTTAGGCCCTGTGATAAGTGTGTGGGAAGAGGGAACACATAAAGATGTGGACAAGATGATGTGATTTTTCCACCTACTCTAAAAAAGAAAGAACTTGCAGTCTAGATGTTATAAGACAAACTGATAAAAGTTGTATGATAGATTTATAAGCAAAGTATACAGGGAAACAAGTGGGCATTATTCATTCTGGCAAGGACAGTTAGAGAAGACTTCTTAGAGGGAGAATACTGCAGCTGAGGTTTGAAGGATAAGAGGGATTTTTTGCACATACAAAAATGACCAAAGAAGTCATTCCAAGCTGAGGGAATAATAAGAGCAATGGTTTGGTGTTGAACAGTACATTCAAAAATGTAAATCTAGTAGGGGAAAATTAAAAGCCCTTTTAAAAATGAGTCAACAGGTATTCCCTGAGCACTTACTATGTGCTCATTATTGTGCTAATTAATTGCTATTGAGGATTCCATGAAAATGTAAAACAGTCTTTTCTCAAGAAGCATATTGTCTACTTAGGAAGGCAAACTTGGATGCAGAGAAGGAATGAACATGGTATATGAGAGATGTTAGGAGGGTTGAGTAGGGGCATCTTTGTGATAAACATCAGTGGGCAAGTCCAGAGTATAAAGTCCTTGTGAAAGCCAGAAAGAGAAGTTTGCTTTTTAAATTAAGTCAAATGGAAAGACCCTGTAGTTTCTTTAGTACAGAAGGATGTAAAGAAAATTTTTAATTATAGGAAAGTTATGTCATTATTATGTAGGATAAATTAGAACAGGAAAACTTTATAGCTGCTAAAATATTAAGCATGTAAGTTGTAAATGATTAAGGGGTATCAGTAGGGTTGGCTATTAGTTATAGGAATGGAAGCAAGCAGTAAACCCAAAGAACATTGCAAGGTAGGGAAATTAATATGTCTTCCTTGAAAGTATGTGAGAGTGTTGAGGGTGTCGCTGGTATGTCTTCTGCTTTTTGTTTTGGATGGAGGTAAATGGGTAGGTGGAGGAAAGATTGATGAATCCAGAAGGAAGAATAAGTATAACTGAAAAAGGAGTGCTTTTTGAAGCTATAAAATCTCCATCTATGGTTGTTTTCCTGCAAAGGTAGACGACATCCTTTCATTATGGATGTTGGGTGGAATTTTCAGCATCAAGTAGAAGGTTTAACTTGGTGACCTTTTCCACCTCTTTCAACTCAGAGGTAGTATGAATCTACCACTGACAAAAATGGGAAAGATGTGAAAACAATTTAGCAGGGAAAGGATGGAGTAAAAATGCCGAATTCCCTAAGGATGTCATAGATAGTTCTAGAAGGCTTTTTGGGACCTTTGATATTGTTATATATTAGATTGTCTTATTTTATATTATTATATTATTTTTAAAGCAACAGCATTTCAGATAGGTGCTTTTGTAGAAGAATATACTCTGTGATACCATACTGTAGCTAACTACAGCTACCACACAGTTTTAGATTCCTAGACATATTCTAGTTGTCCTTTCTTTAATCTCTACCAAAGTTTCTCAGATTTAAAAGACAATATTAAAATCAATAACTTATGTGAGTCCTGTATATTTAAAATTTTTGACCCTATTTTTCTTCACTCTTCCCCCTCTTCTGCTTCCACTTGTCACACACTGACTGTTTAATCCTATACAGTTTCAACCGTCCCTTCTGCATTTTTCTTTTTCTTTTTTTTTTTTTTTTGAGACAATCTCACTCCCATCCCCCAGGCTGGAGTGCAGTGGCGTGATCTCGGCTCTCTGCAACCTCCATCTTCCGGGCTCAGGTGATTCTCCCACCTTAGCCTCCTAAGTAGCTGGGACCACAGGCACACCACCACACCTGGCTAATTTTTTGTAATTTTCCTAGAGACAGGGTCTTGCTGTGTTGCCCAGTCTGGTCTCAAACTCCTGGGCTCAAGTGATCCACCCGCCTCGCCTCCCAAGGTGCTGGGATTACAGGTGTGAGCCACTGTGCTCAGCCCCTTCTGCATTTTTCCACTAAGCTGCCTCTTACAAAGGTTAGCATTGGCACTGATGACCACTTTCCACAACTTTTAAATTCTCATTCCCACTACCCCTCTTTTTCTTCCTTTAACTTTTGGGAGGTTATGTTCTCTTTTATAACTCTTCTTCTGTTCCCTGGTTTGTCTTCTATACATATAGGCATTCTCCATGTTGTCCTCAAAATTCATTTCCCTTGTCTTGAATACACAATCTCATTGTTTTACTGTGTTAAAGTCATATCATATGTTCATTTAAATTACACAAATTTATCCAGACATTCAGTCAAATAAAAGAGAGAGAAAGAATGTTTAGCAATAGCAAGTGCAGTAGTGCTGGCAATTCTTCTTACACTCCATTTATTGAATGTATGCCCCACAGTGAGCAGTGGTGAACTAAGAATTCAGAATCCACTGTTTCTTTAGTCAGTCCTAGTTTCTGCATGCCTTCTGTGTGTCTCTTTGAACTGAGAGAGAATTTTGTGTGTGTGTGTGTGTGTGTTTGTAAAAAACAACACTACCCTAAATTCAAGCCAACAGCTTCATCTGTGGTTTAACTGAAAAACTAGTGGTCCATTCCAATGCTGGAGAAATACCTGGCTGTGTGGGTGTGTTGAGAGACTGTGTGCCTGTCTCTGGCTACCTTTTTAAAGACATTTCAAGAGTAATCTTGAAAAAAAAATTAAAAAAAAAATTGTAGGCCAATTTTAGACCTGAGTAAGATAATGACTCCATTGTTTTTTCTTATAAAAATTTCCCAGACTCTTCAAAACTGTGTTTTAAATAAATGAATCTGATTTTAGCCTCAGGTGGAACCTGAACTCCACCTGAATGTCCAATACCTCATTCTCATTGTATCCCAAATTAAATTAAATCTTAGCCTCACCTTCCCACATCTCCCACAGCAGCATTTCTTGATTTCTCAGGTTCTTAACAGCATTGTCCCTCTCCGAGCTTTCCAGGATTAAAGTCTTATTTTAGTTATGATCATACCCTTGACCCCTTGCCCCCCAAAACAAAACATAACTATTGCTTATTAAATTTAGTGTGAACTTATCAACCTTGAATTTTACTACCCTTCCAAAAGTGGATGGCCCTTATCATATTTTAATTTAGTTAAATATCACCAGCTTGCCAGGCTATCACTTCTTACTGACACAAATACTGTTTTCCCTTACATGTGGATTGCCTTCCCATTATTTGCCTTTCAGAAGCTTTTCCTGTTCTAAACCCATCTCAGTCTTCAACCTTTCCTTGTTCTGTTTCCCCACTTAAATCATTATGACTTTTTCTCCCATCTTGAAATTCCCCCATATACTCTGTACTTTTTAACTTTAAAGTTGTTTGTATTCATTCATTTTCTGATTTGTAAGCTTTCTGCAGTTTAGATGAAAAAAATTTTCATAATGCATGTTATTTTTTCTTTCAGTTTTTGTTACCTTTTCATTAATGATACCTTTCCCTCCAGTTTCTTTCAGATTTAATAAACATGAATTGATCAACTTTTATTTGCACAGCCAGTGTGCCAGATGCCTTTTTAGATATATTCTAAATATATCCTCATATTTAGTTATATTTAATCCTTAGAGCAACCTACAACATCGTTATTGCAAGTTGTATGTACAGAAGATCCTCAATATCCAGCTCGTCATTCATCCATGTAATGCATGGAGAAGCAAAAATTGCCAAACAAGAACATTGACTAATAAACCAATCATGTATAAAATTAGGCTCTACTCACCAACTCTTCCTAATTAACTTTAGCTGTTATCTGTCCCATTCACTACATTATCCTTCTCTGTCACTCTCTTGCTAATACAATGCAAATACAACACAAACCAAAATGAAATTGCATACTTTGCAAAAGATGAGAAACTTCATGAAGTCTGTTAAACTGCAAGAGAATGACATTAGTCACCTACAAAATTGTCAGATGAGTATCCAGCAGAATTAACCATTAAAGAAAAAAGTGATCACTCACAGGCAAGCACTTCACAAAAGAATAATTTGAGAACCAAGTATTAAGAGAGGACCTTGAGAAAATTGTTTCAATAAGCCTTTAAAGCAAAAAATGACCCATTTTATGATCATGTAAATTTCAAAGCCAAAGGATGTTGCACCATTGTATCATCAGAAAAGATATGCCAAAAATAAAGTGTATGAAACAAGTCATTAACTATTTTTTAAAAAGAGCTAATTTCTACAGGTTTTAGTTTCACATTTCGGATTGAACTGCAATCAACCTTTTATTTTTTTACCATTTACTACAAAATATTTTGACCTGTTTTAAATTGATTTCAGTACTAGTTATCCTTGGGTACCAAGGTCATCTTTTATCTACCTTACACAGCCAAGGTAGCATCAGATTGCCTGTGCATGAATTCAGTGTAAACTTCCTTAGTGTAAAGTTAGGGTCTCAATTAAGGATATATATCCCTTCTTTAAATAGAGTTCCTCCTCCATTCTTGTTACTCCCCTTTTGGGGGAACATGTGTTTACCTAATTTTCCCTATCTCCTTTTTTTTTTCCTTAACTTTTTTAGATTTGTTGTGCTCTTTTATTACTGTTTCTTTATGTCTCTCATAGTTTTTATCCTATTCTCCCCTTTCTCTTTTCCTTTTTACTGTTTTTCCTTTGCCTCATCACCAGGTTCCTGACCTTGAGGCTTATCCACTGTTTACTACCTTGCCTGCCCTGCTGTCCCTTATTAATCTCCTCATTTAGAATACAGTGATTTGTTTTAGGTTTTTCTCTCGTTAACTCTTAAGTCCATTTTTTTTTTTTTTTTTTTTTAACTTTTTCAGTTTTCCTCTTTTTTTTTTTAACTTTGGATTTTTGTTTCATTCTTCATTCTGAGTACTTGCACCTCCTTACTTTTGGTGAGAAAGTTGGTGTTACCTAGAACCTCTGTGTGCTATAGAAACTCTTATTGCTAAGACCATGAGTGAGGTAAGACCTAAACGCCACTTCTCAAAGGAAGCCCTCTTTCTGTTTTGCCCAACATTCCCAGGTATTACACGGAGCCACTTTATTTTGGCAGTTCCTTCTGCAGACGCCTGCATGTTGGTGTATTTATTTCTGTCCTACTGTCAAAGGTCCTTGATTTACCACTCAGTGGGTATACACTAATGAAGTCTGATTAGATATTTGCTGTTGTAATATTACCATACTGAAAATCCTAAATTTAGGATTTTTGTGGGGAGAAATATTGGGGGGTCTTGAAAAAACATATTTTTATGAGGATCACTTTCTGCTTCAGAAATTTAAAGAAATATTTTAGGACTTAGGCCTGTTCTGTAGTCCTATGATAATTTATACCACTGTTTTCGGGGATGAAGGATAGGTTTAATCTTAAATATGAAGGGAAGAAATTTTGGAGTCATAGATCCTCTCTGAAGAAAATAAAGTTTCAGCTGGGTGCAGTAGCTCATGTTTGTAATCCCAGCACTTTGGGAGGCCCAGATGGGCAGGTCACTTGAGGTCAGGAGTTTGAGACCAGCCTGGCCAACATGGTGAAGCCTCATCTCCAGTAAAAATACAAAATTGGCCAGACGTGGTGGTGGGTGCCTGTAATCCCAGCCATTCAGGAGGCTGAGGCAGGAGAATCAATCGAACCTGGGAAGCGGAGGTTGCAGTGAGCCAAGATCATGCCACTGCACTCCAGCCTGGGCATCAGCGTGAGGAAGAAAATAAAGTTTCTTGCTTATGGCCAGAGGTTTGAGACCAGCCTGGCCACATAGCGAGACCTCATCTCTTAAAAAAAAAAATAATAATTAGCTGAGTGTGGTGGCAGGTGCCCGTGGTGCCAGCCATTACTTGGGAGGCTGAGGTAAGAGGATTGCTTGAGCCTGGGATTTTGAGGTTGCTGTGAGCTGTGATCATGTCACTGTACACTCCGGCCTGGGCAACAGAACAAGACCCTGTCTCAAAAAAGGAAAAGCAAAGAAAGTCTCTTAAATGTTTAAAAGTAGGCTAAAATTCATAGCTGCAATGTGTGATAGGAATATTATAGTTGGAAAATGGGAGACTAATAGATTTTCTCACATTTTAATATTTCTAATTAGAGCATAAATGCAAATGTTGTTCCTTCTCACAAATTGGTACATTTCCCTTTCATTATCTTTCTGCATGGGTAAAAGGTAACTCAGAATATGTATTTTTACTCTTTCTAAAAATAGAATCTTCATAAATCAGAGTTGTAGTAATCTCATGTCTGTGATTTGATGAAAATTAAAAAAAAATAAGCACTTTGGAAAATGTCTGTCTTCATATCCTCATTAGGAAACTTCTCTTTAATTTTGTAGTCAAATCAGAAAATTAATGCCCGTTGGACCACAGAGGAGCAGCTTCTAGCAGTGCAAGGTATATTAAAGATAAGCAGTTATTGTTGTTAATAATTATTTAATTTGTCATGAAAGGTGACTACCCTAGTTCTTCCCTTCCTTTAGAAATTGATCAAGAAAGGGCTCTTGTGTTTATCACAAAGTCCTGGTGACCAGGAATTCTGTGTTGTATTTGTGGATGTGACATACTCAAGTCTACGTACATTTTGAGTCCTGAACAGCACGTAATGCATTCTCGGCACTAAATAATTGATGGTGATAATTAAGCATGAAAAAGTCACATGGGCTCTCTGTGCTTTTCCTTTGATATTCCTGCAATTGGGTTCATTCTTACTATATATATCATTCATTGATAACTCAAAAGCATCAATAAACTATGATGTTTCTGATTTCTCTACTCTGTAAAATAGTGTTTATCTGATAAATGTCAGGATTGAAAATATTAACTACATGCTTAACTTTCAATGTTTCATACTTCCCTTAAGAGATGTACCACTGAATGCTTAGAAACCTGACTTTAAATAGGTATATTTTTGAAAAGAGACTTGAGAGATATCAAAAAATCACATTCAGCATTTTAAATGCACTATTTCTAAGAATGTTTTGTTGAATTATATGGTAGAAGACTTTTTTTTTATTAGGAATACCCATGGGCAAATTGGAAGCATTATAAACTTGGATTTTCTCATGTTTAAATGACTTAAAGACAAATTGTATATTTTTATTCATTGTTACGGATTTGTTTCCTCTTCATGATACATTTATGTGCAGGTCTGATTATACAATTTAAAGTTTGGTCTACATTTTGTTTCTTCCTGCCTGAGCACCTCTTTGTGTTGAGTGCTAATAACTTTTTTTTAATGTAGGTTAACTACTGTTGAGAGAATGGGGCCCCAGTGAAACATATACGCATACCTTTTAAAATGTTGCCAAATAGTCTTCAGAGAACATATTTAACACAAAAATGCTGTGCAGACATCATTCCGATTGATCGACTGATAGATGACTCTGCAGTTTGGATTAGAGAGAGTAAGAATTAGCCAGCCAGCATGATTTGAAAATGACACAGGAGGGTGCCAGCAGGATGATGTGTCAGCCCTTGCTTTGGCCTGTGCAGCATAGCACAGTCATTTCATAAAGAATTGATACTATGACACAGGGTGCTGGACGTGCATTGGACACATCTGTAATTATAGAACTGAGTTTCTGAATGAGTCAAAACAAGGTTTAGTTAGTTCATAATGTTCAAAAATAGCTGTTTTTAAATTAGGCTCTGCTAATTTAAATTATTGTTTAAAAAATTAGCATTTTCAGTGGCTGCTTTATATTCATTTAGAGCAATGGCCTACATGTTTAATATAGTCATTTTGAATAGGGATTTCTTTTATTCATGTAAAGCCACTATTTCCCTGTATCTTAGTAGCCTGGTAAAAACTGAACCCTGATTTCCAGTATTCAGTTGCTTAAAGACTAGTATATTAACTCTGTATTTTTAAGAAACTATCCCAGTGAAAGAATTTTCTGAAAAGAGTGTCATAGGAAAAAAAATCTAGGCTAATACTTCTCTACACAGCACTCAGTATTTGATATTGCTCTACAGCAGTACTTTAAGTTATAGAGTCCATTGAATCTTTTGGCTGGGTTGGTTACTACCCAAAGCTGCATTCAAAGGAAGAGCAGTGGTAATATCTAAATATATAGTTTGAACTATATATGTGGACATAACTTATAAATATTAAAATAATGGAGTGGTCATATATATGACCAAACATTTCCTCTGTACTGAGGTATATTCAGTGTTATACTATGTGCATTTAAAAAGTAACCCTTGAAGTTACACTAATGCAGCAGTTTGTATGGAAGTATGCATGTTTGCAGGATTTCAAAGGCACTTTTTAAATAATGTGTTAATGGTGTTAATGTCTCTGTTTTATTTATTCTTTGGATTTTTTTTGTTTTCATTTTTGGGTTTTTGTTGTTGTTACATAAAATAAAACTATAAAGGCTATTCGTGCCCAAAATAGCTATTTGAAAGAGAATTTTAAAGTGTTATATTGTCTTATGTGCCCATGCATTTATATGGTGCTCAGAAGTGTGTCTTATAAATAGTATAATCATGTAGTAACGTCCCCTGTACCTGAGTTTCAGTGCAGTTAAGGGACATAATTTCAGGGTCTTTTAATACACAGTTTACTATCTAGAAGTACTTATCTTAGCAGGCAATTGTTTTTGTTTTTTGGTAAACCTTTATATTATTCTAATGACCAATTTAGTTTTCCAAAGTAATAATAAACTTTTGATATTAACATGTTTTAATTTGTATAGCACTTTATATGCAAGACATTTTACACATATACTTCTGATTTGACACTTACTTGTTAAATGCTTTATTTTATCTGGCTCATAGTAGAGGACTATTACAGTGACCTGCAGACTGCAGAAAAAAATATTGACTCTGGTGCAACTAGTGAGATTTACAACTTTACTATTAAATAAGTTTTTTTGTTACTACTCTTTTGAAACCAAACATATTGAGATCATTTCCTTTCCTAGGGCTTAAATATGTATTTCCCACCCTACTTTCCTGTTACTCCTATAGTTGTTAACTAAATGTTAACTATTTAAATAAGTTTCCCTTATTTCTTTCTTAATTGGAAGAGAGGGGAAACCATGCTCAGATGAAATAGGAATGTCTGTTTACACTTTTGTAATCAGTCACTTTATTATGTTAATTCTAGTTCTACCTATGTTATAATTTTAATAGAATTCTTCAAGAGTCTCCAGGTAGGATATCATTAATACTGCTAATTTAATCCTCTTAAAATATTTGCCAGGAAAAGTACTTCTACAGTTTCTATCAATTGTTCCAACCCTAAGTATCTAATTTTTATTATGACCAAATTTTATTATGACCAATAATGATCTTTCCATATTTGTGTTAATGATAAAATATTCCTGTTTGTAGCTTATACATATATAAATATTTTTCTCTAACCTGTAATGCTTTTAGAAGTTATCCTAAAATCCAACTTGATATTCATGATAAACAGCATTCAGAAATTAAGAATTTTTAAAGGGGCTGGGTGTGGTGGCTCACGCCTGTCATCCCAGCACTTTGAGAGGCTGAGGTAGGTGAATCACTTGAGGCCAGGAGTTTGACACTAGCCTGGCCAACATGGTGAAACCCCATCTTAACTGAAAATACAAACAATTAGCCGAGTATGGTGGCGCACATCTGTAGTCCCAACTGCTTGGGAGGCTGAGGCAGGAGATTTGCTTGAACTTGGAAGGTGGAGGTTGCAGTGAGACAAGATGGCACTCCAGCCTGGGCAACAGAGCGAGACTCTGACTCAAAAAAAAAAAAAATTTAAAAGGAATTTAAAAAGGAATTAGATTATTCTAAGTGTATCTTTTTTCCATTTAAAATGGAATGATGGTTAGCTGTTTTCAAAAAGCAATATGTTTAAATTATAGTACAAAACACTTTTTTAAAGTATGTAGAGGCTAGAAGCATGGTATATGATATTTGCATTTTAATTATAAGCTGCCTCTTAAATATATTCATTTCCTAGTCAGTAGTGCTTAAAAAAAGCTTCCCAACTAAAATTTATGCTACTTTTAGGATAAACAAAATTTTTTCCAATTGTATAAAGATATCAGCTTTAATTAGTTATTTTTATATAGTTATTTTTTATGTTTATTTTTTATAATTACTACCTTTTTATATAAAACAGAAAATGACAGAACTATGTTCACGTGACTTATGCTTATAGTAAAAGTTACCTTTTCTTGTAGTTCATTCACCTTTTTAAGATAAATGAATTTTCAAGTCTAGAAATTGTCTTTTTTCGGTCTCATACTAACAAAAAGATAGAAGGGTTTGTAAAGGAGAAAAAGTAGATTTGGCAATTGCTTAAAAATAAAAGGATGGTAACACAGTACATGAATGATCAAAAGGAAGTAGAACGAGGAGATTTATATCTTTCCATCTGAAAAGCACCCTTTTGCTTTAGAGATTATTTTTCTATTATAACAGATACCATAAGAACGGAGGTTCAAAAGTATAATTGTCAGCCCTCTGATACACTTACATTAAATAATTAATGATTCAAAATTTCCAGCATTTTTGTAATGGAATGTAACTTACAATGTGATTTTGACTTTTAGCGCCTTCCATGTATATACATCAGTCACTGTTCTGCTGCTACTGCTACCTTTTCTACCTTTTAATATGGAATTCTTGAAGAAATTTATAGGAGGTGGAAAGAAATACACACTCCCAAATGGCTTGAGTTTAAAATGTATGTCTTAATGATAGAAGAGAATCATCTCTCTGGAGTTTCTAGATGTTATTGTATTCCTGTTATTTCAAAAATATATTTTTGAAAAATTAATGTTTCCCAGTTAAACTAAGTACATGTTCACTTTAATAAATTTTGCTGTGAAAGCCAGAAAAAAAGCCTCTGAAATTTGATTATCTATAAGCAGCTTACCATGTTTCGTCTTTTGGGCGTGTTTTTTTTTTTTTTTTTTGGTCCAAAATCAATTTTTTGTTGTTGTTGTTGTTGAGACAGAGTCTCACTTTGTCACCCAGGCTGGAGCACTGTGGCAGTATCTCGGCTCACTGCAACCTCCACCTCCTGGGTTTAAGTGATTCTTGTGCCTCAGCCTCCCAAATAGCTGGGACTACAGGCGTTTACCACCACACCCGGCTAATTTTTGTATTTTTAGTAGAAACTGGGCTTTACCATTTTGGCTAGGCTGGTCTCGAACTCCTGACTTCAAGTGATCTGTCCACCTTGGCCTCCCAAAGTGTTGGGATTACAGGCATGAGCCACCATGCCCAGCCCCAAAATCAAATTTTAAAAAATGGTTTTAAACATACCAAAGGCAGCTCTCCATGCTATCCCTTCTAGCTAAACATAAAAATAATTTTAAAAAAAAGATTCAGATTCTGATTTTACAGTTGGGAAATACCACATAAATTCTCCTGAAGTTACCACCATCTTACTAGCCAAAGATTAAAAAAAAAAAAAAAAATGTGTGGACAGACTCCACTAATTCAGAATGTCTGATAATTCAGATAATGGCTATGCTAATGTCTCTACTGCTAATAAAAATGTCTTCTTTAGCAAGTTAAAGTATTGACAAGAAATGTTTAAAAAAGATGTTTTTGCATTGGGTAATATAGATTCCTGGTTGGAATATGTGGGCTTTCATAAAATGTAATGATAACAGAATATCCTAATGACTTACATTTTTATGTTAATTCCCAAATAAAATTTTATAAAGATTATAAGGTATCATCTGCCACCATAGAAAGCCAAGTTGTTTCATTGTAGCTTTCAAATGAAATTTAGAAATTTGACTGAAAACAGTTCTTTTTCTTCCTGGGAAACATACTATTTGTCTGTTTGTTCCACTAACCTTTGAAAACGACCTCTTTCCCTAGAAGTGGGACTTTAACAACTATAGTTCAAGCATACCTTTTACATCTTCAGGAAGAGAGATTGACTTAATCATATTTAACTCCCTTCCTGAGAAAGTAGTCAGATCACCTTGTTTATTATCAACTATGAAAAAATAATGGAGTGCCCTTCCCCCAGGGACAGATTGAAACTAGGGTAGCTCTGATGCTGTTAAGTTGTTAAAGTTACTTGCTGCTCATCACTGCCACCTGCTAGTTGTTTCAGAAGCCTAGCTGGAGATTCTTTTAAAGGAGCAGTCTCATTGAATCAGTTGGGGTTTCACTAGAGTTTGCCTAGTTGCTAGTAACAGTATAGAGCTTAAGAGTTCCATCGTCTAACCAAAATGCTCTTGAGCCATGCCATTCTGAGTGTGAAGGTGATGAAGAATTCAGCCATATATATCTAATACCTCTTGTGGTTTAGGGAAGAACAATCATATTTCCTTATTTCCTAAGCACTTCCTGTGTACTCAGCATTGTAGTAATGCTAGTGCTGCTTTATATTTTCTAGGACAGTACTTTCCAACCTTTTTCACATCATGGTACACAGAGAAAATTAAAGCGAGCAGATGAAGCTGCTCTTGTCCAAATGAGACTGCCAAGGAGCTCCAGCTATTCCAGACCCTGTCCAACCATCCTTCAGGCTGAGGGGATTTGTTCTCAGGAACGAATGTGCCTAGATATTTGTTGGAATATCTAGGTTGGAATATCTGAGGTTGGAATCCTCAGCCAAACTACAGAAGTCTACAGTGTGGTCTGAGCCTTAAGAGTTTAACTGGTACACATGAGTTAATTATAAACATATTATAGTTAATGATAAGCATACTTGAGTGAGTTAGAAAAAGCTGTCAACATTGAACATCTCTAGAAACACTCTTACAGGAAGTAGTTTTGAGTTTAAGATATATAATTTTACAAATGTAACACTATCGGTGACAAGGTAAAGTCCATTGAACAAGAGAAAATTAAGTGGAAGATCAAAAGCAGTATAGTCAGAAGAAGGGGCACTTATTTAATGGAATCAGACTTGGGGACAACTTAACGTTTTGGAATATATTTTGCAAAATAAGTGTTCTGAGGTTTATAATATCTTTAGACTTGGAGTCAGAGTTAGTTTTAATGTGACTTCTTCTTAGGAATACAGTCTCATCTTAGACTTTTTTTAAGGTTTTCACTTCTAAACTCATGTATTCAGTAGGTTTGACCATTGCTAGAATGTAAATTAAGTGTTCCTTATGAAAATTAGTAACTGATAGAACATTATATTTGGTTTCTAATTAGTAGTTAATCTTCAGTGCAGCAAACTCAAATTTAGAATTTAGAAATGGCACAGAGACTCACCCTTCTAAGAGTTGCTATTTTCTAAAATGTAAAAGTAGTAGAGAAGTACTTGAATATATAACAGTAACTCCTATCAAATATCCTTGGATTTTTATTACCAAATAAACTCTCAGTGGAATCTAGTCACTATTAGAATTTATACTTAACTGTCAAGTTCAAACTGGAAATCAACCTCATGGGTTTAAAGGGAGTATAAATTCATTTATGCTGATAAAATATTATAAACAGTGTCTATCGTTGTTACTTTATTGTCATGTACATGTATTTTCCTTTGAGAACACAGCAAATGAGCATAGCTTACAAACCCAGAACTCTACCTTAAAAATGGGATATAATTAGAGGATAGTAATGTCAGACCTCCTGTCCAGAGTGCTCTTAGATAAAGGAATTCCCCTTAGAGTCAAGCCCAGCTAGTTTAATGTAGTCAGAGATGCTTATTTCCAAATTCTCAATTTAACATGAAGCAGAATTTAAAAGTAGGATTGTTACATCATGATAGTGCTTTAGGGTAACTGAGTATTTCATATTAATTGGTATTGGTAAGAATAGCATTTCTGCTGGGTATTAACATATCCATATATTCTCTCATCTGTGATCATATACATGTTGTTTATTTAAGCCCCCATATTTTTGTCTCTTTTCTCATCTCTTTCATTAATGAGTTACTGTTTTCTAGTATTTTTAAAAGCAGTTATCAAATTATAAAAATTTTCAACAACTTTTCTATTTTCTATTCTGTTTTGAGCTAAGTGCATCTCCTAGAATGAGTCTGTGAACTTCTTTTAGGATTCCCTTAAGAGGAAATTACTATCTATTTAAAATTCTATAGTATATTTAACAATCTCAACTTCTTAAATCAATTATTACCCTTCATTATAATGAAACTTCCTTAGTGTAAAGTTAGGTTCTCAATTAACAATATATATCCCTTCTTAAGTTTAAGGTAGTGGTGATGAGCACAAGTGCTCTTCAGGTAGTCATTACTGTTACGTTATTCTTTAAGCTATAATCTTACATCCATTCAGTCTTTAAAACTACTAGATGAGTTAAAATCCAACTGACTCTGAAAAAAAACTTCCCTTTTAAAAATCCACCAACTTGTGATGATTCTCCTGCTTTTCATGTTTAAGTTCTTAACTAATTTCAATTTGTTGGTACCCTGGTGGTATAGGCAAGTATTCATGTTGAAGTTAGTATTAAGACCAAAATTATAATGCTTTTCTTAATGGGGGAACCCTAAGGCTACTCACTCAGTCCATTGAGGGGATAAGAGAGATGGCTCATTCCCATCCAGTTTTGTTTACAAACGATGTTGCTCAAATTTAGGTGACTGGCTACTAGGGAAATAAATGAATGTGGAATTGAGGATGGAACAAAGAATTCAATGCTTTACAATAAATGGACTGTATTTGAGAGTTCAAGAGAGGATTGGAGAAAATAACTGAGTATGTAAAAAATGGTAAGTTTCTGATTGTTCAGTTGAAGGCAAGTGGCTGGCTCGATGAAATGACATAACTGATAGTTTTCATCTGTGACCCTGATATCTTAGCCTCTATCTCAGAATTGAGAACTGAGCAGAGTTTGTCAGAAAGGATTGTCATTGCTGGTATCTTTTGTGTGTGCATGATGTATAGTACACACAGCTCTCCTTATTGATCCTTCACAGGTGTATTATTTACTTTGCCTTCCAGGTGTCCGCAAATATGGTAAAGATTTTCAAGCTATTGCAGATGTAATTGGCAACAAGACTGTTGGCCAAGTGAAGAACTTCTTTGTAAACTACAGGCGTCGGTTTAACTTAGAGGAGGTATTGCAGGAGTGGGAAGCAGAACAAGGAACCCAGGCTTCTAATGGTGATGCTTCTACTTTAGGGGAGGAGACAAAAAGTGCTTCTAATGTGCCATCAGGGAAGAGCACTGATGAAGAAGAGGAGGTGTGTTTGTGTATGGAATTTGAGCTAATATGAGTTGAGGAATCACCATTTTGTGTGGTATTCTGTAAGGTTAATTTGTCAAGAGGACTAGCTAAATTGAGCATGAAAGGTTGACAATACACTTACTCAGTGGTGCATCTCTCGTGACTCTTAAGTCATAATGACATGCTAAGTTCTGATTCTAGAAGAATGGAGTGTATTGTTCTTTCATAGTCTTATTTTTATTTCCAGTGTTAAGCTGTTTACAAATAAAGATGCCTGTTTGGTAGCCTCGTTGGTTTTTGGTTTTTTGTTTTGTTTTGTTTAAAATAAAAGAAGCTTGTGCTTCCAATAAACACTGGTGTTATGTTTTTGTTTTGTTTTTATTTGTTTTGTTTTTCCTGTGACAGCCCAAACTATATTGTATTAAGTTCATTAGGACTTACATCTCATACGTGTATTTTTGTTTCCTCACCTCTAGGCACAGACCCCACAGGCTCCTCGGACACTGGGTCCATCACCTCCTGTCCCATCATCCACTCCAACACCAACAGCCCCTATTGCCACTCTGAACCAGCCTCCACCACTTCTTCGTCCAACACTGCCTGCTGCCCCCGCTCTTCACCGGCAGCCTCCTCCACTCCAGCAGCAGGCTCGGTTCATCCAGCCCCGGCCAACTTTAAATCAGCCTCCACCACCTCTTATTCGCCCTGCTAATTCTATGCCACCCCGTCTAAACCCAAGACCAGTGTTGTCCACGGTTGGTGGTCAACAGCCACCATCACTTATTGGAATTCAGACAGATTCACAGTCCTCACTGCACTAAAAATTAAATTGGACAGAGCTGCAGTAACTTTTCACCCCATCATTATACCAATGCTCATCTGACTGATGAAAAAGAGGAAAGAATAATCATTTCTAGATACTGAGGCTGCGAACTAGTTCTGTGGCAGTGGACTGGCATAAGTGGATGTCTAAGAAATTTTTTCAGTCCACTAGACTAAAATGTTACACAACAAAAAGCCTCCAGTTAGCCGCCTTTCTAGAGTATATGTTCAGCAATGTTGATCTCATAAAAGGAAAAAAAAAAAAGATTTAAGTATTCTATATACCAAGTTTTTGTTTTGTTTTTACTGTATTTATTTTATCGAGGTTCTTTATATTCCTGCCTCTTCATAGTCAAGGCTTTTAGTACAGGAATATTGACTTAGGAATTGTGAAAACTCCTTAAGTTTCTTAAGTTAAGGATGTTCGGCTTTTTTCTTTAATTTAATTTTTTAAAAACATTTTCCTATGTTAGGAGTGCAAGAATAGCCAGCATTTCAGATTTTGACATATGTTCATTTTATGCATATTTAAGAAATTATAGCTGCATATCCCTTCTTTCAAAAAATGTTGCTTTTTTTTCTAAAGGAATTTTAATATGTTCCTTTAAAAGAAAGCAATTTAATCAATTGCAAAGCAATTATATAAAACCACAAAGAATGTACTGAACCTACTAACCCTTTAACATACAGTTTAGGGTCCTAGCGCAGAGTCCTTGTTTAAAGGTCATTGACTCATCATCTATCAGTAATGAGAGGATTGGAAGAATAATTTTGCATACAAATGAGGACTTAATTTGTTGAAATATAATCTCTTTAAGTTCCTTGAAAATGGAGTTGGGTTTTTTTTGTTTCTAAATGCTATCTGCTTTTAACTAGTAGTTGCCTACATCTGGGGACTTCAGAGAAGAATTATATTTTGTTAGTTATGTAGACACAGTGGTTATGGAAGCATTTATTTACAGTACCCTTTTCGTGTTTGGTTTCTGAACTTAAAATTGCCCTTATACTTAATAATATGGTCTGCATTTAATATGAAAAGTGTTTTCTTGATAAATCTCTATTGTACTATTTGGATACATTTGTGTACTCCTTGCAGCCAACCTGTATTTGTGGGATTGGTTTAGGGTTAAATCATCAACATTATTTCAAAAATAAATTTAAGAATTTGTTCTGTGTTATCTAAAGATGTATCAGTATATTGTCACAATTGTGCTGTTAACTAAAAATGCTGAGACCCCTTTTTATAGAAAAACACAAAAGACATCAAGTCTTCTTAATTCAACCTATAATCATTAAGTACTTACAAAGAATATTTTACAAGTGATAGTATTTCAACAATGTGTAATTAATATTTTTGATACAATGATTTCATATTGGAATCATTATTTGTGCAAAGGGACAGATCACTTAGATTGCTATACTAGTGGACATAGGCTAAATGTTTGCACATTCACATTCTTATCACGTGTAGAATACTTCACAAAATAATAGTCAACATAAGGCCCTAATTTATGTTTTGAAAGATCATGTGTTCCCAAAATATTCCCTATCATTGGCTCCACAGCCTTAAAGTGCTATAGATTTAAGTTCATTGATTAGTTTTAATTTTTAATTTTAGACCACTTATTTCCATAAATACCCTACGTACTGGCATATCTGAAACTCTTTTTCCAGGTTAGGTTCTTTTCTTTCTCATTGAATCATCTTAAATAGTTCTTGGACCTGAATTTAGCTGATTTAAAATTCTTAATATTCAACAATTTATACTTATTTTTTCTTTAAAAGCCACAGGGGACAGTTATGTATCTTAAAATATCTAAAGCATTTTTTTAAAGCACTTAAATTGTCTTACGTATGTGCATACTATACCTTTACAGCGTTTATTGTCTTGTCTCTTGTCAGTAGACCTTCAGTACACAATATGTGGGATATGTCAGTCAAGTTGGTCAGCACCAGCATCTGTCCAGCTGTTCAGTATATTGTGATTCATTAAAAAATCTGTTCTATCCCAGACATGGGCCAAGGTGCTGTATCTGAGGGATGTGCTGTAATTTGATTTACATGCATTAGAGCACACAGTAGAAAAACCTTAGCTTCATTAGTAATATGACACATGTATATAGTGAGATGTCTTTATTGTGTGCTTTGCATATTTTGTAAATATTTTGCACGTCATTATTTTTCTTTTTTGTTTAAGCAGTGTTTGGCCTGGAAGAGTGATATGCTTGCTGCTTAAAGGATTAAAGATTTAAAGATGTCTATGTCTTCTATTTTTATATAATTTCATGTCCTATGAGGAATTTAGTACCTCTTCACTGTGAAATTTGAAATAATGATTTTTATAAAAGCAAAACTAGAAATCTTTTAATGACAATTTTCATTAATTTCAGGGTTATCATTTTTGAAAAATCTACACCAAAGTGGTTTTTTAAAATTACATAACTAAAAATAAATCACACTGTGGATACATCTTATAAAACGAATGGAAGAAATGTGTTTCTATATGATATAATTCTAGTGTAATATGGATGAGGTAAGGGTAAGTTATGATCAAAACTTGTTCTTAATAAGCTTGCAATTGAGTAAAATAGAATATAAAATAAAGGTGAAATAATATGAAATTTTGTCTTAATGTAGGCCTACATTCTTTTTAGGAATGGATGTAGAGAGCAAGCCAAGAACATGACTATCATTTTTAAGAATATTCAAAATTGCAAGTACAGTCATGTCCCTTAACAATGGGGATATGGTCTGAGAAAGGTGCTGTTAGGCGATTTTGTTGTGCTGTGAATCAGATTGTACTTGTAGAAACATAGGTGGCAAAGGCTACTACACACCTAGGCAACAGTCCTATGGTATACAGTAATGTACTGTATACTGTACTGTATGTACTGTAGTAATGTACATAGGCAGTTATAACAGTGGTAATATCTGTGTATCTAAACATAGAAAAGGTATCATAAAAATACTGTATTTATTTATTTATTTTTTGAGACAGGTTCTTACTCTGTTGCACAGGCTGGAGTGCAGTGGTGCGATCTTAGCTCAGCAACCTTTGCCTCCCAGGCTCAAGTGATTCTCCTATCTCAGCCTCCCGAGTAGCTGGGATTACAGGTGCCTGCCACCACACCTGGCTAAGTTTTGCATTTTTTAGTAGGGATGGGGTTCCACCATGTTGGCCAGACTCATCTTGAAGTCCTGATCTCAGGTGATCCACCTGTCTTGGCCTCCCAAAGTGCTGTGATTACAGGTGTGAGCCACCATGCCCTGCTGATGTTATCATTTTAAAGAACACCAGTGTATTTGCAGTCACTGACCGAAGTGTCGTGTGGTGCATGACTGTACTTGGGCTAAAGTACCTAGTTTAGTTACTAAGTATGTTGTATTAATTTTATGTTCCCTCCTGTTATCAAAAGGTTATGAATATTAATAACTGCTAACTAGTCAACACTGGGGTGTCAGGGTCTCCTCAGAAAGAATAATAATCTGACTTAGAACTCTAAACAGAATCTATCTCTATCTGTGCATGCCCAAAATAAATGACAAATACATTCTTATTAGAGGACACACAAGAAAAATGTGTTTTTAAATTTAGCCATTCATTATAGATTACATCATTTATAAGAAAATAACAGAATAAATGAATACAGAAAGAACCCAAGAATCAAGTTCGAGAAACCATTCCATATTAGAAAATGTCTACAAGAAACTTTTGACATCTGATGTATGGTAGTACCTAAACTGTTTTCTTCTAGGAAAAAGTAGGTCATGTATAACTCCCCACAACTTCCTTCTTTGTCATAACTGCCTTAGGGAAGGAATGTTCTGCAGCAGTATATTAGCGACAATGGAGTTTGAGAATTAAACATGACAAGGAATGCTCCTAGATGTGTGAGTTTGTGTCTAAGGGGCCATGTGGCTTTATTTGCCCTTTTTTGCTCTCCCAAGTCCTACAGAGCTAAGGGAGAAACAGTGAAGATCAGAAGTTAATATTGGGGGAGATGGTTGCCAATTGTCATTACTAGGTTTAAAGTAGACAACTGTTAATTAATAAAGGGAACAGGTCTTTACAATGCAGTAATTTAAACTTCAGAATCCTAAAGCAGGAATCTGGGTGAGCAGGGTCTCTAAGGAAAAAATGCTGGTGATATGAAGCGGAGGGTTCTAAGAACAGTCTTCACAATGTAAATGACATCAAAGTTGATGTCTCAGAATGCTTCATATGTTTCCTTCCTTTGGACTATTTTAAGAAAGGTGAAATTTTTATTCTGTACAATTTCATCGTACTTGTAAGATACAGTTACCAATAACTAAGAAGATGCTGAATAATACCACAACACAAGGTATCTCTTGAGGGATCTGTCTAGTTTACTACCCAGAACAGCTTTCTTATTTGACAGGATTTGGCTTGAAGAGGCCTTTAATCCAAAGACCATTTTTGTTGATATCCTACCCCTTCATCTTTTCCAAAAGAGTGAAAACAATCAGAATCATTGAGGGCTTGTGGCCTATGTATGCAAAATAGTTGCCCACCAACCTTAATATGATGAGTTTTCCAACTTGACTAAACAACTTAACCTCTGTGAGCCTCATTTTCCTCATTTGGGGAGGAATATATAAACTGGGGCATACAGTACCTGTCCAATGTATGTTAGAGGTTTTTACATGTCTACTTATACCATACCCTTCTTAATAAGGGAAATATATTTTGACTTTTTTTTTTTTTTTGGACAGAGTCTCACTCTGTCACCCAGGCTGGAGTGCAATGGTGCAATCTCAGTTCATTTTTTTTTTTAAATTAAAGTGCAGTGCAAAAAGGAGAGATTAATTTCAGTTCAAGTTGACAGACTGGACATAGTCTTTTACTTTTCTTTCCCATAATCTCCCCCACCAGTCTTACTGAAATGACAAGAAATAGAAAAACCAAAATAACCCTTAGCGCAGTGCTAGGAAGCCAGAGGAGGAGCGACCAGCAGGTGGGAGTAAATGTATGACAAAAGCCCACAGAATTAAGGAACCTCTAATGTGACAAAGAGGTGAAGCCAGCCTTTTGCTAACAGCCAGCAAAGAACTCAGGCCTTCAGTTGGACAACCTGCCAGGAACTGAATCCTGCCAACAACGATGTGCACTTGAAAATGGATCCTTCCCCAGTTGGGTCTTGAGATGACCAGAACCCAGCTAACACCTTGATTGCAGCCTATGATTAAAGTAGAAGCATCCAGATTCCTTACAGAAACTCTGAGAATGTGTGTTTGAGCTGCTAAGTTTTGGCAGTGGTTTGTTTTGCAGCAATAGAAAACTAATACAATGGATAAATATATACAGTGTTAACAGTAATCAAAAGAAAGTTAGAGTGACTGTATTAATGTCAGAAAAAGATTTCAAAGCAAAGACTGTCATCAGGGTTAAAGATGGTCATTTAATAATGATAAAGGTGGGCAGTTCATCAAGAGGATTCCTGATAAAACTGCAAGAAGAAATAGACAAATTCACCATTATAGTCAGAGATTTCAACACCATCTCTCAATAACTGATAGAATGTGGAAGCCAAAAATTAAGAGTATAGAAGACTTGAATAACACACCTTCACCTAATTGAAATGTGGGATCATTCTACCCAACAGTAGAACAAACATTCTTTTCATGTGCACATGACATTTTTCTCAATATCAGCACTACTGACATTTTAGGTTAGATAATTCTTTGTTGTGCATTTAGAACGTTGAACAGAATCCTCAGCCTCTACCCACTAGATACCAGTAGAACCCACCTCCCCAGTCTGACAATCGAAAATGTCTCCAGACATTGTCAAATGTCCCATAAGGAGCAAAATCACCTCCAGTCGAGAATCATTGCAATATATCATATTAATAAAATAAAGGAAAAAACGCATATGATTATGTTGATAGACACAGAAAAGATACTTGACAAAATCCAGCACCTATTCATGATTAAAACTTAGAAAACTAGGAATATAACGAAACTTCCTCAGCCTGATAAGAGCATCTACAAGGAGCCTACAGTTAAACATCACACTTAATTGAACGCTTCCCCTCAGGATGGGAATCAATGCAAGGATGTCTGCACTCACAACTCTATTCAGTGGTTTACTGGAGGTTATAGCCAGTTCAACAGGCAAGAAAAAAGTATACAGATTGGAAAGGAAAAACTAAAATTGTTTTTATGTGCAGATGACATGAAATTGCATGTAAAAAATCGCAAGAAACCTGCAGAAACTAGAATAGTAGTTTTTGCAAGTAGCAAGCTTAAGAAAATCAGAGGATACAAGATCAATGTAAAATCAATTGTATTTTCATATAATGGCAACAACTGATCTGAGAATGGAATTAAGAAAATCTTATTCATGATAGTATCAAAAAGAAAAAAAATACTTAGGAATAAACAAAAATGTGCAAGACTTGTCCACCAAAAATTATACTGCTAAGAGAAACAAGACCTAAATAACTGTTCATGGACTGGAAGACTTGATATTGTTAAAATGGCATTTCTCCTCAAATTGATTTATAGATTCAATCTAATTCTTATAAAAATCCTAGCAGGCTTATTTTGCACAGACTGACAAACTAATTTTGAAATTTATAATGGTGATGCAAAGGACCTAGACCGGGGCCAGTAAACTTTTTCTATAAACAGCCAAATAGTAAATATGTTAGGCTTTGTGGTCCGCAAACTGTTGCAACTCCTAACCTCTGCCATTTTAGTTCAAAAACAGCTAGAGAAAATTTATAAATGAACAGACATAGCTATGTGTCAATAAAACTTTATTTACAAAAACAGGCAGCAACTCCTTAAAACAGACAAAACAATTTTGAAGAAGAACAAAATTGGGTGATTGGCACTAACTAATTTCCATATTTGTTATAAAGATGCAATAATCCAAGATTGTGATATTGGTATAATGATGGACATACAGATCAATGGAACAAAATAAAGAGTCCAGAAATAGACTCACACATATGTGATCAACTAATTTTCAATGAAAGTGTCAGTGTAATTCAATGGCAGAAATGATAGAATATCTGCATGCAAAAAAAAAACCTCCAATAAACCTTGATCCTTACCTTGCGTCATGCATAAAAATAAACATGAGATGGAACACAGACCTAAATATAAGAACAAAAACGGCTGAGCACGGCGGCTCGCACCTGTGATCCCAGCATTTTGGAAGTCTGAGGTGGGAGGATCACCTCAGGTTGGAAGTTTGAGACCAGCCTGGCCAATATGGTGAAAGCCTGTCTCTACTAAAAATACAAAAATTAGCCGGGTGTGTGTCGCATGCCTGTAATCCCAGGTACTCGTGAGGCTGAGGCAGGAGAATGACTTGAACCCAGGATGTGGAGGCTGCAGTGAGCTGAGATCGTGCCACTGTACTCCAGCCTAGGTGTGGCAGGGTAAGACTCTGTCTCAAAAAACAAAATGAAAATGAACAACTATAACTTTCTAGGAAAAAACACAAGAAAATATATCACTGAAGCATGATCCATAATAGAAAAAAATTGATAAATTGTATTTCATCAAAATTAAAAATGTTACTTTTCAAAAGACACAAGAAAATGAAAAGGTTAGCCATTGGCCAGGAGAAAATATTTGCAAAACATAAGTCTGATCAAAGATTTGTATCCAGAATATACAACGAACTCTTACAATTCAAATATAAAAGCTCTTTCAAATCAATAATAGAACAAAAAGAGGGGGGTGGTGGAAGATTTGGATACACATTTGCTGAAGAAGATATGCAAATGGAAAATAAGTACATAAAAAGATCATCACATCATTAGTCATAAAGGAAATGCAAAGTAAAACCACAATGAGCTACCTGTAACACCCACTAGAATAGCTAATATTTTTAAAAAAACTGACAATAGCAAGTGTTGTCAGGGATGTGAAGAAACTGGAACCCTCTTACATGGATGGTAGAAATGTAATATGATACAACTACTTTGGAAACCTATTTGGCAACATCTAAAAGACTAAATGTACACTTAAAATACAACCCATTAATTTTACTCCTAGGCATCTACCTAAAGAGAAATGAAAATTTATGTGCACACAAAAACTTCTATTCAAATGTTCACAGCAGCATTATTTATAATTGTAAAAACTAGAAATAACACAAATGTCTATCACTTGGGGAATAAACAAAATAGTCTATCAATACAATTTTTTCTATTATGGATCATGCTTTGATAATATATTTTCATGTGTTTTTTTCTAGAAATTTATAGTTTTGTTCTTATATTTAGATCTTATGCTCCATCTGTTTAATTTTTATTCATGGTATGAGGTAGTCAACAATAAGAAAGAAAACACTATTGACTTATGCACCAACATGGATCAATCACAAAAGTATTTTCCTACTTGACACAAAATGCTACGTATTTATTCATATTAATTTTCTTCTTTTTTTTTTTTTTAGATGGAGTTTTGCTCTTGTTGCCCAGGCTGGAGTGCAATGGTGTGATCTTGGCTTACCACAGCCTCTACCTCCTGGGTTCAAGTGATTCTCCTGCCTCAGGCCTCCGGAGTAGCTGGGATTACGGGTGCCTGCCACTATGCCCGGCTAATTTTTTTGTATTTTTAGTAAATAAGGGGTTTCACCATGTTGGCCAGGCTGGTCTTGAACTCCTGACCTTGTGATCCACCTGCCTCGACCTCCCAAAGTGCTGGAATTACAGGCGTGAGCCACAGCGCCTGGCCTTATTCATATTAATTTTCAAAAAAATGCAAAGCTATGGAGACAAAGGAGATCTCTTGCCTGAGGCCAGGGCTGGGGGTGTGGACTGACTGCAAAGGGACACAGGAGGCGATGGATTTGTTCTAAAATTTCATTGTGGTTATGGCTGCACAACTGTATACATTTACTAAAATTCATCAATTGGGTGAATCTTATGTTATTAAAAGTACATCAGTAAAGTTGTTTAAACAAGGAAGAAGTATGGAACTGGAAGGGCTGTACAAAAGCTGTATCACAATGAGAGGCCCTCATTTGTGCCAACAGAAAGTAGCATGAGGTTTCAGAGGATAGAAGTGGCAAGGTCATGGAATACTGAGGAGCGATTGAACTTTGTGTTTTTTCCCAGGATGGGCCCTTCCTGAGCTTATGCCTTTCTTTCTAATGCTTCTGTCCTGTTTTCTGTGAAATGGAAGATGTGACTAACCAGGGTTCCAAGATCATTGCTTGAAATCTCAGCATATAGAGTAAGCACTATTCTCAAAAACAAATACCAAATAAATGGTCTTCCTTGTTACCAACCTATTACAAAATGCAAGACCAAACTGTGCCAATCAAACCTATTATCTTACTTCATGATTCCTAAGGCTAAATAATAACTTTTAAATCTATATTGTAATGCCTTCTGGTGATTATGCAGAATTAATATGTTAAAATGTTTTCCTAGTAGTGACAGGAATTGCATGTGTGAATCTTATTAAAGAAACTGTCAAAGAGACAGTTTAGCCAGGTGTACAATGAAGACAGGAGGCCTAATTTAAAAACAACAAAAATCTCATTTCTCCAGCCAAGGCTGACCATCAGACAATCAAACCATGAACAGGAATAAGAAAGGGTGTGTTTATGTATCAAGCAGGGGATCCCCTGGAATAAATACATAATATATGGCCATAGGAACAGTACAGGTCTGCTTTTTTAGAGTGGTGCTGACCCTATAACATAGTAGATAACAATAGAGTAAAGCAAGGTAGAACAAAAGAAACATGGTTTTTTTCTTAAGCTCCTGAGTTAAAGGTGCAGCTGCTGAATGCACATACACAGGCTCTTTTGCAAAGGGAGGCTTACAAAAAATTTACATTGGTCCCAAGAGAAGCTCTCTGCCCCATCCCAGTACTCCCTGCCTCTTTTCTTGTGGTGGTCAGCACACTGACAGGGAGAGCTGAGCTAAAGGTTATTTGATGGAAGCAAAGGAACCAGTCATTCATGTCTTGTCTCAATACAACACCTACTTAGTGAGCAAGCTGCATGTTCTCTGTGCACAAGACCCTGAGATCTGCTTTTTGCCTGGAAGTGGTTTGCTGCTACAGTATATCACACTTTCCGTGTGTGGTTCTATTACAGACAAAGACTTTCCATTGTAACTTGCAATTGAGTCAAAGGTGCAATCTATGGCCCAAGGAGAGGATTTTCCCTCCTTATCTGATCTCGCTGATCCCTAGGTGATGGGAAGTACGAACTTTCGCCCTGCTAACTAACTCACTACATTGATCAGTCTTGTCACAGAGGAGCAGCCTGAGGAAGATAATGCATCCATCTACTATTCCAGTAGGCGGCGTCCTCACCTCTCCATCAGCACCATCTTTACATTGGCAGCCAGGGTTGCAGTCTCTCATCCTAATTTATACAGCAAATTAAACAGCTGAAATCTATGTCTTTGGGCATCTAGAGCAATATTACAGTGTCTAGAAGCAACAGATAAAAGGGTTAGCCCTTTCCTTCTGCATAAAACTGTAATGTAGAGTTCAGCCCTGGTCTTATTTTGTAACTGAATTTAGTTTGAAGGTTGGATTTTGTTCAATGTTAGATATAATGTTGAACTTAATGCTGAATATTATCAAAACACTAAAAGTACTACAATTTGTCTTTAAGTTGTTTTGTTTGAATTCACACCAATCATTTATTTGAGGGGTAGGGTGTAGTGGCTAGGAGTACCAGAACCAGACTTCCCAGAATTCAAATTCTGCCTCTCTCAAACTAATAATTTTGTGATTCTGGGCAAATTACTCAATAGATAAGATTTTCCATCTATAAAATGGAGTTGATTATTAAATGAGTTAACATGAAAAAATACCGAGCACAGAAATGGTATATAAAATTTAATAGGCCGGGCGCAGAGGCTCATGCCTATAATCCTAGTAGTTTGGTAGGCTGAGGTGGGTGGATCACTTGGGATCAGGAATTTGGGATCAGCCTGGCCAACATGGCGAAACTCCATCTCTACTAAAAATACAAAAATTAGCTGGGGTATGGTGGCGCACACCTATAGTCCCAGCTACTCAGGAGGCTGAGGTAGGAGAATTGTTTAAACCCAGGAGGTGGAGGTTGCAGTGAGCCAAGATCATGCCACTGCACTCCAGCCTGGGTGACAGAGCGAGATTCCATCTCAAAAAAAAAAAAAAGAAAAAAACCCAAAAACCTTAATAAACATTAGTTATCACTTGAAGGTATTTAATTTTTTTATATGTGCATTTACATATATACAGGATTCAAATTCCACTTTATGATCAACAAGGAAATTGGGACTATGTTATTGACTTCTGACTAATATCCATCTAAAATTCCTTTACCTTTCTAGACTCAGCCCTCGAGTTACGCGGCCCCCATTTCCCACCACAATAAAGATCCACCTCTCTATCCCAGCTTTTATTCCATCATATTTAAGGCTTGGATGTAATTTTTGGAACAGTTGACTGCTTTATTCAGTTGGTGGGGAGAGCAGTAGGAGAGAGAAGCAAATCACAGTCAATGACAGGACTAGGGATTCTGAGCATACCTGCATGTATGCATACTAGACACTGATGTTCCAGCCAGTGAAAGGAGATATAACTTTTAAAATCATTATCAACTTTATTATGCTTGGAAGTAATGAGAAGAGAGGCAAGAAGCAGGCAATTGTAAGAGAAAGTGGGTGGGACGTAGTGGCTCGCACCTTTAATCCCAGTACTTTGGGAGGTCGAGGTGGGAGGATTGTTTAAACCCAGGAGTGTGAGACCAGCCTGGGCAACATAGTAAGTCTCCATCTCTTAAAAAAAAAAAAAAAAGTAGCTGGGCAAGCTGGGCGTCGTGGTGTGTGCCTGTAGTCCCAGCTACTCTGGAGGCTGAAGCAGCAGAATTACTTGAGCCCAGGAGATCCAGCCTGCAGTGAGCTGTGATCATGCTACTGCACTCCAGCCTGGGTGACAGAGTGAGAACCTCTCTCAAAAAATACACACACACAAAGAGTGGGAAACTATAGTGTATGGCAGAACAGAGAGGAGAACTCGGGTTCACTAAGCACCTACTCTGTGTCAGGTGTACAGGAGTGCCATCTCATTTAATTCTCATGAGAAGATTATGAGACAGATCTAGAGTGCCGAAGCAACACCCACCAGTGCATCTCCCCCACGGAGCGGTTAATCTAACTCACCAACCAAAAAAGGTTTGGATCTGGATTTCTGGCTCTTTTGAGAAATAAGAGATCAGGTAACAATAGGCTGGCACTGGGTGGTGGCTGCTCCACTAGATCCTCCACCTGCTGCTGGAGGCACCAGCGCCTCCCTCCTTTCTCCATGACCACCTCTGCCTCCCTCCTGTATGTTTCCTGCCCAGCTCCTGAGCACATCTGAGTTTTTGACTCCCAAGGTGTATATTATTCTCCCCTTTTATTGACGAGTACGGTAACTCAGAACAGTCAAGTACTTTTCCTACGGTGGCCTAACTGAAAGTAAAGGATCTAGATAGAATTGGAATTTTGGTTCATTTCATTTATATAGAATGTATTGCCCTTGGAGAGAACATATTGTAAGAAAGAGCTCATATTTAAGAGTGCGCAGGCCGAGCGCGGTGGCTCAGGCCTGTTGGGAGGGCGAGGACGGCGGATCACAAGGTCAAGAGATGAGACCAGCCTGGCCAACATGGTGAAACCCCGTCTCTACCAAAAATACAAAAATCAGCCAGGCGTGGTGGCGCATGCTTGTAATCCCAGCTACTCGGGAGGCTGAGGCAGGAGAATCGCTTGAACCTGGGAGGCCGAGGTTGCAGTGAGCCGAGATCGCGCCACCGCACTCCAGCCTGGCGTCAGAGCGAGACTCCATCTCAAAAAATAAAATGAAATAAAAAATAAATAAAATAAATAGAGAGAGAGAGATCTGGATTCAAGTTCCAGTTGCAGAGTTTGCTGAGTGTGTCTCACCTTGGGTACGTCACTCCACGTTGCTGCTCTGGCCCTCAGAGAGCTCATCTGTAAAATGGGGATGACCAGGCCTACTTCACCAGCTTGTTTTGAGGACCACAGGAGATGCTTGGGAAGCCAACCCTTGACATAACGGGGAGCTCTACAACTCTCAGAGATTGGTGGTGTTAGGCCAACAGGCCAACAGCAAGAGGAGGGCTGGCAAATTTGTGCTACCCTGAAGGAAAGTCCGGGAAGGACTGATTTGAGCCAGCTCTCAAGGCCTTGAGCAAATAGGTCAACACAGAAAAGGACTGGCTGAGCCTTATCGTGCCTGACGGAAGAGCAAGACGTCCACAATTCGAACGCACGTGAAGGAAATCAGATGACTAGACTTGTAGATACTAACGGTTCTGAAGCGGGTAGGTTAGCTTTCCAACCGCCTGGGTGACGGTCTCAGCCTCCGCCCGACCCCTTCCTGCTCGTCCGCTCTTCCCCTGCGCCCGCCCGCGCCCCTCCGCCCGCGCCCGGGCCCCGCCCCAGGCCTCGCCCCCGCTTCGCCGCCGCCGCCGCCGGGCGCAGCTCCGGAGCAGCTGCGCGCCTGCAGACCGGCCCCGCGGAGGCCGCGCGCCGAGCCCCACGTGAGTCCGGCGGATCGCCGCCCAGGGCACCCTCGCGGCGGAAGGTCCGGGGTGGGGACACCGACGAGGGCTTTTCATCTCGTCCCAGTTACTTTGAAACCGAAAGCGCCTGCTGGCATCCGGCCGGTCCCCGACCGGCAGGGAGGGCGCGAGGCGGCGGCTGGGCCGAGGGAGGCGGAGGGTCCCGGGCTCGCGGGAGACCGGCGGGGCAGGTGACCGCCGACTGCCCCGGGACAGCGGGTGCGGTGCGGAGCGGGTTTTCTTAGCCGGGGAGAGGTGTGGCGAGGGCGGAGACTGGGGGTCCCGAGCTGGGGAGCTGGTCCAGAGGGCGGCTGTGGACCGGAGGGGCCAGGTTCCGTCGGGGTGCGCTGGTGGGGAGGACTTTCAGGCACGTCCCGCACACCCGCACTGCAAACCAGGCCCTGGCCCCCTTCCGAACCCGAAGGCACCCCCTCCACCTTTGCAGGGCTTTCCAATCAAAGCAACTCCAGAATGTTTGAAACGTCAGGATTGCCAGGAATGGAAGCCTCCACTAGCTGTTCGTTTGCGCGTCTTCCTTTAGAAAGCAGATACCCCCTTCCCCAGAAGGCCCGCTCTAATGAGCCTTGACGCAAACCAAAGTTCGGAGAGGTGGAAGGAGTTGCCCAGAGGCACCCAGAGAACTCCCAGATTCTGAGTTCTCCGTACCAGATTGTCTCCACTTTGTTCCTGTTCTGCAGGGTCTTCGTGGTTCTGAGAATGTTCGGGGCCAAGCTCTTGCCACGGGTCCCACTGGGCCACTCTGGCCGGCCGACTTTCTCTGCTCATTCTGCCTCCTTCTGCTAAGTTTCCATATTTGGGTATTTCAGATTTACTTTCATGAGAACTCAGTTATCTCGCTGTGGCACCAGGCGAGCGTTGAGGTTGGTGAAACCAGACGAGGCTCCCTGCCAGGGTTGCCCCTGCAGCCCCTACCCTCCATAGCCCTGGGCTCTGACCCACCTCCTGTGAAGATAGGCATCTGGTAAACAGTTAATTCTGTAAATATTTATTGGGCAGGTGCTGTGTGAGAACTGGGCTGGGGCCAATGGAATATGATTATTTCCTCCAGAGATACTTGCATTTTAAAAGGGCTCTGGAAGACCTGAGATGCAAAGAAATCAGTTGAACCATTTCTGGGAATAGAACAGTTCTGGGTGTGTGCGAGATAATTTTAGGCAGCAAAAGGCTGGGCTAGGACCGCACAAATCCCAGCACAGCTGCTCTGCCTTATGTACTCACAAAGCTGAAAACAGGGGTGTTAATGTAATTGGTGGTTTGGGTGGGAACACTTCCATCTCTAACTCTAATTTGAACTAGAAAGACAGAAATTGCTGCAGGAACGATGCATGTAAGATGGAAGTGGAAAACGCCTAGCTTCTGTGAAGGTTTTTGATTTTGTTACAGTTACTGTTTTTGTTGTAACTCTGTGGAATGGATCAACTCTCAGATCCCTGGGTCCTGGACAGAGGCAGGAGAAAGTGTCTGAGCCAGCATCTGGAACAGGGGAAGTGATGGAGAAGGATACTCCTCCCACGGCCTCTGGGCTGAGGCCTGTTGTGATGGGCAGGGTAGGATGGTGGTGTTTCCCTCTGTCAGCAAGCATCACTTGCTGGACTTGGGTAGTAGGGCGATGGAAAGAATGTGAAAAAGAGCTGCCGTCTACTGAATGTCCTAATGATAGGGACTGGGATGTTTCAGAGGGGATGATTTGCACAGTCGGGGAGCTAGATGCCTCAGAGTCACTCTTGTTAGGCTAGCAATGGGAAAGGCACCTCAGTACTTAGACAAATCTTCTGTGATTAGCTCAGCTTTACTGGGGAGGACCTTGAAGGAAAAATAATTATTTGTTTGTAAAGCTCATTCCTTTGCAGAGCATTTTCTCTTTGCCCTTGTCGTTTTGTTCTCATTTTGTCCTCCATGATGCACTCGTGAGTTAGAGCAAGCTTATTCTCTACATCTCTCAGATTGTGAGGGTGAAGCACTGAGGGGGTAAATAGCTCCCTGAGCTCCACTGCTGGACCAGGCCCAGAGCATTGAGGTGTCTGGTTCCCCTGCTCCAGGCCCCTCCCCCTGGCTTCTCAGAGAGCCATATCTGCCCACCTCCTCCTCTGTCTGAGGGGTCAGCAAGGGGACCCAGATTCTGATAATGCCTCTGTGTTCTGTCCCCAGCAACATGGAGCAAGTTCTGCTGGAGGCTCTGGCCTAACCACCACAGGAACAGGCATCCACTCTGTTAGCTCTGCCCAGCCAGGCAAACTCGGGGCAAGACGCGTGTCTGTTTTCATGTGTGTCTTGGAACCTGCCATAGAGTAGGCCTAAACACATGTTTGCTGAATCGAATTGAATTCATTCAGGGTGTGTCTCCCTTGGGGTCTGAGCTGCCAGGGACAAGTGCTGGGTGGGCTTGGGGGAGAGAGGTTGAGCTCGCAGCAGGACTTGCTTAAATCCAGAAATTAGAATAACACTGTACAGCTTACAAGAAGCCCATCTCATGTGATTAATTTCTCACTACCTCCTCAAGAGAAGGGAGAGGCACATGCTATTCCTTCCACTTTACCTGGTTGCAAGCTGAGGCTCAGAAGTGATTTAAAAGACCTCACAGCATATAGGGTTGGGGCCGGACCCAACTCCAAGTCTTCTTTCTCCAATTCCTGTGCTTTTCCCATAGTTTCTTAACTAAAGGAAGCCAGAATTCTGGGCAGGAGGAGGACGAGAGAACCAGCGAGACAGTCATCAAAAGCTGCCTGACCTTGTCACTGATCGGGGTTAGTGTCTGACTCAGTCTCTGAAGAGCTTTTATCTGCCCAGGTTGTGGCTTTTTCTGGGGTTCTGGATAGGAGTTCTAGCTCCAGTAGAGGTGTAGCAGGTGAGTGTCTGTGTGTGTTGGGGCAGAGGTGAACACGCTGCAGGCCAGAGGCAGTCCTCAGAGCTGGCAGGCCCCTGCTGCTGCCGCTGCTGCCACCACTGCCGCTGCCACCACCACCCAGGAGTGGGCCAGCATGAATTTGTTGCCTTGCCCAGATGAAAGCTTTATTTGAAGGATCACACAGCAGCCTTGACCCACATGGCCTCCAGCAAGTCCTATCTTGTGAGAAAGTGGCATGGAGGACCAGGCAGGAGATAAAAGTGAAAGTACTCATTAGTCCTGACAGAGGAACTCAGTCTGTTTCCAGTGAGAGTGGTGAGCACATTTTGCATATTTGTACCTGGAGGCAGGTAGTGATGCATGCTTGGATTGTGCTGTAGCAAAAGCAGTATATATGCAAATGGTCTGTACACTGTGCAGTATCCATGTGACATGCAGGTCTTAGAGACCCAGTATTAAGTGACAAAGCCCAGTGAGTGCCCTCCCAGGATATCTGTGTGGAGCGAGGGCTGCCATCTCACTTACTTTCAGCAGAGCCCCATGTCTGATTTCTTGACACCACAGGCTCCATCAGCTTCCCTCCTTAGCAATTCAGAACATTCCTGAATTTTTTCCCATGGCGTTTTTTTGTTTTTTGTTTTTTTTGTTTTTCCTCTCAAGGAGAAAGTGCTCTCCTCCAGATCAAGGCGAAAGCACGTTCTCCATCTACACTCCCAAGTCAGCTCTCTCCTCCTCCCTCTGAGGCGGGTTCCCTCCCCGCCTCCCACAGACTTCTTCCCTCCCCTACAAGCTGAGTTTTCTGTTAATAAGAAGATTCCATGTTTCCCCAGTCCCTCTTCTCTTTCTTTCACTGACAAGCTTCTGGAAGTGGCCAGCTCTTGCACTCGCTCTTCACTTGGCACCGTGCACCTGCTGTGCTGCTCTGATTGCTCTGTGTAGGTTTCCAGGACCTGGTACTCCTCAGTCGCCAGCCCGTACCAGCCCATGCTGCAGCTATTACTTACCTCCTTGGAGGTTGCTACACCGCCCCCACCAGCATTCCCTTCCTTGACGTCCAGCTTCTTATCCTCCTCTGTCCTGCAAATGCAGGTATGGAGCCAAGCCTGGGTCCTCAGGCTGGATTTCAATTCTCTGTGCTTCTTTCCTTGAGCCCTTGGCCATTCCCAAGACTTAAACCAACACTCTTAGGGAAAGGCTGATCAAACTTCCATCCCTCACCCAGTTCTCTTCTTCACCATTATGATTTGCAATATTCAGAATCTTCCCCATGCTGTTTCAGGAGCACCTTAGACATTCGTCCCAGGCCGCCTCTTTCTCTGTGTTCTCTCTAACTGTTGCAGAAATTGCTGCTGTTCCTCAGTCACCTTTATCCTGTCCCTCTCAGCCAGTCCTGATCTATCTATTCCCAGTTCAGGGCCACAGGGACTCTTTCCTGGGCAACCTTAATTAAGCATTGACTCGTTTTCCTGCCCCAGGTCCATCTGTATTCAATTTTCCTTTTCACACTACTGCAGAGGGGCCTCCCTAATACATAGCCTGGTCAAGACCTGCTACTTTCAATGATGGTGTAGTAGAAACAGTGTGGACTTCAGAATCTGGTAGGCCTGGGTTCAAATCTGGGTTTATGATTTGCTGGTTGTAGTTATATAATCTGAGCAAGTTGCCCAACTTCCATAGTGTCTGTATTCCCACTGGTAAATAGAAATAGTAATGTGTGCCACTTGGGGTTGCTGGAAAGATTAAATGAGTCAATATATACACAGAACGTGGAGTCTGGCAGATATTCAGTAAAACTAGTTTTCTCCTTCCATGTGGTTAATAGCTGTAGAGCATTGTGGGGTTTCTGGGGAGCTGGAAAATGCATGCCTAGCCTAAAGGCATCAAATTTAAATTAAAAACCAACAGAAGAATTGCTGTGTGTCAGAGTAGACCATTTTTTTTTTTTTTTTTTTTTTTTTTTTTGAGATGGAGTTTCACTCTTGTCACCCAGACTGCAGTGCAGTGGCACAATCTCAGTTCACTGCAACCTCTGCCTCTGGGATTCAAGCGATTCTCTGGCCTCAGCCTCCCAAGTAGCTGGGATTACAGGTGCCCGCCACCACAGCTGGCTAATTTTTTGCATTTTATTGGGGTTTCGCCATGTTGGGCAGGCTGGTCTCAAACTCCTGACCTCAGGTGATCTGCCTGCCTTGGCCTCCCAAAGTGCTGGGATTACAGGTGTGAGCCACTGTGCCCAGGCGAGTAGACCATCATTTAAACTAGCCTATTGCTGCCACTTTGCCATCTCTAAACCAGGTAGACCTCAGGGGCCAGGGTAGGGAAGCTGGGATGGGACAGGGTATGGTGGGGATAAGCTGGGATGAGTCTTTGGCAGGCAGAGGGGGCAGGCAGCCTCAGAGGCTGGGGCCCTATGGTCCAGGTTTCAAGGGCAGGAGTCCAGTTTTCAGTACTTGTGGGCAAAGCAGGCAGCAGCTTTGGAGGAAGAATAGTGCTTGGCAGAGAGCCAACACAGGAAAAAAATACAACAGATTTGGGAAACAAAAATACAAGCTCTGACTTGATCTCCAGGAGCAGACCAGTTACTTTAGCAGGATCCAATGTGAAGGCACAGCAGGATGAGGTTGACTTGATGCAAAGCCACCACCCAGAGCCCTTTCTGTTCTCCTGTACTAAGGCGGATGGCTTAGAACAGCCAGGCTGTGTTCTAATGCTTCTGTTAGGGAGACCCTTGACCCTGGAGGATGGAGGGAGGTGGATGGGTTTAAGATAAGCAGCAGCCATGAAGGTCGCTCTTCTGTCTTCATGATTTTAGGATTTCTGAGGTAGAGGCTGGGTTGACATCTATGATGCAACCTAGGAAAACTTACCATGCCTCCCTGGGTTAAAGGCAGAATAATTTAATATAAAGCAAAGGCTTATATGCTAAGCAGATGCAGAATGAAAGAAGTGATTAAAACATTGGGTGGAGTTATTCCAGGAATAACTCACTAGGGAGTGAGAGGGGTAGATAGGAGAATTGGGGTGGGGGGGAATATTGGACTTAAGCAAAGATGTTTTAAAAAGATGAAGAACATTTTAGTCACCCTTAATGAATGGGAAGTAGATTATTTGGGAGCAGACTGATTTCTTTATGTTAAGATGTTTTATTTCAAAAACCAGTACTTTGGGATGTTGCCTCAAATTCTCTGTATCATTCCCACAGACCTCCTTTAGAGATATTTATTGCCATGTATTAGCTGTGGACAGCCAAAGGCTAAGTGCTTTCCCCACTTCCTTGATACTAACAGTTCCCATAAGGCCTCTGTATGACTAGGTGGTTCACTTTCACTTCACTTACACTGGATCTTCCTAACAAGTGGACCTCTCTAGCCCTCATCTCTTCTACCTCATAACAGCAGTGCTAGATTTTCTCATCATCATTTCTGTTCAAGTCTTGTTAAATAGCTCTAGGCCTTTCTTTTTTGTTGTTATTTTATTTTGTTTTGAGATGGAGTCTTGCTCTATTGCCCAGGCTGGAGTGCAGTGGTGCCAACTTGGCTCACTGCAACTTTCGCCTCCCGGGTTCAAGCGATTCTCCTGCCTCAGCTTCTGGAGTAGCTAGGATTACAGGCACCTGCCACCACGCCTGGCTAAGTTTTGTATTTTTAGTAGAAATGGGGTTTCACCATGCTGGCCAGGCTGGCCTTGAACTCCCGACTTCAGGCAATCCACCCCCATCGGCCTCCCACAGTGCTGGGATTACAGGCGTGAGCCACCGTGCCTGGCCTTGTTTTGTTTTTTTGAGATAAGTCCTTGCTCTGTCACTCAGGCTGGAGTGCAGTGGTGCAATTTCAGGTCACTGCAACCTCTGCCTCCCGGGTTCAAGCAAGTCTCTCACCTCAGCCCTCCGAGTAGCTGAAATTACAGGTGCCCACCACCAGGCCCGGCTAATTTTTGTATTTTTAGTAGAGGTGGGGTTTCACCATGTTAGCCAGGCTGGTCTCAACACCTGGTCTCAAGTGATCTGCCCACCTCGGCCTCCCAAAGTGCTGGGATTACAGGTATAAGCCACCGTACCTGGCCTAAAGACCTGTAGGCCTTTCTACACCTGACTGGCCTATGCCTACCTTTTCTTACATCATTTCTCCTGCCTAGAATGCCTCCTGTTCAAATCCATTAATCCATACCCCGCCACTCTTTTCAAAACAAATTCAAAATTCATCTCGTTAGGCTTCTGTGTTGGGGGTCCCCAAGACCATCCCCAGGTTCAGTGATTTGCTAGGAGGACTTATAGGATTCAATGTCCAGCAGATGGTCATACTCACAGCTATGATTCATATGCAAAAGGATACAAAGCAAAATGAGCAAAGGGAAAAGGCTTATGGGGCAAAGTCCAGGGGAGACCAGGTGCAAAATTCCAAGAGTCTTGGAAAAGACTCTGCAAAGGACTGCCGAGGGGGAATCACACAGGATGTGCTGAATTTCTCCAGCAGTGCATTGTGACAGCAGGTGTGAAGCACCATCTACCAGGGAAGCCCAAGTTTTTTACTGAGACTCAGTGCCCAAGGTTTTTACTGAGGGCTGGTCATGTAGATACTTCATCTAGCACATGTCAAAATTCCAGATTCCAGAAGAAAAACAGGTGTTCCGCATAAAACACATTGGCCAGGCACGGTGGCTCACGCCTGTAATCCCAGCACTTTGGGAGACTAAGGGGGGCGGATCACGAGGTCAGGAGATCAAGACCATCCTGGCTAACATGGTGAAACCCCGTCTTTACTAAAAAACACAAAAAATTAGGGGACTTGGTGGCACGCACCTGTAGTCCCAGCTACTTGGGAGGCTGAGGCGGGAGAATCACTTGAACTCAGGAGGCGGAGGTTGCAGTGAGCCGAGATCGCACCACTGCACTCCAGCCTGGGCGACAGAGCGAGACTCCATCTCAAAACAAAACAAACAAAACAAAACACATTGTTTACCTAGACAGTTTAAGCACAGTGAGCCACTCTTAGCAGTTCAGGTGGTGGGAACCTTACTGAAATCCATGTTACAGACACCAGCCAGGGGCCATCCTTGCGAGCAGAACTTTCTAAAGATAGCAGTCTCAGGCTTGCTGTGTTAACTTGTTTCTGCACAGCTTTTCTTCATAATCTCATCTGTTCTGTCCTCTCAGTGCCTAACTATAGTTATGTTGTAGAGAAAATTGCCCTATACAAAGAACCAGAAGACCTGGGTTTCAGCCCGCATGGCGTCCTACTGCTGTGTGGCCCTTTGAACCCCTCCATTTTCCTCATTGGGAAAAGAGGAATTATAATTCTTGCTTGTAGGTCTCAATGGTGACTAAAGACCAAAGAAAATGATGTATTTGGTCATTCCATCCATCCCTCATGATTGAGTACCTCCTTTATCTAAGGCAGTGAGTGAGCTGTGGAGAGTAAGATGTGAGTGTGACGTGGTGGCTTTGACAGCAGACAAGCCTGAATCCCTACCCAGCAGTTACCAGCTGTGGTACCTTGAACACATTGTGTCATCCCCCTAGCTTTGGATTCCCGATCTGTAAAATATGAAGATGAATAATATAATGAGTATCTACAAACGTGGGCTGCTGTGTGGATTAAGTGGAACAGCCTATGTACAGCTCCTGTGGTATCCAGAACGTTGTGGCACCCCAAGTGGCAACTGTTAATTGACTCAGCTATTTGAGTGCTTGCTCTGTGTCTGCACCTTGAAAAATATAAGACACAATTCCAGCACTGCTTTCTCCATGCTGGGGAAGACTATTGTTGAACAGATAATTAATTACATAAACAATTATTTACATTCCTGGCAAGTGTTGTTAAGGAGAAGTATAGGTGGTTAAAGGGCGTGTCGTAAGTCGGGGGGACCCTAACTTGACGGAGGAGGCACACAGAGGCCTAGCTGCATATGTGAGGCTTCATCTGGGCTTGAACGTGTTTAGCTCAGCAAGAGGAGGGGAGAGAGGGAAAGATGTTTCTGGCAGAGACAACAGCTTCAGGAAAGGGAGACCCAGCCTTAGGGCGAAGGCTGTAAGTGGGGAAGGTTCTCTGTTCATATGAGGAGTGGCAAAAAGACCAGGAATCCAGGAGAGGTGGAGGACAGGTGGGGAGATTGGCCTAATTCAGAGGTCACCTCTGCCGCCACCCTGGCAGGGAAGGGGCAGAGCAGGGGCCCCATGCAGGGAGATTTGCAGGTGTGGTGGCAGGAAGTAGAGGTGGTCTGGTCTGATGATCTCTGTTTTTTTTTTTTTTTTTTTTTGCTGTGCAGTAGGAAGTAGAGTTTCCTGGTGAGACTGGAGGGAGTGGTCAAGGTTTGTGGAGGAGAGAAAGGTTTAAAATCAACATTGAACAGAGTGAGCTGAGAGGGAAAAGCTGGCTTTGTGCTGTTACTGTGTTGGCATGATGAAGTCTCTGGAAAAGGACTCTGGCAAATGGGATTTTAGATCTCTAGCACCTTGTACAATGCCTGGCACCTAATTGAGGGCCCCATAAATGTTGGTTGCATTGAATTGTTGGCTGGCCTGTCTATATATATATTTTTCTCAGCATTTCCCCCTTTCCCAGGTGCCTGCTACCCTTGGGCTAAAGCTTCCCGCTTAGCACCTCACCCCGAGGCTAGCTCACATTAGTGTGTCAGAGGGGAGCCTTGCTCAGGCTTTACTCTTGTGGTCCTATGTGGCTACACTGTCCCCCCACCCCTTACAGTGACTCCCCAACTCCCACCCCAGGTCAGCCATCATGAGCCAGCCTTGCTCTCTCCAGCTGGGACTGGTAGAATTTCAGCACTTACAAACAGGTGAAATGAAAAGGTTTAGGCAGTGAGAAGCATGCTTAGCAGGAGAGAGGCTGCCCTGCTTTCTGGGGAATAGCTGTTACAGTCGTTCTGTAAGTATTTACTAAGTACCTATCATGTGCACTGTTTTTTGTTGTTGTTTGTTTTGTTTTGTTTTGTTTTGTTTTGAGATGGAGTCTTGCTCTGTCATCCAGGCTGGAGTGCAGTGGCGTGATCTTGGCTCACTGTAACCTCCACCTCCCTGGTTCAAGTGATTCTTATGCCTCAGCCTCCTGAGTAGCTGAGATTACAGGCATACGCCACCATGCCCTGCTAATTTTTGTATTTTTGGTAGAGACGGGTTTCACCATGTTGGCCAGGCTGGTCTCAAACTCCAGACCTCCAGACCTCAACTGATCTGTTTGCCTTGACCTTCCAAAGTGCTGGGATTGCATGCTTGAGCCACTGCACCCGGCCATGTGCACTGTTTTATGTGTTGGGACCTCAGTACCCAAAGAAACAATCCCTGGTGTGATGGAGCTTATATTCTATTCTGATAAGGGAAGACAGAGAGTAAAGACGTGAACAAGTAATATGTTAGGCAGTAATAAGTGCATTGGAGGAAAATGCAGTAGAAGATGGGTCTGCCAGGGATGTTGCGTTTTCCATGTAGGGTGGTCAGCAAAGGCCTCCCTTGTGAGATAACATTTGAGCAGATTCCTAAAGTGAAGGAAGCAGCTCTTCAGATACCAGGGTGAAGAGTATTCTAGGCAGGGGAAAAGCAAGCAGAAGCCTCTCCTGCTGTTCAAGAAGAAGCAAGGCCAGTGTTGCCAGAGTGATAAGGGGGAAGTCACTAGGAAGTGAGGACACAGAATGGAGGGGCAGAGAAATGGAGGGCCCTGACCTCCAAGGTCACTGGCTTCTACCCAGAGTGCAATGGAGCCATTGGAGCAGAGGAGCAGCAGAGACAGCTTCTATTTTTAAAAGCATCACTCTGGCTGCTGGGTTGTGAATGGGCTGTAAAGGAGCAAGGCAGAGCAGGAGACCAGCTAGGAGACTGATGCAGTAACCACTGGGGGGATGATGGCAGCTTAGGCCAGAGTGGTTATGCTGATAGTGGTGAGGAGGAGGGTGGGGGGATATGTTGGGAAGGAAGATCCCATGGGATTTGGTGTTGTGAGATAGAGAGTAAGAGAGGACCCAAGGATCACTCCAAAATTTTTGGTCCAAGCGACGCTGTGATTGGTGGTACCATTTCACTGAGATGGAGGAAGGCTATAGGGGGAGCAGGTTGCATGGGGATTGGATGTGTTAAGTTTGTGATGCCTCTTCAATGTGGAGGCATAGACTAAACAGTGGAGTGTGTCTGGGGCTCAAGGGAGAGGTCCAGATTACAGATAGAAATCAGGGCATTGTCAGCCATAGCTGGTAAGGCCAGGAGGTGGGACGTGCTCACCCAGAGAATGAGTGCAGATAGAAGAGAGCAGGTCCAGCACCAGCCTGAAGCTCCAAGAGATAAGAGAAGGTGACCTGGAAGCTGCCACGGTGATCTAACTGGTGCTCCTCATGCTGTCATGAGCTGTAGAATCTAGCCTGGGAATTTGCTAGAAAGTGAGATTCTAGTTGCTACTGAGAGATCATGATACTGAAGTGTATTAATCAGTATCATATTATAACAAATGGACCCCCTTCCTCTGGGGTAAGATGTCCAAGCCAGCATTTTCATCATGTTCTAGAACAGATTCTTAGCAGAGCATCTGGGACCCTGACTGCTCAGAGAGCTGCTGCTGTAGTTTTGTGCATATGCATATGCATGATCCCTACCTTGACTGAAAAATTCTTGGGGACAGGAGCTACCTGGTAACCCACTCTCCTCCACTCCCATAATACAATAAGGCACAGCCTTTGCATGTGCCTGGCACTGAATAAAGCTGGCTAGGAGGGCAGGGTGGACATGCATGGTGATTAAGTGCTTATTTACGTGCCAGGAATTGTGTGATAATAATTTACGTGGATTAACTCATTTAATCTTAACTCCAAGCCTTTGCAGCAGGTACTATTATTGTCTTTTTTTTTTTTTTTTTTTTTTGAGACAGAGTCTCACTTTGTCACCCAGGCTGGAGTGCAGTGGTGCAATCTTGGCTCACTGCAACCTCCATCTCCTGGGTTCAAGTGATTCTCCTGCCTCAGCCTCCCAAGTAGCTGGGATTACAGGTGTGCGCCACCATGCTCAGGTAATTTTTAGTAGAGACAGGGTTTCGCCATGTTGCCCAGGCTGGTCTCGAACTCCTGAGCTCAGACAATCCACCTGCCTCGGCCTCCCATATTGTCCCATTTTCTAGATGAGGAAGGGGTAACACAGGTAAGCGAATGGCAGAAGGGGTTGAACCCCAGCAGTCTGGCCCCAGAGCTGGTCTCTAACCAGTAAGTGGTACTTCCTGCCATCAAGCCCTCCTGTTTGGTGTTGGCTGCGATGTGGTGCATTTTCTCCCAGCTGTGACACAGAGTGAGGAGCACTGGCTTTGGAGTTGGAAAGTCTGTGTTCAAATCCCTGTGCCCACACACTAGCTGTGTGATTTGGGGAAAGTTGTTTAAGAACTTGAGGCCTCGGACTCTTCATTGGGAATATGATGAGGATAGCAGTATTGCCACAGGGTTAGTGTGGAACTGTGTATGATATTGTATGTGAAAGTGCAGGCTGGAAATTCCTAGTACATGTCAGGTTTTATTATTATCATTATTGTTATCATCATTATCTTGAGAAACCAAACTGTGGATCTCCTAGGACTAACCAGAAGAGCTGCCAGAGGCCTGGGGATCGCAGCAAACCCAACAGGCCCTGCTTCCACCAGAGCAGGTATTCTGTATACTCTTTTATTTATTGATGTTTCTGCATGAAATTCGGTTTGGTAAGTTCTGCTGTGAAACAGTGCAACACTTGGGTAGCTGTTCCCTTAAGTCCTTCCAGAGCTGACAGGCTCAGTTGTGGGGTGGGGGTGAGAGGGTGGGGGAATCCACTCTCCCAGTTCTACCTACTTCTCTTGGATCTCCTCTCTGGGTTCCCTACCCGCTCTCCCTCTTCTGTTGCCCTGATCAGGCCCATGAGTCCCAACAGCCTGAAGGCTGCATTTTTCAAGTCACACTCTAGGATGCCTGCCTGTATGTGGGCTGGGCACCTAGGGTGTGCCTGGGGTGCATCTGGGGTAGCCCACCCCAGGAAGGGTCTCTCATCTGCTTCCTCCATGGACTGGACCAGAGCTGGCCTTGCCGCCAGGCGGGAGGGGATTGCCCTGTGTGCCTCTCCCAACACGTACCCCAGTCACAGCCCTCCTAGCTCTGGGCAGTAGGCAGCTGGCAGTATGTCACACGTCTGTGGTCAGCTTTGGAAATGTAAACTTACACAAAGGCAGCTGTGGATGAGCATTTGTGGGAAGGTGGGGCACCGCTAGAATGATGTTGACCTTTGGTAGCTAAAAGTCACCAAAAGGTCATGCCATGGTTTCTAAATACTCATTGGTATTTCTGTTCTGTAGCCCGTCCAGGGTGGTCTCAGGTTTCTCCCCTTTCTTCAGAGTACCCTTAGGCCGTGGAGGGTGGGGCTGGGTAAAGCCTGGGTTCAGTCCTCATTTGAAAATGTTTCTGAATTCCAAGCTAAATCTAAACCGTTGTCTGTTGGCTGTGCGTCCAAGCTCGAGGGGTCACTGCAGCCTCATTCACTTTATGAGTGTTTGTGCTCTTCGTACTTGTCTTTGTTTTTGTTTTTTGAGACGGAGTCTTGCTCTATTGCCCAGGCTGAAGTGCAGTGGCTCAATCTTGGCTCACTGCAACTCCCGCCTCCCAGGTTCAACTGATTCTCCTGCCTCAGCCTCCTGAGCAGCTGGGATTACAGGTGTGTGCCACCACGCCCAGCTTTTTGTATTTTTAGTAGAGATGGGGTTTCGTCATGTTGGCCAGGCTGCTCTTGAACTCCTGACCTCAGGTGATCCACCCACCTCAGCCTCCCAAAGTGCGGGGATTATAGGCGTGAGCTGTTGGGAAAAAGCTGAGTGTTGGGAGGGAAACTGAGGCAGGGCTTGCATAATGTCCTTGGGAATATGTCTAGACTTGCTGGCTCCTTGCTTCTAGCCCTCCTAGGTGCCTATTCCCATTATCTCAAGTAGCAGAACATGTTCCATATAAATGCTAAACCATCACAGCTGTAAATCATGTGCTTAATGCAACGTGTCCTTTTGACCTCCACATTCTTACCACCTGTTTCTCTGTTGGATTACCAATAAATAGCGTGGGCTCCCAGAGCTTGGGGACGTCCCAGCCTCCACGATTGCGATGGCTTCTTGGTGTCCCACCTTTATCTCTCAAACGGTCTTTTTCTCAATCCTTTGACTCTGCCGGCCTTTGTCACCCCCATGACCTGGTATTGGGTCTGATCACCCCAACAGTGAGCCACCGCTCCTGGCCTCTTTGTACCTTCTTTGTAAGCAAGGAGGATGGTCAGGAAGGGGGAAGGGGGAGAGAAGGGTGAGTCTGAGATGACAGCCCCATAGCTCCATGCAGTGGGCACACCCACCCCCATTTGGGAATGCAGTTGAGCTGGCAGTAGGCAGCCTTTCCAATGAAGAGAAGCCTTTCCAACGAGGAGAAGTTCTTGAGCTGAGTCAAGAACAAAGGGCAGAAGGCTGACCTAGCCTTGGGGAACCCTGTAGGAGTGGAATGCTGGCAAGGAGCCACTGAGAGGTGTGGTTCAGAGCTGGGAGGAGAAGCAACAAATACAGAACCCTAGGGCCAAGGGATCAGGGAGTTTCAAGAAGGAAGTGCCAAATGTCACATAAAGAGCAGTAGGGCAGTGATTTAGGAGAGACTAGTCAACAAATGTGATGATGTGATTACCGTTTAGATCATCAAACTAACATAATATGCTTTCCCAGACTACATATGGCCTCATATACCACATCCCCGGATGATTTGGGCCTGCCGACTTATTCCAGGTAGAGTACAGATGAGCTTGGGAGGGCCAGGAAGGCTTCAGAGAGGCGCTGATGGGATCTGATAAAGGACACAGGTCTGTGGGTGCCACCTGGGAGGTGTGTTTCCATCGGGCACTGCTCTAGAGCCGGGAATGGGAAGGAGAAGAGGGGTAGGGGGAGAAAGAGGTTGATGGGGCATTGCCGGGCTGAGGATGGAGAATGGGTTGGAGGTCCAGCATTTTTGTTTCCTCATCAGTGTCTGCCTATGGTAGGTTCCCAGCAAAGAAATGATTTACAAAAAGTGACTGAATCAATAAATGTTTAGTGTGAGATAGTCCAGTGTAACCATGAATTCAAAATTGGGTGAAATGAGAAGGCAAATAGCATGTCAGGCAGTCAGTCAGGTTATCTCAGAGTGGGGGACGTTGATGAAGACACTCAGGGACAAGTGCTTATTAATAATAGTAGCCCTTATGACACCTCTGTGTACTACCACTATAAGCTCTTCACGCATAGAGGGGTCAGCAAACTTTTTCTGTAAAGAACCAGGTAGTAACTATGTGTTTGAGGCCTTGTGGGCCATGTGGTCTGTGGGGCAACTGCTCAGCTCCTCTGTGGTAGCACATAAACAACCATAGACAATGTGTAAGTGAATGAACATGGCTGTGTTCTAATAAAACTTTATTTACAAAACATGTGATGGGCCAACCCCTGATGTATATGGTATTGACTTATTTAATCTTTAGAAGTTCTATGTGGTAGCTACTGTTATCGTTATCACCATTTTATTTTTTTATATTTTTCTTTTTTTTTGAATTTTGATGGGTCCTACTTTTTTATTTTTATGGGTGTATATTAGGTATATATGGGCTACATGAGATATTTTGATATGGACATACAATGCATAATAATCCCATCAGGGTAAATGGGGTATCTGTTATCTCAAGCATCTATCATTTCTTTGTGTTACAGTCATCCCAAATCTTTTAGTTATTTTTAAATGTACAATAAATTCTTGTTGACTACTATAGTTACCCTGTTATCAAATACTAGATTGTATTCTATATAGTTATCCTGACTATATTTTTATACCCATTAATCATCCCTACTTCTTCGCCCCAACACTTCCCCAACCCCACAACTATTCTTCTCAGCCTCTAGTAACCATCCTTCTACTTTCTGTCTCCGTTAAGTTCAATTGTTTTAATTTTTAGCTCCCACAAACAAGAACATGTGAAGCTTGTCTTTGTGGCCTAGCTTATTTCACTTAACATAATGTTCTCTAGTTCTATCTGTGTTGTTCCGAGTGATGGGATCTTGTTCTTTTCTATGGCTGAATATTGTATATATTTACCACATGTTCTGTATCCATTCATCTGTTGATAGATGCTTAGGTTGCTTCCAAATCTTGGTTCTTCAGTGCCGCAGTAAACATGAGAGTGCAGATGTCTCTTCAATATTCTGATTTCCTTTCCTTTGAATATATACCCAGCAGTGGGATTGCTGGATCATATGTAGTTCTGTTTTTAGTTTTCTGAGGAACCTCCATACCATTCTTCACAGTGGCTGTACTAATCTACATTCCTACCAACAGTGTACGAGGGTTCCCTTTCCTCCATGTCCTGTCCAGCATTTCATTTTACAGATGAAGAAACGGAGAAGCATAGAGACCAAGTTAATTTGCCTAAGGTCACATGGCTATGAAGGTGTATGGGCAGGGTTTGAATCCTGGCAAGTCCACTCCAGAGTCCATGGTGGTAATTGCCATGCCATGCTGACTCTCGGAACCTTGGAGGGGGAGGGAGGAACCCCAGCTCCTCATCCCCTGAGGGCCTCCACCACTACCTGGCACTAGGAACTCACTAGGCCTCCATTTCCTCATTTAAAAAAATGGGGAATAATGATTATTTTTTTATATATATATAACCCTGTCTCCTATGCTGGAGTACAGTGGCGCCATCATAGCTCACTGTAGCCTTGACCTCCTGGGCTCAAGCAATCCTCCCACCACAGCCTCCTGAATGGCTGGGATTACAGGCTTTAGCCAACACACCTGGCTGAGGGGTTAAAATGAGCTAATGCATATAAATTAGCTGTCTCTGTGCTTGGACATAGCCTCAGTACTTGTACTCCTAACCCATATCTGACTCCAGCATTAGGCTCCATTCACTTCCTTTAATACCCTTCCCTTGCCCTCCGCCTCAGTAGGAACTCTCCTAGATTGTCTTCATGGCCCTTTCCCACTGTGGCCTCACACTAACTCTGATTCCACATTGATTATTGAGTCATCTGGGTTATTGGGTGCTCTGGCCTGGGGACTAAGGAGGATAGCCCTGCCCTTGAGGAGCTCGAGGAGCTGTCCCTAGGTAGCAGTGGGGACTGTTACAGAGCTGGAGCCAAGGATGGGGGCCGAGCGCACCGGAGTTGAACAAGGCTTCCTAGTGGAGAAAGCTGCTGTGTGGGAAGATCAGTAGAGCTTTCTTTGTTATTTTTTCCTCTTGGTCTAGTTTCTGAGAGCAAATCTAAAGGTCTCCTGGATACCTTAAAAGTACCACCTGGAGTCAGGTCGACTCCACATGGTTCCAAGAAGAGTTCCACTAAAGGCATCTCTGTAAGTGTGACTGACTTGAGGCAGCAGCAGCTTCGGCCATGTCAGCGTGGGTGTGCAGCCTGGAGGGTTGGGGGAAGAGGGATGCCCTTCAGCCTTTGCGCTCCCATCTACTCACCAACAGTGCTTGCTGTACCACCAGAAGAATGGGGAACCAGTGGTTTCCTGACAACTTGGAGAGAAGTCACAGTTCTCTTTAAAGTAATTAAAATTATGCTCACATCATTCTTTGTCCTGTTCCCAAGACAACGTTCTTCTGTGAAGGCGTAAGGAAAAGCAAAGAAAACATACGCTTATCTCTGCCTCTAAGACATCAAAGCCAGTCATGCTGGGGCAAGGATGGTGCGTCGGTGGACTGCAGTCACATGTTTTCTGGTTGTTGTGGTGTCACCTGGTCTCTGCATGAGCTCCCGGCCACATTAGGTGCAATGGAAAATGGCCTTATTGGTTCTTCCTTTCTCCAAGGCCTTCATCTTTGACCTGCCTGGTTAAAGGGGTTTCTTCTGCAATTTTTGAGGGAAGACCTCTCCAGGCCATCACAGACAGAAGCTTTGGAAAAACTGTGAGACTATTTCAGTTCTCCCTTGTGCCAGGAGGATAGCCTAACAGATAAAGTGCTTTCTCCTCCTTCCTTTTCCTTTCCTTTTTTGAGTTAGGGTCTTTCTCTGTCGCCCAGGCTGAAGTGCAGTGGCGTGAACAATGAACACAGCTCACTGCAACCTTGACCTCCCAGGCCCAAGCGATCCTCCTGCCACAGCCCCCCAAGTAGCTGGGACTACAGGCATGCACCACCACACCCTGCTAATTTTATTTATTTGTTTATTTATGTATTGTGAGACATAATTTTGCTCTTGTTGCTCAGTCTGGAGTGCAGTGGTGCAACCTCGGCTCACTGCAGCCTCCCGGGTTCAAGTGATTCTCCTGCCTCAGCCTCCTGAGTAGCTGGGATTACAGGCATGCACCACCACGCCCAGCTAATTTTGTATTCTTAGTAGAGACAGGGTTTCTCCATGTTGGTCAGGCTGCTCTCAAACTCCCAATCTCTGGTGATCTGCCCACCTCGGCCTCCCAAAGTGCTGAGATTACAAGCATGAGCCACTACACCTGGCCAACTAATTTTTGTAATTTTTGTAGAGATGGGGTTTTGCCATGGTTGCCCAGGCTGGTCTCATACTCCTGAGCTCAAGCAATCTTACTGCCTCAGTGTCCCAAAGTGTTGGGATTACAGGTGTGAGCCACTGTGCCCAGCCCCGCCCCCCTTCCTTTTTTTTTTGCTTCCTTGTAGTAACTGTTCTTCCTGGAAGAACAGAATCACAGGATTCAAGGCCAGCCATGACCTTGAGAGAGAACTGCCTATCCTAGCAGGAGAGCATCTGGAACCCACCCAGGGTATGGATTCAAGAGACACGTTGGGTAACTGCATCTTGGGATTAAACATTTTAACTTTTCTTTACCACCAGCCACAGTCTCTCCTCTTTAAGCCCAGGACCCATTGGTGGGCCTTGGGTGGGTTTGGGGAATAACATATTTGTATCCTTCCCATGCTGCTCAAGTGGGTATTAGGTGGTTGACCAACACTGCCAGTGAGACCTGAGCAGAGCTGAGAAATGGACAGTTTGGCTTCTAGCAGCCCATCCGCAGAGAGAGGGGCCATCTGGTGTCATTAGAGCCATGGAGGAACACCAGTCACTGTTGAGATGCTGCTAAGCACCCAGGGATGGGGGAGAGGTCCCCTGGCTTCCCCCTCTTCCCACCCCAGTGCCTCTCATTGGCTGAACCTCGCCAGAAGCCAGGGAGTCTGGAAAACAGTTTGTGGCATCAAATTTCACCCTACCTCATGGTGCAGACCTAAGCAGAGCAAGAGTAGGGAGTGGATCTGGGCAAACAGGCAAATGACTGGCTTGTTCCCTTAATTTTGCTTCAGCTACAGTTAATTGCTAATCATTCTAGAACTTTTATGATACCGGGAAATTCTTTAATCTCCTTCATCTAGAAAATGCCTCCTCTTTCTTCAAGACCAGCTGAGATGGTTTCTTCTCTGTGAAATCAGCACAGACACCTCGGAAATTGTTAGCTACCCCACACCTAGGCTCTACCAGTTCTTTGTCGGAATCTCTGTTTGTAGTACTTGCCAGCGGGATATTGTAACTGATCATTTTTCTTCCTTATTTCTTCTGTCCTTGGAGGGCTTCAAGGGCAGATGCAACATCACAGCCTCTGCATTCTCAGGACCTAACCCAGGGTCAGTGCAGGGATGTGCAGATGAGTGAGCTGTGGGATGTCCTGCTCACGGTTTCATGGATGGTGAGTGGCAGAGCAGAGACAGAGGTCTCTGGTCCTGTGCCCTTTTTAATCTGGGATTTTATCTGTAGTAATCAGTAATTCCCCAAGAATCAGAACTTGAAAACCCTGGAGACAAATTTCATGGACTTATGTCTTATGCACTATAACATAATATATGTAAAAACTCCCCAATTTTTCAAATCTTCATTAATCCAAACTGGTTGTTGGCAGGGGTATGGAGTATGGATAGACAGACCAGGATCTACCTTTCTTTGTTAAATCTTTCTTAAACTCTGCAAAATACATTATCTTTTTTTGTTATGACTGAAGGATAAGCTCACGTTGCTTCAGAATGTGAGAATATTTATCATATGTTCTCCAGAAATCTGTAGAGATATGTAAGTAACGAATTTAAATGGTGGCATCCACAGCTTTCCTTTGGAATTCCTAAAAAATTCTCATGGAAAAGATGCATCAATTTATGAAACAAGAAGATAGTATTTCAAAGAAACTCAGCAAGAGTTCTTAGGGAATAGATGGGATATGACTTTCTCTTGTCTCTTTGGGCTTGAGTTAACAACTCTTCAGTAGGAGTACCATACTGTACATCCCATTGATGGCAAGAATAAGAATGCCCTTGACTGCAGAAAGGTGATATATAACCTCTATTTTTAGCACTTTTGATATGTTTTATTTTTCTCCTGACTTACAAGAACTGAGCTTCTTTGTGGTTCCTGGTATGTAAGCTGTTATACAAAGAGGGGAAAGATTTTAATAAAATTGAGTGCTTACTCATTTCCACTAAATAGCTGCCTGGGAATGACAGAGTACCAGCTGAAAATATCTAATTAATTAGATAAATATATTTGTTAGGTAAAAAAGCGTAGCCTTTCTAGTTCTGCTGTTGGGCTCTCTCATGTCAGTGAAGACAGTGGGTCCAGGCTTGAGGAAGCTTCAGAAGGAGATGGACCCTGCCCTGGGAGGCATCACAGCTCTGTTGATATACCAGAATGTCACCCAGAAAGACACCTCAAGTCCACATCTCACAGCCGAACATAAATGCTTATTTTTTACAATGTATGATGAGATTAAAAACCCAATTTCATAAAAACAAATACTGGACAAGACAATAACAGATTAAAGAGTGAACAAGGTCAGTGAATGACTTAGGCTTGTTGAATAGGTCTGGGAAATACACACATGAATGGGGAGAGGAAGGATAGGGCATTCAGTCCTCTGCTGGCTTTCAGCAGGAGCAAGGAGACTGTACGAGTCACATGTGCTGTGCCTGCCAGGACAAAGCTGACAAGACAAGGGCCTGCACAACAGCCTAGTAGAGCAGTGGTTTCCAAAGTGTGCTTCAGAGGCCCCTGGGGTGCTGGAACAGCTCTTACTAGGAAAACACTTAATGGACTCTTACTTCAGGTGAGTTCAGGTAAGAACCAATTGTGTGTATCTCTTTCACAGTTCCAGTTCAGTGACCTTTTGCATTGTTACCTTGAAATTAGCCATAGTGGAAGTGTTTAACTACAGAAATCGGCAAATGCTACAAATTGGAGCTTTCCCCCAGTTGAGCAGATTATTAAACGTTTACTAGCACAGCACTGCCTGCAGCTCCTTGATACACTTTTGGGGGATCTGCATGGTCAAAACTATTTTCATAATAGTACTGACATCATTTGCCATTTTTACTCTTCTTTTACAAATGCACAGAGGTGTTTTCCTGAACAGACGGAATGTAGGAGCAGACATGAGAATCCAGCTATCTTCTATTAAGCAAGACATTAAAGAGATGTGCAAACATGTAAAATGGTGACACTCTTCTCACTAATTCTTTTGTTTTGGAAAATGGTTATTTTTCATAAAAATATTATTTGTATTAACATATAATTGGCTTATTATCTTGAAGTAAATACTTTTTTAATTCCTCAATTTGACCTTCAAGTATGGTAAATATGAATAGATATAATTTGCATAAACAAAAACTCTTAGGGATCTTCCATTAAAAAAAGACAAAATTTTATTTTAGAGCAGTTTTAGGTTCACAGCAAAATTGAATGAAAGTCTGTTTATCCATTCTTTCTTTCATGGATTGTGCCTTTGGTGTTGTACCTAAAAAGTAATTGTCAAACTCAAGATCATCTAGATTTTGTCCTATGTTATCTAGTAGGAGTTGTAGGTTTTGCATTTTACTTTCATGTCTGTGATCCATTATGAGTTAATTTTTGTGAAGGTGTCAGGTCTGTGTCTAGCTTCATTTTCTGATGTGGATATCTAGTTGTCCCAGCACCATTTGTTGAAAAGACTATCTTTGCATCATTGTTTTGCCTTTGCCATTTTGCCAAGGGTCAGTTGACTGTATTTATGTGGGTCTATTTCTGGGCTTTTTATTCTGTTCCATGGATCTATTTATCTGTTCTTTTGACAATACTCCACTGTCTTGATTACTGTAGCTTTATAATAAGTTTTGAAGTTGGGTAGTATCTGTCATCTTCAATATTATGCTCTTGTGTTGGATCTTTGGCTCCTCAAGTTTTAAGAGTGTTATCTTAGACCAGGTGCTGTGGCTCATACCTGTAGTAATCCTATTGCTTTACTGAGCTGAAAGGATTGCTTGTGGCCAGGAGTTCAAGACCAGCCTGGGCAACATAGTAAGACCCTGTCTCTAAAAAAATAAAAATAAAAAAAATTAGCCAGGTGTGGTGGCACACACCCGTAGTCCTAACTACTGGGGAGGTTTAGGTGGAAGGATCACTTGAGCCCAGGAGTTGGAGGTTACAGTGAGCCATGATTACACCACTGCCCTCTAGCCTGGCTACAGAGTGAGACCCTGTCTCTGAAAAAAAAAAAAAGAGTGTTATCTTAGTCTGTTTGTGCTGTCATCACGAAATACATCAGATGGGTAATTTATAAAGAACAAAATGTATTTCTCACAGTTCTGAAGGCTGGGAAGTCCACAATCAAGACACCAGCAGATTCTGTGTCTGGTGAGGGCTCACTTTCTGCTTCCAAGATGACAGCTTATTGCTGCATCCTCCAGAGGAGATGAATACTGTTCTCACATGGGGAAAGGTGGAAGGGCAAAAGAACCTAGCTAGTTCCTTTGAGCCCATTTTAAGGTCACTGGTCCCATCCATGGATACACAGCCCTCATGACTTATTCACCTCATAAAGGTCCCACCTCTCAATACTATGACACTGGACCTTAGGTTTCAACATATGAATTCTAGGGGGGACACATACATTCAAATCATAGGGGGTCCTGAGACCAAAAGGTTGGAGAACTACTGTTGTGGCAAAAGATGGACATACACACAGATGAATTCCATAGATTCTTGTGTTAGGAAGAGTGTAGAGTGTAGTGGAGGGGAACCTGAACTGAGTTTTGTACATCCTACTGCCTCATTCTGGGGACTGAATGAGCCTGTTGCTTTAGGTACATCTCTGAGAGTCCAAATTTAGATGCTGTGTGACAGACTTGGGCCTGGCCTCAGAAGAGAATCTCAGAGGGACATAGAATATGACATTAGGGCACAGGATGTGAAGTGCCAACCTCCCCAGGAACGAGGGAACACAAAGCAGAGTAAGGAAGTTTGAAAGTGGTTCTTCGAGTTCTCTGAGAGAAAGGTGGGTCTTGGTTATTAGGGCTGTGCATGTAAATAAAATGTTTTGCCTCTTCATCTTCAGAATTAAAACTTTTGTTAAATCCCAAGAATCAGCCATGTTACTGGAGGGAACATTTATATCTTACCTACCACCCTTGAAGTTTTGCAGGAAATACTAGGGAAAAGGTGGAGCTTTGGTCTCAAACCCCAGACTTTTTATTTATTTATTTATTTATTTTTGAGACAGGGTCTCTTGCCCTGTCACCCAGACTGGAGTGCAGTGGCATAATCATGACTCACTGCAGCCTCCACCTCCCAGGCTCAAGTGATCCCACCTGCCTCAGTCTCCCAAGTAGCTTGTGCAAAGGCCCGGTGGCATAAAGTGTGGTGTATTAGAAGAACTAAAAAAAAGCCTGTGTGGCTGGAGTACAGAAAGCCAGGGAAGAGAGGTCCAGGATGCTGCTGGATTGGGGAGGATACAATCTTGAGCCTGCTTAGCATTGTCGACTTTCGCTCAGAGCCCTGAGAAGCCACTAAAAGATGAAGGGAGATAACCTTACATTGTACTTGGCATTTTGAAAGTCTCATCCTGGCTATAGTATGGAGAGTAGATTGGAGAAGAAAGCAATGAATGAACTTGTATTTAGTTCAGGTGAGAAATGATGTGGCTTGGTACTTGTCTTAGCTTGGGCTGCTATAAGAAAGCACCATAGACTGGGTAGCTTATAAACAACAGAGGTTTCTGACGGTTCTGGAAGCTGAAAGCCCAAGATCAGGGTGCCAGCGTGGTTGGGTTCTGATGAGGTCCCTGTTCCGGGCTGCAGACTTAACTGCCGTATCATCACATGGCAGCAAGAGGGCCAGGGACCTCTCTGGCATCTTTAGAGAGGAGGTCCCGACATGTTGCCTGGGCTAGACTTGAACTCCTGGGTTCAAGCCATCTTCCCACCTCAGCCTCCTGAGTAGCTGGGACAACAGGTATGCACCATCATTCCCGGCTCTCTCTTGCCTCTTCTTTTTTTTTTTTTTTTTGAAACGGAGTCTTGCTCTGACACCCAGGCTGGAGTGCAGCGGCATGATCTCGGTTCACTGAAATCTCTGCCCCCTGGGTTCACGCCATTCTCCTGCCTCAGCCTCCCGAGTAGCTGGGACCACAGGCACCCACCACTGCACCTGGCTAATTTTTTGTATTTTTAGTAGAGACGGGGTTTCACCGCATTAGCCAGGATGGTCTCTATCTCCTGACCTCATGATCCGCCCTCCTTGGCCTCCCAAAGTGTTGGGATTACAGGCGTGAGCCTCCGCGCCCAGCCTTCCCTGGCCTCTTCTTATAAGGGCACTAATCCCATTCATGAGGGCTCCACTCATGACTTCATTACCTGCCAAATATGCACCTCCTAATACTGTCACATTGGGGGTTAGAATTTCCACATATGAGTTTTGGGGGGAATACAAACATTCGATCTACCACAACGGCAGTGATAGATACTCTGAGTAATATATTTGTGTGCAAGAAGTCATTACCAAACTCAAGATCATCTAGATTTTATCCTATGTTCTCTTGTAGGAGTTTTACAGCCTTGCATTTTATGTTTGTGTCTGTGATCCATTCTAAGTTAATTTTTGTGAAAGGTGTCAGGTCTGGGTCTAGCTTCATTTTCTGATGTGGATGTCCTGTTGTCCCAGCACCATTTATTGAAAAGACTTATCTTTGCATCATTGTTTTGCCTTTGCTCCTTTGTCAAAGGTCAGTTGACTATATTTATGTGGGTCTATTTCTGGGTTCTCTATTCTGTTCCCTGGATCTATTTGTCTATTCTTTTGATAGTACTACACTATCTTGATTACCATAGCTCTATAATAAGTTTTGAAGTTGAGTAGTGTCAGTCCTCCAGCTTTGTTCTTCTCCTTCAATATTGTGTTGCTGTGTTGGGTCTTTGGCTCCACAGGTTTTAAGAGTGTTATCTTAGCTTAGGTGCAGTGGATTACCCAGCACTTTGGCAGCCTGAGCCACAAAGATCACTTGTGTCCAGGAGTTCAAGACCAGCCTGGGCAACATAGCGAGACCCTGTCTGTATTAGTCCATTTTCGTGCTGCTTATAAAGACATACCCAAGACTGGGCAATTTATAAAAAAGAGAGGTTTAATGGACTTACAGTTCCATGGGGCTGCAGATGCCTCACAATCATGGCAGAAGGCAAGGAGGAGCAAGTCATGTCTTACATGGATGGCAGCAGGCAAAAAGAGAGAGAGAGAGCTTATGCAGGGAAACTTCACCTTATAAAGTCATCAGATCTCATGAGACTTATGCACATAAGAACAGCATGGGAAAGACCATGATTCAATTACCTGGGTCCCTCCCACAACGTGTGAATTTAAGAGAAGTCTTGGATGGGGACACAGCCAAACCATGTCACTGTTTCTAAAAAAATAAATAAAAATAAATAAAAAATAAAATTATTATTTTTTTTAAATTGGCCAGGTGTGGTGGTGTGTGCCTGTAGTGCCTGTAGTCCCAGCTACTGGGGAGGGATCAGTTGAACCCAGGAGTTGGAGATTACAGTGAGCCATGATCACACCACTGGCCTCCAGCTAGAAGTCATCTGGTCCAGCCTCTAACCTGAGTACCCCAAAAGACATTGCACCTTTGCCGGAGACCCCTAGTGGCAGGAGGTTGTCACTGTTGTTTCAGAGTGACAACAGAATGACCATGTGAATGATGTACATTAATTATGAGACAAATAACCAAAGCACCTTACGGCTGTAGTTGTTTCAGTATTTGCACACTTAATTTTCCTTCTTCTCCCCTGACCCCTGCAGAATGGCTTATTCAGAAGAGCATAGAGGTACGCCCTGTGGTTTCATTCGCCAGAATTCGGGCAACTCCATTTCCTTGGATTTTGAGCCCAATATAGAGTACCAGTTTGTGGAGCGGTTGGAAGAGCGCTACAAATGTGCCTTCTGCCGCTCGGTGCTTCACAACCCCCACCAGACAGGATGTGGGCACCGCTTCTGCCAGCACTGCATCCTGTCCCTGAGGTGAGTGCGCAGGGCCTGCAACTCTGGCCATGGCAGGCCCAGCATCCAGGTGGCAACTGTGGCCACTCAACTGTTTTCACGGGTTTTGGAGTTGCTTAACTTGGCCACAGGTCCATGACTATAAGGAAGGACTCTCCCAGATCCCTTCTGTGAGGGCCTGAAGAATAATCATTTTTTGGTCACTAATTTACAGATATTCACCTTTTCTTAAAATGCAGACTGCTCCTGCTTTGCATGGGAGAGCAGACCTAGACACACACTCCATCATGGGAGCTGGCTGTGGAGAAGGGTTTGAATCTCACAATGTCTGTGTTGTAGTTACCCCAATCTTCCCTTGCTTTGAGGAAGAGGTGCTGTGGCTCCTAGAAGGGACCTTGCTGCCACGGATGCTGTCCATTCTTGGGCAGCTGTAAGACCTGGGTCATGCTGTGTTGAGGGAGGAGACCAGGAGAGATGTGAAAGCAGGCACACTTTGGGGGGTTATGTAGGAAGCAAGGCAGTCATTTTACCCTGCCAAGCTTTGAAAGGGGGTTATTACAGTGCATCCTCATTCCTTCATGTGTTGGTGTGTTCAGCACCTCTGTGTTCTGTGCTCTCATGCTGAAGAGCTACAGCGTGGAATAGGACCCCATGTCTGCCCTCTAGAATGTCCCAGTCTGGAGGAGACAAATGTGGCACAGTGTGATAAACAAAGGACAGGGACTTTTAACTCTGTCCAGGGACTCACTGACTGCATCCTGGAGGATGCATGAAGTTTTTCAGGCAAACTGAAAGACTAGGAAGGTGTTGAAGGACGGGTGCAGAAGGCACCTTCTGGGTAGAGGGAATAGCATGTGCAGACAGGGACCAGCCTGCCCAGGGCTAGAGCATGACTGGAGCCCTGGGGCTGGTCTTGGAAATGCTGTTGAGGTAAACAACTAACTCTGACTCTATTTTAATTTTTTTCTCCAGAGAATTAAACACAGTGCCAATCTGCCCTGTAGACAAGGAGGTCATCAAATCTCAGGAGGTAAGAAAGTCACTGCTTTAGTCTAGCAGCTCTCAGGGTGATGGCGAAGAAGTCAATGAATTGGACATTGAGATTGGAGCAGGAGAGTGGTCAAGGGAGACCTTCTTTGAAGTCCATATTCTTCTGCTGTGGAGTCACATCAGACCCTACTCGTAGCCCTGTTTGAGAGGCTTGTTTGGATCTTTATTGACCACACCCCTCCTCCACCCCAAGTCTCCTCTCCTGCTGCTTCTTTATCCCCTTCCTATACTAGCTCTAGCTAATATATTTCATTATGGTTTTGATTTGCATTTTCCTGTTGGCTAATGAAGTTGAGCATTTTTTCATGTGCTTAGTGGCTATTTGTACATCTTCTTTGTTAAAAAAGCCTACTTATTTTCTTTGCTCATTTTAAAAAATTGAGTTATTTACCTTTTGTTGAATTATAAGAGTTATTTATAGCCTGTAATCCTAGCACTTTGGGAGACTGAGGTAGGCAGATCACGTGAGGCCAGGAGTTTGAGACCAGCTTGACCAACATGGCGAAACCCTGTCTCTACTGAAAATACAAAAATTAGCTGGGTGTGGTAGCGCACATCTGTAATCCCAGCTACTTGGGAGGCCGAGGCACAAGAATCGCTTGAACCCAGGAGTTGGAGGTTGCAGTGAGCTGAGATCATGCCACTGCACTCCAGCCTGGGTGACAGAGCAAGACTCTGTCTCAAAAAAAAAAAGAAAGTTCTTTATATATTCTGGATATAAATCTCTTAGCAGCCGTTTGGCCGCTAAATTTGCAAGTATTTTTCTTCCATTCTGTGGGTTGTCTTTTCCCTTTCTTGACAGTGTGTTTGAAGCACAAAATTTTTTCATTTTGATGAAGTCTAATTCATTTGTTTTTTTTCTTTTTTTGGTTGCTGGTTCTTTTTTGGTGTTGTATCTAAGAAACCATTGTCTGTTCCATTGTCATGAAGGTTTTCTCCCTTAAAACTCCTCTTTAAGTTCCGTTTTCTTCCTTTAAGATTCTGTTGCAGGATGTTCAAGCAGAAGCTTTCCTTGAGCCTCTAGTCTGCTGTACATGCATCTTCTCTATACCCCTTATGATGTGTTTTGCAAATACCTACAACGGGGCTGTGCTGCAGTTAGTGTCTGTCTGACCTACTGTCCCGGGGTTGGATACTACAGTCTTGGGACAAATCCAGCCTGCCACCTGTTTTTGTATGGCCTGTAAGCTAAGAAATTCTTTTTACATAATGGTGGGTGCATAGAAACCCTCATATTTTTGCAACTTCTTGTGAGTCTTAAACTACTTCAAAATAAAAATTCATTTTAAATAATCAAAAGAAGAAAGTATTGTGACATGTAGAAATTATGTGAAGTTTAAATTTCAGTGTTCATAAATAGTGTTCTATTGGAATGTAGCTGTGCCCATTCATTTAAGTATTGTGTATGGAAGCGTTGAAATGTGGCAACAGAGACGATTGTGATGTGGACTCTCTGACCCCTTACAGAGAAAGTTTGCCGACTCCTGGTTTGTGCTAAAATAGCAAGCCAGCACAGCCTCAGTGACACTGTCTGATGAGTAATACATTTACCCTGGGACTGGAAGCTGAAAGCATCACTCTTGACCAAGCTTTACCTCCTGACGTTTAAGAATGTGGGGTCAGGTTCACCATAAGATTCACCTAGCTGCAGCCTGTTGCACAGGGCATTGTTACCTGGCTTATATGTTTGATGGTTTGTCAAAAGCATATATCTGAGACAGCCTTTTCTTTCAGTGTGGTGTAAGTGTGATATTTTCATTCCAGCTGGTGTCTGGAAGTTTCCACCTGCCTTCTGAGATATACTTGAAGACCAAATTAATAATAGCTTAATTCACATTGCTGTAAAACTTTGGAGTGTGTGAGACCTATTATGTTTATCTTTTAGGTTTTTAAAGACAATTGCTGCAAAAGAGAAGTCCTCAACTTGTATGTATATTGCAGCAATGCTCCTGGATGTAATGCCAAGGTTATTCTGGGCCGGTACCAGGTTGGTATTATTCATGAACAATATCTGCCTTTGCCATTTTTCCAGGGATATGTATTGAACCCCTTTATGTGACAGTTACTGAGCTAAGCATGGTACAGAGATTCAGTGAATTGCCCTCAAGGATTCCCAGTCTAGCAATACAGCTGGCTACAGTGCTATAGCCCACCTAGCGCTGAGGTGTGAGTGAAGAGGTTCGTCCTGTATGGAGCGCATGGAGAACATCTTGTATCCACTAGACCTTAATTGTGTAGTAGGGATCACTGAGCCAGAAGAGAGGGTGTGGGACATGCTGGACAAAACAAACACTCAAGAATATGTTATTTGGGGGGAACTGTGTGGGACCCAGGGCATGACTACAGAAAGATACAATTGTGAGGTCCTTCCCCAAAAGCATTTGCTCTCTCACTTGGTGCTGTCTAGGTGTTTCCCAGCAACTGTGGGGCCTGGCCTCATGGAGTTTATGATCTAACACAGATCACTTAGACCAGGACAGAGACAGGCTGTGGGTTAAAGGTAAAGCATTGATAGGAGAGACAAACCAACAAGTTGTAGGGGAAATGTAAGTGAAGGGGAATTGAGTGCCTTTCAAATGAAGTAACCCCAACTGCTCTTCCCTCCAGCTAGGGAAGGTGGTTAAATGGGAAGCTGGAAGTGTGGTGCTGCCTGGCAAGCCCATGTCAAGTTTGATCACACTGCACGTGAACATGACTCAGGCTTCTCTAACTTCCAGGGAATTGCTGAGAGGCTGCGAAATTTCCCCTGCACACCCACACATTTTGGAACACATATTTCAGATGATTCAGTCTTTTCTCTATCACACCTCCAAATCCCTCAGGCACTGAGCTTATAAATGTGTATATGATTTCCTTGTTAACCCAGGGATTTATTTGGAGGTTCATAGACTGTTTGTTATGTGTTATGTTTTCATGTGTCCTTTGCCTCTTGTTTGAATAGTCAAGTCCTAGAGCAAGGCCTTTTTTCCAACTTTGTTGTCACTAGGCCTAAAAAGTAAATGAAGCTCAAATGGACCATTGAACAGCTTTAGTGACCAAAACTGGCTTGTGGAGAGCAGGGGCTGGTTACTCTCCACCTATTTCTTTTATATTTCCCCTCATTCCTTGTTTCCCACCCACCCCCTTGTGTGGTAAGGTGTAGAATCTTACAGGTCGCAGAGTTTTGATGAATATTGACTGGGTGAGGGTTGAGGAGTAATATCAACCAATTTTGGAGAAGAGATGGATTCTAACTGTGATCACCATGTGATTCTTACTACCAGAGGTGAAGGAGAATAGCTGTATTTGTTTATCTCACTGTCAAAAAACTGTTTGATTTTCTTCTGAGAAGGGGTCAGCGAACTCTGTTAAGAGTCAAACAATAATAATAATAATAATAATAATAATAATAATAATAAAGACCCAGATAGTAACTATTTTAGGCTTTGCAGGCCATACAGTCTCTGTCACAATTACTCAGCTCTCCGGTTTGAGAGGGAAAGCAGCGCTAGACAATACGTGAAGGAATAGGTGTGGCTCCTCTCCAATAACACTTTAATTATAAAAACAAGTAGCAGGCTGGATTTGGCCTGTGAGTCTTAGCTTGCCAATTTTGTCTTAAAGGACCCTCAGAGGGACAAATTCTCTAACATTTTGGTAACTTGCCAGCATGACAATAACTGCAGTGATTCAAAGGTTTTCACTGAGATATGCCTGCTTTTTAACATCTAGAATGTTGGCCAGGCGTGGTGGCTCATAACTGTAATACCAGCACTTTGGGAGGCCAAGGCGGGCCAGTCACCAGAGCTCAGGAGTTTGAGACCAGCCTGGCCAACATGGCAAAACCCTGTCTCTACCAAAAATACAAAAATTAGACGGGCATGGTGGCTGGCACCTGTAATCCCAGCTACTCGGGAGGCTGAGGCAGGAGACTTGCTTGAAACCTGGGAGGTGGAAGTTGCAGTGAGCCGAGATGGTGCCACTGCTCTTCAGCCTAGGTGACAGAGCAAGACTCTGTCTAAAAAAAAAAAAAAGAGAAAAAAAAAACTAGAACGTCCAGCCTGGCCAACATGGTGAAACCCTGTCCCTACTAAAAATACAAAAATTAGCTGGGTGTGGAGCACACCTGTAATCCCAGCTACTCTGGAAGCTGAGGCACAAGGAACGCTTCAACCCAGGAGGTGGAGGTTGCAGTGAACGGAGATCGTGCCACTTCACTCCAGCCTGGGTGACAGAGAGAGACCCTGACTCAAAAGTAAAATAAAATAAAATAAAATAATATAAAAATAAAAAATAAAATAGAATGTGAAGAATCCTGGAGTGAACACTGTCCATGTCATCATTCTCTATGATGATTAAATTAAATCATTTAATATTTAATATTAAATATTAAATAGTATATATAATGTTATATATTATATTGCATATAATATATTAAATATATATTATTTATAATGTATTAAATATATTTACATGTAAATAATGTTTATATTTAATAATGTTAAATAACATTAGAGAATATTTAAAATAACTTTTAAAATAAAATTAGAGAATATTTAAAATAAAATTTAAATAACTTATTATTTGTGACAGAGTCTCTGTCACCTAGGCTGGAGTGCAGTGGCACAATCATAGCTCACTGCAGCCTCAAACTTCTGGACTCAACTGATCCTCCCACCTCAGCCTCCTGTGTAGTTGGGACCTCAGGTGCACACTGCAACACTTGGCTAACTAAAAAAAATTTTTTTGTGTGGAGACAAGGTCTTGGGGTCTTATTGGACTTGAGTCCTGGCTTCAAGTGATCCTCCCATCTCAGCCTCTCAAAGTTCTGGGATTAAGAGCATGAGCCACCACACGTGGCCAATAAAGTATTATTAATTATTAAAAATTTTCCTGATTTTACCAGTCTGACCATTCCTAGCTTCTCTTGGGCCTGCGAACCTGTATTTCCCCCGCCTCCTTTATCATTTCTGGAATAGCTTCCTCTGCCTTATTTTCGTCTTCTTAATCCTTTCCCTTTCTTCCTTGAGTTAGGATATGCCCTTCTCTCCTTTTTTCTTTTTTCTGTGTCCTTTTACCATCTGCTGTGCAGAGACCCATACTTGATGCTGGGGGTTGGTATGAAGAGTCCACAAAAAAAATAAAAATGTCCTTGAAGAACTGGTAAATTAAGGAAAATATCCAAGAACTAACCTGAGAATATGAGCACGTTATTAGATCATCTAAAACAAACTTGGTGTACTTCCCTCCTCACCCATCTTCCCCTGTCCTCTGAATTCCCCCCAAGACTGGCTTTCCCATCTGTGGTACAAGCATCCCTCCCCATCCCCTCTCCTCAACAGAGGCAGTGGGCAGCATCCCCTGAGAGCCTACCCTCTGCCTTGCCCTGTGCAAGCCTTTCTGCCCAGCTGCCCACCCTGTTCTCTCTCCCTCCCTGGGCCTTCCAGCTGACTTCCCTCCTACCACACTGGTCAGCAGGTCCCACTGGCCTGTTGTTATCTGTTGCAGGATCACCTTCAGCAGTGCTTATTTCAAGCTGTGCAGTGTTCTAATGAGAACTGCCGGGAACCAGTCCTACGGAAAGACCTGAAAGAGCATTTGAGTGCATACTGTCAGTTTCGAGAGGAAAAATGCCTTTATTGCAAAAAGGATGTGGTAGTCATCAATCTACAGGTAAAAAACAACACACACAACAGTCATCTTTATGGAGCTAAATTATGCCTGACTGGTCACAGTGAATCAGGTGGAATGCCAGAAGAACATTCCTGCATTTGTTTTTGTACAGAATTAGTCTAAAGAATTTGCTTTTTGGAGAGAAGTTCTGTGAAAAGCTTAAAACCTTCTTGTTGGTAGCACTGTCTTCATTTATTATTGGCAAAAATGTTATTTGAACACATGCTGTGTATGTGTAAGGAATGCTGGGCGCTGAGTCACAAGGAGGTGAAGATAATGTCTACGTTCTGAATTCTGCAGTGTAGCTGGGGAGGCAGGATGTAGGCATAAAAAGAAAGCATGGGTACCTTTTACATGTCCCGAAGGAGCTATGCTGGCAGTTCCCCAATCTACCTTCTTTGAGTCCTGTGCTCTATGACTTTCTTTTGAAATAATTGGAAAATTTAATATTTTAATTAAGTTCATTTATACCTAGAAAGTGGACATCTTTAATCCTTTTTTGGAACTAGGCAATAACTTCCTGTAGAGAGTAAGCCACATGACATATATCCCCAAAGAGACACAGGTGTAATCACTGTGAGGCCATGAAAGATAACCCTTGACTTTGTTTTATTGTACTTTGTCTGTTTCAGAATCATGAGGAAAACTTGTGTCCTGAATACCCAGTATTTTGTCCCAACAATTGTGCGAAGATTATTCTAAAAACTGAGGTAACTGCAAATAATCCTCTCTGTAGATTTTATGGAAGATGAAGTTTTAGTAATCATTGTGGTCTGTGTTTGATAAAATCCAAAATATAAGGGCCCAGGGCTTAAATTACACTCATGACCATGACATATCTGCCTTCCCTTCTCTTTTTCTGCAAACTCTCTTCAGTTTTCATCACAGCTCTTTCTTGCCAGGCCTCTCTCCTTCTCCTGGTCCTTGCCTTCTTCCCAAGCCACCCTTGGCTCCCTGATTGCTGCAGTTGGAAAATAAGTGATGAATTTCTATAGCTTGTGACTCTGCATTTCGTAGGTGGATGAACACCTGGCTGTATGTCCTGAAGCTGAGCAAGACTGTCCTTTTAAGCACTATGGCTGTGCTGTAACGGTATGGAATGACTTTTTGTTTCTGCCTATACATTCTACTGTATAATTTGCTTGGCAAGTTCAGTTTACTCTCTGTTCCATCGAGGATGGAGAATTACAGTTCTGAGAAATCTAAGGCTAATTATTTTAGAGTTCTCCAGAGAAACAGAACCAATGGGGATATATACATATATAGAGATTTGTTTTAAGAAGTTGGCTCTTGCAGTTGTGGGGGCTAGCAAGTCCAAAATCTGCAGGGAAGCTCAGCAATCTGGAAACTCTGGCTGTCTGGAGTTTCTATGCTGCAGTTTTGAGGAGAAGCATTTTTTCTTCAGGAAACCGTAGTGTTTGCTCTGAAGGCCTTCAAATGATTGGATAAGGCCCATCACACTATAGAGGGTAATCTGCTTACTTCAGGTCTACCAATTGTTCTCACCACATCTATGAAATACCTTCACAGTAACATATAGACTTGTTTTGAGCAAACAACTGAGCACCTTAGCCTAGCCAGGTTGACACATAAAATTAGCCATCACAATAATTATTTCTTTGTTCTTTTTGTTTTCCTTGAAACAGAGTCTCACTGTGTCACCCAGGCTAGAGTGCAGTGGCGCAATCTCGGCTCACTACAACCTCTACATCCCGAGTTCAAGCAATTCTCCTGCCTCAGCCTCCTGAGTGGCTGAGATTACAGGCACCCGCCACCACGCCTGGCTAATTTTTGTATTTTTGTTAGAGACAGGGTTTCACCATGTTGGCCAGGCTGGTCTTGAACTCCAGACCTCGGGCGATCCACCTGCCTTGGCCTCCCAAAGTGCTGGGATTACAGCACTGTGCCTGGCCCACAGTAATTGTTTGTAATTCTGATTCCATTGCCTCCAGCTGGTTTGGGAACCTTCTGGGGTTACTCCTCTCATGATTACAAATCCTGGTTTTATGGTGATATACCCTTGTATGTTACCAAGTATACTGAAAAAAAAAATGGACTTAAAATCGTGTTTTAATATGTATGTTATTACCTTTTAAATACTTTAAAATAATACTCAATGAATTATACAAAATAAAATAAAATTTGATTTCTATTTCAGTCTTTTTAGTAAATTCCAGACGGAGCAGAGTTTTAGGTATTAAAATATGTCATGCTCTGTATTATCATTCTGTATTTTCTATAAATCTAAAATTATTCCGAAATAAAAAGTTTACTTCAGAAATCGTGAAAATACTAGAAGGAAAGATGAGTGATTTTTTTTTTTTTTTTTTACGGAGTCTCACTCTGTCGCCCAGGCTGGAGTGCAGTGGTGGGATCTTGGCTCACTGCAAGCTCCACCTCCTGGGTTCATGCCATTCTCCTGCCTCAGTCTCCTGAGTAGCTGGGACTATAGGCACCCACTACCACGCCCGGCTAATTTTTTGTATTTTTAGTAGAGACGGGGTTTCACTGTGTTAGCCAGGATGGTCTCGATCTCCTGACCTTGTGATCCGCCCGCCTCAGCCTCCCAAAATGCTGGGATTACAGGTGTGAGCCACCGTGCCTGGCTGAATTTTTTTATTCTTAAAGAGGCTGGTGCGGTGGCTCATACCTGTAATCCCAGCATTTTGGGAGGCTGAGGTGGGTGGATCATTTGAGGTCAGGAGTTTAAGACCAGCCTGGCCAACATGGTGAAACCCTGCCTCTAACAAAAATACAAAAATTAGCTGAGTGTGGTGGTACATGCCTGTAATCCTAGCTACTCGGGAGGCTGAGGTATGAGAATTGCTTGAACCCGGGTGGCTGAGGTTGCAGTGAGCTGAGGTCACGCCACTGCACTCCAGCCTGGGTGATAGAGCGAGACTCTGTCTCAAAACAAACAAACAACGCCCCCGCCCTGCAACAACAACAAAAGCCCTTTCTTAAATGACTAACACAAAACCAGAAGCCATAATTTTGATAAACTTATAAATAGTTAAAACTTCTATATGATTTTTAAAAATACCATAAATAAAGTCAAACAGCAAACAATGAACTGGAGGGAAAAGTTTGCAACATATGATCAGACAAAAAAAAAAGGGGGGGGGCTATTTTCCTTTATATACAAAGAAACCTTTAGTGTTAATAACTTACTCAACTTAATGGAAAAATAGGCAAAGAAATATAGTATATAGGCAGTTCCAGAAAAAAATTCATTTGACTGATAAATGTAAGAAAAGATGCTCATTTCACTCCTAAATAAATGTACATTTTAACAAGAAATATAATTTTACTTAATGTGATCAAATTGACAAAGATTAAAACATCTTATGATATCTCACTTTTTTTAGGGTGATTTGGTTATATCTATGAAAATAAAAAAATGAATCCATACATTGTGCATTTCTGCTAGGATTTATGTTACAGATATCTTTTCTTAAATTATACAGTGATTACACATACACAAACACACACAAAGATGTTTATTATTGTTTGTATAGCAAGAAAATCCCACAACAACCCAAAACTAAAAACAACCTATAAGTCTATCATTAAAACACCAACTATATAATTATATATTCATATTTTAGGATATTATATAGCTGATAAAAATAATGAGATATGTAAAAAATTAAATATAGTATGTTCTCATTTGTGTTAAAAATGTGTATATATCCTTACTGACTCTGGTAAGACTAGGAAATTGGGTGTGGAGATGGAAAGAGGAGGCCTTTTACTTTTCATTCTTCATCTTATGTTGTTTGACATAAGCACATATTTCTTTTATTTTAAAAACCATTTGAAAAAATGTATATTGTGAGAAGGATTTTTTAAAAAATCTATGAAGAAGTCTATAAATTTGTCATATATCAAACCAGAGGTTGTCTTGGCCGCAAAAAGGATGGGGTTTACCTTTCTTGTGCATCAGCACAATTGTCCAGCTTGGGCAACATGGTGAAACCCTGTCTCTACCAAACAATACAAAAATTAGCCAGGTGTAGTGGCGCACCCTGTAGTCCCAGCTCCTTGGGAGGCTGAGGTGGGAGAATCCCTTGAGCCAGGGAGGCAAAGATTGCAGTGAGCCAAGGTCATGCAATTGTAATCCAGCCTGGGCAACAGAGTGAGACCCTGTCTCAAGGAAAAAAAAAAAAAAAAAAAAAAAAAAAAAAAAAAAAAAGTGCAGAATTGCTTTCTAGCTCTAAAAATGATCTTTACAATCAGGCCCAAATCTCCAGTTGGTTTGTATTCTAGAACTTGCCTCAGCATCAGAGCTTGGAATGGCTGGGGGAGTTATTCTCTGGAACGTTATTTAGGACAGCCTGTCACCAAAGAAGCCAACCCTAACCCGAATGGAAATTGATGATAAATATTTAGACTGCATGGATCACCTTGATGCACCTAACAAACATTTGCTTTTACTGGCAATATAGGCAGGCAGTCTGCAAAAAAAATATTTTAATGATTAGGGAAAAAGCAACCATTTCTTCTTGCAAATGTATTCTGTGGTTTTGAGGGCAACATATATGTATGGGCTGAAATTAAAATCAGGTGGCATTCCTTCTGCCCATGGCAGCCAGTCCATGATTGGAGGCAGCATGGAAATGTGCTTGACAGGAGGAAGAACTAGTGTTGACTTAAAACTGATTTGAAGAGGCCAGGCGCGGTGGCTCATGCCTGTAATCCCAGCACTTTGGGAGGCCGAGGCAGGCAGATCACGAGGTCAGGAGTTCAAGACCAGCTTGGGCAATATGGTGAAACCCCATCTCTAATAAAAATACAAAAATTATCCAGGCATGGTGGCATGTGCCTGTAATCCCAGCTACTCAGGAGGCTAAGGCAGGAGAATCGCTTGAACCCGGGTGGAGGTTGCAGTGAGCCAAGATCGTGCCACCACACTCCAGCCTGGGCGACAGAGTGAGACTCCATCTCAAAAAACAAACAAAACTGATTTGAAGATAACCCACGAAGGAAGATAGGTTTTATATGGGAATAGTTGAGAGATGATAATAACTACGCTTAACCCACAGTCATATACTCCCAGGGCAAGGAAGAAAATCAGCACTGCGAATTTTGATATTGGCCTGATTCTCTGTCTCATGGATATTGTAGAATCCTAAAGCTGGGGCCAGGTATGGTGGCTCACACCTGTAATCCCAGTACTTTGTGAGACCAAGGCAGGCAGATCACTTGAGGCCAGGAGCTGGAGACCACCCTGGCCAACATAGTGAAACTCTGTCTCTACTAAAAATACAAAAATTAGCTGGGTGTGGTGGCACACACCTGTAATCTCAGCTACTCGGGAGGCTGGGGCACAAGAATCTCTTGAACCCAAGAGGCAGAGGCTGCAGTGAGCCAAGAACACACCACTACACTCCAGTCTGGGCGACAGAGCAGAGCAAGCTGTCTCAAAAAAAAAAAAAAAAAAGAATCCTAAAGCTGGAAAAGGGACCCACTGGAGTCATTTTTCCTGCAACCCACTAGAGACTGGTGCATGTTTAAACTACTAAAGTAAGCAAAGTTGTTAAGGTTCTATTTTAGCAGAATATCCTACCACCTCTTTCATTTTTGAAGCCTCTCAGCAACCTGACTTATTTTTCTCTTCATATTGAAGGATAAACGGAGGAACCTGCAGGAACATGAGCATTCAGCCTTACGGGAGCACATGCGTTTGGTTTTAGAAAAGAACGTCCAATTAGAAGAACAGGTAAATCTTCAAAGGTTCAAATAAAAAGTGAGGCAACAGAATTGCTACTATTTGCCTGCTCTATGCTGGTATTTTTCTATTCTCCTCTATTTCAGTATGAGTCAATTGGAGGTAGATGTTTTTCTGTTAAGTGGCCAAACAGGCTCACAGGATTATAGAACATTAAAATTGGAAGGTGCTGTTAGGATCCTTGGGTCCGTCCCCCTCATTCAACAGATGAAATAACTGAACTCTGATACATTTTTATGTGTTTTAATCGTTAAGTAGCAGAATTCAATCTGAAAACTCATGTCCTCTGATTCTAAGTCCAGTACTCCCCATGGTATACCATAACTGCCTCTCAATAGCCTATCTACACACCTTTTGGTTAATACCTGGCACTTAGCAATTTGATGTTTCAGTTACATTAATATTACTGTGAAACAACAGTTGACTATCTATTCTAAGCAGTATGGGTTTTATAAATTTTGTGGTAAGTCTAAACTCCTGCCTTTGAGAAGCATTGCAACCTGATAAATGCATACATCCACACTTATTTCACCGAGTTGTGATTATCAAGTGAAATTATATGCAAATGCCTGCCATAGTGCCTGTGGCACTCATATTAACCTCAATAAATGCTGATTCTATTGAGCAATTTTTAGGAAAGTTAATTATTTTGTTAGAACATCTCAGAAAATCAGACTTTTCTTTTTTTTTTCGAGACGAGTCTTGCTCTGTCACTGAGGCTGGAGTGCAGTGGCGCGATCTTGGCTCACTGCAAGCTCCGCCTCCCGGGTTCACGCCATTCTCCTGCCTCAGCCTCCCAAGTAGCTGGGACTACAGGCGCCCGCCACCACGCCTGGCTAGTTTTTTGTATTTTTTAGTAGAGACAGGGTTTCACGTGTTAGCCAGGATGGTCTCGATCTCCTAACCTTGTGATCTGCCCGCCTTGGCCTCCCAAAGTGATGGGATTACAGGCGTGAGCCACTGCGCCCAGCGGAAAATCAGACTTTTCAAGCCCAGGTAGGGAAGAAAACCATTTTCAGAAAAAGAGCTGATGTTTGCTACTGCAGATGATTTTTTGATGTCTGATTTTCTATTAAAGTAGGTGGGTGAGTTCCAGGGTCAGATCCTGGAGAAAATTAGGAAGACTGATTAAACAGTAACTTTGGTAGAAGGCATGCTGCCTAGTAACCGTTCCCAAGTTTTTTCTGTATCAGTTGCCTCATTCATCCATCCTTTCATTCAAGAAACACCTACCATATGTCAGGTACAATGTTTGCTGCTAGCGACACTGAGCCAAGGAAGACATAGCCTCTATCCTTGAAGAACGAACATAAATGTAAATAGGTTAGTTGTCATGCCTTGTAGGACATGCTGTAACTCAGTCTGGGGTACAGAGGCTGCAGCAGTTTATTCTGGGGGAGTTGGGGAAGACTTTCAAAGTAAGACATCCAAGCTGCCTCTTGAAGGAGGAAGGATTCATCAGTTAAAATGTTGTGGAAGAAGGACATCCAAAAGGGAGAGCTTGCACTGAAGCAGGGAGGCATAAGAAACGCTGATGAATCAAGGAAATGGGATTTTAGGATGAATGGACTTCTGAGTATGAGATAGAGAGAGGCTGCAGACTAGTGTGTTGGATCCAGATTGCAGTGGCCTTCTGTGTAGCCTAAGAAGTTTTGAACACTGCGCATTCAATTATTTTTTCATTCATTCATTCTCTGCCTTGTTTCAGAAAGGTTTTAAGGCCCAGAAGTTTGAACCAATTTTTTTTTTCCAGTAATAGGGAGCTAATAGAGGTTTCTTAATTGGAAAATACTTGGTCAGCTAATTGTTTGTTTATTTGTTTGTTGAGATAGGGTCTGGCCCTGTCACCTAGGCTGGAGTACACTGGTGTGATCTGGACTCTCTGTAATCTCTGCCTCCCAGACTCAAGAGATCCTCCACCTTAGCCTCTTGAGTAGCTGGGACTATAGGTGTGCACCACCACACTTGGCTAATTTTTGTATTTTTTTTTTTTTTTTGAGACAGGGTTTTGCCATGTTGCCCAGGCTGGTCTCATGAGCTCAAGCTATCTGCCTGCCTCAGCCGCCCAAAGCGGTTTGTTTGCTTTTGTTTTTTAAAGCAAGACAGTTGGTAAGAGCATGGCAATTGATAAGAGTGAAGGCTCTGGAGCCAGAATGCCTAGGTTTGCAGCCAGGCTGCACACTAGCCATATGAGTTTGGACAAACTACTTCATTTCTGTCACCCCCCATTTCCTCATTTGTAATTGGGGTTGTGGTGACGGTAAAAAGGGATAATATAGTTAAGCTAGTAGCACAATGCCTAACACATAATAAGTACTTCAATAGTAGGTGGAAGCAGGATACTGGAGGTGGTGGTGGTGATGTTGAAGGCTCAACCAAGGCCATGTCGGCTGGAAAAAGAGAGAGTATTAGGAGACCTTCTGAGGTTGTAAATGACATGCATTAATCTGAGTAGGGAGGGGACATGGTAATGATATTAACCGAGATGGGCACTACAAAACTGGAGCAGGTTAGAGGTGAGGGTGCAGAGAGAGACAAGGAGTTTGCTTTTGGCCAGGCAGGTAGGTGGAAGTCAGCTCTAGGGTTCTAAGTAAAGGATTCTAGGGCCAGAGATCAAGTGATTGTCTCAGCCATTTGTGCATTCATTCATAAAATATGTATCAAATGCCCTCTCTGCGCCAGGCACTGTCCTAGGCTCTAAGGATAAACAAATAAATGAGATGTAGTCTCAAGAAACAATTTAGTGGAGAGGAAGACCAAAACAACAACAACGAAAAGCAAGTTATAAGCATGATAATGATGATTTATACACTAGAATATGGACAGGGTATCATGGAACTTGAGAGGTGGTCTCGGTGGGTGGTGCAAGTAAGGAAATATTTCCAAGAGGATGTATCCATGAGTGGAGGCTTAAAAAGTGGTAGTTTTTAGATGAAGAGAGAGGTGTATGAGACAGCAGGGCCTGACGGGAAATAGGAGTTGTGTGGTCTTGCTGGGCAGGATGCATGTGGAATGTGAATGGGCTTGAGGCTGAAAGTGTAGCCAGGGGCAGGTCATGTAGGGCCCAGTGTCACCTGTAAAAGCAAGCCACTAGAGACGTTTATGCAGGGAAGGCTCAAGAGCAGATTTTTATCTTAATATTATTCTGGTCACAGTAAGGAATACAAATGGAAGGAGAACAAGACTAAAGCCAGGGAGAGCATTCATGTTGTTCATTCATTTAACAAATATTTATCAAGCACCTACTGGTGCCAGGCAACAGTCCAGTTGCTGGGGTCATAGTGGACTGTGAGGTTCATGCCAGTCCCGGCTCTCACGGAGCTTATGTTCTGGTGTGTGTTGCGGGTAGAATGGGTAGAGCAGGACCAGTTAGAAAGCTGCTGTTGCAGCCCAAGGGAGAAATAATGAAGACTGAAACTAGTGCTGAAATGAGAAATGGATGTAAGTCTGTTTCTATTGTCGTGTTACAAATTAAAATTGGCAACTGTTGCAGATTGAATGGATATGGGAATCCTAAGAGAAGAGCTGTCTAGGATCAGCTTTAGGTATCTAATTGTTTCCTTCAAGTAGGTTATAAAATCTGTCAATATACTACCTACACATTTTGCCTATCCCTTGCTGGTTTGTACGCTGGATGGGTTACGTAAACTCTCTACCTCTGTTTCCTCATCTGAAAAATGAGTCTAATATTCATACAACTCATAGGGTCTTTTGAGGCATACAAGAGCTAATGAATATTAGGGTATGATAGTCAGCAAGTTTTTGCCATTATTACTATTGATACTGCACATGTAACATTTAATGTGGTATGGTGATCAGTACTCTTTGGTGGTAGTTTTATTTTGTTTTAAGAGACAAGGTGTCACTATATTGCCCAGGCTGGACTCAATCTCCTGGGCTCAAGTGATCCTCCCCCATCAGCCTCCCAGGTACCTGGGATTACAGGTGCCTGGCTTTTGTGGTTGCTTAATAAGTCCATGTTGAATGAATGAAGAGAACCAGTTCAGTAAATTCAGTCAAGTGATGTCTGTCATTAGATGAACCATCATAGTAGGTTAGGTATAGAAAAGGCTGATGAGAAATTCTGTAGATGTGGCTTTTTGGAACCACCTGTAAATATCTTCCTATAATTATAGAGGAATCTACCTGTAAATATTTTCCTAGAAATAAATATGTACATTTTTTCCTAGAAACACTTTCTTACCTGCAAGTATGATTTTAACTTATATGCATGCAGTTATATTCAATGACTTTATTTTTCCTCACATCCCTGTTATTAGATTTCTGATTTACACAAGAGCCTAGAACAGAAAGAAAGTAAAATCCAGCAGCTAGCAGAAACTATAAAGAAACTTGAAAAGGAGTTCAAGCAGTTTGCACAGTTGTTTGGCAAAAATGGAAGCTTCCTCCCAAACATCCAGGTAAGAAATGGCCTTTCTGTTGAAAGCCAAGATTTGGCTTTCAATTGCAGTGAGGGTTTTTCTTTTAACTTTTTAAATAGAAATAATTTAAAATATACAGAAAAGCTATAAGAATAAGATGGTGCAAAGAACACTTGTATAACCTCCACCCAGATTCACTCATGGTCAATGTTGTGTCCCGTTTGCTTCATCATTCATGCTCCCCTCCACTGCTCCTCCCCCATCGTGTGTGTGTGTGTGTGCGTGTGTGCACGTGTGTGTGCGTGTGTGCATGTGCGTGCACATACTCTTTCTAAACCATTTGCGAGTACGCTGCATATTTTATGGCCCTTTACCTCTACATGTTAATACTTCAGTATGTATTTCCTAAGAATAAAGATCTTCTTTTACACAACCCCAGTACGTTTTGCAATATCAGCAACTTTAACATTGATACAATACTTCTATATAATTTATAGCAATTAGGGTTTTAATTAATGTTGGGCCAGTATTAATCACTTGATTGCAGATTCACTGAGAGCATCTGTAGTTCTGCATTTTGTAGTCAACAAGTGAAACTATTAATTCCCTTGGGAAGAAAATGCTTTAAACATCACTAAAATATAGCAAAAATAGTACTTTGTAAATTATGAACGTTAAATAACCATAAATGAATTCTGATGAATAATGTCTTTATCATGATTATAAAATTTATAGTGAAAAAGATTTCAAGACATGTGGTGTAGGCAATATATTTGAAATTTAGGTTATTCCAGAAAATCTAGGCCCTATAATTTCCATACTTAGCCAGCACATTATACATTAAACACACACACACACACCCCTCATATACATACAATGTATATGTATGTGAAATATGTATAATGTATATATGCATATGTGTATATACATATATATGTACAGATGCTCCTCGACTTACAATGTGGTTATGTCTTGATAAACCCATTAAGTTGAAAATATTGTAAGTCAAAAATGTGTTTGATACACCTAACCTATTAAACATCATAACCTAGCCTAACATACCTTAAATGTGCTCAGAACACTTAAATTAGCCTACAGTTGGGCAGTCATCTAACACAAAGCCTATTTTATAATAAAGTATTGAATTCCTCATGTAATTTATCAAATTCTGAAAGTGAAAAACAAAATGGGTACTTTGAGTAGCCATATCTTATACACACACAGGGAAAGGGAGGAGTAGTTTTATTTAGTCTTTTCCACCTGAGAGAGCAGTCAAAAGTTTAGGCCTTACTCAGGGCCTTCTGTACCACCCGTAGAGCTCAGGCCAGAACAGGGTGCGCCTATTCCATCTAATTCTCCACCTTCTAGCAGAGCAGGAGTGAATCAGGAGATTGGCTTCTAAAAAGAGGAAGAAGTGTAGGGCAAGAGGAGAGACAACATGAAAATAAATATATAAAGATGGGTTGGAGAACCAAGCAGAGGGAAACGGAGGGAGGATAAAAATTAGATAAAGAAAAGTTCAAACATTTGGAACAGGAGCTGTGGTAGGAGAGGAGGAGGAGGAGGAAGATAATTAGGTGGCTCATCTCTCTGTGATCCTCACTGAATTTTATTTTCTGGGCTTGTATTTTTCATTCTGTTAATTGATTAAATGTGATATGTTTGAATTGAAAAAAATTTTAATCTCAATGAATTGCTAAAATATTAACTAATTTTTTAAACATGATTATCCATTTTGTAATGAAAGGTTTTTGCCAGTCACATTGACAAGTCAGCTTGGCTAGAAGCTCAAGTGCATCAATTATTACAAATGGTTAACCAGCAACAAAATAAATGTGACCTGAGGCCTTTGATGGAAGCAGTTGATACAGTGAAACAGAAAATTACCCTGCTAGAAAACAATGATCAAAGATTAGGTATGTCTGATATTTTATCTCTCTTTTGGTGACTCATTTGTCTGCATGTGTTCATGAAACAACCAAACACCTGGCCAAATAGAGAGTCACATCTGTCCAGGATAAACAATGGCTGAATCTGCTATTTGTGAAAGCATCATGAGATTCTGGCCACTCAGGCAAAAATGAGGGAGGGCCACAAGTGGGGTTGGGGGACTGGGCTAGGAGATTCCAAGACTGGAAACAGGTCAGCAAATTCCAAGAACAGGGATTGATGACTTTCAATAAGAGTGGAAAATATGAGAAACCTCAGGGAGAGATGTGGTGGGATCATTGTTTTAGGTATGGGAAAATATTAAAGGGTTTGGCTATTTAAAAGCATTCTAGTCAGAAAAGTGTGGGGCTCAGCATGCTGACTCACGCTAGTTGAATGCTCATTGTGTTTTCTCTACACTTCAGTGAGTTTAAGATACACATCCAGGTTTCCTTGGAGGCAGTGTGCCAAAACATGATATTCCCTGAGTTAATATTATTACAACAAATGAATTCGGCTCATCTTTAGGATGTCAGGATTTTGTTGATTCTCTTTCAGGTAACAAAATTCCACTTTGGGAAATTTTTAAAGATAACTTTTAGGCCTATGGAATCTTTTTTTTTTTTTTTTTTTTTCTTATTTGCAGCTGTTTTAGAAGAGGAAACTAACAAACATGATACCCACATTAATATTCATAAAGCACAGCTGAATAAAAATGAAGAGCGATTTAAACTGCTGGAGGGTACTTGCTATAATGGAAAGCTCATTTGGAAGGTGACAGATTACAAGATGAAGAAGAGGGAGGCAGTGGATGGGCACACAGTGTCCATCTTCAGCCAGTCTTTCTACACCGGCCGCTGTGGCTACCGGCTCTGTGCTAGAGCATACCTGAATGGGGATGGGTCTGGGAAGGGGACACACCTGTCCCTATACTTTGTGGTCATGCGAGGAGAGTTTGACTCACTGTTGCAGTGGCCATTCAGGCAGAGGGTGACACTGATGCTTCTGGACCAGAGTGGCAAAAAGAACATTATGGAGACCTTCAAGCCTGACCCCAATAGCAGCAGCTTTAAAAGACCTGATGGGGAGATGAACATTGCCTCTGGCTGTCCCCGCTTTGTGGCTCATTCTGTTTTGGAGAATGCCAAGAATGCCTACATTAAAGATGACACTCTGTTCTTGAAAGTGGCTGTGGACTTAACTGACCTGGAGGATCTCTAATCACTGTTTATGGGGCGATAAGAGGACTTTTTGGGGCCAGAACCATGGAGGGGAGCACATTTGATTATCATATTGACCTGGATTTAGACTCAAAGCACATTTGTATTTGCCTTTTTCCTTAACGTTTGAAGTCAGTTTAAAACTTCTGAAGTGCTGTCTTTTTACATTTTACTCTGTCCTAGTTTGAAACTTAAAACTCTTAGAATATTCTCTTATTATTTATATTTTTATATTTCTTGAAAGATGGTAAGTTTCTTGAAGTTTTCGGGGCGTTTTTCTTTTACTGGTGCTTAGCGCAGTGTCTCGGGCACTCTAAATATTGAATGTTATGGAGGACATAAAGGTAGCAGAATTCCAAGTTGAAAATGTTTTGATATTTTATTGTTTGGCCTATTGATTCTAGACCTGGCCTTAAGTCTGCAAAAGCCATCTTTATAAGGTAGGCTGTTCCAGTTAAGTGGTCGGTGACGTAGTTACAAAGATAATATGCTCAGTTTGGACCTTTTTTTCAGTTAAATGCTAAATATGTGAAAATTACTATACCTCTAAGTATTTTCATGAAATTCACCAGCAGTTTGCAGGTACAGTTTTGCAAGGCTGCAAAAGAACTGGTGAATGGGGTAAGCATTTTCATTCTTCCTGATGAAGTAAAGCAGAAAGTACTGCATAGTAATATGTAAGATATAGCTAGCCAGCTAAAGTTCAGATTTCATTAGGTTCAACCCTATGAAAAAAACTATTTTCATAGGTCAAAAATGGTAAAGACTTAGCAGTTTCATAAGATTCAACCAAATAAATATATATACACACACACATACATATACACCTATATATGTGTGTATATAAACAGTTTGAATGTATTTTGGTAATAGTAGTAAATCAATGTGAGAATGGATAGAATTTAGTATATAATAGAGAAAATGTCATAAATGGATAAAAGGAATTTACAACTTGAGGAGAAAACCTTTATAATTTCCTATGGGTGTCAGAACTACTCTCAGCGAAAACGGATGGCTAAAACAGTATCTACTATTCTCTGATAACTTTTTTTTTTTTTGAGACAGAGTCTCGTTGTCACCCAGGCTGGATGGAGTGCAGTGACGTGATCTCAGCTTACTGCAACCTCCGCCTCCCGGGTTCAAGTGATTCTCCTGCCTCAGCCTCCTGAGTAACTGGGATTACAGGCACCCGTCACCACGCCCAGCTAATTTTTGTATTTTTAATAGAGACAGAGTTTTGCCATGTTGGCCAAGCTGGTCTCAAACTCCTGACCTCAAGCGATCTGCCCGCCCTGGCCTCCCAAAGTGCTGAAATTATAGGCATGACCCACTGCGCCAAGCCTCTGACAACGTTTGAATTTGTAAGCTGCTATGCAAATGGGCATTTATATAAACTTGTAATGTTTCTTGTCAGAATTCTGAGTACTTTGTGAAGAACAGAAATGATCATGTTCTTATGTATCTATCTGTATGGGTCTGAAGGTGTATATACAAATTATGATGAGTCTTTATGACTCTTGATAAGCCTAAGTTTAACAACAACAACAAAAATGCCAAGTTGTCCTGAGCCCTCCTGCATTGTTATGCCACTTCCCTACTGCTTATACGCAGGCTGGCTCCCCTGGGCACACAAAGATGAGTATGGGCCATGGGCCCCTATAGAGCTGCTCACCTGTTGATGACCATGCACCTTACAATTTCTGAGCAGTTAACCCTATAGAAGCATGCTTTATATGAGTGTCTTCTGGGAAGAGGAACCTTCTTAATCTCTTCTGTGGGATTTTCAAATGCTAAAGACTCACACTGCAGCAATTATCCCAGATGATTAAATTCAAGGAAATATGTTCACAACAGGAATATACTAAGGAACTAGAGCGTCGCTGCTGGTGAACTGTGGCACAGCTGATGCTCAACACATCACCTCGGACAAATTCAGGAAGCATTTCTCTAGCCCACAAGGCCAGACCCAGGTGCTCTGTGTGTTTGTTTTTAATGTTCTTCATCATATCCAAGTTCACTCTCTCTTCCTGAGCAGTGGACGATCGTATTGCTGTAACTTCTTTTGAGTAGTTGATGTGGAAAACATTTTAAAGTGAATTTGTCAAAATGCTGGTTTTGTGTTTTATCCAACTTTTGTGCATATATATAAAGTATGTCATGGCATGGTTTGCTTAGGAGTTCAGAGTTCCTTCATCATTGAAATAGTGATTAAGTGATCCCAGAACAAGGAGTTCTAGCGTAAAAAGCACCCCTTTTTCACAAAACAAGAGTTGTGATTTTGCTTTTAAACAAGGTGGATCTATGTAAACTATTTTTCCTTTTTTTATGAACGGAACAGTAATTTTTCTTCTGTATCAATAAGATTTAAATTTTTATTTCCATTTTGGGTTAATTTTGGTTCCTGATGAAAAGATAACAATACACTAAGCATAAAGGGGAAGTTAATATCCTTGAGAAAGTTACAGAAGGATTGCAGTGGGGGTGTGTGTGTTAATAATGCTTATTAACAAGTCTAAAATCTGACCCCTGATTTCCACATTTGGTATTTTCAGAGAAAACAAGAGACAGTCACAGCCAGGATCAATTCACAGTGCCAGTCCTGAATACAATAGGACAGTGAGGTACAAACCCTTTGTGTGGTCCCTGGATAATCAGTCCACACTACTGACTATCTCTTTTCTCTTAGAAAGCAGTTGGAGATATGTGTCTCAATCTTATATAAGAATTCTGAGCTGGAGATAAAGGTTTGATAGAGGCACAGTAGGGGTCCCAGGTGGTGAAATCACACAGGAATAACACATTCTATGGGAAGAGGAAGAAGAACCTGTAAAGCATTTGGAGAAGGAATGATCCAGAGGTAAGAAAAACACCAAGGAAGGTGGGAAGAGAAAAGAATGTCAACAGGGCCAAATGCCAGCTTGGGAACAGCAGCCACTCCCAGAGCACTCCCACAGCCCTTGTGAACTCACTGTCACCCCCATGCTGCTCTCGCAAGTCTGTATCTCTGACCCTGGCCTTTGCCATAAGCTGATCTGAGTACCTGCTGAACATCTAAATTCAGGAGTCCCCTAGGGACTTTAAGGACCATTTCACCATACAGAACTGGAAATCTTCCCACCCTCCCCACCACTGCCAACCTATTACTCCATTTTTTCTATCTAAGTGACATCATTGTCCAAGCCAAAAGTTTGGACACTATTCTAGATTCCTCCCTCATCTTCCCTGTCCAGTAACCCACACTGCACTGCGAATTTGACCTCCAAATAATTTCTTTAGAGGTATTCCCACTACTTACCCTTCCTCAGTACTACTGTCTTGTTTCAGGCCTACATTATTTTTTAAATCACAACTGTTCTCTCTATTTTTAGTTGTGCCTCTTTGGAGATTGACACTGTGACAGTCTCCACAGTGTCACCTGATGATCCATCTCAAAGAAAATCTGAGAATGACTCCCACCCCGCCCACACTGTGGCTTCATAGCCCATAGGAAAAAGCCCAGCCTCCATGGAGTGCCATACAAGGCCCTCCATGCCCACTTCTACCCTTCCAGCCTCACCTCCTGACATTTCTACCTTGCATTTAGCAACACCAACCCAAGCTATCTGATACTTGTCTGAGCTTGTACTATATGTCTATCTGGAATACTCTTTTTTTGAGATAGGGTTTTACTCTGTCACCCGGGCTGTAGTCCAGTGGCGCAATTACAGCTCACTGCAGCCTTGACCTCCCTGGGTTCAGGTGATCCTCCCACCTCTGCCTCCCAAGTAGATGGAACTACAAGCACGCAACACCAGGCCCGGCTAATTTTTTTTGTATTTTCTGTAGAGATGGGGTTTCACCCTGTTCCCCAGGCTGGTCTCGAACTTCTGGACTCCAGTGATCTGCCCACCTCAGCCTCCCAAAGAGTTGTGATTACAGGCGTGAGCCACCATGCCTGGCCTGGAATACTCTTCTCTATCCTTACCTTCTTTGCCTGGATAATTCTTGCCCTTTAAGATTCTACTTTGGCCTCACCTCCTCTGGGATGCCTTCCTAAACTATCCTTTAATCTGTAACCCTACTTCCACACTTCACCCTTAGTAACTGCCCATTGGGTTCATTTTGCCCACTGCCCAGATAGAGCTGATTTATCAAGACAAAGGAACTGTAACAGAGAAAGAGTTTAATTCACACAGCTGGTTGTACAGGAGACCGCAGTTTTATTATTGCTCAAATCAGTCTCCCTGAAAATTCGGAGACTGGGGTTTTTAAGGATAATCTCATGGGGATGGGGGCAGGTAGTGGGGAGTGCTGACTGGTCCCCCAGGAAATGGGGAGTCAAAGCTGTCCTCTTGTGCTGAGTCAGTTTCGGAGTGGAAGCCACCAGACCATCAATCTGGGTGGGAGCAGCTGATCCATCCAGTGTGGGGTCTGAAAATACCTTGAGCACCAATCCTAGGTTTTATAATAGTGATGTTATCCCTAGGAGCAATTGGGGAGGCTTAGAATCTTGTGGCCTCTAGCTGCATGACTCCTAAACCATAATTTCTAATCCTGTGGCTAATTTGTTAGTCCTAGAAAGTCTGGTCCCCAGACAGGAAGGGGGTTTGTTTTGGGATAGGACTGTTGTGATCTTTGTTTCAAAGTAAAACTGTAAGTTCCTCCCAAAGTTAGTTCTGCCTACACTCAGGAATGCACAAGAACAGCTTGGGGGTTAGAAGTGAGATAGAGTTGGCTAGGTTAGATCTCTTTCACTGTCATAATTGGCTGTCATAATTTTCTGCAAAGGTGGTTTCACCTTCACTATATCAAAAGTCCTTGCTCTGTGCTGTATACTGCCTTGCCCATAACTCGATTGCTCGACTTTTCTTTTTCCAGAAAACAAATGTTGACTACATACTTATCAGATTGTATGAGTTACAAATAGAACAGATATTGTCCGTGTCCTCCTCAGACTTCTAATCTGTAGGTCAATCACAAGTGGTACAGAAAAATGATCAGAGTGTAAATGTTCCCAGCCTCTGGGCTGGCAAAGACTTTGCCTCTCAGCTTCTCTCCCCAGTGCCCTAAGGAAGTGTACCTCTCAGAACTGTTTTGGATGTTTGTGATGCAAAATAAGAGAACAGGCAGAAAAACATTTGAAAGGTGAGCTCTAAGGGAAAGATTTATGGAGAATAGCTAAACAGATCCACATAAGGATTGGGGAGAATTAAAGAAGAGAGAGGACGGAATTTGAAACTATGGAAACACTGCCAAAGCAGCCATGGAAATAAGAAAAAAAAAAACAAAAAACAAACAGAAACTATGGGAACTGCTGGGAACTGTGACTTGGAGCCTTTTTGATTCTTTTTTCTTTCAAGACACCCATGCTGAAGACTGAAATACGTTTTAAAATTATTTTTGGCTGTTTGAAATATACAATTTGAAACTCCACGCATAGACTCTATGGCCCCAGAATTATAAGACATTTGAACAAATTAAGTACATAACAATACAAGTTGTGACAAGTGCCTTGAAGAAAATCACAGAGTACAGGAAAAGATTGATGGGGCTGCTGTGGGGAAAATGTACTGGGGTTGTCAGAGAAGGCCTTAATTCTGAGGTAACACAATTATCTCATGTTCATGTGACATGTTTTCTGAATACCCAGCACTTTTCAACACCCTTATAAAGTCTGAGGAATTTCCTATGAGAAAACTTGCTTCCTTGACCCCCTTTGTAGCACAGCAATGTGACCTATGCCCCACCAAGCAGGCATAGTCAATGCAAAATTTCAACTTGAAAGTCAGCAAGATAGGCCAGGCATGGTGGCTCACGTCTGTAATCCCAGCACTTTGGGAGGCTGAGGCAGGCGATCACAAAGTAAGGAGTTCAAGACCAGCCTGGCCAACATGGTGAAAGCCCGTCTCTACTAAAAATACAAAAAGTAGCTGGGCATGGTGGCGGGCGCCTGTAGTCCCAGCTACTCAGGAGGCTGAGACAGGAGAATTACTTGAACCTGGGAGGCAGAGGTTGCAGTGAGCTGAGATCATGCCACTGTACTCCAGCCTGGGTGACAAAGTAAGACTCCGTCTCCCCAAAAAAAAAAAAAAAAGAAAAAGTGAGCAAGATGAAGAAGGAAACATGCCTAATTCTGGCTACCAGTGGGGACCGCCAGTGTTTGTGGAAGTTGCAGTTTTGGTGTCAATGGTGGCAGCAGCAACAGATTCTCACTAGATCCTCTAGTGTGTTTGGGTACTGTTGTTTCCACATTTGGCCTCTGGCTGTCCTGGAGATTCTGTGAGCTACATGATATTGTTAAAGTCCTTTTCTTTCTCAACCAGAGTGGATTCTGTTGTTTGTAACTAACTGCCTGACCTAATCAAGCTGAGATCTGAAAGATGAGTCAGCTGTGGAAAGAGCTGTCAGGGTGGATCAGTAATCTGGGCAGAGGGCACTGAAGAGTGTTGGTTCAATGAACTGAGAAGAGGATAGTGTGGTGGGAGTTTGGTAGAAATCAGGAGAATGATAGTTGATGAGGCTACAAAGGGAGGCACAGGGTTTAGAACCTGAGTGCTCAGGCCATGGTGAGAAGTTTATGGTTTATGTAAAGTTTAATGAAAGTTAACATGTTATGGGCAAAGGATGCATGATCTGATTAATATTTTGTCTCTTAATGTGGAGCATAGATTAGAAGGGGGACAAGAGAGAACATGGGAAGAGTATTAAGGTTATCATATTGAAATTGCATTTCATGTCTGTTCCCTCTGAAGGCGAGAACCATGTCTAATTCAAAAATGCATAGCAGGTGCTCAAACAGTGTCTTAAGCTGAATGAATACAATAATACACTGAATTTTTATAACAACTCTGATAGGCAAGTCTTCTGCCCATTCCATAGATGAAAAATTTGGTAAAGAGATCCAAGTACTAGGCACTGTCCTAAGAATGTTACATATATTAACACATTAACCTTACAGTAACCTCATGAGGTATATGCTATTTTATCCCCACTTTACAGATGAAACAACTGAGGCACAGAGAGTTTATGTAATAAGCTCTAAGTTGCTCAGCTAGTAAGTGGTAGTGCTAAGATCTGAATCCAGGCAGTCTGGCCTCACAGGCTCCACTCTTAACCACTACACAGACTGCCTCATATGGATACTGATGAATTCTAAACACACACATACATACATAAAGATATGCCTTTAAATGAGTTAGAAGAGTAACTACTATTCATAGAATAAAAATCAAATATAACTTTCAAACCGCTAAAGTGGGAAAAAACTAGAAAAAGAGACTGTCAAACCAAAGGCAGTAAAGAGAACAGGAAGCATGATACATAGAAAAAATGAGTGAGATATATCTATGAATAAGTGTTACTGTTAAGAGAGGGAAATCTCAAATGAGGGGGACACATACATGCTTTTAAAAAACATACCGAAAACAAAATAGAGCTAATAACTGCATTAGCTTTGTAGTCAGAGAAACTCTTGCACACGTGTACCAGGAAACATGTACAAGAAAATTTACTGTTAGCAGTTTGTAACAGCAAAAAAAAAAGAAAAAAGAAAAAACTGGGGCAAAAAAATAACCTGTGTTGGCATGGAGTGGAGTAACAGCAGCTCTCCTGCATTGCTGGTGGAGGGTAAGCTTGTACAACCACTGGAGAACAATCTGGCAATATCAAAGTTGAACTGTGCAAACCCTTCTACCTTGCAATTCCATTGCTAGACATTATCCTAAAGAAATTCTTACCATATGTCTAAGAAGCTGTGTGAAAGAATTAACTTATATTGTAATGACAGAAATCAGGAATCATTAAATTGCTAGCAACTGGAGAATGGATAAATGGTGGTACAGTTATATAATGGAATACTATTCAGCAGTTAAAAAACTAGAACTACAGGAATCAAACCTGGATAAATTTTACATACATAATTATAGGTGACAAAAGCAAGTGACATGAATATCATTTATATTAGGTTTAAAAAGCATAAAACAGTCCTGTATGTTACTTAACATCGCTACATGTATATGGAGCATATATAAAAGCTTTCATGGGAATGACATACCAAATTCAAGTAGTAGTTAATTTCAGAGAGGAAGAGAGGGAGAATGAGATTGCAGACCGTTTCACAAGGAGCTCTAACTGAATGTTAAAATCGCGGTGGCTCACGCCTGTAATCCCAGCACTTTGGGAGGCCGAGGCGGGCGGATCACAAGGTCAGGAGATCGAGACCATGGTGAAACCCCGTCTCTACTAAAAAATAGAAAAAAAAATTAGCCGGGCGCAGTGGCGGGCGCCTGTAGTCCCAGCTACTCGGGAGACTGAGGCAGGAGAATGGCGTGAACCCAGGAGGCGGAGCTTGCAGTGAGCCGAGATTGCGCCACTGCACTCCAGCCTGGGCGACAGAGCGAGTCTCCGTCTCAAAAAAAAAAAAAAAAAAAAAAAAAAAAAAAATCTGAAGCAAATACGAGAAAATGTTAAAATGGGATAAAGCTAGATGGTCGGTATACATGTGTTCATTATATTATTTTCTGTAACTGTACATTCTGGTAATATTTCGTATTAAACATTTTAAAGGAAAGTTAAGCTTTCAACTCGAGATTCTATAAAAACAAAATAAACCCAAAGAAATTAATGAAGGCATATATTAATGAAAGATAAATTACTTTTAAGACAGATTTTATCTATAAAACCAAAAGCTGGTTTGATAAATATGATCAAGAAAAAGACTTCAATACAATATATAAGAATATATATGTAAGAATATATAAGAATGGTTGACAACAATATGAGATTTTTTTTTTAAATGTTAGAAAATGTAGCTGAAATTCTTTTTTTTTTTTTTTTTTGAGACTGAGTCTCGCTCTGTCCCCCAGGCTGGAGTGCAGTGGCGCAATCTCGGCTCACTGCAAGCTCCGCCTCCCGGGTTCACGCCATTCTCCTGCCTCAGTCTCCTGAGTAGCTGGGATTCCAGGTGCCCGCCACTGCGCCCGGCTAACTTCGTTTTCGTATTTTCAGTAGAGACGGGGTTTCACAGTGTTAGCCAGGATGGTCTCCACCTCCTGACCTCGTGATCCGCCCGCCTCAGCCTCCCAAAGTGCTGGCATTACAGGCGTGAGCCACCGCGCCCGGCCAATACTTTTCTAGAAAAAACTAATTTTTTCACGAAGCAAAATAAAAAATTCTATGTATCAATAACCATGGAAGTTATATTAAAAACAAAACTATCCATTAAGATGGCCCCACACCCAGAAGGCTTTAAAGATGAGTTCTTCAAAACCTAAGGAATGTGTCATTCACACGTTATGTCTATTCCAGGTCGTATAAAAATAAGTTAATCTGGCTGACTCCTAGCACAACCTGACACCAAAACTAGACAAAGCCAGCAAAAGAAAACCATAGCCAATCTAACTTACGTGCATACATGAAAATCCAAAATTAAATATACAGCAAATTGCATCCAGCAATATACTGAAAAAATAACATACCAGGATTTTAAGGATGGCTCACCATTAGAAAATCTATTATTGTAGTTATTTTATTGTAGAGTAATGGAAAAAAGGCCATACAATCATCTCAAAGACTGATACTGAAAATACTTGGTAAAACTTAGTCATTTGCTGATTTAAAAAAAAAAAATGAAATGGTAAACTACGAAAAGAACATAATTTGCCTATACACCCACTCACACACACACCATAAACCTGCAGATGTCTTGAATGAAATCTAAGATGCAATCCAAAATAACTCCTGGTAAGAAATAAGTGCCTCCGTGGCTACTATTCAGTGTTGCGTTGGATTCTTGGGAAAAGCCAAAATTGTTCTTTACAGATAAATTCTTACCTACAAATCAAAGAGGACTGCCTGTCAAATTTTTCAAATACGAAGGTTTAGTGAAATGTCCAGATAGATCACAATCAAAAGCCATACTTATACAAGGGTACTAATGGATTAACAGTCTATTAGTAAAACAAACTACAACAACAAAAATAGCTACGAAAAAATGTTACCTGCGCACAACACCAAGCAAACTGCAACACTTTACCTGAAAAACAAAGGAAGAACTGAATTAATTAAAAAAAAAAAAATAGCCACATTGCTGGATGGCAATTATCAATATTGTACTAGTATCCAATCTTGGCAAATCTACAAAAATACGGAATCCCAAACAAATCCCTGGAAATCTGCCATTTGGCGCCAATCTACTACAGAAATCGGCCCCAGGTTGTGAGGTTCCTCACATGTGCGTGTAAACGCTTCGAGAGGCGTGGAGCCGCGGTCAGAAAAACTGCAGCCTGAGCCCCCGCGCCCCTCTCCTCCCTGCGCGCCAGCCGCCCCTGCATGAGGCTCGCGCTACCGCAAGAGTCGCTTCCGCTCCCGCCCAGTTCTGTGACGTAGGCCGGCCTTTTGTGGTCGGCTGTTGCGCGTGCGCGCGCTCTGGCGTTTCCTACGCGGTCGGGCGTTGGGTTTCGCGGCCCTCGCCGCACTGGTTGCTCGGCACCTTCGGTCCGGTTGAGGTTGTCAAGCTGGACCAATAGGTTGTTTCTCTTCAGTTTCCAGTAAGTGACCGTTCCAGCCGGGGCTGTGGCTAGTGTGCGAGGGCAAACCGGTAGAGGCCGCGCCGTCATTTTCTTACCACCTGACTCTTTCCTCACCGGCCCCCTCGGTCACTCCGAGGGGACTGTTGGTAGCCCCGCTCTGCCTCGTCCCCCGCTAGTGAGGCGTCTCCCAAGCTCTGAGTTTCCCCAGAAGATGTGTCCTTTGTCATGAAAGCTCTCATAGCATTTAAGCGCTAGTACTCGACTTCTCAGATGCACCCTGGAGGGTGTACTCTTGGCCTGACCCTTCTTAGCCCTTCTGCTTCCTACAGTTGTGACGGGTCCTCAGATACTCACCCGGAGAATGTGATGCCCCCACCACCACTTCTTACTCCAACTTTCTTTGTGACTATGCCCTCTGTTTCAGAATCCTACCGCCTCGTAACAAAGATGTACCAAGGACCATTCCACTTCACGCCCCTCCCTCCCTTCTCAAACCCTTAAGAGTGCCTTGAGAGTAAAGCAGTGACCTAAGCACTTTACATGCATTTTATTTAATCTTCCCACGCAGTCCTTAAGTAGGCAGACATGAGAAAATTGAGGCACAGAAAAGTTTAATAATTTGCCCAAGGCAACATAGTTTGGATGTGGTAGGGTTGAAATTTGAATTTATTGTGTAGCTTACTCAATCTGGCGTTATTATCATTCATTGCTTTCGCTTCTCCAAATACTGAGTATTCTTTTTTTTTTTTTTTTTAGTTGCTTCTACAGAGGAATTTTTTTCGTTAATGCTGTTCAGTGGGGGGTTCTTGAGAAATCTGGGTTCTGTCTGAGAACCCTTTTCTCAGAGCTCTCCTTACACAGACCCTTAAGTGTTGTTTTACCAAATCTAAGCTCCAAACTTAATAATATTTTGCATATCCAAAATGTGCTCATGCTTCCTTAAAAAAGTACCCCTAAACCAGTACCCACTAACCAGCCCCCTTCCTCTACCTCAACATGACAGTGGTTATCACTATTCTCAGCAAACATTTGGGCAGCTAGCTTATGTAAGACAATAAACAGAATTGGGGTTTTGAAGAACTCTGAGGTTTAGTTCCGACCTGAAGGGGAAACATGAAAAGGCCTTCATAAAAAGGCCACATAAAATAGCAGATAAATCCCATTTCAGTTGCACAGATTACAAATTGTGTAAGAGCAACTTTGGACAAATCAGGTAAGTGCTAGATTTGTTTACTTATCTGTAAAATGTTAAGGTTAGGCTGGGTCACTAAAATATTATAAATCAAAGTTCAGAGAGAGGAGTGATTACTCTGTACTCACTGTTGACGGAGGTGGAGGCTGTAGTTTGTTGTTAGTTTTTTTTTGTTTTTTTTTTTTTGAGACAGGATCTCACTCTGTCGCCCAGGCTGGAGTGCAGTGGCGTGATCAAAGCTCACTGCAGCCTCCACCTCAGCCTCCTGAGTAGTTAGGACTACAGGTGTGCACCACCACACCCGGCTAATTTTTGTATTTTGTGTAGAGACAGGGTCTCACTATGTTGCCCAGGCTGGTCTTGAACTCCTGGCTTCAAGCAATCCTCCCACTTTGGCCTCCCAAAGTGCTGGGATTACAGGTATAAGCCACTGCACCCTGCCTGTAGTATGTTCTCAATACAGAGACAAGGTTGAAGGATTCAGAGTACAGTTTTCTCATTTTGAATATCTAATAAAATCAGTATACCCTCCATCAACAGAGGATTGGGTAAAGAAAATGTGGAGAGTGTGTGTGTGTGTGTGTGTGTGTGTGTGTGTGTGTGTGTCTATGCCATGGAATACTATTTAGCCATTAGAAAGTCATGTTTTTTCAGCAACATGGATAGAACTGGAAGCCATTATCCTAGCCAAAATAACTCAGAAACAGAAAGTCAGATATTACATGTTCTCACTTAAAGTAGGAGCTGGGAAGCAGTGGGCACAAGTATATATAGACACTGGAGACTACAAAAGGTGGGAGTATGGGAGGGGGGTGAGGGTTGAAAAATTACATACTGGGAACAATGCTCACAATTTGGGTAATGGAGACACTAAAAGCCCAGGCTTCACCACTGTGCAATATGTACATCTAAGAATTCTGCACTCGTACCCTCTAAATATATAAAAATTATGTTTTTCTGAGACAGTCTTGCTTTGTCACCCAGGCTGGTGCAATCTTGGCTCACTGCAACATCCGCCTCCTGGGTTCAAGTGATTCTCATGCTTCAGCCTGCTGAGTAGCTGAGACTATAGCTGCGCACCATCACACCCGACTAATTTTTGTATCTTTAGTAGAGATGGGTTTTGCTGTGTTGGCCTGGGTGGTCTCAAACTCCTGGCCTAAGCAATCAACCCGCCCTGGCCTTCCCAAGTACTGGGATTACAGGTGTGAGCCATGAGACCCAGACTACAAATAAATTTTTTTAAAAAGCTGTAGATCTTGCTCTGGAAATAAAATTCACATCCATACAACATTATATGCTTAATTTTAGGAGATTCGTGACTCCTCCAAATTTAAATGTTAAAAACTCTTGATTTAGGGAAACAGTATTATTCAAAACACCAGAACTAAGCCAGATGTGGAAGGCCATTATCTTGTGGGCAGTGTTGAACCATTTGAGGTCTGATAAATCTGGTAGCAGTATGAAAAATGCATGACAGTGGGAAAAAGCAATGAGACTAGTTAAGTGGCGGGGGAATCATTTAGGTAGCAGACTGTGCCAAGCAGTATTGGGAATGAAGAGAAATTAGAAGAAATATTGGCAAAGACAAATATCTGACTGGATATGGAATTGAAAGAAGAAATCAGTGATAACAAGGTTTGAGGATCAGTTATGCGGCAGGTCTGTCTTGTCTTCAGTATTTTATTGAAGTCATTCCTATAACATACGTGCTAGTGCTTACTTTGGCAGCACATATACTAAAACTGGAATGATACAGAGAAGATCAGCAAATAAAAATTTAAGTATATTTTTTAAAAAGAAACAAAAAACGGCCGGGCACGGTGGCTCAAGCCTGTATTCCCAGCACTTTGGGAGGCCGAGACGGGCGGATCATGAGGTCAGGAGATCGAGACCATTCTGGCTAACACGGTGAAACCCCGTCTCTACTAAAAAATACAAAAAACTAGCTGGGCGAGGTGGCGGGCGCCTGTAGTCCCAGCTACACGGGAGGCTGAGGCAGGAGAAGGGCGTAAACCTGGGAGGCGGAGCTTGCAGTGAGCTGAGATCCGGCCACTGCACTCCAGCCCGGGCGACAGACCATGACTCCGTCTCAAAAAAAAAAAAGAAACAAAAAACATACATGCTCTAAGAGCACTCCCAACTCAACAGACGTTAAAAAGTATGAGGCAATACACAAACACCTCTGTATTTATAAATTTGATAATGTGAGAGAAATGGGCCACTATCAAAATTACGAAAACTCACCCAGGACAAAATAGGTAAATGAAATAGTCCTATAACTATTAAAGAAATAGAATTTGTGAGAAAAACAAAACAACAGCAACAACAAAAAACAAACCCTGGCAAGAAGACTCTTGCCAGGAAGGAAAATAATAATAATAATAATAATTTAAAAAGGCTCTAGGCCCAGATAATTTCACCGGGTAATTTCACCAAACATTCAAGGACGAAAAAATACCAGTTCTGTTACAAACTCTTTGGATTGTAGAAAAAGAAGAAACACTTAACTCATTTTATGAAGGCAGCATTTTCTGGATACTAAAACCAGATAAAGACAATACAAAAAACAAATCTAAAAGTTAAAATCCCTCATGAACAAAGATACAACTTCCTCAAAAAATATTAGCAAATTGAATTCAGCACTATACTAGAAAAATAATACATTGTGACCAAGTCTCATCCCAGGAATTCAACATTTGAACATCAATCCATAAGAAAAACTACATAATCCTATTAATAGATGCAGAAAAAGCACTTAAGAAAATTCAGCATTCATTCATGATTCTTGAAACTCAGCAAACAAGTAATAGTAGAGAACCTAACAAAAGGCATCGACAAAACCCATAGGTATTGTTATACTTAATGGTGAAAGACTGATTGCTCTCTGTCCTCCAAGATTGGGAACCAGGCAAGGATGTTTCTTCCACTACTATTTAATATTTACTGGAAATCCTAGCAATTATAGTAAGTCAAGAAAAGCATTCTGATTGGAAAAGAAGAAATAAAATTATATTTGCAGATGACAGTTATATAGTAAATCTCAAGAAGTTATTTAAAAGCTGGTAGAGCTAACACGTAAATTTAGCAGGTTGCAGGATACAAGCTTAACATACATAATCCTATTTCTACACTAACAATGAACCGTTGGAAACTGACCCACCCTCCTCCCTCACAAATGAAATACTTAGGTAGAAATCTAACAAAGTATGTGTGGGATTTGGAAACTGACCCACCCTCCTCCCTCACAAATGAAATACTGTGGTAGAAATCTAACAAAGTATGTGTGGGATTTGTGTGCTAAAAACTACAAAATGCTGATGAAAGAAGACCTATAGTGTTCATGGATTGGAAAATTCAGTCTAATTAAAATGTCAGTTCTCCCTAAATAGATCTATGAATTTGATTACAGTCAAAGTCCAAGCAATATTTTTTAGGCATAAATTACTCGATGATAAAGTTGATAAGGAAAGGTAAAGGAACTAAATTAGCAAAAGACTTTTTAGAATGAAGAGCAGAGCTGAAGTATTCACATGACCTGATTTTAAAACCTAAAATTCTTTTTTTTTGTTTGTTTTTTGAGACGGAGTCTCACTCTGTCCCCCAGACTGGAGTGCAGTGGCGGGATCTCGGCTCACTGCAAGCTCCGCCTACCGGGTGCACACCATTCTCCTTCCTCAGCCTCCCAAGTAGCTGGGACTACAGGTGCCCGCCACCACGCCCAGCTAATTTTTTGTATTTTTAGTAGAGACAGAATTTCACCATATTAGCCAGGATGGTCTTGATCTCCTCATCTTGTGACCACGCCTGGCTAAGTTTTTGTACTTTTAGTAGAGACGGGGTGTCACCATATTAGCCAGGATGGTCTTGATCTCCTGACCTCATGATCCGCCTGCCTCAGCCTCCCAAAATGCTGGGATTATAGGAGTGAGCCACCGCGCCCAGGCTAAAACCTAAAATTCTTTAGGAAAACATAGGAGAAAATGTTTGTGACATTGAGTTAGGCAAAGAATTATTAGGTAACAACAAAAGCACTATCTATAAAGAAAAAGATCAATTGAATTTCATTAAAAGATATTTTGCTATATAAAGGGTACTGTAAAGAGAATGAAAGACAAACCATGTTAGGAGAAGATATTTGCAAATCACGTACTTGACCAAAGGCTTTTATATCCAGAATATATAAAGAATTTCCATAACCTAACAAGAAACCAAATAACCCAATTTAAAAAATAGGCAAAAAGTTGTACACTTCGCCAAAGATGAGGTACAGCTAGCAAATAAGCGCATGAAAATACATTCAACATCACTGATCATTAGGGAAATGCAAATTAAAGCCAGGAGATAATATTAAACAATTATCAGAATGGATAGAATTTAAAAATAATACCAAGTCCTGACAAGGATATGGAGCAACTAGGACATTCACACATTACTACAGCCACTTTGGTGAACAGTTGTGCAGTTTCTTAGGAAGTTAAGCATACACTTACTATGTAACTCTCCAGTTCCACTTTTGTGTGTTTATCCTAGGGAAATAAAAACTTACGCTAACACAAAAATCTGTAAATGAATATTTATAGTAGCATTATTTATAATTGCCCAAAATGTCCTAAATTAAGGTTGGTTCAACATGTGAAAATTAATCAGTGGAATCTACCATATTAGCAGACTAAACAAGAACTATATGAACTAAATGTCCCTAAGTGAGTGAATGTGGGTAAGCACAGTGTGTACATCTTCACAATGGAATAGGACTGGATAAAAAGGAACAAACATTGATATATGCAGTAGCTTCGATGAATCTCAGGTATGTTATATTAAGTGAAGGAAACCAATATCAAATGGTTAAATACTTATGATTTCATTTATATGACATGCTGGAAAAGGTAAGACTAAACAGACAGTGAACAGATAGATGAGTGGTTGCCCAGAGTTAAAGGTGGGGAGAGGGTCTGACTGCCAGAGAGTAGCACGAGGAAATTCTTTGGATGTTGGAGTCGTTCTGTAACCTGTTAATGGTGGTTACAAGTATCTATGCATGTGTTAGAACTCTTAATACTGTACATACATGTGAATTTTACTGTATATAAATTTGAAAGTAAATTTTACTGAAAAGTTTTTTAAGAAAAAAACCAATAGTCTAGAATCTCATTTTAAAAACTCACCCCTGACCTCAGTAATTTCTCCAACTGCTATGCTGTTTTTCTGCTTTCATGTTAAAATATAGTTTATTGTCCTTATTTCCTCACTTCCCAATTCACTTTTTTAAAAAAACCGTTAAAAACATTTAGCAACATAATATGTGCACATGATTAAAAGATCAAATTGTATGTAAGAGTTGATCATGAAAAGCAACAGTCTCCATCCCACCTGCTTTCTCCTTGTTCTGGATCCACATCCCCAGAGACAAACACTTTAAACATTTTTTGTGTTTAGTTATTTTGGTGATTATTTCTACATTTCTAAATAGTATGCCCATACTGTTTTTTCTCAAATTTATTTATTGTCCTCTGAGTTTCTGCTGTGATAGATGAGGACTCAATTATGACAGCCTCTGCTCCTGCTGGCTGCTTTCTCTACAGATTTCGTAAAGTGTTTTTATTTTCTCTTTTGTTTTCTCTTGTAAACTTAAGCAATTAAGCAATATATTTGAACACATATTTCTTTTTCTATCAATATATTTAAACATATTTCTTGTTCTATCACTATCACAAGTTTTAGCACTCTTGATTTCATAGGATGATACTGGCACTCCCTTCCTGCTACCTTTTCTTTTCCTTCTACCTTTTCTTTTCCTTCTCCATCTTTTATGTCCTGACAGCTCTGCCTTTACATTTATAGCATTATAATTGGATAAATTAACTTTTGTTCTATAACTGTTATGAATACTTCAGTGTTTTCCTCTGTAAATTGGATTCACATGTTAAAAACCAATGAAAATAGTTGGACTCGATGGCTCACACCTGTAATCCCAACACTTTGGGAGACCTAGGAAGGAGGATCGCTTGAGCTCTGGAGTTTAGGGCTGTCATAAGTTATGATTGCACCACTGCATTTCAGCTCGGGCAGCAAAGCAACACCCTGTCTAAATAAATAAATAAGGTAAAAAAAAAATGAAAAAATGAAAAACTCAAAATAACATTTTATTGTGATTTTATACATATTATTCATTGCAAGTCTCAGGAATGTGCTTAGGTTATATTTCTCTTGAAGTTCATGGTTTTAAGGGAAATGTTGCTAGTATTAATTCTTGACAACTTTGTTAGAACCCGTTGATATTTTGTTCTTATTTGGAACTATTGCTCTTGAGTACTTTGAACAGCTTTATCCTGAGATTTTGTTTTCCTTCGAACTCCTGCAGTTTTCTACACTTTTATACCCCTCACCTTTTACTTTCTTTGTTTATTGCTTAACCATCATTTTAATATGACTAGGAAGGAAGTCTGGCATCTTGGATGAGAATTCCCACTTACTCTTTGTGTGCTTTAAAGGAGGAGATTTATTTACTTTTACATTTTTGTCAAAATAACGTTTACTCATCATTTTAAAAACCAAAAAGTACTACAGTACTCCATCTAACTTGCAGCTTCCTTCAATTCTTTTAGCTCTTTTTCTAGATCTACTTATATATGTTAAAGTAATATATTTATAGTAATGTTTCCTAATTTAGACATTATCCACCTTAGACGTTATTCTTTGACTTTCATTTATGAAAGACGAGTATTTGGTACCCCATTTGTGCTGTTTTTTTTTGTGGTATCATTCAGCCTTGTGGCTTCAAATATTGTGCTGAAGATTCCCAGACTTACTACTGTGAGTGCTTTTTCTCTATTCAAATAATCTTTGTCAACATGAAGTAAATAACATATTTACTTAGTCTATAGGCATCTACTAAATTGTTATTTAGGTATGCCTTGAAACTTCTGGGCCGGGTGCGATGGGTCATGCCTGTAATCCCAGCACTTTGGGAGGCCAAGGTGGACAGATTGTTTGAGGTCAGGAGTTCAAGACTAGCATGGCCAACATGGTGAAATCCTGTCTCTACTAAAAATACAAAAAAATGAGCCAGGTGTGGTGGCGAGTGCTTGTAATCCCAGCTACTCAGGAGGTTGAGGCACGAGAATCACTTGAACTCAGGAGGCAGAGGTTGCAGTGAGCCGAGATTGCGCCACTGCACTCCAGCCTGGTTGACAGAGTGAGACTCTGTCTGAAAAAGAAAAAAAACTTCCGATTTGATTTTTTATTTTGTATTTTAGTGGAATATTATTCCAGACGTATTCCTTCTTTAGTGTTGGCATATCTCAGTTAATGGTATTGTTTTCTACCGAATTGATCACGCCAAAATTCTAGAAGTTATCCTTTATTTCTTTCTTTCCTTCATAGCCAGTCCACCAGCAATTCCTGGACATTCTGATTCTTGAATTCAGCCTCTTTTTTCTGTCTCTATTACTACTACTCTAGTCCATTTGTTCTCAATAGAATTGTGGTTCTCAACAGTGGTTGCCCCCCAAGGGACAGTTAATGTCTGGAGCCATTTTAGGTCATCACACATAAAGGTGCTATTGGCATCTAGTGGGTAGAGGCCAGAAATTGTGGCTCGACAGCCTAAAATCCAAAGGAAAGCCCTTCACAACCAAGAATAATCCAGCCCAAAATGTTAGTGCTGAGGTTGTTACCATTTTCATTTTCTTTGTCCCCAGAAATATCATTTTGCATTTTAAATTCTCTAATAATGTGTCAATATTTTGGTTTTATAGACATGGCAGGGAGGTTTAATAGACATGGATAAGAAGTCCGCTCACAGAAATCCTGAAGATGCCAAGGCTGGCAAATATGAAGGTAGGAGTTTATGCTTGCTTGAAGGCCTTTTGGGTAATTTCAGGTACATTTTATAAATTAATGCATATGTTTCTCTCTCATATGTTGCTAATATTTGGGAAAATAATTGTGTTTCATTTTATATCTCTCTAAGGTAAACACAAACGAAAGAAAAAAAGAAAGCAAAACCAAAACCAGCACCGATCCCGACATAGATCAGTGACATCTTTTTCTTCAGATGATCGTGTGTTTCCTTCTTCTTCATCATCATCTTCAGGAAGCCAGACGGATTCGAGTACTGAAGGTATATTTATCATCCTCTTAAAGTTTCATATTTATAAGTTAGGTGATTTAGAAAAAAAGTACTAAACATCTGTTATAATTTTTGTTTATTCAACTAATATTTATTGAGCATACTCAGTATGTGCCAGATGTAATGGTAAACATGCCATGGTCCCTTCAGACAAGGAACTTTTATTAAGCAATATTGAGAATGATAGTAAGAGGAGTTAAAAAGAAAAAAAAAAAAGAAAATATAGTAGACAATAAAACAAGCAAATAGTTCATTACAATGCAGGTGAGTGCTGTTACTTCACATGCGTATGTCATGGGGGCAAGGAAAGGCTTTGGAGAGGAAATGATTATCTAAACTTGAGTGGTGGAGGATGAATAGGCATTTTCAGGCAAAGGCAAGGAAGTAGAATTAGGAAATATTTATTATAGGCTAAAGGAATTGCATGTGGTAACCATTATTAACATTTGGAGTCCTAATTCAAGTTATATGTCCCAGCTGCAAAGGGAACTGGAAAAGCAAGATTGGCTTTTTTAGCATTGATGGTGAAAGGCATGTGGACGAATATTCACTGAACATAGGAAGCGGAATCAGATACTAGGCAACCAAAATATAACAAATGTTCTCCACACTCAACCCTAGATAAGATCAGTTGACTGGTTCACTTTAAATTACTCCTTTGTCTCACCTACCTTTACTCTCTCAATGTTTGTAAGTTGTGTTGTAATTAGTTTTTCTATTGGCTAATTTGGTATTAATAAGTAACCTACTTGTAACTCTGCTTGTTCCATCAACTGTAGTTAATTATTTTATTCTCTCTTACATAAGGTAAATATATTGGTATCTCTATCCTTTCCTCCATTTTTTTCTCCCCATTGTATTCTTTTAGTTTTTCAGTAGTTAATATCTACAGCAAAAATTGTCCTTTTTTGGTCCATAGATTCACTTTAAATCTTTAAGACCAATAATTAGCATTTAAATCACTATCATTATATAAATAGTGTTACTACAGTGCCAAGTTACAGGCAAGAATTACATTTCCATTTCATGGATCTAATATTATGATTGCTAGGACTCTCAAAGGAGAGTGTTTTTCTAGTCACAGCATCAAGTACATCATTTATATTCTATCAGTTGGTTAAAACCGTGCTGTATCTTAGTTTTGCTTTGTATTCGAACCATGACTTTCTTATAGTTTTTTTTTTTTCTTTTTCTTTTCTTTTCTTTTTTTTTGAGATGGAGTCTCGCTCTGTCACCCAGGCTGGAGTGCAGTGGCGCAATCTGGGCTCACTACAAGCTCCGCCTCCCGGGTTCACTCCATTCTCCTGCTTCAGCCTCCCGAGTAGCTGGGACTACAGGCGCCCGCCACCTCGCCCAGCTAGTTTTTTGTATTTTTTAGTAGAGATGGGGTTTCACTGTGTTAGCCAGGAGGGTCTCGATCTCCTGACCTCGTGATCCGCCCGTCTCGGCCTCCCAAAGTGCTGAGATTACAGGCGTGAGCCACCACGCCCGGCCATAGTTTTTGTTTTTCTTCGAGTTTCTAGTTCTCCTTCTTGTTTTTTATTGTTGACAAAAAGATCATATAACTGCCATAATGAAAAGATTTTCCATCCTTTTAATTATACTATTCCTTAGAGTTCATTTCTTTTCTCTGGAGATATTCTTGCCTGCCTAGTGTAATCTAGACCATTTTCTCCCCTCAAGGCCTGCTATTTCTGTGTTATCCTAGGATCTCCGCTCACTGGTCTTCTGGGTTGGATCCATTGTTTTCTTAGATTCATGTCTTCCTCTCTCTTAGTGTTCTGCCTTGGCTGTTGGAGTACACTGTCAAATAACTTTTTACAAAATGTTGTCTGGGAAGTAAATTTTCTGAGTCTTGGCATATCTCAAAATGTCGTTATTCTACCCTACCATTAATTGATAATTTCAAAATGATTCTTCCCAATCCCAATTTCCAGAAGCAGGCATTTCAAACTCTTTTAGCAGTCTGTTTTGATATCTATCTCTGATAGATATGGTTCCATAACTTGTTTATGTAATCATTTCTACATTTTTCAGTTTTAGGCTCTATGGATGATTAGAATTTAGCTACTTTTGTTTTAAACCACTGTTTCCCCCGCATTTACTTTCTTCCTCCCATCCTCCTAAATAGGATTTCTTTATTGTAACTTTGATAATTTAATAGTTTAATTGTTATCGCTATGTAGATGCCATGCTGTTCACAGCTGAACCATATAATGGTTCCTTTCTAGCACAACTTTTTTATTCCTTACAGTTAATAATTATTATTATTTTATTTTATTTTATTTTATTGAGATGGAGCCTCGCTCTGTTGCCCAGGCTGATGTGCACTGGTGCGATCTTGGCTCACTGCAACCTCCGCCTCCCAGGTTCAAGCGATTCTCCTGCCTCAGCCTCCTGAGTAGCTGGGATTACAGGCGTGTGCCACCACGCCTGGCTAATTTTTTCTATTTTTAGTAGAGACAGGGTCTCACCATGTTAGCCAGGATGGTCTCGATCTCCTGACTTCGTGATCTGCTCACCTCGGCCTCCCAAAGTGCTGGGATTACAGGCATGAGCCACCGCGCCCAGTCAATAAAATTTGTTTAGTTTTCTGTGTTTGTGATGTGTTGTAGTAGTATAAATTACCTTTGAAAAGGTTCAGACACATCAGGTATTCAGTTAATTTCATTTCGGGATTCTCTCCTAGATCCATTTAACATACTCCATTTGGACTTACTGTTCTCAAGACCTGTTAAGCAACTGTGATATTAAGTTCTTTTGTCTTCATTCTGGATATATCCTTTACCTCTCTTTTGGGTTTGGTCACCCATTTTCTGGATCATATTGTTTCTTCCTCTTTTATTTTCCCCTTATTTTACTGGAGAACCTATAACTTCCAGGAAAGAGATGAGCAGCTAATTCCTATTCAGTTTGTAGTTGTGGGTTTACGCTATTAAATAAATTTCTTTTATTGACTTCTGCTTCCAGTAACACAGACCCTCTGTAGAAAACCCAGGAGGGATAGGAATGAATCAGAGGTAAATTGAGCCTTACTGGAATTATAATCTCATCTCTGCATCCCTAGTTGGGTTTAGATCATCATCCATCATTCTGTTTGCCTGGTGGAGGATAAATAATCTGGAGAGATAGATAACATCATCTAGAATCTCTAGAATTTTTTAATACAGCATACATACCTTTTAATAAAAATTACTAGATATGCCTACATGACTGAAAAACAAGAGAAAAAAATAGTAACAGCCCTACAGGTAATACAGCTGTTGAGTTACCTGGCAATGAAGTTTAAATAGTTGTGATTAATGTATTTAAGAAAATAGAGATTTATCAACTGTAAGAAAGAATCAGGTATAAATTCTGGAATAAAAATTCATTATCTAAAATTAGCAATTTAGATAGATTTTTCAGTAGATTAGACACACACAAAGAATTAGTGAACTGGAAGTCACATCAGTAGGGAAAAAAAAGAAAGATACAGAAGAAAATGTTAGAGACATGTGAGACACAGTAATGAGATCTAACATTGTAATCGAATTGAAGAAGGAAAGAAAGCAAATGCCTAAAAGTTTCCCCAAACAGATGAAAGACATCAACTAAAGATTCAAGGAACTGACAACCCCAAGCTGGATAATACAAAAATCACATCGGTAACCTTAGCTTCTAGTCAGGAAAATGGTTGTCTTTTGTAGAATGGAGTAGTTAATATGGTGGCAAACTAACATTCTCCTTTTCTATGTCCTCTTTCTTTTTCTTTTTTTTATTTTTTAATTTTGAGACAGAGTCTCGCTCTGTTGCCCAGGCTGGAGTGCAGTGGCACAATCTCAGCTTACTGCAGCCTCCGCCTCCCAGGTTCAAGTGATTCTCCTGCCTCAGCCTCTTGAGTAGCTGAGATTACAAGTGCCCACCACCATGCGTGGCTAATTTTTGTATTTTTAGTAAAAATGAGGTTTCACTATGTTCCCCAGGCTGGTATCAAACTCCTGACCTCAAGTGATCCACTTGCCTCAGCCTCCCAAAGTGCTGGAATTACAGATGACATGAGCCACCACACCCGTCCTCCTTTTCCATGTTCTTATTGAAATAATTCATTTATATTTTCCAGTAGACTGCTTAATAGTTTCATTCACATAGTTTCTGCTAATAACACCTTATATTCCCTAGATTAACTGGAGGTTGCATTCTAGTGGACCTAGGAGAGCATCGTCTTTTGGATGGGTTCCTAAATGCCATATATTTATACTGGGATACAACTATAATTAAACTTTTTTCTTCTTTCTTCTTTTTTTTCGAGACAGTGCCTCACTCTGTCACCAAGCTGGAGTGCAGTGGCATGATCTTGGCTCACTGCAACCTTGACCTGCTGGGCTCAAGCGATCCTCCCACCTCAGCCTGTTGAGTAGCTGGGACTACAGGTGCACTCCACATGTCTGGCTAATTTTTGTATTTTTGGTAGGGACAAGGTTTTGCCATGTTGCCCAGGCTGGTCTCAAACTCCTGAGCTCAAGGGATCTGCCTGCCTCAGCCTCTCAAAATGCTAGAATTACAGATGTGCACCACCATGCCTGGCAAATTAAACAATTTTATCTGCTATTTGTATCCTGTAAGATTCTTCCAACAAACATAATAAAGTTGATTAAAATATCAATCTTAATTATTTTAATCCTTCAAATTCTTTAATCAATAAAATAATTTTTAATGTTAGAACTGAAACTTCCAAATCTTTTTAAACTTTTAGATGCTACCCAGGGAAAAATTAAGAAGAAGAGAAGAGAGAAAACAAATAAATGGAGGGGAAAAAGAAAGGTTAGTAATTGTGAGTAATATAAGAATAAGATTTGGCTATTAGAGGATATTGTACTTATTAATTAAGAAACAATCTATAAGGAATTTGAAGAGATACAAGTCAAGGATTGGTTAACATGATAATTAACATGGTGGTGCTAAGCTTATAGTGTCCTTTGCTGCTTTTCAAATACTTCTCAGAAAACTATGCAGACAGGTAAAACCTTATAATTCTTTACATTCTTTTTAATTTTGGTGTTAGCATAGTTATAAAATAGCCTATGTGCTTTGAAATAAACGCAAGTAATATGGACATAAATTAAATGAAACGTAAAATGGCTACACTCCTTTCTCTTTATTTAATTTCTTTATGGTTATCACTCTTAAGTATTTGCTGTACAACCTTAGATTATTCCTCTGTGCACATGGAAATAAATAAAATTGATGTAAATAAATGTGTATAGTTTTATGTACTATATAATACATATGTAATTTTATGTTGACAAAAATGGACTATCAATTTGCTTCTTTAAATTTAATTTAGTTCATATAAGTTTATGAACTATTTGTAAGATATATAAAACTTAGACGTTTAATAATAAAAAGAGCATCATGAACCTATTTAACTAGAACATTACCAATATGATTATCTCCCAGTATTTTTCTTCCTTCTTCTGTTCACTTGCTTTCCCATTAAAAGTAATATCCTAAATTTTGTGTTGCTCCTTCGCATGCCCTTTGAAAATAATTTTATTACAAATGGATGTATCTTGAAATATTTTGTTTAGCTTATTTTGTTTGGGGTTTTATAAGAATAATACATTTTCTGCAGTTTTCTCTGGCCACTTTTTCACACAATATTTTGTTTTTATGGTTTATTCATATTTTTGTGTAACTGTAGTTCATTAATTTTCTCTGCCATATGATACTCTATTGGGTGAATAAAGCACAATTTATCTCTTGTCCTGTGGATGGACATTTACAATGTTTCTAATTTTTTTCCTTGTGTTTAAAAAAATATTTTGTGAGTAATAGGTGAGTATATTTATGGGATACATGAGATATTTTGATACAGGCATGCAATGCATAATAATCCTATCAGGGTAATTGGGATATCCATCACCTCAAGCTTTTATTCTTTCTTTGTGCTACAAACAATTCACTTACACTTTTTTAGTTATTTTATTTTATTTTTTATTTTTATTTATTTTATTTTTTTGAGACAGAGTCTTGTCCTGTTGCCCAGGCTGGAGTGCAATGATGCGATCTTGGCTCACTGCAACCTCCGCCTCCTGGATTCAAGCAGTTCTGCCACAACCTCCCAAGTAGCTGGGACTACACGCATGCGCCACCACACCTGGCTAATTTTTTGTATTTTTAGTAGAGACAGGGTTTCACTATGTTGGCCAGGCTGGTCTCAAAGTCCTGACCTCGAGTGATCTGCCCACCTCAGCCTCCCAAAGTGCTGGGATTATAGGCGTGAGCCACCGTGCCCAGCCTCTTTTAGTTATTCTTAAATGTACAATAAATTATTGTTGACTGTAGTCACCCTGTTGTGCTATAAAATACGAAATCTTATACATTCTAGCTATATTTTTATACTCATTAATCATCCTCCCTTCCCCACCTCCAACTACCCTTCTAAGCTTCTGGTAACAATCATTCTGCTATCACCATGAGTTTAGTTGTTTTCATTTTTAGCTCCCACAAATAGGTGACAACATGTGAATTTTGTCTTTCTGTGCCTGACTTTTGTCCCTTAACATAATGACCTCCATTTCCATCCGTTGTTGCAAATGACAGGATCTCATTCTTTTTTTTGGCTGAATAGTGCTCTCTTGTGTATTTGTACCACATTCATCTGTTGATGGACTTTTAGATTGCTTCCAGATCTTGGCTATTATGAATAATGCTGCAGTAAACACCAGAGTGTAGCTATCTTTTTGACATACTGATTTCTTTTCTTTTGGGTCTATACCTAGGAATGAGATTATTGGATCTTATGATAGCTCTCTTCTTAGTTTTTTGAGGAACTTCCAAACTGTTCTCCATAGTGGTTATACTAATTTACATTCCTGCCAACAGTGTATGAGGGTTCCCTTTTCTCAACATCCTTCTCAGCATTTGTTATTGCCTGTCTTTTGGATAAAACCGATTTTACCTAGGGTTGGATGATATCTCATTATAGTTTTGATTTGCATTTCTTTGATAATCAGTGATGTTGAGCACCTTTTCATATGCCTGTTTGCCATTTGTATGTCTTCTTTCGGGAAATGTCTATTCAGACCTTTTGCCCATTTTAAAATAGGATTATTAGATTTTTTCTTATGTTGTTTGAGCTCCTTTTATATTCAAGGATTATTAATCCCTTGTCAGAAGGATAGTTTGAAGGAATTTTCTCCTATTCTGTGGGTTGTCTTTTCACTTTGCTGATTGTTTCCTTTGCTGTGCAGCTTTTTAACTTAATATGATCCCATTTGTACATTTGTGTTTCAGTTGCCTGTACTTTTGGGGTATTACTCAAGAAATTGTTGACCAGTCCAATGTCCTGGAGAGTTTCTTCTAATGTTTTCTTGTAATAGTTTTATAATTTGAGGTCATAAATTTAAGTCTTTAATCCATTTTGATTTGATTTTTGTATCTGGCAACAGATGGAGGTCTAGTTTCATTCTTCTACATCTGGATACCCAGTTTTCCAAGCAGCATTTATAGAAGAGAATGTCTTTTCCTCAGTATATGCTTTTGTTACCTTTGTCAAAAATGAGTTCACAGTAGATGTATGGGTTTGTTTCTGGGTTCTCTATTCTGTTCCATTGGTCTGTATGTGTGTTTTTATGCCAGTACCATGCTGTTTGGGTTACTGTAGCTTTGTAGTATAATTTGACAGGTAATGTGATTCTTCCAGTTTTGTTCTTTTTGCTCAGAATAGCTTTGGCTATTCTGGGTCTTTTCTGGTTCTGTATAAATTTTAGGATTTTTTTCCCATTTCCATGAAGAATGTCACTGGTATTTTTATAGGGATTGCATTGAATCTGTAGACTGCTTTAAAGAGTATGGATATTTTAACAATATTGATTCTTCCAATCCATGAACATGGACTATCCTTCCTTTTTTGTGGTCTTTTCAATTTCATACGTCAGTGTTTTTTTATTTTCATTGTAAAGATCTTTCACTGTTTTTTTTTTTAATATTTACTTTAAGTTCTAGGGTACACATGCACAATGTGCAGGTTTGTTACATATGTATACATGTGCCATGTTGGTGTGCTGCACCCATTAACTCGTCATTTACATTAGGTATATCTCCTAATGCTGTCCCTTCCCTGTCCCACCACCCCACAACAGGCCCCAGTGTGTGATGTTCCCCACCCTGTGTCCAAGTGTTCAAATGTTCTCATTGTTCAATTCCGACCTATGAGTGAGAACATGTGGTGTTTGGTTTTCTGTCCTTGTGATAGTTTGCTGACAGTGATGGTTTCCAGCTTCATCCATGTCTCCACAAAGGACATGAACTCATCCTTTCTTATGGCTGCATAGTATTCCATGGTTTATATGTGCCACATTTTCTTAATCCAGTCTGTCATTGATGGACATTTGGGTTGGTTCCAAGTCTTTGCTATTGTGAATAGTGCCACAATGAACATATGTGTGCATATGTCTTTATAGCAGCATGATTTATAACCCTTTGGGTATATCCCCAGTAATGGGATGACTGGGTTAAATGGTATTTCTAGTTCTAGATCCTTGAGGAATCGCCACACTGTCTTCCACGATAGTAGAACTAGTTTACAGTCCCACCAACAGTGTAAAAGTGTTCCTTTTTCTCCACATCCTCTCCAGCACCTGTTGTTTCCTGACTTTTTAATGGTTGTCATTCTAACTGGTGTGAGATGGTATCTCATTGTGGTTTTGATTTGCATTTCTCTGATGGCCAATGATGATGAGCATTTTTTCATGTGTCTGTTGGCTGCATAAATGTCCTCTTTTGAAAAGTGTCTGTTCATATCCTTTGCCCACTTTTTGATGGGGTTGTTTGATTTTTTTCTTGTAAATTTGTTTACATTCTTTGTAGATTCTGGATATTAGCCCTTTGTCAGATGGGTAAATTGTAAAAATTTTCTCCCCTTCTTTAGGTTGCCTGTTCACTCTGATGATAGTTTCTTTTCCTGTGCAGAAGCTCTTTAGTTTAATTAGATCCCATTTATCAATTTTGGCTTTTGTTGCCGTTGCTTTTGGTGTTTTAGTCATGAAGTCCTTGCCCATGCCTATGTCCTGAATGGTATTGCCTAGGTTTTCTTCTAGGGTTTTTACGGTTTTAGGCCTAACATTTAAGTCTTTAATCTATCTTGAACTAATTTTTGTATAAGGTGTAAGGAAGGGATCCAGTTTCAGCTTTCTACATATGGCTAGCCAGTTTTCCCAGCACCATTTATTAAATAGGGAATCCTTTCCCCATTTCTTGCTTTTGTCAGGTTTGTCAAAGATCAGATGGTTGTAAATGTGTGGTATTTCTGAGGGCTCTGTTCTGTTCCATTGGTCTATATCTCTGTTTTGGTACCAGTACCATGCTGTTTTGGTTACTGTAGCCTTGTAGTATAGTTTGAAGTCAGGTAGCGTGATGCCTCCAGCTTTGTTCTTTTGGCTTAGGATTGTCTTGGCAATGCGGGCTCTTTTTCAGTTCCATATGAGCTTTAAAGTAGTTTTTTCCAATTCTGTGAAGAAAGGCATTGGTAGCTTGATGGGGATGGCATTGAATCTGTAAATTACCTTAGGCAGTATGACCATTTTCATGATATTGATTCTTCCTATCCATGAGCGTGGAATGTTCTTCCATTTTGTGTCCTCTTTTATTTCGTTTTTATTTTGTTTGTAGTTCTCCTTGAAGAGGTCCTTCACATCCCTTGTAAGTTGGCTTCCTAGGTATTTTATTCTCTTTGACACAATCATGAATGGGAGTTCACTCATGATGTGACTCTTTGTTTGTCTGTTATTGGTGTATAGGAATACTTGTGATTTTTGCACATTGATTTTGTATCCTGAGGCTTTGCTGAAGTTGCTTATCAGCTTAAGGAGATTTTGGGCTGAGACAGTGGGGTTTTCTAAATATACAATCATGTCCTCTGCAAACAGGGACAATTTGACTTCCTCTTTTCCTAATTGAATACCCTTTATTTCTTTCTCCTGCCTTGATTTTCCTGGCCAGAACTTCCAACACTATGTTGAATAGGAGTGGTGAGAGAGGGCATCCCTGTCTTGTACCAGTTTTCAAAGGGAATGCTTCCAGTGTTTGTCCATCCAGTGTGATATTGGCTGTGGGTTTGTCATAAATAGCTCTTCTTATTTTGAGATACGTCCCATCAATACCTAGTTTTTTGAGAGTTTTTAGCATGAAGGGCAGTTGAATTTTGTCGAAGGCCTTTTCTGCATCTATTGAGATAATGAAGTGTTTTTTGTCTTTGGCTCTGTTTATATGCTGGATTACGTTTATTGATTTGTGTATGTTGAACCAGCCTTGCATCCCAGGGATGATGCCAACTTGATTGTGGTGGATAAGCTCTTTGATGTGCTGCTGCATTCGGTTTGCCAGTATTTTATTGAAGATTTTTGCATCAATGTTCATTAGGGATATTGCTCTAAAATTCCTTTTTTGTTGTTGCCTCTGCCAGGCTTTGGTATCAGGATGATGCTGGCCTCATAAAATGAGTTAGGGAGGATTCCCTGTTTTTCTGTTGATTGCAATAGTTTCAGAAGGAATGGTACCAGCTCCTCTCTGTACCTCTGATAGAATTTCGGTGTGAATCCTTCTGGTCCTGGATTTTTTTTGGTTGGTAGGCTATTAATTATTGCCTCAATTTCAGAGCCTGTTATTGGTCTATTCAGGAATTCAACTTCTTCCTGGTTTAGTCTTGGGATGGTGTATGTATCCAGGAATTTATCCCTTTCTTCTAGATTTTCTAGTTTATCTGCATAAAGGTGTTTATAGTGTTCTCTGATGGTAGTTTGTATTTCTGTGGGATTGGTGGTGATATCCCCTTTATCATATTTTATTGCATCTATTTGATTCTTCCTCTCCTTTTTTCTTTAGTAGTCTTGCTAGTGGTCTGTCAATTTTGTTGATCGTTTCAAAAAACCAGCTCCTGGATTCATTGATTTTTTGAAGGGTTTTTTGTGTCTCTATCTCCTTCAGTTCTGCTCTGATCTTAGTTATTTCTTCCCTTCTGCTAGCTTTTGAATGTGTTTGCTCTTGCTTCTCTAGTTCTTTTAATTGTGATGTTAAGGTGTCAATTTTAGATCTTTCCTGCTGTCTCTTGTGGGTATTTAGTGCTATAAATTTCCCTCTACACACTGCTTTAAATGTGTCTCAGAGATTCTGGTATGTTGTGTCTTTGTTCTCATTGGTTTCAAGGAACATCTTTATTTCTGCTTTCTTTTTGTTATGTACCCAGTAGTCATTCAGGAGCAGGTTGTTCAGTTTCCATGTAGTTGAGCAGTTTTGAGTGAGTTTCTTAATCCTGAGTTCTACTTTGATTGCACTGTTGTCTGAGAGACAGTTTGTTATAATTTCTGTTCTTTTACATTTGCTGAGGAGTGCTTTACTTCCAACTATGTGGTCAGTTTTGGAAGAAGTGCAGTGTGGTGCTGAGAAGAATGTATATTCTGTTGATTTGGGGTGGAGAGTTCTGTAGATGTCTATTAGGTCTGCTTGCTGCAGAGCTGAGTTCGATTCCTGAATATCCTTGTTAACTTTCTGTCTCGTTGATCTGTCTAATGTTGACAGTGGAGTGTTAAAGTCTCCCATTATTATTGTGTAGGAGTCTAAGTCTCTTTGTAGGTCTCTGAGGACTTGCTTTATGAATCTGGGTGCTCCTGTATTGGGTGCATATATATTTAGGATAGTTAGCTCTTCTTGTTGAATTGATCCCTTTACCATTTTGTAATGGCCTTCTTTGTCTCTTTTGATCTTTGTTGGCTTAAAGTCTGTTTTATCCGAGACTAGTATTGCAACCCCTGCTTTTTTTTGTTTTCCATTTGCTTGGTAGATCTTCCTCCATCCCTTTGTTTTGAGCCTATGTGTGCCTCTGCACATGAGATGGGTCTCCTGAATACAGCACACTGATGTCTTGACTCTATCCGGTTTGCCAGTCTGTGTCTTTTAATTGGGGTATTTAGCCCATTTACATTTAAGGTTAATATTTAATATTTAAGGTGAATTTGATCCTGTCGTTATGATGTTAGCTGATTATTTTGCTTGTTAGTTGATGCAGTTTCTTTGTAGCATCGATGGTCTTTGCATTTTGGCTTGTTTTTGCCATGGCTGGTACCGGTTGTTCCTTTCCGTATTTAGTGGTTCCTTCAGGAGCTCTTGTAAGGCAGGCCTGGTGATGACAAAATCTCTCAGCATTTGTTTTTCTGTAAAGGATTTTATTTCTCCTTCACTTATGAAGCTTAGTTTGGCTGGATACGAAATTCTGGGTTGAAAATTCTTTCCTTTAAGAATGTTGAATATTGGCCTTCACTCTCTTCTGGCTTGTAGAGTTTCTGCCGAGAGATCTGCTGTTAGTATGATGGACTTCCCTTTGTGGGTAACTGGACCTTTCTCTCTGGCTGCCCTTAACATTTTTTCCTTCATTTCAACTTTGGTGAATCTGACAGTTGTATGTCTTGGAGTTGCTCTTCTCAAGGAGTATCTTTGTGGCGTTCTCTGTATTTCCTGAATTTGAATGTCAGCCTGCCTTGCTAGGTTGGGGAAGTTCTCCTGGATAATATCCTGAAGAGAGTTTTCCAACTTGGTTCCATTCTCCCCGTCACTTTCAGGTACACCAATCAGACGTAGATTTGGTCTTTTCACATAGTCGCATATTTCGTGGAGGCTTTGTTTGTTTCTTTTTACTCTTTTTTGTATAAACTTTTCTTCTCGCTTCATTTCATTTGATCTTCAATCACTGATACCCTTTCTTCCACTTGATCGAATCAGCTACTAAAGCTTGTGCATGCGTCACGTAATTCTCGTGCCATGGTTTTCAGCTCCATCAGGTCATTTAAGGTCTTCTCTACGCTGTTTATTCTAGTTAGCCATTCGTCTAATCTTTTTTCAAAGTTTTTAGCTTCTTTGCGATGGGTTTGAACGTCCTTCTTTAACTTGGAGAAGTTTGTTATTACCAATCGTCTGAAGCCTTCTTCTGTCAACTTGTCAAAGTCATTCTCCATCCAGCTTTGTTCTGTTGCTGGTGAGGAGCTGCATTCCTTTGGAGGAGAAGAGGCACTCTGATTTTTAGAATGTTCAGCTTTTCTGCCCTAGTTTCTCCCCATCTTTGTGGTTTTATCTACCTTTGGTCTTTGATGATGGTGAGGTACAGATGGGGTTTTGGTGTGGGTGTCCTTTCTGTTTTTTTAATTTTCCTTCTGACAGTCAGGACCCTCAGCTGCAGGTCTGTTGGAGTTTGCTGAAGGTCCACTCCAGACTCTGTTTGCCTGTGTATCACCAGTGGAGGCTGCAAAACAGCAAATACTGCAGAATGGCAAGTGTTGCTGCCTGATCCTTCCTCTGGAAGCTTTGTCTCAGAGGGGCACCTGGCTGTATGAGGTGTCAGTCGGCACCTACTGGGAGGTGTCTCCCAGTTAGGCTACTCGGGGGTCAGGGACCCATTTGAGGAGGCAGTCTATCTGTTCTCAGATCTCAAACTCTGTGCTGGGAGAACCACTACTCTCTTCAGAGTTGCCAGACAGGGATGTTTTAGTCTGCAGAAGTTTCTGCTGCCTTTTGTTTAGCTATGCCCTGCCCCCAGAGGTGGAGTCTACAGAGGCAGGCAGGCCTCCTTGAGCTGCGGTGTGCTCCACCCAGTTCGAGCTTCCCAGTTGCTTTGTTCACCTACTCAGGCCTCAGCAGTGGCAGACGCCCCTCACTCAGCCTTGCTGCTGCCTTCCACCTTCCAGGTTGATCTCAGACTGCTGTGCTGGCAGTGAGCAAGGCTCTGTGGGCATGGGACCCTCTGAGCCAGGCACAGGATATAATCTCCTGGTGTGCCATTTGCTAAGACCGTTGGAAAAGTGCAGTGTTAGGGTGGGAGTGTCCTGATTTTCCAGGTACTGTTTGTCACAGCTTCACTTGGCTAGGAAAGGGAATCCCCCAACCCCTTGTGCTTCCTGGGTGAGGCAGTGCCCCACCCTGCTTTGGCTCACACTCTGTGGGCTGCACCCACTGTCCGACAAGCCCCAGTGAGGTGAACCCAGTACCTCAGTTGGAAATGCAGAAATCACCTGTATTCTGTGTCGCTCATGCTGGCAGCTGTAGACTGGAGCTGTTCCTATTTGGTCATCTTGGAACCTCTTCCTATTTTATTTACTTATTTATTTTTTTGAGATGGAGTCTTGCCCTGTTGCCCAGGCTGGAGTGCAATGGCATGATCTTGGCTCACTGCAACCTCCGCTTCCTTGGTTCAAATGATTCTCCTGCCTCAGCCTGCCAAGTAGCTGGGATTACAGGCGCCCACCAGCATGCCCAGCTAATTTTTGTATTTTTAGTAGAGATAGGGTTTCACCATGTTGACCAGGCTGATCTCGAACTCCTGACCTTGTGATCCACCTGTCTTGGCCTCCCAAAGTGCTGGGATTACAGGCATGAGCCACTGCACCCAGCCAAGATCTTTCACTTGTTTGGATAAGTTAATTCCTCAGTATTTTATTTGTGGTTGTTGTAAATGGGACTATTTGATTTCTCTTTCAGATTGTTTGTTGTTGGCATATAGAAATGCTACTGATTTTTGTGTACTGATTTTGTATTTTGCAACTTCATTGAATTTGTTTATCAGTTCTAATAGTTTTTTGGTGGAGTCTTTAGGTTTTTCCAGATACAAAATCATAGCATCTGCAAACAAGGATAATTCGAGTTCTTTCTTTCCAATTTGGATGTCCTTTATATCTTTCTCTTGTCTGATTGCTCTAGCTAGGACTTCCAGTAGTAGGCTGAATAACATTGGTGAAAGTGGGCATCCTTGTCATGCTCCATATCTTAGAGGAAAGGTGTTCAGTGTTTCCCCCTTCAATGCAGTGCTAACTGTGGGTCTGTCATATATGGCTTTTATTGTGTTTAGGTATGTACTTTCTATACTCAGTTCTTTGAGGATTGAAGGGATGCTGAATTTTATCAAATGATTTTTCAGCATCAATTGAAATGATCATATAGTTTTTGTCCTTCATTCTGTTGATATATCACATTGATTGGTTCGCGTATCTTGAACCGTCCTTGTATCCCTGGGATAAATCTCACTTAGTCATGATGAATGATCTCACTAACGTGTTGAATTCAGTTTGCTAATATTTTGTCGAGGATTTTTGCATCAATGTTCAGGGATATTGACTTGTAGATTTCTATTTTGAGGTGTCTTTGTCTGGTTTTGGTATCAGGGTAATACTGACCTTATAGAATGAATTTGGAAGTATTCTTTCCTCCTCTACTTTTTGAAACAGTTTGAGTAGGATTGGTATTAGTTCTTTAAATTTTTGGCAAAATTCAACAGTGAAGCCATCAGATCCCAGGCTTACCTTTGCTTGAAGACTTTTTTACAGCTGTGATCTCGTTGCTTGTTATTGCTCTGTTCAGATTTTGGATTTCTTCCTGGTTCAGTCTTGGTAGGTTGTATGTGTCCAGGAATTTATTCATTTTTTCTAGGTTTTCCAATTTATTGGCACATATTTGCTTATGAACCTCCAACAATCCTTTTGTGTTGTATTGGTTGTAATGTCTCCTTTTTAGTCTCTGATTTTATTTATTTGGATCTTCTCTATTTTTCTTAGTCTGGCTAAGGATTTATCCATTTTATTTATCTTTTCAAAAACGAGCTTTACATTTCATTGATCTTTTGTATTATTTTCATTTCAATTTCATTTGTTTCTACTCTGACCTTTACTATTTCTTTGTTTCTACTAATTTTAGGTTTGGTTTGCTCTTGCTTTTCTAGTTCTTTAGGGTGCATAGATGGCTTGTTTATTTGAATTTTTTCTACTTTTCCTATACAAGCACTTATACCTATAAACTCTCCTCTTAGTACTGCTTCTGTTGTATCCCATAGGATTTGGTATGTTGTGTTTCCATTATCATTTCTTTCAAGAAGTTTTTAAATTTTCTTCTCAAGTTCTTCATTGACCGACTAGTCATTCAGGAGGAGCATATTGTTTAATTTCCATGTGTTTGTATAGTTTCCAAAATTCCTCTTGTTACTGATTTCTAGTTTTATTCCATCATGGTCAACAAAGATGCTTGATATAATTTCTTTTTTCTTGAATTTTTAAAGGCTTGTTTTGTGACCTAACATATGGTGTATTAACATTATTGAGAATGAACCGTGTGCCGAGGAAAAGAATGTGTATTCTGTAGCCATTGAATAAAATGTTCTGTAAACATCTGTTACATCCATTTGGTCTGTAATGCAGATTAAGTCTGATTATTTTTATTGATTTTCTGTCTGGGTGATCTGTCCAATGCTGAAAGTCGAGTGTTGAAGTCTCTACTTACTATTGTATTGGGGTCTATCTTTCTCTTTAGCTCTAATAATAGTTGCTTTATATATCTGAGTTATCCGGTGTTGGGTGCATATATATTTAAAATTATTATATCTTCTTGCTGAATTGACCTCTTTATCATTATATAATGATCTTTGCCTGTTTTTGTGGTTTTTGTCTTGAAATCTGTTTTGTCTGATACAAGTATAGCTACTCCTGCTCTTACTTGGTCTCCGTTGGTATGGAATTTCTTTTACATTCCTTTATTTTCAGTCTATGCGTGTTTTTATAGGTGAAGTATGTTTCTTGTAAGCAACAGATCATTGTGTCTTATTATTATTTTTTAATCCATTCAGTCACTCTGTCTTTTGACTGGGATGGTTTAGTCCATTTACATTCAGTGTTATAAGTAAGGACTTACCCCAGACATTTTGTTATTTGTTTTTCAGTTGTTTTTGTGGCCTTTATTTCCTGCCTTCTTGTCTTTCATTTATCAAAGGTGATTTTCTCAGGTGATATGATTTAATTTCTTGTATATCTGTTGTAATGTTTGTTGACTTGAGGTTACCATGAGGCTTGCAAATAATATCTTATAACCCATAATTTTAAACTGATGACAATTTAACACTGAGTGCATAAACAAACTGACAAAGAAAAAACATATACAGAGTCTACAGCTTAACTTTGTTCCCTTGCTTGACTTTTTATTGTTTCTATTTTTATCTCATTATACTCTCTGTCTTGAAAAGTTGTTGTAGTTATTATTTATCATCAGTTCACCTTTTACCTTTCTACTCAAAATATAGTTTACACACCACAATTACAGTGTTATATTTGTTGTTTTTCTTTGTACTTACTGTTACCAGTGAGTTTTACACCTTTAGATGATTTCATATTGCTCATTAACACCGTTTTCCTTCAGATTGAAGAACTCTCTTTAGCATTTCATTTTGTTCAGGGCTGGTGTTGATGAAATCCCTCAGCTTTTGTTTGTCTTGAACAACGTCTTTATTTCTCCCTTATGTTTGCAGGATATTTTTGCTGGATATACTCTTCTAGGATAAAAGTAGTTTTTTTCCTTCATCACTTTAATTATGTCATGTCACTCTCTCCTGGCCTGTAAGGTTTTCAGGGGCTCTATTGTATGTTATTTGTTTCTTTTCTTTTGCTGCTTTTAGGATTGTTTCTTTATCCTTTACCTTTGGGTGTTTATTAAATGTTTTGAGGTAGTCTTATTAATACTTGGATTAATTCTGCTTGGTGTTCTAAACCTTCTTATCCTTGAATATTAATATCTTTCTCTACTTTAGGGAAGTTCTCTGTTATTATCTCTTAGAATAAGCTAACTTTCTCTTCTCCCTTCCCTTCCCTTCCCTCCCCTCCTCTCCCCTCCCCTCCCCCCTCCCTTCCTTCCTTTTGACGGAGTCTTGCTCTGTTGCCAGGCTGGAGTGCAGTGGCACAATCTTGGCTCGCTGCAACCACTGCCCCCTGGGTTCAAGCAATTCTCATGCCTCACCCAACGAGCTGGGATTACAGGCACGTGCCACCATACCCAGCTCATTTTTGTATTTTTAATAGAAATGGGGTTTCACCATATTGGCCAGATGGCCTCGATCTCCTGACCTGGTAATCCACCCACTTCGGCTTCCCAAAGTGCTGGCATTACAGGTGTGAGCCACTGCGCCTGGCCTGAATAAACTTTCTACACCATATCTCTCTACTGCCTCTTTTTTTTTTTTTTTTTTTTTTTTTTTTTTAAAGACAGAGTTTCGCTCATGTTGCCTAGGCTGGAGTGCAATGGCGCTATCTTGGCTCACTGCAACCTCCACCTCCAGGGTTCAAGCAGTTCTCCTGCCTCAGCCTCCTGAGTAGCTGGAATTACAGGCATGCGCCACCATGCGTGGCCAATTTTGTATTTTTAGTAGAGATGGAGTTTCTCCATGTTGGTCAAGCTGGTCTCAAACTCCTGACCTCAGGTGATCCATCCACCTCGGCCTCCCAAACTGCTGGGATTACAGGCGTGAGCCACCGCAACCAGCTCTCTACCTTCTCTTCAAGGCTAGTAACTCTTAGATTTTCTCTTTGAAGCTGTTTTCTAGATCTTGTAGATACATTTCATTCTTTTTTATTCTTTTTTCTTTTGTCTGCTCTGTGTGTTTCAAGTAGCCTGTTTTTAAGCTCACTAATTATTTCTTCTGCTTTATCTATTGTGCTGGTAAGAGACTCGAATGCATTCTTTAGTATGTCTATTGCATTTTTTGTCTCCAGAATTTCTTCTTGATTCTTTTAAATTATTTCAATCTCTTGTTAAATTTATCTGATAGGATTCTGAATTGTTTCTCTGTATTATCTTGAGTTTCATTAAGTTTCCTCAACATAGCTATTTTGAATTGTCTAAAAGTTCAGATAACTCTGTCTTTCCCAGGATTTGTCCCTGGTGCTTTATTCAGCTTGTTTGGTGAGGTCATGTTTTCCTGGGTGATCTTGATACTTGTGGATGTTCCTGGGTGATTGGACACTGAAGAGTTAAGTGTTTACTGTAGTCTTTGCAGTCTGGACTTGTTTGTACCTATCCTTCTTGGGAAGGCTTTCCAGGAATTCAAAGGGACTTCGGTATGGTAATCTAATTTTTTAATCATTGCAGCCATATCTTCATTAGGGGACACCCCAAGCCCAATAACATAGACCACCATGGTGGTCTTACATAAGATCCAGAAGAATTATCTGGATTACCATGAAGATACACTTGTTCTCTTCTCTTGCTTTCTCCTAAGCAAACACAGTCTCTCTCCCTCTCTGTGCTGAGCTGCCTGGAGCTGGGGTGACACAAGCATCCCTGTGGCCACCAGCATTGGGACTGTGTTGGGTCAGACCTGAAGCCAGCACAGCGCTGGGTCTTGCACAGAGCCCGTGGTAACCATTGTCTGGCTGCTGCCTATGTTTGCTGAAGGCCTTAGGGCTCTACAATCAGTAGGTGGCAAAGCCAGCTAAGCTTATGTCCTTTCCTTTGGGGTGGTAAGTTCCCTCAGCCCCACCAGGTCCAGAGATGCCATCCAGGAGCTAGGACCTGGAGTTGGACACCTGAGGTATCTACCTGGTGCTCTATTCTACTGCAGCTGAACTGGCACCTAAGCCACAAGACTTTTCACTTTTCCCTCCCCTTTTCACAAGCAAAAGAGTCTCTTCCCATGGCCACCATCGTCCCAGGCCTACAGCATGTACTTCTGGCCACCACTGATGTTCACTTAAGGGCTAACGGCTCTTCAGTCATCTTGTAGTGAATGCTTCCAGGCCTGAGATTCTCCCCTCAGGGCAGTAGGCTCCCCCTGTGGCCCAGGGCAGGTCCAGAAATGCCATCCAGGAGCCAACGCCTGGAATTGGGGACCCCAAGAGCCTACCTGGTACTCTACCATACTTTGGCCAAGGTGGTACCTGAAGCTCCAAGACAGAGTCCCCTTTAGTCCTCCCTCTCCGTTTCTTAAGCTGGCATCTCTCCCTATAGCCACCGCAACTAGATAATGTGCCAGGTCACACCTAAAGGCAGCACATCTCTAGGTCTCACCTAAGGCCTATAGCAAGTACTGCTTGGGCATCACAACTGATTATTCAGGGCCCAAGGACTCTTTTGTTAGTAGGCAATTAGTTCTGCCAGGACTGGGTCCTTCACTTTAAGGCAGCAGGTTCCCTTCTGGCCCAGGGCATGTCTAGGAATGTTATCTGGGAGCTAGGGCCTGTAATGGAGGCCTCGGAACTCTTGATTGGTCCCCCGTGCTACTGTGGTTGAGCTTGTATCCAAGTTGCGAGACAAAATTCTCTTTACTCTTCTCTCTCTTCTCCTCAAGTGAGGGAAGGAGTCTCTCCTGGAGCTGCAAGCTGCCATACCTGGGGTTGGGGGAGGGGTGGTACAAGCATTCCCTTGGCTGCCACAGCTGGTATGTCACTTGGTTGCATGTCCCACACGTCCACTGACTCTGAACCCGGGACAGCACCAGGACTTGCAGTGCTTGTGGCCTAAACTGCCTTTGAAGTTTATGACCCCAGAGTACTTTAGCCTGTGTGGCAGGGCTTGCTGTAACTCAGGTTCTGACCCTGGGATGAGTAATCTGCCTCTGGCTAGAAGCACCAGGGTGAGTTCTACCCAATGTTGCTTTCTGCTGTGACATGGAAGCACTGAGTTCCAGAGCAAAGTCCCACAGTCGCTGCACTCTGCCTCCCACAAGTGCGTATATTGTCTCTCCATGCCGGATGGCCATTGCCAGTGGGAATGAAGGAGGAGTGGCATCAGCAATTCAAGACTGTCTCTCTTACCCTCTTCAATGTCTCATTCTATGATATGAAGTTAAAACCAGGTACTGTTGTTTTAAAATCACACTCACATCATTTTTGTTTCTTGTGAAGGTGCTTTTTTTGTGTGGATGATTCTTCAGTTTGATTTGGCCGTCTTGCTCCCTGAGTCCTTCTAATTTTTTTTCCTATTGCAAACAGTACTACCATGAATATGTTGTACATTTCTCCTGGTGTTTTTGTGTAAGTTTCTCTAGATTATATGTCTAAGAATAGAATTGCTAAATTGTAAGGTGTGCACACTGTAGTAGGCAGACTAATGCCCCTTCCAAACATGTTCACATCTAATTTCCAGAACCTGTGAATATGTTACCTTATACAGCAAAAGGTACATTGAAGATGTAATTAAGGATCTTGAAATAGGAGAGTATCTAGAGTTTTCCAGGTGGGCACAGTGTAATCATAAGGGTCTTTCTAGGGGAAAGCAGGAGGTAGGGAATCTAAGTAAGAGATGTCATGAAGGAAGCAGAGATTAGAGTGACTAAGCCATGAGCCAAGAAATGCAAGCAGCCTCTAGAAGTGGGAAAAGGTAAGAAACAGATTCTGCCCTGTAGTATCCAGAAGGAACCCAGCCCTGCTGACACCTTGATTTTAGCCCCATAAAGGCCTAGTTTGGACTGCTGACCTTCAGAGCTGCAAGAGAAATTTGTGTGTATATGTGTTGTGGGAGTGGGGGCAGGGGGTCGGGGTTGTGGTGATTTGTTACAACAATAGAAAACTAACCACACCAATTTTCACCACCAATACTGGAGTCTGTTTCTGTGCTCTCTAGTCTGTTTCATTCATTTATATGACTGTCTGTACACAGTCATATAGCCACACAGTCTTAATTATTCTGGTTTTATAAAAATCTTGATATATGGTTGGGAGTTTGCCTAAGTATTTGGTATCTTGTTGGCCATTTTTTCCCTTTCCTCTTCCACATAAATTTTAGAAGCAGCTTGTTAAATTCCATGAAAAAACCTGCTGGAATTTTGAACATAATCAAATTTAAACTATAGATTATTCAGGTAGAATTTACATCTTTACAACAGTGAGTTTTTTTATAACAGTGTAAAAAAATCACATTTCATTTGTTTTAGTATTCTTTAATATCCTTCAATAAAATTTCATAATTTTATCAATATAATCATTGCACATCTTTTGTTAATTATGTTTATTCTTGAATATCTTTTTTCTTTTCTTTCTTTCTTTTTTTTTTTTTTTGAGACAGAGTCTGGCTCTTTCACCCAGGCTGGAGTGCAGTGGTGCGATCTCGGCTCACTGCAACCTCCGCCTCCTGGGTTCAAGCAGTTCTTCTGCCTCAGCCTTTTGAGTAGCTGTGATTACAGGCACATGCCACAATGCCTGGCTAATTTTTGTATTTTTAGTAGAGACAGGGTTTCACCGTGTTGGCCAGACTGGTCTTGAACTGACCTCAAGTGATCTACCTGCTTCAGTCTCCCGAAGTGCTGGGATTACAGGCATGAGCCACTGCACCCGGCCTTGAGTATCTTTTTTGTTGTTGCTATTATAAGTGATATTTTCTAACCATCAGTTGCTTGCTATTGGAAATTTAATAGCTTTGTAAATTGATTTTATATTCAGCCATGTGTTTAAATATCTTGTTATCTCATAATTTGCATATTCTTTGGGGTTTTCTTCGGTAGACAGTCATATTATTGTTTAATAATGGCATCTTTCTAATCTTTATACTGCTTTTGAATTATTAAAAGGATATCTAGTACAGTAGAAACAATAATAGTGGGAATGATTGCCTATTTTAAAGGAAATGCTTCTGAAATATTATCATTAAGAAGGATGCTTTCTGTAGATACCATTTATTGAGATGTTTTTAAAGTTCTCTTCTATTCCTATTTTGATAAGAATTTTTGCTGGGCACAGTGGCTCACACCTGTAATCCCAGCACCTTGGGAGGCTGAGGGAGGAGGATCCTTTAGCCCAGGAATTCAACACCAGCCTGGGCAACATAGTGAGATCCTGTCCTTACAAAAAAAAATTAAAAATCAGTTGGGCATGGTGGTGCCCATCTGTAATCTCAGGAGGCTGAGGTGGGAGGATCACTTGAGCCCAAGAGATTGAGGCTAAGTGAGCTGAGATCATGCCACTACATTCCAGGCTGGGTGACAAAACAAGACTTTGTCTTAAAAAAAAAAAAGTTTTAAAAAATAAATAGCCATTGAATTTTTTTAATTTTTGATATCTCTTGGTCATAAAGTTTTGTTCTTTTAGTTTTTTTATGGTGAATTGTGTTTATTAATTTTTTAATGTTGCTTTACTGGGATAAACAACATAATTATGATATATTATCTTTTTTAATGCATTACTGGGTTTGGATTGCTAGTATTTTTTTTTTCAGATTTTTTTCATAAGAAGAACCTGTAGTTTGTCTTTCTCTTGAAAATCTTATATGGTTTTGGTATCAAGATTAAATGGTCCTTAAGTGGGAGCTAAGCTATGAGAATGCAAAGACATAAGAATGACACAATGGACTTTGGGGACTTAGGGGCAAAGGGTGGGAAGGGGTGACAGATAAAACTACAAATTGGGTGCAGTGTATATTGCTTGGGTAATGGGTGCACCAAAATCTCACAAATCACTGCTAAAGAACTTACTCATGTAGCCAAACACCACCTGTTCTCCAATAACCTGTGGGGAGAAAAAAGATTATATGATCCTTTCTCTCGGTTCTTTCAAGAGTATTTATAGGATTGGAATGATCTGTTTCTTGAAAAGTTGGTGGTACTCACCTATAAAAACCATTTGGGCCTGGTATTTTTGTTTTTTTCTTTGCAGAAAGATTTTTAACTATGGATTCAGTTTCTTTAGTGACTATAAGACTATTCAAATATTTAATTTTTTCTCATTTCGTTTTGGTTAAATTACATATTTCTGGGAGTTAGTCAGCTTTACCTAAGTTTTCCTTTCATTGTTTTGTGGGTTTTTTTTGGCCACTACATTACTCATAACATACACTTATTTTCTTTTAAATCCTTGCTGGATATATAATTTTGTCCTCCTTTTTGTTCCTAATATTTGTTTTTTGCCTTCTTTCTTTCTTCTTAATCATGCCAGAGATTGTATGTCTTTTCTAGGTCTTTTTAAGAACCATTTTTTGGCTTCATTGATTTTGTCCATTGTCTCTTCTGCTATTTCCTCAAATTTCTGCTCTTTATTTTCTTTCCTTTCTTCTGTTCTTTGGGTTTTTAAAAACAGACAATGTTTAATTGATGTTTATCGTAGCACCTGTTCTACGGTCAGATTTCTGGGGGCATTTTTTCTTTTTTTTTATACAGAGTCTTGCTCTGTCACCCAGGCTGGAGTGCAGTGGTGGGATTTCAGCTGACTGCAACCTCCCTTTGCTTCCCAGGTTCAAACAATTCTCTTTCCCCAGCCTCTTGAGTAGCTGGGATTATAGGTGTGTGCCACCACGCCTAGCTAATTTCTTTGTTTTTTGTTTTTTTTTTTTTTTTTTTGAGACGGAGTCTTGCTCTGTAGCCCGGGCTGGACTGCAGTGGCCGGATCTCAGCTCACTGCAAGCTCCGCCTCCCGGGTTTATGCCATTCTCCTGCCTCAGCCTCCGGAGTAGCTGGGACTACAGGCGCCCGCCACCTCGCCCGGCTAGTTTTTTGTATTTTTAGTAGAGACGGGGTTTCACCGTGTTAGCCAGGATGGTCTCGATCTCCTGACCTCGTGATCCGCCCGTCTCGGCCTCCCAAAGTGCTGGGATTACAGGCTTGAGCCACCGCGCCCGGCCCCATTTCTTTGTATTTTTAAAAGAGACCGGGTTTCGCCATGTTGGCCAGGCTGATCTCAAATTCCTGACCTCAAGTTATCTGCCTGCCTCAGCCTCCCAAAGTGCAGGAATTACAGGCGGGAACCACTGCACCAAACGAGCCCAACTTCTCAGCAAATTTTGTATTTTTTGTTCCTTGAGACCCTTATATAATCCGTGTAAAAGGTAATAACAGAGCAGAACAAAAGAGTGCTTTTGAGTATAAGAATCCAGTTTTTCGGAGCCGGGCGCGGTGGTTCACACCTGTAATCCCAGCACTTTGGGAGGCTGAGGTGGGCGGATCACGAGGTCAGGAGTTCGAGACCAGCCTGGCCAGCATGGTGAAACCCCACATTTACTAAAAATACCAAAAAAAAAAAAAAAAATTAGCCGGGCATAGTGGTGTGTACCTGTAGTCCTAGCTACTCGGGAGGCTGAGGCAGGAGAATTGCTTGAACCTGGCAGGCGGAGGTTGCAGTGAGCCAAGATCGTGCCACTGCACTCCAGCCTGGGTGCCAGAGTGAGACTCCATCTCAAAACAAAAAAAGGAATCCAATTTTTGACCAACTTCTGTTTTTGACCTTTAATCCTTGAGCTAGTTATCTTATCTAGGGCTTTGTTTCTTCATCTAGCCTATGAGACACCTGGGCTAGAATTTAGAAGATACTTATTCTGTAAGACTTACAGTATATTTTCCCTCTTGCTTGTAAGATAAGCTTTTCATTTTTACTTCACTTCTTTAATTGGTAATATCTAAGCTTTATTTTAAGATAATATAGAAATTAAAGTTAAAAATCCAAATATACTTTGGATTTGTTATAATGAAAAGAAAGTATAGGATATAATGCATAATGATATTTAACAGGAATACTTGACAAGAAATAGTCTTTTTGCCACAAAGTATTTTGAGAATTTAAAGTAGTTAGTCATTACCATCCTCAGTAGGATAAAGGAGAAATGGCCAAATAATATTTACATTTCAGGGAATTCAGTAGTAAAAGTAAGAAAAAACCTTAGGTTGGTGGACAAAGGTCTTAAGTGCATATTTGCTCTATTTCTTCTAATCATGACTAAAGTACTTCTTTGAATGTTTGCCAAGTAATGGAAGAAGTGTTCTTAGTAAGTATTTACTACCAAGAATTTGTTTAATAGTCCTGAAGATAAATTTTAACTCTGACAACTATCAAGTTTCTGCCATATGTACATGCCATATCATGCCATACATGTTATAAAAATTGTATTTGCTCATTTAAGCTATAAAATGAATTTACCATCTGTATCATTCATGGTCCAATTAGGAAAACAGATTTTATCAAATCAATAAACTAGAAAGAAACAACTGAAATACAACTCAGAGGAAAGCAGAATAAAGGAAATAATAAAGATAAAAACCTTAGTGACTTTTAAGAGACAGGAAGAGTAGACTATACATCTAATAATTGAGTTTTTCAAAAATCCCAACAAACTGATTAAATCTTTAAAAATGTAATAAAAATAAACAAATGAGATATGAACAAAAGTAAAAAGGGGCTATGTCAACTGATACATAGCTTTAAAAACTTACAATTATATGAACAACTCTGTGCATATGGGTAGATCTATGTCCACAAAATTATACAAGAAAAGTTACTCTAATTTTATATGAATCATCTTTTTATTTTTTATTTTTTGTTTTTTTTTTGAGATGGAGTCTCACTCTGTCGCCCAGGCTAGAGTGCAGTGGTGTGATCTCGGCTCACTGCAAACTCCGCCTCCCGGGTTCAAGCAGTTCACCTGCCTCAGCCTCCCGAGTAGCTGGGATTATAGGCACCCACCACTGCACCTGGCTAATTTTTGTATTTTTAGTAGAGACGGGGTTTCACCATGTTGGCCAGGCTGGTCTCGAATTCCTGACCTTGTGATCCACCTACCTCAGCCTCCCAAAGTGGGATTAAAGGCATGAGCCACTGTGCCCGGCTATCTTACTTTCTTTTCGAAGTCTCCGTTCATTGGAGGGGGATGGAAACCTGATCTCAGTCAGTTTGGAGTTTCATACTTCGAGTCTGATTATGAAGTGGGGGTGATCTCTGTGTTACTAAGACAAGGATAGGGAGAAGGTACTAATATTCACCTAGTCCTCAATGTTATCTGTTCATGCAGGTATCTTCTGAGATGTCCATCATCCTTTCTGGTCCTCAGTCACTGGTCCACACCATTTGCCACTAAGATGTTGTCATTCCTGTTTGTCTGGTACCTTCAGGTATGTTCTCTCTTTTATTCCACATTACATGTAGGGGCATATACATAATTCTACGCCTTCACTGCTATGCTTACGTTTGAAATGCAAGGCAACTTCTTAAAGCCTGGTCAGCATAGTCTTATCTCCCAGTCATTTCTTCTCTGGTATCATATTATTTACCCAAGGTTCAGGATTTAACCCTCCTCGTCTCCCTGCCTTAGAGCCCTCATGTTTGTATGGACTTTTACTGCTGCTTTGCTACTCCATGAATCAGGGCATAGAATTCATTTTTTAAGGATCTGTCAATTTCTGTACTCTTATCCCTTTCCCACCATATTGTCTTCTTCCTCAGTCTGGGGAAATTTCTTTCTAGGCTTGTTATAACGGGGAGAAAAAAATAATTAAAAAAAAAAATTAACGGGGAGATAAGAAAGCCCATTTCTTTTTAGTTATGTTTCTCCCAAATATTTTATGTATGCATGGAACTTTCTCTATTCCCATAAAGGCTTACAGTTTTAGAAATAAAGTTTATGAATACATCATTTTTATGTCTTTAAATATGGCTTATCTCTCCCCTATAGCAGCGAGCTCATAGTTATCTAGCCGATTAAAGGGAGTATGGAAGGAAAGGGCAAGGAAAAAGTGAATTCGTACAAGAAAATTAAGTCAATATTTCAGAAATATTGTCCTGCCATATAAAAACTTGTTAAGATGACAGAATTCATGGAATAATACTTGTTAATATTTATCACACACTTGCTCTGTTCTAGGTACTATTCTAAGAATTTTATATGTATCAGCTAATCACAACAACAAAATTCAATAGAAAAATATTTAACAAAATTAGTGTCAGAGCTTGTATTTAAGCCCAAGCAGTTACTCTCTTAACTATGTCATTGGTTCTTGAATGACTCCCCTACCCTCACGGGTATGAATCTGGTTGTTAATAAAGGCTAAGGAGAGTTACTGACATTTAGTGGATAGAGGCTCAAAATATTAAGTGTCCTATAGTATGAGTGATGATCCTAAAAAATAAAGAACTGACCCAGGCTGGGCAGAGTGGCCCATGCCTGTTAGTCCTAGCACTTTGAGAGGCTGAGGCAGGGAAGATTGCTTGAGGCCAGGAGTTTAAGACCAGCCTGGGTAACATAGTAAAACCCTGTCTCTATTTAAAAAAAAACAAAACAAAAAAAAGCGCCTGAGCAATATAGTGAGACCCTGTCTCTACAGAAAATACAACAATTAGCCAGGTGTGGTGGTGCACACCTGTAGTCCCAGCTACTCAGGAGGCTGAGGCAAGAGGATTGCTCGATGCTTGAACCTGGGAGGCGGAGATTGCAGTGAGCTGAGATGGCACCACTGCACTCCAGCCAGAGTGCTACAGCAAGATGCTATCTCCAAAAAAAAAAAAAAAAAAAAGGCTGAGGTAGGTGGATCACCTGAGGTCAGGAGTTTGAGACCAACCTGGCCAACATGGTGAAACCCCATCTGTACTAAAAATACTAAAATTAGCTGGACATGGTGCTGTATCCTCTAGTCCCAGCTACTCAGAGGCTGAGGTAGGAGAATTGCTCAATCCCGGGAGGTGGAGGTTGCAGTGAGCGGAGATGGTGCCACTGCCCTGCAGCCTGGGCAACAGAGGGAGACTCCCTCTCAAAAAAGAAAAAAAAAAATGTTAATAGAACTCCTATTGAGAAATACCCTATATTACCTCTAAATTGCGAAGACTAACTCAAGAAGTGAAAACAAACAAACAAAAAGTAAAAGAAAAAAGAAAAACTTTTGTAATTTCTTTCTTAAACAAGATTATTATATGTATTATTATATATTATTATAGGTAGCATGGGTAAGTCTCATACCATATATAATAATCTCTCCCAGAACATGAAAGAATATATAATGCTTTTTTTGTTGGTTTTATAAAGCTAATAAAACACAGATAAATAGATTTCAAGATATATTACTAGTGACAAAGAGGAACATTTCATGTGATAAGAGGGTCAATCTGTCAGAAAGATATTAATGTCAGTATAAATGTATTCACACTGCAGTGGATTGAACAATATCTTTCCTGAAATTCATGTTCACCCAGAACCTCAGAATGTAACCTTCTTTGGAAATAGGATCTTTGCAGATGTTATTAGTTAAGATAAGATCATACTTGACTGGGGTGAGGGACCTAAATGCAATGACTGGTGACCTTATAAGAGGAGGAGAGGACACGCAGAAAGTCACAGGGAAGGCGGTGATCTGACTATGGAGGCAGAGATTGGAGTTGTGCTGCCACAACTAAGTACTGCTGGGGCCATGAGAAGAGGCAAGGAAGAATTCTTCCTTAGAACCTTCAAAGGGAGCATGACCCTATGGATACCCTGATTTTGGACTTACAGTTTCCAGAAACATAAGACAATAAACTTCTATTGTTTTAAGCTACCTAGTGTTGGTAATTTGTTAGGACAATTCTAGGAAACTAATGTTGCTGATAACAGAGCCTCAAAACACATAAGTAAAGACTTACAAAATTGAAAGGAGAAATAGGCAATTCAACAACTGTTGGAGAGTTCAATACCCTACTTTCTTTTTTTTTTTTTTTTTTTTTTTTGAGATGGAGTCTCGCTCTGTCGCCCAGGCTGGAGTGCAGTGGCCGGATCTCAGCTCACTGCAAGCTCCGCCTCCCAGGTTCACGCCATTCTCCTGCCTCAGCCTCCCGAGTAGCTGGGACTACAGGCGCCCACCACCTCGCCTGGCTAGTTTTTTGTATTTTTAGTATAGATGGCGTTTCACCATGTTAGCCAGGATGGTCTCGATCTCCTGACCTCGTGATCCGCCCGTCTCGGCCTCCCAAAGTGCTGGGATTACAGGCTTGAGCCACCGCGCCCGGCCCAATAACCTACTTTCAATAATTGATAGAAAATGTAGAAAGATGATCAGTAAGGATACAAACTTGAACAACACTGTCAACTAACTTGACATAAAAAGTACCTATAAAACACTTCACCCACAGTAGCAGAATATATATTCTTTGCAAATGCATGTAAAACATTCTCCATAAATGTAAAAGGATTGAAATCATTCAAAGTATGTTCTCTGATCACAGAATTAGAAGTCAACAATAGAAGTAAAGGTAGTCGATATCAAAATATTTGGAAATTTTAAAACACACTACTAAATGACCCATGGGTTAAAGATGAAATCACAAGGGAAAATAGAAAATATTTTTAAATGTGTACAATGCAGTTAAAGCAGTGCCGAAAGGGAAACTTACAGTTTTAAATGCCTATTTAGAAAAGAAAAACAACCTAAGTTTTTACCTAAAGAAACAAACAAAAAAAGCAAATAATCCAAATCAAGCAGATAGAAAGAAATGATAACCAGGCTTGGTAGCTCAAACCTGTAATCCCCAGCACTTTTGCTAAGATAGGAGGATCACTTGAGGCCAGGAGTTCAAGACTAGCCTGGGCAACATAGTGAGATCCTGTCTCTACAAAAAAAAATTTTTTTGAATGGCCAAGTGCAGTGGCTCATGCCTGTAATCCTAGCACTTTGGGAGGCCGAGGTAGGTGGATTGCTTGAGCCCGAGAGTTCAAGATCAGCCTAGGCAACATGGTGAAACCATATTTCTACAAAAAATACAAAAAAATTAGCCGGGCGTGGTGGTATGTACCTGTAGTCCCAGCTACTAGGGAGGCTGAGGTGGGAGAATCACTTGAGCCCAGGAAGTCAAGGCTGCAGTGAGCTTTGATCGTGCTATTGCACTCCAGCCTGGATGACAGAGTGAGATCTCATCTCACAAAAAGAAAAAAAAAATTAGCCAGGTGTTGTGGTATGTGCCTATAGTCTTAACTACTTGAGAGGCTGGGGCAGAAAGATCACTTGAGCCTAGGTGTTTGAGGCTGCAGTGAGTCAGGATTGCACCACTGTACTCCACTTAGGTGGCAGAGCAAGACCCCCATTTCTTTTTTTTATGATTAATTTCTTGCTTTTATTTAAGATAGATCCCCCCCACCATGTTTGTATTTGGATTTTGAGGGAAAAAAAGTTACATTTAAAACATCCATTTGACAAACATTTATTAAGCATCTGCCAAGTAACAGGCAGTAATCTAGATACTGTATATAACAGTGAACTAAAGAGACAAATGTCCTCACGAGTACATAATATAGTCAAACTTTTAAACTGAATTTTGTATTATACATAAGCATTTTTTCTTCTTTATCTTTTTTTAAAATTTATTTTTATTTTAAGTTCCAGGATATATGTGCAGTACATGCAGGTTTGTTACATAAGTAAACATGTGCCATGGTGGTTTGCTGCACCTATCAGGCCATCACCTAGGTATTAAGCCCCACATGCATTAGCTATTTATCCTGATGCTGTCTCTCCCCAACCCCCACAACAGGCCCCAGTGTGTGTTGTTCCCTTCCCTAGGTCCATGTGTTCTCATTGTTCAGCTCCCACTTATAAGTGAGAAGGTGTGGTGTTTGGTTTTCTGTTCCTGTGTTAGTTTGCTGAGGATAATGGCTTCCAGCTCCCATCAGTGTCCCTACAAAGGACATGATTTCGTACCTAGTTATGGCTGCATACTGTTCCATGGTGTAAATGTACCACATTTTCTTTATCCAGTCTATCGTTAATGGGAATTTGAAGACTTCCGTTTCTTTAAAAAAAAAAAAAAAAAAAAAGGAAGAAGGAAATGATAAAGATCAGAGCCAAACGTCAGTGAAATAGAAAACAGAAAAACAGTAGAGAAAATCAGTAAAACTAAAGTTGGTTCTTTGAAACAATAAAATTGTTCTTTAATCAATACAATTGATAAACTGTTAGCTATTCTGATCAAGGAAAAAATATAGAGAAAAGACACAAATACCAAAATTAGGAATAAAAGATAGGATATCATTACCAACTCTACAGAAGTTAAAAGTATTATAAGGAATTATTATGAATGACTTTATGCCAACAAATTAGACAACTTAAATGGCCAAATTACTAGAAAGATGCAAATTAACAAAACTGACTCAAGAAGAAAGAGAAAATATCAATAGAACAATAATAAATGAAGAAAAATAGTGTGACTAAAATGAATTGGTAATTAGAAATCTTTTCAAAAGGGAAAACCCAGGCCTGGATGGCTTCATTTAAGGAAGAGAGATTACCAATCCTACAGTTTGTTTTTTGGGAAATAAAAAGGAAACAATTTGTAACACATTTTATGAGACCAATATTACTCAGATATCAAAACCAGGTGAACACGTCACAAGGAAAGAAAATTGCAGACAAGTATTCTTCATGAACATGTATACAAAATTCCCTAATGAAGTACTAGGTAACAGAATCCAGCAACATTTGAGAAGGATTAGGCAACAGAATGAGACAATGTCTCTAAAAAAAATAAAGAGAAGGTGGCTGGGCATGGTAGCTCACTCCTGTAATCGCAGCACTTTGGGAGGCCAAAGCAGGTGGATTGCTTGAGGCCAGGAGTTCGAGACCAGCCTGACCAATATGGTAAAACCCCATCTCTACTAAAAACACAAAAATTAGCTGGGTGTGGTGGCACATGCCTGTAATCCCCACTTTTGACAAAAGTGTCAAGATAATTCAATGGGGGGAATGATAATTTTTTCAACAAATGGTGCTGGGACAATTATACATCCATATGCAAAAATATATGTATCCTTATCTCATGCCATGTGCAAAATTTAACTCTAAATGGATCATAGACTTACATATAAGAACTAAAGTTTCTAGAAAATGGCAAGGAGAAAATGTTTGTGACTTTGGGTTAGACAGGTATTTCTTGCATATGACAACAAAAACATGATCCATAAGAGAACAAAATTAATAAATTGAACTTCATCAAAACAGAAAAAATTCTGCTCTTTAAAAGGCACCATTAGTGGAATTAAAAGACAAGTCATAGACTGGGAAAAATATTTGCAAATCATGTATGTAATAGAGGACTTTTATCTGAGTATATAAAGAACTCTTATAATTTGATAGTACAATAATCCAATTTTTTAAATGGGATAAAAAAATTTTTAAATGAGTATTTATTATATTTTAACTAAAGGACAGTTTTCTTTATACAATGGCTTATGTATACATGAAAAGATGCTTCATAGCATTAGCCTTTAGGGAAATGCAAATTAAAACCACAATGAGATGTCACTACACACCCACTACAATAATAGAAAAGATTGCCAATGCCAAGTGTTGGTGAGGGTGAGGAAGAATCAGAACCCTCATACGTTGCTCGTGAGAATATGAAATGATACAGTCACTTTGAAAAACAGTTTGGCCATTTCTTAAAAAGTTAAAAATATACCTGCTGTTGGACCCAGCAGTTTTATTTCTACATATCCACCCCTATACCTCCAAAATATATGTCTACACAAAGGCTTGTTGTGAGTGTTCATAGCAGCATTATATGCAATAGGCAAAAACTGGAAACAGTTCAGATGTCTATCAGCTGGTGAGTAGATAACCACAATATGGTATATGCATGTAATGGAATATTATTTAGCAATAAAAAAATAGGCTACTGATACATGCTACAGATGGATTAATCTTAAAAACATCATATGAAGTGAAAGAAGTCAGACACAAAAGGCTACTATTGTTTGATTCTATTTGTATGAAACTTTTAGGATGGACAAATCTGTGGAGCCCTGTGATGACCTGGGCTTGAGTCTGTGAGGTGTCACAGTGGGGACTGGTTGCATATAGGCAGAGGGAACTTTTCTTCTTCTATTTTTTTTTTCTTTTTTGAGATGGTCTCACTCTGTCACCCAGGCTGGAGTGCAGTGGCATAATCACAGCACACTGCAATCTCAACGTCCTGGGTTCAAGCTGTCATCCCACCTCAGCCTCTTGTAGCTCGTACCGTAACAGGCATTTGCCACCACACCCAGCTAATTTTTGTATTTTTTTGTAGAGACAAGGTCTCACCATGTTGCCTAGGCTGGTCTCAAACTCCTGGGCTCAAGCAATCTGCCTGCCTCAGTCCCCCACATTGCCGGGATTAATGATGTGAGCCACTGCACCCGGCCTAGAAGGGAAGTTTTTATGCTGATGGAAATGTTCTGAAACTGGATTGCAGCAATGGTTGCACAACTCTGAATTTTACTAAAAATCATTGAACACTTAGGGCAAGTTTTATGGTATACATATTATGCCTCCACAAAAGTATAAAAAAGAAAACACATCAAATACTAATAAAATAAATATAACAAAATATACACAGTAATTAAAATGTAAAATAACAGAAATTTTCTTACTAGTATGAGTATAGTAATATTCATTTTATTGTAAGATTGAGCAAATGAATAAACAGGGAGTGGTTGAAAAAAAACCAGGGTTTTCACTGTGGAAGAAGGAAGACACAAATATGGAATGGAGAAAGACAAAGAAGAACCTGTGGGACTTGATTGAGATTTGAAATTAATCAGTTTAAACTTATGATTTCTAGAATATTTCCTACCTCTGTAGCTGGTCTAGAAATAGTGTTACCCTAATAGCAATGAGCACACCTAGTGTTCAGTTCATGGTTTCTAAATACCATTCTCTACTAAAAGGTACTAGTACTCCTTGGTTACTCCTTGGTAAAATGGCTGGCTGTAAGGCTAAGTCAAGAAGGTGAACACAGAGAAAAAGAATAATTTTATGGTGATGGAGAAGCCTTGTAGACATTACTGAATCAAGTGATCAAAATTAGCATCATCAATAATGAGACAAATCAGAATTGTGTGACTCCTGTTAGGATGCATTGAGAAGAACACAGCATCACTGATGTGATATTCCTGCCAAAGATGTTGTCCTAGTTCAGAGTGCTGTAACAAATTACCATGGGCTGGGTGGCTTAAACAACAGACTTTTATTTCTCACACTTCTGGAGGCTTGGAGGCTGAAAGTGCAAGATCAGAGTGCCAGTGTGGTTGTATTTTTTGTGAATGCCCTTTTCTTGGTTTATAGAAGGTGGTTTCCTTACTGTCTCAAATGACAGAAAGAGAGCTAGCTATTCTTTTTATAAGGACACTAACCTTATTCATGAGGGCTCCACCCTCATGACCTCATTACCTTCCAAAGATGCCACCTCCAGGCTGGGCACCATAGCTCACACCTGTAATCCCAGCACTTTGGGATCACTTGAGGTCAGGAGTTCAAGACCAGCCTGGCCAACATGGTGAAACCCCGTCTCTAATAAAAATACAAAAATTAGCCAGGTGTAATCCCAGCTACTCAGGAGGCTGAGGCCGGAGAATAGCTTGAACCTGGGAGGCGGAGGTTGCAGTGAGCTGAGATTGCACCACTGCACTCCAGCCTGGGTGACAGAGCGAGATTCTGTCTAAAAAAAAAAAAAGCCATCTCCAAATAGCATCATATTGGGATTAGAGTTTCAGTGTATGAATTTTGGGGGGTGACACAGAAAATTCACTCCATTGCAGATCCATAACCTAAATCTAATAATGAGAAATGATTATACATGCCTAAATTGAGAGACATTCTACGAAACAACTGGTGTGTAATCTTCAAAATTGTCATCTTGAAAGTCAAGGTAAAACTGAAGAACTGTTCCAGATTGAAGGAGATTAAAGAGACATGTCATTTAAATGCAGTGCCTGATTCTGACCTGAATCCTTTAACTATAAAGGACATCAGTCTTTTATCTATAAAGGAGTTGGAAAAACTTGGATGCTGTTTGAAAATTAGATAGTGGTAATGTATTAGTGTGAATTTCCTGATTTTGACCTCAAATTGTGGTTACATAGAAGAATGTCCTTGTTTTTTGGATAACAACTTACTGGAAGTACTGTATTTGCAACTTTTCTGTAAGTTTTAGATTGGGGAAATACTAAAAGCATTCCTGTTACAGTCAAAAACAAGAAAAAGACATCTGCTATCTCTTGTTTTGAAGATACCAGGAAATTCAGTTAAACAAAAATACCCAGCCAGATCAATTAAGCAAGAGAAAGAAATAAAGGACATCCATATTGGAAAGGAAGAAGTCAAGTTACCCTTGTTTGCAGACAACATGATCTTAAATTTAGAAAAGCCCAAAGACTCCACCAGAAAACTCTTAGAACCGACAAATGAATTTAGTAAAATCATAGGAAACAAAATCAGCATACAAAAATCAGGAGTGTTTCTATATGCTAACAGCATTCAGCCTGAAAAAGAAATCAAGAAATCAATCTCATTTACAATAGCTACAAAAAATTAAAATACCTAGGAATAAATGTAACTAAAGAACAAAGAAGTAAAATATCTCTACAAAGAAAACTATAAAACACCAATAAAAGAAAGGTGACAAAAAAATGGAAAGCTATCCCATGCTTTGGAATGGAAGAATTAGTATTGTTTAAATGTCTATACTACCCAGAGTGAGTTATAGATTCAATGTAATCCCTATCAGAGTACCAATGACATTTTTCACAGAAATAGAAAAAAAATCCTGAAACTCATATGAATAGCTAAATAATCCTGAGCAAAAAGAAAAAAGATGGAGGCATCACACTACCTGATTTCAAATTATACTATAAAGCTATAGCAACCAAAACAGTATGGTACTGTAAAAACAGACACACAGACCAATGGAACAGAATAGAGAATCCAGAAATAAATCCATGTACTTCTAGCCAACTCATTTTCAACAATGGTAACAAGAACATAGAATGGGAAAAAGATAGTCTCTTTAATAAATGGTACTGTGACAGGCTGGGCATAGTGGCTCATACCTGTAATTTCAGCACTTTGGGAATCCAAGGCAAGAGGATTGTTCGAGGCCTGGAGTTCAAGACCAGCCTGGGAAACATAGTGAGACCTCCATCTCTACAAAAAATTAAATATTAGCTGGGCATGGTGGTTTGTGCTTGTGGTCCCAGATACTTGGGAGGCTGAAGTGGAAGGATTACTTGGGCTCAGGAGTTTGAGGCTTCAGTGAGCTGTGTGTGTGCCTCTGTATTTCAGTCTGGGCGACAGAGTAGGACTGTTCTTAAAAAATAAAAATAAGTAAATAAATGGTGCTGGGGAAACTGAATATCCATGTGCAGAAGAGTGAAACTAGATCCCCATCTTTTACCATATAAAAAATCACCTTGGCCGGGCGTGGTGGCTCACACCTGTAATCCCAGCACTTTGGGAGGCTGAGGTGGGCAGATCACAAGGTCAGGAGTTTGAGACCAGCCTGGCCAACATGGCAGAAACCCTGTCTCTACTAAAAATACAAAAATCAGCCTGGTGTGGTGGCGGGTGCTTGTAATCCTAGCTATACAGGAGGCTGAGGCAGGAGAATCACTTGAACCCGGGAGGTGGAGGTTGCAGTGAGCCAAGATTATGCCATTACACTCCAGCCTGGGTGACAAGAGCAAGACTCCATCTCAAAACAAACAAACAAACAAAAATAGCCAGAATATATAAGGAACTCAATAGCAAAAACCAAATAATCCAATTTTTAAAATGAGTAAAAGACCTGAATAAATATTTCTCAAAAGAAGGTACACAGATGGTCAACAGATACTTGAAAAAAAAATATCCAACATCACCAATCATCAAGGAAATGCAAATCAAAACCATGATGAAATACTGTCTCACCCAAGTTAGGATGGCTATTGCCAAAAGACAAAAAATAGCAAATGCTGGTAGAATGCAGAGAAAGGGGAGCTCACCTATTCTGTGGGAATGTAAAGTAGTACCTCCATTATGAAAAACAGTATGGAGATCTTCGAGAAATTAAAAATAAAACTACCATATGATCCAGCAGTTCCGCTGCTGGGTATATATTTAAAAGAAAGGAAATTGTAACATCAGAGAGATATCTGCAATCGGTGTTCCTATGTTTATTGCCTCACTGTTCACAAATAGCCAAGGTATGGCATCATCTTAAGTGTCCATCAACAGATGAATGGATAAAGAAAATGTGGTTTTGTACATAGTAGAATATTATTTAGCTATAAAAAAGAATATAATCATGTTATATGCAGCAATGTGGTTTGGAACTGGAGGTCATTATATTAAGTGAAATAAGCCAGGCACAGAAAAACAAATATCACATTATTTGCTCACGTGTGGGAACTAATAAATTGGATCTCATGGAGGTAGAGAGGAGAATCATGGCTGTGAGAGGCTGGGAGGGGAAGAGTAGAGGGCAGGATGAAGAAAAGTTGATTAAGGAGAACGAAAATACAGTTAGATAGAAGGAATAAGTTCTGATATTAGTAGTACAGTAGAGAAATTACAGTTAACAGTAATTTAGTTCATATTTGGAAACAACTAGAAGAGAAGAATTGTAGTATTCCCAACACAAAGAAAAGATAAATTTTTGAGGTGATGGATATCCCAGTTACCCTGACTTGATAATTATAGATCTTACACACGTATCAAAATATCACATTATGCATCTATTGATTTGGCAGATAAGCTAATAAAGAAATTAAAAAGGAAACAAAATATCACATATAGTCCCAAAATATGTACAGCTATGAAATATCAATTAAAAATAGAAAAAATAAAAAAATTGAGATATACATTGGAAAGGAAGAATGAAGTTACTATAATTATTAGGATGTATGTTCTTATACCTAGACAACTCAAGAGAATCAATTGGAAGTTTATTTCTTTAAAAATTATGGGGGGAGGGTGGAACAAAAAGGCAGAACATAGAGGAATTTGAGGACAGTAAAACTATTTTATATGATAATTGTGATGGTTAATACTCAGTGTCAACTTGACTGGATTAAAGGATGCAAAGTATTGATCCTGGCTGTGTCTGTGAGGGTGTTGCCAAAGGAGATTAACATTTGAGTCAGTGGGCTGTGAAAGATAGACCCACTCTTAATATGGGTGGGCACAATCTAATCAGCTGCCAGCAAGACCAGAATAAAAAGCAGGCAGCAGAATGTGAAAAGACTAGACTGACTTAGCCTCCCAGCCTACATCTTTCTCCCTTGCTGAATGCTTCCTGCCCTCGAACATTGGACTCTAACTTCTTCGATTTTGGGACTCAGACTGGTTTCCTTGCTCCTCAGCTTGCAGATGGCCTATTGTGGGACCTTGTGATCATGTGAGTTAATACTCCTTAGCAATATAACACATATATATGAGAATATATATTATATAATAGATAATATATACACATAATATATACATTATATATTATATACACATATAATATATAACAAACACATTATATATAATATATAATAGTATATCCCATTAGTTCTATCCCTCTAGAGAACCCTAATACAATAATATAATGGTAGATATATGTCATTCATTGTATACTTGTCAAAACCCATAAAATTTACCACTCCAAGAATGAACCCTAATGTAAATTATGGACTTTGGGTGATGATCATCTGTTAATGCAGAGTCATCGATTATAACATACTCCATTCTAATGCTGGATGTTGATAGTGAGGGAGGCTGTGCATGTATGTGGGCAGGGAGTATATAGGAGCTCTCTGTACTTTCTGCTGTGTATATTTTGCTGTGAACATAAAACTTCTCTAAAAAATAAAGTTTATTTAAAAACTAATAGAATTCAGTTAGATTTCTGTGTAAAATTCTGAATTTGAAAATCGATAATCTTTACATATATTGATATCAGAAGATTTTATGGAAAAATCCTATTTACAGTGGAAATTTTTAAAAGATACATAGGAATAAATTTGAGAAATATGCAAGGTATTATGAATAAAATATTTAAATACTATAATGATTTGTGAAATAAATGAAAAGACATACTATGTTCTTGGACAGGAATATTCTATATCATGAAGATACCAACTACTTTTAGATTAAATTTTAATGACATTTAAATCCACCTTAAAATAAACCACAACATTTTTAGAGTAGAACTAGACAGGATTATTCTAAAGTTCTAGTAAAAAAAAAAAAAAAAGCGAGACTAGATTGTTCTAATAAGGAGAACTAGCCATACCAGATATTGAAAAATATAAAGTTAAAATATTGAGGTATTGACACATAGCTAGATGGACAGATCAGTGAAATAGCTTAGGGGAAAAAAGCAATACACACAAAATTTGGCATATAGCAGTCACCTCAAATCAGTATGGAAAAGCTGACTTATTTAAAAAGTAATGTTGAGACAACCAGCTATCTGCAGAAAAATTAAAGCTGAATTCATGCCTCAGCTTTATATTAGGATAGGTTCCAGATGAATCAAAGATTTACACGCAAAGAAATGAAACCATACAAGAATTGAAGAAACCATTGGAAAGTTTTTGAAATCTTAATCAGAGATGATTAAGAAATATATATAGAAAGCCTTTCTATATATATCACAAAGTCCCCAAACCTTGAGATAAACATTGATAGATTGAAGCCCAAGCCCAAAGACTCAGCAGTCATACTCCTAGGTATATTCTCCAGAGAAACTCATGCATTTTTATATCAGTGTATCTGTACAAGAATGTTCATGGCAATGTTGTTCATAATTGTCAAAAAATAGAATAAACCCAAATATCTATTAACAATAGAAAAGACAGATAAATTATAGTGTAGGTGTGTAGTAAAGAATTTAATCTTGGCCGGGCGGGTGGCTCAAGCCTGTAATCCCAGCACTTTGGGAGGCCAAGACGGGCGGATCACGAGGTCAGGAGATCGAGACCATCCTGGCTAACACGGTGAAACCCCGTCTCTACTAAAAAATACAAAAAACTAACCGGGCGAGGTGGCGGGCGCATGTAGTCCCAGTTACTTGGGAGGCTGAGGCAGGAGAATGGCGTAAATCCGGGAGGTGGAGCTTGCAGTGAGCTGAGATCCGGCCACTGCGCTCCAGCCTGGATGACAGAGCGAGACTCCATCTCAAAAAAAAAAAAAAAAAAAAAAAAGAATTTAATCTTGCCCTAAGAGAAGTCTAGCCCTTGCCTTTGACTTCTGGGAATTAATCTGTAAGCCCGATAGTCTCTAAACCCAATGTCATGCTTGATAGGAGTATACTTTGAGCACTCTCTAATTTGAAAATCTGAAATTCTCCAAAATCCAAAACTTTTGGACACCAGTATGACACCACAAGTGGAATATTTCACACCTGAGATTTACGTGATGGGTCGCAGTTGAAAAACAGGTATATAACACAGTTTATTCAGCAAACCCAAGGAAATAAAGACCCCCCTCCAGCCCACTTTAGCTGCAGTATATCTTTTTTTTCCAGATTCCCCCATGGAAGCATATCTACAAAAGACAATAAATGACATGTGCACAGGCCACACCAAATGGCACGTTCCCCACAGTGCCCCACATGGGGCCAAGACTTACATGCATGACTCACTGTGGTTTTGTTTTGTTTTGCTTATTCTTTGGGTATAAAGATACTGTTACAAATGCCAAAAAGGCCTGCAGATACCCTTATGAGTAATAGTAATAAGAAAAATGAAGCATTTGTGTTTATATATAACAGAGAAAGTCAAGCGGCTGGAGAAACTGGACAGTGGTGTAAGTGTCAAATGTCTTACAAAAGAGCAGGGTGTTGGAATCATTATGTATATGACCTGAAGAAACAGAAACATGAACTATTGAAGTTCTACGTTGAAAGGACAAAGATAAGTCAGTGAGAGAAAAAAACAAAAAACAAAAAACAAAAACAGCGCTGCGTAAAGCTGAAAATGAAAGTCTCAATTGTGTATCGAAAGAGTGGATCTGCCAGCATTGCAGTGAACATTATGCCACTTAATAGTTTGCTGATCATGAAACAAAGATGTGTAATAATGAACTGAAAATTGAAAGGAACTGTGAATATTCAACAGGTGATTGCAGAAATGTTTAAGAAGACATAGCATTAAACTTTTAAAGATTTGTGGTGATAAAACTTCTGCTGATCATGAAGCAGTGGAGAAATTTATTGGTGAGTTTGCCAAAACTATTGGTGTTGAAATCTGATGCCAGAACAAGTATGTAATGTGGATGAAATATTACTGTTTTGGCATTATCGCCCTGGAAGGACACTGACTACAGCTGATGACACAGCCCTATAGAATTAAGGATGTCAGGGACAGGATAACTGCTGATACGGGCTAATGCATTAAGCACACATTAAGTGTAAACTTGCTGTGATAGGCAAAAGCTGTGTCCTTGCTGTTTTCAGCAGGTGAATTTCTTATGTGTCCATCATTATGCTAGCAAAATAGCTTGAATAACTAGGAATATCTTTTCTGATTGGTTTCACAAAAATTGTATACTAGTGGCTCAGGCTCACAGCACAGAAGGCTGCACTGGGTGATGACTACAAAATTTTTAAAAATTCCTTGACAAATGTTCTGCTCATACTCCAGCTGAAATTCTCATAAAAAATAATGTCTATGTCATGTACTTTCCCCAAAATGTGACTATTAATTCAGCCATGTGACAGAGTATCCTTAGATCAATGAAGAGTAAATATAAAAACGTTTTCTTGAATAGCATGTAACAACAGTGGACAGGGGCATGGCTGTGGAAGGTTTTCAGGAGTTTAGCATGAAGTTTACCATCTATGCTGTTGCCAGCACTTGGAGCACAGTGATTAAAGACAAATTTGTGCATGCCTGGCACAACCTCTGGCCTGCAACTGTGTTCAGTGAGATGGACAGGATGGTGACTTTGAAGAATTCCGTATGTCAAATGAGAAAAAATGATAAGCAGTCTGGCCTGCTTATATATGCAAGAAAATACTCCTTCAGAGTCCTGAAAGCTGGAAAAATGGGTATTGAAGTTTTTAACATTGATAATGAGACTCCAGTTGTTCATTCATTGACCAGTGATGAAATAGCTGAAATGGTTCTGAGTCAAGGTGGTCATGAAAATGGTGACAATGAGGATGAATGTTGTTAACACTGTAGGAAAATACCTACAGACAACATGATTGTCTAAGCCTGTTTGTGTTGCTATAAAGGAATGCCTGAGGCTGGTTAATTTATAAAGAAAAGAAGTTTACTTAGGCCTGGAGCAGTGGCTCATACCTGTAATCCCAGTACTTCAGGAAGCTGAGGCAGAAGGATTGCTTGAGCCCAGGAGTTTGAGAATGGCTTGGGCAACATAGCAAGAGCCCCATCTCTACAAAAAGTTGTAATAATTAGCCAGACGTGGTGGCACATACCTATAGTCTCAGCTACTCAGGAGGCTGAAGCAGGAGGATCTCTTGAGCCCAGGAGTTCAAGGCTGTAGTGAGCTATGATTGTGCCACTGCACTCAACCTGGGCAACCGAGTGAGACCCTGTCTCTAAAAAAAAGAAGAAAAGAGGTTTACTTGGTTTATGGTTCTGCAGGCTGTACAAGAATGGCTCCAGCATCTGCTTCTGGCAAGAGACTGAGGCTGCTTCCACTCATGGCAGAAGGTGAAGGGGAGCCTGCACCTGCAGATCTCACGGTGAGAGAGAAGGCAAGAGAGAGAGAAGATGAGGGACCAGGCTCTTTCAACAACCAGTTCTAGGTGAACTGTTGTGGGAACTAATAGAGTTAGAACTCACTCATTACTAAGAGAATGGCACCAAGACGTTCATGAAGGATCTGCCTCCATGATCCAAACACCCCATTAGGCCCCACTTCCAACACTGGGGATCAGATTTCAGCATGAGGTTTGGAGAGTCAAATATCCAAACGATAGCAATGGTGAAAATGTGTGATGGGCTTATTGAAGGACTAAAACAGTGTACGTTTACAAAAGAACAAGAAATCATCACAGTTTATAATGTCAGAGAGAGACTTCTAAATCAAAAGCATTGTTAATAAGGCAGATGACTCTGGAGAAAACATTTTAAAAAGCCATCCAGCAGAAAGCCTTCTTATCCTTAGAAGACCCACTTCTTGGTCTCTCACCTGCTTCTGATAACTTTAAAAAAATGGTGTATAGTAACCTTTTAATCAAAACACAACATGATAGGTGGGGAATGAAAGCCTGCCATTGTTTGTTGTTGCTGTTGTTTAACAGCTGATAACAGGTATTCTGGTGGTGCTACTGTGCTGCTTGGTTACCCTGAATGTATTATTTTTTCATTCTATTACTGTTGTATCATATTTTTTGCTGTTATGTACTTATGTGGGAATAAGTATAGGAAAATGATTCCTTATCAGTAGCAAATAAATTTCTGAGTCAGGAATGATGGTGATGCCAAACAACCACAGATTACCCCCATGGGTAGTGGTTGAGGTAGTGACACTTTTGTTTCCTGATGTTACGATACACACAAATTTTATTTTATGCACAAAATTATTAAAAATCATTGCATAGGTCAGGCACGATGGCTTATGCCTGTAATCCCAGTACTTTGGAAAGCTGAGGCAGGCGGACCACTTGAGGTCAGGAGTTCTAGACCAGCCTGGCCAACGTGGTGAAACCTCGTCTCTACCAAAAATACAAAAATTAGCCGGGCTTGGTGGTGTGCATCTGTAATCCCAGCTACTCCAGAGGCTGAGGCACAAGAATCTCATGAATCGGGGAGGCAGAGGTTGCAGTGAGCCAAGATTATGCCACTGCACTCTAGCCTGGGTGACAGAGCAAGACTCTGTGTCAAAAAAAAAAAAAAAAAAAAAAATTTTTGGCTGGGTGTGGTGGCTCACATCTGTAACTTAGCACTTTGGGAGGCCGAGATGGGTGGATCACAGGCGTTTGAGACCAGCGTGGCCAACATGGTGAAATCTTGTCTCTGCTAAAAATACAAAAATTAGCTGGGCGTAGTGGCACGTGCCTATAATCCCAGCTAGTTGGGAGGCTAAGGCCATAAGAATCGCTTCAATCTGGGTGGTGGAAACTGCAGTGAGCCGAGATCCCGCCACTGCACTCCAGCCTGGGTGGTAGAGCAAGACTCTGTCTCAAAAAAAAAAAAAAAAAGAAAAAAAAAATTATTGTATAAAATTACCTTCTGGCTATGTGTTTAAGGTATATATGAAATATAAACTAACTTTATTAATTAATTTATCTGTATTGAGGCAGGGTCTGTCTCTATCACCCAGGCTGGAGTGTAGTGATGCAATCCTAGTTCACTACAGCCTTGAACTACTGAGCACAAGTGATCCTCCCACCTCAGCCTCCTGAGTAGCTGGAACCACAGGTGCATGCCACTGCACTCGGCTAATTTTTAAATTTTTTTCTAGAGACATGGTCTCTCTATGTTGCACAGGCTGGTCTCAAACTCCTGGCCTCAAGGGACCCTCCTGCCTCAGCATCCTGAGTAGCTGGGATTACAGGCATGAGCCACTGCATCCAGCCTTGAATTTTGTTTTTAGAACTTGAGTCCTATCCTTAAGATATCTCATTCTGTATATATGAATATTCCAAAATAACAAAATATTTAAGATTAGAAATACTTCTGGTCCCAGGCATTTTGGATAAAGAATACTCAACTTTTATCTTTGTTTGCCTGGAGGCCTTGGGTCACTTGATTTACGATAGGGCCGGCCACGCCAGATAGTCTAAAAATGTGATTTAGGATGGGGAAAAAATCAATTTTAGAAGGTCTTACAACCCAGTAGACAAATGTGCAGAAGATAGGACCAGACAGCTCACAACAGGAAGATATAAATGCCTTTTAAATTTATTTAAAGATACTCAAACTTACTCATGGTAACAAAAATGAAGATTTTAATTAAAAATGTCATTTTTCACCTATCTAATTAGTTAAAAGATTCAAAAGTTTGTTATCACATCATGTAATAACATGGGGAACAAGGTTCAGGGAAGTGTAGGTACTTTCTGCTGATGGGGAAGAACATTGATTCAGCGTCAGTGGAGGGCAATATGATGATATCTATTGAAATTAGAAATACATATAATCCAGAGTCCTCAATTACACTTCTAGTAATTTATTCACACACCTTTAAAACCACATGTTTACATGTTATTTGTAGCAATATTGTATGTAAAAGATTGGAAACAACATAATTGTCCATCTGTAGTAGGCTGATTAAATTCTGGAATCTCTATACAATGGAATATATTGCAATCATAAAAAAATACTAAGTAATCCTTTGCTTACTGATTAGGAATGGCCTTCAAGTTATAGCCACACAGGATGGTGTGTAAAATACGTTGCCATTTATGGAAGTAGTGGTGTTGAAGGGAAGAACATATATACTTAGTAACCTATAAATGCATACAAGTATCTTTGGAAAGATATGCAAAAAAAAAAAACTAGATTTGTTGTTATCTTTGGGAAATATTATGGACTAAATGTGTTCCTCCAAAATTCATATGCTAAAATCTTAATCCCCCAACAATGTATTACATGGTGGGGCCTTTGGGAGGTAATTAGGTTTAGATGAGATCATGAGACTAGATATCCCATGATGGGATTAGTGCTCTCATAACAAGAGGAAGAGGCCATGTGCGGTGACTCACCCTTATAATTCCAGCACTTTGGCAGGCTGAGGCAGGCAGATCACTTGAGGTCAGGAGTTCGAGACCAGCCTGGCCAACATGGTAAAACCCTGTCTCTACTGAAAATACAAAAATTAACAGGGTGTGGTAGTGCATGCCTGTAACCCCAGTTACTCAGGAGGCTGAGGCAGGAAAATTGATTGAACCCAGGGGACGGAAGTTGCAGTGAGCCGAGATTGCACCACTGCACTCCAGCTTGGGTGACAGAGCGAGACTCCATTTCAAGAAAAAAAAAAAAAAGGAAAAAGAAGAGATACTAGAGCTTCCTCTCTCAACTCTGTGGGGATACCATGATAAGAGGTAGTCTGGAGACCAGGAAGTGGGCCCTAACCAGACATTGAATCTGATGACAACTTAATCTTGGGGTTCTAAATCTCTAGAACTGTGAGAAATGTCTGTTGTTTAAGCCACCCAACTGTGGCATTTTGTTATAACAACCGTAAGTGACTAAGGGAAAATTTAGATGGCTGGTTGACAGGTAGAAAGGAGATGTTTTGCTTTTTAAATTTTGGGCCATGAATGTAATCACTACTAAAAAATAAGTAAGGTCTGTGTGTCTTTTTTTATTGAAGCAATCATTAATATGTTTCCTTTTGTTTTAAGGACAAAATATGAAACACCAAGAAAAAGAAAGAGAAGGAAAAAAAGGAGGAAACAGCCACATATGTCACCTTTCCAAGGTATCATGTGTTTCATGTTTAAGAAATTTATTTTACAGTACTTTGATAGTTGGTTTACTTTTTTTTTTTTTTTTCTTTTTTTGAAAGAGTCTCACTCTGTCGCCCAGGCTAAAGTGCGGTGACACAATCACAGCTCACTGCAGCCTCAACCTCCCTGGGCTCAGGCAGTTCTCCCACCTCCGCCTCCCCAGTAGCTGGGGCTACAGGCATGCACCATCACATCTGGCTATTTTTTGTAGACACGGGGGTTTGCCATGTTGCTCAGGCTGGTCTCGAACTGGGCTGAAGAAATCCTTCTGCCTCAGCCTCCCAAAGTTCTGGGATTAGAGGCATGAGCCATCACACCCAGCCTGGTTTACTACAAATCACAGTGTACGACATGTTAAGGAAAAAATTGTGCGTGTAATTTTTCTTGTTGGTTATATAAACTGCATTCATCTTTTAAATTTATCAAGAATAGTAGCAATCCCACATACTTCAAAGCTTCAAAAATTGCCAGTTGGATTTTATCTCTGTACTCTGAGATGACATTCAGTGAACAGGTATCTCCTTCAAAGTTTATTTTTGAAAATATGTATTAACGTAGCATAGTTTCATATATTGTTCTTGGACTCACATGATATAATTAAAATACAGAATTACAGTGTCATTAGAAAAAAAATTTTATTGAAAATTAAAAATGGGCCAGGCATGGTGGCCTATAATCCTACCACTTTGAGAGGCCAAGCCAGGAGCATTGCTTGAGGCAAGGAGTTCAGATCAGCCTGGACAGTATAGTGAGACCCCGTCTCTATAAAAATTTTTTTTATTAGCCAGTTGTGATGGTACGCATCTGTGGTTCTAGCTACTCAGGAGACTGGAGTGAGAGGATAGTTTGGGCCCAGGAGTTCGAAGTTACAACTGTGATCACCTCACTGCATTCGGAGTGAGACCCTATCTCAACAGCAACAAAAAAATTTTTTTGAGATGGAGTCTTGCTCTGTTGTGTAGGTTAGAGTGCAGTGGCATGATCTCTGCTCACTGCAACCTCTGCCACCCAGGTTCAAGTGGTTCTCCTGTCTCAGGCTCCCGAGTAGCTGGGACTACAGGTGCATGCCACCACTCCTGGCTAATTTTTGCATTTTTAGTAGAGATGAGGTCTCAAACTGCTGACCTCAGGTGATCTACCTGCCTTGGCCTCCCAAAATGCTGGGATTACAGGCGTGAGCCACTGCAACCTGCGGGGGAGAAAAAAAAAATTTAAGTAAAAATGTCCTGTGACTCTCAAATATGATCAAAATGACAAAGTTGGTTTTCATCTTGTACAAAATCGTTAGGATACTATCTGCTCTAACAAATCAGATGCTTTACAAATACATTTAGAAATTGCTTTAACTTGACTGGGTGCGCTGGCTCACACCTGTAATCCCAGCGTAGTGGCAGACACCTGTAATCCCGGCTACTCGGGAGGCTGAGGCAGGAGAATGGCTTGAACCCAGAGGTGGAGGTTGCAGTGAGCCGAGATCGCGCCATTGCACTCCAGCCTGGGCACCAACAGCGAAACTCCGTCTCAAAAAAGAAAAAAAAAAATTACTTTAACTTGCTTAATATGGTATCTGAACTTGAACACTTTATGCCTGTATTTGTGACTATGTTTCTTATTTTATATTTATTCACTCTTTTTTTTTCTATGGGCTCCAAGAAGGCAGAAACTAATGGAAAATAAATGCTTCTGTAAGGGTACAATTCCATGGGTGCCCAGAGCAATTATTAATCTGTTTCAGATTGGTAGACATGTAGTCCTCCCCAAAGGAGATGATGGTATTTGAATCAAATCTTAAAGGATGAGTATATTTTACTAGGCAGAAAAAAGCGTAAAGAGATTCCAGGCTGAAGGAAAAGCATTAGCAAAGGCAAATAGGAACAAAAGTTCATTTTGGATTAGGATATTTGCAGTTGAAACTGGAGCATAAAGTGAGAAGTGGCATGTAGTAAGAAATGAAACCAAAGAAGTAGTTTGGGACTAGTTTGGATTTTACTCTGTAGGCATTGGGAACATTTGAACATCTTAAAACAGAAATGACGTTTTCTAACCTTTGTTCTAGGAATATAATTCAATATCAGAATGATTTGGAAGGAAAAAACCTACAGGAAGCTATTGTAGCCTAGTGAGGAAGATAAATATGAATACAGCCAATTTATAGATCAGACTAAAGACAGTGATTAGGGGGTTGAAAAGAATAGATAGAAGAGATATTGCAAAGGTAAAATCTGTATGACCTAATAACTGGATATAGAGTCTGGAAGACATAGTTTTATAGAAATTCATTGTTTTAATGGGATAAATCTTATTAAGGGATCATCCTAAATGGTTTTTTAATACTGTGCACAAAATTCCCAAATTTAAAGCAGTACAAATTTTGGAAATTAAAAGTTTTACAAAATGGATGATTCCTTTAAAATAAGTATAATAAAGATTGGTAGACTTCAGGACGACTTGGCAGGCTACAAGTTTTCATACTCAGTAGAGGACTCGATCATAGGTACCCAATAGTGTTATAGTATCATCCCACCTTGTTGTAATTGGTGTCCTTATTTGCCACATAATCAACTAGTCAAATTGTAGAAGAGGAATAATCTGGTTAATAATTAAACCTTATCGAATTCTAAAATTAATGTTTGACAGATAAAGGGTTTAAATATACTTAACTTTATAAATACCATCAGATATTTTTCCTAGGAAAAGGGTAATATGGTTGTTGCTGATGGTATTTATAAAGTTAAGTATAGTTAACCCATCAATAACACGGTTTGAACTTCAAGAGTCCACTTATATGTAAATTTATTTCAACCAAACGTGGATTGCTAATACGGTATTTGTGGGATGCGAAACCTGCGTATACTGAGGGCGAACTTTTTGTTGGCTGGTTCCACAAGGCTAACCGTGAGACTTGAGTATGCCTGAATTTTGGTATATGCAGAGGTCCTAGAACCAAACTTCTGTGTAGACTGAGGGACAACCGTATCTGAAAATAAACATTGCATTGTGTTTTTACAGTTCTTCTATACTCTATAAAAACGTTTCATTTGTGTTTAGTACACACTTGAACTAAAATTTCTAAGTAATTCCTACATTGCAGGTGTTTGTTTTGTAGTAAATTGGAGGTAAATAGAGTCATTTGCTTGGAAAATTTTCTTGGAGGCCACAAATCCAGTGTCTAATACAAGCAATGTCTAATGCAAGCATTCTGTCATAAACTGTTTCACTGGATGGGGCACTCTACTATATAATTGATAGGCTGGGATTTGCCACCCAACTGACCAACTATTACAAGGATTTGGATAATTATAAATTACTTTTCTTCCTTTAAAATCTCCAGCACAGGCTGGGCACAGTGGCACATGCCTGTAATCCCAGCACTTTGGGAGGCCGAGGCAGGTGAATCACTTGAGGTCAGGAGTTCAAGACCAGCCTGGCCAACACGGTGAAACCCTGTCTCTACTAAAAATACAAAAATTACCAAGTATGGTGGTGCATGCTTGTAATCCCAGCTACTTGGGAGGCTGAGGCACAAGAATCGCTTGAACCTGGGAGGTGGAGGTTGCAGTGAGTCTAGATGGTACCACTGCACTCCAGCCTGGGCAACAGAGTGACTCCATCTCAGAAAAAAAAAAAAAAAAAAAAATCCAGCACATAACAATTGTACATAATGTCAGGGCTGAATCATTGGATGTCATCTCAAAATAATAATGATAATAATAATAATAAAGCTTTTAATTTCTCAGTGCTTAGTATTGACCTGTTTCTTCTCCAGAGTTCTTCATATTAGTAGATTTACAACCTAAACCTGATCTGGGGATCATTCTTGATTATTCTCTCCCACAATTCCCCTGCCATTACTACCACACATGCATTTTTAGTGACAGTTATTATAGGTTTGGTCTCTTGAAAGCTCTTTTTTCCTTCTTAGCTTACAAAGACTAAAAAGTGAATCTTCAAATTCCCAGCCTCCCTTACAGCTAGTAATAGCCATTTAGCACAATTTCTGATCCCAGTGATATAAGATAAAATTCTTGTAATCTTAGAAATATGATTCTTTTTTTCCAAATGGAGTCTTGTTCTGTCACCCAGTCTGGAATGCAGTGGCACGATCTCGGCTCACTGCGACCTCTGTCGCCCAAGTTCAAGCGATTCTCCTGCCTCAGCCTCCCAAGTAGCTGGGATTACAGGTGCCTGCCACCATGCCCAGCTAGTTTTTGTATTTTTAGTAGAGATGGGGTTTCACCATCTTGTCCAGGCTGGTCTTGAACTCCTGAACTCCTGATCTACTTGCCCTCTGCCTCCCAAAGTGCAGGGATTACAGGCTTGAGCCACTGCATAGAAACATAATTCTAAGATGAGAGTTAAATAGGTTCAAATTAGAATAAAATAGATTGGGGGCATGTGCCCAAGTTTCATTTAACTCAGTTAAGGGAACCAGCAGGATGAAAAAGTTAGTTGAAATGGTAATATTAAAAACTTGGTTATTGTTTTTTATAATGAATGGGGGAAAAAGGAATGCTGAGATAAGATTGCTAAATTAGATACAAAACTGGTTAGGTTCTATAGGGCAATGAAAGTATAATCTTTAAAGTTGCTCTTTCTACTAGTCAGAAAAGAGAATTGTCACACTTCATCCATTTTATTTAAGTTAGCCTCTAGCTATAAAATTGTTTGTTTATGTAGATATGTTAGCTCCAAGCCATAGTGAATACAGTGTCCAACAAAGTTACTTTCCCTGGAGAATTAGATGACTGTTAGGCAGCCTTTTTAAACAGTGCTCTAGCATGACATTAAAAGGTCATGCAGCCATCGCTTAACCTTATTTCCAAGTTTTGAATATTCTCCTTAATAGTTGCAATAATGAATACTCTGAATTTTACTCAGAGTTAAAGCTTTTTCCCTTCCTAACATTAGTCTGGGGACCTGCAATGGCAGAGAGCTCTTCTTTCCTGTTGCACTAGACCAGAATAAAGCGGTACAAAAACAAAACCTCCCTTCACTCTCTGCCAAGCTGTGGTGGGGGTCTAGCAATCTAGGCAGCAGAGTTAACAGAATTAACAGTAGGATGGCATCAGATGCTAGTGGAAAATGTTAACTATGCTGAAGAACAAATATGCTTATATACTAAATACCAGACTGTAATGTTGTGGTGATCTCTGGGAAAAAGGAAAACTATAATAAAGTAAGAATAAATAAAAGGAAAAATTTTTTAAGGGAAAAAAGGATAAAGATACAATAGGAATTAACCTTTAATATGTGCAAAGTATTGTGTCCCATTATAAACTGTTGTACCTCCCTAACATATGTGGCCAGCTGTATAATCTTTACGATAACTCTAAATATTACTTGGTAATTGGAATTGGATTTTTGTGGATTAAAAACTCACTAATGAGCCTCACCCTCACAAAAATTCCTCAAAACTAAGTACTTGGTTGATTTGAAATAATTTAAGGTTAAAAGTTGCTAAACATTCCAGCCTTCAAAATAAGTATTCAAAATTTGCAAATCCAAGAAATTTACTGTCAGTTATTTTCATTTCCATTCATATCTATTCAGTCTTTATAAATGCTTGTTTGTGTTTTTTCCACATAGAATAACCTCTTATTTGAAATTTAGATTTTTATAGTTGAAGTTTATTTTTCTCCCATTTTTTAGGCCACAGGAAATGGAGTCTGAAATAAAGCCACTGTATCTAAAACATTTATTTAATGGTAAAACTTGATGATTAATAGTATTATTAGCATTTTAAAGACTATATGTTGGGCCGGGCGCGGTGGCTCAAGCCTGTAATCCCAGCACTTTGGGAGGCCGAGACGGGCGGATCACAAGGTCAGGAGATCGAGACCATCCTGGCTAACGAGGTGAAACGCCGTCTCTACTAAAAATACAAAAAACTAGCCGGGCGAGGTGGCAGGCGCCTGTAGTCCCAGCTACGTGGGAGGCTGAGGCAGGAGAATGGCGTGAACCTGGGAGGCGGAGCTTGCAGTGAGCTGAGATCCGGCCACTGTACTCTAGCCTGGGTGACAAAGCGAGACTCTGTCTCAAAAAAAAAAAAAAAAAAAAAAAAAAAAGACTATATGTTTAGAGTTTGAAGTAAAGCTCCAGTGTTAATTTAACTTACTTTTCAAGGCTTAACATGTTCTCATCTAAAAAACAATGATGTGCAAAATTTCTTTTTTCTACTGTAAGTATTGGGAAAAGTAAAAGTATTATGTATAATAAAATAAGTAGTGAATCTATTCTAATCTGTTCTACTTATTGTCTGCAGAGGGGCTGAAACCGGGCTGACCCTTTTGATTTCCAAACTCAGCCTTTTGGTGTAAGGCGGCCAAAGAAGGATGCAGAGCCCAGCACTGTGAAGCCTACAAAAACACTGATGCGCTGGCTTGGGGATTTGAATTTGAACGTCTTTCATACCAAGTTCAGACTCATGAAACCAATCTTCAGATGCTCTGTAAACCACATAATAAAGAGTTTGGAAATTATATTTTGTCTTTGAAGGCCCACATGCAAAACTTGAGAACCTTAAGTCTAAGCCAGTTGTGGCAATTCTAGGGTACTTATTTTATATTTAGATATGTTATAGGGAAGGAGGAGAATAAGTCTGCTTTCTTGAATATTATGCCTAATTATTACATATGAAACACTGTTACCAAAGTTCTATGCAAGGCAGAAAACTTACAGATGCCATGAAAAAGGTAAAGTCTTTTCCATGTACTTTTTGTTTTGTTTTGTTTTTGAGATAGTTTCGCTCCTTGTTGCCCAGGCTAGAGTGCAAAGGGGCAATGTCGCCTCACTGCAACCTCCAGCTCCCAGGTTCAAGCACTTCTCCTGTCTCAGCCTCCTGAGTATCTGGGACTACAGGCCCATGCCAGCATGCCCAACTAATTTTGTATTTTTAGTAGAGACAGGGTTTCACTATTTTGACCAGGCTGGTCTCGAACTCCTCACCTCAGGTTATCTGCTCCCTGTGGCCTCCCAAAGTGCTGGGAGTACAGGCGTGAACTACCTTGCTTGGCCTCTATGTACTTCTTTTTTGTTGTTGTTGTTTTTGAGGTGGAGTTTCGCTCTTGTCACCCAGGCTGGAGTGCAGTGGTGCCATCTCGGCTCACTGCAACCTCTGCCTCCTGGGTTCAAGCGATTCTCATGCTTCAGCCTCCCAAGTAGCTGGGATTACAGGCATGTACCACCACACCCAGCTAATTTTTGTATTTTTAGTAAAGACAGAGTTTCACCATGTTGCCCAGGCTGGTCTCAAACTCCTAACCTCAGGTGATCCACCTGCCTCGGCCTCCCAAAGTGCTGGGATTACAGATGTGAGCCACCACATCCAGCTCATGTACTTCTTACTCAGTTTTTCTTCCCACGTTTTATGTTTACATTTGCAATTACATATTCCTCTTTCAACAAATATTACAGATTTTCATAATCACAAATATTTGTTTTTAGAGCATGATGTAATATTCTTTTACATTAGGTATACTGATTATGAGTTTCCAATAAAAAGTTTTCAGATCTAAAAATGATCACATCCTGCAATATACCCAGGAATCAAGCCTGCACATCTACCCCCTAAGTCTAAAATGAAAGTGGAAAAAAAAATTATGTAAGAAAAAAATTATCACAGTGTTTTATAAAATAAGAAAGCAGATCAAGTGCAGTGACTGATGCTTGTAATCCCCACACTTTAGGAGGCCAAGGCAGGCAGATTGCTTGAGCGGAGTTTGAGACCAGCCTAGCCAAAATGGTGAAACCCTGTCTCTACACACACACACACACACAAACACACACACACACACATAAATTTAGCCAGGCATGGTGGCACATGCCTGTAGTCCCAGCTACTCGGGAGGCTGAGGTGGGAAGATTGCTTGAGCTCGGGAGGCAGAGGCTGCAGCGAGCCAAGATCACACCACTGCACTCCAGCCTGGGTGCCAGAGCAAGACTCTGTCTACAAAAAACAACAAACAAAAACAGAAAGCGATTTGCCAGGTCAGCCTTTTATGTTGCCTTTGACAGTTTTACAGATCCTTGGGATTTTTGCTCACTTAGGTTTATGAGTGAATGTGTATCCCATCTAACCGTGTACTTGATATTTGCTTGTAAAACAAACTAGTGTTAGAAGTAAATGGTGAAAGAGAGAGCTAGTTTGATTTTTTAAATATTCATTCGTTCATTCATTTATTCAGGGTCTTGCTCTGTCACCCAGGCTGGAGTGTTGAGTATGATCGTGGCTCACTGCAACCTAGACCTCTTGGACTCAAACGATCCTCCCACTTCAGCCTCCCAAGTAGCTGGAACCACAGGTGCACACCACCATGGTTGGCTAATTTTTAAATTTTTTTGTAGAGACATGGTCTTTCTGTGTTGCCCAGACCGGTCTCGTACTCCTGGGCTCAAGGAATGGCCCCACATTGGCTTCCCAAAAGGAAGATTACAAGTGTGATCCACCATGCCTAGTTGATTTTTTTTAATTGGAAATTTTGATACTGTTATATTGTTGAGGCAGACAACTTTAAAATAATCTGGAGTATCATTCTGTGACGATGTTAGAGTTTAGTATGTTGTTCGTAGGCCAGGCTCAGTAGCTCACGCCTGTAATCTCAGCACGTTGGGACACCAAAGCAGAAGGATTGCTTGAGCCCTCAGGAGTTTGAGACAAGCTTGGGCAACAGAGAGACGCCCATCTCTACAAAAAAAAAAAAAAAAAAAAAAAAAAGAAAAATTAGCCAGACATGATGATGCCAACCTGTAGTCCTGGCTACTTGGGAAGCTGAGGTAGGAGGATCGCTTGAGCCCAGGAGTTTGAGGCTGCAGTGAACTATGATTATACCACTGTAGTCCAGCCAGGGTGACAGAGCAAGACCCTGTCTCTAAACATATTTTTTAAAATAATACGTTGTTCATATTTTCCTAATATAGTGTTTTACTGAATGGAATTCTTAAAGGATTCTTTTCCCCAAGGATATTAACTCAGGGTAAATTATAATAGGATTGTACATAAATTAAGCATCTTTATCTTTGATTACAGAGATATTTAGCGTATGACTATAGATAATTTTGCCCTCATATTTTCTTGGGCTTCTAGTATTTATCAAGAAAGTTATTTCCTTATGTTTGAAATGGTGACATTTCTGAAATGCACCAGCAGAGGATACAGGGTTTTTATGTTTGTTTTTCATTTTCTTATTTACTGAAGAAATAAAGGCATTTTAGGTTATAAATGGACTGTTTTCTTTTTTCGAACTCCTGGCCTCAAGTGATCCACCCGCCTCTGCCTCCCAAAGTGCTGGGATTACAGGCGTGAGCCACTGTGCCCAGCCAGGACACAATATTCTTGTATAAAGAAACGAAACTCTGGACAATTCTGTTGTCGTGGGCTTCTTATTTTCCTGCTTTGGCAATTGCTTACCAGAAAAGTAGAAACCAACACAGAAAGAGGAGAAAGAGTATTTGGAGTGTCAGTATGAGTGTAAAATGTTATTGGGATTGTGGAAATACATAGATGGAGAGTTACGTATACTCCCAACCCCTCTGTATTCCAGGATGTTCACATATATGTCATGAACTAGGAAATTGGCTGCTGTGGTCTAAATGTACCCCCCAAAATTCATATGTTGAAACATAATTGCCAATATGCTAGAATTAAGAGGTGGGGTCTTTAGGAAGTAATTAAGTCATGAGGGCAGAGCTCTTATGAATGGGATTAATGACCTTATATAAGGTGCAAGGAAGCTGCTTGTTCCTTTTCACTCTTTCTACCATGTGAGTATGCACCAAGAAAGCACCATTTTGGAAGCAGAGAGTGACACTGAACATGCTGCTGCTGATTTTGTACTTTCCAACCTCCAGAACTGTGAGAAATAAATTTCTGTTGTTTATAAATTACCCACTTTAAGTTATTTTGTTATGGCAGCAGGAATGGACTGAGACACTGGCATATTCCATAATTTGTAGATTTTATATTTTTATTGCATACAAATTAATTGTGCTATAAATATAAACACATTATAGAAGTGACCATTTTAAAAAGACATCCCATAAATTCGATTTTTAAATGCTTTGTATGGAATTTTACAAAAAGTATAGTGAAGCACTCTTTTACTATACCTCTCAAATATGTCACTGATAAGAGTTTGTTGATATCATCATCTCTATTTTATTTTATCTATTTATTTTGAGACAGAGTCTTGCTTTGTTGCTCAGGAGTGCAGTGGTGTGATCTCAGCTCACTGCAACATTGCCTCCTGGGTTCAAGCGATTCTTCTGCCTCAGCCACCTGGTTAGCTGAGACTACAGGCACGCAACACTATGCCCAGCTAATTTTTTTGTATTTTTAGTAGAGATGGGGTTTTGCCATGTTGGCCAGGCGGGTCTTGAACTCCTGGCCTCAAACCCGCCTCCTGGTTTGAAGGGATTCTCCTCCCTCAGCCTCCCAAGTAGCTGGGAGGCCACCACACCCAGCTAATTTTTGTATTTTTAGTAGAGACAGGGTTTCACCATGTTGGCTGAGCTGGTCTCGAACTCCTGGCCTCAAGTGATCTGCCTGCCTTGGCCCCACAAAGAGCTGGGATTACAGGTGTGAACCACTGCGCCCAGCCAGTGCTTCTCAAAATTCAATGTAAATATTAATCATCTAGTGCAGGGGTCCCTAAGCCCTGGGGCACAGATTGGTACTGGTCTGTGGCCTGTTAGGGACCTGGCTGCATAGCAGGAGGCGACCAGTGGGCAAGTGAGTAAAGCTTCATCTACATTTACAGCCACTCCCCATCACTCTCATTACCACCTGAGCTCCGCCTCTTGTCACATCAGCAGTAGCATTAGATTCTCATAGAAGTGTGAATCCTGTTGTGAACTGTGCATGTGAGGGATCTAGGTTACATGCTCCTTACGAGAATCTAATGCCTGATGATCTGTCACTGACTCCCATCACCCCCAGATGGGACTGCCTGGTTGCAGGAAAGCAATCTCAGGGCTCCCACTGATTCTACATTATGGTGAGTTGTATAATTAATTATTATATATTACAATGTAATAATAATAGAAGTAAAGTGCACTGGCCAGGCATGGTGGCTCACACCTGTAATCCTAGCACTTTGGGAGGCCGAGGCGAGTGCATCACTCGAGGTCAGGAGTTCGAAAACAGCCTGACCAACATGGTGAAACCCTGTCTCTACTAAAAGTACAAAATTAGCCAGGCATGGTGGTGCACGCCTGTAATCCCAGCTATTTGGGAGGCTGAGGCAGGAGAATTGCTTGAACCCGGGAGGCGGAGGTTGCAGTGAGCTGGAATTGTGTCATTGCACTCCAGCCTGTGCAACAAGAGTGAAACTCTGTCTCAAAAAAAAAAAAAACAGTATTATTTCATGAAATTTTTGCTTCAGTTATATATCCATGTAATATGCATATGCATACGTATGTATATGCTAGGTCACAATGTAAAATGCATTTCTATGGATCACAAAAAAAGTTTGGAAAATTTCAACTATTTGGTGGTGTTATATTAATAGTTCTCATTCCATTTCCCCTCTGACTATTTATTTATTTATTTATTATTTTATTTTATTTTTTTATTATTATGCTTTAAGTTCTAGGGTACATGTGCATAACGTGCAGGTTTGTTACATATGTATACTTGTGCCATGTTGCTGTGCTGCACCCATCAACTCGTCAGCACCCATCAACTCGTCATTTACATCAGGTATAACTCCCAATGCAATCCCTCCCGACAATTTATTAAGGAGCCCAAAGAGCTGCTGTTTATGGGAATAGTGTCTATCAACATTTACTGTATTATGAGCTATGATGGCACCACTGCGCTACAGTCTGGGTGACAGAGTAAGACTCTGTCTCAAAAAAAATTTAATTTCTGTATTAGAAATTACAATTGAAATTAAGAAATATAATTCATTACTAATTCATTTAAAATAACAATTAGAGGAAACCCAGGTACCGCCAAGATGCCGGCTTACCACTCTTCTCTCATGGATCCTGACACCAAATTCATTGGAAACATGGCACTCTTACCTATCAGAAGTCAATTCAAAGGACCTGCCCCCAGAGAGATAAAAGATACAGATACTGTGGATGAAGCCATCTGTTACTTCAAGGCCAATGTCTTCTTCAAAAACTATGAAATTAAGAATGAAGCTGATAGGATCTTGATATATATACCTCTCTATATTTCTGAGTGTCTGAAGAAACTCTAGAAGTGTAATTCCAGAAGCCAAGGTGAGAAAGAAATGTATACACTGGGAATCGCTAATTTTCCTATTCTGGAAAGCCTCGTTTTCTGTTTAATGCAATTTATGCCAAACCTGCAAACAAACAGGAAGATGAAGTAATGACAGCCTGTTTACATCAGCTAAGGCAAGAGACTGGACAGAGACTTTGTGAGCAAGTTTTTGACCCTCAGAATGATAAACCCAGCAAGTGGCGGACTTGCTTTGTGAAGAGACAGTTCATAAACAAGAGTCTTTCAGGACCTGGACAGTGAAGGGAGCCCAGGCAGCCACCGTCTCCAGATCCCTGAGCAGCATTTCCCAGCAAGATGTACACAATCTTTTGCCTTTATTTCATAAAGTTTTATACAGAAGAGAGAAGAGCATGTCATTACTTGAATAACTCTTGATCAAGAATTTGGGTGGGAGAAAAGAAAGTGGGTTATCAAGGGTGATTTGAAATGATCTGCAGTATTAAGGTGGCACTCAAGAATAAGTAATAAATAAATTTCTAACATTCAAAAAAATAACAGAAACTCATTGTAAGTATAAATAATACATGTTTATGAAATAATAATTAGGCCCGGTGTGGTGGCTCACACCTGTAATGTCAACACTTTGGGAGACCAAGGTGTGCAGATTGCTTTAGTTTTGAGACCAGCCTAGGCAACATGGTGAAACCTCACCTGTACTAAAAACACACAAAAATAGCCAGGTGTGGTAGCATATGCCTGTAGTTCCAGGTACCTGGGAGGCTAAGCCTAGGAGATCGAGGCTGCAGTGAGTCATGATCGAATCACTGCACTCCAGCCTGGGCCATGGATTGAGACCCTGTCTCAAAAACAGCAACAACAACAACAACAAAACAAACAGTTGACATTGCAAATCTAATGTCTGGAGTGGTACAAACACCCCAAAGTGTTACCAGTGAGTTTTGTGAATGCAGGAAGATCTGTGCCTTGCTTCTAGCTAAAAGAATATGGCAAAAGGGATGATAGAGTGACCTATAATCACATTATGTTATATATGACTCTATCATAGCTGACTGGAGGGAGATTTCCCTTCTGGCTTTAAAGAAATAAGTGGCCATGTTGTGAGAGGACCATGTGGCAAGGACCTGTGGATGACCTCTAGTTGCTTAGAGCAGTCCTAGCCAACAGCTAGCCATTAAATAAGGCCTTCAGTGCTACAAGACACTAAATTCTGCCTACAACCAGTGAGCTTGGATAAGGATCTGAGCCTTAGATAAGATTGCAGCCCTGGCCAACTCCTTAATTTTAGCTTTGTGAGACCCTGAGCAAAAATCCTGAGGAGCTCATCTGAACCTAGACTCCCAACCCAGGGAAAACTGATATAATAAGTGAGTGTTGTCTTAAGCTGCTAAAGTGATAATTTGTTACATAGTAATAGAAAACTGATATATATGGCTTCTTACATTGGCTTCTGCATTCAACTATTGTAACATGTTATTTTAATTGAAGTACATAAAGAAAATTCAGCCTCATACAGATCAGTTTTGTAGCTGGAAAAGGGAAGGTTGTATTTTAATGGCTTTTTATGATTATCATGAATAGTCTTCTTTGCACTATATCAAAACTCAACTAGTTGTAGTTTCTTAAATGTTAGTTGGAAAGATGTCCAAATTAGAAAGAAAAGAAAAATTATCTCTCCTAACAGATGACATGATCTTATATTTAGAAAACCATGAAGATTCCGCAAAATTTTTAGCACAAAGTCAGCAAAAAGGCAGAATACAAAATCAGCACTCAAGAGATCACTGTTGTTTCTATACAATAACAACGAACAATCTGAAAAGGAAATTAAGAAAATTCAATTCATAATAGCATTGAAAAGAATAAGATACTTAGGAATTAACCAAGAAGATACAAGATTTGTACAATGAGAACTGTAAGTATTGCTGTGAGAAATTAAAGAGGACACAAATAAATGAAAAGCCACCCCATGTTCATGGATTGGAAGACGTAATACTGTTAAGATGTCAGTACTACCCAAAGTACTCTACAGATTCAATACAATCTTCATTGAAATTCCAATAACTTTTTTTTTCCAGAAATGTAAAAATCCATGCTAAAATTCACATGGAATATCAAGAGACCCCCAAATTGCCAAAACAATCCTGGAAAAGAATAATAAAGTTAAAAGACTAACTTTTTTATTTCAAAACTTACTGCAAAGCTACAGTAATCAAAACAGTATAGTGCTGGTGCAAAATACTATATATCCCAATGGAGTAGAATAGAGAGTCCTGAAATAAACCCTTAGATATATAGTCAAGAAGTTTTCAACAAGGGTGCCAAGATCACTCAGTGGGGAAAGAACAGTCTTTTCAACAAGTGGTGCTGAGAAAACTGGATATCCACATGCAAAAGAATGAAGTTAGACCCTTGCACAACACCATACACAAAAATTAACTAACGGGTCAAAGACCTAAACATAAGAGATTAAACTATGCAATTCTTAGGATAAAACGTAGGGGGAAATCATGACATTGGATTTGGCAATGAATTCTTGAATATGACCCCAAATGCACAGGAGACAAGAAAAAACAAATTGAACTTTAAAATTTAAACTTTTGTGCATCAAAGGGTATCAACAGAGTAAAAATGTAACCCACAGAATAGGGAGAAAATATTTGTAAGTCACGTATCCTGAAAAAGGATAAATATTCAGAATATAGCATAAAGAACTCCTAACAGTCAACAACAAAAACAAAAAACCCAAATTTAAAACTTGGCTAAAGACTTCAATAGACATTTCTACAAAAAAGATACACAGTTGACCAATAAGCTCATGAAAAGATGCACAACATCACTAATAATTAAGAAAATGCAAATAAAAAACCATGAAAACTAAAAAAAACTACAATGAGATATAACTTTATACACAGCCATTAGAATGACTATTATCAAAACAGTTTTTAAAAAATGTTGATGAGGATGTGGAGAAATTGAAATTCTGCTGCATTGTTGGTGGGGGTGTATAATAAAATGGTGCTGCCACTGTGGAAAACATGATGGTTCCTTAAAAAGGTAGGCTGGGTGCAGTGGCTCACGCCTATAATCCCAGCAATTTTTGTGAGGCCGAGTTGGGCAGATCACCTGAGGTCAGGAGTTTGAGACCAGCCTGGCCAACACAATGAAATCTCGTCTCTACTAAAAATACAAAAGTTAGCTGGGCGTGGTGGCACACGCTTGTAATCCCAGCTATTTGGAAGGCTGAGGCAGGAGAATTGCTTGAACCCAGGAGGTGAAGGTTGCAGTACGCTGAGATAGCGCCCCTGCACTCCAGCCTGGGTGACAGAGTGAGACTCCGTCTCAAAAAAACAAAACAAAACAAAAAACATAGAACTTCCATATGATTCAGCAGTATATACCCAGAATAATTGAAAACCAAACTCAGATACCTGTATATCAATGTTCATACCAGCACTATTCACAAAAGCCAAAGGTGAAAACTATTCAAATATCCATCACAGATGAATGGATAAACAAAATGTGGTATATGCATACAATGGAATATTATTCAGTCATAAAAAGGAATGAAATTCTGATATATGCTACAATGTGGATGAACTTTGAAAACATTATGCTAAATGAAATAATCCAGACACAAAGAATAGTATTCCACCTATATAAGGTACCTAGAATGGATATAAAAAGAAAGTATAATACAAGTTACCAGGGACTCAGAGGAGGGTAATGGGACATTGTTTAATAGGTAGAGTTTCTCTTTGGAATGATGAAAAAGCTTTGGAAATGGACAGTGGTGATGGTTTAATCACCAATATGAATATACTTAATGCCACTGTACTGTACACTTAAAAATGATTAAAATGGTAAATTTTAAGTTAGGTATATTTTACTATAATTTTTTTAAAATTGCCCACAATTCAGAGGTAGAAAAAGAAGTTAGTTGCAAAAAGAAGTTAGTTGGAATCTGAAGTTATATCAATGATTTTCATGCTTTGTTACATTAAAATTCATTGAATTATCTTGCACTATAATTGGCTCTTTTATCCATGCATGGTTTTGTAACATCATGCATTGGACAATCTGAAAAATACTGGTCTGCTGAGTTATACAGATCTTCCAAAAATTAACTCATTTAATTATACAATGTAAAAATGATATACCAGTATCACTACCAGTATTTTCAGAAAAGTCATTAAGTATTGGAAAAATGTCAAACTCATGATGTAAGAAGGAACTGAGAGTTATAGATGTATTTTCCAAAATTATTTTTTCTTGAGTTTTATCATTGGCAACAAATACAGTCAGACGTTTTTCTTGAAATGACAAGCTCATGTCATTCATTTTAGAGAAAATGTCTGCCAAATACTCATCTGGATAACCATATTTCTCTGTCAGTTTTTCTTTCAAGTAAAAATGGTGGTCTCTGAGAAAAACAGCTATTTCAGCTTGCGACTCAATCAGTTTGAGTAGTTTTCCTTGAGAAACCACTGTACTTTGGCATACAGAAGTACTTTATATACACTTCCCATTTTGTCACACAGAATATTACAAAGATGTATACTCAAGGATTGAGATTTAATAAAATTATTACTTTTTACCGCTTCACCAAGAGTATTTTTCTTGAGAGGCAGAGAAAGATGGCAGAATAGAAGGCTTTACCAATCATCCCCACCACAAGGAGCCCAATTTTACAACTATCTACACAGAAAAGAACACCTTCATAAGAACCAAAAATCAGGTGAACACTCATAGTACCTGGTTTTAACTCCATATTGCTGAAAGAGGCACCGAAGAGATAGAAAAAACAGTCCTGAATTGCTGGCGCCACCCCTTCCCCACCCCTGGCAGTAGTGGTATGGCACAGAGAGCTGCTCTGGGCATTGGGGGAGGGAGAACACAGCAATTATGAGGCAGTGAACTCAGCGCTGTTCTGGTAGAGCAGAAAGGAAAACCGGACCAGACTCAGTGACACCTGCCCATGGAGGGAACATTTAAACCAGCCCTAGCCAAAGGGGAATCACAGATCACAGTGGTTGGAACTTGAGTTCCTGCAAACCTCACCACTGAGGGCTACGGTGCTCTGTGTCTCCAAGTAAACTTGAAAGGCAATGTAGGCCATAAGGACTGCAACTCTTAGGTGAGTCCTAGTGCTAAACTAGGTCCAAAGACAGTGGACTGGGGGGCCATGTGACCTACTGAGACACCAGCTAGGGTGGCTAAGGGAGGGCCGCCATTACCCATCCCCTAGTCCCAGGCTACACAGCTCACACTCCAAAAGGGACCCCTTCCTTCTGCTTGAGAAGAGCAGAGGGAAGAGCGGGCAGGACTTTGTCTCGCATCTTGGATACTGGATACCAGCTCAGTCACAGCAGGATAGGACACCAGTCAGAGTCATGAGGCCCCTGATGCAGGCCCTAGCTCCTAGGCAACATTTCTAGACACACCTTGGTCCAAAAGGGAACCTGCTGCCTTGAAGGAAAGAACTCAGTCCTTGCAGCATTCATCATTTTCTAACTGAAGAGCCCTTTGCTCCTGAATAACCAGCAGTGATACACAGGTACTACATCAAGGGCCTTGGTGAGCCTCTGAGACTTGCTGGCTTCAGGGGAGACTCAGCATATTACCAGCTGTGATGGCTATGGGGCAAAACTCCTGCTTGAGAAAAGCAGAGGAAAAAATAAAGGGGTCTTTGTTTTGCACCTTAGGTACCAGCATGGCCACAGGGGATAGAGCATCAAGTGGACTCATGGAGACCCTAATTCTAGGACTTGACTCTTGGATGGTATTTCTGGACATGCCATGGGCCAGAGGGGAGCCCACTGCCATAAAGGGTGAGTCCCAGGCCAGGCAGCGTTCACCACAAGCTAACTTAAGAGCCATTGGTCTTTAAGAGAACATCAGACGTAGTCCGGCAATATGCCTCATGGGCCGGGGTGGTGGTGGCTACAGGGTGATGCTCCTTTGCCTTTGGAGAGGAGGGAAGAGTGGGAAGGACTGTGTCTTGTGATTTGAGTGCCAGCTCACCCACAGTACAATAGAACACCAGGTAGACTTCTAAAATTTTTGACTCTAGTCCCTGACTCTTGGTTGGCACCTCTGGACTCATCCAGGGCCTGCAGGACCTTGCTGCCCCAAAGGAAAGGACACAGGCCTGGCCGGCTTTGCCACCTGCTGATTATACAGCTCTAGGGCCTTGAGTGAACATAGGCAGTAGCCAGGGAGTGGTTACAGTTGACCTTGGGCAAGATCCAGTGCTGTGCTTGCTTCAGGTCAGCAGTCATAGTGGTGCAGTCATGGTGGTGGTGGCCACAGGGATGCTTGTGTCACTCCATTCCGAGCTTTAGGTGGCTCAGAACAAAGTGAAATACTCTGGAAGAAAGTAAAGGAAGAGAACAAGAGTCTCTCCTGGTAATCCAGAGAATTCTCCTGGATCTTGTCCAAGACCATCAAGGTGGTACCTCTATGAGTCTTCAAGAACCACAACATTACTGGGCTTGGGGTACTCCCTAAAGCGATGCAGCTTAGATCACAACACCCAGGTCATTTCAAATATCTGGAAAGCCTTCCCAAGAAGGATAGATACAAATAAGCCCAGGCAGTGAAGACTACAATAAATAGCTCTTCAATGCCCAGACACTGAAGAACATCTAATAATATTATCACCATCTAGGAAAACATGACCTCACCAGATGAACTAAATTAGGCACCAGGTACCAATCCTGGAGAAAGAGATACGTGACCTTAAAGATGGAGAATTTAAAATAGCTGTGTTGAGGAAACTCTAAGAAATTCAAGATAACGCATAGAAGGAATTCAGAATTCTATCAGATAAATTTAACAGACTAAAATAATTTTTAAAAATCAAGCAGAAATTCTTGAGCTGAAAAATGCAGTTGGCAGTCGAGTGAGGTGGCTCACACCTGTAATCCCAGCACTTTGGGAGGCTGAGGCGGGCAGATCACCTGAGGTCAGGAGTTCGAGACCAACCTGGCCAACATGGTGAAACCTCGTCTCTACTAAAATACAAAAATTAGCTGGGTGTGGTGGTGGGCACCTATAATCCCAGCTACTTGGGAGGCTGAAGCAGGAGAATCGCTTAAACCCAGGAGATGGAGGTTGCAGTGAGCCAGGGTCATGCCATTGCACTCCTGCCTGGGTAAAAACAGTGAAATTCTGGCAAAAAAAAAAAAAAAAAATGCAGTTGGCATACTGAAGAATTCATCAGGGCCCTTTAGCAGCATTGATCAAGAAGAAGAAAGTGAGCTGGAAGACAGTTTATTTGAAAATACACAGAAGAGACAAAACAAAAAATAAAAACATACTACAGGATCTAACAAATAGCTTAAAAGGGCAAATCTAAGTGTTATTGGCCTTAAAGAGGAAGTAGAGAAGAGATAGGGGTAGAAACTTTATTCAAAAGGGATAACAGAGAACTTCCCAAACCTAGAGAAAGATATCAATATCCAAGTAGAAGAAGGTTATAGAACACCAAGCACATTTAACCCAAAGAATGCCAAATCAAGACATTTAATAATCAAACTCCCAAAGGTCAAAGATAAAGAAAGGACCCTAAAAGCAGCAAGAGAAAAGAAACAGATAATAAACATTGGAGCTCCAATACATTTAGCAGCAGATTTTTCAGTGGCCAGGAAATAGTGGCATGACGTATTTGAAGTGATGAAGGAAAAAATCTTTTACCCTAGAATAGTATATTCAGCAAAAATATTCTTCAAACATGAAGGAGAAATAAAGACTTTCCCAGACAAATAAAAGCTGAGGGATTTCATCAACACCACACCTGTTCTACAAGAAATGCTAAAGGGGGTACTTCAATCAGGCCATTAATGAGCAATAAGTGATCACCCAAAGGTACAAAACTCACCGGTAATAGTACACAGAATATTATAACGCTGTAACTGTGTAAACTACTCATCTTAAGTAGAAAGACTAAATGATGAACGAGGCTGGGTGCAGTCGGTGGCTCACACCTGCAATCCCAGCACTTTGGGAGGCTGAGGTGGGCGGATGACTTGAGGTTGGGAGTTCAAGACCAGCCTGGCCAACATGGCAAAACCCCATCTCTATAAAAAATACAAAAATCAGTTGGGTGTGGGGCTGGGCACCTGTAATTCCAGCTACTCAGGAGGATGAGGCAGGAGAATTACTTGAACCTGAGAGGTGGAGGTTGCAGTGAGCAGAGATTGCACCACCGCACTCCAGCCTGAGCAACAGAGTGAGACTCAGTCTCAAAAAAAAAAAAAAAAAAAAAGATGAGTCAATCAAAAATAACTATAACAACTTTCAAGATATAGTTGGTACAATAAGACATAAATAGAAACAATAAAAAGTTAAGAAGCAAAGGGATGAAGTTAAGGCATAGAGTTTTTATTTGCTTTCTTTTTGATTGTTTATGCAAACAGTGTTAACTTGTTATCAGGTTAAAATGATGGGTCACAAGATAGTATTTGCAAGCCTCATGGTAACCTCAAACCAAAAAACATACAATGAAGACACAAAAAAATAAAAAACAAGAAACTAAATCATATCACCAGAGAAAATCATCGTAACTAAAGGAGGACAAGAAGGAAAGAAGAAAGACTGACTAGGCTTAAAAAGAGAAAAATACAAAAGAAGGAAGAAAAAAACACAAAACAACCAGAAAACAAATAACAAAATGGCAGGAGTAAGTCCTTACTTATCAATAATAATATTAAATGTAAATGGACTAAACTCTCAAGTAAAAGGCATAGAGTGGCTGAACAGATGAATAAACAAGACCCATTGATTTATTTCTATAAAAAACACACTTCATCTGTAAAGACCCACATAGGCTGAAAATAAAGGGATGGAAAAAGATATTCCATGCCAATGAAAACCAAAAAGGAGCAGGAGTCGCTATATTTATGTCAAATAAATAGATTTCAAGACCAAAACTATAAGAAGAGGCAAAGAAGTTACTATATAATGATAAATGGGTCAATCCAGCAAGAGAATATAACAATTTTAAATATATATGCACCCAACCGTGGATCACCCACATATATAAAGCAAATATTATTGGAGATAAAGAGAGAGATAGGCCTTGATACAATAATAGCTGGAGACTTCAGCCCCCCACTTTCAACATTGGACAGGTCTTCCAGACAGAAAATCAACAAAGAGGGCTGGGCGCGGTGGCTCAAGCCTGTAATCCCAGCACTTTGGGAGGCTGAGACGGGTGGATCACAAGGTCAGGAGATTGAGACCATCCTGGCTAACACGGTGAAACCCCGTCTCTACTTAAAAAATACGAAAAACTAGCCGGCGGGGGTGGCGGGCGCCTGTAGTCCCAGCTACTTGGGAGGCTGAGGCAGGAGAATGGCGTAAACCCGGGAGGTGGAGCTTGCAGTGAGCTGAGATCCGGCCACTGCACTCCAGCCTGGGTGACAGAGCAAGACTCCGTCTCAAAAAATAAAAAAAATAAAAAAATAAATAAAACATTCAAATAAATTTAAGCATCTTCTCTGACCACGGCGGAATAAAACTAGAAATTAATAGCATGAGGAACCTTGGAAACTATGCAAATACATATAAATTAAACAATATGCTCCTGAACAACCAGTGGGTCAATGAAAAATTTTAGAAGGAAATTGAAAAGCTTCTTGAAACAAATGATTATGGAAACACACATAGCAAAACATAGGTTACAGCAAAAGCAGTACTAAGAGGGAATTTATAGCTACAAGTGCCTACATCAAAAAAGAGGAAGACTGATTCTCTTTCTTTCTTTCTTTCTCTTTCTTCCTTCCTTCCTTCCTTCCTTCCTTTTCTCTTTCTTTCTTTCTTTCTTTCTTTCTTTCTTTCTTTCTTTCTTTCTTTCTTTCTTTCTTTCTTTCTTTCTTTCTTTCTTTCTTTCTTTCTTTCTTTCTTTCTTTCTTCTTTTTTCTTTTTGAGACAGAGTCTCCCTCTGTCACCTGTCACCTGGGCTGGAGTGCAGTGGCACAATCACAGCTCACTGCAGCTGAGACCTTCCAGGCTCAGGTGATCCTCCCACTTCAGCCCCCTCAAGGAGCTGGGACTACAGGTGTGTGCCACCACACCCGCTAATTTTTTTATAGAGATAGGGCTTTGCCATGTTTCCAAGGCTGATCTCAAACTCCTGAGCTCAAGTGACCTGCCTACCTCTGCCTCCCAAAGTGCTGGGATTACATGCATGAGCCACCCAGCACTTCGGGAAAACTTCACATAAACAATCTGACAATGCATCTTAAAGAACCAGAAGGTGGCAGGGGGTGAGGTAGGCTAAGAAAATAAAAAAAGAACTAGAAGAGCAAGAGCAAACCAAACCTAAAATTGGTAGAAGAAAAGAAATAATAAAGATCACAGCAGAAAGAAATAAAATTGAAATAAAAAATACAAAGGATCAATGAAACAAAAAGTTGTTGTTTTGAAAAGTTAAACCAGGCTGGGCACGGTGACTCATGCCTGTAATCCCAGCACTTTGGGAGACCGAGGCAAGTGGATCACCTGAGGTCAGGAGTTCGAGACCAGCTTCCGTGATGTGCTTATTTCACATTGCATGCTTGTATCAAAACATATCATGTACCCCATAAGTATATACACCTATTATGTACCCACAAAAATTAAACATAATTTCTGAAACTGGCTTTTCTTTTTTTGCTTGTTGTTGTTTTTGCTGCAAGTGTTTAGCACTGAAGAGTACAATGACTATTGGTACAGTTTGGCATCACTGCCTTAATTCATGCTAAGGTGTCAGCAGAAAACTGCTGATCAGTAAAAACAACCGTTGCTTGTGCATTGTCAGTGCCATTGTCAATACAATGAGAAAGCAAAATGACATATTACTATGAAAATAGTTTTTTTCTCTCAGACACCTTGAAAGGGTTTTAGGACCCTAGAAGTCCACAGACCACACTTTTGAACATTGCTGCTCTACATGAACCTCCATTACTCCTCTACCCCAAAACTACTGCCTATGCCCCTAAAAAACTTTCCAAACCAAGCAACATATTGTGTTCCTTAGATGTTAGATGTTCCTAACATGTTAGATGTTAATCTAAATCTTCCACCTCCTCTAAATCAGTCATTTACAGGAGGTGGAAGCTGCTAGTGCCATGTTAGATCTATGCTGTAGAAAAATCAGTCATTTTTCTACAGCATAGCTCTCTCATCCCCTTGCTTCAAAATCTCCAAACAGGTCCAAGTTTATGTAACAATTTAGTAGAAGATGAAGATTGCATTTTAAATCAGTAAGGAAAGCATAGATTATTAAATGGTGTGAGGAAAATTGGGTAAACATTGGGAAAAATTGTATTACCTTCTAGTATATATCAAAATAAGTCTAAATGATTGTTGATTTAATTACTAAAAATTAAACCATAGATGAGTTAGGAATAAAGATAATATGTATCTGAGTACAGGATGGGAAGTCTACTTAAACACATAAATCCATGCATTTCTGGTCAATTGATATTTGACAAAGGTGCCAAGAACACACAATGGAGAAAGAATAATTTCTTCAATAAATGATGGGAACACTGGATATCCACATGCAGAAGAATGAAATTAGGCCCTTATACCATATACAAAAATTAACTAAAAATAGATTAAAGACCTCAATATTTGCAAACCATACATCAAATAAGGGGTTAATATCCAAAATATATAAGGAACTCAAACAACTTAGTAAAAAGAAATCAACCCAATTAACAAATGGAGAGAAAAATTAGCTGAATGTGGTGGCGTACACCTCTAGTTTCAGCTACCTGGGAGGCTAAGGTGGGAGGATTATTTGAGCCCAGGAGGTTAAGGCTGCAATGAGCCATGATCGTGCCACTGCACTCCAGCCTGGGCAACAGAGTGAGATCCTGTCTCAAAAAATAATAATAATAATAAATAAATAATGTGCCAAAGACCTAAATAGACACTTCTCAAAAGAAGACATACCAACAGATGTGACCAACAGATATATGAAAATGGCCAACAGAGATATGAAAATATGTTCAGTATCTTTAATCATAAGGGGAATGCAAATTAAAACCACACTAAGATGTCACCTAACACTTGTTAGAATGACTACTATAAAAAAGATCAAAGATAACAAGTTTTGTGAAGAAAGGAGAACCTATGTACACTGTTGGTGGGAATATAAATTGGTACAGCCATTATGGCAAATAGTCGGAAGGTTCCTCAAAAAATTAAAAATAGAACTGCTATGTGATCCAGCAATCCCAGTTCTGGATATACATCTACAAAAAAATGAAATCAGTATGTTTGTACTACAATGTTCATTGCATCAGTCAAGATGTAAAATCAACCTATGTGTCCACCAACAGATGAATGAATAAAGAAACAAATACATATCACATTATACAGAGACACACACACATACACACCCATACATACATATATAATGGAATACTATTCAGCCTTATAAAGAAGGAAATCTTGTCATTTGTGACAACATGGATAAATCAGAACCTGGAGGACATTATACCAAATGAAATAGACCAGGCCCAAAAAAACAAATTCTGCATGATCTCACTTATATACAGAATCTTAAAAAGAACTGAGAGACAGAGGGAGAGAATGGTTGCCAGGGATTGGAAGGGAGGGGAGGAGGAGATGGGGAAATGTTGATCAGAGGGTGGTATGGTTTGGCTGTGTCCCCACCCAAATCTCAACTTGAATTGTATCTTCCAGAATTCCCACGTGTTGTGGGAGGGACCCAGGGGGAGGTAATTGAATCATGGGGGCCAGTCTTTCCCATGCTATTTTCATGATAGTAAATAAGTCTCATGAGATCTGTTGGTTTTATCAGGGGTTTCCGCTTTTGCTTCTTCCTCATTTTCTCTTGCTGCTGCCACGTAAGAAGTGCCTTTCAACCCCTGCCATGATTCTGAGGCCTCCCCAGTCATGTGGAACTGTAAGTCCAATTAAACCTCTTTTTATTACCAGTCTCAGGTATGTCTTTATCAGCAGCATGAAAACAGACTAATAGAGAAGATATAAAGTTTCAGAATGAATAAGTTTCTGAGATCTATTGTATGGCATAGTGACTGTAGTTAATAATTCAAGGTATACTTGAAAACTGCTAAGAGAGTAGACCTTAAATGTTCTCAGCACACACAAAAAATAAGTATGTCAGGTGATTAATATGGTAATTGGCTTAATTTAATCATTTCACAATTAAACATATATTAAAACATCTTATCCTTTACTATAAATATATACAATTTTTATTAACTATACATTATTGAAGCTGAGGGAAAAAAAAAATTTGAAACTGGAATCTAATGGAATAATTGATTTTTTTTTTTTTTTTTTTTTTTTTGAGACAGAGTCTCCCTTTGTCACCCAGGCTGGAGTTCAGTGGCCCAATCTTGGCTCACTGCAACCTCTGCCTCTGGGGTTCATGCAATTCTCCTGCCTCAGCCTCCCAAGTAGCTGTGATTAAAGGTGTGTACCACCATGCCTGGCTCACTGTTTACTTTTTTTTTTTTAGTACAGACAGCGTTTCACCATGTTGGCCAGGCTGGTCTCAAACTCCTGACCTCAAGTGACCCACCTGCCTCAGCCTCCCAAAGTTCTGGGATTATGGGTGTGACCCACCACACCAGCCTATAATTGATAATTTTTTAAAAGCTCTGTAAAACATTAAAAGGACCCAGTGCTTTGGTAGGCCAAGGCAGGACAACATAGCAAGACCCTGTCTCTACTAAAACTTTAAAATTTTTAGAAAATTAACTGGGTGTGGTGGTGCATGCCTATAGTCCCAGCTACTTAGGAGGCTGAGGCTGCATGGTGTTGGGGTCCGCATGTTTCCTAAACAAGGGAATGAACACACAAGACAACACATGACAAGACAAACATGGCAGCCGCCCCAAATGGCACGCTCTGCTTTATTTTATACAGTCGTTTGTGGAATGTTGCCAAGTCACAAGACACATTGTTGTTTTTCTGACCTTTCCCTGACTTTCTGGATTTTCAAGATGTTTACACATAAACAAGCCCCCAGGGTCTGCTGTTTGCAGCTGGCTCCTTTGTCCTCCCTGTTTGCAGGGAAGGAATGCTTCGTTTGCAAGAGCAGGACTTATCGGGAATGTCTCGTTTGCGAGCTCGTAGTCCTCTACAGCATGGTCACTTGAACCCAGGAGTTTGAGGCCGCAGTGAGGTAGGATCACATGCACTGTTCTCCAGTCTGGGTAACAGAGCAAGAAGGATTCCTATCTTGATTTAAAAAGAAAAAAATTTTTTTTAATTAAAAGGTAAATTGAAACTGGAAAAAAAAGTCGCAATATATATAATAGACCAAAATTTAATGTTTTTAATATTTGCAGTCTGCTATAGTTTGGATGTTTGTTTACTCCAACCCTCATGTTGAAATTTGATCTCCAAAGCTAAAGGTGGGGTCCAATGGGAGATGTTTGGGTCACACAGGTCGACCCCTCATGAAGAGATTCTTGTCCTCCCTTGGGAGGAGTCAGTTCTCACTCTTTGAGTTCCTGAGAAAGCTAGTTGTTAGAAAGAGCCTGGCCTCTGTCCTCTCTTCTCTTGCTTTCTGTCTTGGCATGTGATTTCTGCACACACAGGCTCCCCTTTGCCTTCCATCATGAGAGGAAACAACCTGAGCCCCTCACTAGATGCTGATGCCAGGTCTTGAACTTTCCAGTCATCAGAATCATGAGCCAAATAAACCTTTAATCTTTGTAAATTACCCAGCGTCTGGTGCTCCTACATAGCAACATGAAAGTTCCTGAGACAAATTAGAGAAAGAGATAGCCAAAATGTTTGACTAGATAATTTACATGATAATGCACGTTGCTAATACACGTCCCTTTTCATGTTCAATCTTTCTTGTAATGAAATAAATGTAATTAAAATAACATTTTTATCCTACCAAACTAGCAAAGAGAGAAAAAAACCAATATTGCTGAGGGATCAGCTACCCCAGTTCCCTGCTGGAGTCTAATTCCCCTCCCAAAAAAGTAGGCTGACTATAGTGACTTGCTTGATCAATAAGACAAAGCAAAAATGATGTCTTAAAATGTCCATAGCCAGCTTTTAACAAGCCTATAGCTTCTGCCTGGACTGTTTGCTCTTGGAACACTCTCTGTCCTTCAGAACCCAGCCACCATGTGTGAAAAGCCCAAGTCACATGGAGTGGGCAAATGGCCAGAAGGAAACATCTGCTTCCTATGTGGGTCAAATTAGCATCCTCAGCTAAAGAAGTGTGTGTTCTTTCTTAGATGTCTTAGCCGTTCAGGGTAAATGGACCTGAAATATCTCAGGAGGCAGCGAAGCCACATGTATTATCCATTCTCAGGCTGTCTGGGTTGGTAGTGGTGGTTTGTCTATATCAATCAGTCCATAAAAATAAAAAATGACAGCCAACAGAATAACAGAGAATGACACCTACGGAAATAGAAAAGAGGAAGAAAAAATGAATTATACTTCTCTTTTGGAGGTCTCCTGTGAGAACAAAGCTGGGATTGATATTTTTCTGAGGCCAACTGATTATGGCCATCAAAATTCCAAGTCATGAGAGGCACACAGTTTTGGCTATTCAGCATTAAACAGTAAGTTATCCTAAACAAAAACATCTCCAGGCAAAGAGAAGAGAAATCAAGTACTGTGCTTTCAGTAGCTGTGGATTTGCTAAGTTGTTCCTAGAGCAGCATCACGTTGCAAAAGAAGCAGTTTTTCAGGAATCAAGAGAACTAGGTTCAAGTTATTGCCAGAGAGGCAGAGAGGCCTCTACAGCTGATGAGAAATCAGTTCAAGTTCTGGCTATGCCCGCTACTCTCTTTACAACCTTGGAAAAAGTCAACCATCTAAATCTCTGCTTCCGTACCTGTAGAATGGGGATAAAAATACCTGCCTCATCATGTTGTTTGTGAGGATAAAATGAGATAATGCATGCACCATGCTCAGCATGTGCCTTACTCACATAGTAAGTGTCCCAAAATGGTGGGTCATTTTCTTACTATTGTTGCCGGTGATTTGCTGTTTGATGGTGGGCAAATTGCTTAGCTCCTGGCTACACTGGAAAGGACGTTGCTTCCTCATCTACCTCCCAGAGTTAGTGTGGAGGTCAAATGAGAAAATGAATTGAAGGAAAGCAATGTGGTGTGGTGTTCGGTGGGAGGCATCCAAGCTGAACCTCAGGAAACAGAGGTTACACCATGGGGACAGGTCACTGAGGACCCAGAGGCAAGTGAGCAGGTGGAAAATAAGAGCACACACATAACACAGCCAGGAGCCTTTGAACACCCTTCTGGTTTCAGGAGCTTTATATGCCTTGATTTCAGTTAATTTCCACAACCACAGTGTCATGCAAATATTGTTACTCAAATGAGAAAACTGAGACTCAGCAAAGTTAAATAGCTGTGCCAAGGTCACACTGTTTGTAGATGTCACAACAGGTGCTCCGTGTCTGCAGCTGGGAGAGGATGTGATGCTGCAGGTCTCTTGTCCTGCCAGAGGGTATCCTGGGCAAACCTGCAAAGGGAGGCTGCTTCCAGCTGGAGAAGAATGGTGCACTCAGAGCCCACTCTGCTCTGGTACAGGAGCTGATCCACGGGGATCCCACAGCCAGCACAATGGACTCTCTGGCTGAGCCGCCCATGACCACCAGGGGGCCTTCACGGAACCTCTGCAAATAAGAACAAACTTGATTCCCAGGACTGGCTTGCATCTGAAGATGGCTTTAAGCCCAATGGTCAAATATGTCACTTTTACCAGTTCTGAGGACAAAGGCAGCACCTACACCCTCCCACTCACCTTTACTAGCTCCAGCTGCCTCCCTCCCAGTTCTACCACTTGGCACAAGAAGAAGGAAAGAAAGAGTTCCCTACAACCCATTCCCAGACAGCTATTTCTACCTGCTGGATTACAACTTTCTCTTTCTCTTTCTATCTCTTTCTCTTTCTTTCTCTTTCTCTTTCTCTTTCTCTGTCTCTCTCTCTCTTCTCTCTCTCTCACACACACACACATACACATACACCCGTTATGAATAGTGTCCATAAAAGACACCAGATAATTTTCATCCTATGTAACTGTATTCTTGCAGGTTTATAAGAAAAAGCTCAGATCGTATCACCCTCTCCATTTTCTAGTTGCTATAAAATGGCATTTGCAGCACTCTTGACAAGATACATCTCAGCTGGGTGCGGTGGCTCATGCCTGTAATTCCAGCATTTTGGGAGACTGAGGTGGGTGTATCACTTGAGGTCAGGAGTTCAAGACCAGCCTGGCCAATATGGTGAAACCCTGTTTCTACTAAAAATAAAATATTAGCCGGGCATGGTGGCATGTGCCTGCAACCCCAGCTATTTGGGAGGCTGAGGCAGGAGAATCACTTGAACACAGAAGGCAGAGGTTACAGTGAGCCAAGATCGTGCCACTGCACTCCACTCCAGGCTGGGCAACAGAGCGAGACTGTGTCTCAAAAAAAAAAAAAAAAAAAAGATACTCTCATCTTCAAACATTTCCTGAATGCTGCTAAGGAAATGATAAACATCGATCATAGCTGATAAACATCTATGTGATAAACATCTTTGCAACCATCTGTCTCTAACATAAGATCACATAAGGCCATTGTAATAGGTCCAAAGTGCATTAATCTATTGAAATGAAATCATTCATGCATGTGTTACAGTTAGATAGATTCAGTTGTGCCAACAGAGAATTTCCTGATTTCTCCAGAGAGAATCATCTAAAACCATGGTTTTCAGCCTTGGCTGCACAATGGAATCACCTAGAAAACTTTAGAAAAACTGATGCCTGGGTCCCGTTCCAAGTTTCTGATTTAATTGGTCTGAGATGTGGCCTGGGCACCAGATAACCTAATGTGCAGCCAAGCTTGAGAACCACAGATCTAAAAGATGAGGGAAATTGGGCTCAAGGGCAATGATTAAAGAGCCGGGTCTGGACACTCCAGAGGAAGGAAGGTGAAAAGTGCTCTTAAGTGTGTTCAATTGACTTTCGGTTACCCATACTAATTGAAGAGAAGACTGTCACAGACAACTGTAAGATCTTAAACTTGAAAGTTCTTTTATAGTGGAAAGCATTTGATCTTATTTAAACCTCACCACAAGCCTGGGCGGTAGAAAGATATCTATGCTTCTCTAATAGATAAGGAACAGGAGCCTCAAGAGAGTGAATGATTTGCAAAGATGTAAGTGGCAGAATAATTTCATCAGAACTATAATCCGGAATGTTCAATAGCCTCAAAATTCAAACAATTTTATCTAGACTGTTAATTTCCTTTTGTTCCCCTGAGTAAGGGCAAAATCTGCTCATGAGTAAAAAAACCAAAAACCCACCAAACAACAACAAAAACAGGAAGCCTTTAAAGACAAGATGGAGTGGCAGAGAAGAAAACAAACAAACAAACAAACAAATGAAAAGTTTCTCAGAAAGCAACAATAGTGAGCTGACTTCATAGTAGGGACAATGAATGGCTGTCATTTCTTCCTGTATATATCTACAACTGGGCAGAAGGTTGATATGGCAAAGGACGGCTAGACAAAGAAACTTTCTCATTTTCCCACCCATGAGACCTTCAGTTGGAACCTTATTTGTTGTCTTTGAAGCAAGAATAAAGGTAGGATGGAAGCTTCTGCAAATTACTTTGATATGAGATTAAAGGTAATTTTAAGGTCTTTGGAAGAACTGAGATGATATTACAGCAGTCAGTGATAAGGAAAACCATTTTAATATTAAGCTATTCAGATTTTCAAAGAGTACATCTTTTGACCCTTTGAGATTTCAGGTTGCTCTCTTATTCAGAGCTTTGGGAGCTGATTTCGGGGTCGTCGGGGGCATCTCATATATTTTCCCATCCACCTTCTTGTAGCAACAACACCCCCTTTTCACTTCATGTGGTCCTAGTGGGGCTGTGATCTGGTGCCCCAAGTTCCCAGAGGGGCACATGATCCAGGCTAGATCACTCTTAGCACCTCATTCCCCAGCAATAGTAACTGGTCCAAGGGTGGTAGACATCCCACGTAGGGGGAATCAAGGTGTATGTTGGTTACAGATCAGTTACTCCAACATCTGCAAAGATAAATTTCAAATCTCAGTGGTTTAACAAATAGAAGTATATTTGTAGTTCACATAAGTCCAATATGGCCTTCCATATGGTCATTCAGGGACTCAGGCCCCTTTCATCTTGTGACTACCCTCTCTTCTTGGGTATCAGAATCCAGCATGATGGGGAAAGAGGACAGAGAATCACTTTTGGAAGGTTTTTAATGGGCCAAACTGGAATAGAGGCTTTCACATCTGCTCATATTCTATTGGCCAAACTTGGTCACATGGCTACTGCCAAGGAAAGGGAGGCTGAACTCTAGTTGTGAGTTCAGCAGAATGAAGAAGCGGGTTTGGTGACTAGCTCACCAGGCTCTGCCACAGGGTCTTCCTCTGGGATTAGTATATGGGTGTTGGGAGTGCTAAACTAGGGACATGTCAGCCTGAACTTCCATCAGCCATCTTTTCTAGTTGCAGGGAGGGATATGATCACACTAAAAGAGGTGATTAAGTGTCAACCACCACACAGAAGAAGGCAGAGCTAAGACGTGGAAAAAAAAGAGAGGAAGAAGGGGAAGAAGAGAAGAGAGACTGAGAGAAGAAGGAAAAGAGGAGGAGGAAGAGGAGAGAGAGCACATTCCATTGCGCTCAGATTTGGTCAGTAACAACCCTGAACTTCCCAATTATGGGTGCCATCAGGACCAGCTAGATAACTTGCAGCTACATAAGGGCAAAATTAAATTTGGAGACCTTTATTAAAAAATCATTAATAATTTCAAGACAACAAGAGTCTTATCTAGCTGGCAGGCTTATGGGTAACCATACCCCTGACCCGTCTCCTTTATAATTATTACACATGGAGTCGTTCAGTACATACTTGATGAGCAAAGGAATGCATTCTTAGGTTTTTGACTACTGTGTGAGTGACATATCTTGAGTTACACAAACTGAAATGAGACATGAGCACCGTAGTGCCTCAAAGATTTTATAATGAATGATATAGATGTATCGTAATTGCCTCAGTGTTCACTCACCTCTTCACTCTGCCTCTGTCCTAGATAAGCTCTCTATGTCGGTGTCCCTATGCACCCATCTGTTAAGCGCATTTGTAAAGTACCTACTGTGTGCCCAGAAGATGGGGACACAGAAGTAAAAGACCTGCTTCCTCCACTTAAGGATTTCACAAACTACTGGAGGCGGGGGAACAGCAAAGTGGGAGGAAGAAGCAATAGCAAAAGCATGTGCATTTACATCACTTTGTGATAAGTACAGTGATAGAGTATTTGGGGGCTGTTCCGAGAACACAGAAGGATCTATAATGTTGACAGCATGTGGAAGGAACTCTGGCTTCCAGTTCTAGGCAGCCATATGATGCCCAGTCTGAAACAAAACATAATGTACCTCAATCCCTAATCCAGATCAAGTGAGATAATATGAGTGAAAGCGCTTTGTAAACTGTAAAGGGTCATTCAAATGTTAATAAAAGAGTTTCTTGATGACAAAGTCTTTTCTGTCCATAGCAATGTTATTGGGCTGGCTTATTTGGATAAAGTACACATTTCCCCTGTTCCTTTTGCAGTTTGGAGCCTTTTTTTTTTTTCCTAGTGGTTTGATTTCTTTTCTACTAAGGAGAGGCTAACTTTAACTGTATCCCCCTTTGCCCTGGATTTGCCTATGGCCCTGACCAGGTGCCAGAAGTGGCTTTGAAGCAGTTAGCGGCAGTGCTCAGTTCACACAGAGAGGAACAACTTGTTACTGGAATGTAATTTTCCCTGAATCAAATCCTAGCTGAGACGGGAGACTGAGCTGGAAAACTTCCAAGTTTTACTGCAGAGCTTTAAGAATATTGTGTTTGTTCCAACAAGGGAATTGTAACTGGAATGCAATACAATAAAATGTTAAAGAAAACACTTTCCAACCTCTATTGGCTTGTGAACAGCTTTTGCAGTTATATAAAAACTTGCACATTTTTAGAAACTTAAATTATTATTTTTACCTTGAATACAATAAAGAAATAATTTTTGTTTTTGTCTTTAGCACCTTAATATTATAATGCCAATATGACGCAATATGTAATAATATTTGTAAAGGGAAACAGATGTCAATTTCCCCTTTTAACAAATGAGTCAAGGTAATAAATCAAAATAATTGTCTAAAAATAATTTGTCAGCTGGGCGCGGTGGCTCACGCCTGTAATCCCAACACTTTGGGAGGCTGAGGCGGGTGGATCATGAGGTCAGGAGATCGAGACCATCCTGGCTAACATGGTGAAACCCTGTCTCTACTAAATATACAAAAAATTTAGCCGGGTGTGATGGCGAGTGCCTGTAGTCCCAGCTACTTGGGAGGCTGAGGCAGGAGAATGGTGTGAACCCGGGAGATGGAGCTTGCAGTGAGCAGAGATCGTGCCACTGCACTCCAGCCTGGGTGACAGAGTAAGACTCCGTCTCAAAAATAAATACATACATACATACATAAAATAAAAATAATTTGTCTATGAATAAATTTTGAAGTAACATTGTGTTTTGTTGGGAGACCATATGAATATTAAGACATAGACTGAAATTTATGTGATGAACAATGGCATCAAAAATAGACAAACTTTTTTCATTATCTGCTATTGGAATTCTTAAGATTTCCCCTGAGTTATTTTGATAAATGTTAGTGTTTTGTTCCTAAATGGCAAGAAAAAGGGAGAAGATTTTAGGTTGCTATTTGCAAGCAGGTCCTAGAAAATAAAACATATGATGTGACAAGGATTTTCATCAAATGAAAAGTCAGATTATATATAATTGTCACTATCAATTTTTTTTTTTTTTTTTTTTTTGAGATGGAGTCTGGCTGTGTCACCCAGCTGGAGTGCAGTGGTGCCATCTCAGCTCACTGCAACCTCCACTTCCTGGGTTCAAGTGGTTCTCCTGCCTCAGCCTCCCGAGTAGCTGGAATTACAGACATGTGTTTTCATGCCTGGATAATTTTTGTATTTTTAGTAGAGATAGGGTTTCACCATATTGGCCAGGCTGGTCTCAAACTCCTGACTTCACATGATCTGCCCCCCATGGCCTCCCAAAGTGCTGGGATTACAGGCGTGAGCCACCGTGCCTGGCCCACTATCAATTTTTAACATTACTTTTCAAAGTATGAAGGAATCTTGGTTCCAACTGTGGAAGAATTTTAATCAAATAATATGACAAGGATCTGAGTAAAGAGTATCATTAGGCTAATTTGCAGAATTTTTATCATTTATGTTCAGTCATTAGCTTGTTGCATGTTAACATGAGTGTTCCATAAGCACTCTATCTTTAAACAATGCTTCATTATGGAATTACATAGTATTATATGACCACTGTAAAACAAGCTGCAAATAAAATGTAATAAAATAACAACAACAACAAAAATAAAACAAACTGCAACTTTCTTCTCAATGTATGGGGCTTGATTAGATCCTTGTTCAAAGGAATAAACGGCAAGAATCATTTCTTGGGAACAGGGAAATGTGAATATGGACAGGGTGTTAGGTAATATTAAAGAATTACTGTTAATTTTGTTAGGAGTGATAATGGTAGTATAGTTATACAGGAAGAAGTTCTTATTCCTATGCAGTGCATACTGAAGTATTCAGGGGTAAAGTGTCACAACATCTTGGGATTTATCTTAAAATACTCCACATATGAAAATAAAGAAAATATGGCCAAATGTTAGTAACTATTAAACTTTCATGATAGATATATGGGGCTTCTTAAACTTTTCCCTCTACATTTTTGTGTGTTTGAAGATTTTCATAGTTAAGTTAAAAAAAAAAAATGTAGTCACAAAGTAGTACAAGCCTCCCTCCCATGCCCTCTAGTGGCTGGTGGTGGTGAGCTGGGTGCAAACAGGCTGGCTGCGGCAGTCTTGAACACACTCAACCTGTCCCCTCCAAAATACCGCCAGCCACTCATCAGATACTTACAAGGACACTCTCAAACTTTTTGTTCTTTTATTTGTGGTTATTGAGTTTTTAAAAATATAAATGGAAGCAGATCTCATTAGTCCCTTTAACAACCTGAATCCAGAGGAACAACTTCCGGACCCACATGAATTTGAGAGCCACCAGCTGGGATTGCCTGTAGTAGGACAACCAGTGTCTGGTGGGTTCTGTCCACATGCCTGTGACTGGAAGGGAAGGTTTTCATTGGCAGCCAGTTACTTAAGCTTAAAAAAGAACACCACATTGAAAACGTAAGGTCTTCCTTCTCTTTGGGGAGAATAGGTACATGTGAGGTGATAGGGAAGGAGAAAAATAGACATTCTCTTATCCAGCCTCCTTTGAATCTCTCTCCAGGTTAACCACTTCCTCTAAAACATTTGCTGACCCATATCCAGGGCACCGGGAAAGCTCACAATGTGGAGGCCTTTTTCTAATTCTCCCCCAGCACTTTTGCCCCTACCAGCTGAGCAGTCTGCTTACCCAGGGTCACTTCTGCTTGTTCCAAAACTTTTATGCCAGTTGTTATTATTGTTATGATTAAAGTGCAAACCAAGAAAACGTAAGTGTAGAACTCCCACCAGACAAAACATATAGGTCACAGAAAAGCACAGCTTGGACCTACATCAAAAGTTTGGCACCCAGGCACAGTGGCTCATGCCTGTAATCCCAGCACTTTGGGAGGCCACGGCGAGTGGATCACGAGGTCAGGAGTTTGAGACCAGCCTGGGCAACATAGTGAAACCCCATCTCTAATAAAAATACAAAAATTAGCTGGGCGTGGTGGTACACGCCTGTAGTCCCAGCTACTCAGGAGGCTGAGGCAGGAGAATCGCTTGAACCCGGGAGGCAGAGGTTGTGGTGAGCCGAGATCACGCCACTGCACTGCAGCCTGGGCAACAGAGTGCGACTCAGTCTCAAAAAAATAAATAAATAAATAAAAATAAAAATAATTTGGCAATCGAGTGAACTTTTTTATGTCTTCAAATAAAATATGTAAGATGTTTAAGATACCTATTTTAAGTGATTCTCACATCTACCAATTAAATTAATAAGCCAATCAACTGTTTCTTCTTGATAGTGTTAGATCAGAGGTTTTCCACCATCCTATGATTCTCCGTCCAGATTCAAGTGAAAATCAAAAAAAACTTCAAAAGGGAAGTTCAAAACCAAATCATTCAAACAAACTTTGTTTCCACTGAGGGAATACACAGATTCCCCCCCCCCCCCCAATTGATTCTATCTCCTCCTAGCATTTTATTGAGGCTACTATTAAGGTCCACTTGCATTTTCCGCATGTGCACTGGTAGTTGAGGGTAGACACTTTCCCCACCCATCCCCCTCACACCCCACTTCAACCCCAGAGTGTGTGGGAAGGCCTCCTGGCCTTCCAGATTTTCCATGGGTGATCCACACATTGGGTAATCCACATACCCATCATCAAGGCCTAACCGTGTTAGAAAATGGAAGGACAATGAAGTCTGCAGGAAGCTCTTCTAGAACATTTCACTCAGCTGCCTCAAGGTCAGTCAGGGGTTTGGGCATCGCTTTCTGGAGAAAGCCAGAGAGCAGGTGTGACCAGCTGCAGAAAGGGGCACCCTGGAATTGACAAGCCTGGGCTCTTTAGAGGAGCATCTGAAGACCTTGGAGCTTAGCCTCTGAAAGAAGCTGTTCGGGACTGGCCACAGACCATGTGATGACATTGTGGCGTGGGGTAATGAGTAACCTACCTCCACCCCTAGCTACACCTCTTGGAGAGCAGCTGAGATTCTCATCCCAGTGCCAAGGTAAGAGATGGATCAGGCCACAGGTAGGTAGAGATGTAGCCTTTGGATCTGTCCCTTCATAGCCCAGGATTCCAAACTCAAGAACAGACATTATTTTTGCAGGAACAATCTCACTGTTCATGAGCAGCTGGCTGCAGTTAAAGGCAAAACAAGTGTCCCTGTCTGAGCCTCAAGTTCCACATTTACTAGCTGAAAAGAGTGGATCTAATTGTCTCTCTGGTCCCTTCCAGCTGTGCCTGCCCATAAGGCTGTGACCCGTCTGCAGTGGTGAGCTCAGCCAGTCACTAGCAAGAATGGATACCATCCAACAGGTCCCTTAGCACTGGGGATGGGGGTAGGGGAGTGAATGGGACATCCCTGAAATTGGGGTGAGAATCTAGGTCTTGCAAAAAGGCAGGGCAACTGTCCCCTTTTAGACAGAAGCAGGAGATGAGGATGGGGCAATGGTCTGTCTTTCAAAACCTTGAATCCGCCAGTTAGGGAAGGGGCTGCTCCCGCAGACTCGCGCAGGAGAGGGCAAAGGCGGTGCGGCTCTACGACCTAACTCGGCTTTGTGGCCAGAGGAAGAAGATGGAGCTTCATTTTACAGCAGCGTCTTGGGATGCAGCCGCCTCTTGGGTCTTCTCTTCAGGGCTAGGTGAGGAGGTTCCAGGGCCCGGCGCTCCAGTCACCGGCCTATCATTCCCCCTGCAGACGGCTCCGCTTCTGGGCAGGGGAGCGGCCGCGGTCAGTTGGCTTTGGGCGCCCGGAATTCGGGCATGCTCCAGGACCGCAGTGGCGGCGGCGCGTCCCGCTCCACGTCCTCGGAGATGGTCCTGATGTCGCTGGTGAAGGGGGAGATGCGCGCGCGGGTCTTGAAGGTGGCCAGGCTGCCGCGGGGCCGCAGGCTCCACTGGCGCGTCAGCTTGTGGGCCTCCTCTTCCTGCTTCATCCTCTCCAGAACCTCCTGCAGCACCGAGCGGAAAATCTGGGACACCTCCTGCACCTCGGGCTCCTGCTCCGCCAACAGCTGCCGGAACCTGGGCGGGAGGGGAGGGCGCTGGGGCCATTCATCCACAACAGCGGGCCTGGCACCCCGGGGCGTCTAACCCCGAGGGGCTGCCCGTGCATCCTCGTGGCCAGTTAGTCCACTCTACCCTGCTCCTGAAGCGAATCAGGAACCACCCCACGTTGCTACTGATTCAACTAATCCTGAGTTCAAATCTCAGCTCTGCCACCTCTGGCCTCCATTGGCCTTAGCCTCCTCGTCTGTAATCTGAGATGACAGCTGCCTTTTTGTGAGCTATAATGAACTAAGGTATGTAAAGATCCTGACACTTACCTAAGGTTGTTGATGATACAGCATTAAGGGGAGCCCTTTGCAGTGCCAGCCTTACTGATGGGAGGCCTTCTGGCTAAGCCGCTCCTGTCTCTTCTCCACCCCCTGGCCAGCATGATCTTTCTGAAACCTATATCTGATTATGTCACTGCCCCTGTGATATTCCTTCCAGGTGCGCTGTTTGCCATGCACAGGGGTCCCCTGATACTTCCCTGGAAGACTCTGCACATCAGCTGGGAAGAATCACTTGTGGCCCCGACATGTCCCAGGTTCTCCCAAGGCCCGGTGTGGTTTCCCAAGCTGTTTACTCTGCCTAGGCTATCTTTGCTTAGAGCTCACAAGTTAATGCTAGCAAGTCTATTTAATACCAGGTTTCCTCCACCAGATTGAGAGTCAGGACTTCTCAGCAGTGACATGAGACCGGAAATGAGACAGGACAATCATGACCTGTGTGCACTCAGTCTTCCCCCTCACTTTTGAGGTTTCATTTGCCAGTCCAGGTGCCCTTTTCAGCAGCTCCACCCCATGACCCACCCCTGTCCCCAGGTGCTTCTGGAATAGATACGCTTTGGGAGGCTTCTGCAGTCCAGATTCAGAAAGCTGGGGGAGGGTAAGGTTCTCCACCTGGAGGAAAAAAGGGGAGGGGTGGTAAAAGCTCTACAGAAACCAAGGAGTGTGAACGGGGCTGAAGAAGGTGAATGGGGCTGAAGGAGAGAGCTTTTAAAGAGAATTTCAAAGAAAAAGGTGTACAATAAATGCATATGTTAGTTAAAGGGATGGGTGAGGGAAGATTTTGGGAGACTAACAGGAATTTTAAGATGTTTTATTGTGGATTTATTTTCCTTTACAAAGAGAAATGTAGATAAAGAACTTGAGTTATTTTGAAATTACTCGATGATGCTTTGAGAACAGCACCGATTCTTCTGAGACAGGACCATGTGGTCACAGCTTCGGTAGGATTACATTTAAATTCAAGGAACATTGTGGCACCCAAGCTCTAAATGTGCAGTGCCCCAGAATTCTGTCTGAAACCTTCCTACACACTCTCACACACACACTCTCTCACACACACTCACACACACACTCTCACACACACACTCTCTCATACACACACTCACACACACACACACTCAAACACACACACTCATCTGTGGGCAGACTAGCATGAAAGCTAACAAGCTAGGATAATTAAGAATCTGATTTTGGAGAAATGTCTGGGAAAACTTCTCCAAGAAGGTAATATTGAAGGTAAACTGACGAAAGAAAAGAAGCCAGGTAAGTTAAAATCCAGGACAATAATAATCTGGGCAAGGAGAAGAGAAAACTCAAGGGTATTGTGTTCTCTTGAATCAAAACTCACACGCCTCCAGGAGCTGCCTCCTGCCTCCTGCTGGACCCCCAACCCTAGCCCAGTGTTTCATGGTTTCTTTCAGATTCCTTTTCCCCTCTTGCTCCTTCTAACAGGTAACTAGGTCATCCAGGCTCCCTGGCTCTAGTCCTGGTGGCTTCAGGCCCCTGCCACTGCAGCCACCTTTCCTGGAGCCTGCAGCCCAGCAGGGATCCCCATCCCAGTGCTCACCTGAGGATGGCAGGCCCACAATAGGATGGGTGGATCTTAACGCAGACATCCTCCAGCTGCAGCCGCTCACTGGGGCTGAGGTCATAGGTGGGCCGGGGTGTGCTGGCCAGCCAGCTGTAGTCCACACCGGTGCAGACCTTCCTGACTGCAGTGCTGCGCTCCCGCTGCTGCCTCTCAGCCTCTCGCATCTGGCCCGTCAGCTCCATCATAAGTGTCTCCAGCACCATTTCAGCAGGGCTCCTGGAGGACAGTCGGGATGGGGCCTCGTTCCACCGAAGCCATGAGATGAGAGACATAGCCCCTGGCCCTGCTGAGACAGGACAGGTGTGCATCTTTCCTGGGCCCCTCTGTTAGTTAGGGTGGGGAACCTGGGAACCCAAGGGGAAGAGAGGAGAGCTGGGACCCAGGGGAGAAGACCTGCTCCGCCCTAACAGCTGAGTGGCCTCAAGTAGGTGGCTTAATTTCCCTGAGCAATCATTTCTAATTCTGTAAGACAAGATAGGGCTGTTGTGCCGGGCGCGGTGGCTCACGCCTATAATCCCAGCACTTTGGGAGGCTGAGGCCAGCAGATCATGAGGTCAGGAGATCGAGACCATCCTGGCTAACACGGTGAACCCCATCTCTACTAAAAATACAAAAAATTAGCCGAGTGTGGTGGTGGGCGCCTGTAGTCCCAGCTACTCTGGAGGCTGAGGCAGAAGAATGGCGTGAACCCGGGAGGCAGAGCTTGCAGTGAGCCGAGATCGTGCCACTGCCTCCAGCCTGGGCGACAGAGCGAGACTCCATTTCAAAAAACCAAAACAAAAACAAAAAACATAGGGCTGTTGTGAGAAGCAGCTGTGAATAAACTTTGTACACTGTAGGCATCACATAAAAGTAAGAGACTCTTGTGGTTATGATCCTTAAAGCATCTCCAGGATTGTGCCCAGAGAAAGGGCCTCCTGAATCCCCACTAACTCCCAACACAGCAGGACACATATGGACTATGGCTGAGCACAAGCTTTCCCTGTGATTTAAGGGGAACACACATACACACTCACATACACACACATACTCAGAACAGATACATCCTATGTCAGTGTACCAGGAAAACACCCTCAGTTTTTAAATGCCTCCAGCCTATTGACGAAAGACACTTAGAATTCTATGGGGTTGGCCAGCCGTGGTGGCTCACGCCTGTAATCCCAACACTTTGGGAGGTCAAGGCGGGCAGATCACCTGAGGTCAGGAGTTCAAGACAAGCCTGACCAACGTGGAGAAACCCTGTCTCTATTAAAAATATAAAATTAGCCAGGCGTGGTGGCGCATGCCTGTAATCCCAGCTACTCAGGAGCCTGAGGCAGGAGAATTGCCTGAACCCGGGAGGCGGAGGTTGCAATGAGCTGACATCACGCCATTGCACTCCAGCCTGGGCAACAAGAGCAAAACTCTGTCTCAAAAAAAGAAAAAAAAGAAAAAAAAAAAAACTGTATGGGATTAACATTAACCTGGAAAAACCCAACTTACCCACCATTCATTCATTCATTCAGCATTAATCAAGCACTGTGTACACATCTGTGGAGGGACATAAACACGAAAGGATGCCAGGATCCTGCTCTCCAGGAGAGGCAATATTTGTTGAGTAAAAGCTGCAACATCAATGGAGAGAGGGAACTCTGCTGGTGAAGCACAGAGTCAGCACTGATGTGAGAGGGGAAGGAGTGACCCTAGACGATGAAAGGGGCCAGAGTGGGCTGAGAAGTGAGTGTGAGCTTCAGACACGTGGGCTGATGGAGAAGGGGTCCCAGGTGGAGGCAGGATCCGGCCATAGAACAAGGTGAGACAGCTGGAGGTATGACAGCAGTGAGCCTAACTCATCATGGAGCCCCCACACGGGCCTGCTCAATACAAGTTTGGTGAAGGACACACCGAGTAGATGAATGAATGAATGAATGAATGAATGGGTGAATGAGCTACTCCATGACCTGTCAGATGTAGTCTGTAATTCTGACCACAGTGAAGGGAAATGACATTCCCGAGCTAAAGCCTGAAGTAGGTCTTCAAGGTGCCCCACTTCCCTTTTCTGCACTTTTCTCCCTCTAAGCAGTTCCCCCTTCCAGGCACCAGTGATCCCATTTCTGCTTAGACCCTCCATATGCAAAGGAAAGAGGTCAGATGAACTCAGTCTCAACTGGTGATGAGGGAGGTGTCATGGTGATGAGGGAGGTGTCACCTCCCTAAGACACTTGCATTTTTAGGCCACCTGTTGTGGGAAGTCAGAGACCCCAAATGGAGGGACCGGCTGAAGCTGCGGCAGAAGAACATAAATTGTGAAGATTTCATGGACATTTATTAGTTCCCCAAATTAATACTTGTATAATTTCTTACACCTGTCTTTACGGTAATCTCTGAACATAATTTGTGAAGATTTCGTGGACACTTATCACTTCCCCAATCAATACTCTTGTGTTTCCTATGCTTATCTTTACTTTAGTCTCTTAATCCCGTCATCTTTTTTTTTTTTTTTTTTTTTTTTTTTTTGAGGCAGAGTCTGGCTCTTTTGCCCAGGCTGGAGTGCAGTGGCCGGATCTCAGCTCACTGCAAGCTCCGCCTCCTGGGTTCACACCATTCTCCTGCCTCAGCCTCCCTAGTAGCTGGTACTACAGGCGCCCGCCACCTCGCCCGGCTAGTTTTTTGTATTTCTTAGTAGAGACGGGGTTTCACTGTGTTAGCCAGGATGGTCTCGATCTCCTGACCTCATGATCCGCCCGTCTCGGCCTCCCAAAGCGCTGGGATTACAGGCTTGAGCCACCGCGCCCGGCCTCATCTTTTTTTTTTTTTTTTTTTTTTTTGAGATAGAGTCTGGCTCTGTTGCCCGGGCTGGAATGCAGTGGCCGGATCTCAGCTCACTGCAAGCTCTGCCTCCCGGGTTCATGCCATTCTCCTGCCTCAGCCTCCCGAGTAGCTGGGACTACAGGTGCCTGCCACCTCGCCCGGCTAGTTTTTTGTATTTTTCAGTAGAGACGGGGTTTCACCGTGTTAGCCAGGATGGACTCGATCTCCTGACCTCGTGATCCGCCCGCCTCGGCCTCCCAAAGTGCTGGGATTACAGGCATGAGCCACCGCGCCCGGCCAATCCCGTCATCTTAAACTGAGGACGATGAATGTCGCCTCAGGACCCTGTGATTGTATCAACTGCACAAACTGTTTGTAGAGCATATGTGTTTGAACAATATGAAATCTGGGCATCTTTAAAAAAGAACAGGATAACAGCGATGTTCAGGGAACAAGAGAGGTAACTTTGAACTGGCCGCCGGTGAGCCAGAGGGAACAGAGCTATATTTCTCCTCTTTCATAAGCAAATAGGAGAAATATCACTGAATTCTTTTTCTCAGCAAGGAACATCCCTGAGAAAGAGAATGCGCCCTGAAGCTAGGCCTATGGACGGCCCCTTTTAAGGCATCCCATCTTTTATGGTTGAAGCCGAAGGGATGAAATAAGCCCTGGTCTCCAGTAGTGCTCCCAGGCTTATCAGGTGGAGGAAAATTCCCGCCTAATAAATTGTGGTCAGACAGGTTACCTGCTCTCAAACCCTGTTTCCTGATAAGATGTTATCAATGACAATGCATGCCCGAAACTTCATTAGCAATTTTAATTTCACCTCATCCGGTGGTCCTGTGATCTCGCCCTGCCTCCATTTGCTTTGTGATTATTTTATTACCTTGTGAAGTATGTGATCTCTGTGACCCACACCCTATTCCTGCACTCCCTCCCCTTTTGAAAATCCCTTATAAAAATTTGCTGGTTTTGCGGCTCGGGGAACATCACGGATCCTGCCAATATGTGATGTCTCCCCCTAACACCCAGCTTTAAATTTCTCTCTTGTGCTCTTTCCCTTTATTTCTCAACCCAGCCGAGACACTTAGGAAATAGAAAAGAACCCACGTTAAACATCGGGAGTGGGTTCTCCCGATAGCCACCCTCCCACCACCCTGCACCCCAGTGCTTAATCCAGAGAAATGAATTGTTAAGGTAAATAATCAGACACAAAGGAGAATATTATGATGGGGTAGCAGCAGCCTTCTGGAAGGCCACACCTAAATCCCTACTTAAGATGGAGATTTGAATGACCAACTCCTTTAGCAATCAACAGAATTAAGAAATCTGAAAACAGGCCAGGCGTGATGGCTGATGCCTGTAATCCCAGCACTTTGGGAGGCGGAGGAGGGTGGATCACTTGAAGCCGGGAGTTCAAGACCATCCTGGCCAACACGGTGAAACCCCGTCTCTATTAAAAATACAAAAATTATCTGGGCGTGGTGGCACACGCCTGTAGTCCCAGCTACTCAGGAGGCTGAGGCAGCAGAATCGTTTGAACTGGGGAGGCGGAGGTTTCGGTGAGCCGAGATGGCGCCACTGCATTCCAGCCTGGGTGACAGAGCGAGACTCCAACTCAAAAAAAAAAAAACAAAAAAAAACCCCAGAAATCTGAAACTTTTCATTCTCCACTCAACCTAAGCCTATCACCAATGGAGGCTTCAGATTACACAGCTGACCCCTTCCTGGGAGGGTGGGATGAAAGGACGAACCATTAGACCCTACTCCTGGGGTCAGTAGCAGCTAGGACGTTTACTTCTTAGCTTTTACCTGCTGTATGTGCCCAGAATAAAGAGGTTAGGCAGTACTGTGTGTACTGGGGGTACTGGGGAGTGGGAGTGCAGGAGTGGAAGTGTTATGGCCAGAGAGCCAGGAGCATCAGGAGCCTCGCCTAAGGCTAAAGGATTCCATCAGTTCAGGCACAAAGACTGCAACTGTAACTGAATGTATCACTTTCCCTGGAGGGTTTGTGTTTTTCAAAGTGTGTGGGTTAGGTTGATGCTTAGCACCAAAAGAGTGAATGGTGTCGCTGCAGAAGAGTACTACAAGCATGCGGAGTCACTCATTCCTGCAAGGGCTACTGAATGTGCTAGGCTATTGCACAGCTCCATGCCTTTGTCATATTCCTCCCTCTCTGTCTGAAATGCCTGCCCATTCTTGTGGAGACCAGGTCTAGGGTCAGCACCCTCAGAAGGTTTTCTTGACCTTCCCACCTCCCAGGTAGATGTGGCCACTCTCTACCTTGTCCCCTGAATGCACTCTGCACAGGTGTTTTTCAGAGCTCAGGAGCACTTTATGGAACATGACTGCCTACCTCCCCTGACCCCGGGTGTGGGATGTGAGGGGGCCTGTGCCTTATTCCCCTTTCCATCCCTGGTGCTGGACACATAGTCAGTAGGCACTTAATAAATAGCAAACAAATGAATGAATGAGTATTCCCCTTTCCATCCCTGGTGCTGGACACATAGTCAGTAGGCACTTAATAAATAGCAAACAAATGAATGAATGAGTGCCAGAACAAAGGAACGAATAAATGATGGAGAAGCTATAACAGTTGGATCAAGGAACAAGCCCCACAGACCTGACCTGACCTGACCCTGAACAAGAAGGCATTTTTCAAAGCTCCTTAGGGAGCTTTTTTCTTCTTAATCTGAGTTTGCATTTGAGTGGAAAGAAGATTGCAAGAGAGTGGCTTGGCAATAGAGGGTTCTCCTGTGGCCGGGAGAAATGTGAGAGAAGAAATGGGAGACAATGAAGATAACTTTTGCCTCCAGGGCAAACAGACCTCAGAATATCCATGCCATGGCCACATAAGCTAACAAACTATTAAATAAAGCATGTTCCGTTTCCTTCCTTGTCAACTATACCTTCCTAACAATGTGGAGGGTGAGATTCAGACAGCATTCTTGGACTCTTCAGAGTTCTTTTCTGGCACATGGAGGTGGGTTGGGACATCTCCTGGCCCTCAGCCAGCCTCCCTCTCTTCCCACCTCCGTTTCATCCCACATGGTAAGGGGCCTTGCAAACACGTGTGGGGACACCCCAGCTTTCACCTCCAAGACCCAGCCACACCCCCGCAACTAGCCACCTCTTTGCCACCCTCTGACTTAGGGTTTCTCACTGGCAGTGCCATCTGCCCTGCTCAGTGGCCCCTTCTGTGGGGAAGTAGGTGGGTGACTGTCTGGCAGTGATTTCGGTCTCTAAGCCTGATCTCGAAGGGAAGTGCCCACAGGGTGGCATGTCTACTGGACCTCCAGACGCCTCACCTCGAAGCAGAGTAAGGCCAGAAGCAAGCCCGAGTACATTCTGGGGTGCAGCCTGTATGGGGGCCTGCTTTGCTGGGCTTAAGTCTCCCGACCTGAGCTGGCCGCTAGAAAAGGTGCTTTGTCACCCGACTCTCCCAACTCCAGATGGCAGGGGCTGAGTGGGGTGATCCCACCTGAGTCCTGAATTTTGTGGGCTCTGAGCCTCTTTGGCCAAGGTGTAGGGTCTCACAGGGGAGGAGGGTGTTCTGAGTCACCTCCTTCCCGTCCCCTCACTCCCCGCAACTCTGGCCAGGACTGGAAGCTTTGGCAGAGACAAGATTTCTGCTGGTGCTATTTCTGTCCCTGGTGCCAGCTGCTCCCCCAGAAGGCTCTTCAGTGGGTCCGATTAAGTTCTTAAGGGCAAAGGAGGGAGGGAGAGAGAGGGAGGAAGAACAGAGACAGAGAGGCAGGTGGGCAGGCTAGACAGACTCCAGAGGGTGCCGCCTTATCCCAGGGTATGCCCAGAACCTGAACCTCAGCTGAGACTGGGACAGACGTGGTGCCTGGGGGAGGTCTGTTAAACAACAGCAAGAGCAACGTTCGCTAAGTATCTGGCACAATTTTCTACACCGCCTGGCTCCAGATTCACCACTGTGGCAGAGCCAACTCCTCAGTGTAAGCCCCGAGGCCCCCACACTTGGCTCACCACCTGGTGAGTGGCAGTGCCGTGGTGACCTCAGAGTCTTCCTGTGATGAATGGTTCCTACTCAGTCAATGGCACTTATAACCAGCCTCAAACACACAAACACTGATTGAATCCTTGTTTTAAAAAATTAGGATAGGCCAGGCACGACGTCTCATGCCCGTAATCCCAGCACTTTGGGAGGCTTGAGTTCAGGAGTTCGAGACCAGCCTGGGCAACATGGTGAAACTCCATCTCTACCAAAAATATAAAAAATTAGCCAGGCGACATGGCACGCGCCTGTAGTCCCAACTACTCGGGAGGCTGAGGTGGAAGGATAACTTGAGCCTGGAAGGTAGTGGTTGCAGTGAGTTGAGATCACGCCACTGCACTTCAGCCTGAGTGACAGAGTGAGATCCCCATCTCAAAAAAAAAAAAAAAAAAAAAAAAAAAAAGAAGGAGACACCCTTTATCAAGTTAGGAAAGATCCCTTTCTTTATATTTAAAAGAAAAAAATGCTGGGTGTGGTGGCTCACACATATAATCCCAGCACTTTGGGAGGCCAAGGTGGGTGGATCACCTCAGGTCAGGAGTTTGAGACCAGCCTGGGCAACACAGTGAAACCCCATCTCTACTAAAAATACAAAAATTAACCGGGGGTGGTGGTGGGCACCTGTAATCCCAGCTACTTAGGAGGCTGAGGCAGAAGAATTGCTTGAACCTGGGAGGCAGAGGTTGCAGTGAGCCAAGATCACACCACTGCATTCCAGCCTGGGTGACAGAGAGAGGCTCCGACTCAAACAAAAAAAAATTAGGATAGCTGAGGAAATTTGAATATGAGCTGGATGTTAGAAAACGATCCATGGGGCCAGGCACGGTGGCTCACGCCTGTAATCCCAGCACTTTAGGGGGCTGAGGCGGGTGGATCACCAGTAGTCAGGAGTTCCAGACCAGCCTCGCCAATATGGTGAAACCCCGTCTCTACTAATAATACAAAAATCAGCCAGGCGTGATGGTGCACGCCTGTAATCCTGGCTACTTGGGAGGCTGAAGCAGGAGAATGGCTTGAACCCAGGAGGCCAAGGTTGCCGTGAGCCCAGAGTGCAGCATTGCACTCCAGCCTGGGTGACAAGAGCGAAACTCTGTCTCCAAAAAAAGAAAAGAAAAAAAAAAAAAAAACGATCCGTGGAATACTGGCCAATAGCTCAATCTTAGGAGGTGCTGAAGTGTTTACGAGTGTCTACAAGATTCAAATAGTTCAGAAAACGTTACATAAATATGTATACACACACCCCATAAACAGGGTGTTGGGGCTCAGAAACTAATATCCCAAGATATGGCATTGCATATGCTGAGCTGAAGAAGCCTCCGGTTTCTCTGGCCCTCCCCATGGCCACTGTCTCTTCCAAAGCCCTTTGTCTGCCTAAGATCCAGATCCACCAAAAGGAACAATGTTTTTTTTCTTCCCTTAAGACTGAGAACGAGCCCCCACCTGAACAGACCCTCTCACAGGATAATGTACAAGTTCATTTTTGATCCCTGCCCCATTCATTCTCCCTAGTAATCCTCTCACCAGAACTGCTCTTCTCCCCCTCCCATAACTTGCTTTGCCAGGGTGGTAGGTATATACGCTTCCGAACCCCAGTGTGGGGTGAGCAGTGCCTCTGTGATTCTCCCCATGTATGCATTCGTGATAAATGTGTACGCCTTTTCTCCAATTAATCAGCCTTTCTTGAGGTGATTTTTAAGTGAACCTTCATAGGGCCAAGCCCTTGGCCCCTACAAGGGCAAATATGGCAAAATATTAGCAATTGTTGTATCTCGGGAATATTGATGGATATTTATTGTATATTTCTGCATGTTTATGCATATTCACAGTTTAAAAGTTGGAAAAACTCTACCTCAAAATTCACTTGTTCAGGAAGCCTTCCTGATTCACTCTACCTGACGGCCTGCATTGTTCCTAGGGACTCCTGCTTGCAGTTCCTATTCTGCTCATTTCTGCTGCTGTGCCTTTCTCCACCCACCAGCCTGGGCATTGAGGCCTTGCACAGTGGCATGTGCGGGGAGGGACTAGGGCCTGGAGACTGAAGCGCAGGGCTGAGTTCTCATCTGGTCACTTGCTCAGCAAACACAGGAGGAGTATGTGACCTGCCTGTCGCTGTGCTAGGTGCTGGGACTCCCTCAAGGAGTGTACACTCAAGAGAGGGAGGAAAACAAGCAGACAGGCAATTGCGATGCCGCGAAAGGCACAGCTCTCCTGAATGGAAGGGGACTCCTAGGCCTCAGCTGTATAATTAGCGCAGGGTGTGCCCCAGAAGTACCCGCCCACTATTCTCTGCATAATCGCTACAGCTCATTAACCGTGAGGCCTTGGTTTCTGCATTTATAAAATGGTGTTCAGACGCCAGCTCAGCCCACTCCACAGGGTTCCTCTGAGACTCGGGTGGGAGACAATATATGAAAACATTTGGTAAACTATAAAAATCCTGTGCAGTGATCAGGGGTTGTAATTCTTATGACACAATCAGGTGGCTAGAAAGTTCACCTGGAGGCCGCGTGCGGTGCCTCACGACTGTAATTCCAGCACTTTGGGAGGCTGAGGCAGGCAGATCACTTGAGGCCAGGAATTTGAGACCAGCCTGGCCAATATGGTGAAACCCTATCTCTACTAAAAATACAAAAATTAGCCAGGTGTGGCAGCGGGCGCCTGTAATCCAGCTACTCAGGAGGCTGAGGCATGAGAATTGCTTGAACCCGGGAGGTGGAGGCTTCAGTGAGCCAAGATGGTGCCACTGCACTCCAGCCTAGGCAACAAAACAAGACTCTGTCAAAAAAAAAACAAAAAAAAAAACCCACCTGTAAAGAGGTCTTGAAGGCTCTGTAGAGAGCAGATAGATGACCAAATCCAATGACGACACAAAACAAGAAGAAAAGAAATGAAAGCCAGCTAGGAGCATGGGCTGGACCCTGCTTGTTAAGACCCCTATCCACCTTGGGGTCCTCGGTAAGAATCTTTGGGCTGCGTTTCCCTCCTTTGTCTGGGAGCCAGCGTGGGGACAGAGTTGCTGCTGTTCATTGACACATACAGGCCTTCTGTTCCCTCTCCCCATATTCCTGGGGCCTGGGGTCCAGTACCCTCCCCACTCTCACGCCCACTCACCACCTCCACTGCTTTTGACCTCAGATGCATGCTGGGCGGCCTGGCTGCACCCCCACTCCGCCTCTGCTTGATCACCAGCTCAGGTGGAGCAGGCTGGGCTTGGGGAGACAGCGCAGCCTTCAGCAGAGAAAACCTGAATTCAGTTCCTACGCCCTTCCCCTCCCGCGTAGCTACCTGTGTCCAAGTCACCTTCATGGCCCCAAACCTCAGTTTCCCCAATCTATAAGGGAATAATAAAGGTACCTACTTCAAGTTACTGTGAAAATCAAATGAGGTCATGTCTGTGTAAATGTTTTATTTTTATAAACTAACAATGAGCTGGTTCACCTAGATCAGTGGCTACCATTGTCGCTTAGTACAGATTCTTACCCTGGGGTCCTAGGGAAAATTCAGAGATTTATGAACTTGGGTGGGGAAAAAAGTCATCTTTATTTTCGCTAACCTTTGACTGAAATGTGGTATTTCCTTTAGTTATGAATGAGGGCCATGGACCACAGTAGTATCAGTAGCCCCGTGGCTTTATCTCCAGCAGAAATCATAGATTTTTCACAAAACACTTTAAAGTTGTTATTCTTGAATTATCAAGTATGCGCATCGCTGCTATGAAATTGTGGCATTTATTAGACTTGCTACTAGGTTTTATAATCTCACATGTTGATGGGGAAGCACACAGATTACTGTATCACAATCGTTTTTTCTTTCTTTTTGATAGCTGCGTTTCAGTAGAGCTCATTGCCTTTGTAACCCAGTGAATTTACTTTTATGCATGTAGAAGCATTTTTCTGAGAATGTGTCCACAGGCTTCACAGACTCCCAAAGTGGGCACAAAAAGTAAAGGATCTCCTGGCTTGGTGCAAGCTTGACCTCAACTTTGTTCCTGGCCTTCTCCATCCCTGGCTTCTGGTCACCATGCTGGGAGAACTGAGCCTCCCTGTTTCAAGAGAAGGCCCAGGTGGTGCGGCCTCCGGTTTACAGAGCCGAGCAGATGATAGGGAAGCCCTCGCATGTTCTGTCTCTGCCTTCTGCGTCACTCACCCACGCCCGTTATCTTCCATTCTCTGATCTTCTCTTTCCTCTTTCCTTTCCCCTTCATTACCTCTTCCACCCCCACACTCTCAGAGCCTTCCTTTCAGCCTATTTTTGAACGTCCCTGAGAATAGCGTCTTTTCTGTGGCTCCCTGGGAGGCGCCACTACCAGCTGTGGCTCGTTAGCTGTGCTGGAAGAACTCTCCCGTTGTGCCTCAAGGGCAAGAGGAGTCTCTGGTTCCAGTTGGCACTCGGAGGGGGACCAGGGATGTCTCAATGGTGGGAACAATGGGGAGTGTGACCTTGGAGCTGGAAGCAGGGCTCTGACCCCCTGCAGGAGGGATCAGAGTGCCCTCACTTCTAGTGAGAACTGAGGCCCTGCGCTGGCCCCAGTCAAACAGTGAGGGCGTGCAGACCTTGCCCAGGAAGGCTAATTTCTCAATGCAAAGGGAGCCATGGCCAGGGGACCTGGCCCGGGTCCTCCGCCTCGGAAGCTGAGCTGGGCATCTGCAGGCCAGGGTGAGGGGCTGCCCTGTGTGACCCACCAGGCCCGGGCATGGAGCAGCACCTGAGTCAGGCTGTCCCAGAGCACTGGCTGTTTCACTGCACAGGTAGCCTGGCTCTGCTGACGCCAGACCCTCAGTCTGGGCAGAGACTTCTCAGTGGAGGCAGAGAGTAGGTGCTTCTCTGGTGAATCTTCCTCCCAGCCCTGTGTTTGATAAAGCCCAAGTCCAACTTTACAGATTGCAAACTGACCTTATTTCTCTTTGGCATCATAGAAAAATAACCTGTAATCCACCAAGCCCGGTATGAGTGGGCATGACCTTTGGATCCTCTGCCCACCTGACAGACATCTGCTTGTTTGTCTGGAACCCCTCAAGATACAACTCCTCCCAGCAGCCAGCCTCTCACTGCCACCCACCCATGCAGCACTGATCCCCGTCACCAGGGCCTGGCACAAGGGCCCATCACCACAGCATGTAGCAAACACGTTTCTCACGTTTTTGGTTGTATTTATCTCTCCCCGACCTAGCTATGAACTCTGCAAGGGCGAGAGGTATGTGGGTTGAATCTGCTGCACACGGTAGCACTTGATAAGCGGTTCCTGAATGAATGAGTGAATGGCAGCCAGTCCTCCCCATTCTGAGGCAGAGGCGCAGCCAGGAGAGGGCATGCACACAGGTCTGACTGGCCACAGTGGGAGAGGACTGACTCTCCTCCCTCAGTTGCAGTTGGACTTTCCTTCTAGGCCTGATCTTCTCCCTGGTGCCCCACCCTGCACCAGTCTGCCTGGGCCGGCTCTCCTGGTCGTGTTATCGGGGATGCACAGACTGTTCCACGGTCAAGGAGACTGAGACACATCCATCACCCTTGTGCCCTGGGTGCTGCTGCATCCCTAGAGCCTGACTCTGTGCCCTGGACTTGGTAAGTGCTTGAATCACAGTGTGCAAACGGATGCAAGAGTCTCTGATTTGGGTTTCACTTTCCTTCCCCCTGCCTGCGTCCATTCTATAAAGGCAGAAGGGAACCTGCTGGAGCTGGGTCCTCCCCGAGAGGCTTGTAGTTCCAGAACAGGCGGAAGCGATGGCTCCCACAGGTTTACAAAACAAGGAGCAGGCTATAGCCCCGAGGATGCTGTAGGAACCTCATCGGTTCCAACTCCTGTGGAACTGATGAGGACTAAAGGGGCCTCACTGTGGCCATCTGGGTCCTGGAGGTGGGCAGTTTTCTAGGCTCCCCAGCCTACCACACCCCCTGAGGCCACCCAACCCAGCTCCAAACCTCGGCCCTAACTTCCAAAGGTGCAGCTGTGCCAGGGTGCTGGTGGGGAAGACTGTCTCCGGGGGAGACCTCCGTCTTACCTCTGAGGTCAGCCTCTGCTCAGGTGCAGCGTTGCAGCAGGGGGCCTGCGTTCTGCTTCCCAGTCTAGGAGAAGAGAGTGTCTGGATATTTTCAGGAGAAAAAAAGAAAGTTGAGCAGCCACAGCAGGGCTTCTCTGCTGCTGCCGACTGGACTCAGGATTTTGCTCCTCTTTGGGTCTCTGAGAAGTTTTACCAAGAGAAGAGACAGGAGGAGAGATCCAGCCTGGGCTGTTGTTTGCGGTGTGTGTGTGTGTGTGTGTGTGTGTCCCGCGAGGCTGGAGCCACAGCTTCCCTGATGAACCATGGAGGCGGGCCAGCTCCTGAGCTGTGGTTGCCCTGGAGACCCACCTAAGCCTCTTTGCCTGGAGCAGCATTATCTGTAGAGGGAGTGGCTGATCCATCACAAAAGCCTGAGGCCACCCAGGCCCAGGCGGTGAGGGAGCACTTGTGTCCAGATGGCATTCTGGCCCCTTCCTCCTCCAGCCGGTGCTCAGTGTGGCACAAACTGGGCAAGGCCATGCTCACCCAACCCTCTGCTGAGCCCTGGTGTACCTGCTGCTGGCAGATGTTTCCAGCTGCCTGGTGGGTGGCTCCTGGATGGAGAGCCCCTCTTTCTATCAGCTCCCTCCTACAGGGAGGGGATGATTCTGGGTGCTGAGGACAGGGACCTGTGAAGATACATCTCCGCCTTTGCCCCACCACATCCCTTGCCTGTCTTCCTCTCTGCTTATCTAAATTATTTCCTTCCCTCAAGGCAAGCTCAAGAGCAGACAGTTCTGACTTTCAGAAGGAGGGCTGTCCAGGGAGATGAGAACATGGAACATAAAACATTGATGTTGAGGTATTTGAGATAACATTTGGGGCTAGCGGAAGCATCCTGTTGCTGTTCTGTAGCATCCCACACTCATGTCTGGGCCTCCTTCCTGTCTCTGCTCTCTGGTCACGCTGTCACTTGTAGACTGTTCTGGCTAGGAGCCATGTGTGGGCCAGCTTGTACCTCACAGACATTAGGTGGCACTAAAACAGATGCACGCTGCCCTGTGAGGGGCATGGGAACACTGTAATGGGCATGAAGCTGCATTATAATAGATCTTAGGTAATCCTGTGCTGGGTGATAGAGTGACTTATGAACACATCTGGTTTTGATTGTGTTGGAAATAAAGCAGAAAGTACAGCCAAGAAGAAGTTAAACAGTGGCTGATGAAATGGACTCAGGTTGCCCGCCTGCCTGCCTGCATGATTGCGTCCCTGGGTGATTTATCACTTTGTGATTGCTCTGTGGCTGCTTCCACTCAGCTGGTTCCATCCGCCTTCCCTCCTCATCCATCGAGCAGGCAAGGGTCTTGAGTCAGGAGCTGGATCATATACTTTTTGTTTGGGTGAGGGAGAAGGGACAAGATGGAGGAAGGTGAACAAGAAGGCATAATCCATGTTGCTTCCGGGTTCTTCCTCACCAACTTTCCCGCGCACGGGAAAATGCAGCCCGCCCCGGGACGATGCAGATCAACTGAGCATGCGCCAGGTGATGTCAATCCGAAGAGATTGAAATTTACCCGGCCACGCCTACGGAGACGCCCCTATCACACCCTTATCCCGCCCACTGCCCTTCCCCTTCCAGTACCAATGCATAAAAGTCCGCTGCCGGCCGGGCGTGGTGGCTCAAGCCTGTAATCCCAGCACTTTGGGAGGCCGAGATGGGCGGATCATGAGGTCAGGAGATCGAGACCATCAATCTCCTGGCTAACACTGTGAAACCCCGTCTCTACTAAACATACAAAAAAAAAACTAGCTGGGCGAAGTGGCGGGTGCCTGTAGTCCCAGCTACTCGGGAGGCTGAGGCAGGAGAATGGCGTGAACCCGAGAGGAGGAGCTTGCAGTGAGCTGAGATCCGGCCACTGCACTCCAGCCTGGGTGACACAGCAAGACTCCGTCTCAAAAAAAAAAAAAAAAAAAAAGTCCGCTGCCGGCAGGAGCCGGTGTGACTTCTTCGGCCCCCGCATTTGTGGACCGGAGAACATCACCCGAGAGCGCCGGTACGACTTCCCTGGCCCCCCACACCTGAGGACCAGAGAACCTCGTCCAAGAGTGTATGCATATTTGCAATAAAAGACTGCCACTTTCTTATGTACTTTGGCCTCATGTTTAATTACTTAGCTCTCCTAAATTAAGTTACATTAAATTAAATTAAATTAAAACACTTTTCTTGACCAGTTCACAGCACGACAATCCCAAAGATTGAGTGGGTCACTTGGGGATGGAAGATCCCCACCTTTAGGGGAGCTGAAGCTGACTTCCTCCGACTCACAGCTCCTAGGCGGCCTCCACCATAGGGCCAGCTAAGGCCAGAGTCACCCAAAGCGTGTAACAGAGAGTCCCCCACTCTGAGCACCCTACCACTATCCTGGCACTTTTCCAAGGGGTGTGGCTTGGAGGTCCAAAGGCAGAAATTCCAGGCATTTCCACACTGTAGGGGAGGGAGCAGGGGGATGACAAGACTTTACCTTCTCTTTAGGAAAGCTGCTGGAGACAATGAGGAGAAGGGGCCAGGGACCAAGTCACATGCTCATCTGTGCAGCACGTATTTCTAAAGCCCCATTCTACAGGGGCACAACGCTAGGAGCTGGCTGAGCCTGGCTCTTCCCTCTCCACATGTCCCAGCCACGCCTGTGTGTGCTGGATCAGACGAGGAGGAGGTGGAAGTCTGGCAGGCAGGTGGGGAGCAGGGACAGCCTTAGGGCCCAGAGTTAAAGGCTTTTATCTCCAGGTAGTACAACCTTGGGTCTACTACTGACCATTCTGTGTTTGAATAAAAACAATTCATCCCTTTTCTATAGCCATGCTTTTTTATCAGTGTCTCCCCCTCTAATGCACACAGAATGAATGCAGATGAGATCATAAAGGCCAATGTCTTGAGCCATCAGAAAGATTTTGTCGCAGCAGTTGCCAGATGAGCTTCAGGACTCCTGACGCGGGGACTCCAGGGAACAGGCACGCAGATGACCCGAGTTATAGGAGTCTCCCTGCCAGATGCAGCCGGCCCCTCTCCTGCATTTTTCAAATGGTACCTGTGATTAGGAGAGAAAGGCACTCCCTGCCCCACGACCCTCCCTGATGGCTGCCTTGACACCATAACTCACAGGCCTTGGTGGGTGTGTTGACGGCTTATTTATTCTGATTTGTTCACCTGTGGAGGATTTGTGATTATCCTTGCCGAGTATGAATTTGCTCTGGGGAGAAAAGGTGGCAGTTGTTTTTCTCTTGTTTGGCATGGATGGAAGTTGCTGAAGCATAGATATTCAGCAACCATCAAACGCAGAAACACCAGTGGGGCCCACAACATTGCCTCATAGATGGAATTTGATTAATAAATTGGAAATGTGGAGTTATGAGGCGACTGCATGCAAGGCTGGATTAAAATCCGCATGGAGATTAGAGAAGAGCCCTGGCTCTGTGTGTGTGTGTGTGTGTGTGCATGCGCTCCTCGTGTTCTCTCCTCCCTGGAGTCTTTCCGGGATATTTCAAACCATTTCTAACCACTCAGTCATGCGCTGGGTTTTCCAAGTCCTGCAGAAGGTCTGTGTAGCCCAAATCCCAAATGAAGTTGAATTAAATGGACAGAATATTCATAGGTACAGACCAGACTTGCAGTTACCTAGACCTCTTCTCTCTGGGCATCCCTCTTTCCATTCCTGTGGTCACATTTCCTCTCCAGTGCTACGGACTGAATGTTGTGTTCTCCCCAAAATTCGATCTTGAATCTCCCAAGGTGATGGTTAGGAGGTGGGACCTTTTGGGAGTGATTAGGTCATACGAGGGGAGCCCTCAGGAATGAGATTACTGCCCTTTTGAAATGGTCTCAGAGAGCTTCCCGGCCTTTCCACCATGTGAGGACACTGTGAGAAGATGCCTCCATGAACTAGGAAGTGGGCTCTCAGCAGACACTGAATCTACTGACACCCTGATCTTGGACTTTCCAGCCTCCAGAGCTGTGAGAAATACATTTCTGTCATTTATAAGCCACCAGTTTATGGTATTCTGTTATAGCAGCCTGGATGGACTCAGACATCAGGTACAGGAAGCAATGTGTCTGACGGCAGGAAAAGCGAGAATGCTCCCTTCCCTGCCAGCTGGAGGCATAATGCATTTCTCATCCATTCATTCATTCATTCACCAAGCATTTATTGGCTATCTACTCTGTCTAGACAGCACCTTGACACTCCATTCCCATAGACTTCACTGACCACAGCTTCTTTTCAGTTCTGCCCTGTGGTCTGATGGACTAATGTGAGGGTCTGTGGCAGAAACGGCTAGCTGTCCACCAAGAGTCACATTTCTCCTCCAGAGTACGTGAGCATGTAGTAGACATGTTCCTGGGAAGCAGCTGTCCAGCCGGGGGCTTCATTCCCCATCCCCTCTCCCATCTAGGTGGGGCCGCGTGATGATAGGGTGTAGATGGAAGGGACGTGGGTCACTTCAAGTGCAGCAAGTGGACACCCCCGTGCAACTGTCCACCTTCCACCTTTCCCCCTTGCTGATCGTCAGCCAGGACTCTGAGGCCCTCGGAGGTGGGGGAGACACAGTTTTGAAGGTGTTTAGGTCCCTAAATCACTTTGTGAAAAGCTGCTCACCCATCATTCATGTTGAACTCTAATGTGTGCAAAAAATCACATGCTTATTGGGTCAAAACACTGAGGTGGGGTTTCTCTGTAATAGCAGTTGACACCACCCAACTTGCACAAAACCCTGTGAGAAGGGGTGGATGTGGAAGCGCTGCCCTTTCCTAGGCTCCTGGACATCAGAGTTCTTCCTGACATGTTCACCGCTGGTTTTTTCATCATCACCTTAAAGACATTACTTCATCCCCTATTGTCTCATGCCTCTGTGCATGGTGCGGAGTCCCCTCCTACCTGGGGAAGTTAACTTATCCCGCAAAGTTTAGCTTCATGGTAACCCCTTTGTGAATTATCCTCTGTCTGCTGCTCCCTCCTCTCCACTCTGAAACCTCATTCTTTTTTTCTTTTTTTTTTGAGACAGAGTTTTGCTTTTGTTGCCCAGGCTAGAGTGCAATGACACAATCTCGGCTCACTGCAACCTCCGTCTCCTGGGTTCAAGCAATTCTCCTGCTTCAACCTCCCAAGTAGCTGAGATTATAGGTGTGTGCCACCACACCCAGCTAATTTTTGTATTTTTAGTAGAGCCAAGGTTTCACCATGTTGGCCAAGCTGGTCTCAAACTCCTGACCTCAGGAGATCCACTCACCTTGGCCTCCCAAAGTGCTGGGATTACAGGCGTGAGCCACTGTGCCTGGCCTGAAGCTTCATTCTTACTTCTGTACACACAGTTGATCCTCATTACCTACCAAAGTACTGCCAAATTTGCCTACTCTCTAAAATTTATTTGTAATCCAAAAATCAATACTCATAGTACTTTTTTTTTTTTTTTTTTTGATGCAGAGTCTGTTGCCCAGGCTGGATGGAGTGCAGTGCTGTGCTCTCAGCTCACTGCAGCCTCTGCCTCCCAGGTTCAAGTGATTCTCCCACCTCAGCCTCCCAAGTAGCTGAAATTACAGGCATGTGCCACCACACCCAGCTAAAATTTTTTTTTTTTTTTTTTTTGAGACAGAGTCTTGCTCTGTTGTCCAGGCTGGAGTGCAGTGGCATGATCTCGGCTCACTGCAAGCTCCGCCTCCTGGGTTCATGCCTTTCTCCTGCCTCAGCCTCCTGAGTAGCTGGGACTACAGGTGTGTGCCACCACGCCCAGCTAATTTTTGTTTATATTTTTTTAGTAGAGACGGAGTTTCACCTTGTTAGCCAGGATGGTATCGATCTCCTGAGCTCATGATCCGCCCGCCTCAGCCTTCCACAGTGCTGGGATTACAGGCATCAACCACCAGGCCCGGCCTAAGTTTTGTGTTTTTTCAGTAGAGGTGGGGTTTCACCATGTTGGCCAGGCCGGTCTCAAACTCCTGAGCTCAAGCGATCCCCTGCCTCAGCCTCCCAAAGTGCTGGGATTACAGGTATGAGCCACTGTACCCGGCCTACTCATAGTATTAGGTTGCTGTAGGAGTAATTGTGGTTTTTCCCATTAAAAGTAATTACTTTTGCACCAACCTAATACTTTTGTGGTCATTCTGGACATGTAGAAAAATGTTAGTGACCTGATGGACTCGTTCCCTGCTGAGCTTGAACAAGGCATGCTCTGCCTTCTTGTTTCAGCTCTCAGGATCTTAAGTGTCCTTTTCACAGTCTATTTAGTGCCCCACTTTTCATACTTTATGCTTGCTTTTTATTGGTGGTTTTAATGTTGAAAATGGCCCCAAGCATAGTGCTGAAGGGCCGTCTAATGCTCCTAAGTGCAAGGAGGCAGGGACACACTTTACTACATGAGTTACATCAGCTTCCTTCAGGCCTGACTTAGCACTGCTGGCTATGAATTCAGTGCTAATGAATCAACAATATAGAGTATAAGGTGTCTTTCAATAGAAACTCACATAAAATAAGGTTATGTATTGGTCAGCTGACAAAAATGTCATGACCAGAGGCTTCAGGAACCTCGTCCAGGACGAGGACTGAACCTCACTCTGTATTTCCCCTAGGAGCAATGTTTCCGTGTTTGCTAATTCACAACTTTATAGATAATAACTACTGTGAATAACAAGAATTGGCTGTGCTTCACACCATCTCCTGAGCATTTGACCAGCATCCCTGCAGAAGAAGAGCTCCCCAAGGGCAAGGAGATCAAGCCCCAGCACACGGTAAAAGCTAAGTTCGTGTTTGCTGTACCCACAGAGAACACAATAGCCAGAGTAACTGGGCTTGGTCTCTGTGTTAAACAAATGCCATAGACTTGCTCTCTGCTCTCCTGAACCTGAAAGAGCCCCAAGAGACGTAATGTCACAGGCTTAAGGACCACAGACAACAGATGTAAGGAAGGCAGGAATGGACTGTGGGGTGCTGAGGTCACCTGGAAGTCCAAGAATGCACATTCCAGGGGAGGTGAGGAGGACATGGGACTATTAGAGGGTGGTGGAGAGCCTGGGTGTTCTCCATCCAGGTCAAAGCAGTAGAGGCTTAAGATAGTCAGAACTTCCCTTCTGCTCAACCTGGAAGTGCTTCTGGGACGAGGTAGAATACTGGGAAATCAATGGGAAGAGGGAGTCAGCCCTGCAATGTTGCATTAAAGCCAAGAAAACCTGAAGCAGCACAAGCTGCACTGGGCCCTTTGGAGAGGGCTGATGAAGCTGTAGAGGGGGATGTGCTGGGGCCCAGGAAGGAAAGAGACACTATTCCTGGATAATGTGGTAGAAGGCGCAACCCTGTGGGATTAAAAACATGGCTCAGGTGAACCTGGATGTCGCATGTGGATCTTAGCAGATTCTCATATCAGTTCCCAAAGAAGCAGCCTGGCAGAGTCCATTGCCTGGCTACCAGAGGCCGCCTCGACTTGGTGTGGAGAAAGAAGGAGAGAGGGGAATTGTCAGGAAATTCTGACTGGCAGTTGAGTCGACGGCAGTGAGACGAGGCATCCAGGACTAGGACTGAGCCCATGGTGGTGAGACACAGTGTCCAGGAGGAGGACTGAGCTCATGGTGGTGAGACGTGGCGTCTAGGAGGAAGACTGAGCCAATGGTGGTGAGACATGGCGTTCAGGACTAGGACTGAGCCCATGGTGGTGAGACACAGTGTCCAGGAGGAGGACTGAGCCCATGGTGGTGAGACGTGGCGTCTAGGAGGAAGACTGAGCCAATGGTGGTGAGACATGGCGTTCAGGACTAGGACTGAGCCCATGGTGGTGAGACACAGTGTCCAGGAGGAGGACTGAGCCCATGGTGGTGAGACGTGGCGTCTAGGAGGAAGACTGAGCCAATGGTGGTGAGACATGGCGTTCAGGACTAGGACTGAGCCCACGGTGGTGAGACACAGCATCCAGGAGGAGGACTGAGCTCATGGCAGTGAGATGTGGCATCCAGGAGGAAGACTGAGCCAATGGCTGTGAGATGAGGCATCTAGGAGGAGGACTGAGCCAATGGTGGTGAGACATGGCATCCAGGACTAGGACTGAGCCCATGGTGGTGAGACACAGCGTCCAGGAGGAGGACTGAACAGATGGTGGTGAGACACGAGGTCCAGGAGGAGGACTGAGCTCATGGCAGTGAGATGTGGCGTCCAGGAGGAGGACTGAACCAATAGTGGTGAGACATAGTGTCCAGGCGAGGACTGAGCCCATGGTGGTGAGACATGGTGTCCAGGAGGAGAAGCAGATTGGAGGGGAAGTAGAGTGTGGCTTTGGCTTGGTGGAGGTGGAGGAGGAGACTTCATGGCTCCAGGGAGGAGAGGTCCCGGGACCAGCTCCTTATGCAGAAGAAAGGGTTTGGCTAAAGCACAGACTTGGAGGCCGCTGAGGTAGTGTTCTGATCCCTGGACCCTGGCCAAATTCCAGACTCTGTTAAACAAGGAGCATGTGAGCATTTAAGAAAGGATGTGGAGATCACGTGGCATTGGCAGATGTTTACTGTCAATGGGTCGGGGAATCCACCCCAAAGACGCAGTGAGAAAGTGTGACCAGGGACAGTCACAATGCCTCTGTGCCCTCATCACATCCCCTCATCCCTCCTCTGCCTACACAGCAGCTCTGGCAGGCTGTTCTGTGTGAGATCAGGGGCTCCTTTAATTGACAGCATCCCAGCTCAAGCTCACAGCCACCTTTTCACTCTCTGCCCTCTGAGGCCAGGGAAACCCACTGGGCCCATGTGCAAGTGTAGTTCTGAAGTGTGGGGTGGTTCATATCACCAGGACAATCTTCAGTCGGGAGACAGGAACCAGAAGATACATACTCCACACTCCTGTCCTTCACATGGACAGTTCTGGAAGGCATGCTGTTACAGTCCTCAGGAGGTGCCAAGGAATCGTACCCAGCAGCCGTGCTGCCCCCATCAGTGACCTTGATAACACACCCTATACGGACTTTCCTCCTTCCTGTCTCACTCTCCTTGCACTCTCCTTTCTGCTTCCTGGACCGCCTCCCAAATCCTGGAAGCTACACCCAAGTCCTTGTTCCAGCGTCTGCTTCTGGGAAAAGCAGAGAGGAAATATGAAGAAAATAGGGAGCCAGGCACCATGGCTCATACCTGTAATCCCGGCACTTTGAGAGGCCAAGGCAGGCAGATCACCTGAGGTCAGGAGTTTGAGACCAGCCTGGCCAACATGGTGAAACCCCGTCTCTACAAAAATACAAAAATCAGCTGGGTGTTGCGGTGCACACCTGTAATCCCAGCTACTCTGGGCGGCTGAGGCAGGAGAATCACTTGAACCCGGAAACTGGAGGAAGCTGCAGTGAGCCGAGATTGCATCACTGTTCACTGCAATCCAGCTTGGGCGACAGAGCAAGACTGTCTAAAAAAAAAAAAAAAAAAAAAAAAAATATATATATATATATATATATATATATATATATATATATATATGGTGATCTGCGATGTTAAATGCCAACAAGAGGTCAAGTAGAATGATGGCCCAGGAAGGGGCATTGGCAACAGGGAAGGAGGTGCAGGTTAATGGAGACACTGCCACTGGAGCTTGGGAATGGGCCCAGTACTCCCAGGGCTACCCCACTGAGGACACAGAGTTTGCTCTTGCTTGTGTGATTCTTCACACAGTGCAGCACCTCCATCATTCTCCAGGAAGTATTCCTAAACCAGAAGGTGCTGAAAGCTTTAGAGAAGAGCTGAACAGGGAGGTGTTCACTGCACCTGCATGGCATGGCAAACTCCAATTACCCTTGGACATTGACTCTCTCTGCAGTCTCTCCCTCCAGCCCACCACCAGGGTCCCCCTTTACTAACACCTCTTCCCTGTGGCTCCTGCCCCCCAACTCCTGGATCTCCCTTCCCCACACAGCCAGCGGCCTCTCTCAGCCGCCACCTTGTTGAGGGCTGGGCTCGGACGTGAATGATGCTGAGACGTGAGCCACAGCGGTGAGGCCCGAGGCACTCAGTCCCCTGTCCTCTGTGGGGTTCCCACTTCAGTAAACCTGCCTCCTCCCACAGCGCCTTTCTATAGAGAAGACAGGCCAGGGACAGGAGTCTGGTTGCTCTAACATAATCCTTCCTCAGAAGTCAAAGCGGAGACCTTGTTGCTGGCATGAGAACGACTGAACAATTCTTTTTATTTTTTATTTTTTGAGACGGAGTCTCGCTCTGTCGCCCAGGCTGGAGTGCAGTGGCATGATGTACGCTCACTGCAACCTCCACCTTCCAGGTTCACGCCATTCTCCTGCCTCAGCCTCCTGAGTAGCTGGGACTACAGGCGCCCACGACTATGTCCGGCTAATTTTGTGTATTTTTAGTAGAGATGGGGTTTCACCCTGTTGGCCAGGATGGTCTCAATCTCCTGACCTCAGGATCTGCCTGCCTCAGCCTCCCAAAGTGCTGGGATTACAGGCGTGAGCCACCGCACCCGGCCAGGACTGAACAATTATTTCCGGAAGCTTTTCCCCCAACGTGTTCTCTGATAGACCCATAAGCAGCTGGAATCCTACCCCCTAGGAACTCTAAGTGCTCTGTTTTTCATTCACCACATCCACCCTCCCTGCACACTAGCCCCACATTCATTTCCTCAACAAAGGTTTACTAGGCATGTACTTAGTGCCAGGACCAGGGCCTGGCTCCAAGGGTGGAGCTGGAGAGGGCAGGCCCACCTGTGACCACATGGGGCTGCCAGCCAGACATGAGGACAGGCTGTGTGCAGCAGGGCTGGGAACTGCACAGAAACCCAGAGATGCCCCTGGAAGGTGGCCCCTGTCTCCTGGCTCCCACTCCCTCACCATACACCCCGTTCTTTCATCCCTGGGTGCTCTACTAAGAATCCCGAAACAGTAGAGGAACAGGGAGCTTCTATACCCTTTACTGCCACATCTGCTGAGCTCACGGACTCAGAAGAGGCTAGCAACTTGCTCATTTAGCACAGCAAGTGAGTAACAAAGCCAGGACAATAGCCTATGTTCTTTTTGTTCCAAACCATTGCCCTGCCCACTGCTGACCTTGTGACATCAGCAAATCAGATAGAAGCCTCTGGGCCCATACAGCCTAAGCCTCACTCATGAACACCAAACACATCTCATTTTCTGTGCTTGACAAGGGTAAACGCTTTAATCTGGAGGAGATGATGAGGTAGACTGTGTGTGTGTGTGCATCTGCGTTCGCACTTTGGGTGGAATTCCGTGTGATTTCTCTTCTCATGGTCCTGGAAGGCTGCTTAAAAGACGAAGAATTTTGGCAGTCTTCCAAATGACAGCTTGTTCTTGGGGGTGCTGAGCGAGGAGGGACCCCAGGGGATGTGGGTGTCACTGCGTGCCCCAGAGGCTGGGCACCTCCCTGTGTAAGACCCCATGCTGGCTGCTGGAAATTGCCAGAAGGCAGCAGCAGGTTCTCCAGGGTTCCTTTCACCAGTGTCCTTAGCTCTTTTCCTGGAAGACAAACTGAAGGCATCTTGACTTCCTCCTGCTTGCTAAACAACCTGTCAAGGAGGAAGAAAGAACAGAACCATCTGCCTAACCAGTGGTGACCCATGCTTCTCTCTGGGGCAAGAGGCTTCTTTCGCTTCTGGGCCAAAGCTAAGTGCCTTGTGAAAGCTGCCAGATGCTTGGTGTTCTGTGGTGGGCAGGTCTATGCAAACCCACCCCCAAAGGCCGAGGAAAGAGGCTGACAAATCCAGTTTCATAGGAAGAAACGTTTATTAGGGACTTACAAACAGAAGCCATGTCCCAGGCAGCGTTGAGATGAAGGTGTATCCCTGCACCATTATCCCCCAGAACCTTTATCTCCCAGAACCGGGACTTACCTACTGTAGGGAAGGAATGTGTCAGACAATTGAAGTTGACCCCTCAGGGAAAGGTGAGAATGCTATGTGAGACTGCCTAAGGGCAGGATTCGTGGTCAAGGTTGCTTTGACCTAAGGGCAGGATTTAAGGTAATAGCAGATAAAGTAGAAATCTTAGAGTCATTCCTGGAATGGGGGTTAATCAGAAGGCAAGATAGCATGTCAGCTTCCAAGATGGAGCTGCTTTAGCCTCCACATGAAGTCACTGGAAACCTCATGACGAGGAAACCAGAAACAGAAATGGAAAAAACTAGATTTTGTCCAACAATGGAGGAACCACGTAGAAAGTACAATGCATCAATATCCCAGACTATGCAGCCGCGAGACAATACTTGTGACAAAACTGGCTTCTAGCCTCCCATCCTGTGAAAAACAGCAGAACCCCCATGGTGCACCCACTGTATGCAGGTGGACAGAGCCAGGGAGGTAAGCGGCACAGGAGAAAACATTTGTGTCATGGTGGAATTAACTTATTACCCCAGGTGGAGAAAATGACTGCATGTGTGCTGGGATTCTTTTCAAATGTTCCAATTATTTTTTTAAATCCAGAGTATAAAATAAAAATGACTCTGCAAGGAATAGAGGAGTTTATTCATTGACCTTCTGAGCTGGCAGCTTCTCCACTTCCAGAGTTCACCTGTTTTCTTGACATATATGAACGGTTCAGAGAAAATCACAGTTTCTTTTGAACTTGTACGTTTCTTCAAAGGGTAGAGCAATTTGAACTCCCTGCCTATTGTGGTTTTCTTAACCAGCCAAAAACGACATAACACATAATGCTTAAATCTGCAAGTATAAAAGCCTCTTCTTGGATTTTGGAAACATCTCTTCGGGAAAGTGTAACTATTAATGCAAAGTATTTGGTATACACAGTACTGGAGGAGAAAAATTTCTATACAACCATAATTCTGGAACCTGACCAATCTGTTTAATTCCTTCACCGAAGAAGTATTTAACCCTCTGCAAATCCAACTTCATAATTCATCAGTCTGGTCCCTGTGCCTGTGAGGAAAGATAAGTTGCAATCATCTTGCATTTGCACAGCAGCCAACAACTTACAGAGCATTTTCACATCTTTTGTTTCATTTCATTCACAAACACTCATCCTCCTGCCCCAGAGCCCAGTGAGGAGGGCAGGCAGGATAAATTCCTGTGGTGCTGGAGCTGTGAATAACTAATCTAATCTTTGGAACACAGCTCCTGCCCTCTCCTGGCTTACCCTCTGAGTTCAGGAAGCCTCAGGAGCTGTTTGCTCCATAGTATCTGGAAAGTGTTGCACAGAGCAGTTCTCATCCTTGTGGGAGCCCGGCGTTGAGGCAGAGGGCCTTATAGATACAGAGTGGGGCTCCTCGAAGACCCATCTCTTTGAGTTCAAATCTAGACTTAGCACATGTTTGCTGTGTGATCCTAGGTTTGTGTCCCAACTTCTCTGAACCTCAGTTATAATTTGGAGGTAATAATACCTTCCTTTGTAGGGTTGTTGTGAGCATTAAAGGAGATAGGTCTGGGAAGCATCTTGTCCAGTGATCTGCTCTGAGTCGCTCCTCAATAAGCAGCAGCTGGGTGCAGATTTGGGTACCCCAGAATTAGTTCTTCGTGTGGCTGCATTGGCATTCTCAGGGTCAGAGCCCACAGCCCTGTCTCCTTAGTTCTATCAAAAGCCACCCCGACAGTGCAGACCTTACCTCCAGCAGGAAGAACAACACCCTTAGTCCCTCTCCATCCCTTTCCCCAGGATCTGCATGGGGTCTCGGAACTGGGTCCCCCTGGACTAGAACCAGACCTGTCCCCCAGGCAGGCTTGGAGAGGAGCTGAGTCAAGGGCCTCGCCACCCACCAAACCCCCAGACCAAGTTCTGAGGCTTTGGACAGCGTATATCCAGAAAAACGCTTTGCTCTCTGGCTGGAGAAATGCTGTGTTTTTGTTGTTGTTGTTGTTTGTTTGAGACAGAGTCTCCCTCTGTCATCCAGGTTGGAGTGCAGTGGCGTGATCTTGGCTCACCACAACCTCCACCTCCTGGGTTCGGGCGATTCTCCTGCCTCAGTTTCCTGAGTAGCTGGGATTACAGGCATGTGCCACCTTACACGGCTAATCTTTTTTATTTTTAGTAGAGACAGGGTTTTGTCATGTTGGCCAGGCTGGTCTCGAACTCCTGGCCTCAAGTGGTCCACCCACCTTGACCTCCCAAAGTGCTGGGATTACAGGCGTGAGCCACTGCGCCTGACGTGAAATGCTATTTTAAGGGTCCAACCTGGGTGCGCTGTGAGACATGGGGCAGGAGAGGCTTGGACATATCCCCAAGTATCCTCCCGAATACTGGGGAGCTATTCACCCTGGCTCTTATTTGCTTGTGCAAGCCCAGCAATGTGGGCACATAAATGTGGGGACAGAGAGTAAAGCTGGTGGCCACCTCCCGGGCTGTTTAGCCTTGAAATGCCATTTATTCCTAAAAGTCATGACAGTTTTTTGGGGAAGAGACTGACTTCAGGTATGGGCAGAAATGTACAAGGCAAATCTGGAATGTCATCTATGACACAGCAAGGAAACCATCAAAGACTTCTAGGTCTACAGATCGGATGATAATGCTGAATCACTGTTGATTTTTTAACTTGGAAGACTGTGTTGTGTATGGTCTTGCAGGAGAGTGCCCTTTGTTTGAGGAGAAGTACACACTCGAGTATTTAAGGGCTATGAGGTATTTTGTCTGCAGCTTGCTATCAAATCATTCAGAAAAAGACTAACGATAATGGGATATATATAGAAATGGAGTGTGGATAGGAGCTGTGACTTGCTTCTAACCAACAGAATATGGCAAAGGTGACAGATTGTCACTCCTTTAATTACATTGTTGTATAAGATTCCCTCTTGCTAGCCAGCTTGCTCTAGAGACTCTCCTTGCTGGTTCGATGAAGTAGCCAGTCATGCTGGGGAGACACACATAGCAAGGATCTGTGGATAGCCTCCTAAAAATGTAGACAGCCTCTAGGAGTTGATGGTGGCCTTCAGCCTCCAGCCAACAAGAACCAGGACCCTCAGTCTATAACCTCAAAGAAATGAATTCTGCTAACAACCCAAGTGAGCTTGGAAGCAAATTCTTCCCCAATCTAGCTTCCAGATGACAGCACCTCCCAGCTGACACCTTGATGTTAGCTTTGTGAGATTCAAAGGAGAGGACCCAGTTAAGCTGTGTCTAGACTGTTGACCACAGAAACCATGAGATAATAACATGTGTAGTTTTTTTGTTTTATGTTTTTTTGTTTGTTTGTTTTTTGTTTTTTGAGATGAAGTTTCACTCTTCTTGCCCAGGCTGGAGTTCAATGGTGCAGTCTCGGCTCACTGCAACCTCTACCTCCTGGGTTCAAGTGATTCTCCTGCCTCAGCCTCCTGAGTTGCTGGGATTACAAGTGCCCAACACCACATCTGGCTAATTTTGTATTTTTAGTAGAGACAGGGTTTCACCACTTTGAACCAGGCTGGTCTCAAACTCCTGACCTCAGGTGACCCGCTTGCCTCAGCCTCCCAGAGTGCTGGGATTATAGGCATGAGCCACTACACCTGGTCACACATGTAGTTTTAAGCTGCTATGGTTGTGATACTTGTGTTATGCAACAACAGAGTACTAACACAGTTGGGGACATTCATTATTTAGTCACAGGCCACAGGGCAGGGAAAGCAGCACACCCCCCTACTCCATCCTCACCCCAACACACGTACTCCCAGCTGAGCAGATGCTGAGGGCATGGCTTGGACCCAGGGACTGTGGGAGGAGAAGAGAAGACACTCTGGTGTCTTCAAGCCCCCCTTTCCCCAGGAGCCTTCCCCATCTGTCACAGTCTTTCTAGAAAAAGAAAGTAGAATTGTTCCTGGTTGGGCAGGAAGATGCCGGGGGCTGCCTGGAGATGAGCCAGGCCAGGGCTGACAGTAGGTCTGTGACACAGGTCAGCTCACTCCTCTCCTCCTGACCGGGCCACCCACTCATAACTTTCCTGGGCAAATTGGGGCCTACTTCCAAGAGGAGGGGTTATAGACTTGGAGCCAGGAAATGTACAGAATCATCCCCAAAGCAGGAGAAGGTGAAGGGCAAGGAAGCTGAAGGAGGAGTTTGCTTTATTTTTGGCAGGCAGGGACAGGAGGCCCCTCAGAGGCCCCTTGGCTGCTGGCTCTCCTATTGGTTCTGCCCAGCCTCACTGGTCTCTTCTTGTCCTGTGATGTGCCAACACCAATTCCACCTTGGGGCTGGTGGAAAGTATTGAAATTAATGAAAGTATTGTCTATTCTCAGCCCGGCGCGGTAGCTCACGCCTGTAATCCCAACACTTTGGGAGGCCAAGGGGTGCAGATCACAAGGTCAAGAGATCAAGACCGTCCTGGTCAACATGGTGAAACCCTGTCTCTACTAAAAATATAAAAATTAGTTGGGTGTGGTGGTGTGTGTCTGTAGTCCCAGCTACTCGGGAGGCTGAGGCAGGAGAATCGCTTGAACCCTGGAGGCGGAGGTTACAGTGAGCCGAGATCGCGCCACTTCACTCCAGCCTGAGCGACAGAGCAAGACTCTGTCAGACCAAAAAAAAAAAAAAAAAAAGAAAGTATCATCTATTCTTGACACACTGACTATGGGCTTCCCCTCTCGTTGTGCCTGCAGTTTGGGCACTCTTCCTCCAGACCTGCCCAATGCTGCCTCAGTCTCTGCTCAAAAAAGAGAGAAAAAGCCACTTCCTCAGAGAGGTATCCGCTGACTCCCCCGTCTCAGGTATCCATCTGCTGCCCCCATATCCCTATGACGTTTTATTTTCTTCATAACTCCACCATCTGAAGTTGCTATTTATTTATTTTTATTTATTTTTTCGAGACAGAGTCTTGCTCTGTCGCCTAGGCTGGAGTGTAGTGGCTGGATCTCAGCTCACTGTAACCTCTACCTCCAAGGTGCAAGCGATTCTCCTGCCTAAACTTCCCGAGTAGCTGGGACTACAGGTTCATATTACCTTGCCTCGCTAATTTTTGAATTTTTAATAGAGGTGAGGTTTTACCATGTTGGCCAGGCTGGTCTCAAACTCCTGACCTCAAGTGATCCACCCACCTCGGCCTCCCAAAGTGCTGGGATTACAGTGTGAGCCACCATGTCCAGCCTGAATTTGCTGTTTATTCTTGTCTTTATTATCTCTGTGTATTATATTTGTCTCTATTTGCACTAGAATGCAAACTTGAGCAGTATCTGTCTTACAATTGTTTTCTGAGTGCCTAGCGCAGTGCCTGGCCCTCAGCAAGCCCCCAGTAACTGTATGTTGAATTAATGAGTTCTCAGTTGGCGCCGCCCTGCTTCTAGGTGCTTCTCCTGTGTCACAGCATCTCACCAGAAGCACAGCAATGACGCACAGGGTCACCTCTCAGTCCCACGCATCAGCTCAAGGATGATATCATAGGCTCAGAACCCAACTGCTGTGCTTCAAAACCCAGTTCTCATTCCTAGCTGTGAGACCTTGCACGAGTCCTTTAACCTTTCTACAGCTTAGTTTCCTCATCAGTAAACCACAACAATCATAAAAATACCTACCTTATAGGCTACTATGAGAATTAAAGGAGATTTGCACAACATACTTAGTATCCAACATTCAGTAAACTCAATACATGTGAATTTTTTTTTTTTTTTTGAGATAGAGTCTCACTCTGTCACCCAGGCCGGAGTGCAGTGGCTGGATCTCAGCTCACTGCAAGCTCCACCTCCCGGGTTCACGCCATTCTCCTGCCTCAGCCTCCCGAGTAGCTGGGACTACAGGTGCCCACCACCTCACCCAGCTAGTTTTTTTTGTATTTTTTAGTAGAGACGGGGTTTCACCGTGTTAGCCAGGATGGACTTGATCTCCTGACCTCGTGATCCACCGTCTTGGCCTCCCAAAGTGCTGGGATTACAGGCTTGAGCCACCGCGCCCGGCCCTTTTTTTTTTTTAAGACAGAGTTTTGCTCTGTCGCCCAGGCTGGAGTGTAGTGGCACAATCTCAGCTCATTGCAACCTCTATCCCTGGGGTTCAAGTGATTCTCCTGCCTCAGCCTCCCGAGTAGCTGGGATAACATGTGCCCACCACCATGCCTGGCTAATGTTTGTATTTTTGGTAGAGATGGGGTTTTACCATGTTGGCCAGGCTGGTCTCAAACTCCTGACCTCAAGTGATCCACCCGCCTCAGCCTCCCAAAGTGCTGGGATTACGGGTGTGAGCCACCGTGCCTGGTCTCTCTTATTATCTTTTTACATTCAATTTTATCCACAAGGATGCCCTTTTTCATTTGTGATGTTGGCTGTTAGATATTAGACAGTATTTTCTTGATCAATATCAACAGAGGTTTGACATTTTTCCTGGTCTCTTCAAGGACTAATTTCTAGCTTTGTTTAGCCTCTCTTGTATTTTCCACAGGTCCTTTTTAATCGAAGCATAATTTACACATAATAAAATGCACAGATTTTTAAGTATACAGTTCTCCAGTTATAACAATTACATATACTGCATAACCAACATTTTTGTATTTTTAGTGGAGACGGGGTTTCACCATGTTGGCCAGGCTGGTCTCGAACTCTTGACCTCAGGGGACCCACCTGCCTCGGCCTCCCAAAGTGCTGGAATCACAGGCATAAGTCACCATGCCAGGCCTCAATACATTGTTGTTGTTGTTGTTTTTAATTTCAAATGTGTTGTTTTAAAAAATACTTTCAAATTAAAAGTGGCAAAAATAGTAAAAGAACTCCCATACCTTTTTCTTTCAGATTCCCCAACTGTTAGATTTCATTTGCACACTCCCTCTATCATTCTAGTTTTACATATATTCTGTTATCATAGGTCTTCACTCTGAATGATTTGAGAGCAAGCTGCAGACAAAATGCTCTATTGCCCCTAAATGCTCCACCGTGCACTTACCCCAGAACAAGGGCACCTACAGAGTCCAGGTGTGATGACCAGCAGGGGGATAACAGGCTCCACCCTTGCAAGTGTGGCTGCCCCTCTGCCTTGAGGTCTGCTCTCTTCTCTTCTCTTCTCTTACTTCTCTTTTCAAGACAGGGTGTCACTCTGTTGCCCATGCTGAGTACAGTGGCACGATCATAGCTCACTGGAGTCTCCACTTCCCAGGCTCAAACGACCCTCTTGCCTGAGACTCCTAAGTAGCTGGTTCTACAGACACACACCCCCACACCCAGCTAATTTTCTTATTATTATTATTTTTTTTTTTGCCGAGATGAGGTATCACTATGTTGTCCAGGCTGGTCTTGAACTCCTGGACTCAAGTGATCCCACCTCGGACTCCCAAAGTGCTGGGATTACAGGTGTGAGCCACCACCCTTGGCCCAGGTGTACTTTTCTAAAATTATTATTACTCCAGATTTATTTTGTCTTGGAGAATTACTTCTTTCCCCTATATATACAGTCTTGATACTCTAGTAAATGAGGTGTCCTGTTCGATACTAGCCAAGGCTGGGTGTGAAGCCAAACCTGGGCAACTGAACACACTCTCCCAGAGGTTGTGGATCTTGGACAGAATGATGCGGAAAACCACATTGTTGGTACAAGGGCGAGCATGATGACTCTGCTCCTTCCTGGGAAGTTGGAACACAAACTTCCACAAGGGGGTTTGGAAGGAAAGGTGTAGGGGCTTCCTCTAGGTAAACAGGTTCCAGGACAGAGTTGAAATAGAATTTTAAACAGAGCCCAATTGTGAAGGGGGTGGATAGGAATCCAAATGATTTTTCTGCATTTTGAGGGGTAGAAAAATGATTAAAAAAGAAAAAAAGGGCTGGGCACAGTGGCTCATGCCTATAATCCCAGCACCTGGAGCTCAGGAGTTCAAAGAACAACCTGGGCAACATGGCAAGACCTCCATCTCTGTAAAAAAAAGAAAAAAGAAAAAAGCTTTCCAAAGAATAAATGAGAAAAAGGAGGCATGTCAAAGGGACTTATTCGAGTTAAATATCCTATAAGAAACAGAACTAGGATTCAAACTTAGATCTGCAATGTCTCCACATTACACACTCACCTGGCTATCCCACCTCACTCCAGCGAGAGCTCAAGAGTCAGTGGGCTAAGTAAGAGGTAGGGGGCTTGGCCAAGTTTCAGAAGGAGAGTTGGAGAAAGCTAGCCAGCTACTAGGCATGGTAGAGCTTCCCTGACCAACTCCATGCATTCCCTGGACAGCTGTAGGTTCAGAGCCATCGAAGGGAGAAACCAGGGAGCAACTGAATACCAGTGACCCCATGTTGGTAGGCAGGGCACCTGGGGAGACTGCTGTGAGCAAGGGCCAGGACTGGAGCCTGTCTCCTGGTCCTAACTCCAGCCTCATCATGTGCCTTTCAGGGACACGATGGGGAAAGCGGGCATACATTTTGTCCCTCTGGATCCCAGTATCATCTTTGCCTGATTGAGGGAGGGGACACTGAGGAAAGAGGAGGCTGTTGGACACAGTAAATATATGAAGCACCTACTTTATACCAGATACTCTGTTGTGTGTTACATAATGTAACCCTCCCAAGACTCTACTTCAGAAAGGTTAAGTGATTCACCCATGATCACAGAGCTAGAAAATGGCAAAACCAGGATCTTGAATCCCAACCCAGTGCTCTTTCCGCAGTTCCATGCTGCTTCTCACCGTGCAGGGTTTGAGAAACAAGCTTTAGGGGAGGCAGCATTGTGGAGTCATTGAGAACATGAATGTATGCTGGGCTGCCCAAGTTCAAATCCAGCCCTATTGCTTGCTGGCCACATGACTTTAGGCAAATTATCTCATCTGTTGGTGTTTTATCAGTTGCCTTATCAGCATCCTTTGTAGTGTCTACCTCATAGGGCTGTGTAAGGATTAAATAAAATAACACACTTAGACCTTTCCACTCAAAGTCTAGAACATGACAAGTACTAGATGAAAGTTAAGCTATTTCTGTGCTGCAAGCTGGTGCATTGAATGTGGCTCTCCCTGGATGGCTGAAAGGTAATACTAGGTGGGGAGAGAAATAGGAGCATTGGAGAGAAGACAAGAGAGAGGACGGAACCTTCAGAACCAGCTGCCTTCAACTTGCTTTAGAGCTTGTCACTCCAAATAAAAGCAACAGTCACAACATATCCTTACTGCATAGGGTTTTACCCTGCGCAAATGCATTCTCAGACACTCATTTTAGCCTCGTGACAGCCCTGTCTGGTGGGTACTACTATCCCCATTTTGCAATTGAAAAAACTGAAGCTCTGAGATCCTAGGTCCTGCCCTAGTTGGGCACTGGGGTGGGACTCCAGGTGGGTAACAGATTGAGTTGCCCTGACCACCTAGCAGAAGGGGTAGACCTCAGAGGCAGTGAGACCTGCAGGATGACTTTTACCAATGGTTCTCAAATTTGGGCATGTTTCAGAATCCCCTGGATGCCTTGTGAAAAACAGGAATTGCTGCGCCGCAACCCCAGAGTTTCTGACTCAGCGTCTGGGGTTGGGAGTTGGTCTTGCTGAGAGCCCTCTAATCATTAGCAGCGGCGACATCTTGTGGTGAGGAACAGAATGTACCTTGGACTCCCTCAGCCCTGGTTACCCACCAGTCCAGGATGATGCCCACCAGGTGGCACCGCCCAGAGGCCGCCGGCGGCCCTGGGGCAGACCCAGAGACTCTCACACGCCTTGTCCTCGCCCGGAGGGTGCAGGCGCCTGCATGCCTCATTTACCCTAGAGAGGACAGGAAAACCTCATCTTGTTGTGCAGAACCTCCAGCTTCGTTTTAGAAAACTATTTTCCCCCTGCACTTTTTGTTAGAGACAATATCTCACGGTTATCCAGGCTGGAGTACAGTAGTGCTCTAATACTTCGCTGCAGCCTCCAACTCCTGGGCTCAAATGATCTTCTCGCCTTGGCCTCCCAGAGCGCTGGGATTATAAGCATGGCTCACCGTACCCAGCCCAGAATATTTTTTATTCTCATTTTTGTAAATAAGTTTCTTCCCTGGTCTTTCCACCCCTAAAAGGTGAGCCTATGAATCACAGCCTCGTGGCACCGCCACAGTTGTCTTCTCAAGTGGGGAGGCTTACTCCTTGAACCGGGTGCCTCACTTCACGATTGCTTTTATCTCAAAGGAGCATTTTACAACAGGAACCATTATCCCTGGTAGCTTGACATCCAGTCCTGACATGATTTTCTGATTGACTAAAATTAGGGTAATGAGTTATGAAGGCAGAGAATGGAAACGCAATCCCTGCAGGCGGGGGCAGTGCCACCTCTTATTTCCTCTGCCCAGGTGATTAAGTTGGTAGATTGGGGTATAGGTGTCTCTGGAGTTGGGCACCAATGGGTGGGGTAGAAGGACACCTGGTCTGTGTCCGGGGCCTGGGTTCGAATCCCCACTCTGACTGTGAGCTGGGCGCCCATGACTGTGAGCTGGGCGCCCACTGAGCTTTCTGAGTTTATCTGTAAAATGGGCAAGAGGCAATCAGTCATTTATGTGAAAGTGGCCTGTGGTGCCTGGCACCGAGGCGGGCACGGATGGGCATTTGGTAAGGCAGGGAGGAGGAGTTCGGCGCCTGGAGGCCCCCAGGGCAGAGGAGAAGGGCATCAAGGACGGGGGCGGCGTGTGGGGCGGGAAGAGAAGAGAGTTCAAGGCTCGCTCCTTCCCCTGCCCCCAGCCGCCTCAGCCCAGGCATGAGTCTCTCCCCGTCCGGGCCTCTGCTTCGCGCTGGCGCAGCCAGGGCCGAGACGCGCCCCCGAGCCTCCCTCCCCTCCGACGTCTCCACCCGGGATGGAACATTAATCATTAACCACCCGGTGGCCAGGCCCAGCGGGGCGTCCGCCCCAGCTCTCCCGGTGCCACCGCGCTGAGTCACCGCGGCCTGGGCAGCTCCCCGCAGCCAGGACCTCCCTCTGGGCCGAGAGTCGCGGGGTTCGAGCCGCGGCGAGGTCTTGGGCTTCCCAGGGGCCGCTCCTCGGCGCGCCGCCGCCCACAGTCAGCAGGGGGCGCCCGTCCCGACCGCGGGAAGCCGGCGGGGCCACCCAGGGGCGGGCGGGCCTGGCGGGGCGGTGTCAGGCTGGCGAGGCGGTGCCTCCCCAAAGCCGTAAACCTTCCCGCCCGGGTGACTAGGCCGGCCCAACTACGCACGCGCACCCCGCATGCCCCGTGACCTGTGAGGTTATTCAAGAAGCCAAGGTCGGGAGTGGGGAAAGTCAGCCTCTAGCCCCGCACTGTCTGGAAAAGATCAAACCAATTAATTGACTGTAAAAAGCATGTAACCAATACAATGGAAGGCATTGCTACCCTTCCTCCACCAGGTTCAGGACCTCATGCCCAAGTAACGGCGCGCAGGAATTAGTAGTAGGTTTTGGAGGGTCAGGGGCTCTCCCAGTACCCTGAGGCCGTCTCCTGTGAAGGCCACTCCAGAGGTTAAAGCTTTCTCGGGTGCCAGGAGAGCTCTCCTAATTCAGCTGTAGGCATCACCAGTAAAGATGCACAAAAATCCTAGCATCTCCCACTTGCAACCCCCAGGGAATTCTATTCTACTTTCTTTAATTTCCCATGGCCACATGGTTGAGGTCACTTAACTTTTTTTTTTTTTTTAAGACAGAGTTTCGCTCTTGTTGGCCAGGCTGGAGTGCAATGGCGCCATCTCGGCTCACCGCAGCCTCCGCCTCCCGAGTTCAAGCGATTCTCCTGACTCAGTCTTACCAGTAGCTGGAATTACAGGCATGCGCCACCACACCTGGCTAATTTCGTATTTTTAGTATAGACAGGGTTTCTCCATGTTGGTCAGGCTGGTCTTTAACTCCCGACTTTAGGTGATCCGCCCTCCTCGGCCTCCCAAAGTGCTAGGATTATAGGCATGAGCCACCTCGCCTGGCCGGGCACTTAACATTTAATCTAACACCCACCTGCCAGCAGGTCAAAGGTTATTGCCCATGACTGGCCAGGTTTCACTTCAGCTGCCGTGGTGCTCCTGATGTGACTGTACTGGGCAGGCAGACCTGAAATGCTGTCCCTGTATTAAGTGGAGTGGCCCCTGGGACGAAGCCATAACAGCAGCCAGAGACAGCTGCCCAGATTGGCTGTCTGGACAGCCCAAAGCCAGTGAGGTCAAATCTGCCTCCATGATGCCTGTGTCCTTGCTATTCTCGCTCCAGTCATCCCCTCTGAGTAGCTGTGAGGGTGCAGGTGGGTGAAAGGGACAGGCAGTGGACATTAGTGCAGAAACTAGGGTCATGGGTCCTGAGTCCAGCTGGTCACTGCATACCTATGTGATGACACATAATTTCTCTGAGTCTCAGTTTCCCCAGCTGTAAAGAGCACTAATAGGAACTGTGTGGGTTGCCTCAAAGGGTTGGTAAAGGGTTCAAATCAGATAACGAATGTTCGTCACTAACCCATTCATTCGTTAAATGTTTATTACAAACTTGCCTGAAAGATGACCATCCGTCTTCTCAGTGGCAGCAGAAAAATCATGAAAGACCCCGCCCATGACGCCATCAGTTGTGCACACAGGCTTAGCATCAGCCTTTCTTAAACTGTGTGAGTGGGAGGGCTGCTACAGGGGAGGAGGAGGGATGCAAGGTGAAGGGGGAGGAAAGGCAGGAACTGCATGGTAGAGGAAGCAGGAAGAAGGGCGAGGCCTCACCCATATGGCCTCAGCAGGCCCTGTGATCTCACTGCTGAGCCCAGGTTCTCCCAGAAGCTCCCTGGGAATTACTGAGCTGGGTGTGGCTTCATAGCCCCACACCTGCCCAGCCAGCTCAGGGCCCCTCCGTGCTGTCTTCTCAGGATCCTGCTTCAACCTGCTGTCACTTCCCTATGCCTAGCTCACTGTCACTTTCTCCCTTACCTGCCCTCTCAACCTCATACGGAGAGTTTGGAAACAGGCGCCTGGAAAAACCCACTTCTGGGGTGCAGCAGGACCCAGCCTCACTCTTCTTTCTCTCTTTTAAAAATTGTTATTATCTTTACTGAGATGGGTTCCAAGTATCACTCTCCACCCACCTTATCACCTTCTGAGACCTGGATGGACTCCACATCCCTATGTTGCCTAGGCTGGTCTCAAACTCCTGAGCTCAGGTAATCCTTGGCCTCGGCCTCCCAAAGTGTTGGGATTACAGGCGTGAGCCATCGTTTCCTGGTCTGGCCTCGCTTTTAATTTTGGGCCCAGGCTTCCTGGAGCCTTTTTCTATAGTAGAGATGCAGGCCACCCTTGCCTGACGATGCCCTCCAGGCAATTGAGCAGCTAAGCCAGTGGGAGAAGGTGGGCTTCTCTCACTCCCAGGTGTGGTGGTAGTGAACTAGCCTAGGTGGTCAACATGAACTGGGAACGCGGAAGACAAAGGTAAAAGAGCTGGTAAGGGAAGCAAAGGGGGTTTGGGAATAAAGCTTAAAATCTGGTACAGAGGGGGTTACCATGCCATCCCTCTGAGGCTGACACATCAGGCTGAAGCCCCCAAATACAGGGTTAGTCTTGTCATGTTACGGTTTTCCCACTGGGCTGAAAACTTCCCAAAGACACAAACTGTGTTTCTTCTTCATCTTATACCTTGTGTAAGAGCCTGGATCCCTTGGAGTACAATCTGCTCAATGGGCACCTGCCGGACATAGGCCAGCCTGCAGAGAGCAGGGCATGGGTACCCATGTGCCCCTGAGTGGCTCTCTTAGCCAGGCTGGGCCAGGGTTCACCCATTACCATTACCAAGCTCAGCCTCTGGGCATACCATGTTTGGAGCCCACGGGCAGTTTTCCATGCAACTAGGCACTTACCACTCTCTACCACCTGGTCACCTTCTGGGACCTGCGTGGGATCCAAATCCCTCTCTCTAGATGTAAAAGTGAGCCTGGTGGAGGCTCTACAGCTGATGTGAAACCACCACTTCCTCTCTCCCCAGATGGTTCCAGCCAGAGGCCAGCCAGTCAGCCCTGTGGGGTGAGCACCTACTGTGTGCAGAACCAAGTGCTCAGTGTATGATACTCACCTTTTGTTTTTCCTGCCTATTATCCCTTCCCCTTATTCTGGCAAAAGCTTTCCAATTCTGAACCTTTCATTTATAGTCAGTAAGATTCCCACAGGGCCCATTGCTAGAAGGAAGCCCGTGGGCCAGGCCTGGCCACAAGATAGATAGATAGATAAATAGATTTTTTTTTTTTTTTTTTTTTTGAGACAGAGTCTCAGTCTGTTGCCCAGGCTGGAGCGCAGTGGCGCGATCTCAGCTCACTGCAACCTCCGCCTCCCAGGTTCATGCCATTCTCCTGCCTCAGCCTCCAGAGTAGCTGGGACTACAGGCGCCCACCACCACGCCTGGCAAATTTTTTGTATTTTTAGTAGAGACGGGGTTTCACCGTGTTAGCCAGGATGGTCTCCATCTCCTGACCTCGTGATCTGCCCGCCTTGGCCTCCCAAAGTGCTGGGATTACAGGTTTGAGCCACCATGCCCAGCTAACTTTTTGTATTTTTAGTAGACGGGGTTTCACCATGTTGGTTAGGATGGTCTCAATCTCCTAACCTCGTGATCCGCCCGCCTCGGCCTCCCAGAATGCTGGGATTACAGGCATGAGCCACCACACCCAGCGGCCAAGAGATATTTTACCCCAGCCTCCGACACTGGCCACAGAGATCATCAGCATCAGGGCTTTAGCTGGAACTAGTGGGAGGAGAAACTCTCTACTGGTGGATTTGGATTACACGAGCCTGAGACCATGCTGGTGGGCATCTTGCACCACCAGGGAGAGCCATGACAAGGAACAGAGAAAGACCAATTCCTGAGGACATTGCTTGGGTTCCCGGAGCCACCGTGGCTGGAATGGCTAAGCTATATGAGTGCCTACATTTCCTAAGTTAATGTGAATTGGGTTTTCTGTCACTTGAAACTAATAATGGTGACCAAAATGAGCAGAGAAGCGTGCTCAGAGAAATAAAGAGAGGAAGTAAGATGATTTCTACTTTCAGAAAGGTCCCAGGCTGAGGGGAAATTTGGTTTTCATCCTTGGGTGTCTGAACACATGATCTTCCATTTTTTCAAGCGTGTGTGTGTGTGTGTGTAAGATTGTGATTATATATATATACACACACATACATATATACACATTGAGAAAAATTCTTATACTTTTTATTTCTTTGCCAAAAAATACATATCCAGAATGGAAAACTTATTTAAAAAAAAAAAAAGAAAGAAAGAAAGAAAAAAGGAAGTCACTAGTATGCCACCCTGCACTGTTACTCTTTTTCAGTGGGTTCATGTGTGCATATACCTTTAACAAACTACAGAGGGTCGTGCAGTAGAGATTACTTCAATTTGTTTTTCTCACCACTTACCATCACATGGGGATCTTCTTTACAAAAACATAAAGGAAACTTTTAGGAGGCAAGTCTCGTGGCCCCACCGTGTTCACATGCATCTCGCCACCTAGCCTATCATCTTGTTTCAGAAAAGAGGCACAGGAGGCCATCTGTGGTTGAAAAGTGTCAATTATTTTCCATAGTGTCACTGTTAGAGAAAGTCTTAAAAAACAGAGCTTTCATTCACTCACTTGTTCAGTAAGTAAATATTTAAGTGCCTCTTACGTGCAGGGCACTGAACTATGCGCTTAGGGTATGATGAACAAAACCAGACGTTGTCTCTGCTCCTTGGAGCTTAGAGCATAGTGAGGCAAAGTCATTCATCAAACACTTGCCAAACACGTGTAAACCACTAGCTGGCACAAACACTGAAAGGGCATAGCACAGGCGGGTTTGGCCCACTCAGGAGGGCTTTCCTGAGGAAGTGAGGTGTGGGCTGGAATCTAAAGGATGAAAGGTGCTAACCAGGCCAAGAGAGCAATGTGAGCATTTCAGGGAAAGGCACTGTAGTTGGAGAGAGTATGACTGGAGTGGAGAGAGGGGGAGCGAGTGTCCCCCACCGTGAGAGCGGGTGGCAGAGAGGGAAAGGAGCCAGGTGATGCAGGGCCTTTGAAGTCACTTTGCTAAGTTTTGTCATAGTCCTAAGAACAAGGGGGATTGGCTGGGTGCGGAGGCTCACACCTGTAATCCCAGCACTTTGGGAGGCCGAGGTGGGTGGATTACTTGAGGTCAGGAGTTAGAGACCAGCCTGGTCAACATGGTGAAACCCCATCTTTATTAAAAATACAAAAAATTAGCCGGTTGTGGTGGTGCGCGTCTGTAATCTTAGCTACTTAGGAGGCGGAGGCAGGAGAATTGCTTGAACCTGGGAGGTGGAGGGTGTAGTGAGCCGAGACCACTGCACTCCATCCTGGGTGACAGAGCGAGACTCTGTCTCAAAAAAAAAAAAAAAAAAAAAAAAAAAAAAAAAAAAAAAAAAAAAAATTGCCGGGGGTGGGGAGGGGGCAGGGGGAACGAAAAGAACAAAGGGGAGCCACTGAAGTTTCCCCAAGCAGATGTGTGTATGACATGACGAGTTGTGTGTGCTGTAAAATTCTGAGGCTGTGTCATGAGGAATGGGCTAGACAGATCCTAGACAGACTGGAGTATAGTGGGCAGACCGCTATTGCAGTAGTGGAGGGATGAGAGGGCAGGGTAGCTTGCCATGGGGTGATGGTATAGGAAGTGGAGAAAAGAGGAGGGCCTGGAAATGCATTTAGAAGATAAATCAGAACTTGGTAATCGATTGGCTATGCAGGGTGAGAGACAGGAAGACAGAGTGTGTCGGGAGACTCCTGCTTTCTTCCTGGCTTGCTCAACTCGGTAGGTGGCACCACCTGTCATGGAACTAGGAAACACTGTGAGAGAACCAACCAGGCTAAGGAGAAGATTAAGTGTTCCACCCTAGACACGTCGAATTGGGGGAAACTTTGATACCTCCAAACAGAGACGTCACCTAGGCAGTTGGATGTTTCAGTGAGGAGCTCAGAGATCACTTGTATGAGTGTGCACTGACCCGCGAATCAACCAGCGGGTGTGGGTTCTGATCTCAGCTCACTGTGTTTCGTTGGTGAAATCACTGCCCCACTCTGGGACTCACAGTCCTCACGTGTCCGATGAGAGGTTGGACCACAATTCTGTCCAGCTCTAACATTCTCTGAATCTGTGAGCCCATGAAGATGGAATATTACCCAAACATCCCTAAAGTCCTCCCAAAACCAGGGAAAGAGGTCCTCCGATTTTAGGAGTGTTCCTGGCTCTGTTAGACTGGTCTTTGGGATGTTCTTGTTCTGACCCTGAATGTCCCTCTTCTAGTCCGATCATGGACCAACCTGAGATCCCCAGAGCCCTATTCTTGCATGGGAAACCCTAGGCCCCTCATCCTTATTTGAAGGAAGGAGAAAGAACCGCATGTGCTGCTGCAGCTCATGGGCAGGCAGGTTGAGGGTCAAAGGCATGGACTGTGAAACAAAGGTGTTCCTTGCCACAGACTTTCCAGGACACTTCCCCTAAGGTTTTCCCTTTGCAAAATGACTCCTCCCCTTCTCTGCTGCTAGCCTGCTCTCCCCTGAACTTTCTGCTTTCTGCACTCTTTCCAAAAATGTGTTATCAGGTGTCCATGCAGTGTTTGCTTATTTCACAAATGACCCAGTTCTTGATGATGTCCCAGGTCCCATTGACCTTTCTTGGCTAGAGTTAAGTAGCCCATGGAATAATATCTTTCTGGAACTGTTTGACACCTAGTCCCTCTCCTGGGTCCTGACTGAGAGCTAAGAACCATTCATCCAGGGCTCGTTATTAATGACCTATTATGTGCTAGACACTGGAGATGTAAAATGAACAAAACCCAGTCCCAGCCCTTGAGAAACCTTTCTGCCAGTGATTTTGAAGTGTGATCTGGACCATTTCCTCCTAAATTCATTACCACCCTCTTCACCATATTAAAACCTCTTTTCTGCTCACTTGGCTTTTGAGTTGTCTCAAAGATCATTAATGCCAGTGGCTATCATTTACCGAGGGCTTATTATGTATCGGTCTTAGTAGAAAGCACTTCACATCCTTCATCTCATTTAATCTTCCAAACACCCTGTGAAGTAGGTTCTGTTTCTCCCACTTCACTCTTGAAAGCCTGAAAGAGATTAAGTCACTTGCCTGAGTTCAGACAGCTGGGATTCAAAACCAGCTTTAATCTGACTTGAAAATACCTGGCTCTTAACCACACTGCTGTTGCCACCTTTGATGGGACGGATGGCTGCCTGTTTCCTGAGAAGTTGGTGTTAGCTACAAACTGCCAGGTTTATTTGAAGGCAGACCCCGGGAGTACAGGAATCTTGTCTTATTTAGCCCTTATCCCAAAACACCGAGGATGGTGCCTAGTAAATATTTGTTGAATGAATTCGAATAACTGAAACTCTTTGCAAATCCCCCTCCCCACTCACCACCACCAAGCACAACCTTGAGAACTATCAAAGGTAATGTGTTCAATACATTAGCATAATGCAGAGAATCTCTAGCTGGAAGACTTGGAGTCCCCTCCAGGCTATAGGCCCAAAGAAGTAGTTTCTCTTTATTATTATTATTATTATACTTTAAGTTCTAGGGTACATGTGCATAACGTGCAGGTTTGTTACATATGTATACTTGTGCCATGTTGGTGTGCTGCACCCATCAACTCGTCAGCACCCATCAACTCATCATTTACATCAGGTATAACTCCCAATGCAATCCCTCCCCTCTCCCCCCTCCCCATGATAGGCCCCGGTGTGTGATGTTCCCCTTCCCGAGTCTAAGTGATCTCATTGTTCAGTTCCCACCTATGGGTGAGAACATGTGGTGTTTGGTTTTCTGTTCTTGGGATAGTTTACTGAGAATGATGGTTTCCAGCTGCATCCATGTCCCTACAAAGGACACAAACTCATCCTTTTTTATGGCTGCATGGTATTCCATGGTGTATATGTGCCACATTTTCTTAATCCAGTCTGTCACTGATGGACATCTGGGTTAGTTTCTTAAGTGGTTTGTTAAACCATTAGCAACTGGATAGCTACTTCCATGGCTCGGGTGTGTTTGAATTCCTTCCTTTTATACTAAGGAGCCTAATTCTAAGATACCACTTTTATCTACCAGTGACCTTTAATAAAGCCAAGGTTTGTTTGTTTGTTTGTTTGTTTTTAGCAAACAATGATGCAATTACTTTTGAGAAAAAAAGAGTAAATAGAAATAAAGTTTATTATTTTCAGGCTGGGTGGGATGGCTCATTCCGGACAGTGCACGTGCAAAGGCCCCTTGGTATGCTGAGCCTGTGCCTGTGCCGGTGGCAGGCAGCTGGCTGCTTCGTCTTCTGGTTCTGGAAATGGCCTCCTGCCTCATCTGGGCCAGCCTTCCTCAGGGAAGATGAACTTCAGCCATTTCCCGGGAATTGGGTCAGCAGACCGTGGGCTGCTCTCCCAGCGGCTTGCCCTGGCTAGTCCTGCTTTCTGAGGCCAGGGGAGGCCTCGCCAGTGTGCTGAGACTTCCCCAGCGTGCCACACTTGTGCCTGGTTTTGTTTCTGCTCCAAGCAGGAGGTAAGCCCCAGCTCCCTGAGCTCCCTCCCTGCCACCCAACCACCCCCCCGCCTGCCCCACGTCTGCTCCTCAGGTGGAGTAGCCCATTGCCAGGAGGATAAAGCAGAAGACCCAAGCCCCTCCCAGAGCAGAAGGAGCTTTGGCAGCAGCAGCAATGGGGGAGGCTGGGTATGTCAGGGGAAGTGCCCTGGAAAGGGCTAAGGGGTAATAATTATGTATTCATAAAGAAAACAAATAAAAAGGCCAGGCCTGATAGCTCACGCTGTAATCCCAGTGCTTTGGGAGGCTGCGGTGGATGGATTGCTTGAGTCCAGGAGTTGAAGACTAGTCTGGGCAACATAGAGATCTCCGTCTCTACCAAAAATTAAAAACACACACATATATATATACACCTGGATGTGAAGCACACATCTGTAATCCCAGTGCTTGGGAAGGCTGAGATGGGAGTGTCAGAGGCATTTGAACTAGAGCGACTCCATCTTGAATAACGGGGATTGGGCGGGGGAAATAAGGCTGAGGCCTGCTGGGTTGCATTCCCAGGAGGTTAGGTGTTCTTAGTCACAGGATGAGATAGGAGGACAATACAAGATACAGGTCACAAAGACCCCACTGATAAAATAGGATGCAGTAACAAAGCTGACCAAAACCCACGAAAACCAAGATGGCGGTGAAAGTGACTTTTGGTCATCCTCACTGTTCCTTATATGCTAATTATAATGCATTAGCATGCTGAAAGACACTCCCCCAGCGCCATGGCAATTTACAAATGCCATGGCAACATCTGGAAGTTATCCTATATGGTCTAAAAAAGGGAAGAACCCTCGGTTCTAGGAACTGCCCACCTCTTTCCCAGAAAACTTATGAATAATCCACCCCTCATTTAGCATATAATCAACAAGTAACTATAGCTATACTCAGTAGAGCGGCCCATGCCACTGCTGTGTCTGTGGAGTAGCCATTCTTTATTCCTTTGCTTTTTTTAAAATTTTTTTGCGGCAGAGTCTCACTGTGTCACCCAGGCTGGAGTGCAGTGGTACAATCTCAGCTCACTGTAACCTCCACTTCCTGAGTTCAAGTGATTCTCCTGCCTCAGCCTCCCGAGTAGCTGAGATTACAGGTGTGCACCACCACGCATGGCTAATTTTTGTATTTTTAGTGGAGACGGGGTTTCACCATGTTGGCTAGGCTGGTCCTGAACTCCTGACCTCAAGTAATCCACCCGCTTTGGTCTCCCAAAGTGCTGGGATTACAGTCGTGAGCCACCGTGCCTGGCCCCTTTGCTTTCTTAATTAACTCACTTTCACTTGACTCTCACCCTGAATTTTCTTGCCCGAGGTCCAGGAACCCTCTCTTGAGGTCTGAATCAGGACCCCTGTCTGGTAATAGGAGGATCACTTGAGACCAGGAGTTCAAGGCTGCCGTGAGTTCTGATTGTGCCACCACACTCCAGCCTGGGTGACAGTGCAAGATCTTGTCTCAGAAAAAAAAAAAAAAAAAAAAGGCAAAAGAGTGAGCAAAGAAAAATAAGAGTCAGAAAACAAAAGGCACAAAGAAGTGGGACCTCCACAGACCAGGGTGGGGACAAATTTTTCACAGGTGACCCAGGGTCTGTGCCCAGGACACCCTGGGATTAGTCACTCTTGACCAACCAGAAACCAGCTGAGACCTGGCATGGGCACCCCAGCCATGCCTGGGGGGCCCATCCAAGAGCCTTGAGACAAAGGGGTCCCAGGACCCCTGCTTTGCCTGATCATGAGCCCAGTCAGCCACCGTGATGCAAGACAGAGGAACACAGGCTCTGGTCCTGATGGACTCCTCCCTTCTGCCCAGAACTCCCAACGTACCTATGAGATGGGCCAGGGCTGGGACTGAGGAAGGGTGGGCAGGGTGGGAATGCAGGGCCATTGGAAAAGAAAGGCATTTGATGTCAAAAGCCTGCTTTGCAACAGGAAACAAAACTTCACGAGGATTCAGGAGGAGGCACCTCATCTGGCTTCCTTCCTTCCAGGCCCTGCATCAGAGAGAAGCCTGGAGCCAGAAAGCTCCTCACCCCCAGACACCTTGCCCCCTCCACCCCCATCCTCCTAGTAGGAGGGTTCCCTCCTCTCACACACCTTCCTCTACCCCTGGCTTCCCTACTGGGGGTGAAAGGGAGCATCCTTTGCTCAGATTAAGGGAATGCAGCCTCCCCTCCTGCAGCCCCCACCCAAACAGGGCCATGATTGAGGGGGAACCCCATCCACTTCTTCCCAACCTAACCTTGCCCTGCCCTGGCACATCAGAGAGGGAGGGCGGGGAAAGAGCAGGGCCTGGGGGAATTCCCTGCGCTGTTCTCGACAGTACATGAAAAGCATGCAAATGTCCTGCAAAAATAGCATGCAAATCAGCACATCTTCCACCTCAGCATCCTCTGTCCATCCCCCACTCCACAGGGTCCCCGGATCCTTCAGGTCCATACCCCACACAGCATGAAGGGGGAGGCTTTATTATCCTCCCCTCCGCTGGAACCTCTTCTTTCCCTTCCTCCCCCGCCCCTCACCCAATCCTTCCTCGTCCTCACCCTGCCCCTCTCAGTGTCTGACCTTCAACAGTTTGAGAAACATTGTGATTTGTATTTTCAGCATGGGAATGCATTTCAAGCCTTAGAACCCTTGGCGTGTTGCTGGAAGGTCCAGATACTCTCCCAGCAGGACGTGGCAAAGGTGATCTCTACCTCCTAGTAGAGTCCTCCCAGCAGGTTTTCTGCTGAACCCCAAGTTTGAATAGTACTATTGATACTGATTTTACCATTAGGGCAGGAACCCCTAGAGCCCAGAGGGTGAGATTCATAATAAAGAGCTGCATGGCTGTCAGCCCTGAGCTGAAATAAGCAGCCAAGTTTAGAACCCAGCATTGGGAGAGTTGCATGCAAAGCAAAGGCCTGAAGCTACCTAGAGTACTTTCACTGATGCTGGTTCTTTTAGTGAACTGCCTTGGGCCCTGCTCAACCTCAGGCTGCCTCAGGGGGACAGAAATGGAGCTTTATCCCCCCGTCCTCAAAGTGCCAGGCTGGGTGCCTCTGCCCCCTGCACGTGGTCCATGACTGATCCCAGCAGCACCAGCTCAGCCTGGTCCTGCCTCCTCCCCAGCCCGTTCCCTGAACTGGAAGGAAGGCCCCCACACCCACTGCCTTCCCGAGCTTGGCCCAGACTCAAACAGATCTGGCTACAGCTCCTGGAATAGAGAGGAAACCCAGCGACCCATGAGCCTCACTCTGCCTTGGACAGGAAATGCTTCAGCAGGTTTCAAAGGCACAGGAGCCAAGGGAAGGAAGCTACTTGGGGAGGGTGCCCAGGGCAGACCAGGGCCTCCGGAGGGTGGAAGAAGTGAGAATGCCAGGCCTTGAGCCCTGCAGCGAGGTCAGAGGCCTTGTCCATGACTGAGCTACGGAGTTCAGTGGGAGCAGGTAGCAGTACTCAGATCTGCCACTGAATCCAGTACCCATGGACAACTGAGCTTGCAGCCACTTCCACACTAGCCGCGCCTTCTTTTTTTTTTTTTTTTTGAGCCGGGGTCTCACTCTGTCACCCAAGGTAGAGTGCAGCAGGATCTCAGCTCTCTACAGTCTCAACTCCCCGGGTTCAAGCAATCCTCCCACCTCAGCCTCCTGCAATTGCTGGGGCCACAGGTGCACACCACCACACCTGACTAATGTTTGCATTTTTTGTAGAGACGGGGTTTTGCCATGATGCCCAGGCTGGTCTTAAACTCCTAAGCTCAAGCAATCAGCCTACCTCGGCCTCCCAAAGTGCTGGAATTACAGGTGTGAGCCACCGTGCCAGCGAGCCATGCCTTCTTCATGGCCCAGCCTCGAGGGGTGGCAGTTGCATGGTTCTAAGTGACCACCACTCAGTACATCATTCTTCTATTGAACACAGTTATGTTGCCAGTCAGTCCCTGCAAACCACTTGGATTTAACCAATGTGTCCCCAGAGCAGTCGGTGAAAATCCTAGGATATCAGGTCACCAGGAAGGCAAGTGTGATGGAAGGTTGAGGAGCTATATACAGAGAGGACACATTTTTGATCCCTGGTTCCACCACATCTTCTCCGTGTTGCTGTGGGCAGGTCACTTAATCCTCTGAGCCTCCTTTGTCTCATCTGTAAAATAGGATGGTCATATCTATCTCAAACAGCTATTTATGGGTTGAATGAAATAGATCAGTGTTTGCCTGGCACACAGTGGTTGTGAAATAAATAGTAGTTCTTAAAATTAATTGGAGAGACAGAACGTACACATCCAAATAGAATCATTCAGCCACCCCCACACCAACCCAAAGTAGTCTCGCTCCCACTTCCCCAGCCTTGCACACAGCTCTTCCAACTCCTACACCCTCTGCCAAAACCCCCAGACACGCCTTCTGCAGCAAGCCTTCCAGAACGAACTTGTCTATTCATGGCAACTGTCCCTTCACGCCAGACTTCCACGATGTCCCTGCTGCTCATGGAATGCCACTCCCGTGGTTAAACTTGGTCATCTTCTCCATTAGACATGAGCAGGATCTGCCTCTCCCAATCAGCCTAGTATCCAGATGCTAGCCACTCTGGAGCCCTTCGTGCAGAACCTACAGAAGTCATGCTCCTTTCCATCTCAAGGTCTTTGCATGTGCCCCTCCCTGGGCCTACAATGCTTGATGCTCAGCCCCCTCACCCACTCCGCTCAGCAAGTGGCCAGAAGAACTCTTAGACTGCCTCCAGGACTCAGCATAAATACCACTTCCTCCAGGAAGCCTTCCTTGACTCCCAAACTGAAACAGGTTTCTTATTTTACCTTTTCATGCAATCCAGGAATCTCTTTCAGAGCACTGGCAGCTAAAAATAATTAGCAACACTCCTTTAATGCTTGTCCCACATTAAGCTGCAAGTTTAACGAGGACAGCAGCAGGTATATTGTTTTCCCTGGTATATTCTCAACACTTAGCTCAGTACTCGGTGTATAAAAGTGCAATAAGTACTTGTCAAATGAATGAATGAATGAATAAATGAATGAATACAACCTCTCCCCACCACACCCAGGTTTCAGCATAAATCTGTTCATATAACACACTCAGGGGCCAAGAAGGACAGACAGAAAGACCTTCTGGTTCTCGCTGTGGTATATTTCTTCCTGGGAACATACTGCCTTTTCTTGGTTGAGTCTCCAGGTTTTCTGTACACTGCGAACCACCCTTTCCCCTCCCTGAGGAACACATTCCCCAGTAAGAGGAAGACACCCCAAAGGCTTCCCCCATTGGGAAAGGCTGGGTGCTAACCACATCAGGTTAAATATATGGTTTGCATCCTGTTTGCTTTGAAGCACATCTGGCAGACATGAATCACAGGCTGGAAATCACCCCCTCACCCACTTACTCGCTCCAGCCCCACTGGGCAGCCCCCACAAACCGTGGCTGAAACAGCCTATCTAGATCCTGAAGTCCCCTCCCACCCCCAGTACCCCTCAATGCTTATATTTGGCCTTTGCCCAGTTCTAACAGGGGATGATCTCACCAAAGCCTTGGGCAGCAGCCAGAACCCCTGGGGCTATGTAGTGTGGACTGTGGGCTGTGGCCAGGTGAGCACTGAACCAGGAGACCCATGGTCTGCTCACTGTCTGCCTCTTCCTACCTCTCAAGCACTTAGCTCAGTACTTGGTGTATAGAAGTGCAATAAATACTTGTCAAATGAATGAATGACTTCACTTCTCTGAGCTTGTTTCCTTGCTGATAAAATGGGGGCAATGGAGTGATGATACCTGTGCTTCCCACCTCACCAGGTGGGTGTAAATGCCAACTAGGAAAATGGAGGTGAGTCTCTGCAATGGGCTGGACACCATGCAAGGCACTGGGGAAATCAAAATGAAGGAGACCAGTCCCTGCCCTCAAAGAAATTGAGTCAACACTAAACAAGCGAAGAGGCCCTCGTAATACAGCATGCTACAGGAGTGAGAGGGTTGCTGCCAAGGCGGCCATGCCACCCATGAAAAGACCTAATGCCAAGGGTCACAGACAGCCTCGGAGTGAGTAAAACATCACCAATGGGGAACTCAGGCCAACCTGCTAGTTGCTCTTGCACACTTGCTCTGTGACCTTGAGCAAATTACTTGCCCGCTCTGTGCATTGAGATGGGAGAAATTCATGAATGAGCACATATGAGGTGCTTGGAATGGTTCTAGGGCAAAAAGTAGGGGCCAAGACAGTGTCAGCTATGATTACTGTTATTCTGTTTTTAATCCATTCAACAAATGTGTACAAGAGTCTGTGCTGGGCATGGGGAGTGTGTCGGTAAACCAAAAGGACTGAAAACCCTGCTCTCGTAGAGCTTCCATTCTGGAAGGGAAAGAAGCAAACCAAATAAGCACAGTAGTTAGTGTATTTGATGAGTAGGAGTGCTTTGTAAAAAAAGAAAGCAGAAAGCGGGTATAAGGCGTTCCATCACTGTGGGACGGGTTCCCCAGGGAGGGTTCCGATGGGAGGCACCCAGTCAGGGAAGAGGCTGGGGTGAGCAAAGGCCTGGAGGAGGTGAGAGGAGCCATGGATTTGGCCGGAGAAAGTGGTCCAAACAAGAACAGCCGGGCCTTATCCTGTGTTGCTATTAATACATCTTCAGCTGCAAAATGGAAATGAGAAGTTGCTGTGAGGATTAAATTAGGTAACAAATGCCCGGCACATGGTGGGCACAGAATAAATTCTAGTGCCTCCGCCACTCCCTTCTCATTCCACAGGGCTCCACGCAGTTATTAGAAGTTTGGGTTCCCCAGGCCAGATCATGCTTCCTCTCTGGTGCAGGGCCTCTTCTGCTGGTCTCCCAGTGGCCCCTTGAGCACTGCATGGGCTGGGATCTGGAGGAGGGGCAGCAGGCTGCTGAGGGCCCTTGGGATGACCTGGGGATCTCAGACCAGAGTGTGGAGGGCAGACACTGGCCTGTTGCCTTCTAACTGTGGGATCTTGGCCAGGGACAGTAATAACAGTTGTCACCTACACCAGCACATTTTATCGCTTAATCCTTCTCCTGCCCTGGGAGGCAGATATGGAATGTGAGCCTCAGAGAGGTTCACACAGTGAGAAGATAGAAAAGCCGAGATCTGAGCCTAAGGTATGAGACTCCAAAACCCCTGCTCTAGGGAGGGTTGCCAGATTTACCAACAACAAACAAAAACAAAAGCAGTACACCAGCTTAAATTTGAATTTCAGATAAACAAGAAATAATTTTTAGAAGTACAGCTGTCCCTTGGTATCCCAGGGAGATTGGTTCCAGGACCCCACAGATACCAAAATATGAGGATGCTCAAGTCCCTCATATAAAATGACAGTGTTTGCATATAACCATATAACTGCCCACATACTTTAGCTGATCTCTAGGTTACCTACGATACCTAACACAATGTAAATACTATGTAAATCATTGTTAGTTATGCAGTATTTTTTATTTGTATTATTTTTATTGCTTTTTAAAAATGTTTTCTATCTGCAGTTGGTTGAATCCATGGATGAAGAACCCACAGATATGGAGGGCCAACTGTAGATTCCCAAATACTACACGACATGTTGATAGTAAAAAAGTATTCGTTGGCCGGGCATGGTGGCTTATGCCTATAATCCCAGCACTTTTGGAGGCCAAGGCAGGTGGATCTCTTGGTCAGGAGTTCGGAACCAGGCTGACCAACATGACAAAACCCCATCTCTACTAAAAATACAAAATTAGCTGGGCGTGGTGGTACACGCCTGTAGTCCCAGCTACTCAGGAGGCTGAGGCATGAGAATTGCTTGAACCTGGGAGGTGGCAGTTGCACTGAGCCGAGATTGTGCCACTGCACTGCAGCCTGGGTGACAGAGTAAGACTCTATCTCAAAAAAAAAAAAAAAAAAAAAAAAAAGAGGTCAGGTGTTATGGCTCATGCCTGTAATTCCAGCACTTTGGGAGGCCGAGATGGGTGGATCACCTAAGGTCAGGAGTTTGAGGCTAGCCTGGCCAACATGTCGAAACCCCGTCTCTACTAAAAATACAAAAATTAGCTGGGCGTGGTGGCAGGCACCTGTAATCCCAGCTACGCAGGAGCCTGAGGCAGGAGAATCACTTGAACCAGGAAGTGGAGTTTGCAGTGAGCCGAGATCACGCCATTGCATTCCAGCCTGGGCGACGAGAGCAAATCTCCATCTCAAAAAAAACAAAAACAAAAACAAAAACAAAACCAGTATTCATTGTTTATCTGAAATTCAAATCTAACTGGGCATCCTGTATTTTTATCTGGCAACTCTAGCTCTCAGCCACTCTGCAGTACTATCTTCCAGAATCAGAGGCCACTGCCTGTAGGGATGTTAGAAATACTAGAGATGCCCAGCACAGTGGCTCACGGCTATATCCCCAGCACTTTGGGAGACCAAGGCAGGAGAATGGCTTGAAGCCAGGAGTTTGAGATGAGCCTAGGCAACACAGCAAGACCCCACCTCTACAAAAAATACAAAAATTAGCTGGGCATAGTGGTGCTCGACTGTAGTCCCAGCTACATGGGAAGCTGAGGTGGGAGGATCACTTGAGCCTGGGAGGTCGAAGCTGCAGTGAGCCATGATCGCACCACTGTGCTCCAGCCTGGGCAACAGAACAAGACCCTGTCTCAGATGAAAAAAAAAAAAAAAAAAAAAAAAAGAAAAAGAAAAGAAAAGGAAGAAAGAAAAAAAGAAAGAAAAAAAAGGTGAAGACACCAAGGGTGCCAATCAATTTTCCAATGATGCCCCTTGCTTGAGATTAGTTCTCACTTGAAGACGGATTGAGGCCCACCTCAGAAAGTAGGCAAAGGGCCCCCTGCTCTAGGTCCTGAGCTTTTTGGGGACACAATCTGACCCTCTTCTGGTCAACCCCCTCCTCACAAAGAGAGGAGTCTGCAAGTCCAAGATACATCCACCCAGAACCTGCCTCCCCCACCACTCCCTAGCCCGGGATTCTTGGAAGGCCCTGCCTAGCAGGCTCTGAGCCCACTTGCAGGGTTTTGAGGGCCTCCCAAGGGCTGATTATACTGCTGGTGGAGGCACCACTGGCTGGAGCTGCAGATAAAACACAGGATTCCCAGTTACATTGGAATTTCACATATATAAGGAACACTTTTTTAGTATAAATATGTCCAAATATTACAACCTTTCCCTGGGCCCAAGAAGTGGCCAGGGACTGCTGTTTGGTGGTGTGTGTTTGTGCAGGCTGGGTGTCCACACAGATATTGGTGTCACTGGTGACCTCTCATGGTTCAAAATGGTGCCAAGAGTGGGAAGAGAATCGGGCATGGGCTGTGATCTGGGAATATCATTTGGTCTCCACTGGGCCCACAAAAGCTAGGGCAGCCTGCTTATTTCAATTTATCTGCCTTCTCTTACCACCTCTGAGCTACCAGCCTGCACTCCCCAGAGGGAATGCTCTGAGCTAGGCAGTAAATGGCTGGCTGGCTCCTCTATGTGGGGAGACTGGTTGCCGAGGCTGGGACACTGAACTCCACAGCCCCCAGCCCAGCCCAACCCAGCCCAGGACCCCCTCCTGCCCTCTGTTCCCCACTTATCCCCATAGCTTCCTCTATTCTCTCTCTTTCTTTCTTTTCTTTCTTTTTTTATTTTTTATTTTTTTTTTTGTGAGACAGAGTCTCCCTCTTTCACCCAGACTGGAGTGCAGTTGTACGATCACAGCTCACTGTGGCTTCAGCATCTTGGATTCAAGAAATCCTCCCACCTCAGCCTCCTGAATAGCTGGGACTACAGGCACACACCACCACACCTGGCTAATTTTTTTATTTTTTTGTAGAAACAGAGCCTCACTTTGTTGCTCAGGCTGGTCTCGAACTCCTGGCCTCAAGCAATTCTCCTGCCTTGGCCTCCCAAAGTGTTGGGATTACAGGTGTGAGCCACTGCATCCAGCCCTCTCTTAATGTTTGCTTTCCCCAGGAGGGTCAGAGGGCATCAGCCCCAGAGGTGGGCTGGAGAGACTGGGTCATGATTGCTTTGGTGCAAAAAAGTCTGATCTGGCCAGCTCTGAGCTGACGGAGGTAGGAGTGAAGGCTGCGGGGACTTCCACTGGCCTCTTGACCTGTTCTAGAACCCTGTGGAAAATATGCTGTTCTCCTCTGGAGGAGCTTCCCAATGACTGAGGTGCGCTGGGGCTCTGCTCTGATGTCTCCCATGCCCTGCGTGGGCCTCGATCCTGTGCATACATGCACATATATGTAAAGTGCTTAGGACGGTACCCAGCACATGTGAACACTGAATGTGTTGGCTATTTTTTTTTTTTTTTTTTTGAGACAGAGTCTGGCTCTGTTGCCCAGGCCGGATCTCAGCTCACTGCAAGCTCCACCTCCTGGGTTCACGCCATTCTCCTGCCTCAGCCTCCCGAGTAGCTGGGACTACAGGCACCTGCCACCTCTCCTGGCTAGTTTTTTGTATTTTTTAGTAGAGACGGGGTTTCACCGTGTTAGCCAGGATGGTCTCGATCTCCTGACCTCGTGATCTGCCCATCTCGGCCTCCCAAAGTGCTGGGATTACAGGCGTGAGCCACCGTGCCCGGCCATGTGTTGGCTATTATCATTATCATTACTTACAAATGACACAGTCACCAACTTTTTTTTTTTTTTTTTTTTGAGACCGAGTTTTGCTCTTGTTGCCCAGGCTGGAGTCCAATGGCATGATCTCGGCTCACTGCAACCTCTGCCTCCCAGGTTCAAGCGATTCTCCTACCTTAGCCTCAGGAAAGTAGCTGGGATTACAGGTGTCCGCCACCACACCCAGCTAATTTTTGTATTTTTAGTAGAGATGGGGTTTCACCATGTTGGCCAGCCCAGTCTCGAACTCCTGACCTCAGATGATCCACCTGCCTCGGCCTCCCAAAGTGCTGGGATTACAGGCGTGAGCTACTGCGCCTGGCCAGTCTCCCACTTTTATGTTCCTCTTACTCTCTGGACAGTGAATTCCGTAGGGGCTGGGGTCGTGTTTGGTTTAGTAGTCTTAGTGTCTGGTACGAACACATATATGTTCAATAAATGTCTCTCTGATGAAAACAATGGACAGGGATAGGCTCAGTGGTTCATGCCTGTAATCCTAGCACTGTGGGAGGTCGACATGGGAGGATCGCTTGAGGACAGGAGTTCAAGACAAGCCTGGGCAACACAGCAAGACCCCATCTCTATTAAAAAAATTTTTAAAATTAAGATAATGAAAAACGGAAAACAATGGATAGTCTTTAATTATTCTGGCTTTGTGTACCTGAATTTTCTCTCGCTGCTATTGGTGTCAATTGGATCACAATAAAATGCCACTGACTCTTATGCCTCTTTCCCGGGGCCTCAGACCCTTGACACCTCCCTGCTCCCTTGCCCCCACCCCTAGACACCTGGATCTCTGCCATCCCAGTGGCTCCATGGTGTGTCACCAGCCACTGCCACAGGTTGCTTGGCCGTCAGGTGTCAGGGGCTCTAGACCGTGAGGATAGACGAGACTCCCCTTGGGGTTATGTGTGGCAGGAGGGGCCAGAGCCCCATTCGTAGGAATGGTGATCCCGTTTTGTGTCAAGTCCTCTTCCCGAGGCTCAGACCAGCACTGGGCTGGAAAGAACCCTCCTCCAATGTGCTGCAGGTTGCTTTGCACTGCTGATGGCAGGCTTGGTTACCCATCTCCTTCCTGGGGTGAGTCTGCTCCCTGGAGGCTGGAGGCTCTGGGAACTTGGAGCAAAACTTCTTCTGTTTTCTTTTTGTTTGTTTGTTTGTTTGTTTTGAGACAGAGTTTCACCCTTTTTGCCCAAGCTGGAGTGCAGTGGCGCAATCTTGACTCACTGCAACCTCCACCTCCTGGATTCCATCGATTCTCCTACCTCAGCCTCCCAAGTAGCTGGGATTACAGGAGCATGCCACCATACCTGGCTTATTTTTGTATTTTCAGTAGAGACGTGGTTTCACCATGTTGGCCAGGCTGGTCTTGAACTCCTGACCTCAGGTGATCTGCCCACCTTGGCCTCCCAAAGTGCTGAGATTACAAGCATGAGCCACTGCGCCCAGCCTGGAGCAAAACTTCTGTAGGTTGGCCCCGCCAGCCAGACACATCTGAATCCTACCTTAGACCCATGTTACCCTGGGGAGCCATAGGCACACACACCTCCACATACATGATCACACCCACTCACACCCTTCAACACACACTCACGCCCTCCCTCCCCTGATTCACTCTACTGACAGCAGCTCACAGATAAGTCACAGTGTGACTAACCCACAAAGCACACACTGTACTGGGTTGTTTACTGCCTAGGAGCACCAGTTTAGGAGGAGCATGGCAGATTTAAAATCTCTTTTCACCCTTCTTCAAGCTCAGCACTGTTTCCTCTTATTCTAGACCCCTGCATCCCTTCTGCTCCCCACAACCTAGAGCACCTGCTTTTTGCAAGTGGAACCCCCACACCATCAACAACACCTCCAAAGACCCAGAGCTAGGAAGGCTCAACCCCTTCCCAGGGCAGGCTGGGAGGACAGAAAGGCTTCACATGCCCCCTGCCGTCTCTGGGTGCTCTGCTGGACTCGTGAGCCTGGGGGCCCCTGGGAGAGTGTGTCATAAGGCCATGAGTTCAGGCCGGGCATGGTGGCTCACGTCTGTAATCCCAACACTTTGGGAGGCTGAGGTGGGCAAATCACTTGACGTCAGGAATTTGAAACTAGCTTGGCCAATAATGGTGAAACCCTGTCTACTAAAAATACACAAATTAGCCAGGTGTGGTGACTTGCACCTGTAGTCCCAGCTACACGGGAGGCTGAGGCAGGAGAATCGCTTGAACCTGGGAGACAAAGGTTGGAGTGAGCCGAGATTGTGCCACTGCACTGCAGTCTAGGCAACAGAGCAAGACAGTCTCAAAAAAAAAAAAAAGAAAAAAAAAAGAAAGAAAGAAGGACACGAGCTCAGAAGCAGGGATCTAAGGCTCCCTTTGCTCCGGGCATCTGGGTGCATCTGTGGGGCCCAGGCCTGAGCTGCCTACCTCCGCCTGCAGTGACTTCTCAGCCCCAGGCCCAGCACTATGCCCTGCCCTGTGGCTCTGTTTCTTTGTCTCTTTCTCAGCTCTCCTCCATCCTCCCCCATCCTTATCCAGTCTCCCTCCCACCCTGCCCGCTGCACCTGGTCCTTCCTGTTTCTCCCTGGCCTTCTTGCAGGCTTCGTCACTTGCTTCCTGGCTGCTCTTTCTTTGCCCGGCAACTGGTGGCCCCATCCATGGCCCCTGAAGGGCAGGGCCTTTCAGGAATCCGCTTCTGAGAAGGAACCATGCTCAATCCTGGGGGACAGAAGGGGCAGATGGGGGAGGGGGAGATGACAAAAATAGCTCCTTGGCTGAGCAGGGAAGAGAGAGCGGGAGCATCAGGGATGGGAGCAGACAGTGAGAGGAAGGGGAGCCAGAGCTAGGAGGTCAGCAAGCAGGGACAAGCAGATGAACAAACCACCACCTGACAGTGATGATGTCTGGGCCTGGAGTGGGGCTGGGGAGAAGACCCTCTCCAGGTCTCTGCAGGGAGTCCCCTGGATTTCCCATGTCTGGAATCTCTCTTCAGATCAGTGACAGTCAATGGGGCCTCCCAGGTACCTGGATTCGGGACTCCCCCCGGGGCTTCTCGAGAGCAGATGGTGGGCCCTACAGACACTGCAGTCAGCCTTAGAACAGTCACCCCTGGGCACATGTGTCCATTCCATTCCCATTTACCAAGTGCCCACAGGGATTTGGGCATGGTGCTGTGGTAGGGGCTCCCTGTCTGGAGGTCCTGAAGAGACCCTCTCCTTTCAAACACAGCACTAATTTTGGGCTCAGCAGCAAACAGGGCTTCATCCCTGTCTCACTCCCAGAGCACTCAGTCCAGGGGAGACACAGGGCTAAGCAGGCCATTACAACCAGAGAATGGAGGATACAAGGTATGGTGGGACTTGGGGCTCAGCACCTACCCCAGTGCTCTGGTGGACTGATTGTTAGTTTAGACCAGATTTTGATTACTATGTAATCTGATCCCTACCTCCCTTGCCAACCTCTTTCCCACTGGGCCTGTCCTGGAAACACACACACCAATACACCCTCTCCTGTTAAGCAAGTCCCATTCAGTCCTCAAGTAAAGTTCAGCTCCCACTCCGCACCTCTGCAACACCTTTGCTTTCAAGTGAATGTCCCTTGCCTTCAGACTGCCCAAATCTCCACATCCTTCTGAACCCAGCTTGGGTGCCCATACCTGTAAAGTCCCTGACCATGGAAAGTCATTCCTTGCCCTGGCAAATCAGTCACAGCCTGTGCCTGGCAGGCATGGATTGCTGCCCGTTATTCCATGTAGGTCCTCCCCGGTGATGGCTGTGCTGCCCAAGGACAAGGGCATGTCTTATACAGTTTTTCGTGAGGCATAAATAAGCATCATAATCATGGTTATCATCTTCTTTTTATCATCATTCATATGCATGAATTTTCCCACAGAAAGAAGGACATTGAGTGTGACTTAAATGTACCATATGCTCCCTGTACATGATTTCATTTAATCTCCATCACACCTCTTGGATGGACACTGTAACTGCCTTTTTTTTTTTTTTTTTTTCCTGCGACAGAGTCTTGGTCTGTCACCCAGGCCGGAGTGCAGCAGTGCAATCTCAGCTCACTGCAACCTCCACCTCCCGGGTTCAAGCGATTCTCCTGCCTCAAGCCTTCCAAGTAGCTGGGACTACAGGCATGCATCACCAAGCCCAGCTAGCTTTTGTATTTTTAGTAGAGATGGGGTTCCACCATGTTGGCCAGGCTGCTCTTGAACTACTGACCTCACGTGATCCACCTGCCTTGGCCTCCTAAAGTGCTGGGATTACAGGTGTGAGCTGCCACACCTGGACCCTGTAACTCCTATTTTAAAGAGGAGGGAATGGCAGCTTGGGGCACAGCAAAAGCAGCAAGACTAGATTAAGCACCATTTGATACAGTTGGTCCCTCTCTCCTGCTTGAAGCTATCTCTTCTGGGATAAGCCTTTCGTGGCTTTCCTCCTACCTCCCTGATTGTGCCTTCTCTTCTTCTGGGCTTCTGAAGAGTGCAGTGTTCAAGGCTCAGCCCTCGTCCTTTTCCCCATCTGCACTCCCACTCTTATGATCTCATTCACCATCTGCAGAATGACACCCCGAACTTACATTTCTAGTGCAGACCTTTCTCCCATAATCCTGACTTGTATACATAACTGCCTGCTAGGCTCACCCAGCTGGAGTCTGACAGACATCTCCAGTGGACCAGACGGAAGGCAGTGCTCCTGAGCTCCCCTGTATTAGTCTGTTTTACTTTTTCTTTCTTTTCTTTTCTTTTTTTTTTTTTTTTTGAGATGGAGTTTCACTCTTTTTGCCCAAGCTGGAGTACAATGGTGTGATCTTGGCTCACTGCAACCTCTGCCTCCTGGGTTCAAGTGATTCTCCTGCCTCAGCCTCCCAAGTAGTTGGGATTACAGGTATGTGCCACCATGCCTAGCTAATTTTGTATTTTTAGTAGAGACGGAGTTTTTCCATGTTGGTCAGACTGGTCTTGAACTCCCGACCTCAGGTGATCCGCCCACCTTGGCCTCCCAAAGTGCTGGGATTACAGGCATGAGCCACCGCACCCAGCCTGTAGTAGTCTGTTTTCACACTGCTGATAAAGACACACCCAAGACTGGGCAATTTACAAAAGAAAGAGAGGTTTGATGGACTTACAGTTTCATTAAACTGGGGAGGACTCACAATCATGGCAGAAGGCAAGGAGGAGCAAGTCACATCTTACATGGATGGCAGCAGGCAAAGAGAGAGAGAGCTTGTGCAGAGAAACTCCCTTTTTAAAACCGTAAGATCTCATGAAACTTATTCACATCATGAGAACAGCACAGGAAAGACATGACCCCATGATTCAGTTATCTCCCACCAGGTCCCTCCCATAACACATGGGAATTATGGGAGCTAAAAGATGAGATTTGGGCGGTGACACAGAGCCAAACCATATCATCCCCCACCCCTCCAAAGCCTGCCCCCAGCCTCTGCCTGAGCCCCCATAGCCTCCAGTCTAGGTATCATGCTGGGCTCTGAGAGCTGCTCTCCCATTTCCCACCTTCTTGCTCAGCAGTGGGAGGCATCCTTTACAAAGAGAAGACAGGCCACTGTCACACCCTAAGTGATGTAGCCCCCACCCTTGGACAATCCCTTGGTCTCCTATTCTCCATATCACCCCCTCCACTCCAGCTTCCTGGTCTCCAGCTGTTGCTCAAATACAGAGGCCTGTTCCCTCCTGCCTCAGCTCTGGAGACATGGTGTTCTCTCTGCCTACCACATGGGCAGCTCCTTCACTTCCCTGACCACTCTCTTAAGATTGTAGCCCCAACCTCAGCCATACATGTGCTCCTGATCCCCCTTTCCCTGCTCTATTTTGCCTTTATTCCACAGCCTTAGGACCTAATTTACTTCCTTTTTAGGGTTATTATTTATTACCTCCCCATCTCCCACCAGAAGCAACCCATGGTCAGGGATCTGTCTTTTTGCTTCACTGCTGTGTTCCAAGCACCTATAATGATACCTAGCACATAGTAGGTGCTCACTAAATACTGAACGAAAGAATGAACAGATTTTTCCATTCTCCCCTTTCACTTCTCTGTATGCTGGAACTTCGTGAGGCTCTATCTGGGAAGCTGGCCAGATGGACATGCTATATTTTCTTAGCTTAGTGACCTGGGAACAAAGAAGGGAAGGCCTTAGAAAGCCAGGAAGCTGCTGGGACACGTTTGGCTGGTCCTGCTTTTAAAAACAAGAACAAACAAACAAAAAACAAAAACAGCCACTCCGATTGGGCTGAGTTCTGATGGGCCCAGCTGTGACCTCTGCACACAGTAACACCTCCCTTATCACCCTCCTGTCTTAAACTCGAGGGGCCCAGCTGAGCTTGTCACCCAACCTGCTTGTGTCACTTAGCCTGCAGCATGCCCCACCTACTGCCCCAACCTGTTTCCTCCCATTCATTCCACCCGCAGCTTCTCCAAACACCTCCCTGCAAGGAGCTGCCTCCCAGTTCCACTCACACTCACAGATCAAAGGAGGTCTGCTTTGATCTGAACTAGCACTGGGTACAGGCAACTGAAACACCCACCGCACGCACACACACACCCTCTGAGGGTTCTATCACAGGAACTGCTCTGAAGGCAGGTTGATTCCATTCAAATCCTAGCTCCACTCCTAACTAGCTTTGTGAGTGAGGACAAGTCTACTGTGTTCCCAGGGCTTTAATTTCCTCATAGGAGGGAAATAATGCTGCCTTTGGGGTTATTGTGAGGATTAAAAGAGATTGTATTTGCAGAGAATCCAGCAGTGCACCCGGCACCCAAGGGTGCTAAATAATGGTCAATAGTCTCACACACCCCTACCTCTTGAGAGTCCAGCATGTGCCAAACACTGTTAATGGTGCTGGTGAGCAGTTAGCCCCATGGTGGGTGGGGGCGGGGCACTCCTCTTAATGAACAGCATCTAGATGAAGGGCTGCAACGCAGAATGGCTACTGGAATTCAGCCTCTGGGTGGCAAGGAAATAGAGGAGACAATGTGACTTGGGGTTGGGGGAACCCCGGAAGTTATCTTAACTTCTTGCTGAGAAATGAGTGACATTTATCAAGGAGAAATTAACAGCTGGTGTTCTAAAAAGACTTGAGGCTCATTCGCAAAACCCATGGAGAGAGGGAGAGTTTGGGGATTAGGTAAACCTGAGTTCAACTCTCAGTTCCATAGAAAAAGTCTGGAAGGATACACACTTCTCTGCGTAGGACTCGCTTTTCTTCCCAGACCTTTCATCTCCATCCTGTTGGCAATGGGAGTCACAATAGGCTGCCACCTCTGGGCACCTGCACCTCTGGAACCCATGGGCAGTGAGGGTGAATGGCTATTCACCCGTGAGTGGCTGCATTTTGAGGGTTTCCTCTCTAGAGGTGCTTTTGTGCTGCGTCTGTGCTCACTGGCACCGCATACTTTTGCTATGCTATAAGCTATGAAACTTCTGACCTCACAGGTAGCTGAGCTAGGTGAGCTCTACCAGAGGAAGGCTGACATTTCCAAATGTCTTTTTTGTTTTTTTTTGTGAGACAGAGTCTTGCCCTGTTGCCCAGTCTGGAGTGCAGTGGCGTGATCTTGGATCACTGCAGCATCTGCCTCCTGGGCTCATGTGATCCTCCCACTTCAACCTCCCCAGTAGCTGGGACTACAGGCATGCACCACCATGCCCAGCTAATTTTTGTATTTTTTTCTAGAGATGGGGTTTCATCATGTTGCCCAGGCTGGTCTCAAACTCCTGGCCTGAAGTGATCCTCCTGCTTTGGCCACCCAAAGTGTTGGGATGACAGACAGAGCCACTGCACCTGGCCCCAAATGTCTTTTTAAAACACTGTGTAACAGTCAACACTTTCAAGTGTCTTTGAAACAACAAAAAAAGGAAAACCAGAGCAACCTGTGTGGCTGTAAGCTCCAGGCAAAGTCAGGGAGGCTAAGCTGCCTTTCCCCACATCTGCCTGGCTTCCATACTCTGCTCCTCACTCTCCTTGTGCCCAAGTTCCACATTTAAATCACATATTTATACTGCAGAATGAAGATGGGCAAAATGCTTAAAATCACATATTTAAATATTCAGTTTTGCATAAAATAGACTATAAAAATAAAGCTTGTGATGTTTCCAATGGATTATCAAAATTCCTTAATCTCCTTCTTTTCTCTAATATTTTAAAGGGAAACTGATTTTTATTTTTATTCTTTGGAGACACAGTCTCAGTCTGTTGCCCAGGCTGGAGTGCAGTGGCATGACCACAGCTTATTACAGCCTCTATCTCCTGTACTCAAGCAATCCTCCTGCCTGAGCCTCCCGAGTAGCTAGGACTACAGGCACACATCACTGTGCTCAGCTAATTTTAAATTTTTTGTAGAGACAGTCTTGCTATGCTGCCCAGGCTGGTCTCCAACTCCTGGCTTCAAGCAATCCTCCTGCTTTGGCCTCCCAGAATGCTGGGATTACAAGTGTGAACTACTGTGCCCAGCTGATAAATACATTTTAAAATTACACAAGTGTGTTTTAAAACATGGCCCTAGAGTCCTTTTGTACCACATTTTGTGTGTGTATGGGTATGTGTCTAATCCCACTTCCTCACTTACTCGTGACCCAGCACAAGGTGCTTAATTCCCTGAGCCTCACCTCTAACACCCATTGGACATTCCTGCCATAAGAATCCATTGGGTATCTTCTAGGTCAGGCATTCTTCTAGGCCTTGGGTATGGAGTGAACAAAATGAATGAGGCTTAACCAGGTATGTGGGGAAGCCAGACAATAAATCATGTATCTCCCATCATTTTAAACATTCAGAAGAAAAAGAAAGCAAAGAAGAGGCAGAGTGACCTGCCTTTCGAGCTGCTGTGTGGGTAGTGCTACCTGCCATGCCTGTATACTCCTCTGGTCTCCTTGGCTTACCTCATCATCCCCCACAGTCCCCTGACCACAGGTGGTATACCCCACCCACACTCCTTACATTATTATGTATTTTTCCTTTTTATCTTTTTCAGCAGAAACCCAGGATAGGAATGGCAGGGGACATGGGGAGTGGGAATGGGAGAGGACCTCAGGGACACTTTGTTTTTTGAGACAGGGTCTTGCTCTGTTGCCCAGGCTGGGGCGCAGTGGCACATCTAGCTCCCCAGCCCCTCTGGTCCTTGACCACCTTGCTTCTAGTGGGCTTGTCCTTCATCTCGCCTCAGCCACTCACTCTCGTGGCCATGCCTTAGGTACGTTATTACCAAGAACTCCATAATCTCAATTTCATGCCTCCCACTCTGACCATCGCCTCATATCTTCCCCGTGTACTCCCTCTGGGACACCAGCTCCAATAATTCTTCAGTCCCTCAAGTCTTACCCACCTTCCCCTTTTCCTTCACCTCCCCACTTTCCTTCTCATCCAGTTTAGATGATCTAATCATCATTATAATCACTCATCTCCGTACATCCTCAACTCCTTTGACCCCTCTTCCTTCACTCTGCTCTTCTGGAAAAACACCAGCTTTGATTGAATCTAGCTCTCTACCTATTTATTTATTCAGAGACAGAGTCTCACTCTGACTCCCAGGCTGGAGTACAGTGGCGTAATCTCAGTTCACTCCAACCTCCACCTCCTGGGTTCAAGCAATTCTCATGCCTTAGCCTCCCCCATAGCTGGGATTACAGGCGCACAACATCATGCTAGGCAAATTTTTGTATTTTTAGTAGAGAAGGGGTTTTGTCACATTGGCCAGGGTCTCGAACTCCTGACTTCAGGTGATCTGCCTGCTTCGGCCTCCCAAAGTGCTAGGATTATAAGTGTGAGCCACCACACCTGGCCTCTCTACCTATGTAACACCTGCATCACAATAGTTAAATGTGTCTAGAAAATATAAACCATGGCCAGGCGTGGTGGCTCACGCCTATAATCCCAGCTACTAGGGAGGCTGAGGCATAAGAATTGCTTGAACCAGAGAGGCAGAGGTTGCGGTGAGCTGAGATTGTGCCACTGAACTCCAACTTGGGTGACAGAGCAAGACTCTGTCTCAAAAAACTTTTTCGAAAATAGAAAATATTGGCCAGGAGCAGTGGCTCACACTTGTAATCCCAGTACTTTGGGATTCCAAGGCAGGTGGATCACTTGAGGTCAGGAGTTCGAGAGCAGCCTGGCCAACATAGTGAAAGTTCGTCTCTACTAAAAATACAAAAATTAGCAGGCGTGGTGGCATGTGCCTGTAATCCCAGCTACTGGGGAGGCTGAGGCAAGAGAATTGCTTGAACCCAGGAGGCAGAGGTTGCAGTGAGCCAAGATTGTACCATTGCACTCCAGCCTGAGTGAATAAGCAAATAAGCAAGACTCCTTCTAAAATATATATATATGTGTGTGTGTGTGTGTGTGTGTGTGTGTGTGTGTGTATATTTCAACCATGCTAACTGGCCTTTATTTTTTATTTTTATTTTTTCGAGACAGGGTCTCATTCTGTCACCCAGGCTGGAGTGCAGTGGCCTGATGTCAGCTCACTGCAACCTCCACCTCCCACCTCACTTGAGAGTGATCCTCCCACCTCAACCTCCCGAGTAGCTGGGAATACAGGTGTGCACCACTATGCCTGGCTAATTTTTGTATTTTTTATAGAGATAGGCTTTCACCGTGTCAGGCTGGTCTTGAACTCCTGGACTCAAGCCATCTGCCTTCCTCAGCCTCCCAGAGTGCTGGGATTACAGGTGTGAGCCACTGTGCCCAACCTAGCCTTGCTTTAAATCATAGTCAACTAATGTCAAAAATCCTTCACTTAGAAACTAGAGTCCATGCTCTCTTATCTACCCAAGGATCGTACTCCAGCAGTTGTCCTTTCTTTCTCCTTCATCATCAAATTTTCACCCTCTATCAGATCACTGTCATTATCCTACAAATACGTTATTTCTCCTATCTGAAAAACAGCCCTCTCCTAATCTCACATCCACTACCGGCTACTTCCCCATTTCTTGCTCCACTGTCTCCAGTTCGTATTCTCCTGTTCTCTCCAAACCCCACTTCAATCAGGCTTTTCCCTTCATATCTCCACAAAACAGGCCTTCTCAGCGCCACCAATTACTTGGCAAATACTCAGCTCTCTGTTTCTGTCTGACTTTGTCTCAAAATGTTTAAACCCAGTCAATTGTTCATTCGTTGGGATGCTGCCCTCCCCTCTCCTGGCTTGCCTCCTACCTCACTGGCTGCCCTCTTTGTGGTGTCCTTTGCTGGCTCCTCTTCATTTTCCTGACCCCCAAACATTGGAGTGTCTTTGGACTTCCTATCTTCTCAAGAGCCCATGTTGGTGGTTGTGAATTTAAAATAAGGCCAATTTCAACCAGGTTTATGGCTTTAAATACCTCCTCTAGGCCAGGCATGGTGGTTCACGCCTGTAATCCCAGCACTTTGGGAGACTGGGGCAGGTGGATCACCTGAGGTTAGGAGTTTGAGACCAGCCTGACCAACATGGTGAAACTTCATCTTTACTAAAAATTTTTAAATTAGCCTGCATGGTAGCACACGCCTGTAGTCCCTGCTACTCAGGAGACTGAGGCAGGAGAATTGCTTGAACACAGGAGGTGGAGGTTGCAGTGAGCTGAGATCATGTCACTGCACCCCAGCCTAGGGAACAGAGCAAGACTCCATCTCAAAATAAACAAACAAATAAATACCTACTCTAGCTGACGACTCCTAAATTGGCCTTTCCAGCCAAATCATTCCCCTAAATTCTAGGTTTGAACATCCAAATGTCTATTTAACATCTCCTCTGGCATGTTCAATAGTCATCTCAAATCTAACATAGTGAACATGAAACTCCCGATCTTTCTCCCCAAAATCCGCTTTTCTTGTAGTTCCCCCATCTCTGTAAGTGGCGAATCCATCCTTCCAACTGTTTGGGCCAAAAAGCTTAGAGTCATCTCTGCCTCCTTAGTTTCTTTCATATGCACATCTAATCTGTCAGGAAACCCTGACAATTCTCCCAGTGTATCTTGAATCTGGCAACTTCTCGCCATCTACACCACTGGGACTAGTCTGAACCTGACCTTGCCCTTGCCCACCTTCATTCTCTCCTCAACAATGCAGTCAGAGGATCCACTTCAAACATGTCAGATTAGGTCATTACTCAGTTGAAAGTCCTTGAATGGCAGCTCAAAACCCTCCATCACTTTGAGAATAAAAGCCAGCGTGCAAACGCTCTAGTGTTTCTTTGATCCTAGCTTTATCTCCGACTCTGTTTCAGCCGCACTGGCCTCCTTTTTCCTGATCATGGACCTCTGCAGGGCTCTTCACCTGGCATGTGCTTCCCCCAGATGTGTGGCTTGCCCTTTCTCTTCTTTTAGGCCTTTGCTCAAATAGCACATCATCAGTGATGCTTTCTTTGCTCATCCTTATAAAATGGGAACCACTTCCCCTCCCAGCTTTATTTTTCTCCTTAGCACTCCTCACTGTTTGACTTACTATAAATTTTGCTCATCTCCCCCTACCAGAATGTAAGTTCCACAAGGGTAGGGCTTGTACGTGGTTCACTGGAGTATCCTCAATGCCTAGAGCAATGCCTAGCCCACAGCAGCCGTTCAACACTATTTGTTGCATTAATTCAGGAGCTAGGTGTGGAGGTCACAGGTGTGAGGTGAGGCTGAGAGGTGGGCAGGAGCCAGACCGGCAGGCCTCGTAGGTCTTGCTAAAGATCCGGAGGAGGTTGAAATGATCATGGCTATGTTTGGGAAAGTCCCCTGGGCTCCAGGAGAGAGAACACTTTCTAGAAAGGTGATTCTTGCCTTTGTGGGGCTTTGCGTGGGCAGGTCTGAAGATTCGTTTTCTGGAAAGGCAGCTCCTACTTAGAAGGGGTAGGGGGAGGAGCTCTGGGACTAAGGAGGTCTCTGCATTTTGACAAGACTACCACATGGGGCTGTAATTATGGGTAATCAGCCCTGTGCTTCTGAGTCAGCAGCTCAATCAAGCCCTTTAAGGTGACAGGTTGCAGCACCGCCTCCTCCCTCCAAGCCTCCGTGCTGGGAGCCTGCTCCGCCCTGCTGAGGGCTCACGTCTCAAGAGCATCAGGATATGCCAGATGCAGCGTTCTCCCACCTCCCTGCCACCCACTCTCATCCCTCCCTTTCCTCCTGCACTCCTCAGTCTGAAGAGACTTTAGTGGAGATCAAGTCCAAGGGGCAAGAGGCCAGCTGAGCTTCTCAGTCTTGCAGACAGTCGGGGAGGAGCCACCTAGGCGCAGGAAGAGATAGGCACTGAGCAGAGAGCAGGCGGCACATGCAGACCCTCTCGGGCTGGGGCCACCGGGAGCCACAAGGCACAACCTGGGAGCAGCTTTCATTGAAAAGCTGCCTCTCCCCAACATTCCAGCTATCCAAACAACTAGACTCTTTATTCAGCGTCTCCTAGGCCTGCTGGGCTCCTCAGACTAAATTTGCCTTCTGCACATTCCTTGAGGGTTTTAATAACCTACCAGTAAGAACAACAAGTCCATTTCTACTAACCTAATAAGTCAAGCCAAGGTGGAAATACCTTTCAAGGGCCCCTCCCTTCCCGATTCAGCTGGACTTTCATTGCAGAAGGAAGCAAAGTTAAATTTGGGTTTGCTGTCGAGATGCACTTAACTATTTAGTTTTGCCAAGGAAGGGGGTGGGGGGATCACAGCTGGCAAGGCAGAATGTTCTGTTCCCAGGCACTCAGGGGTTCAGAATTCTTTCCTACCCTCTCACGTGCTGGCCTGTAGGATTCCTGCCAGCTGCTGACCTCCCGGGACCTGCTCTGGTGGCCTTGCCAGGCACGTACCACCTCATGAGACTGCAGGTCCTTGAGGAGGACACCAGGGCCTGCTTGGGCTTGCTCTGTCACCAACTACAGGTTACAGGGCAATCCCACATGGGGCATCCTCCAAGTACAGGGATACTGGTGACAAAGGAGACCAGATAGGAGGAAGCTCCCAGAAGATCACAGTCCAGACAAGATAATCAGTGGTTCAGACAGAAGCCAGTCCCTCTCTGGCCCCTCTGTCTCCACTCCCAGCTCAGCAGCCATGTCCATCCAGCCTTTCCATTCTCTCCTAGCCCAAGAAAAGTTTCTCTTTTCCCAGTTCCTACTCATGAAAACCTAAATACTTGATTCATTGGCTAATAGATTTCACCTGTGGGGAGAAAAATTTTTGTTCATTTTTGGGGAATGGAAAGAAGGGGAAGGCAGGGCAGAAACTGCATTTTGAGTTGCTTCTATCCTATGTTAGTTATCCTGGTGTTTGGAAGATACCCCACTACCTGAGCTTGCAACTGGAAGGACTTGGGTTTGAATCCCAACTCGCCCTGTGTTGACTGTTTAGCTCTGGGCAAGCTATTTAGCATCCCCAGGCCTCTGCAGCTACAACTGTAAAGTGGGGACAAGGGTTCCTTCCTTCAAGGACTTCTGCAAGGACTAAGGTGACTGCAAAAGTAATTGCGGTGTTCTTTTTTATTGGAATTTGCTGTTTGATTTTGGAATACATTCTTATCTAAATGTGGTAATGTTATACATCGTTTAAATGAGAATTTATTGCTTTTTTTGCTAATGACTTGCTGTTTATTTCATGTTTACTTTAGACTATAGAAATGATATTAGACAAAAAGCAAATTTGAATAATTTTCTTATTCGAGTTCAAAATGGGTCATAAAGCAACAGAGACAACTCACAACATCAATAACACATTTGGCCCAGGAACCGCTAACGAACGTATAGTGCAGTGGTGGTTCAAGAAGTTTCACAAAGGAGAGGAGAGGCTTGAAGATGAGGAAAGTAGGGTCTGGCCTTCAGAAGCCGACAATGACCAATTAAGAGCAATTGTCGAAGCTGATCCTCTTACAACTACACAGGAAGTTGCCCAGGAACTCAACTTCGATCATTCTATGGTCGTTCGGCATTTGAAGCAAATTGGAAAGGTGAAAAAGGTTGATAAGTGGTTGCCTCATGAGCTGAGCGAAAATCAAAAAATCGTCCTTTTGAAGTGTCGTCTTCTTTTATTCCGTGCAACAACAAGGAACCATTTCTCGATTGGATTGTGATGTGTGAGGAAAAGTGGATTTTATACGACAACTGGTGACGACCAACTCAGTGAGTGGACTGAGAAGAAGCTCCCAAACACTTCCCAAAGACAAACTTGTACCAAAAAAAGGTCATGGTTTTTTGGTGGTCTGCTGCCACTCTGACCCACTATAGCTTTCTGAATCCCAGTGAAACCATCACATCTGAGGAGTATGCTCAGCAAATTGATGGGATGCCCCGAAAGCTGCAATGCCTACAGCCAGCATTGGTCAACAGAAAGGCCCGATTATTTCACGGCAATGCCCGATCGCACGTCGCACAACCAACTCTTCAAAAGTTGAACAAATTGGGCTATGAAGTTTTGCCTCATCCGCCAGGTTCATCTGCCTTCTTGCCAATCAACTACCACTTCTTCAAGCACCTTGACAACTTTTTGCAGGGAAAATGCTTCCACAACCAGTAGGATGCAGAAAATGCTTTCCAAGAGTCCGTCAAATCCTGGAGCATGGATTTTTATGCTACAGGAATAAACAAACTTATTTCTCGTTAGAAAAAATGTGTTGTTTCTAATGGTTTCTATTTTGATTAATAAAGACGTATTTGAGCCTAGTTATAATGATTTAAAATTCACAGCCCAAAGCCGCAATTACTTTTGCACCAACCTTAATAAATCAGATGCAGGCAAACTTAACCCTTACAATCTCAGTAGTAAACTGTTAACAATACAAAATTTCTTTCCCTTCCTCAAAAGGTGGATATTGTGATCTGTATTTTAACAGATGAAGAAACTGAACTATTCCAGCCTGGGCAATACGGCAAAATCCTGTCTCTACAAAAAAATACAAAAATCAGCTGGGCATAGTGGCACATGCCTGTAGTCCCAGCTACTCGGGAGACTGAGGTGGGAGGATTGCTTGAGCAGGGGAGGCAAAGGTTGCAGTGAGCCGAGACTGCTACACTGCATTCCAGCTTGGGTGACGGAGCAAGACCCTGTCTCAGACAAAGAAATGTAACTACAAAGAGATTAAATCAAATTATGCCAACAGAGGAATTGTCTAAGAGATGTTGCAAGCCTGAAAGCTGAGCCCTGGCGGAAGGGTGAGTCTCCAGCGATGTCTAGGAATTTGGAATTTGTCAAGGTGGGTCTTCACTCTTTGGTGACCCTTGGGCCTTTCAGCTTGGTTTCTTGCAACCCCAATTACAAGCAGGTTGGACCTCTCTCTGCCAACAAGTTTGTGCCCATTCCTCTGCTAGATATCATAGGAGGATTTAAAAAGGAGTCCCAAACAGTCCCAGGCTGGCTGGCCCCCAGGCCGGGCAAACCAGACTGGCCGATCACCTTAGTTCTCATATTCCCAGATTTTGCAATTTTACTAGAAAACAAGACTGACACCAGTTGCTCAGAGAGGACCACTGAATGGGGCTTCTGAAAAAGGGACTAATACTTAAGTGCTGTTTACAAATCTTGGGCTGAGTGCCATTTCAAGATTACCCACTGAACACAAGCTACAGCTTTCTCTTTTGGCTCAAGTCCTTCAAATCACAGTGGGAAGAAACACACTTTTTAGTGTCAGAATTTATTAAGGCATAACTTACCTATAAGAATTCGCTCCTTTTATAAGCTTATGGTTTTTGACAAACGCATACAGTTATATAATCCCTACAATAGATATAAAACATTTCCCTCACACCCGAAAGTTCTCTCCTGCCCATTCGCAGTCAATTCCCTCCCTGCAGCTCCCAGCCACTGGCAACCACAGATCTGATTTCTGTCCTTACAGTTTTGTCTTTTCCAAAATGCCATTTGGCAGGATTTATATAAGGGAACTTTTTGAGCCTGGCTTCTTTTACTTAGCATAATGCTTTTGAGATTCATCTATGTTGTGTATATCTGAAGCTTTTTTTTTCTAACTCATGTTCCATTGTATCAAAGTGTGCTGACTGTTGCCAGGTGCAGTGGCTCACACCTAAAATCCTAGCATTTTGGGAATCTGAGGTAGGAGGATCACCTTGAGGCCAGGAGTTGGAGGCCAGCCTGGGCAACACAGACTTCCTCTCTACAAAAATAAAAGTATATATATATACACACACACATATATATACACACACACACTTATATATATATATGTATTTTTTTTAAAGGTGTCATGATTTGTTTATCCCTTCACCAATTGATGGGTATGGGGATTGTTTCTAGTTTCTGGTGATTATAAATACAATAACTACAAACATTCACAAACAGATCTTTGTGTGGACGTAAGTTTTCATTTCTTCTATGTAAATGCCTAAAAGCAGGATTGCTGGTTTATAAGGTAAGCGTATATTGAACTTTGCTAAAAATTGCCAAATTTATTTTCAAAGAGGCTGTACAATTTTGCATTCTCATCAGTAATGAATGAGAGTTCCAGTTGCCCTGGCTCCTCACCAGCACCTTTTAATTTTGGTCATTCCAGTGGACAGGTAGTGGTATCTCATTCTGGTTTTAATTTGCATTTCCCTAAAGCTGCATTTCCCTAAATGCAGTGGCACATGCCTATAATCCCAGTATTTTGGGAAGCAAAGGCAAGAAGATCGCTTGAGCCTGGGAGTTTGAGACCAGCCTGGGCAACACAGGGAGACCCCATCTCTACAAAAAAATTAAAATAAAAGAATTGGCTGGGACCACAAGCATGCGTGGTGGTGAACACCTATGGTCCCAGTTACTCAGGGTCCCAGGCTGAGGTGGGAGGATTGCTTGAGCCTGGAAGGTAAAAGTTTCAGTAGGCTGTGATTGCACCACTACACTCTAGCCTGGGTGACAGAGTGAGACTCTGTGGTGGGGGTTGGGGGGAAGAAGAATGACATTGAACAGCTTTTCATGTACTTATTTGTCATGCATACCCTTTATTTAAGGAAAAGTCTGTTTAAATATCTTCCTCACTTAAAAAAATGAATTATTTAAGGCTCAAGCCTGTAATCTCACTCTTTGGGAGGCTGAGGCAAGGCAAGAGGATGGCTTGAGACCAGGAGTTCAAGACCAGTCTGGGCAACATAGTGAGATCCTGTCTCTCCAAACTACTAAAAAGTACAAAAAACTAGACGGGCGAGGTGGCGGGTGCCTGTAGTCCCAGCTACTCGGGAGGCTGAGGCAGGAGAATGGTGTGAACCCGGGAGGCGGAGCTTGCAGTGAGCTGAGATCCGGCCACTGCACTCCAGCCTGGGCGACAGAGTGAGACTCCGTCTCAAAAAAAAGAAAAAAAAAAATTAGCCAGGCATGGTGGCTCATGCTTGTAGTCCCAGCTACTTGGGAGGCTGAGACACAAGCCTTGCACTCAGAGGTTCAAGGCTGCAGGGAACTCTGATCATGCCACTGTATTCCACCCTGGGCAATGGGGCGAGATCCTGTCTCTTAAAACAAAAGAAATGGATTCTTTGGTTCTAATTATTATATTTTAAGAGGTTTTTTTTTTTTTTTAACATATTCTTCTTCCAAGTCCTTTATCAGATATGTGTTTTGCAAATATCTCTTCCTAGTGTATAGATTATCTTTTCATTTTCTTGACAGTGTCTTCCGAAGAACAAATTTGCATTTTAATGAAGCCAAATTTATCCATTTTTTTCTTTTGTGGTTCATGCTTTTGTAAGAAATCTTTGCTTAATCTAAGATACTGAGATATTGTGTTTTCTTGCAAACGTTTCATAGTTTTAGCTTTAGCATTTGAAAATATAACTGAAAAATAAAATAAATCTGCAATCAAGCTCAAAACAAGAAAAGGAACCCCTACTGGGTCAGAAATTGTATGAGATCCCTGAAAGGCAGAAAGCATATGGGATTGGAAAGAAGGTCACTGTTCTCACAAGAAGTTGGGACCAAGAAGGCTCCACCCTGGAGGAGGTAGAGTGGGTAGAGTGGGAGAGAGCCGGGGCTTGAACCTCCACAGACCTTCCCAAGCTACTCCTCCCTCTCCGCCCATCTGCATCTAGACGCATGGTAGCAAATTACAGAACACCAAAGAGAAAGTTCTATATCCTTCCCCGGAAGAAAAAAACATATTATCTACAAAGGAAAGAAAGGCAGATTGAGATGAGCTCTTATCAGCTATGTTGGATGTTAAGAAGACAAACACAGAGCTAGGCTACTGAAAGAGGCTGAAGTGGGAGGATCACTTGAGCTCACGAATTTGAGGTTGTAGTGTGCCTGTGACTAGCCACTACACTCCAGCCTGGGCAATACAGTGAATTCTCTTAAAAAAAAAAAAAAAAAAAAAAAAATATATATATATATATATATATATATATATATATATATATATATATATCACTCTGTCTGTCGCCCAGGCTGGAATGCAGCGGTATGATCTCAGCTCACTGCAACCTCTGCCTTCCGGGTTCAAGTGACTCTTGTGCCTCAGCCTCCAGAGTAGCTGGGATTACAGGTGCGTGCCACCACGTCTGGATAATTTTGTATTTTTACTAGAGATGTCGTTTTACCATGTTGGCTAGGCTGGTCTCGAACTCCTGACCTCAGGTGATCCGCCTGCCTTGGCCTCTCAAAGTGCTGGGATTACAGGCGTGAGCCACCACAACCGGCCAAAAAAATTTTTTTTAAAGAAAGACAAACAATACCTCTTTAGACATTAAGGGAAAATAAAAGAACCTAGAATTTCATGTCCAGCCAAACTAGACCCTTTCTGAAATAAAGATATATTCCAAAAAGAAGAAAAATGTATCTGTGAGGAATAAGTGAGTTTCAAGAAGTAGGGAGGTGAGGCTGGGCATGGTGGCTTCCGCCTGTAATCCCAGCACTTTGGGAGGCTGAGGTGGGTGGATCACCTGAAGTCAGGAGTTCAAGACCAACCTGGCCAACATGGTGAAACCCCATCTCTACTAAAATTAGCCTTTTGTACTAAAAGTACAAAAGGTGTGATCATGGGCGCCTATAATCCCAGCTACTCAGGAGGCTGAGGCAGAAGAATCGCTCGAACCCGGGAGGTGGAGGTTGCAGTGAGCAGAGATCATGCCACTGCACTCCAGCCTGGGTGACAGAGGGAGATGGAAAAAAAAAAAGGTCTCCCATCCAAAAAAAAAAAAAAGCAGTAGTGAGGTGAAATACATGCGTATATGTGTACATACACAAAAACATATGTATGTGTGTATATTTATATATGTGTGTGTCTTTATTTGTATATATAGGTTTTGTGTTGTTATCTTCATGTAGGAATATACAAATGCTTATTATAAAAAAACAAAACAAAACAAAAACTTCTAAAACCAAATCTGTGATAAATTGGTAATTACCCTTGGTATTATTGATATGGATGAAATGGAAAGACATCTGTCTTCATGGACTGGAAGATGTGTTTGTTTATTTGTTTGAGACAGAGTCTCACTTCGTTGCTCAAGCTGGAGTGCAGTGGAGCGATCTCAGCTCGCTGCAACCTCTGCCTTCCAGGTTCAAGTGATTCTCCTGCCTCAGCCTCCTGAGTAGCTGGGATTACAGGTGCACACCACCATGCCTAGCTAATTTTTGTATTTTTAGTAGAGACAGGGTTTTGCCATGTTGGCCAGGCTAGTCTCAAACTCCTGACCTCAAGCGATCCACCCATCTCAGCCTTCCAAAGTGCTGGGAATACAGGTGTCAGCCATCGTGCCTAGCTGGTGGGAAGATTTTAATTTTTAAATTTGGTTTCATTTTCCCTGAGGCCTCTTCCCTTGGTTGCAGGCAGACATCTTCTCATTGTGTTCTCATATGGCCTTTTCTCTGTGCCTGTGCATCCTTAGTGTCTTTCTTTCTCTCTCTCTCTCTTTTTCTTTCTTTTTTTTTTTTTTTAAGACAGAGTCTTCTTATGTTGCCAGGCTGGTCTTGAAATCCTGGGCTCAAGGGATCCTCCTGCCTTGGCCTCCCAAAGTGGTAGGATTACAGGCGTGAGCCACCACGCCTGGCTGTTTCTCTTTTTATAAGGACACCAGTCATATTGCATTAGGGTTCCATACTATGGGTCTCATTTTAACTTAGTCACTTCTGTAAAGACTTATCTCCAAAGACAGTCACATGGATTAGGGAACCAACCTATCCCCCATGACCTAATTTAACCTTAACTACCTTTTTAAATGTTCTATCTCCAAATATGGTTACATTCTGAGGTGTTGGGTGTCAGGACTTCAATACATGAATTTTGGGAGGACAAAATTCAGCCCATAACACTATTCAGTGGGGGAAAGAACACTCTTTTCAACAGATAGTTTTGGGAAAACTGGATATCCACAGGCAGAAGAATGAAGTTGGACCCTTATCTTAAGCCATATACAAAAATTAACTCGAAATGGATCAAAGACGTACATGTAGTGACTAAAAATAAAACTATAAGACTCTTAGAAGAAACCATAGGGAAAAACATTTGTGACATTGGATTTGGTGACAGTTTCTTATTATGACACCAAAAGCACAGGCAACCAAAAATATATAGATAACTTGGACTTCATCAAAATTTAACTTACACATCAAAAGGCACTGCTATGGTTTGAATGTGCCTCCTCCAAAATTCAGGTGTTGCCAGTGTGGTAGTATTAAGACTTGGAAACTTAGAGGTAAGTAGATCATGTGAGTTCCTCCCTCAGGAATGGGCTTAAGGCCTTTATAAAAGAGGCTTCAGGGCCGGGCGCAGTGGCCCACGCCTGTAATCCCAGCATTTTGGGAGGCCGAGGCGGGTGGATCACCTGAGATCAGGTGTTCGAGACCAGCCTGGCCGACATGGTGAAACCCTGTCTCTACTAAAAATACAAAAATTAGCCAGGCGTGGTAGTGGGCACCTGTAATCCCAGCTGCTCAGAAGGCTGAGGTAGGAGAATCGCTTGAGCCCAGGAGGCAGAGGTTGCAGTGAGACGAGATTATGCCACTGCACTCCAGCCTGGGTGACAGAGCAAGACAACTTCTTAAAAAAAAAAAAAAAAAAAGAGGCTCTGTTGCCCTTCTGCCTTGGGCCAAGTTCTTCTGATGCACTCCATTCTTCCCTTAACCTACCTTTAGGACCACATGGGAAGTTCTGCATGATTTGAGAAAGAAAAAATTCAACTCCACTTAAGGATGGTTCCTCATGATATGTGGCAGGAGCTGGAAGTGGACTGGCTTCCAAAGCATCACAGCTTTTTGCTCAGGGTGGGTTAGAAAAGACAGGAGTTACTGAAACACAGCATTACTCCTCCCCTCTGGAGGACAAGCAACACAGCACCCTCTTGGAAAAAGAGAGCTGCCCTCACCAGACACCAAACCTGCCAGTGCCTTCTTTTTGGACTTCGCAGCCTACAGAACTGTAAGAAAATAAATTTTCTGTTTTTTATAAATTATCCAGTCTCAGACATTTTGCTATAGCACCACAAACAGACAAAGACAGACAATATCAAGAGAATAAAAAGACAACCCCAAGAATGGGAGAAAATATTTGCAAATCATATAGCTGGTAAGGGGTTAATATCCAAACTGTAGAACAAATTTCTAAAACTCAAACAAAAAAAAACAATTCAATTAAAAAATGGGCAAAGGGCCAGGTGTGGTGGCTCATGACTCTAATCTCAGCCCTCTGGTAGGCCAAGGCAGGAGGATCACGTGAGCCCAGTAGTTGGAGATGGCAAAACCCTGTCTCTACGAAAAATACAAAAAAATTAGCCAGTCATGGTGGTGCGTGCTTGAAGTCCCAGCTACCTGAGAGGCTGAGCTGGGAGGATCACCTAAGCCCAGGGAGATCAGGGCTGCAGTGAGCTGTGATCATGCCACTGCAATCCAGCCTGGGCAACAGAGTGAGACCTTATCTGAAAAAAAGCGGGCAAAGGACTCGAACAGCATTTCTCTAAAGAAGATATACAAATGGACAATAAGCACATGAAAAGATACTCAACATCACTAGTCACTAAAAAGCTGCAAATCAAAACCACAATGAGACACCACTTCACCCACACATTAAGATGGCTATCAGCTATGACTCCATGGATATCCACAGAAGCATTTGATAGGGAGCAAATGATTCTGCAAACACAAAATGCACATGTCAAAATTTGGATTCGCAAACCAAACCACCAAGAGATAAGTGAATCTGCATTCCTAAAACACATACAATGCAGATTTTCTTGAAACGGTGATCTCTCTTGCCACATTTAAAACAGATTTCTGGTCAGCTGTGCAGGTTTACACCTGTAATCCCCGCACTTTGGGAGACTGAGGCGGGCAGATCGCTTGAGGCCAGGAGTTTAAGACCAGCCCAGGTGACATGGTGAAATCCATCTCTACTAAAAATACAAAACATTAGCTGGGTGTGGTGGCACATGCCTGTAGTCCCAGTTACTTAGGAGGCTGAGGCATGAGAATAGCTTGAACCTGGGAGGCAGAGGTTGCAGAGAGCCAAGATGGCACCACTGCACTCCAGGCCTGGTTGACAGAGCAAGACCCTGTCTCAAAAAAAAGAAAAAAAAAAAAAAGGGGGAAAGGAAATAAAATGAAACAGGTTTCCGTTCACCGGACTCCATCTGCAAATGACCTCCCTAAGGAATGGCACAAGGAGAATGGGAAGCACTACTGTAACAAAACAAGAAATCAGAAGTATTTAACAGGCTTATCTGATACGTCTCTACCCCCACACCCAACCTAGTTCCTCCAGTGCATATGGACATCAAGCTGCCCATTTTCAGTTGCGATTCTGGATGTCCACGGACCACAATTTCATCAATATGAAATTCTACTAGCACGCAAGTTCTCAAGAGGGTAAAAATAATCATAACGATTATCTACTGAGCTTCCACTAAGTGTAGGCTCTGTGCTAGGCACGCCCTCCACATCACCACACTCTTAGTCGCCTAAGACGTTAAGTGTGAGTGTCCTCATTTTGCAGGTCAGTAACTTGCTCAAAGTAGAGTAACTCATAAACCCCAGGGTGAGCACTTAAACCAGTTCTCTGGTTCCGAAGTCCCTGTTCTCACTCGCTGCATTCAGTAGGCTCTCATTTTTCCAGGAAGGCAGAAATCAAGCTGGAAGATCTCTACTCCTGGGATCAAAGCATTTGCTCAAAGCTCCAAGAGTCCAGGAAGTGAGATATTGACATCAAGGTCAGGCTTTGAGAAATGGCTCCTTCTTTTACCCTGCAGAGCATCTGAGGGATGTGGAAAACCTTGCGGCTAGAGCTTGTCAACCCACAGAATGCACTGAGTTACAAGGGCAATTGCCATCATTACACAACAAATCAGAACTTCACAAAGCCAGCCCTGCTCCTTGGGGTTGCTTCAACACCAGGCATTAGTGACCCAGCAAAGGACTGGTGCCTGCTTAAGGGGAAGTCCAAATGTTAGAAATACTTGCTTTGGGCAAGAGAGAGGCCTCACAGTCTAATCAAAAGATGAAGAAATTGTTTCTAGAAACTCAGACTTTCCTCCAAGGCATCTCCTTCTGTCCTGCAAGAGCTGATTGGCTCCCACCCCAGGGCCCTTGCCCCTGCTATTCCCTCTGCCTGGAAGGCTCTTACCACAGAAATCTGAGGGGTGTGCCTCCCCACTTTAGCTCTCTACTCAAATGTCTCTTTCTTATTCATTGAGGCTTTCCTGGATATTATATCTAAAATGATAACAACCCATCCCCATCCACACACACTCACTTATTCTCTTTCCCTGCTTTATTTTTTTCTCCTTAGAATTTGTCACTATCAAATCTAATCTACATTTCACTTCTTTATCTTATTATCTCTATACCTTACTAGAATATACATTTCACAAAGGCGGGGATTTGTGTCTGTGTTCACTGCTTTTTTCCCCAGCACTTAGAACAGTGCCTGTTGCCTAACAGGGATTCAATAAATATTTGGTGAATGCATAAATCAATCTGTACTTCGGAGGAGAGCAGTGACATCCTGGAAAACCCACTCAAGGCTTAATTGTGGTATGAAGGGAAACATCAAGAGATTTTGAAGCCTGGGTTTGCATCTAGGCCTAGCCAGGTGAATAATACTTAATCTCACTAGGCCTCATTTTGTGGTTGGTTAGGAGAGAATAATATTTACCTCCTGGGATTATAGTGGAGGGACCACTGATAATATTTCTAGGGAAAGGAAATGGGGACAATATTTGTGACATTTCCATGGACGCAATAAGAGAATTTTATTACCATATGCGGGTCAAAATTTATTGAGCATTTATTTAATACTGGGTCCCATGCCAAGACCGCACATGCATTTCTTCAATCCTTATGACAATCCCGTGTAGGATGTACATTATCTCTTTAGGGATATTTATCAAAGTGATTTGCCCAGGGTGATAAAGTTAGAAAACAGGACAGGACTCCCAACCCTAATCTGTCTCTAAAATCTGTGCCCTACCATTGAACCAGATGTAGAGTTAACTTGTGTGCATAAAATGGTGGACCCTAGTGGGAAAATGGTGCTTTACCAATGTCCCTTTACTTTCCCTCCCAGCCTTCAGCCAAGTGGCTCCTGACCAATAACACCAGGGTGCTGCCCCTGCCACTGAAAAAGACAAGGGGCAGCCAGGAGCCCTATGGATGACCACCTCCTTTGCCCCTCCCAGCCTGGTGACTTGCTGTAGCCTTCAGCATTAAGGTATACTTTCATCACCCCACCCCTACCCCAGGATCTTATTTGGTACCAGTACTGGGTATCTTGTCACTTTTCTGGGATTTTGTTTGTTTGTTGGTTGGTTTTTTGCTGTTGTTGTTTTGAGACAGGGTCTCACTCTGTCACCCAGGCTGGAGTGCAGTGGCACAATCATGTCTTACTGCAGCCTCCACCTTCTGGGTTCAAGTGATCCTACTGCCTCAGCCTCCTGAGTAGCTGGGACTACAGGTGTGCACCACCACACCCGGCTAATTATTGTATTTTTTTTTGTAGAGATGGAGTCCCACTATGTTGCCTAGGCTGGTCTCTCAAACTCCTGGGCTCAAGCAATCTTCTCACCGCAGCCTTGAAAAGTGCTGGGATTACAGGCGTGAGCCACTGTGCCCAGCCCCCTGTACTTTTGCAAAGAGCAAGCGATTTATAAGGGAACGGTATTTTTACTTTAGAGCAATCTATCATTAAAATTGTTCTATACGCTCTTTCTAAATGTAAACTTTTCAACTTTTTGATATTAACAAGTGTCAAAAGTTATTCAACTGACTTTCATTTATTTGAACAAGAAAAAAGTATATGTTGACTCATACATGCACATTTAATGTGTGTGTATATATATGTATATGTATATATATGTGTGTGTATGTGTATATATATATATAGTTTTAAAATGTAGGTTGACCATGTGTCCCAGCATCACAAATAGACAAAAAGGTTGAGCGCAGTGGCTCATGCCTATAATCCCAGCACTTTGGGAGGCCAAGGTGGGTGGATCACCTGAGATCAGGAGTTCAAGACCAGCCTAGCCAACATGGTAAAACCCTGTCTCTACTAAAAATACAAAAATTAGCCAGGCGAGGTGGTGGATGCCCGTAATCCCAGCTACTCGGGAGGCTGAGGCAGGAGAATCACTTGAACCCGAGAGGTGGAGATGGCAGTGAGCTGAGATTATGCCACTGCACTCCAGCCTGGGCAACAGAGCAAGACTCCATCTCAAAAAAAAAAAAAAAGACAAAAAATGCTTTTAAGACCTAATTTATACACTCAATAAAATTAACTGTTTTTTTTTTTTTTAAAAAATACATGCGGCCGGGCACGGTGGCTCAAGCCTGTAATCCCAGCACTTTGGGAGGCCGAGATGGGCGGATCACGAGGTCAGGAGATCGAGACCATCCTGGCTAACACGGTGAAACCCCGTCTCTACTAAAAACACAAAAAACTAGCCAGGCGAAGTGGTGGGCGCCTGTAGTCCCAGCTACTCGGGAGGCTGAGGCAGGAGAATGGCGTGAACCCGGGAGGCGGAGCTTGCAGTGAGCTGAGATCCGGCCACTGCACTCCAGCCTGGGCGACAGAGCAAGACTCCGTCTCAAAAAAAAAAAAAAAAAAAAAAAATACATGCAAAGTGCTAGTACTTTGCTTTCTTTTTTCTTTCTGTCTTTTTTTTTGAGGTTTCACCATGGGGTTTCACCATGTCGGCCAGAATGGTCTCGATCTCCTGACCTCGTGATCCACCCGTCTTGGCCTCCCAAAGTGATGGGATTACAGGAGTGAGCCACCACATCTGGCCGTATTTTTTTTCAATGATGAGGCAAGAGAGAAGGTTTCACGTTGCCCTGTGCAAGCCCTTTTCCACAAATCCCACACAAGGCAAGAGCAGTCTACGCCAGTAAATGAAAAGCCACATTGGATAGAATGAGCACCATCTTTTCTCTTTTATGCATTGAATGTTAGAATAAGTGTAGACGTTTTCAAGTCCTACAAAATAAGATTTATCAAATGAATGTCACACAGTGATCCTGGGAAGCAGACACTGTAGGAAATCTGCAGAATCATTATTTATTTTTGCCATTCATTAGCTTACATTTCAAATAGGTGCTCCTTATGTGACTTGTCCCAAAGTTATAATGAAGAGAGGGAAAATACAATTTAAGACTTGAAGATGGCTGAGTGCGGTGGCTCACACCTGTCATCCCAACACTTTGGGAGGCTGAGGTGGGCAGATAACTTTAGGTCAGGAGTTTGAGACCAGCCTGGCCAACATGGCCATCTCTACAAAAAAATACAAATATTAGCCAGGTGTGGTGGTACACACCTGTAATCCCGGCTACCTGGGAGACTGAGACCCGAGAATTGCTTGAACCTGGGAGGCAGAGGTTGCAGTGAGCTGAGATTGTGCCACTGCACCCAAACCTAGGTGACAGAGGGAGACCCTGTCTCAAAAAAAAAAAAAAAAAAAAGACTCTAAGACAGCCAAAACCCCCAGAGCAGCTAGCAGTGTTCAGGAATGCCTGAGCTGCTGACTTGGGATTGTTCACTTGTTTCACCCACTCCACAGCATAGCTCACTCTCTGCACACTCAAGACATTCTAAGGCAGCTCAGTTTTTTTTTTTTTTTTTTTTTTTTTGAGACGGAGTCTCGCTCTGTCCCCCAGGCTGGAGTGCAGTGGTGCAATCTCGGCTCACTGTAAGCTCCGCCTCCCGGGTTCATGCCATTCTCCTGCCTCAGCCTCCCGAGTAGCTGGGACTACAGGCGCCCGCCACTGCGCCCGGCTAATTTTTTCTATTTTTAGTAGAGACGGGGTTTCACCATGGTCTCGATCTCCTGACCTTGTGATCCGCCCGCCTTGGCCTCCCAAAGTGCTGGGATTACAGGCGTGAGCCACCGCACCCGGCCAGGCAGCTCAGTTTTAAAGAAAAGCATTGATGAAAAGTATCCATTGATTACAGCAACAACAACAAAATCAGTGGAAGTGGATGTCTTCCATTGGGTGTCACACACACCTAAACACTATGGTGACACCTAACCACCCATTCCTTCTATAGCCCACACACAGTTTTGGGAACTGCCTCCCTGGAATTGCAGGTAGATGGGGCCAGGCCTGCATGGTCAGTGCAGTGGAAAACCACATCTCTTCCCAGACAGCCCTTCCTTTCTAGGTAAACACTCCTCTTTTATCTTGGTCCAACCCTTGGGCCACTCTACTGGGGTGAGAGTTGGGGCTGACAGATCCCTGGAGGAGGAAAGAGCTGTCAGGGAGAGTGAGCTGCAGGTCACTTCATCAGGAGTCTCTCTGAGGGAGGGACATATAGACATCCCTGCTTGGAAGCTCTCCTGGAGTTTCCACTAGGCCAAAAACTCTAGGGAGGCAGAGGCTATGTCTATTTTATATATTATATACCCAGTGCTTAGCATAAGGTGCTCAGTAAATATTTTAAGAAGGAAGGAAGAGGCTGGGTACAGTGGCTTATGCCTGTAATCCCAGCGCTTTGGAAGGTCAAGGTGGGAGGATCACTTGAACCCGGGAGTTCAAGACCAGCCTGGGAAATATAGCAAGAGTCCTGTTTCAAAACAATATTTTAAATTAAAATTTAAAAAATAAAAGAAGAAAGGAAGGGAGGGAGGAAGTAGAAGAGAGAGAGGGAAGCAGAAAGATGAGAAAAAGAAAGGAAACTTACAAGGAGGGGCCCATCCCTTGGGCCACAAGTTGGACATGTGTAGAATGTCCCAAATAGGAGACAGGCTTCCATTATTGTTCCAAAGGGAAAGGAAATGGAGGAAGTGTTTGTGACATTTCAATAGAAGCAATAAGAGGATTTTTCAACTCAGGGTCGGCTATAGGAAAGGCAGTATATATAGCGTATGTATGATATGATTGGAGGAAACCCCTGCCCTCCCATATTTTGTCCCCTGATGTGCCCTGTCATCACTTCTCTGGCACTACCAATGAGTGCGTATAGACCTGGGCTGCAGAGACCTCAGGTCCTATCTGTGATTCCTGGGAGCCACCATCTTGGTCTCGCCCAGTTTCACTCATTTATTGGATGTGACTGAGTGATGGATGGAGTGGAGAGTCTGTCAGGGTGAATCCTGGGCAGAGGAGGGAAATATGAGTTCCACCCCTCATTTTACAGATGGGTAAACTGGCCCAGAGAGGAAAACCAACTTGCCCATGGTTATAGTTAGGGGAAGAGCAAGGACCAGGATCCAAGTATCTGGGCACCTTGTCCAGGATTCTTTCCACTGTGCCACACCACACTGCCTCTTAAAAGGACTTCTCATAAAATCTCCCACTTCAGCCGGAAGGGTCTCAAGAGGTTATCAGGTCCAAGCTCTGCCCTTAGCGGAAATCACCACCAAGCATTCCAGCGAGAAGAGGGCAGGCAGCATGTGCCCAAACACTATTGGTGATGGGTACACCTAACCACCCATTCCTTCCACAGCCCACACAAATTGTTGCAATTGTTCTTCTTGTTTTGAGCTGCAACCATTTCTCTAAAGGAAACAAGCTACTGCTTTTCCTTCCCAAGTTCTTTCCTCATAAAAGTACAAATCCTATAATAGATCACTAGGTAAACACCTGTTTGCCCTCAAGACACCCCTATCTTCTGCAGGTAGTGTTTGTAACTAGAGTTACCTGGGCATAAGAAAAGACTAATGATTTTTTAAAAGAGAGAGAAGTGTGGTACCATTGAAGGGAAATGGATTAATCAAGGTCTTAAGGATCGCTAATTGGGCTTAGGAAGAGAGAGAGGAGAAGGAGAAAAGAGAAGAGGGGAAATAAGGGGGAAAGAAAGAAATAGGAAGGGAATAAAATAGATGACTAATACATATCGAGCACTTAATAAGGAGCAGGCACTCTTCAAAGTACTTTACTTATATTGATTCATTTAATCTTTAGAATAACCCTCTAAGAGAATTACTATTATTATCCTCATTTTTCAAATAAGGAAACTAAGGCAGAAAGTGTAAGTGCCTTACCCAAGGTCACGGTCAGTGAGCCTAGAATTTGAACCCCGGCAGTCTGACTCTAGGACTACACACTTTGCTATGTTGCTGAATGTGTGGCGCCCCCATTGACTGGGGCCTTTGCCAGGTACTCTACAGACTTAATGCCAGAGCTCAGAGCACAGACCCTGCGAAGACAGAACTGGGTTCAAATCCTGATTCTCCACTTACCTGTTGTACGGAAGTCACTCAATTATCTTATCCTCAATTGCCTTACCTCTAAATTGGAGTTAATAATACCATTTAAAAGAAAAAAAAAAATAGGCCGGGGGTGGTGGCTCACATCTATAATCCTAGCACTTTGGGAGGCTGAGGCGGGTGGATCACCTGAGGTCAGGAGTTTGAGACCAGCCTGGCCAATATGGCGAAACCTCGTCTCTACTAAAAAAAAAAGAAAAATACAAAAATTAGCTGGGCATGGTGGTGGGTACCTATAATCCCAGCTACTCGGGAAGCTGAGGCAGGAGAATTGCTTGAACCCGGCAGCCGGAGGTTGCAGTGAGCCAAGATTGCACCACTGCACTCCAGTCTGGGCGAAAGAGCAAAACTCCATCTCAAAAAATAAAATAAAATAAAATAAAATAAAAAGTAAAAAAATAACAAAGAGGCCAGGTGTGGTGGCTCACACCTGTAATCCCAGCACTTGGGAGGCCGAGGTGGGAGGATCACCTGAGGTCAGGAGTTCAAGACCAGCCTAATCAATATGGAGAAACTCTGTCTCTACTAAAAATACAAAATTAGCTGGGCGTGGTGACCCACGTCTGTAATCCCAGCTACTTGGGAGACTGAGGCAGGAGAATCACTTGAATCCGGGAGGTGGAGGTGGTGGTGAGCCGAGATCATGACACTGCACTCCAGCCAGGGCGATAAGAGTGAAACTCCATCTCAAAACAAAAAACAAAAACAAAGAGAAAAAACAAAACAAAACAAAAATAATAGTATTTAATTCACAGAGGGATTGTGAGGATTATATGGGCTAAAACATTTATCACAGTTCTAGGACACATGTGGTAGATAAATTTTAGTTTTTTGCCTCATGTAATCTTCACAAGGGAATTGGAAGATTTTTTGGTTTCATGTAGTCCTCGCAATGCATTCTATAAAGAATGCATTTTCAATATTTCACAGACTTGAAAACTGAGAGTCCAAGAGGTAACCAGCCTGCCAAGGTCTTATGCCTAATAGGCATGGGGGTTGGAAGAACAGGATAAAGGATGAAGGAGGAAAGGAGGAGGGGCAGACTTGAAATGGGACAAAAAAGAAAATCCAAGAAGAGCCTGCTTTGGTGAATGCCACTTCACAGAGATCTCAGGAGGCCTCAGGAGGCCTCAGGGGGTTTCAGGATGACTGTCTCTAATACAGAGGATGAGGAAGTTCTCACAGAAGCTCTGAGTTCAGACTGGGGCTCACTGAGGAAGCTTGGGCTCCCACCAAATCCCTTAAGGATTTCCCCCTTAAGCTTGATATCTCACCACACGACCACATGTATAAAGAAAATTGCTTATTGTATTTCACTATTTAACCTTAACCTCTCCTTCCTACCTTAAAACCACAAATCAATGTTTCATGAACTTAAGCATTAAACAAAATGTTGTACCACCAGAGAAGTGGCTCATGCCTGTAATCCCAGCACTTTGGGAGGCTGAGGCAGGAAGACCACTTGAGATCAGGAGTTCAAGACCAGCCTGGGCAACATGGTGAAACCGCATCTCTACCAAAAAAAATATAAAAATTATCCGTGCATGGTGGTGCATGTCTGTGGTCCCAGCTAGTCAAGAGACTAGAGGTGGGAGAATTGCTTGAACCTGGGAGGCGAGGCTGCCGTGAGCGGAGATCACACCACTGCACTCCAGCCTGGGCTACAGAGTGAGACCCTATGTCAAAAACAACAACAACAACAACAACAACAACAAAAACTGTTATACCACCATTTACAATTGAACTCTAAAGAGAGAAGTCGTCTTAATAATAATATTAAAATTTAGTGTTTATGTGAGAATATACGTATATCAATTTCTTATTGCTGTTGTAACAAATTACCACAACTTTAGTGGCTTAAAACAGGACAAATTTATTATTGTAAAGTGCTAGAGGTCATAAGTCCAAATGAGTCTATGGAATAAACATAGGCATCAGCAGAGCTGTGTTCCTCGGGAGGCTCTGACTGGGACAAAAAGAGAAAACGTAGAGAGAATAAAGAAGAGCCCAGGCCAGTCTCGAACTTTAGGGCTCAAGTGATCCACCTGCCTTTGTTTCCCAAAGTGCTAGGATTATGGGCATAAGCCACCACGTCTGGCCCTAAGTTTTGATGCAAATATTTAAATTTGTGTTTTAATAGAAGGCCCTGGTTTTGAACCTCTTTTATAAAGCCAGAAACACATTTTTACTTTATATTTCAATAGAACTAACCCAGGGTTTCCATGGCCAATTCAGAAGGCCATATCTGCACTGTTTTCTTGGACAGAAGAATCATCCTAACAGATCAGAGGAGCTCCTGGCTACCTTGTGCTATAGTGATCATTGTATCAGAGGTTATGAACCTCAGACATCAAAACTTCAGATTTTCAATTTGACTATCAAGGCATGGAATCACAATTCCTGGACTTAGAGATGGAACTGATGTTCATACAAAACACAAATATCTCTGTAAAAGGAAGGGACTAGATGTAGTGTCTGGTTCCTGTGGGAGAGACTGAAAGAGGACCCACTGGGTTGGCCATCTATGGTTTCTAGCAGGGCAATACCGCCTCTCTAGGAGACATTTGAAATAGTTGGGGTATCTTGATGATGGGGAGTGAAAAGCGATAGCTACAGGCATTCGTGTAGAAGTAAGCCAGAGTTGTTAAACTCAATGCGTGGGACATTTCTGCACTGATGGTCTCACGCAAATGCTAATAGCACCCCTGTTGAAAAGCGGATGGTCTTCTCCCTTAGTCTCCTCATCCACATTTACCTCAATCACCTCTACTCCTCATGCCCCCAAAGACTCACTGTTTTCAGTGTAACCCTAAGGATATTTAAGCCAGCCGGACAATATTAGGTGAAAACAATACTAGTTTGTAAAGAATGCTACTTGTCCACAAGGCTGGATTAAAACCAAGAGAGGCCCTAAATCCTTAAAAAACTGTAATTTCTCTCCCTTATGTAATTAAAAATAAATGCTACCAAACCATAACTTAAGAAGGTCTACACAATGAGATACCATCTCACACCAGTTAGAATGGCGATCATTAAAAAGTCAGGAAACAACAGGTGCTGGAGAGGATGTGGAGAAATAGGAACACTTTTACACTGTTGGTGGGATTGTAAACTAGTTCAACCATTATGGAAAACAGTATGGCGATTCCTCAAGGATCTAGAACTAGATGTACCATATGACCCAGCCATCCCATTACTGGGTATATACCCAAAGGATTATAAATCATGCTGCTATAAAGACACATGCACACGTATGTTTATTGCGGCACTATTCACAATAGCAAAGACTTGGAATCAACCCAAATGTCCATCAGTGACAGACTGGATTAAGAAAATGTGGCACATATACACCACGGAATACTATGCAGCCATAAAAAAGGATGAGTTTGTGTCCTTTGTAGGGACATGGATGCAGCTGGAAACTATCATTCTTAGCAAACTATCACAAGAACAGAAAACCAAACACCGCGTGTTCTCACTCATAGGTGGGAACTGAACAATGAGATCACTTGGACTCGGGAAGGGGAACATCACACACCGGGGCCTATCATGGGGAGGGGGGAGGGGGGAGGGATTGCACTGGGAGTTATACCTGATGTAAATGACGAGTTGATGGGTGCTGACGAGTTGATGGGTGCAGCACACCAACATGGCACAAGTATACATATGTAACAAACCTGCACGTTATGCACATGTACCCTAGAACTTAAAATATAATAATAATAATAATAATAAAAAAGAAGGTCTAATTTAGGTAAGAAAGTTCTGATTTCTGAATATTTTGTTGTTTTTTTAAAAAATAAATACTAAATGCCCTGAAAATTATTTTATTTATGTGCTTATTTATTTATTAGACAAAGTCTTGCTCTGTCACCCAGGCTGGAGTGCAGTGGCGCAATCTCAACTCACTGCAACCTCCACCTCCTGGTTCAAGGGATCCTCTGGCCTCAGCCTCCTGAGTAGCTGGGATTACAGGTGCCTGCCACCACGCCTGGCTAACTTTTGTATAAAAATTACTTTTCTTATTTCTTTTGGTTCCCCTGCTTTGCTAGTACTCAGTGCCTATGCTTTGTCTATTGCTGCTCATTGGATGAAAATTAGAAAGAACATTTTGAATTTACTTAAGTGGGTTGTTGAAAAGTCCACAGTGGTGGGAATGCAAGTGACTTGCAGAGGCCTAGATCTTTTGCTGAGTTCCAGTTCTGGCTCCATCACTGACTAACTATATGACTTGAGGTAAAGACTATATGCTTTAATATCTGTTTGTCTGTAAAATAAAGGGAATAAAGGAATACACCTAATGGTTTGTAGGGATACATGAAAACATATGTGCCTTATATGTAGTAAGTGCTCAGTAGTAAGTGATCAGAAGTGCCCAGTATATTTGCGAAACTACATCTCTACAAAAAAATACAAAAATTAGCCAGGCATGGTGGTGGGTGCCTGTAGTCCCAGCTACTCCAGGAGACTGAGGTGGGAGCATCGCTTGAACCCAGGAGGCAGAGGTTGTAGTGAGCCAAGATCCCGCCACTGCACTCCACCCTGGGCAACAGAGTCAGACTCTGTCTCAAAAAAAAAAAAAAAAAAAGAAAAAGAAAAAAAAAAAGTTAGTGCTCAGTGTATCTCATCTATTAATAGTGTAACTACTGTATATATTTTTCCATTTCCGCCATTCCTCAATATTCCAAACACCTTTGAATACCTACAGTGTGCTGGTCCCTGTGCTATAACCTTAGGAAATAAATATAGAAAAGACATAGTCTTGACCGAATACAGTTTATAATCCAGAAGTGAAACTGGTTTTAAAATAAGAACAAAGTGCCACAAATTACTTGCTTTAAAAGAAAAAAGGCTGAGCTGGGTGTGGTGGCTCACGCCTGAAATCCTAGCACTTTGGGAGGCTGTAGGGGGCGGATCATCTGAGCTCAGGAGTTCGAGACCAGCCTGGGCAACATGCTGAAACCCTGTCTCTACTAAAAATAGAAAAAATTAGCTGGGCGTAGTCCAGCTACCTGAGAGGCTGAGGCAGGAGAATCCCTTGAACCCAGGAGGTGGAGGTTGCAGTGAGCTGAGATGGCGCCACTGCACTCCAGCAGGTCGACAGAGCAAAACTAATAACAACAAAAAAAATTGAATAATCGGGGGGGAAATGATGGTCAATTCTGAAGGCTCAGAAATGTCTATGAAATTATTTAAAAGCAATGTTACTTGACTTTCTTTTTTCATTATTTTTATCCAATTCAAGGAACAGCTTTCATCTAAATGTGCAATGCACAGTACATGAAATTTCAGGGAATATTGTCATATAGTCTTTTGAAAGACCATATTGCCTGGGAAGATAATTCTTTTCTGAACTCTGAACAATAGACACATTGAGATAAGAAAAAAGTTTGGCCAACAGCAATCGTAAGATAACACTGATTATACTATGCATTCTGATTTCAGAAATGTTAAAGTATAAGAATGTGTGTGTGGAATCAATTGAAATGTAGTATATGTACATGTGGACATGTGTATTTGGCTTTTAGCATTGAATTATGTGGTAAACTGATTTGTCTTCCTGTCTCACTTTGCCTACACATGTCATTCCAAATATGTAGAGTACCTTTCCCACTTTCTCACTTATCTACTAAAAAATGATTGATAGTGAAATTGGTAGTCTCCTCCTTTCCTATGAAACCACATTTAAAGTGGTTGTCATGACACTTTTAACCTTTATAATCTCTTTATATATCTCAACCCCTTAACTTTTTTTTTTTTTGAGACTGGGTTGAGCTGTTACCCAGGCTGGAGTGCAGTGGCGCTATCTCGGCTCACTGCAAACTCCATCTCCCCAGCTCTAGTGATCCTCCCACCTCAGCCTCCTGAGTAGCTGGGACTACAGGTGTGCATCACCACATCTGGCTAATTTTTGTATTTTTAGTAGAGATGGGGTTTCCACATGTTGGCCAGGCTGGTCTCAAACTCCTGGCCTCAGGTTATCCACCTGCCTCGGCCTCCCAAAGTGCTGGGATTACAGGCGTAAGCCACAATGCCCAGCCCTGGCTAATTTTTGTATTATTATTATTATTATTTCGTAGAGACCTGGTTTTACCATGTTGCCCAGGCTGGTCTTGAGCTCCTGAGCTCAAGTGGATCTGACCCACATCAGCCTCCCAAAGTGTTGGGATTACAGGCATGAGCCACCCTGTCCAGGCCCCCAACTCTTTATACCACCATTCCTGCTTCCTCGCCTTTCAAACCCTACTCCTTTCCATTTTAACCTACATAATCCTTTCCAAATGTTTTTTACCTCCTCTTTGGAATATCTACTGTATATAGATCAATTCCTTTATCTACTGCCATTTATTGTCAATTCATTTTTTCAACTGTTGTCTCACAGTCCAAAATACAAGTTCTTTAATGAATTTTTTTAATGAGTCTACATTTGTGATAGTCCTGACGCTCATAGAACCACAATAATATACTATAGGGTTAAGAATTTTAGATGATTTACAGGTGTAAAATATTTAATAAACCTTATTAATAACTATGCCTATAAATAAAAAATAGCAAGCACCAAAAGCAAGTTAACCATAACTATATAATCTATAAGCTTAATGCTTATAATAAAATTCAAAGTCACTGAGTATTTCATATTAGTGAACCTTTGCAGTGTTACCCTTTCAATTTTTAATTACAATTTTTGCTTACATTTTCTTCCACACCCATCTTGTAACCTAGTCACTCTGTACACTTGCAACATTTGTGTTAAACTGAAATTTCTCTTTCAATTTTCTGAAATCCAACTCTCTACGTAACTAAGCCTAGTATAGGAGGGGAGGCCATATGCACGAATGAAGTAGATATTAAAATTAGTTTATTTTTCTACTTAACTTTTAATAAATGAGAAGAAACACAGTAGTCTGTCTCATATAGAACATTTATAATACATAACAATCCATAAAGCCTCATGGTGAGGTAGGAACAGCTTTGGAAAATAACACACAGTCATTAAAACATACAAAAAGGTAAAATGTTGCAGCACTAAAGATATTTTATCTGCATCTGTATTTAATGAGATGATAACTGCATTTAACTGCGCCACATCTGGCCCAAAGGAGAGGCAACAGCAGACACAAAACAACACAACATGGAAGTTTCATAATCACAGAACATACTGATACACTTCATTGTGCTGTTTCAAGGCAGAACCATAACATGGCAATTTGTGTCTTTTTATATATATATATATATATATATAACCACATATTAATTGTATGTTACATTCCCTCCAGCATCTTTTTGCCAAAGACACTGGACCATATAATTTTTGGTTTAAAAGTTTAAATTGAATAACATACAAAAGGCTCTTGTGCCAGTGAAAATGACTGCTAAATATTCCAGAGCTTGTTAGTAAAACAAAATAGCATTACCACATAGTATCGGTAGAGCTACATCAAAATAGTGCTATTATAATCCCAATTGCAGAGACATGAAATACTGTATGACACAGTTTCAATTTTAAAAATGACAAACAAAAAACCCCTACACCTTCCCAAGAGTTTTAACACTGTTTATGACTTAACTGAAACTCAGTATTAAAATAAATATTTTTATATTGTAGAATTATTCTCCATATTTGTGTGAACATCTTAAGACAGCAGGTTAATGACATTTTTATCATTCAAATTATATCTGCTTATACACAGTAAAAATCTTCAACACCAGTTAACATACGAAATACTTCACATTAGGTTCCATAGGTCTTTTCCCTCAAAACTGTCAAAAATTCAAAGTTAACTTAAGGATGTTAATAAGACACGAACGGTTAACATAGCCTTCTACCTACTGTGATTTTCCAAGGTGCATTTGATGGACATTTTTCCTATTCAAGTTACATACCTTAGTTATTCAACATACTGTTCTCTAAAATGTTAAAACACATATAGCAAAGTTTTTGAGGATTCTGTTTTTTAGGTTCTAGTCCACAGTTTTACAATGCAGACATCCTTCAGAAAAAACTAAGCAATCATAAAAGCTAAAAGGTGACAATGGAGAATTAAATCTCTCATCACTAAGGCTGCATTTGGCTTGGAAAAATTTCTTGGTTTTAATTCAGGCACATGCAGCACCTCCTTTTCACTAAACTGAGACAACAGACAAGTTTCTAAACACATATTCTATACTGATCTTGCTCAAATATAAAAGAGCCAGCAGGAGAGATGCAACTCCTAAAACTGATGCAGTGTTATAAAATAGCATATTTAAATATTGGGTTTAAGTCTCCTAATAATTCAGAGTACTTCCCTCATTTTCTTTCAGAAAGGAATAAGCTATTTTGAGAAAGACACTTAAATCCTACAATATTTAAATACAAAAGCATGTCTTTTTTTTTTTTTAAAGATAATGCTAATATAGCTAAAATGGGTTAGAAAGTGCATTGTAAAGAAATAAATAATTCTCCGCTAAAACTCAGAAGGTTGAGTCAGTGCCCACTGTTTTTGCTGACAGTCATTTGAAAAAAGAAAATCCTATGGTACCACTGTTATATATAAGCTACTTAAAAATTATGAAAAGTGAAATAACTAAAACCTAAAGGCTGTTATCTTCAAAGCACTTTTGAAAAACAAACATAGCCCTTGTCCCATGCTTATATACCATTTTTTAAAATCCTCACTCAGTTGATGTCTTACACTTAGGTGTTATACCATCTTTAAGACACAGACCTCGAGTAGAGCATTTGTAAAAGAAAACCTCATTGAATGTAATATATTTTATCAGTTATCTTTGTATCATTGCTGAAATGTTTATATAACAAATTGATATCTGAATAAAATGTTCTGTAAAATATTAAATCAGGAATGTACATGATACAGTACAATTCACAGCTTTCTCTTCTCGTTCGCCCAGATGAGATCCCTCAATTTCATGTTTAAAAAAAACCCTCCCAAGCCTTTTCGCAAAATTCATGGTAACTATCAGTTTAGGAATTGAATTACACAATATCAGATAAGAATATTAAAAGATCAAGATGTATTGCAAACTGGCAGTTTATGGTTTTGGCCCATTATAGTAAATGTGAACTTACAAACTGTGTTCCTAAAATTACCATATTTTCACTGGAAAAAATCAGCTGTTCTTAAATAGGCCCATTGCCAGCAATAGGCTTATACTACGAAAAACACACACCACAAAAGATCATCCCTTTAAAAAGTTAACTGTCAAATCCTAACACTTTTCCCTCTTACAACCCATTAAACAATGAACTATTTTAAATCCCAAAACATAGCCATCCCAAAAGTAGTCAGCTATAAAAGTTAAGTAGTCAGAATACCTTGTTTCTAGAAAAATAGAGCTATACATAACTGATACTAATATTCATCCTTTCAAGGACAAAAATCTAATTTTGTCACAAAGTATACCCTCTATCAAGAAAAATATAACTTAAACACACTTAAATAATATTTGTGTTGGATTTGAAATCTATAGCAATAATGAAATAGCCACAAACAATTTTCTGTGTAGATATTGTGGCATCTTGCAAAATAAGCCACTACTGGAAGATCTGAGTATGTGAAGACAGGATGACTTACAAAATCTTAATTAATTTTGCTTTAATTATTAATTTTGCTCTCTAAGAATTTAATATCCAAACTGCATTAACCTTCTGGTTTTCTTTTCTCTCAATTCAGTGGCTCTTAGAAAGCACAAGCATTGCTGGTTGTGCTCAAAAAGCTCCATTTAAATCCATTCATGATTGGTTATCATGAGATGACTTTGAAAATTTCTTTTCAAACACCCCGTTTAAAAGATTACATTAATAGTTTGCATTTAGCATGTAATTATTAGGTGTCAACATCCTTAAAAATACTTATATATTTTGTGAGTAAACTTGCAGCTCAATGTTTTTATACCAATCTTTCAAAGAAAGTAATGCTGGTGAACATGTCCAAGTTTCAGATTAACTTTGGTAGAATAAAAAGTTGAAATTCTCAAAATAATTTAAAAATGTAGTCTCAATATTATCATACAATAATCTAAATATTTAGTTTGGTAAACTTTCTTCCCTGCTCTTACTACCCCGTTTGCCCTACTGTGTGTAAACTGTAGTTCAATTTGTTAATTATCTTACTGTTTAATAGTCAGCAATACAGAATACAGGATAGTAACTGATCTTATTTCCTACTAATAGCCATGAGTCACTCTTAAAATATGCTGCCATTATGCTATGTAATGATCTCAAAGGGCAATATTACCTAAAATGTCAAAGGAAACAAACTGTTGATGATTTTAAAGTTCTATCAGTTATAATTCTAAGAAAGTGTAACACTGGGGGAAAAGAAAAGCAGAGAAATTCCAGTAACAATTTTATTTATCCCCCTAATTTTTATCATGGGAAAAATCCAGAAATCAAATGCCATTATGTTATATAAGGTTTAACTTACTTTAAACAAAAATGTAACATAGTGTTAAAACTGGCTTTCCAAAACAGTCACAGCATAGCTGTACTCTGTACTAATAATCACAAAGTTGTAATATAGAACTCTGTTATGCAGTCCCATTATGTTCTTACAAAAATAGAATTAAACTGTGTGACCAGACAAGGACTTCAATTACACTACTTGGCAAACTTAGAATTTCAATGGAGTCTTTTTCCTCTTGCAGTTTAAAGCAAAAGTCAAATATCACATCTTTTTCAAGACTCACAAAGATGATTCAGGTTGTTTGTTTGGCATGTTTTTAATCTCTATCACAACAGCAGGGATGTTTTCGGCTTTAGTCCTCCTGGGTTTCTTCTCTAGATTGTTACTAAGTTCTAAACAAGAAATGCTAACTGTTGGGGTCTTTTCTGCATCCTTTCCAGAATGGGCTTGTGGTAGTGTCCCACAACATTGCTTCAAAGCACACTGAGTTCTGCAGGCAAGTTCACACGGGACTACACTTGATTTAGAGCCTACACTAGCAAATTCAGGCTGAATGGTAGTAGCATGAATTCCGTGATTATGAAAAACGTCTTTAATGGTTTTAGCCACCTCCATGTATGATGTTGGATCTTCACATTTTATGTGAGCAGTGGCAATGATTCTGCTTCCAGCAAGCTGCCAAACATGCAATTCATGAACTTCCTCAACTCCTTCAACATTTCGAAGTTCTTTTATCAAATTTCTGATATCAATTTGTTTAGGAACAGTTTGTAGAAGAATAAGAGCAGATTCCTTAAGTAATGGATAGGTTGTGTAAAGAAGTATACAAACCATTACAACACAAAGAGTTGGATCTAAATATAGCACCCAGCAAGGACCAGCCTCATAAACTGATGCATGAGTACTATTAATTATTTCTACAAATGCTTTGCAGGGGTCAGGGAAACATGGGTTCACACAAAAATCCCCTTCAGAACAACCTTTCCAAGAAAAGTAAAAGACTAAAGCATTTACTACTACAATCACTGAACCCAAGGCATCTCCAAGGACATGCAGAAAAACTCCACGCATGTTAAGTTGTCCAGCCCTATCTTCTTCCAGTTCCACATGGTCAGGCTCTCTGATAAGATTTCCATTCACTTGTACTTCCACTGTATCACCACTTCTGGGTTTTTCTGGGTCTACAAAGAAATAAAAATTTTATAGCAAATACATTTAAAGTGTTTATATAAACATCCTCGTCTAATTCTTTTTAAGTGGTGATGAAGGTGAAAATTTTTTCACAAAGTACAATTAAAAAAATGTGCCCAGAGCAATTTAAAATAAATTGACATTCTGGGAACGAGCCAGGACACAATGGCCAGGGCTAAATTAAGTAATTGTGATACGGATTCTTCTCCCTCCTAATCACTCTCCTGCCTCCTCCTCTCTCAAAGAGTATCTTTTCTGTGGGGGTGGAGTCTTGCAAACATTCTGCTATACTTTATGGCATATACAAAGGAAAACCTAAAATTGAGGGCTAACACCAAAATTAAACGCAGCTAGGAATAAGTCTACTAATACAAAATACCTGATTTGACACTTGGGCACTCTCTAGTCACTCTTTGTCACTGAGGCCAATTGCTTGAGAATAAAACCAATTTTAACTTTTAAACTTTTATTATGAATACAAAAGTTTCTTGGTAGAGGGGGTTTAAAAACTGACAAATCAACAATATAAATCAATAATCACAGAGATTATTAGAAAAATTGAAACTAAATGACTATCTCCCCTACTTTTAAATCAAAAGTATTGATCTTTTCAAGAAATTACACACCAGAGAAACTTAATTTTCTTTGGAATAACACCTTGCCGAGTGGAGTGAGAGGAAAAACAATTACTTATTAAATCTGTCCAATGTACAACTTAATTTCACTAACTTGATATTCTGCACTCGGAAAGGAAAATTATGTAGCAATATTTATAATGATACAAGGTAAATAAACGTAAGTGAAGGAAATAAGACCAAATTGTTAAGCACCATTGAGCCTGGGTAGTAGGACATTGGTTGAGTCACTTCCATCTCCTTTCTTTCCACATTTATTTTCCAAATTTCCTTCAAAAGCACTTAATGTTAAATATAAAAAGCATCCACTCAAAATATAAGATGAATAAATTACCATCACGTTTAGTTCAGTACGATTATGAAAAGTCCTAACAAAATGTTAAACATGCCCAGACAAGTCCTAAATCTATGATTTCCAAGATTAGGGATCAATTAGCTGAAGCATACACTGCTGTTCATAAAAGAAACCTTTAACCAGGGTTTACATACTCTAACGCATATTATGAAACGGAGCTCAATGGGCATAACAACTACTCTGGCAGAGCAAGGTTTCCAGCACCCAACAACCGGGGACGAATTGGGGATTCTTTCCGTTTCCCAAGAGGGCCAAGGAATTGAACTGGGAAGCATTTCTGATGCTGTTATAACCATAACCAGACAAGTCTCCAGCAAAGTTGCTGCAGTCTGTAAAGACAGCCAAGTGCAGGTGTGGACTGCAGCGGGATGATGGTCACCTCCTGACCCTTTTCCTTAGGGTCTGACCCACAGGCCCCACCTACAAATATGCCAGACGCGTCCCCGGCTCCTTGCACCCGGCTGAGGGGGTTCTGATTTCCTGAAGCAGCGGGGCGTGTGCAGGACGGGGAGGGAGCAGGCAGGGGCGGCGCGGCGCAGGCCCGCTCAGGCAGCAGGGGGCGTGCGGGCCACCCCGCCGAAGCCCAGGCGAGGCTCTGGGCTCCCCAAACCCAACCACCTGAGGCAGCGACTTTCCCGGCTCACCTGCGGGGTCCAGTTTCAGCCCGTTGGAGTTGCTGGTATTGGCCACCAGGGTGTTGGTCTCCTCCTGGTCGGGACCCTGCTCGCCCGGGGACACGTTGATGTCGCTGCTCCCGGGGCGGCTGCTCTTAACGCGGGGCCCCTTGGGGAGGCCGTGGCCGTGGCCGTGACTCCCGTGCGAGTGGCCGTGGCCGGAGTCCTGGCTGAAGCCGCTGTGATGGTGGAAGAGGCAGAGCCCCAGCACGTTGACCAGCAGCCCGGCCACGCCGACCCCAAGGACCACCAGCGGCTGCTGCATCTCGTGCGGCTCGACGAAGCGCTCGATGGCCTCCAGCAGGATGGCGAAGCAGAGGCCGGTCAGGAAGATGGCGTTCACCAGAGCCCCCATCACCTCGGCTCGGATCCAGCCGAACGTGTTCTTCTGGGTGGCGTGGGTCCGCCGGGCGAAGCGCTCGGCCACCAGCGCCACCACCAGCGCCAGCACGTCCGACAGCATGTGGAAGGAGTCGGAGAGCATCGCCAGCGACGAGGTCACCCGGCTCACCACCACCTCCAGCACCATGAACATGAAGGTCAGCGCCAGCATGCACAGCAGCCGGCCCCGGTTCCGACCCCAGCACCCCATGGCTGCGGCTGCGGGGCCCGCCGAGCCCGGCCCGGAGACTGGTGTGGCGGCGGCGTTGGCAGGGGGCGGAGGGTAGGCGACCGCGACACCGAGGAGCGCCCGAGTCGGGCCGTTCGGGAAACCGCTGAGGGGCCCCCGCGGCCGCACGGGGACAAGCCCGGGTCAAGCCGCCGAGCCCCGCGCCTGTGGGCGTCCTCCGCCAGCCGGCGGCGCCGCGCCGCGCAGCTCCTCAGGCGTCCGTCCTCAGAGCTGGCGCCGAGGCCCGGCTCAGCCCCAGCAGCCCCCACACCCAGGCGGCGGCGGTGGCGGGGAGCTGGGCTCCCGGAGCGGGGTACCAAGAGTCGGAGCCGGAGCAGGAGCAGGAGGGCGGCGGGCGAGGGCGGCGGGCGAGGGCGGCAGGCGAGGGCAACGGGCAGCTTCGCGCCGAGAAAGCTCCGAGCATCTGAGGGCTCTGCTTGCTGGTCTCCTCCGCGGCGGCTGGACTGAGGAGCGGATGGCTAAGGAGCTAGAGAGGAGGCGGCGGCCACGGCAGCTGCACTCGGCCCGGTCTCGGGCGCCTTCTTCGCCCCCCCGCCTTTGCAGACGGTTTACAAAAAAACTTTGCTTTGCACTCGGAACCCCCGTTTTCACACGGACCCGAGCGTGACAAGGCCTTGACGCCCCGCCCACCAGGCCCGGCACGCTTCCCCATTGGTCAGGGCCCCCTCACGACAGCCTCGGCGTCCCGCCCAGCCACGCTCACTAATGGATGTAGCCTCGGAGGGGCGGGAAGGGGGCGGGGTCGCGGCTCCAACAGATGGGGGCGGGGCCTTTTCCTCCCGGAGCCGGGCGTGGGCCGGGGGGCCGTGGCCGGGTGCAGCGGCGGGCGAATTGGGGGCGCGGGCCGCGTGCAGCGGGAGGGGGAGGGGCGGGCCGGGTCCCCTCGGGTGTGGCGGAGTCCTGGCTTCTGCGCTGCGGACCATTGCAGCTCCCAGCACACCTGCGGGGGCCGGGCTGCAAACAGACTTTGATCCTCCGAGCCGAGTCCACGTGGGGGCGGGCCGCGCGGCTGCTGTGTGACAGTTCGGCGGCGGGGGAGGGGCCGGAGGGGAGCCCCTGCGCGCGGGGCCCTTGAGTACTCGGTCCTGTCGGAGGAGGCCGACAGACGCATAAACGAGTGCGGCCGTAACTTGGGACTCTGCTGGACGCCGAGCTGAGGAGTTAGTCCTCCCGAAGGTCTGTTAGGGGCGTGGACCGAATCTTTGTACATGTTTCGGGAAAGCCAGTTTCTTCTATCGTCATCAACCGCTGGAGACCTTGTGTGAACTCAGGTGTCTCTGTCACTGATTGATTATCTAAGGACAGTTTAGGGTACAGACTTCAGGCAGGAGAAACCTGGGCTCTGCTCCTTGCCCTGTCAATAGCCAGCTGTGTGGCTTTGAGCAAGTCACCTAATCTCTCTAGACCTGTTTCCCCATCTATAAAGGATTGGACAAATACAACTCTGAAGATCCCCGTCTGACTCCAAAATTCTAAGGCTCTATGATTTAACATTTATTTATAGACTACACACGGCGGAATCTTGTGCTGGTTGCTATGGGGAGGGGGAGGGGCAGTAAGAATACAAAAGAACGAGCTTCTGTCCAGGTGGAGGTAAAATATAAACATGACATTTTAAAATTACGATGGAATACTCTTGATAAATTGTGCTGTTTTAGACTGAATACATAAGCACTGTGTTGTGGATGGAGATGAATTGATCTGGAAAGGAACAGCTTCCCCATCTAAGGTGGGGTGGTGGCTGGAATCAGAATGGCTTAAGCTGGACCCGAAAGGCCTCACCACAGCCCCTGGGCAGCAGAAGGACCCCCCCCCCCCCACACTGCCCTAGATTGCTACTGGACAAATACAGTGCCAGCCATTGCCTGGAGATGTGTATACAAGGCTTGTTTGGAGCTGTTATTTTGTATTGTTTTGGTATTCTTGTAATTCCTATAAAATTTTTTTCACTTGTATGTGGTATGTTTCAAGTCTCCCCATCCAGACTGGAGAGCTGGATCCTCACCTTCTGTTTCTGTTTTGCTGGAATATAAAGAATGGAGGGAAATTTCCAAGACATTATAAAGAAAAAAATGATAGAATTTGATTATTAATTGGGTATTGGGAAGGAGAAAGCTAGGTAGGAGAACAAAGATAGTTACAATGTTTCTAACCTGACAGGGAAAATACTACCTTAAAGAGGTGAGGAAGTTGGGAAGGGAGGCCAAGAAGCTGATTTTTAGGAGAAAATATGAACTCCATTTTTAATGTGCTTAATTTGAAGTGAAGTCTGGGTTTGGGCAGTGCTAAAGGGTGGATTAATGGGTTTAGGACTTCCATAACTTCCTCTCCCTTGATATGGGCACGTGACATTTTTCTGAACATATGTAAACACAGCTTCAAACATCCTATCAACTAGCCCCTCATATATAGAAATTGGGGAGCCACTTATGGGTCAAGATATCCTCATGGAAATGGCCTAGAGGCAGTTGGAAGACCATTTTGCTTTCTACTGAGGGCTGCTGTGCCCCGCTTTTTTTAAGAAATATATTCCTCCAAATGTGAGGATTTGATACCCATAGAAGAACCCGTAAGAAGATGTAAAAGTCAGGGATTTGCAAGATGTAAAAGTTTGCTTTGCAAACGCAATAGCAATCCTTCAATAACTAAACAGACTAAATTGGGAGATTTTTAGACCCATATAAAAATAGGCTCATCTCATAGCCACTTCTGAAAACCTACTTTGTGCCTGCATTTCAGCCATTTCCCAGACAATGTGCTTTATTCCCTCCCGGTGGGTGGCTGGGGTGGGGCAGAGGGGGCAGGGAGTACCTTTTCCAGGTTGTAGAGAAGTTATAATCACGTTCTCTGGAGAGAGTAACATTTACCACACAGCAGAACACTTCAGTCAAACTTTGTTTCCCTCTAGCATTGTATAGGCAAAAGACTTTGGTACCTCAACTCGAGTTTTTTCCCTTTTCATCTGGTTGTCCTAGTAGAGTGTCAACACAGGCAGGAATAGATTAAAATGAAGGGACACCACACTGTTATTCACCAACACCCCTGGAGGCTGTGGCCCTGGATTGAGTAAGATGGCTTGGCTTTCTCTTCTTAATGTTTGAGAAATCTTCTGATAACTTGCTTAGTATCCAAACTGACTAAACCCAGCATACTTTAAAGATGAGAGAATAATGCTCTTTTTGGAAAAGAGACTGCCAATTTGAATGAAAGTCAAGTGCTTCAGACAAACTGCAATCTCAAAGTCTTCTGGACCTCTCCTTGCTTTTAATGAAAGTTTAAAAAGATCTTGTAGAATTCTTGTAAAAACTGCTAAACACAAACATACTTCTGAATTTTGGTTATCAAAAATCATGAGTATATAAAGCTGTACCTTACTTGGAAAGATAAAATAACAAAACCATGTGAAAACCATGTTATATTCGACTTTGGTTGACAGTAAATCACCTCTAATGTTCAAGCTTAAAACTGGTGGGGACATCTCTCAAAAAGTACATGAATAATTATTACAAATATGAAGTTAAATCTCTACCAACAACATGAGGGCCAAGGTTTGATTTTTCAGCTGCTCCCAAAGGAACAGGCAGTGGAACAAAGAATAAACAAGTGACAATGCAGCAATAAAGCCCAAAAATAGCACTAAAGTCTCAGAGGTATGAGGGAAACCATAAGAAAGAAATGGTCAGAGCAGGAAACCCACGTAGAAGCAAAGGGGAAACAGGAACAGTGTAGAGAGTGAAATTGTACAGTGAGAGACTGGGAACAGTCACTGACCTTTTTATATTTGTTTGCTAATTTAAAGAATAGGCCGGGCACAGTGGTTCACACCTGTAATCCCAGCACTTTGGGAGGCCTAGGCTGGTGGATCATCTGAGGTCAGGAGTTCGAGACCACCCTGGCCGATATGGTGAAACCCCGTTTCTACTAAAAATACAAAAATTAGCCAGGCATGGTGGTGCATGCCTGTAAAACCAGCTACTTGGGAGGCTGAGGCAGGAGAATCGCTTGAATCAAGGAGGCAGAGGTTGCAGTGAGCTGAGACAGCACCATTGCACTCCAGCCTGGGCGACAAGAGCAAAACTCCATCTCAAAAAAAAAAAAAAAAAAAAAGAATAGCAGATGAGGGCTAGCAGCAAAAGGAACTTATTTTTCTTGGAGCCTGAAAACTGGGTCTAAGTTCTCCAGTCATGCCTGGAAATTCAATCTAGAAATAAAGGCACTGCTATCTATACAGAAACACTCATTAAAAGCTTATGTGAATATCTTGGGTGTAGTGCTATGTAATATTAATACCAGAAACTGGTGAAGGTTCAGGTAGTCGGTGTTAAGACTTTAGACTGAATGCCCATTCTTTCTTTAGCCCTTCTACTCTTGGGGCTGGAGATCATAATTAAAGTACAATGTACAGAAAATTTGAAAAAAATAAAATTTAATTTAAAAGTGTGTTTTTATGACTCTCTCCATTACTCATCCCTAAAGATGCTGGCCAGTAGAGCATTTTGAAAGGATCACACACCTAATGAGTTTCAGGATGATAGTTTGGGGAATGGCCCTTAAAACTTACTGTATGATGTTGGACAAGTTGCTAAACCTCTCTGGGCCTCATTTTCCACATCTTTTCAGTGAGGGGGTGTACATGATAGCTTCTTAACTGGAGTTAAAAGGTGAGTACAGGAGATGGAACTGCCTAGTGAATATTCTCAGACAGGGCCTTTCAGGCCTCCTGTACTTGGGGTCACCAAGAATCCAGGGCTGAGTTTTCAACTTGCAAATTCAGAAACTACTTTTTAATTATTTCACCCAGGCAAACTCATTCATATGGACTCAGAAAGGATTTATTTGCCAGCTGGACTCCCAGTTTGTTCACTTCCTCTGTCTCGGGGGAAAGCTCATTGCACAGGTCCTTCCTCCTTCCCTCTTGGTAGGCAAGACCTCGCGGAAGGAAGGTTGCATGAGGACGGAACTAGGCTGCAGGAGCTGGAACTTCTGTGGAAGGGAGCATTTCCAGGCTCTCTTCTAGACTGTAAAAGTATCCTGCCTTTCTCCAAACAGCCACTCTGCCCTCCTGTTCCTGAGTTATACTCCATTTTACTGCCAGAGTGATCTTTTTGAAATCCAGATCTAGTCCTTGCAAAATACACATCCTCCACCACCCCCAAGCCATCACGGCTGAGACCTTGCAGTGGCCTCCCAGTGCTAGGAGAAGGAGAACCAAACTTGGGGGCACAGGGCCGGACCAGATCTGATCTGGCTCTGGCTGCCATCCCCAGCCTCATGATGTCACTCCACCAGAGAAATTGGGCACTGGCCTTTCTGACCACCATGAATCCACACACTGCCTCCTGCCAAAAGGCCTGCGTACACAGTGTTCTCACCCCGGGACACTCTTTCCTCCCTTCGTCCCACATTAATTCTTGCTCGTTCTTCAGCTGTCAGCTCAAGGGTCACTTACTCAGGAAGTCTTCCCTGATTTCCCTGACCAGGTCAGATCGTTCTAGAGCAAGTTCTCTCAGTTCATCGCCCGGCTCTTTTGTGGCATTTAGCAAAGATGCAATTTTACATTAAACCAAGTATTTGTTTGGATTGAAAGCTCTGTGAGGGCAAGGACAGTGTGTACATTTGCTCAGCATTGTGTCCTTAGTCAGCTTGGCACATGGAGGGTACTCAGTAAATACTTGTTGAATGAATGAGTGTTGATAAATTTACCTTTCCCAACTTAGTATTTCTTTTCTTTCTTTCTTTTTCTTTTAGTAGACACGGGGGTTTCACCATGTTGGCCAGGCTGGTCTTGAACTTCTGACCTCAGGAGATCCACCCACCTTGGCCTCCCAAAGTGCTGGGATTATAAGTGTGAGTCACTGCTCCCACCAACTTCGTATTTCATGCATTCATTCCAGAGGTCCTTACTGAAACTCCATGATCTCCTATCTATACTAGAACACCAGAAACAGAGGTTCTGTTTCCTCTGGAGTGTAGAAAACATCATGGCACATTCTTTAGTTAATTAACTTTTTCTTTACTTCAAGCAGACTACCGCCCCTCTGTTGTGATATTATCTCACACAACATGCAATTATTGGATGAAACTGGGACTCACCCTTGAAATCTGCCATGATAATATTCCAGGTTCCCATACAGTTTTCAGAACACTTACTTGAGCTTCCTGATTAGATACAGATTAAGGACTGACACCCCAAGAAGTTAAGGAATTTGCTTAAGACCCTACAGCTTGTGAATACAAGGCCCTAACTGCACCTGCAACTTTTTTGTTGTTGTTGAGACAGAGCCTCTCTCTGTTGCCCAGGCTGGAGTGCAATGGTGTGATCTCGGCTCTCTGCAACCTTCGCCTCCTGGGTTCAAGAGATTCTCCTGCCTCAGCCTCCCTAGTAGCTGGGATTACAGGCACCTGCCACCACGCCAGGCTAATTTTTTATGTTTTTAGTAGAGACGGGGTTTCACCATGTTGGCCAGGCTGGTCTTGAACTCCCGACCTCAGGTGATCCACCCGCCTTGGCCTCCCAAAGTGCTGGGATTACAGGCATGAGCCGTCATGCCCAGCCAACATTTTTATTTTTAATTTCATACCCAAATTTGGGGGAAACAAACCCAGTCAGAGGCTCGAGACCTCATGTGCACCAACTACTACAAATTCTACCATTCATCTCAGTTCTAAAAGTTTCTGGTTCTATGATTTTCTTATTTGTAATTACTATAAGGACCAAGGGGAGGTGGCCTACTTGTGAGTGACGCCTCTTTAACAGGTCACTCCAAGTTCGGATTCTCTAGTGATGTGTTCCAAAATTGGGTCCCATTCACACATAGTTCTGTAGGAAGAATTAGTTAATTTTTCTGCCTCCCACTTTTATCTATTTTTTACTTTCAATTCTTTAACAACCTGAATATCCTTCAAAGGGCTAGTGTTAGTAAAAATACTGTCCCCTCAGTCTGTGAGTTCGGTGCTTCTGGTATTTGAATGTGCACACAAATCACCTGGGAACTCATGAAAATGCAGATTCTGATTCAATAGGCCAGCAGTGGGACCTGAGCTTGCATTTCTAACAAGCTCCTAGGCGATGCCCATGTAGATGGCCCCCAGAACACATTTTGAGTACCCAGGCATTATAAGCCTACACTTTTTAACTCTGGAGAGAGGATATTATCTGGAGTTCATATAAAAAGTATTTTTAAAAAGTATCCTCACACTTACCAATTTATTAAGTTTACCTTTTTTTTTTTTTTGAGACAGAGTCTCACTTTATCACCCAGCCTAGAGTACAGTAGTGGGATCTCAGCTCACTGCAACCTCCACCTCCCAGGTTCAAGCCATTCTCCTGCCTCAGCCTCCCAAGTAGCTGGAATTATAGGCGTGTGCCACCACACCTGGCTAATTTTTGTGTTTTGAGTAGAGACAGGTTTTTACCATGTTGGCCAGGCCAGTCTTGAACTCCTGACCTCAAGCGATCCACCAGCCTCAGCCTCCCAAAGTGCTGGGATTACAGGCATGAACCACTGCACCTGGCCTATTTTACTTTTTATTTTGTATTCATCTGTCATACTTTGAATTTTATTTTCAAATGAACAAACATCACTTCTATAATAATTTTTTTTTTTTTTTTGAAACTGAGTCTCACTCTATCATGTAGGCTGGAGTACAGTGGTGCCATCTTGGCTCACTGCAGCCTCTGCCTCCCGGGTTTAAGCGATTCTCCTGCCTCAGCGTCCTGACAGCTGGGATTACAGGCGCACGCCACCACTCTCAGCTTTTTGTAACTTTTATGTTAAATTTTTTGGCTGAGCGCGGTGGCTCAAGCCTGTAATCCCAGCACTTTGGGAAGCCGAGACGGGCAGATCACAAGGTCAGGAGATCGAGACCATCCTGTCTAACCTGGTGAAACCCCATCTCTACTAAAAAATACAAAAAACTAGCCGGGCGAGGTGGCGGGCGCCTGTAGTCCCAGCTACTCGGGAGGCTGAGGCAGGAGAATGGCGTGAACCCGAAAGGCGGAGCTTGCAGTGAGCTGAGATCCGGCCACTGCACTCCAGCCTGGGCGACAGAGCAAGACTCTGTCTCAAAAAAAAATTTTTTTTAAATTTAATTTTTAAATGAAATCAAATGTCTTATTCGTATGGGAAAGCACTTTTTAAAAACCAATCAAATTCCAGGTGCAGATAAGCATTTCAGGTTTTGCTTACACTGTGTTAGAGAAAAATAATTATGGTTTTTGACAACATATTGTTATTCTGACTAGCATTAATGGCTCCTGAAGCCTGACTAGTAACTGAGGACCCAGAGTGCCGCTGGGGGTCTCTCACACTCAAACCTTCCATTATTCAACAGAAAATGTCTTTCACATCAGGTGTTACCGAACAAATCCTCAAAGGTAGCCTAAAAGACTAAAAATGAATAAGCGTGTTTAATATTCAGCTTGCAGCAGGAGCAGCACCAGCAGTAGTCACCAAGAAGTGTAGGTGGGAAGTGAGAATAGAGGCATTTCTTTCTGCCTGTCTGCTGATTCTGGAGGAAGAGAGCAAAGATCTAACATCATTGTAGCTGTCTCTACAGCCGATTCCCGGGGAATACTTGATAGTGACTTTACTTATGCTTTATGTTGGCTTTGAGGGTTACTCCATCATAAAGTCAGAGCTGACATTATCAAGAGAGACATTATCCTCAAAGTGTCTTTACCTTAGAAGCAACCACAATCAAAATAATAAGAAATTGTGTTTCCAGGCTCTGCCCATGCAAATGTCTCCAAATTTTGAGTGCAGTCCTTAATGGAAAAACCTGTGCCTGCTAAACTGGAGCAAATGGAGATTGTTTTATCTCTCAGCTGCCTCCTGGTATGCAACATAGGAAGATGGAAGAGATAAGTCTAATGGAAAAAAAGAGTCTGGCTCCACACATTGGGATGAAAAGAGGGATAAGCTATTAAGTATTCCTTTCTGTTTCTGTAGCCAGACCTCTCTGGTCCAGGCCTACATCATCATTCTTAGCAATTGTGTGAGCATTTCCTAATAAGGTTTCCATTCCCCCTTTCTTCTTCAATCTCTTTTACACAGTCCTTTCCAATTAATATACTCATGCATCATTATTCACGTGCTACTCTTGCTCAAGAACTCCCAGTACCTGCCCATTACCTGAAGAATAAAGTACAATATTTTATTCAGGTATTTCAAATATTCCACATGTGACCTTAACTTGTCTATCCAAAGTTCTCTCTCATGACCCCTCAATACAAGCTCTCCATTCAAGTCCAATTATCCTTAGTGATGGTTCCAAGTTACCCAATGGCTCTGTGTCTTCATTTTCCCAATGGGGACCAAATTCATAACCTATCTCATTGGTTTGTTATGAGTCCGATGAGCTGATGCATTTAAGATGCTCAGGACAATGCCTGGCACATGGAAAGGGCTTATAATGGGTTGAATGACACCCTTCAAAAAGATATGTCTGTGTCCTAATTTCTGAAATCTGTGAATGTTACTTTATTTGGGAAGAGACTTTTGCACATGTAATTAAGTAACTTGAGATGAAGCACTCATCCTGGATGATCTAGGTGGGCCCTAAATTCAGTGAAAAGTGTCCTCATAAGAGAGTTACAAAGGACAAAGGAGAAGACCGTGTGAAGATTGGGGCAGAGATGGCAGTGAGGCAGCCACAAACCAAAAAATGCCACCAGCCAGTGGAAGCTGGAAAAGGCAAGAAAAGATTCCTCCCTCTGCCTCTGGAGGGAGCAGGGCCCAGCCAACACCTTGAATTTAGACTTCTGGCCTCCAGGATTCTGAGACAATAAATTTCTGTTGTTTTAAGTGGTTGATTTTGGAGTAATTTGTTATAGCCACCACAGGAAACTAATACAGTTTCATAGCTAATAAATATTTAATAGCTAAATTTTAGCTGTTCTTATTAAAGAACCTGAACATATATCTTCCTTTTCCCCGCAGCAATTTTATCTCATCGTTCTCCTTAAGTGTTTGCACAGTACTGTGCAGTTTAAAAAGCTGAATAGGCCAGATGTGGTGGCTCATGCCTGTAATCCCAGCACTTTGGGAGGCTGAGGCAGGCAGATCACATGAGGTCAGCAGTTCGAGACCAGCCTGGCCAACATGGTGAAACCTCATTTCTACTAAAAATACAAATATTAGCTGGGCGTGGTGGCGCATATCTGTAATCCCAGCTACTTGGGAGGCTGAGACAGGAAAATCACTTAAACCTGGAAGGTGGAGGTTGCACTGAGCCAAAATTGTGACACTGCACTCCAGCCTGGGTGACAGCGTGAGATTCTGTCTCAAAAAAAAAAAAAAAAGTTGAATAAATATTTATTGAAAGAATGCTTGAATGAATGAATGAGTGAATGAGTGAATGAATGAAAACCCTACCCCTACCACTTCTCTTGGTGCCACACACCCACAATAGCTTTTCCTGACTGTCCTATTCCATAAAGTATACTTTTCATTTGCTGCCCTGTAATGTATCCCTTTTGCGTATCTCTCTCCCTGCTCCCCAAAGCTACTTGAGGACAGGGATCATTGCTTTTATCTTTCTGTATCCTCAGGGTCTAGCACATGGTAGTGACTCAAGTCTATGGCAACAATAATAATCTTATTGTCAAAAGTTGTCTACTAATTTGTTACTCATTCCACAGTTTCCTCAAGCCCTAGTGCGTGTTGTATCAAAGACAGCAACTTGTTCCTTGCCTTTCCCATCTACCAATGAGCCTTCTAGTTCCAGTAGATTTCACATATATATCTCAAATGAAAGGTGAGCTTGAACAGGCTAATCCTTCCGCTGGGTAGACTTGTGTTGAAATAATTAGGCTATAGGCCCATGCCTGGAGATATTTTCCTTACACATATGGAGATGTTGGTTTTCCTGGTGTTTCTCACAGTGGAATTACTCTGTTATTTGTTTACTTATGAGCCTGTTTTCTTGGTGACCCAGGTAACTCCTCATATTGGTTGGTGAACCCCTGAACTACAGGAAGCCAGCTGTGCTTTGAACTTCTCCTGTTGGATGACGGTTATTCTCATGGCTTAATGCAGGGCATTCTTCCCCATCTCCAGTCAAGAACGCAGGGTCTTGGGCCAGGCCCAGTGGCTCACACCCATAATTTCAGCACTTTTAGAGGCTGAAGCGGGCATATTGCTTGAACTCAGGAGTTTGAGACCAGCCTGGGCAACATGGTAAAACCCCTGTGGTCCCAGCAACTTGGGAGGCTGAGGTGGGAGGATCGCTTGAGCCAGGGAGGCAGAGGCTGCAGTGAGCTGAGATCATGCCACTGCACTTCAGCCTGGGCAACAGAGCAAAACCCTGACTCAACAACAACAACACATGCTAAATAACTCAGGGTCTGCCCACCGCTCAGTAATGTGATATCAGACTCACCAGAAAAACCCCGAAAATTATTTGGACATATTCTCAAACTTAGAATGAGTTTCAAGAAACATCCCTTTACGTAGATTAGAGGAGGTAAAAAGGATAAGATAAGAAGAGGTAAAAAGGATTAAAAAATGATAAGATAAACATACACCCTTTACCTAGTTTTACCTATTGTTAGCATTTTACCCCATTTGCTTTAGCTATTTTTGCATCCTCTCTCTCTCTCTTTTGAACCATATGAGGGTAAGTTACATACATCATGATCCTTCACTTCTGAATACCTTAGTGTGCATTTCATAAAAATAGGAATAGGCCAACTCTGGGCACATTGCCTATGAGTTAGCCCTGTTCCACATGGAGTAGAGAAAAAAATAAAAATAAAAATAGGAATATTCTCTTACATAACCACAGTACATTTATCAGCCTCACAATTTTACATTGGTACTGCCTATATTCCAATGTTGTCAGTTGATCTAACAGTGTATTTTATAGCATTATCCTCTTCTCCCCACTCCTGTGCAGCACTGAGTTTAGGGTCAGTCTTACGTTTAGTAGTTTTATCCCTTCTTATCCCTTTTACCTCCTTTAATCTGGAACATCTCCATAGCCTTTTTTTGTCTTTTTTTTTTTTTTTTTTTTTGAGACAGAGTCTTGCTGTGTTGCTCAGGCTGGAGTGCAGTTGCGCAATCCTGGCTCACTGCAACTTCCGCCTCCTGGGTTCCAGCGATCCTCAGCCTCCTGAGTGGCTGGGACTATAGGCATGCGCCACCACGCCTGGCTAATTTTTGTATTTTTGGTAGAGATGAGGTTTCATCATGTTGTCCAGGATAGTCATGAACTCCTGGCCTCAAGTGATCCATCCACCCGCCTCAGCCTCCCAAAGTGCTGGGATTACAGGTGTAAGCCCCCACGCCTGGCCCTTTGTCTTTTACGATGTTGACATTTTTTAAGAATACAGTGCCCCTCACCTTTTATATTTTTATTTATTTATTTATTGAGATGGAGTCTTGCTCTGTCGCCCAGGCTGGAGTGCAGTGGTGTGATCTTGGCTCACTGCAAGCTCTTACCCCCGGGTTCATGCTATTCTCCTGCCTCAGCCTCCCTGGTAGCTGGGACTACAGGCACCCACCACCACGCCCAGCTAGTTTCTTTTTGTATTTTTAATAGAGACAGGGTTTCACCATGTTAGCCAGGATGGTCTCAATCTCCTGACCTTGTGATCCGCCCGCCTCGGCCTCCCAAAGTGCTGGGATTACAGGCGTGAGCCACCACGCCCGGCCCGCCCCTCATCTTTTTTTTTTTTTTTAAAAAAATAGAACATTCCTATTTTGCATTTGTCTGATGTTTGTTAGGTACTCTTGGCTAGAATATTGCAAAAATTAACAATGTGTCCTTTTAAGGATATCATGCTGGAGGCACACAAGTTTCATCTGCCCCTTACTGGTAAATGTAAATTTTTATCACCCTGTCAAGGTGTTGCCCAGTTTCTCCACTGTGTGATTAATTTTTTCCCCCTTGAACTAATAAGCAGTCTTTGGGGAGATACTTTTAAGACCATGCAAATAGCTTGTTCTTAACATTTCCTCCTTTGATTTAGCATCTATTGATAATTCCTCCCTGATCCCATCTTTACTACAATGATTTCCAAAATGATGATGTTTTGGCTCCAGCAGTTCCTCCACATTTCCTAGCCAACTCTCAATAGTCTGCTGTAAGCAAGAGCCCTCCCTTCTCCCCATTTACTTATTTACCTATCATCAGTAAGGACTCATAAATGCCTATTTTTTTTCAATGCTTTAGAATTCATTACTGACTTAATTTTGGTGCTTAATTTGTCCCAGATTTGGCCAGTGGGAACTCCTTCAAGTTGGCTGTTAGGTTAGATAGATATTTAATGGAGGTTTCTGGATTTTGATTGGATGATAAAATACAAGATATTAATAGTTATTCTACTCACTCTAGTATAACAGGCGAGCATGCAGTACAATGGTTAAGGGTTTGGAATTTAGATAGATTTGAGTTCAATCCTGGCTTTCCTATTTACTGGCAATGTTTTGGGTAGATTACTTATGCTCTCTTGCCTCAGTTTCCTCGTGGCAGTGTGATAATGTTAGAACCTACCTCATAGGGGTTTGTTTTGTTTTTGAGATGGAGTTTCACTCTTGTTGTCCAGACTGCAGTGCAATGGCACAATCTTGGCTAACTACAACCTCCACCTCCCGGGTTCAAGCGATTCTCCTGCCTCAGCCTCCCAAGTAGCTGTGGGATTACAGGCATGCACCACTACGCCTGGCTAATTTTGTTTTTTTAGTGGAGATGCGGTTTTACCGTGTTGGTCAGGCTGGTCTCGAACTCCTGACCTCAGGGGATCCACCCACCTCAGCCTCCCAAAGTGCTGGCGTTACAGGCGTGAGCCACCACTCCCAGCCCCTCATAGGGTTTTTATAAGGATTAGGTGAGATAATGTATGTAAACTGCTTTATAGAGTAACTGACAAATACAAACGTGATAGATGTGGGCAAGGGCCATACTTTATTTCCCCTTATTATAGCTTATGTATGGTGTAGGTTGTCTCAATTGCTATTGCTGTTTCCTACAGCCACCATCGAAAAGTCACCCCAAATTGATATCTACCTGCCCTTTCACAATACCTTTTTTTTTTTTTTTTTTGGTAGAGACGGGGTGGGAGGGATCTCTCTGTGTTGCCCAGGCTGGTCTTGAACTCCTGGACTCAAGCAGTCAGCCCAGTCGGGATTACAGGCATGAGCCACCACGTCTGCCCTACAATCCATTTTAGTTAATTGAATTGTTGAATGTTGTAGGTCTCAAGGGACCCTGAGATAATCTAACCTCACTGCTCTTTTGTTGGGATGTGGAGTGTGACTTGAGAGGTTAAATGGCTTGCTTCAGGTCACCCAGGAAAAATGAAAGAGCAAGGACAGGTGCCTGATTTTCCCCTGCACACTTTGCATGCCGTACCCTATCTCCACTGCCATCAAGAGCAATATTCATTTGGTTTCTTTTCCCAGTCAAGGGGTATTATTCAGAGCATCAGTGGGAAAGCGTCTCATTTTCTGCATGACTCATCCTCATTCCAAGATTAACATGCTCCACTTTCATTCTTTGCCTCCCACTCAGTTTCACATCCAGCCAGAGCCTTGAGAGCCTCCATGCCCAATCTGCCTCCCGCTCCCACCCTGTTCTGTCTCTTCCCCAGCTCTACTTTTACCTCCTTGCCCTACACTGTCCCACCATCGTCAGATTCCACTGACTACTTTTGTTGGACTCTGGTTTAAGAAAGGCATGTCTTCCTGAAATACCACTCTGATCTACGTTGAAAATAGCTTAAAGAAATATACTTAAGTTGTAGCAGATGTACAGGGACAAGTGTTTGTCCATATACTTCCAACATTCCATTAAGGTCCAAGCATTATAGCAAAAAGCATGCACTTCTGGACATACCTATTTTATTTCAACCTCCTCTAAAAAAAATCATTAGGGGTTCTTATGATGTACTGGGATGTTGTTGAACAAAATAAATGTGCCATTGGCTAAGGCTTGTGGGATCTTTTTATTGTGCCAAGACTTTCAACTTCTTACTGTTTTGTTGTTGTTGTTTGAGACAGAGTGTCACTGTATTGCCCAGGCTGGAGTAAAGTGGTGCAATCTCAGCTCACGCAAACCTCCGCCTCCCAGTTCAGACGTTCTTGTGCCTCAGCCTCCCGAGTAGCTGGGATTACAGGCACCAGCCACTATGCCCGGCTAATTTTTGCATTTTTAGTAGAGACAAGTTTTCACCATGTTGGCCAGACTCGTCTCAAACTCCTGACCTCAGGTAATCGGCCCTCCTTGGCCTTCCAAAGTGCTGGGATTACAGGCGTGAGCCACTGCGCCTGGCCTGTACTGTTTTTTTGAAACACGCACTGACCTGTATAATTCGATCATGCTTACATCAAAATGCTAGTAAAATACTGAGATATTTACAGATAGAATGATACAACATCTGGGATTTGCTTCAAAATAATCCAGGACGTAGGGAAATGTAGGGGAGAGTATATATAGATAAAGCAAGATTGGCCATGAATTGATAAAGTGATGAGCACACGAGGTTTCCGTAACTTTCTATATGATTGAAATGATCTGTAATAAAAAGTTTTTTAATGCTAGTTTAAATTTTCATAATTATCTTATTCCCTTTTCTTTTTCTTTTTTTTTTATTCTGCCTCTCCAAAGCGTATCCTGTCTTGAAAGCTAGTTTGGGGCCGGGCACGGTGGCTCACGGTTGTAATCCCAGCACTTTGGGAGGCCAAGGCAGGCAGATCACTTGAGGTCAGGAGTTCGAGACCAGCCTGGCCAACATGGTGAAACCCCATGCCTACTAAAAATACAAAACTTAGCTGAGCGTGGTGGCACATGCTGGTGATCCCAGCTCCGCAGGAGGCTTAAGCAGGAGAATCGCTTTAACCCAGGAGGCAGAGCTTGTAGTGAGCTGAGATCACGCCATTGCACTCCAGCCTGGGCAACAGAGTAAGATTCAGTCTCCAAAAAAAAAAAAAAAAAAAAAAAAGCCAGTTTGGGTTGTGCACCCTCTACTAAGAGATGGCTGACTGGTTTAATCCACCAATTGCGGAATTTCTGTTGTATTTAAGGTCTGCTCCATACCACTTGGAATCTAAACATATATTTCTTTGAATCAGCCTCTGATTGTTTCCTGTGGGTTAGTCTTGTGTCCCCACTAGCCTGGACATGTTTTGAGGGCAGAGATTAAGCCTTATACTTTGGGATAAGTCCTACTTTCACTGGCATCAAGCTGGACTCAGTAACGCTTCCTAGTTAATGGACATGCTTGTTGGTAGATTGGAAAAGATTAGTTAAAAGTGTTCTGAAGAGTGGTTGATGCAAAGAACAGGCTGTAGGTCTCTCTCTCTCTCTCTCTCTATATATATATATATATAAAATATATATATATTTTATATATATATATATATATATTTTTTTTTTTTTAGGTGGAGTCTCTCTGTCACCCAGGCTGGAGTGCAGTGGCATTATCTCAGCTCACTGCAGTTGTGACATATCTTTTTTTTTTCCTTAAAGCTCTTCTAGGTCAGGCACAATGGCTCATGCCTGTAATCCCAGCACTTTACAGGCTGAGGCTGAGGCAGATGGATCATCTGAGGTCAGGAGTTCAAGACCAGCCTGACCAACATGGTGAAACCCTGTCTCTACTAAAAATACAAAAATTAGCTGGCTGGTGGCACGCACCTGTAATCCAAGCTACTCGGGAGGCTGAGCTCAACAGGAGAATTGCTTGAACCCGGGAGGTGGAGATTGCAGTGAGCCAAGATTGTGCCACTGCACTCCAGCCTGGGCAACAGAGTAAGACTCTGTCTCCAAAAAAAAAAAAAAAAAAAGCTCTTCAGCATAGAGTTTGAAATACCTTATTTTACCTTTAGGGGAACTGGCTTAAGAGAAATTCTTCTCCCAGCTCCCAACTGAAGCATTTCATATTAGGTGGCAATTTAAGAGCAACTGATGCAAATGCTAGTGGATAGTTTACCCCAAAGGAGACTTAATAAAATAAAACTCTGTATATGGGAATAATCTTAGAACTCTGTTATCTCCTCCCACTGCACAGTCTAATTGAAGGAGGCAGTAGGGTGGGAAAATATCAAAAAGACAATGTCAGTTGTTAGTTTTCAAAATTTCGCCTGGGGAACCATGTAAGAACCATCTCATTTTAGGCTTGTCCATGCTGGTTTAATGCAGGGTGAGAGTCAAGTTCAAAGGGGATCTCATTTAGCTGTAGTTTGCTTATTAGTTTCCTCATATGCAGTGATCTTTCGAAATGCTTAGAACTGGTACTTTTCAGACCAGAGGAAGAGTTGGAAAGAGTTCAAAAGAAGCTTCTCCATCTTTCTTCTCCCAACTGGGGAACACAATGCAATCACCCCTATAACAAGACCTTCTCCCATGGGTAATTTCTCCTGGGAGGGACACAACACAGTCTCCCTCTGGATCAGATTGCATTTAAATAATAACTTCAGCCTGGGCAACATGGCAAAGCCCTCTCTCTACAAAAAATACAAAAATTAGCCGGGTATGGTGGCTCACACTTGTGGTCCAGCTACCTGAGAGTCTGAGGTGGGAGGATCGCTTGAGCCCAGGAGGTGGAGGTTGCAGTGAGCTGAGATTGCTGAGATTGTGCCACTTCCCTGCAATGTGAGCAAGAGAGAGAGAGACCCAGTTTCTAAATAAATAAATAAATACTGTCAGAAATCAGAAATGATATCTTCCATCAGCCTACCCTAACTCCCTTCACCCTGAAGCTTACTATGGTCATGAATACTGTTGCTCATTATCTTCTGTATTTGTGTTCCATTGACTTATGCTTCAGTCTCTCTTCTCTGGAGAGGGTGGATCAAAGAAGCGCAGAAAATAAAAGAGTCAAAAATTCAGAAAAGTCTGCCTTTGCCTGCTGCAGCCCCCCACAGAGTCTCTCCAAGGGGGTTGTTAAAGACTTCGCAGGAGCTGACTCTTAAACAGAACAAGAAGCAATAGAGAAACACTGTCTCTCCATTAAACACTAGTTGGGAAGGTAGAAAGGGCAACAAGAGATTTTGGTTAGATTTAAGGAAGAACTGTGAGGAAGGGAGAAACTTGAAGCAAGAGGTTGGAGTTATTTTGAAGCCTTTGCCCCCAATTGTTAGTCTTGGACGGTTTCATTGTCCACCTGCAGTGAAGCAAATGAACCAAATGACCTCTTGAAATCCCTTCCAGCTATAGTGTCCTTTGATTCTGGAATCCCAGCAAGTTTCCCTTCTGCTCTGGTTGTACTCTGAACTCCATGTGAATGACCTTGTCTGGCCTTTAATGGCTGGGTCCCTAGAATTTCTCAACTGTAAAACACAGGTGGCTGTAACAGGTGACAAATCCAGGTTTCCAGGAAGCTGTAAGACTTGCAGTTGCCAGGTTATCTGCTAAATAGCCTGAATTTGAGATGGTTGATAATGGTAAGCTCAGCTAATCAACATAGGTCCATTGTAGAGAGACTGAAAAGAAGTTCTCCAGAGTAGCCAAAGGATGTTTTTCTCCCGGAGAATGCATTTAAGTGTTCTTTTGGGTGTCCTGTGAATAAAGGGCCTACTTTTCCAAAAGAGAGTTCTGAGCAGCTTACATTCCATTTCCCCAACACCCTGAAGTGCCTTCTAACTAACTACAGCATGATTAAACATAAGAACAAGGCTGTACTACTCTCTCTCAACAAATACTTCTTTCTTTCTTTTTTTTTTTTTTGGACAGAGTCTTGCTCTGTTATCTGGGCTGGAGTACAGTGGCACAATCTTGGCTCACTGCAACCTCTGCCTCCTGGGTTCAAGCAATTCTCCTGCCTCAGCTTCCTGAGTAGCTGGGCTTATAGGCGTGCTCCACCACATCTGGCTAATTTCTGTGTTTTTAGTAGAGACGGGGTTTCACCATGTTGGCCAGGCTGGTCTCGAACTCCTGACCTCAGGTGATCCACCTGCCTTGGCCTCCCAAAGTGCTGGGATTACAGGTGAGCCACCGTGCCTGGCCAACAAATACTTATTTCTTGACCGATGTTATGGGATGTGTCTCCCGCATTCAATGAAAATATCAAACTCGATGGCTTTGGGGGAAATGACTAGGAAAGGACAGCAGCAGAGATGGAGAATTGGGTTTTGTAAACAAGCAGTGACAACCACAAACCACAAGGCATTAAGAGTGCACAGGAACCAGGAGGATGTGCGACACACATTTCTCTAATGTCTGCTATGGTGGAATACACAAAACAAGTGGCCTTATCTTTGAAAATGAGACAGGGCCAGGCACGGTGGCTCACGCCTGTAATCCCAGCACTGTGGGAGGCCGAGGCAGGCAGATCACGAGGTCAGGAGATTGAGACCATCCTGGCTAACACGGTGAAATCCCGTCTCTACTAAAAATACAAATAAATAGCCAGGTGTGGCGGCGGGTGCCTGTAGTCCCAGCTACTCAGGAGGCTGAGGCAGGAAAATGGCACGAACCCGGGAGATGGAGCTTGCAGTGAGCCGAGATTGCGCCACTGCACTCCAGCCTGGGTAACAGAGTGAGACACTGTCTCGAAAAAGAAAAAAAAAAAAAAAGGAAAGACAGATGTCTTTGCAGCTATGACTCAATGGCAGGTTTGCTTGGCAGTGGTATAAATCTCTGAGTTGTGTTCCCAAGCACAGCCTGGAACCACGCTCCATTCTTCAAGGTGGGCACTTAAGTAACTGAGGATAACTAGGTGGTTGGGGAAAGAATAACTATTTCTTTGCACTCCTGCTTGTATAGTAAAAAGAGCACTGGATCAGAGTCTGGAAGCCTGTGTACTAGTCCTGACTCTTTGGCAAATGGTCATTGTCACCTTAGGCAAATTACTTGCTCTCTCTGAGTCTCAGCTCCCCATCTGGTAGTTAAGGATTCACCTTAAACAGTGGTTATTCAGATGCCGGAGCCCCATCTCAGACCAGAGGTGAAAACTGGACAAGTAAAGTTTGTAAAATCTTCTCCGGAGATCCTGATGTGCACACAAAAATGAGAATCACTGGCATAAGAGGTTGTCGAATTCTGTTCTCTATCCAGTCCTGATTTTCAGGTACGTAGCGAAAGTCGACAGTTTCTCACTTATCCCAGCTTAGAGCACTCAGTCTCAGGTGTGGTCTGGGGCTCATTGCTCATTCATGTACCTGTGCCAGGTAGTGTTTGGCTTCATTTTGAACGTTTATACTGTATAGTGCTAATGCCAGTGTTCTCAAGCCTTGAATATATTAATAAATAATTAAGATAATTCTATAATCACCAGACATGACCTCATGGGTTACCCTTATTCTAATGGAATCTGCTGAGGATGCTCATCGCCCCTTTTTGGTGATATGATCTTCAACCTCAAAAATGCTCTGTGAGGAACTTCTGAGAGAGCTAAGCCAGACATGTTAAGGAGGCTTCAACCCACAACTCTTTTCTAATCCTGTGCACTTTCCCTACACGCACTCATATACATCTGTGGGTTCAGAATTGTGGGGAAATTAAGGTAGCATTTGGCTAGGAAGCCCAGGAAAGCCCAGTCCCTGTCCTCTGGCCAATAACCCCTCTCCATGAGGTTCTGGAGGGAAACATCCTCAGAGAACAATGACTGACAGCAAAGACTACAACTCTGAGATGTGGGCCCCAGCCTCCAATGTGGAGCCTATTAGTCTGGGCTGGAGTTCATGCAGAGACCCTGTGACTTAGGCACAAGGCAACTTTCTTTCTTTTATCCTTTTTCATTAAGTTCACCTTGAAGTTCTGGATCTTACTGTGTCTAGTGGAGAAGAAAGTTCAGGCAACAAGAAGAGGACATAAGGAAAAGATCCAGGGCAATAGGACATTAATGTCACTTCCAGGAGCAGAGCTGGTCTAAACTGTTCATTCCAGGCCTCTCAAGTGGTGGTGGCTGCAGCTTTTTTGACTCAACAGACAATGGAAGAGTCCAAAGAAAGAATGTGAGAGAGCCAATGAGAAGAGAGCAATCCTACCTCTCCAGCAGTGGAGAATATCCAAATAGAGAAAAAGTGATGGTCTGCCCTCTCCTATTTTGCCCATTTTTCTATTTTCTTGTTGATTTGTGAAAGTTCTTTACATATTACGGATATTAGGTTGAGTTCCCTAGACACAGGCTCTGAGACAGAGATTCCTATTTCAGAGTTTATTGGGAAGTGCCCTTGGCATCAAAACCTAAGGAGAGTGAAAGAAGTAGGATTGGCCAGGAGGAGTTGAATGGCAAAAAAAAAAAGCCACACTTAGCTGAACCCACAGAGGGCTCTGGAGTTGGGATGGCCCTTCACAGTTCTGCCTCAAGGCAAGGGGACCAGGCCTTTCTTGACCAGTCATTGGATGATGGCTGTCTCCAGGAGGGGCGTGTGACCTCGGGCAAAGTGACTCTCAGCTATGGACATAATTACAGGAGAGGAACTTAGCATGAGCGGTCAGCCACAAAAACTTCTGGCAGCTAGGGGATTAACACCCAAATACTGAAAGAGGGATCAGGGTGGCAGACCCAAGCATCCACTGCAGATATCTTTGGCTATCGTATTATAGATATGTTTCCTAGTTTGTCATTTGTCTGCCAACTTGTTAATTGTTATTCTTTGTTTCACTGAGCTATTTTATTTTATTTTACTTTATTTTTGAGATGAAGTTCACTCTTGTTGCCCAGGCTGGAGTGCAATGGTGCGATCTCAGCTCACCATAATCTCCGCCTCCTGGGTTCAAGCGATTCTCCTGACTCAGCCTCCCGAGTAACTGAGATTACAGGCATGCGCCACCACACTGGCTAATTTTGTATTTTTATTAGAGATGGGGTTTCTCCATGTTGGTCAGGCTGGTCTCAAACTCCCAACCTCAGGTGATCCACCTGCCTTGACCTCCCAAAGTGCTGGGATTACAGGCATGAACCATGATGCCTGGCCGAAGTTTTTAAATTTTTAAATCAATTCTTGACCGGGTGTGGTAGCTCATGCCTGTAATTGCAACACTCTGGGAGGCCAAGGTGGGCAGATCACTTGAGCCCTGGAATTTGAGACCAAGCTGGGCAACATGGTGAAATTCCATCTCTACAAAAAAATAGAAAAATTAGCCGGGTGTGGTGGTGGGTGCCTGTAGTCTCAGCTGCTCAGGAGGCTGAGGAAAGGGGATTGCTTGAGCCCAGAAGGTTGAGGCTGCAGTGAGCCATGATTGTGCCACTGCACTCCAGCCTGAATGACAGATTGAGATCCTGTCTCAAATAAATAAACAAATAAATAAGTACTTTTTTTCTTTATGGTTTCTGACTTTTCTATTATTCTTAAGAAAGATAAATGTAATTATCCTTTCCACACCAACAGTATTAGAAAAATCTGTATGTTCTCTAGTATTCTCATTTAAATATTATTCTCATTTAATTAATCCTTTTAGAATTTATTTTGATTTAAGGTATGAGGTAGTATCTTTTTTCAATGATAAGAACCAGTTTTGGCCGGGCGCGGTGGCTCAAGCCTGTAATCCCAGCACTTTGGGAGGCCGAGATGGGCGGATCACAAGGTCAGGAGATCGAGACCATCCTGGCTAACACATTGAAACCCCGTCTCTACTAAAAAAAAATACAAAAAAGTAGCCGGGCGATGTGGCGGGCGCCTGTAGTCCCAGCTACTCGGGAGGCTGAGGCAGGAGAATGGCGTAAACCCGGGAGGTGGAGCTTGCAGTGAGCTGAGATCCGGCCACTGCACTCCAGCCTGGGCGAGAGAGCCAGACTCCGTCTCAAAAAAAAAAAACAAAACAAAACCAAAAACCAGTTTTCCCAGCACTGTGTATTTTCTCCATGGATTTAAAAATGCCATCTTTAGCAAAACAAATTAACTATGTTGGATTTCATTTCTAGCTCTCTGTGATGTTCCATCGACCTGTTTAAACCTGTACTAGTATAATACAGGTTTATTTTATTTTTGAGTTTACATACAGTAAAGTTCTGAGTTCTGAGTTCTGCCAAATGCACAGAGTTGTGTAGCCACGGCAGCAGTTCCATTACCTTTCAAATTCCTTCATGCTATCCTTTCGAGGGGTTCACCCTCAAACCTCCTCACTCTGTTAACTCCTGGAAACCACCCATCTGTTTTCCATCCCTATTGTTTTACCTTTTCCAGAATGTTATGGAAGTGGAATCACACAGTATGCAGCCTTTTGAGTGTCTTCTTTCACTCAGCATAAGTGATGCATCTGTGTTGCTGCATGTATCAGCAGTATCTTCCTTTTTATTGCTGAGTGTTATTCCCTGGTGTGGACATACTACACATGCCACACACACATACCACACCTACCAGTTTATTCGTTTCCTGACTGAGGGACATTTGAGTTGTTTCTGGCTTTTGGATGTTAAGGATAAAGCTGCTATAAATGTTTGGTATTTGTGTGAATATAGATCATCATTTCACTTGAATAAATATCTAGGAGTGGGTTCGCAGGGTCACACTTTTAATTACCACATATATGTGATATTTATAATATATATTAATACATGGACAGAGAAATGATTATCTCATTACCTTTTCATTCTTCTTATTCTTCCTCTTCTCCTTCTTCTCCTTTTTATCTCATGAGGATATTAACTGAAGTTGCAATAATTTTTTTTTTTTTTTTTTTTTTTTTTGAGACAGGGTCTCACTTTGTCACCCAGGCTGAAGTGCAGTGGTGCAATCACTGTTCACTGCAGCCTCAACCTCCTGGGCTCAGGCGATCCTCCCACCTCAGCCTTCTGGGTAGCTGAGATTACGGGCGTGTGCCCAGGTAATTTTTTGTAGTTTTGGTAGAGACACGGTTTCACATGTTGGCCAGGCTGATCTCAAACTCCTGGGCTCAAGCTATCTGCCAACTTCGGCCTCCCAAAGTGCTGAGATTACAGGTGTGAGCTACCATGCCAGGCCCATTAAATTTGTTGATTAATTCATGTAGAGAGCCACCAATTTGAAGTCCTGATACCACTTACCTAGACAATAAATTCCTGAAACTAAACTGTGAGCAGCCCCAATATCTGATAAACAATTTGGGATTTTGCCAACTGTTCCGCTGTTACAGAGAAGAGCAGGCATCTTTTGCTTTGATTTATGTACTACCAAGTGATTTCTCATCCCGTGAGTACACTGGGATTTTTAGGCTTGAAGAGTCTTAGAGAACTCCCCAGGGTCCTTGCCTGGAGGCAAGATAACATTTTTAGTATATGAGGAACATACTCTCACCAACTTCTTTTCAGTAGCTACTTCAAATATCTATCAATCTGTACCATCTGCGTTTCTAACCAAGAATTCTCTTGTTGCATTTTAAACACATTTCCTCCTAGCCTTTCCTGTGAAATGACACTAACAAACTCTTGCCAAACTAGAACTACTTGTTCAAAACCAACCCTGAGTATAGTGCTTTCATAAGGGTAGGCAATTCCAATTATGTTGTTTATCCACTTAAGCACACTGAGTCTCGGCTACCTCGGGGACTTTCTTTTAATTTGTTTTCTCTTTTTGTTAATTGGATAAGCTCAGTGAAATGAGGTGTCTCTTATGGAAGTGACTGCAAAGAGGAAGTCACTGCAAATTCATCAGTGTAGTGTTCTCCAGGACTTATTAATGCAAAGAGATACAGAGAAAAATAAAAATCTACACTGTCTGCTCTTTTACCCTGTCAAAAACTTAGCTGTTGCTCCATGCCCCATGTCAGGAAAGAGCCAATTTCTTTCAATAGCACACATCATTTTAATCTATCCCCTGGTTTTCAATATACATGGAATTGATCCACAGTATGGTTTTCAAGTAGGACATTTATTCAGTCATGTGTGCTTCTTCATTCAACCTTTATTGAGCACCTACTATGAACAGATCACTTAGTATGTGATGAGATATATCAGTCCTTGACATTAATGTTATTGTGACTGGTTAGAAACTACAATTTGGAGATAAAGAATGAAAGCTCTGAAGGGAAGCCAAAGCTGGATTCAGGTTTTACGGGGACTTCAACTAACACAGTTTAGGGGGCCTCTTCAAGAAAAAGAATTTTTAAAATCGCAAAAACAAAATTAGGCACAGGGCCTTGCAAAGGGCCATGTAAGTGAAGGATCCTGAAACCTCAGCTCATTCCTTTCCCAGAAAATTCCCTCTGAGCCAGGCACACTGTGGTTTAAATCCCAGCGATGTGACCTTGGGCAAGTGACTTAACTGCTCTCAGTCAGTGTCCTGATCTGCAATAAGAGAAAATGAGGAGATAATAAAATACACCTTGTATTGGTGTTATGAGGGCTCCAAAGATGAGGACACAAAGCACTGAGCCCAGCATTTAGCCTGACCTGTAATAGATGTACAATAAATGGTAGTTATTATTAGGAATATCAGTACTATTATGAGCTTTTACCCAATAGGATTGCCTAATCACAAAATCTAGCTTCCTGAGCAGAATCTAGGGAAGAGAGGGAATGAAGTCCAAGTTTACACATTCTTGCTAATCCAGCTTGTGTGGATGGTACACACGTGGTGTGCCCGTGAAGCTGAGCCTCACTGCACCACAAGCACACCACATACGGGGCACAGCAAGCGTGCTGCCTGCTGCATTAAATGTCTCCTTGCCCTGAGAACTGATTCATTCTGAGCTCATAAAGCAATTATCTTCAAAACACTATATTAATATCTGATTGTGCAATTAAACCAGACCTGTCTAGGTTTGCCTTCCTTGAGCAAAATGTGTTTATTCAGCATAAGTGAGAAGGGTAAATACAAACTAGTCAATTTTTTAAAAAAAATGTGCAAGGAGTGGATAGGTGAGAATAAAACAAGAAAGACCATTTGGAAACGATTAAATTACTTCCTTTGTATTTGCACAGAAAATTCCTCCGGTTTTGATGCTATGACATTCCTGTAAAGTAAGTAAACATGTTTCCACATTATCAGTTCACAGATTTTTAACTTGGCTTTTTTTTTTTTTTTTTTTTTTTTTTTTGAGACAGGGTCTTGCTCTGTCACCCAGGCTGGAGTGCAGTGGCTCGATTACGGCTCACTGAAGCCTCAGTATCCTAGGCTCAAGCGATCCTCCTGCCTCAGCCTCCCAAGTAGCTGTGACTACAGGCATGCACCACTGCACTTGGTTAATTTTTGTATTTTTTGTAGAGATGAAGTTTCGCCATGTTACCCAGACTGGTCTCAAACTCCTGGGCTCAAGTGATCTGCCTGCCTTGGCCTCCCAAAGTGTTAGAATTATAGGCATAAGCCATCATGCCCAACTTCTAACCTTTTTAATTTTCTGTGTTTTTTTTCTTTTCAAGCTCAGCAATCAACCAAAAAAAAAAAAAAAGGCAAATATTCTCTGTCTCATAGGGGTTGAGAGTCAGGTTCTCACTCATGCTTCCCTCTGAGAGAAGAGGACAGGGAAATTGAAAAATAAATTGATAAACAAGTTATCAGAGCAGACTATGGCTTCTTTCTCCCTTTGAAATTTTCTTTTTGAAATCTTGTGGATTTTGAAGCCTGAGCAGTCTGAAAGTCTGACAAACAAACAAAATGTAATTATGCTTCAGTTAGCTAGGATCAGTGGTAGCGCCAATAAATGATTGAGAGGGGGCAAAGATTTAATTTCCCCATGATTTCCAATAGCCACCTTTAGCTATGCCAAATAGCCATGCAATCCAAGCAGAAACAGCATGCTTGCTGTGTAAACATGACTTCAAGACAAAACTCCAGCTTGCCTTCCTAACAGATTGCCAGCCCTTAAGTCCCTCCTGTATAGAAACTCATAGACTAGCAAAGCAGACTTGAAAGTTCTGGTAATAGAAGTTAATTGAATTATCTGAGGGCTAATCAGAAAAACTTATTTGTTGCAATCTTTCTAGTAGAAACCCATTCTTAAGATGTGTTTGTTCAGTTCTTGCCTTAATAGATAGAATGGCCCTAATGAAAACTTGCATGATTCAAAATCTTGTAGCACCTCACAGTCATCATCGTGAATCGTAACATGAAGTATTGCTGTGGATTTACTCATTTACCATTTCTTTCACCTGACTGTGAGTTCAATAAATATTTGTTGAATGGAATTGAGGGAAGCCCCAAAGGGAGAATCAGGTGCTGGAAGCCCTACTAGAATCCGGACTGAAATCAGGGCCAAATCTCACAGCCCAGCACAATGGGCAGTGCAGAGGAAACATCTGATAAATGTCTGCTAATGTAATCAGCTAGTGAGATAGGGGCTGGGGCAAAGACAGTGTTGAACTAGTTCACCAGTTTGCTCTAGTCTTGTCTTTATCTGTGTAAAGGTAACTGATGCAAAGCAATAACTTACTTAAATATGATCAAAAAAAAAAAATCTCCCTGTTCCATTGCTGTAACTTTATGAGCTTTCCAAGCATTCCTTATTATTTAGGTTCATTAAATGTCATTATTCTTTTGGAATGGGTATTGTTTTGTAGAAATCTTTACATTCAACAACCTCCAAAGATGTCTCACACGCTTAGAAAAGACAATAGGCATGAGAGTTAGACAAAGAAGTGCGTGAAATAGCGAATTCATTCATCAAATGTCTTGAGCACCGCCACGTGCCAGGCTCTGAGGATTCACTAGTGAGCGAACAAATGTGGCCCCCACGCCACAGAGCTACACATGAACATAACAGAAACATAATTACAATCTGGAACTAGGTTCCAACAGGGACACAAGCCAGGGAGGGGCACCTGATTCAGTTTAGGAGGACAGGGAAGTGCTCTTTAAGGAACGACATGAAGTGAAACCTATGTAGGAAAAGGCAGCAAATACAGAGACTGTTCCCTGCAGAGGGATCAGCATATAAGACCATCCAGAAGAAAGAAATGTGGTACATTTTAGGAATTTTGCAAAGTGGGGACAAAGAGAGCTGGGTGAGGCAGGGCCTTGTAGTTAAATCTCTGGTCTGGTGTTGATCATAAGGGGAAGGGTCATGTAGAGCTGGCAATGAAAGGCTCCTGCGGCCTTTCTGCATTCTCTGCTAATAGAAGTTAGCACCACGGCCCAGTGATTTTTAGTATACATTAAATGCAGCTCTACATACGTCATCCCATGCAGGTCTTGTCGGGTATGTGGCGGGGCAGGGAGCTGTTTGTTTCCTCTGCAGCTTCCACTCTCTGTTTTTCCTCCCTAGCAGACCCCTGGTCATGTTCAGGTGGAGCCTCCCGTCCTCTGCTGTCACACGCTTCAGGGGATGGAGACCCCGTTCCTGGGTCCACAGGGGTGGCTCCTGATAGGTGAAGGGTATTAGTAAACGGCATTTCTCCAGGGAATCTTTTTGGGCTAGGGTGAGCACAGGATCTAAAGTGGCCCAATCAGACTGAAGACAGAAGCTCAGATTCCATGGCTGGGAAAGCATCCTTTCTCTCCCTTCCCCTGTCGGTTACTCACAGTTATCTCTCATCTAAGGGAGGAAGCTTCAACCCTCAGGTGAAGCCAATGCCAAGCACAGCAGAGCAGAGAGGTAGAAAGCACCTGGGCTCTCAGTAAAACGGTGGAGCTGCTGAGTCGACCCACCCCGAGGCCTGCCCTTCGTCACTTACACTTCCTTATTGGTTGAGATCTTGTATTTGCTCCTCCCTTTGGTTCTTTGACACCACAGTCGTAGCTCCCCCAACTCTCTGGTAAATTCCTTTCTATCTCCTTTACTGGGTCCCCCCACACCTTCTAGTTTCTAAATGTGATTTTTAAATAAAGATTTCTAAACAAAGTTACCTGTGAACATCTCTCCACTTTCTCTCAGGGAGATCTCAGCCACTCCCATGGCTTCCTTATTTATTTAAAGGTCTGTTCACCAAATGTTCACATTTCCTTACAACATCTCCAAGTGATGGTCCAGCTTTAATACTTCCAGTAAACTCACTGATAATGCAAATACATTCCAAATTGATGTAGTTTCTCTTTAGAGTCAGCGGCTACTCTTGATTTTCCAACTACAGAAGTAGTTGCTTAAAATGTACGCAAAAGAGCCAGAGGGTGTCTTGCGGAACCCAAGAACAGGAAGTGCATCTCGAAATCTGACAGCCTGCAGGCACCCGGGCAGCCGCTCCTAGGCTCTCACTCAGAAGCTGTCTCTGCATGGGCTTCCTTCTCCATTTTGCAGCCTGGCATCTTCATGTTGGAAGCATGAGGCCAGCAGCAGGTCACCAGCTGGCCCAATCACATCTTCAGCCTCTGAGACAGAGACAGAGACAGAGAGAGAGAGAGAGAGAGAGAGAGAGAGAGATCTTTCTTTGTTTTAGTCCCAAGCTGAAGAAGAGTTCTGATTGACCCATCTTGGGTCCGGCATCCCTAGACAGGAGCTGTGCATTTACACAGTGGCCTCCACAACAGCTGTGGAGAGATGGGGGAGAAGTGGGTGCTTCCCAGGAGGGAAGTGTCCATCCCCAGAAAGGGAGAAAGTGCCAGGCTGCAAAAACAATGGGGACCCAGTACGAACAGGACACAGGCCCTTCCCTGTGAGTGAGGGGACAGCTCTCGGAGAAAGGAGTTACTAATGGTACGGGCAGAAGCTCCATGAGTTCACCCAGGTCAGAGACCTTGGAGCCATTTTTGACTCCCCCCTCTGTCACTGTCCACCCACTTCCCTGATGTCCAGTAAGACACTAACTCCTAGTACTTCTTGCCTGCTTGCTTTTTTTTTTTTTTTTTCTGAGACAGAGACAGAGTTTCACTTTTGTTGCCCAGTCTGGAGTGCAATGGCACAATCTTGGCTTACTGCAACCTCTGCCTCCTGGGTTCAAGTGATTCTCCCGCCTCAGCCTCCCGAGTAGCTGGGATTACAGGCACACGCCACCAGACCCAGCTAATTTTTGTATTTTTAGTAGAGACAGGGTTTCACCATGTTGGTTAGGCTGGTCTTGAACTCCTGACCTCAGGTGATCCTCCCACCTCAGCCTCCCAAAGTGCTGGGATTACAGGCATGAGCTACGGTGCCCGATCTACTACTTCTTTCAAAATACTTTATTGTCCTCCCTTTCTTTGGTTTCTCATTCCAGTTCCTTAGTTTCAGTCCTCATTGCCTCTCCCCTGGGTTCTCTCATCACCCCACTGGTTTGCCAGTCTTTTTTCTACTTTCCTCCAATTTATGGTCAGACTAATCTTCCTAAAACACCGCCAGGAAGAGCTTTCTTCCGAGATCTAAAAAGCTTCCAATGTCACCTGGCTGCCTGTGGAACAAAGTCCAAACACTTTGGCTGGCTATTCGGGAATGTCTTCAACTGTTACTGGCATTGTTACTTATGTTCTCCACATCTGTGGCCTGTGCGGCCTTTCCTAACAGGAGTTCCCCAGCCATGTGCCCAGGGTGTGACTCTACCCACCCCCTTCCTTAGGAGTGGGGCTCAAATGGTTTACGCCCACCAACATAGCCCCATCACCGTGGCCCTAGCTACTGGCTGAAGAAAAGACACTGAGCTAGATCCAAGCCAGCCAGCATGTTCTCCAGGCCACAGTCATTGGCTCGGGGGACCGCTTGTGAGCCCTGCTGACCCACCAGAGCAAACCTCAGGACTTGTGCTGGTGAGGCTGGGCATAGAGGCTCTTTCTTCTCCTGGACATGAATTGAGAAGCTTACAGTGCAAGGGGCTGCTGCCAACAATCGTGGTTCTCAAGAATAGCTGGAAACAGGGCAATTGGCCTAAAAACAATTTTCTGAAAGCCAATTCATTGAAAGCCAATTTCTGAATCATATTGAAAATATAAGCACATTCAGGCTGGGCACAGTGGCTCACTCGTGTAATCCCAGCCCTTTGGGAGGCCAAGGTGGGTGGATCACTTGATGTCAGGAGTTCGAGACCAGCCTGGCCAACATAGTGAAACCCTGTCTCTACCTAAAATACAAAAAAAATTAGCCAGGCATGGTGGTGGGTGCCTGTAATCCCAGCTACTCGGGAGGCTGAGGCAGGAGAATCACTCGAACCCGGGAGGTGGAGGTTGCAGTAAGCCGAGTTAGCACCACTACGCTCCAACCCGGGTAGCAGAGCAAGACTGCATCTCAAAAAAAAAAAAAATATATATATATATATATAAAAAAAATATACGTAATATATAAAAAATATATATGTAATATATATTATATGTGTATATATATATGGACAGTCATTGACTGTTTTAAAAAAGCGTGTTCCTTAAAGCATGTTTTTGGCAAATTTGTCATTGCACATTGACTTCAAGCCAGGGAGGTGGAGTCAGGACAAAGCCTTCAGAAGAAGAGAGGAAAGACACAAATGCAAGGTCCTTGGTGTGGCTTTGAACTCTGGGTTGGCCTTGACTGAAGCCTGCCACACCTCCTGACTTTTCCAAAACATGAGTTAGTCTATTCCTGCTAGAATTTGACCCAGGTTTGGTTGGGTTTCCTGTTACTGGCAAGCGAAAGCATCCTTACAATGTATTTTTCTGAATATTTCCAAATTCTGATCTTCCAGCCCTTGGCTCCAACCAAACCAGTCTACTCACCTCTCCCCAGGTCCTCTTCATGCTTTTCCATCGCATGATCGTTCTCTTCTGCTCCTTCCTTCAGCCCCTCTGCCTGTTTGGCGTCCCCCTGGCTTTCCATACAGGAGCCTCTCCCTGTTCCTGGTGCAGGCCCAGTAGGCTGCTACTGCCCTCCATGCCCCCTGCAGCCCCCAACAACTACTGCAGCCCTCCATGCCCCCTGCCTTCTCTGCATAGCTGTCCAGCTTCTTTGGTCACTGGGATCAAAAACTCACCTAGTTCCTTCAGAAGGCCAGTGGGAACAAAGGCAGCTCCCCAGTGGCTCCTTCCTGCCTTTCATCAAAGGCCTTCTGGTGGCCCTCACATGCTGTTCTATGCTCTCTCTGTGTGCCTGCTCTGGTCCCAGTTCTGTGGACAGGCAGCCTCTTCATCACCATTGCTGTTCCCTTGTGATGGCTATTACCTGTGCCCCACACAGCCCCCGCTTCTACCTCAGGATGTCCTTCCAGCTCCTGTTCCCTCGGCTGATGGTTTCATTTTCTCCCTGGGTCTAAATCAGACTTCCTAGACACAGTCCAATGGGAACCACTAATCCTTTTACACTAGACCATGCTGGGTCCCTGCCTAGCCTATGGCTGGCCAGACACCAGGTCAAGTGATCGCCCCTGCTCCAAACACCTGTGGGGAGGTGATAGATTGCAGAGTCCCCTTTGGGGTAGGTACCCTTTATATATGGATTGAGAGAGGGGAGGCCTGGCAACCTAGAAATGGATTGTGGGCATGGTGAGACCACCTGGCCTTTCAAGATGCTGTCCCATCCATTTGGCCGTCAATCACACACCCCACTGTGTGAGGCTATATGGAGCTATTTAAATGTTTATTATTTAAATATTTGTTATCAGCCAGGCTCGGTGGCTTACGCTTGTAATCCCAGCACTTTGGGAGGCCGAATGGGCAGATCACTTGAGGTCACGAGTTCAAGAGCAGCCCGGCCAACATGGTGAAACCCCGTCTTAACTAAAAATACAAAAATTAGCCGGGCGTGGAGACACATGCCTGTAGTGCCAGCCACTGGGGAGGCTGAGGCAGGAGAAATGCTCAAACGCAGGAGGCGGGAGTTACAGTGAGCCGAGATCATGCTACTGCATTCCAGCCTGGGCGACAGAGTGAGACTTCGTCTTAAAAAAAAAAAAAAAAAAATTGTTATCTACATTGTTTGTATGTTTGTTTCTTATCTCCTCAACTAGATCATTAGTATTATTATTATTTTTGGCTACTCCATAGACAGAGCAGGGCTACCCCATACATAGAGTAGCCCAACTAGATTATAAAGTTCCTTACCAATAGAGATGATGGCACTAAATTTCTATAATAAGATGATAACGATAAGTAATAGTTACTGAGCATTTACCATGTACCAGGTACAGCTCTAACTGTTTTATAGAACAACTAAAAACACCTCGGTGTAAAGCCTCATCTACATTATCCCACTTTACTGATGAGGAAGTTGAGGCCATGACTCACAACCAGTCAGAGAGCTGGTGATTTGCACCCAACCAGTTTGATTCCAGAATCTGTGCTCTTAGCACATTGCCCCTTCTCCAGTTGGTGCTGACTACAGATTTATTGTGATGAAGAGGAAAACAACCCTCTCTCTTTATGTCAGGTTAGTCCTCACTGGCCAATTTGTTCCATGAACACTTACTTTTTGGCCAAAACCTCCCTTTCACAGTCAGGAAACTAATGCCAGAGAAATATCAACAGAGCAAAAGACAATCCATTTTTGAACCAAAAACTCCCTCTTGGCTTGAAGCGAGCTCATCAGCCAGATGCTCCACCTCCCTCCCATGTTTTCCTGGCACTGCTTTGTAGAAATCTGGATCCAGGGGCCGTGTGCAAGGCGGCTTCCACAGGCATGACCAATTGCCAGAGAGACGTGCAGGCTGAAGCGTCAGCCAGCAAATCATTTCAGCCACTTTCATCCTCCTTGCATGCCAAGTTCAGGGAACAGGGGAGGGACATCTTAGCCTGGATTCCCCTCGACTGGTGTTGAGGTATCTTGGAGCTAGGGGCTGAGCTAGTCCCACCCCAGCAGTCAAAACATTAACCCATGGTCTGCTTGGTCCCCAGGGCTGCTCCCTGCCAGAGGCAGCTGCACCTCCCTCTCCCTGACCTCTCTACCAAGGCTGGAAAATCAGCAGTCTCTTTGGCTGTTTAGGGACTGTGGATGCTTCCAACCAACCTCCTCCTGAGGCAGAAGGGCAGGTTTGCCCACTTTACAGATGGAGAGGTGAGGGCAAACGACTTATTTAGGGCCACGCAGGTCTGTATGGTTGTCACGGGGAGCACTGAGGTTACCTCCTTTGTCAAGGTCTCGTCTAGCTCTGAGCTTTCTCTCCCTCTCTCTGCCTCTCTTCCCAGCCTACAGTCCCTGTAGGCCAAACTTTCTGTTTATCACCGAGACCCCCTTCACCTCACTCTCCCTTTTTCACAAAGCCCTCCCATGCCCTGGGAGCCTTCTGAATCCTGGCTTGAGCATAAAAGTGTTGGGGGGAAGGGGAAGAACTGTGGGTGACATGGGGGATGGAAGAGGAAGCAAAGATTCAGCTGACAGTGTCTAATGGTGGAAGGCATGTCTCAGGCCCGGAGAAGCCACACCATGGCCTCTGTTTTTCTGTGCAGCAGTGCCCCTGCCAGGGAGATGGGGTGTGGGGAACCTGCAGAGAAGCTTTTCTAATGAAAGGGATGGGGAGAACTTCCAAGGGAAAGAGGTAGAAAGTCCCCAATTCAATCTCTTCCCCCTTCTCTTCCCCCAACCTGTTTGTCTACTGACCTCTTTAGCTGCTCCTCTGTCATTTCCTGAACAGATCAACATTTTCTGAACAGGCACAAGATATTAACTAGGAAGCTCAGATCTGGAAGAGCAGAGACCTCAGAGCTCAACCTACCCTGTCCAAAATTTTTTTTTTTTTTTTTTGAGATAGGGTCTCACTCTGTTGCCCAGGCTGGAGTGCAATGGCACCATCATGGCTCACGGCAGCCTCAGACTCCTGGACTCAAGTGATCTTCCTTCCTCAGCCTCCCAAGTGGCTGGAACTATAGGCACATGACGCCACGCTCAGCTAATTTTTTAATATTTTGTAGAGATGGGGTCTCATTATATTGCCCAGGCTCAACACTATCTTTTTATAGTTGAGGAAACTAAGGCTCAGAGAGGAGTGTATCTTGACCAAGATCACACAGCTTATAAGTGATAAAACTAAGACGAAAAAATGTGTTCTTTGTACTATACGGGGCTGTCTTATTCATCCACACATACAAGATGTCCCTATGGAGAGCATGCAGGGCAGTCTCCCAGTCTCCCTGAGAACCAGGGCCTCTTCTTACTTCTTCAAGCCTGCCCAGGGGCCTCAACTTGTCCTGCCATGGATTCTGCTTCACCCAGTCACTGTGGGAGCAGAAGACACTCCCAAAGCGGGTCATTCTGTGAAGGCTGTGCCCAGAGAGGCAGCCACGCCCCTCCTCACAATGCACAGCCCAGATGCTCTCTGCAGCCCTTGGCCTGTTTGCCAGGTCGGATTCTGCTTATGCCCTGCAGAGAGCAATGCCCAGGGCCTACAAAGCCTGTTCCCGTGCAAACTCGGCCACAGTGGCTGGTACTGTGCTTCCTGCCCTGCAGGCCGGGCACCTCGAGGGTTCTACATCCTCCTCCTCACTACTACCGACAGCTTCTCAGCTGGCAACTGGGTGGAGATCCTGTGGACCCCTCTGGACTACTATTGGAAGTGCTTCACCTCAGCCTTGCTCTCTGACCAAAACTGACAGGCCACCATTTTGAAATGCTGACACATCCAGATGTGACAGAACAGAAGCTCCAGCACTCCCTGGGCGCCAGTCAGTGTCCAACACTGTTACTTCAGGGTCTGTGAGGAGAGTGCTGGGGGCGTGGGGGTGAGAATGAAGGGCAGGGCAGCAGGCTTGTAGTCAAACTGCCTTAGAGAAAGGCACCATGAGTGTCCCAGGAAGAGGCTATTAATAGGCCTCCCTGCACGCACTCAGCGGTCCTGGGCTGGGGCTGTTGAGGATGAGTCAGCAGATGGAAGGGCTGATGGTGAACCCAGGACGCAGAGGCCGGCTCCCCGCAGGGGAAGTGGAGGCTGTGAGACTGCACTTTTGAGCAATCCTGCTCTCGTGCCACCCCACCCTCTTTTGAGTACGTAATCTGTTTGGCTGGTATATTACCAGTGTTGTAAATTCCAATTCTGGAGCCAGAATTTTTTTTTTTTTTTTTTCAAAGAGACAGCGTTTCGCTGTCACCCAGGTTGTAATGGAGTGGTGCAATCCTGGCTCACTGCAGCCTCAACTTCCTGGGCCCAAGCAATCCTCCCACCTCAGCCTCCCGAATAGCTGGGACTACAGGTACGTGCCACTATGCCTGGCTAATTTTGAAGCCAGAATTTAAAGCAGCAAAAAATCCAGAAAATCCTTTCCCCCCACTTCCCCTCTGTTACTTTCTCTTCATTGACAAAACTGGGCACAGAAAAAAGGACTCCATCCCCGGCAATGTGAAGGGCTGCTCAGCCATTATGAATGTCCCTCTCCACACCTACCCAGCCACTGACTCACTCCGGGCCGAGCTCCCAATGTAGATTAAACATATGTTGAGTGCCAGGCCCTGTGACGGGCGGTTTCACACGTATTATCTCATCCTCATAATGACCCCGGGAGACAGATATATTGATATCTCACTTTCACAGATGAAGAATCAAAGCTGAGAGTGATTAAGCTATTTGTCCAAGGAGCTGTAGCCACTGTCATTTATCAAGAGTCTAACAGATGCCAGGGACATGCGTACAGTTTGTGTGTTTGTTTGTTTTTTAAGACAGAGTTTCACTCTGTTGACCAGGCTGGAGTGCAGTGACACATTCTTGGCTCACTGCAACCTCTGTCTCCCAGGTTCAAGCAATTCTCCTGCCTCAACCTCCTGAGTAGCCAGGATTATAGGTGCCTACCACCACGCCCAGCTAATTTTTTATATTTTCAGTAGAGACGGGGTTTTACCATGTTGGTAAGACTGGTTTTGAACTCCTGACCTCTGGTGATCCACCTGCCTCAGCCTCCCAAAGTGCTGGGATTAGAGGCGTGAGCCACCGCACCCAGCCTCACAGTTTCTTTAAGGAAGTTAAAGGTCCCCACTTTACAGATGAGGAAACAGAGGCTCAGAGGGGCTGGGCAGCCTGGGAAGTGGCAGCACCGTGCGTGGGTCTGTCTGCCTCTCAAGACTACGCTGCCTTCAGGCCACAGGGCAGCCAGGACTCCAGCTGCATCTCTGCCTCTTAAGTCCACCACATCCACTGCCTTCCCGGCGCAGGACGGCCTTGCATGTGCCCTGACTGAACACCTATCAGTCTATGGTACCCGTCGTTATCAGAACCAGCAGAGTGGCCTCAGGGCAGATCTTCCTATCTCGCACATTACACCTGTGCACCTCCGTCCTTCTGAAAGGACAGAGCCTGGCAGGCTGATTCCAAGGTCAGGAGAGTGGAAGTTAAAAGAACCTAAAGGGAACACCCTTCAGTGGCCTAAAGGGGACACTTTCCTGCCATCAAGCCCATGGCCATGTGAGCAGAGCTTCCTGTCAGCCTCAGGTTAGACTGCAGTGGCCTTAAAGGAAACAGATGTAACGTGTACCTGCTAATTTCTATCACATCACAAAAGTTCTGTGGTTTGTGGTTGATAAATTTAGATACGGGAATATTCGACTCCCAGGAAAGGAATATACAAAGGAATTATAAGGAGATGAAAAAGGGGTCTGCAATGGGTATTTGAACTTTTGGTTTCTTTTTTTTGAGACAGAGTCTCGCTCTGTTGCCCAGGCTGGAGTGTGGTGGTGCTATCTCAGCTCACTGCAACTTCCACCCCCTGGGTTCAAGCGATTCTCGTGTCTCAGCCTCCCGAGTAGCTGGGATTACAGGCACCTGCCACCACACCTGGCTAATTTTTGTATTTTCAGTAGAAATGGGGATTTGCCATGTTGGCCAGGCTGGTCTGGAACTCCTGACCTCATAATCCACCCCCCTCGGCCTCCCAAAGGGCTGGGATTACAGGCGTGAGCCACCGCGCCTGGGCAAAGTTTTGGTTTTTACGATGCTGCAAGTGGTGGGGACAATGGTGAGTCAAGGATGTTTTAACACATCCTTGAAAGATGGGATGAGTCCTTCTTCAGCCAATTTCCCCAAGTGCCATTGGCTGGGGAAATCAACAAAAGTCATTTGGCTGAGTGCAGTGGCTCACACCTGTAATCCCAGCACTTTGGGAGGCTGGAGGTCAGGAGTTTGACTCGAGCCTGGGCAACAAAGTGAGATCCCGTCTCTACAGAGAAAAATAAAAAATGAAATAAATAGCCCTTCCCCTTCCTGTCTATACTCTGCTTTAATTTTTTTCATAGCCCTTTTCTCTAACTCACGTTGCATTATATGTGTGTGCATGTGTGTATACATATATATTATATATAACCTTGCTTATTTTTTAATTTATTTTCTATCTCTCCACTCCCCTGTAAGAACGTAAGCTCCACAAGGACAAGGACTGTGTCTCTTGGTCACCACAGTTTCCCAGGGGCTAGAATCATAAGAAGCTTTCAGTAGAGACATGCTGAATGAATGAGTGAGCGAAGGAGTGAATGCACCCTGAGGTAGTTTAACCCCCTGTAAATATCTTCCATGTCAGTTTCTCCGGGGAGTGGGTGTCAGAGCCCACAGTCCTCTGAGCCTGCACCCTTTCTCAGCATGAGCCAGAAGAGAGTCTCCTTGGGCTCTGCTCTCTGGGGTGAGGAAGACAGGCTGGTGCTTGTGATGAGCCTTCTGTTGGGACCTACCAAGCCCTAAGCAGAGGATGGAGGAGACACAATTCCCACCGCATCCCAAGGGAATCCCCGCTCTTGTGAGTTTCCTGACAGGAATGGGGTAGGGTCTGCAGCCCGTTGTCGAGAGCCGGGAAACTTTCAGAAAAGGCCACCCCCAGTGATTATGGGCCATTCAATTGCCCACCCCCAGCCTAACCCCCCTACAGCCCTGCTTCGTTCACCAGTTTTCAGAGCAACAGCTAAGCTGCACGTACACAGGAGGCAGACACCAGCCCTGTTGTCTCTGTTCCCAGGCCCCAGGATGACAAGACATTTGGTGTGTTCAGATGAAAGGGCTCTCCTTGCAAAGGGCAGGATTGCCAATCCCACTGAGCTCCCTGGAATGGGAAGCTGGACTGTCCGAACTTGTGACTACCAGTGTTGTGGAGATTAAAGACTTCCTGTCGGAGAGAGCAGTCCTCCTGAGCCAAACAACACTAAGGCCTGGCTGGTGGCCATCTTGTGGGGCCTCCTTGGCAGCCAGAGCTGGAGGGACTTGGCTCCCTCGTTGAGGGCTAACCTGCTTGAGGCAAAGTCAAGGTGTCTGGGCCAAAAACAGTCCCTGAGGGATCCCTGTGCTGAGGCCTGGGCACTCTCTTGGCCTCCTCAGCCCCAGCTTGACCCACCTTAGTGAAAGCAGCTGCTGTAGCACATCCAGTGGGAACAGGCCGAGGACCCCGCTCACTTGCCTTTCCTGAGGATTTTTGATGTCTATGGCAAGGTGGAAGAAGGACATGCTGGGGAAGCCAGCTCAGGGGAGCCTGGGGGATGGGGGAAGGCCACTGCTTCCTCGTTTGCTCCACCAAGGAGCTGGTCAGACCCTGGGAGGCTGGCGCATGTGACAACCCACCCCTCCCCCCACTGGTGAGAACTACAAAGTCCTGGGCAGAGGATGGAGGAGACACAGTTCCCCACAAACTGTGCCCCAATCTGGCTAAAGATCAAAAGCATCTAGAGCTCTTAGTAAAAAGGCAGATCTCAGGCTGGGAGCAAGGGCTCACACCCTATAATCCTAACACTTTGGGAGACCAAGGCAGGAAGATTGCTTAACGCCAGGAGTTTGTGACCAGTCTAGGCAACAAAGTGAGACCTCATTTCTACAAAAAGTTAAAAAATTAGCCAAGCAGAGTGGTGCCTGTGGTCCTAGCTACACAGGAGGCTGAGGCAGGAGGATTGCTTAAGCCCCGATGTCGAGGCTGCAGTGAGCTGTGTTTGCGCCATTGCACTCCAGTCTGGGTGATGACAGAGGAAGACCCTGTCTCAAAAAACAAACATACAAACAAACAAACCAGCCCTCAGGCCATACCCTGTAAGTTCTGGCTCACTCACTCTATCTCAGACAGGTCCTAAAAATCTATTTTTTTTTTTTTTAAAGAAGATAACCCTGGTGCACCTGCTCTGAGTGCCTGTGAATAGGGAAAGTAGAATGGGGCACTGGGCAAGGGTCAGCAAACAGGATTCTGGCCTCCGTTCTTTCAGATGACTTTGGGAAAGTTACTTTGCTTCTCTGGGCCTCAGTCTCCTCATCAGGAAAGCACAGAGCTCAAACAATATGTTCCCAGTCTCAGACTGTGGCTCTACGGGATGTGTCGCCATGCATGGCCATGGTCCCAAGGAATACTCTGATCTCTAGGCCACCCTTAGCTGGAAGGAGGACCTCTTAGGAGGCTCTGATAACAACAGTGACAGCCGGCATCACTGATGCAGAGCCAGGCTCTGAGCCCAGCACTTGATCTGCATTGTCTCATTTTGTCTTCACAAACAACCTTTGGAGGCCACACTTGCCCATAGAATTCTCTGAAATAATGGAGATACTCTGTCTGCACTGCCCAAAAACAGTGACCACTAGCTACATATGGCTATTGAGCATCTGAAATGTGGCTAGTGCAACTAAGAAAATACATGTTAAATTTTATTTAATTTTACTTGAATTTAAATAGCTACACATGGCTGGGCACAGTGGCTCACACCTGTAACCCCGACACTTTGGGAGGCCAAGGCAGGCGGATCACCTGAGGCCAGGATTTCAACACTAGCCTGGCCAATGTAGTGAAACCCTGTCTCTACTAAAACTACAAAAATTAGCCTGCGTGGTGGCAGGCGCCTGCAATTCCAGCTACTTGGGAGGCTAAGGCAGGAGAATCACTGGAACCTGGGGGGCAGAGGTTGCAGTGAGCCGAGATTGCGCCATTGCTACACATAGCCGGTGGCTACCATATTGACCAGCATGACTCCAAGATGTGGCCTAGTAGTATTCTCATCTTGCAGACAAGAGAACAAGGTTAAAGAGGTGAAGTGATGTGGTAGAGCTGGGATTTGAATCTGGATCTGAGGGACTCCAGAAGTGGTTCTCTTAATCACTGTGGAGTCCCACCAAGTCTAGAGGGCAGGACTCTAGTCCCAGCCCTGTGTCTGAGGAGTAGATTGACACTTCTCTCAGCAGGGGTTAGTGTCCAAGGTCCTTCTAGCTTGGACACCCCAGGCCAGTGTATTTGGGGTGAGGCATGGAGAGAATAAGGGAAATGCAGTTGCCTGGTGTCTTGAGTCTCCCAGACACAGATGCATCTGTGTCTGCCCACCCAGGTCCCTCCTGCCACAGTTCTCACAAGTCACTGGAATCCTCTATGTTCCAAATGTTAGATGCTTCTAAAGATGGACTACTCCTCGTAACACTTCTACGATGTAAATAGTATCACACCCATTGTACAGTTGCAGAAACTGAGCTTCAGAGCAATGAAGTAATTCGTCCAATTTCCCACAGCACAGTGAGTGGTAGAGCCCAGAATTGAACTCTGATCTGTGTGATCCCAGAGGCTGAGCCGTTCACCTCTGCCCTGTGTGGTCAGAGGGTTGAGCTGAGGCCCCAGGAACCTACTCAGCTGAAAGTCTGCTTTGTTACCAAGACACACTCATCCCCAGCAGGATCCTCTCACCCTGCCTGAATCCAGAAGGGATTCCATTCTCCCACCAAAGACCCTGGCTTCTGGACCCACCTAGGCCCATGAAGGCTCTGGTGTACAGGAGTCTCTAGCTGGAGAACCAAAGAGGAGGAAGAAGCTGCTGGGGGCCCTGTGGGCCAGCCCTTCCCACCCCCAGAGCCCAAACATACCCCATGAGGGGCTGAGAGGAAGCAGAGGCCTCAGTGGCCCAGGCAGTGGGCTTGATTCCTGAGGGGCCACACTGCACTCTCTGCTTCAAGGCAATGCCGTGCCCACAGGCCAGTGTCCCTATTGGAGCCTGACAGGGACTCAAAGTCCTGAAAAAGCTCAAAGGCAAATGTCTCCTACATCTGGAGAGGCCGAAACTGCCCTCACCAACAACAGTGAGACACATGCACTGTTCACACTGGCGACTTGAAGCCTGGGGTCAGCTCCACAGAGTCCCATAGGGCCCCATAGGCAGTGACTACACAGTATGCTAGTGTGCACCAGCAGGCACACGCACATTCATGGGATGGAAGTTAGAGGCAGAAGGCAAAGGCAGGAAGCCATCAGTCCCTTTAGCCGCAAAGGATCCACTCTCTAGGCAACTGGAGAAAGAGCTCCAGAATGCTGGACCTTCCGGAAACAATCTCTGCATCCCACCAACCATGGCTCCAGGAGAGCACCAGGATCAATTGCAAGGGGCCTTTGTGGGGAACACAGGGCCCAGCAGGCTGGGGAACATCCTCACACACTTATACTCCCTGTATAGACACCCATTCACACCCACCCACACTCACCACACACAGGCTGACCTCCACACACTGCCGCACACAGGCCATGCACACACTGCAGACACCATGTGTGTTCACACACACCGCATGCTCGCACGTGTTCTCATGCATACATTCACACATACACACTCACCCAGGCACACACCCACACACACATTCACATACACCCCCACACTGGCTCACACACGGCACACGTACACATTCACAGTCACTCACACAGACCCAGCACAGGTTTGAGCCAAGAAGTGATGCGGAGACAAGACCTTGTTCATTTATAGTTTCTGTGAGCGTGGGGGAAGTAGGACTCTGTCCCCTCCCACCCTTGGAGGTGTTCAAGACAAAGGGACGCAGAGAAATACCCAGGAGGGCTTCCCCACACCAGCAGGGAGGCGCCCAGCCTTGGCGGGCTGGCCTGGGCCACTTCCAGAAAGGTCTCAGGAGCTGCCTTTCTCCCTGTTTGTGGAGGATGGACTGGGCCTTCACTGCTGCTCCTGCCCCTGGGGCTCAGGTCGGGGCTGGACACCACCACAGTCACCCCCCAGTCATGGCTTCTTGGAATTGCTGGGGAGGGGGAGGTGGTGCTGGGGAAGGGGAAACACCGGTTTCTCAGGGGCTTACGAAAAGAGCTTCTCAAGTTGCTGCTCTTTTCTTGAAGACAATTCTGTCTTCACTACAAGGTCTCTGGGAGCCATATCCCTGTGTCCCCTGTATGGTCAGTCCTGCCCCCACCCCAATATAAGCCCAAAGAAGGTCTTCCCACCTGATCAGCCAGAGACCCTGAGCCCCCAAGAGGTTTGTCACAGGAAACCTACCTACCCACCTTCCTGGGGCCTCCCAAGACCCCCCACACCTCGCCCATGAGCACAATGTTGTAAACTTTGGGTGAGGCTGGGGGCTCTGGAAACAGGAGCAGGAGGAGCTCCTGGGCTGGCTGTGAGGCAGCTGGGCCTCCGGGTCCTGGCATCCACCTTCCAGACCATTTATTTCCTCAAGCTCCTTCCCAAGCAACTCATCCATCCCGGCATGCCCAAGCCAACCTGTGCTCAGGCCCCCCTGTGCTCAGACCCAGCAGCCATGGCCCTACAAACAGGACCCCTGTATTTTATATGGTCCCCGGATGTTCACAGGGCCACAGACCCAGCCTCGGATCCCCCATGTCGGGGCCCATCGGCCCATTGTTCCTGCCTGACTGTGTTCTTGCCAAGCTGCCCCAGGGAGCCAGTCAGGGGAGGTTCCTATAGCTTCTTCATGCATCCTGGAGGAAGCCAGTTCCTCTTGTGAATTCCTGGCCACCACTTCCCAGAACTCAGCATCTACACCTCCAGCCCAGCCCTCCTGCACAAGAGCATGAAGAAGAGAGGATTGATGACTTCTCAGAGAAGGGCCTCCCCCACCTCCTGGGAAGCAAATGGGAGAACCTATGCTCTGACAGGCCAGATGCTTCTGACAGGAGAAAGAGGGAATTCCAGTGTCACCTATCACTGGCCAGTGACTTCACAGATCAGTTTGGCTCCAGGACCGCACCTGGCAGAACGCCCTGATGAAGCCCAAGCCTCCTCTGTGCTTGCCATAGCCTCAGCCTCAGAACAGGCAGCACAGACTTTAGGCCCTGGCCCTAATGCTAACATGTGTTTTTCTTTCTTTAACCCTAAAATGGATCAGCAGCAACTCCTTGCACCCTGGAGACTCCCTTCACCCACCCACTTACTCCCACCCCTCCACCCCCTTACTCCCGCTCCCCTCACCCTCTTGGCCTGGCTGTCTGGGCTGGTTGTTAATGAGACTCTGCATTTCTCATGCTCACTTCGATCCCCATTTTAACAAGCCCAGCTGTCCCCATGGGGTGCCTGGGTCTGGAGTCAGCTCCTCCCCAAGGTGAGTCTATGGAAGAAGTAAGAAGGCTGCAGAGAATTTGGGTCTCTCTTTGCTTATCATGGGCCTCAAACTCTTATTGGGATTCCATGGTACTTAGGGAGTGGGCAATGGGTCCCCTGAGAGTGCAGAAGCTGGGCATGTCCCACCATGCTAGGCAATGCTATTTATTCATTCATTCACTCATTCATACAACCAACAAATCTCTACTGAGTACCAACCTAAGGAGGCAGTAGTCTAATGTAGGACAGACCCACAAACAGAGATCAAATTCAATGAAAGCACACGGTTAAGGAAGGTAAGACCCTGCTGCTCATTCCTGGAGAAATGTCAAATACTTCACTTACAGTCTCCCAGACTGTAAACTCCTGGAAGGTGGTCATCATATCTAATTTTTTGTTTCCAGAGCCTAGTGCTAAGTTTAACACACAAGATTTCCTTAATAAAGGATTGATGAACTGGGCATGGTGGCACATGCCTCTAGTTACAGCTACTTGGGAGGCTAAGGCAGGAGGATTTCTTTTTCTTTTTCTTTTTTTTTAAGATGGCATTTTGCTCTTGTTGCCCAGACTGGAGTGCAGTGGTGCGATCTCAGCTCACTGCAACCTCCGCCTCCTGAGTTCAAGCAATTCTCCTGCCTCAGCCTCCCTAGTAGCTGGGATTACAGGCACGTGCCACCACACTCAGCTAATTTTTTGTATTTTTAGTAGAGACGGAGTTTCACCATATTGGCCAGGCTGGTCTCCAACTCCTGACCTCAGGGGATCCACCCACCTCGGCCTCCCAAAGTGCTGGGATTACAGGCGTGAGCCACCGTGCCCGGCCTGCAGGAGGATTTCTTGAAGCCAGGAGTTAGAGGCTGCCGTGAGGTATGATTATACTTGGAGTCACTCATAGCAAGACTACATCTGTAGAAAACAAAAGATTGATGGCTGGCTGAATGAATGAATACATGAACCAATGAATGTATTCAAGTTGTAGACCCATGGGCCATGCCCTCTGGAAGGAGGCCTCCATTTCTGGAAGTGCAGATAAGTACACTCCTGCCCACCCTCCTTTTAAAAAATGATTGAGTACAGAATTACAGGTTTTCACACTTTACAAGGCAGAAGGTTGGATGCTAAAAAACTCCAGGCAAAAGTGACTGTGACTGTTGGAGAGAGAAGAGGCAATGGTGGCCTTAGTGTTTATTTAGAATGTGAATAGAGTGTGAGCAGGATGGGCAGTGAGCTTGGGGAAACTCACATTCTCATGCTCCTCCAAAACCTTTCAGAAGAATGCCGTTTGGTACTGGTCTTTCTCATCCTTCCAGCAGCCCCCGACACACCTCTACATCATCTGTGAGTGTGTGCATATATAAATATATCAACCATCACAAAACTCAGTTCAGTTCTATTTAACCCAAGGGCTATCAAACTTTTACCAAGGGCCTCCTTGTGATAAATATATCCATAAGACACAGTCATGGTTCTCAAGCCCCTGCTCACAGCCTCGTGGGTCTGGCAGACAACCCAAAATGTTAAGTACAGTGTGGGAAATATCAACACAGGGTGGTCCAATGCTCTGCAAGTCTGATCTGTCACAATAGAGTCTACTGAGAAATGGAAAGCCCCATGAGGACAGGGGCTTGTCAACCTTATATTCCCAGCCCAGGCAAAGCACCCCACAGAGACAGAGTACAGGCTCAATGACAGTAGTTTAAACAAATGAGGACTGAGTGTGAGCTGATTTCAAAGAACCAAAGGAAGTAGTCAAATCAAGATAAGAACCAGAACAACTGGCCCCAAAGGAAATGAAGCTAATTCAAGGAACTCTGTGATAATTTTAATTTGTAACTTCAGAGCAACCCAAGAAGATATGAATGGAGGCTATAAACCAAAAACAGGTGAATGTGGAATAGGAACAATTAAAGAAGAAGAAAGTTTCTTGGAAATTAAAAGTATAATCACTAAAATAAAATATTTAATACAAGGGCTAGAAGAAAAGGTGAATCAGTCTCCCAGAATATAAGCCAAAAAGACAGAAATGGAGACAGAGAATCGATCTAAGAAGCCTAAACTCCAACAGAGAAAATAAAAGAGAAGATGTTATCAAATAAATAATGAAAGAAAGTTTCCCAAATGTGAAAAAGGACTGAAACCTTCCAGTTTGAAAGGGCCCACCAAGTACAATGAAGGAAAAATGGGTCGGGGGAAAGCCCACATCATAGATATATCTTCATTAAATTACCAGGGCCTTCATATGCAAATACAAATGATATTTTATCCACAGACCATTAACAGCTCCCATCTGCCATATTTCTTGTGGTGGACAGTGTCCTGAACTTTGTGGGCATCTCTGTCTACACGACAGAGCAGACATAGGCTTGTATAGACATCATCCCTCACCTGCCTTGGTTTTTTCTAAGGGCAATAAAAGCAAATAGTCTGCAGTTAGCTCATCTATTTATATTCCTATTGTCATTTCCCTTGCAACTGTCCCCCCCAACAGTCAGTAAGTAACTTTCTATAACCTTCTTCTGAGAGGTTAAAAACATGGACTCTGGAGCCACACTGTCTGAGTTTGAATCCTGTCTCTGCCTTTTACTAGCTTGGGCAAGTTGTTTAACTTCTCTGTGCTTCGGTTTTCTCATCTATAAAATGGGAATGAAAATAGTACCTACCTCTGAGGGTCACTGTGAGGATTCAATCATTAATGTCTTAAGTGCTTATATCAGCACCTGTTCTAAAAGTAAGTGACTGTAAGTGACTGCTATTATTACTTAAAGGCAAAGAAGTAACCAATAGATGAATTGCAAAATATTGTCAAAATAGCCATGTGAATGGAGGAGTGTAGTGGGGAGTGGGCAGCGCTGGAGAAGAGCTAGGTTCCTGGTCTTCCAAACCATGGCATTGGTGCCCCCTGTGGATGATAGACCAATATGTGCTGCTTTAAGCACACCATTTGGAGCTATGGAAGGGATCTTCAGTAGAACTAAAACCAGAAAAGATGATTCCCTCTGGAGGTGGGACTCGGGGTGCCAGAGGAAGATTTCTCATTTTAGGCCCTCTGTGCTGTTTGATTTTCATATATATATATATATATATATATATATAAATAATGTATATACACACGCACACATATATATATAACTTGTGTGCTTTAAAGACAAGTAGTCTTTCAGTTTTAAAGAAGTTGGTAGCAAAGCCTTCCAGGGCCAGTTGTATGCTGCAGCGGGCTCCCATCAGCTCATGATTTGAAAATCCACGGGCCAGGCCAGGCGTTGTGGCTCATGCCTGTAATCCCAGCACTTTGGGAGGCCAAAGCAGGCGAATGACATGAGGCCAGGAGTTCAAGACCAGCCTGGCCAACATGGTGAAACCCTGTCTCTACTAAAAATGCAAAAATTAGCCAGGTGTGGTGGCACATGCCTGTAATCCCAGCTACTGGAGAGGCTGAGGCAGGAGAATTACTTGAACCTCGAGAGACGGAGGTTGCCATGAGCCAAGATCGCACCACAGCCTGGGTGACACAGTGAGACTCTGTCTCAAAAAAATAAAAAAAAAAAAAAAAAAGGAAATAATTTGGCCGGGCGCGGTGGCTCAAGCCTGTAATCCCAGCACTTTGGGAGACCAAGATGGGAGGATCACGAGGTCAGGAGATCGAGACCATCCTGGCTAACACGGTGAAACCCCGTCTCTACTAAAAAAAATACAAAAAAACTAGCCGGGCAAGGTGGCAGGCGCCTGTAGTCCCAGCTACTCGGGAGGCTGAGGCAGGAGAATGGCGTGAACCCGGGAGGCAGAGCTTGCAGTGAGCTGAGATCCGGCCACTGCACTCCAGCCTGGGCAACAGAGCAAGACTCTGTCTCAAAAAAAAAAAAAAGAAAAGAAAATCCACGGGCCATGGTGGAAGTATTTACACCAAGGGAATTAGCAAATGCTACAAGTGAGGGCTTTCTATACAGAGACTTGGTTTCTCAGCACATCACTAGAAAAGCCAGTTATCCCTGTGGTAACTTAATCCTTTTGACACCTCCTGCTTAAAACTCCAAAGATTAGAAGGATGGTGAGCCCCTCTCATGGTCTGTGTTCATCCTGAAACTCAAGTGAACAGAAAATTTCATCTTTCTGCTCTTCAGGGTGCTTCTGGTCAGCTTGAACCCCTGAGAATTCTGACATGGCCAACTGAGCCAAAGTATCATCCTACTGACATTCTGCCCCTGTCATAGTAACAGAGATTTCGGACACTGGGTGCCACTTACTCATTTATCCAAAATACACATATTGAGTATCTATCACATGTCAGGTGCACTAGACTGAGGGAGCCCTAGTCCCAGCTGCAAATCCCTTAGTGCTGCCTTCTGTCTCATTGGTAGAGCAAAGGCCCTAGAAACTTCGTAGCATCTGGAAAGTGATGCTGCCTCCGGAACATCGGAATCACCTGGGCTTGTTAAACGCAGATGACTGGGCCCTACCGCACCTCCCACCCTCAGTTTCTGAATCAGTAGAAATCACAGGCGGGGCCAGAAAATGGTACATTTCTCACAAGTTTTCAGGTAATGGTGATGGTTTGGGGACTGCACTTTAAGAACTACCAGTCCTAGACATTCCAAACCAGCCTACGATTCTCCAAGGCAGGAGAGAACAAAGAGAGGAGGTTTGTGTTTCTACCCTTGAGCTAATTTACTTAATTACTGTCTCTTGGCTTCATCACTGCCCTTAGCCAGTGAAAGGGTTGGTTGAGAGCAGTTCCTTGATGTGGACTACAAACACACTTGTGAAAATGCACACACATTTGCATTTACTCGCAGGCAATTCCAGACTTCAGCGATAGTCCCTCCAGGTCTTTAGCACTGTGGTTAAGTGTGTGAGGCCTGCAGTCTCAAACTCCGGTCTCAAACCCTAAACTTCAGTCCCAGCCCTACCACTTGCCAGCTGTCAGACTGGGCAAATCCTCCACTCTCTCTGAGCTGTCGTTTCTTCAACTGTAGGCTAATAATAGTATCAAACTCACAGGACTGTTCTGGGGCCTCTGCTGAAGAGGGCGATGCATGGAAAGTGTTCAGTACTCAGAACATGTCCGGCACCTGGAAGCCAGCATTAGCCTTGACAGAAATAACAGTACTGCTGCTACCGATTTGTGTTTCTAACTAAATATTAACATTTGTACTAGAGGTGGTTTGGCGGGGTTGGTGTTCTGTTTTTTTTGTTAATTTTTTTTTTCTTTTGAGATGGAGTCTCACTCTGTTGCCCAGGCTGGAGTGTAGTGGCGCGATCTCGGCTCACTGCAACCTCCACCTCCTGAGTTCAAGCGATTCTCCTGCCTCAGCCTCTCCAGTAGCTGGGATTACAGGCGCCTGCCACAATGCCCAGCAAATTTTTGTATTTTTAGTAGAGACAGGGTTTCGCCATGTTGGCCAGGCTGGTCTCGAACTCTTGACCTCATGATCCACCCACCTCAGCCTTCCAAAGTGCTGCTGGGATTGCAGGCGTGAGCTGCCACACCCGGCTAGTGTTCTGTTTTTAATGTGTGCTCTGTGTCTGTCACCAGACTAGTATTTGGGGGCTAGGGCAATCACCTTCTTCCTTCCTCTGTGTCCTCTAGCAATGCTCTGTTCCCAGGGGATTCTCAAGCCAGTGCATGAGACAGAAGGAAGAGAGAGCACTTGGAGAACTCAGTTTTTCCAGCTCCATGCTGTAAATGTAGAAGGAGTTAAGAATTACAGAGATGTCTGGCTCAGAAATTTCCTTTCTCTAAAATAGCTATTTAAAAAAAAAAAAAAAAAAAAGGATGGGAGAAATTTAGTTTGTATATGTGTTTGTGCGTTTTTTACTGTCTGTGCCCACTCATCACGTATACTGTCAAGAGAGGTTTTAAAATGTATGTTGTAAATTCCATGTGGTCAAGGGCTATGTCTGTCCCATGTGCCACTGAATTCCCAATGTCAAGTATGTTGCCTGGCACAGGACTGGCATTCAATGTATGCTGGGTGACTTGAATGAATACTGACCCAAGGGAAAGGACTAGACACTGAAGCTTGAGGAAGAAAAGAAGAGATTATGAATACTGGAAGCTGGATTTCTCCAGCTGGTGACGAGGTGGTCCTGAAAGAAAGAGCTGAAGCAGTAGCTAAGAGCAACGGGTGTGGGCACTGGCTGGCAGGTGGTCTGTAATCCTGAGCTAAGTCAGGACCTCCCAGTGAAAGCAATCACAGCTGCTGATGGCCCAAGGCCCCGTGGAACCACTCCTCCTTCCCACACATGCCGTTTCTGTCTTTGCTCTTGCTGTTTCCTGGATCTAGGATTGCCAGATTTAGCAAATCAAAATACAGAATGTCCAGTTAAATTTAAATTTCAGATAAATAATGAACACCTTTTTAGTATAAGCATGTCTCATGCAATATTTGAGACATATACTAAAATTGTTTTGCTGTTCATCTGAAGTTTAAATTTAACTGGGCGTTCTGTATTTCTTCTGGCGACTCTGCCTGGGCCCAGAGTACCCTCTTCAGCTTGTCCGCTGGGGGATCTTCTCCTCCTTTCAAGGAGCTTCCTCTAATACTCCACTCCACCCCAGGCAGAACTCACCATTCTAGCCTGTGCTCCACGTCATATCTGGTCATCACGCACAGATGGCCGTCTCCCTCCTATGTCCCCTCTGTGTCCCCTGCCCGTGGGTAAATCTGTTGCTTAACACCCCCAGAACATAGAAGGGTGAGTGTTGAGAAAAGGGATGGAAAAAAGTCAGAAACATATATAGAGGATAACGAGAACAAGTCTCAGACTTTGTAGGTGTGTCCTGCCTCTGATAGGTGACCACACTGGCACTTGATTTCCTTACATGATTCTTTGTAGATTCTCTGAATGGTGAAAAAGAGAAGATGGCTTACCAAAATCCAATGGCAACTTTCTTCCCTAGCAACTCAGGCCGTCCTTCAAGGTCGTGTCATCCCATCCCTGTAAGCATTCTCTACCCTACAATGATCTGAACCTCCTGAACGATTTGATTAAGCAGAAGTACTCTCAGTGGGCACAAAATAGTAGAAAGAATGAATGAAATCTAGTATTTGATAGCACAACAGGGTGACTGCAGTCAATAAGAATTTAATTGTACATTTTAAATTAACTAAAAGCATATAATTGGCTTGTTTGTAACACAAAGGATAAACGCAAGGGGATGCATCCCCATCCATCCACCCTGTGATTATTACACTTGTATGCCTGGATCAAAATTTATCATATACCCCATAAATATATACACCAACTATGTACTCACAACAGTTAAAAAATAAAAATTAGGCCAGGCACGGTGACTCACGTCTGCAATCCCAGCACTTTGGGAGGCCGAGGTGGGCAGATCACTTGAGGTCAGCAATTCGAGACCAGCCTGGCCAACGTGGTGAAACCCTGTCTCTACAAAAAATACAAGAATTAGCCGGGCATGGTGGTGCACACCTGTAATCCCAGCTACTCGGGAGGCTGAGGCACAAGAATCACTTGGACCCAGGAGACAGAGGCTGCAGTGAGCCAAGATCGTGCCACTGCACTCCAGCCAGGGAACCCTGTCTCAAAAAATAAAATAAAATAAAATAAAAATTAAAAAAAAGAAATGCACTCAATGGAAAGAAGAAGGACAGCCAAGGACATAAATCTCAAATGGCTTTGTCATAAGAGAATTTGGGAAGTAGGGGAGTAGCTGATGGGGAGACCACGGGCTGTGCCTGTTCTCACACCTTCAGAATCCTGGGGGGAGTCGTGTGGCCACCAGCTATCCTCAACGGGTTTCACGGGCTTTTCATAGGCGGCAGGCATTCCTGGGATGTGTTCCTGCAGATAGAGGGCTCCAGGCGCCCTCCCCACACTGCCTCTCTCATGAGTCACCGCCTCCAGAAGGATAACAAGGCTACAGTATCACCACTGCAGGGGGCCCCCGGGGCGGGGTGGCTGTCAGCTTATCTCCACAGCCCTGGTGCCACGCACTGCATCCACAACTAATGGCCAAGAAGCCAGCATGTGACCAAGCTGCCTCACCTCCGCACTGAGCAGCTCCTAGAGGACCCAGCAGCCAGGCTTCCTGGCCATAGGCCGGCCCCAGGATCCTCTCCGTGCCGGGTCAACATCGCTGAGGTTGCCCCCCTCAGTCCCGGGCTACTGTGGAGCTGGAGGCAGTTTCCATAAGCAATCCCAGTCAGAGAACTGACCCCAAAGCCCCCTGCACACCCAGGTCCCTGTACCTCCTCAACCCTGCCCAGCATTGACCCTGTTCCTTCGGCTGCCAGGGCTCTGTGTACCCCCACCCCACCCCAGCTGAGAATCCAGAGCAAGGCCCTTCTAGACAAGTGATCTCAGCTGTTCAGTCTCCAACCAAGGGATTGCTGAGTTTGGACCCAGTGAAGGATGCAGCTAAAAGGGGGGCCCTCCAGAGGCATTGGGGAGTGGGGAGGGAGTCAAAACGATCTTCCTGGCCCAGAGCCAGAGAAGTCTCATAAATGTCTGTAGGGGTGGAACGTGGCTGGAGGGCAAGGAGAAGACAGTGGAGGGGGTGAGATAAGATGACTCTGTGATGTAATTACATGCCGACGTTCCCCAGCAGTGCCAAGGGTGTAAGGCTTTGCTCTCAGAGCTACTATAATTATATCCCGAATGGAAATAATAATAGTAATTCCCTGATACATGTTGCCACTAGAGCTAGGCTGTTGAAAGAGTGGGAAGAGGGAAAGAAGCACCCCTTCTTCCAGAACAGCCTGTCACGCTCCCAGATCGTTATTCCTAGGCCGGGTCAGACCCAGCTTTTTTCATACTGTTTCTCCCACTCCAATTCAGGAGACTTTCCGAGTGCAGGGGTAGGGGTGACAAGAAAGGAAGTTATCTACACTGGCCTAAGCACTTGCTGGTGGATCCAGAGGCAGGAGGCAGGTTCTCTGGCCGCATCAGGAAAGGGAGCTGTGAACTAAGCCCTTTGTGCTTTTTCTTGATCTTCCTTGGGACAGGGTTGGCTGGGTCGTGGCTACTGCCTGTGACTCCAAATCAGAGGAGGGAACTCTTGCCCATGAGTGTGGACCCTGGCCTCATCCTCTACATCCTCTCATCCTCTCTTAACCCCAGACAGACAGCCAATGTCGAGAAGAGAAGCAGAGGAGCCTAAGCAGAGACAGCAGGTAGACCCTTGTCCCGACACCTTAGTGACTGTCCTTACTCCTGGGTTGGGATGTCAAGGCAGAGCCAGGAAGGCGCAGCCAAGAAGCCCTGGGAAGACACACACACATAAAATGGAAGTCAGCATCAAACCCTTGACTTTTGGTCCATCTCCCACGGCCAAGGCTCCTTCTAACTGAGATGTCACCACTGGGCAAGGGAAAGGGAAGATTAAGAGAGGGAGGGGCTAGGCATTGTGGCTCAACCCTGTAATCCCAGTACTTTGGGAGGCCAAGATAAAAGGATTACTTGAGCCTAGGAGTTCGAGATCAGCTGGACAACATGGAGAAACCACATCTCTACAAAACTTAGCTGGGCATGGTGGTGCACGCCTAGAGTCCCAGCTACTTGGGAGGCTGAGGTAGGAGGATTACTTGAGTCCAGGAGGTTGAGGCTGCAGTCAGCCAAGATCATGCCACTGCACTCCAGCCTGGGAGACAGAACAAGACTGTCTCAAAAAAAAAAAAAAGAAAGAAAGAAAATGAGAGGAATGACCTCCAATGCCCTGATGGGGAGAGAGGAGGTAACAGCGCAGCCTACTGAGTTTCCGCTGCTGAGCTGATTGGCAAATTTTGACCTTGGCCTTGGCAGACATGCCTGCTGTGGGCAGTGGGGCCTGTGGACAGAGGAGGGCAGGAACAATAGTTTATAGCTTTGTTTTACGGGAGGAAGCAGCAATGGGCCCAGTTCCCAGAGACTGTCCAGTGAGCTAATAGCTGGGGCACATTGTTGGCTTCAAGGGAAAAGCACAACAGAGGTCTCTGTGTGGGCCCACCACAGAAACCACTGATAGTGCTCCATGTACAGCTCCACAACCACATTCTCGCCCAAGCTCCACACAGTCCCCCAGAAACAGTACAGTATGAACCACAGAAACAGTATGAAAAAAGCTGGGTCTGACCCGGCCTAGGAATAACGGGGCCTTGCTCAGAAAGGCCACTGCCAAGCGATGCATCTAAGCGTGGTGTGCTTTCGAGGCTTAGAAATTCATGGTGGCAGCTCTGCCACCTGTAGCCAGGCCTGTGGCTGTAGAGGCCTAGAAAGGAGAGGGTGCCCACTAGGCTGGGGTGGGAAGGCTATGAGTAAGGGTGAGTCAGGAGTCAATGTTGGAGGAGCTGCTGCAGGCTGCGGTGGGATCAAAGCTACCGTAGCCTCCCCATCCCCCACCTGGCTGCTAGTCAGTAGAGGCTAAAGGAGGGTACACGACATCGCCTTCCTGTTCCTCCTCCCATGGAATTCCCCTCAGCAAGGGCCACCAACAGCACAGCCACCCCGTGCAGGGGACACTGCCAGACGAAAGTGCTAATGGCTGCAAGCAGAAGGTGCTGCCAGTGAAGTCTTGTGCCAAGATAGGTACTGACAGCCAAAGTACCCTTGGGTCACACCCTGTGCAGTGGGGATTGTGGGTTTACCATCCCAAGCTGTGAGTTTTCTGTGGTTTTCCCTAAGAAACCACAGGCTCTGTTACAGGCCTGGGATTTTTCCCCTGCTGGTGCAGAGTCATGCGTCAGAGGGGGTTCTCTGAAAGTCCTCTCTTCCACCCACCCAGAGGGAGCCACATGGCCTGGTCCCAGAGGAAGACAGTGAGGGGGCAGCCTTCGTGGGGCTGTGCTCCAAGGCGCGGGCCCTATCAGCGGCTGGGCAGGAGAGAAGGTCTCTGCTGGCAGGTCACTCAGCCCCATAGCTCCTCTCTCCCCACACGGGGAATGCAGCCAAGGCCACAGGCCTGTGCCTGGCTGGAGAACGCTCAGTGCTGGCAGCATGCTTGAGAAGCTCGGGCTGTTCCCCTCACCTCTATCTTGGGAAAGTTCCAGGGGAAGCTGTCTCTGGGGGAAGGGCTCCACAGACTGTGCAGTCGGGTTCCGGAGGTGCAGAGCTCAGCCACTGGGAGCTGGTGTCTCAGCCCAGCCACTTCCTACGTGTGAAACTTGGGTGAGCCACCTGGCCTCATCAGGTCCCAGCTTTGTCAGCTGTGGATTGGGGGATGTCAGCCTGCAAGGATGAACTAAAACTAACCTATAAAGCATCCCTTAGTGCCTTGGCAGCACATAGGGAGGGGCAGGAGGAGGGAGATGAAGAGATGAACTCAGGTCAGGAGGTCAGTGGGTGGAGACTACAGCCAGAAGGAGCTGTAGGAGAGACGATGAGCAGGAGAATGCAAGAGCTGGGAGATGCAGAGTGCACGGGAAGAGAGGCAGATGGGACAATCCTTCATGGCAGTCATCATTCATTCATTCACTCATTTAACACATATGTAGTGAGTGCCAGCTGTGCAGCAGGCCATCTGGCAGGCTCTGGACACTTGATTGAATGAGATAGTGCCCCTGCCCTTGGAGCCAAGGGCTCTGTGATTCACTGGACCCATAGAAGATGGGTAGCTCTTGCTTCTGGGTCCCTTTCCCACCTACACACATATCCAGAGGAGACTATTCCTCTGGCATCAATAAATGGAAAACGATTTCACTAAAAAACTGTCATTACTTTAGCCTCTCCAGTGTCAATGCTTATTCCATGGGCAGCTCCCATGGCAGGGCGAGAGTGAGGGGGAAAGACCACAGGCGGCGTGGCCCCCAGGGCTGCCAACCCTTGTCCCTGGAAAGCCTTGTCTCTACTCATAAGGATCTGCTCTTCTCCTGGTTACCCAACTCCCACCCCAAAATGCCTAGGGCCACAGACTGGAGAGCGGTGAGGAAACCCTCAGAGATCTAGGAACGTGGCAGGAGAAAGAGCCGAAAACTTGGAGACAAAGGCAGCATGGAAGATTGGGGAGAACTCTGGAGACCAAGACAAGGGTTCTTGGTTGAAATCTGGGCTCCGACACTGACAAACTGTGTGACCCTGAGTGTGTATACTCTCTGAGTCTGTTACTTCACTGTCAGATGAGGATCACATCTCCCATGGTAGCTGGAGGAGCTGAAATGTCTGTTAGTGTGCAAACCCCAGCGTCAGAATCCAGCTCTTTACAAGCAGAATCAAGGGAAAGAAATCTGTATCTTCCTCCCTGAAGGCACATGCACAATTAGCTGCTGCCACAGGGATTCAAGAGCCCATTTCCAGGGTGTTCCACCACTGCCGGGCCTAGCAGCCTGGGCTTCCATACTGTAGTCAAAAGGGCTGGCCTCAAGAGTTTCGAGACCAGATTGGGCAACAGAGTGAAACCTCATCCCTACAAAAAATTTAAAAATTACCCAGGCGAGGTCACATGCCTGTGGTCCTAGCTTTTAGGAGCAGGGAGGTTGAGCTAGGAGAGTCACTTGAGCCCAGGAAGTCGAAGCTGCAGTGAGCTAGGATGGCACCACACCACTGCACTCTGGCCTGGGTGACAGAGCAAGACTGTCTCAAAATAAATAATAATTATAAGAAGGCTGACTTAGTTTTTTGTGAGAGTGATTACCACCCTCCCCCAGGCCGCTGAACTTGCATAAAAGAATGGGTTAATATTTTGCCCCCAGGGACTTTAAATCTGCACAACCCTTTTTAGTTTCAAGGTCTTTTCTCATTCACTACCAACACCACAGAGTAGATAGGGTAGGCATTAGGAAACCCATTTTACAGATGAGGAAACAGAGGCCCAGAGTTGTTAGGTAGTCCCAGGGTCACTCAGTTGGGGAAGATCCCCAGAGTTGCCATTCTGTTCAAGGCATTTTCTACCAAATGGTGTCGTAGCTTGGAGAGGGACTTACATGCATGAACCTCTAGCTCATCCATCAGCTGAGGCAGATGGGGACATGTGAGAGCCCTGGGGAGGCTTATAATTTGGTTCTCCATCTCTGCATATCCACACAGCATTTATTCAGAGTATATGGAAACCCAATTTTTCCTTTTTTTTTTTTTTGAGGCAAAGTCTGGCTCTGTCCCCCAGACTGGAGTGCAGTGGTGCAATCTCAGCTCACTACAACCTCTACCTCCCGGGTTCAAGCGATTCTCCTGCCTCAGCCTTCCAAATAGCTGGGATTACAGGCACCTGCCACCACACCCAGCTAATTTTTGTATTTTTAGTAGAGACAGGGTTTCACTATGTTGGTCAGGTTGGTCTCGAACTGCTGACCTCATGATCCGCCTACCTCAGCCTCCCAAAGTGCTGGGATTACAGGCATGAGCCACTGTGCCTGGCCAATAAAAGTCTTTCTTTAAAGGTCAAAATAAGAGATTTATGACATACTTTGGATATAACAAAACATTTTTTTTTTTTTTTGAGACAGAGTCTCACTCTGTCGCCCAGGCTGGAGTGCAGGGGCCAGATCTCAGCTCACTGCACGCTCCGCCTCCTGGGTTTACGCCATTCTCCTGCCTCAGCCTCCCGAGTAGCTGGGACTACAGGTGCCCGCCACCACGCCCAGCTAGTTTTTTGTATTTTTTAGTAGAGACGGGGTTTCACCAGGTTAGCCAGGATGGTCTCCATCTCCTGACCTCGTGATCCGCCCGTTTCGGCCTCCCAAAGTGCTGGGATTACAAGCTTGAGCCACCACGCCCGGCCTAATAAAACATTTTAACCTAATCAAATTTGTATTTCTTTTCTGTTTTTCCACCACTCATAAGATTAGTCACTCACACACATCAGGAAAGAAGTAACTCGCACAGATAGAATTACAAAGTCTTGCTTTAAAATTGCTGTAAAACATACTTTAAATTTTTTTTTTTCCAGCATTCACATCAGCAGAATAATTCCCACTTTCTTGTGGTTCTGTTCATTTTTGTTTTCTTCTGTAATTTTTGAAACTGGGCAACTTCTCGGAAGATGCATCAATTAGGTGGCTCATAGCTGTAAGAGACCTAAACCTCATTACAACAATGGAGAAACTCATTGCTTCACAGATCCGCAAATCCAGAGGTTCCTGGATTGCCAGCTTCAAAGCAGCTCAGTCCAGTGGCCCAGCGATCCATGCAGCCATGTTTTCCTTCAAGCCTTGCTTCAAGCTGGCTAATCTCAGAGGAGCAGAATTGAAATTAAAAACAGAATTAGGCTGGGCGCGGTGGCTCACGCCTGTAATCCCAGCACTTTGGGAGGCCGAGGCGGGCGGATCACAAGGTCAGGAGATCGAGACCACGGTGAAACCCCGTCTCTACTAAAAATACAAAAAAAAAAGTTAGCCGGGCACAGTGGCGGGTGCCTGTAGTCCCAGCTACTTGGGAGGCTGAGGCAGGAGAATGGCAGGAACCCGGGAAGCGGAGATTGCAGTGAGCCGAGATCGCGCCACTGCACTCCAGCTGGGGGACAGAGCGAGACTCCGTCTCAAAAAAAAAAAAAACAAAAAAACAGAATTAAACAGAATTTAGGCTGCAGTGACCAGCCTAAAAAGGTGGAGGTGATGCCCACGTCCATTGATAGACGAATGTATAAACAACATGTGATGTATACGGCCAGGTGTGGTGGGGTGCGCCTGAAGTCCCTGCTGCTCCAGAGGCTGAGGCAGGAAGATTACTTGTGCCAGGAGTTCAAGACCAGCCTGGGCAACATGGCGAGACCCCATCTCAAAAAACAAAAAGAGGTTAAATGATAAATTTTATGTTATAAATATGTTACTGCAATTTTTTAAAAAATGGCTATAGTAGCCCCAGAATTGCCATCACATCCCCTTAAAGAGAAAGACTCCCTTTCAAGGGAAAGGACACTTCTTTTCCAGATACTACTAACAAACCAGCCCTCTCAATAGCATCACATTCTCTCACTCCTGAAACATCCCTGTGGCCAGGAAGCATGCTCGGCACTCCTGGGCTTAGGCCCGGGTGCCTGCCCCAATCACTGTGACAAAAGGCCTGCGATGACCCATCAGGCCAACCCCAATGGAGGAGTAGAGTCGGCTGGGCGCAGTAGCTCACGTCTGTAATCCCCGCACTTTGGGAGGCCGAGGTGGGAGAATCATGAGTTCAGGAGTTCACGACCAGCCTGGCCAACGTAGTGAAATCCCGTCTCTGCTAAAATACAAAAAATCAGCTGGGCATGGTGGTGGCCTCCTGTAGTCCCAGCTACTCGGGAGGCTGAGGCAGGAGACTCACTTGAACCCAGGAGGCAGAGGTTGCAGTGAGCCGAGATCGCGCCACTGCACTCCAGCCCAGGACAGTGCGAGACTCCATCTCAAAAAACAACAACAACAAAAAAGAGGAGTAGAGTCAACCTCCCCTGCACCATCTGGGACAGGGGCTCTGTGGGGAGGCAGAGTAGCATAGGGGTAGGGGAGCAGGGCAGAGTGGACACCTGCACAAAAAATGGAGGTAGTGAGAAGGGGCAGGGACAATGGAAGCTGGTGGGGAAGCAGAGACTGTGGGCCATGTGCCAACATCCGTTCTTTCCTCTTTCTGGACACACCACCAGACCACATCTCCCAGCCTCCTTTGCAATGGAAGGGACCTGGATCCCTAAAAAACTGTGCCCCAAACTAGGGCCACTCACTCCACCATTGTTACATAGAAGAGAAATTATCATCTTTAAGCTATAGCAGGGGTGGGCAAACACTCGCGCCGCCTATTTTCGTAAATAGTGTTTTATTGGAATACATCCACAATCATTCATCTACATATTGTCCATGACTGCCTTCACTCTGCAAGGATCAAGTGGAGCAGTTGAAGCAGAGAACATATGACCTGTGAAACCTGAACTATTTATTCTCCGGCCCCTTACAGAAAGTTTGCTGGTCCCTGCCCTACATCAGTATTGGATCTCTTTGTTACCGCAGCCTAGCCCTCCCTTGGCTAATGCAGTACACAAGCAACACTGCTCACAACAGGAGATACATCCAAGTGGTTTTGTTTTCTTTTAATTTTTAATTTTTTTTTTAAAGACAGTCTTGCTTTGTCACCCAGGCTCGAGTGCAATGGCGCAATCTCGACTCACTGCAACCTCCACCTCCTGGGTTCAAGTGATTCTCCAGCTTCAGCCTCCCGAATAGCTGGGACTACAGGCATGCACCACCGCATCCGGTTAATTTTTGTATTTTCACTAGAGACGGGATTTCACCATGCTGGCCAGACTGGTCTCTGGCTCCTGACCTCAGGTGATCCGCCTGCCTTGGCCTCCCAAAATGCTGGGATTACAGGTGTGAGCCACTGTGCCCGGCCTTAATTTTTTTTTTAGAGACAGAGTCTCACTCTGTCATCCAGCCTTCACCAGTGGTGCAATCATAACTTGTGGCGGTCTCCAATTCTGGACTCGAGCGATCCTCCTACCTCACCCTCTTGAAGAGCTGGGAGTACAGGTGCACGTCACTCTGCCCGGCTAATAATATTTTTATTTTTTGTAGAGACAGGGTGCATAGGGAAAAGCTCTCTGTGTGTTTTTCATCAACTGTCACACCACAACAATCATCAACACGGAAGACTTCTGTGACCAAATGTGTGGGAGTTCTCCCCACACACCAAGCAGCAGACACCAGCCAGTGTCCTCTAATTCAGTCCCAACACTATCTATCTGGAGACAGTGTCAGGCCCCACAGGTTGAGAGCTCAGACCCCCAAGACTGCCCCCTTGCCCCACCCCACACAGTAATTGCAAGTCCAGGCCTCTAGAGCTTTTGACTGACCAGCTTCAAGTTGGGCTTCCCACGGCCCCCTCTTTGGGTTCGATTAATTTGCTGGAGCGGCTGACAGAACTCAGGGAAACACTTACTACATTTACTGGTTTATTACAAAGGATATTGCAAAGGATACAGATGAAGAGGCATGTAAGGCAGGGTATGAGGGACGGGGTGCGAAGCTGTCACTCCAGGAACCTCCCTGTGTTCAGCTATCCGGATGGAAGCTCCCTGAACCCTGTCCTCTTGAGCTTTTATGGAAGCTTCTTGACAACAGCATTCTTTCCCCCAGGGCATAGGGTGGGACCCTCTCATGGGACAGTCTTAAAATCCACAGTCAGAAAGGCGAGGGAATGTTAGTGAAAAGAGGGCGGGAGAAGGTCAGATGCTGCCCCTGAGGCCTAATGCACCCAACATTCTAACAAAAGACTGAAACAAGGGCTATGGGAGTTATGAGCCAGGAAACCTCCTGGACAAAACCCAATCTATTTCATAACACCACACTGGGTGTCCCTGTGTTGCCTAGGCTGGTCTCAAACTGGCCTCCAGCAATAGTGTGGGGATTACAGGCATTAGCCACGGAACCCAACCTATCAAAGTGTTTGTTTTTTAATTGAGACAGAGTCTCGCTCTGTCACCCAGGCTGGAGTGCAGTGACTCGATCTCAGCTCACTGCAAGCTCCGCCTCCTGGGGTCATGCCATTCTTCTGCCTCAGCCTCCCAAGTAGCTGGGACTACAGGTGCCTACCACCACGCCCGGCAAATTTTTTGTATTTTTAGTAGAGACGGGGTTTCACCGTAGCCAGGATGGTCTCGATCTCCTGATCTCGTGATCCACCCGCCTCAGCTTCCCAAAATGTTGGGATTACAGGCTTGAGCCACCACGCCCAGCCTCTGTTTTGTTTTGTTTTTGAGACATAGTCTCGCTCTGTCAACCAGGCTGGAGTGCAGTGGCGCGATCTCGGTTCACAGCAACCTCCACCTCCCGGGTTCAAGTGATTCTCCTGCCTCAATCTCCTCAGTAGCTGGAATTACAGGCATCAACCACCACACCTGGCTAAATTTTGTATTTTTAATAGAGACAGGGCTTCACCATATTGGTCAGGCTGGTCTCGAACTCCTGATCTCCTGATCCATCTGCCTCTGCCTCCCAAAGTGCTGGGATTACAGGCGTGAGCCACCACACCCGGCCTCGCAAAGTGTTTTAAATTCAGTTAATAAACCTCTTATTCCCTGGAAACAGCTCCTGTCATGGCACGGCCCACTTCAGGAAAAGTTGTACCAGGCAGGCTATGAGAACATTTTCAATAGATATGAGTGGACCAGGGACAAATACATATTTTATTAGTACTCAATGGCTGTGTTTTCTTTGGCAGAAGCTAGACCAAGTTTCACATCACAGTTGAGAAGAGACGTGCATAGAAACTGAGTCATCTGGTTCCACACTCACTCCAGCGATGTTTGAGCCCTGGTACAGATCAGCATGCCAGGACCCCGGACCCACCCCTGATCATGGCTCTGGACATTGTTTTCCATGCTTTTCTCAGGCTGGTTTCTGCCTGCCCCAACCCTGGCCATGGCTGACAAGGGGCCTGGGGGCACTGGAGCCGAGAGACCTGCTGGTCCTTGGGGTTTCTTGCAAGGAGGGACTCTACATCCTCCCTTGGGGACTGACTGATCTGTCAGTACAGTGTAAACTTCTGACTCCACGGGTCTGTGAGTCAGTTGCCTCTAAAGGAAAATATCCCAGGAGTGATGAAAACTTGAAGGGTGAGGATTGGATATAAGCTCAGAGGTGAAGGAGGGACATTCCTCGGGTCGACTTTAGCGGACTGATCCATGGGGTCTGCCAAGAGACAGGCAGCTCGGGGGTTAAACCCAAGCACTTGGGAGTCAGATGTGTGAATCTGAATCTCAGCCTCTCAGCTTGCTGTGTAATCTCAGGCAAGTGACTTTTCTGCTCTGTAAATCAGGCTGATAGCGGGGGAACCTCTCTCACTGGGCTGCTAGAAAGATTGCATGAGATCTTGCTCAACAAATATTAGCTGTTGGCTCCAGAGTTTAATACCTCTGATCACTACAAGCTTTGAAGGCAAGATAAAATAACTTCAACATGTGAGGACCAGGAGGCCTTGGTGAAAAGCAAGCCTGCCGGGAGATAATGTCTGGCTGGGTCAGGATTTTTGGTGCTTATTGACTACTGGGCACTTCAGAGCAGAACTCATCAAAGCCGCTGTACTGGGACAAGGGCTAGGGTGGAGGGGAGGATTGGGAAGGGAGAGGGGAAACTGTCCTTCCTTCTACTAAAAGTTACTGGCAAGAGAATGGGAATTAACCAGGCCTGGAAAAGTAATTTAGGTATTAGAACTTTGAACTCTTTTTTAAAAAACAAAAACAGCTTTATTGGGATATAACTGACACATAAAAATTGTGTGTATTTAAGGTGTACAACTTGATGTTTTGACATATGTACACATTATGACGTGATCAGTACCATCAAGTTAATTCACATATCCATCACATATCGTCACTATTTTCTTCTTTGTGTATGTGAGAGATGAAAACACTTAAGACCTATCCTCAGCCGGGTGTGGTGGCTCACGCCTATAATCCCAGCACTTTGGGAGGGCGAGGCAGGCAAATCACGAGATCAAGAAATCGAAACCATCCTGGCCAACATGGTGAAACCCCGTCTTCTACTAAAAATACAAAAATTAGCTCGGCGTGGTGGCACGTGCCTGTAGTCCTAGCTACTTGGGAGGCTGAGCCAGGAGAATCGCTTGAACCGGGAGGCGGAGGTTGCAGTGAGCTGAGATCACGCCACAGCCCTCCAGCCTGATGACAGGGTGAGACTCCATCTCAAAAAAAAAAATTTATCCTCTTAGCAAATTTCCAGTATGTAATATAGAATTGTTAGCTATAGTCCCCACGCTGTACATTAGATCTCCACAACTTATTCATACTGCGTAACTGAAACTTTGTACCCTTTGACCAACATGTCCCCATTTTCCGTCCCCTCAGCTCCTGGCAACAGCAATTCTACTCTCTCCTTCTATGAGTTCAACTTTTTTAGATTTCACGTATAAGTGACATCATACGGTATTTGTTTTTCTGTGTCTGGCTTATTTCACTTAACATAATGTCTTCTAGGTTCATCCATGTTGCCACAGATGTCAGGATTTTTTAAGGCCGAATAATACTGCATTGTATGTATACGCCACATTTTTTAAATCCATTTATCCATTGAGGTACATTTGAATGGTCTACCCTCCTAACCAAGACCAACCCTTTAGCCCAACCAAGCTCTTGGAAAATGTCCAAAGTTGCTGTGAAGCCCCTGGCTGAATCCTTCTCATCCTGAGACTCCACTTCAGCATCACCTCCCCAGGGAGGCCTGGGCTGGGTTTGATCCCCAAGTCCACCCATACGGCACTTCGCATTGTTAAAAGAAAAACTTCAGCCAGAGTAAATTTAAAGGAGTGTAACTGAGCAACGCACAATCAGGCAGCCCCCAAATCACAGTAGATGCAGAGATACTCCAGCGCAGCCATGTGGTGGAAGGGAATTTATGGACAGAAAGAGGAAAGTGACGTACAGAAAACAGAAACAAAGTACAGAAACAGCCAGACTGGTTACACCTCGGTGTTTGCCTTATTTGAACACAGTTCAAACAGTTGGCTACATTTGATTGGCCAAAACTCAGTGACTGGCACAGGTGTAGGCTACGGTCAGTTTACACCTCCACTTGTAATAGTTCACAATGTACAGAGAAACCTTTACGCCGAACTTAAAATATGTGAAGAGGCAGCTTTAGGCTAAACTTGATTTAACAGCACATTCCCATCAAAAACTCATCACACACCTACTTTGCATTTATATATTGCAGTAAATATTTTTTAAGTGCCTACCATGTGAAGTTACTTGTTTATTGTCTATCTTCACACTGGACTCCCAAAGTCAGGGCAAGATCTTGCCACCACTGGCTCCTTGGTGCCCTGCACCGTGCCTCATCCATGGAGCTTCTCCATCCAGTGAACATTGTCATATTGTTCAGTGAATGTCAGGGACCTCAAAGAGTCATGATTCCACAGCATAATCACAGCTAACATGTATTTGGTGCTATGTACCAGGAATGGCATAAATGTTGTCTAGTGAATTCACTCAACAACTCTGTGAAATAGAGTTTCCCTTCTCACTTGTTTGTTTAGTTTAAAAAAAAAAAAAAAATTGTAGAGATGGGGTCTCACTATGTTGCCCAGACTGGTCTCAAACTCCTGGGCTCAAGTGATCTTCTTGCCTTGGCCTCCCAAAGTGTTGGGATGACAGATGTGAGCCATCATGCCCAGACCCCTTCCCACTTTTGCATCTCTAAGCTTCCACCTTGCTGGCCCACACACAGCTGTGGGTGAAATCCAATAGGTTCAGCAGCCATGAGCTAATAGCACTGCTCCTCCTGCATAGAGAGAGAGTTATTGTTTCGAACCTTTGACTTAGCTTAGAAAACAAAATCAGTAGACCCCACTCTTACATGTTTTTAAGGTATGGTCTCCTGAGTGGATCTTGAGACAGCTTTCATCTCTAGGGTCAATTAGGGTCTGGGCATTGCTCATGCGAAGATAGAAGACTCCGAAACACGCAAATTTAATGCCCCATTTTTAGCTTCCTTGGGAACAGGAGGAGGCTGGGGTGGGATGGAATGGAAAACACAGAGAAGCAAACAGCCCACCAGAAAGGGTGAGCCCTCCTGCCTTCACTGCCTCTGGCCACCAAAAGAGACCAGAGAAACAGGCTACGGGAAGGAAAGAATTGGGTGGGGGTAAAAGTGGGGATCTTAATAAACTTAACTCTCAGAAATAAATGTAGAGTTCAGATTCCACCTGGGCTTCCAATGTCCTTCTCAGAGGCAGTCAGCGAGTACCAACCAGGGAGTGGGTATGAGAGCTCATCTTGGTTCTAGAACCTTTGTAAACTCATGCTTGCCATTTTGATGATCACTTACCTGATTTTCCAGAGGAAAACCAACTCAGGGAAGCAGGGAGGAGAAGCCCATGAGCCTGTGTTGGAGGCAGAGGAGGGGAGGTCAGCGTTCTACCTCCAGCCATGTCCTAGCCAGAGAGGGGAGTGACAGCTTTCTCAAAGAGAGGAAACTGGGCAGATCCCTGGGGACTTGATCAAGGATGCAAGGCAGGGGAGCACAGGGGGGCTGTGGGCTGAGAAGAGCCTAGAGGGTGGCAGTGGCTGGGGCTAGGGGTGGGCTCCATAATGACACAGGGCTGGAGCAATGGACATGGCCTAGCTCAGGAGCCTGGTGGATGTGTGTGTGTATCTGTCCACCCCAGCTAGCAATTCACTAGCTGTGTGACCTTCCTCTATCTCCACTGATTGTTTCCAAGCCTCAGTTTCCTCACCTGTGAAATGGAGACAATCTAGCAGTTGTGACGAGAAATGTGAGAAAATGCATGTCTGCAGCTATTACAGGGTCTGACCTGGAATAAAAGCTCCATGAATGCTAGCTGTCCTGTGGCCTCCCCCACATGTGCCCCCTGCTGGAAGGCTTTCCTCACCATCTCCGTCATAAACAAAGCCAAGGTCAAGGCTGCAGCCCATGGTGAGAGCAGGGAGAGCTTGTGGGAAGTTCACTGCCCCGCCGCGCCCCTAAATGGTGAGCGTCTTTCTTTGGTGTGGGCTAACATCCGTGGACTCAGAGGCCCAGAAAGTGCGAGACACGCCAAGGCTCAGCCCCTAGGCGTCTTTCCTGGCACCCCTGAGCAGCCTGGGACACAGGTTGCCCTGATGAGATGAGCCACAGTCAGCACTCCAGGCCTTGGCATTGTGCGGGCAGCTGGTATGAGCCCTGCCTCACCCTGCACAGAATTTGCCAGATTCACAGCATTCCCACCAGCCCAGCCTGCTCCCAGACCCAGCCAAGTTTCACTCAGGTAGTGGACATTCCCATTTTGGGCACCGTGTCCTGCCCAGAGGCACCGGCTGCTGAGGGAAGCATGAGGTCCTTGGAAAGGAGCTGCCCCACCAGGCTGGTGTGCTGTGAGCCCTCAGCCTCTTCTGCACTCCCACCACCCCCAGCCCTGCATCCTGTCCCAAGCTGGCTGCTTGTCAGCTTCTCAGGTCTCATTGACTTATTGCTGTTTGTTTTGGAGACTTCTGGGAAGCAAGGCTCCACCTGAGGAATCTTTGGCTGAGGGGATTTGTGACACCTGAGACTTTGAACTTTCAAGAAAACATAAGGCTTCACTGGCTACTTCCCCGGGTGTGGGGACAAATGTCGCTGCAGTGCCATGGCCTTGCACCAGGCCCCTCCTCCTCTCCGAAGCAGCTAAGGCAGAGCTCATGGACAGGGACCTGCCTAAGCAGCCGCCATCTGGGGGTCAATGGCTGCCTGGTCTCTTGCTCTATCTGGAAAAAGAAACCATAAGCATTTCGTATTTCTCTTATAATTCATTTGGATTTGTTTTCATATAAAAGTAACGTCTAAGGGAGGATTAGTCAAGTAAATTGCGCACATGTTCTTGTGATGACCTATTAGCAGATGCCACAGATTTACCCCAGTTTGAGAAACAAAGATGAGAAGTATCTTTTGTAGGCCAGGTGCAGTGGCTCACACCTGTAATCCTAGCACTTTGGGAGGCCAAGACAGGTGGATTACCTGAGGTCAGGAGTTCAAGACCAGCCCGGCCAACATGGTGAAACTCCGTCTCTACTGAAAATAAATAAATAAATACCTGGGTGTGGTGGTGCTCACCTGTAGTCCCAGCTACTCGGGAGCCTGAGGCACCGAAATTGCTTGAACCCAGGAGGCAGAGGTTACAGTGAGCTGCGATTGTACCACTGCACCCCAGCGAGACTCTGACTCAAAAAAAAAAAAAAAAGAGTATCTTTTGTAAAACCTCTGTTCAATAATTGACTTTTAAATGCACAAAAAATTGGAAATACACCAATTTTTACTTTTTTTTTTTTTTTTAGAGAGACAAGGTCTTGTTCTGTTGCTCAGGCTGGAGTACATGGCAAGATCATAGCTCACTTTGGTCTCAAACTTCTGGCCTCAAGCAATCTTTCCACCTCAGCCTTCCAACTCCCTGAGATTATGGGCATGAGCCACCCAGCCTAGATCCCAATTTTTAAAATTCTAAACTGAACCTTTAAAATCCCTATTAAGGCTGGGCGTGGTGGCTGACTCACATCTGTAATCCCAGCACTTTGGAAGGCTGAGACAGGCAGATAATGAGTTTGAGACCAGCATGGGCAACATGGTAAAACCACATCTCTACAAAAAACAAAAACAAAACAAAACAAAAACACAACAATTAGCCCAGTGTAGTGGCATGCGCCCGTAGTCCCAGCTACTTGAGAGGCTGAGGTGGGAGGTTTGATTAAACCTGGGACGTCAAGGCTGCAGTGAGCCAAGATCATGCCACTGCACTCCAGCCTGGGCAAGAAGGCAAGACCCTGTCTCAAAGAAAAAAGAAAAAAGAAAATCCCTATTAAATTTGGTAGAATTGTGATATAAGCAGGTTTATTATAGTGAGTTTGGAAAGAATAAAGAAAAAGAACAAAGTTACTCCCTCACACAGAGATAACCCTTTTGGCGTACATTTTGGTATGTTTAAGATATCATACAATATATACCACTTGGTGTCATAGTTAGCACTCTTATCTAAGTATTTCTTCCCAATCAATCAATTAATGTTCAGTAAGATTTTTTATTTTTATTTTTTTTTGAGATAGAGTATCGTTCTGTCTCCCAGGCTGGAGTGCAGTCTAGCTCACTGCAACCTCCACATCCCAGGCTCAAGCGATTCTCATGCCTCAGTCTACTGAGTAGCTGGGACTACCGGCATGTGCCACCATGCCCAGTTAATTTTTGTATATTTAGTAGAGATGGGGGGTTCACCATATTGCCCAGGCTGCTCTTAAACTTGTGTCCTCAAATGATTCATCTGCCTCAGCCTCCCAAAGTGCTGGGATTATAGGCATGAGCCACCATGCCTGGCTGGTAAGATTATTTTTAATTTTTAGTGGCAGCATAGTCCATTGTGTGGTTGAACAAAAGTTTTGTTTGTTTTTTGAGCCAGAATCTCACTCTGTCGCCCAGGCTAGAGTACACTGGCATGCTCTTGGTGCACTGCAGCCTCTGCGATTCTCCTGCCTCAGCCTCCTGAGTAGCTGGGATTACAGGTGCCCACCAACAGGCCCAGCTAATTTTTGTATTTTCAGTGGAGACGGGGTTTCACCGTGTTGGCCAGGCTGGTCTTGAACTCCTGACTTCAAGCGATCTGTCCACCTCAGCCTCTCAAAGTGCTGGAATCAAGGTGTGAGCCACTGTGCCCAGCCTAAAAGTTTTTTAACCGTTCATTTTTTGACATTTAAGTTGTTTCTATTTTTTGCTCTTATGAAAAACATTCAATAGCCACTTTTGCACAAACATCTTTGCACATTTATCTGGCAACATACTTAGGATAAACTTCATAAAAGTGGCTGCTGTGCAGTAGGACTTCGGACCGCTTATTTGAAAGCTGCTGTTCTTACTGTTCAGCATCAGAGAGAATCTGATGAACTCTCTGGACTCTCAGACAAATGCCCCAAATGCTGTTAATACTTTCAGAGGATGTATGGACAACCCCAAAACACACTCAAGGATCTTGGGTTAAATTAATATTCCTGTGTTAAAACAATGGCCCCGACAGGGATTCCTCCAGGTGGGAGGTGCCCAGGGATGGGGTCACGTTCAGAGGGCAGAAATCGTTGTGTCTGTGTGACCTTGGATGGGTCACTTCCCTCTCTGAGTCATTATTTTCTCCATGAGAACAATATCTACCCAGTCTAGTTATAGCGTTGTTTGGGAATCGTCTGGTATTCCGTCTTGTGAAAGTGCTTTGAAAACTGCAGCTAAGTAACACAAAGGTAAGAAATGACTCATGCCAGGAAAGGGAATAGCACGAGGCCCAGCTCTGATATGCAAAGGCCTCTGAGATTCTTAGATAATATTATTGGCTCTCACATCACCAGCTGCTCCCAGTGAACTTGGCCTTCGCCCCCAGGAATGGCTGATAAAGGCCTTCACTGCTTTCCACTTCTGAACTGATGGGACTGTTTTAGCTGACCCAGCTAACACCACGATTAAGTGGCTGGATACTGGAAAAGAAGTGTTGGGGCTCATGGTTCACAGATACGTTTCTGGGTTGTTATAAAAATTAATAATTAGGCTGGGCGCGGTGGCTCAATCCTGTAATCCCAGCACTTTGGGGGGCCGAGGCAGGCGGACGACTTGAGGTCAGGAGTTCAAGACTAGCCTGGCCAACATGGTGAAACCCTGCCTCTACTAATAATACAAAAATTAGCCAGGTGTGGTGGCTCATGCCTGTAATCTCAGCTACTCAGGAGGCTGACACTGGAGAATTGCTTGAACCTGGGAGGTGGAGGTTGCAGTGAGCTAAGATTGTGCCACTGCACTCCAGCCTGGGTGACAGAGCGAAATTATGTCACAAAAAATATATAATAATAATTCATCCTCTCCTGTATGCTGGAGGGGAACTGCCAGCAGCCTCCGGGTTATGGAGAGGAGCAGGCCTGGCCGCCAGGCGCCCGGTGAGTCCTGGCTCTGTGTGAGCCCAAGTCAGCCCTCCTCTCTGCTCCCCTCCACTGGGTCCCCATTGTAAAATAAGGGACTGAACTTGATGAAGGTGAATTTGCAACTGAAAAAATAATGTAATAATAAAGCCAGATCCCTTCTAAGAGACTTTAAAGGTCTTCCAACTTGTCTTCTTCCTGCTCCCGGTAGATTATGCCACTTGTCCTCAAGCCCCAGTGTGAACTTCAGGCCCTGGACACCTCAGCTTGCACACACGTGTGTGTTTGTGTGGGGGTGGGTGGGTGTGCATGTGTGTGCTTGGCGGAAGCTGGGGGAAAGGGGCAAAAGAGAACCCTCACTGGGAACCTTTTTCTAAATACAAATGGCTGTTCCCTTCTCCCTGGGAAATATCTGAATGGGGTGAGGGATATACTGCTTTCGTCTTCCGACCATCCAGATCCCCATCTCCAGACTCTCCAGGGCAGAGGGCAGGGCAGGGCCGTAGGGAGATTGGCAGGACTATTTTGAACGCCTGGTTCTCAAAAGCACCTCCCTGCAGTGCTCCTGTTCAGAGGTCAGGAGGTGTGCAGCGTCCTTTCATCCTCTCCTTGGAGAACAAGCCTGATGAGGCATGGAATATCTTTCTGACGCCCGGGTTCCTGGCTCCGTGGCAGGCATGCAACAGAAGCTCTCAGACAAATAAACGGGACCTTCCCCCACACTTTGCCTAAACCTTCTTATGCCCTTTCTCTGCTCCCTCTTGACCAATGTGGGTATCTCCTCTCTTCCCAACTTCTGCTCAAATTGTAGCTTCTGGGGACACCTCCAACTGAACCCCCAGGCCTCCCCAGGTCTGTGACCCCAGCCCTGTGTCCCTGCGTCTTTACTGATCCCAGCCAGAAGCTGCCGGTTATGCATTTTCATCCAACAGCAGTGAGGACTATTTATTAGTTTATTTATTTTTGAGACAGAGTCTTGCTCTGTCACTCAGGCTGGAGTGCAATCGCGCGATCTCAGTTCACTGCAACCTCTGCCTCCCAGGCTCAAGCAATTCTTGTGCCTTAGTCTCCTGAGTAGCTGGGATTACAGGCATGCACCACCAAGCACAGTTAATTTTTGTGGTTTTAGTAGAGACAGGGTTTCACCATGTTGGCCAGGCTGGTCTTAAACTCTGGGTCTCAAGTGATTCATCCATCTTGGCCTCCCAAAGTGCTGGGATTACAAGCGTGAGCCACCACGCCCAGCCAGTAAGGACTATTTATTAAGCAGCGTTACAGATCACCTTTGTTATGTCTGCTAAAAACAACCAAAAAAAATGCACACACTCTACCCAGATGATCAAAGGTGTTGTTTCTGATACTTGTAACAAAAAATCGAATATTGCCACAATCTCTACATGATTAGTGAGAGAAGCATTTGATAGGCTAATCAATTGATTGGTCTGGGGTAAATATTCAGTGAATCCAAAGTTCAACCCTAATGAGCCACTCCACTTCTCCTGGGCCCTCTTGGTAATGTGGCACCAGGAACCCTAGAAGTCCTCATGGCATTTCTCAAGGGAGTGGTGGGATGGGTCCCCAGCTGGTCCTTGCACAGCTCTCTGCTCTAGGTGACTATCTGGTCCATGAGCTGGGCTGGCCCAGTCTGTCCCTGGCAATCCTGGGGACATCTGCTGTTGACATCCTTGGTGAGTGTAACCTCCAGCTTACACAACCCATTGGACACTTCCTCTGTTCTCAAAAACTCTGCTGACCCTCAAAGTACGGTTGTGACTTCCATTAAGCCCAAGACCCATGTAGACCCTATGCCCCCAGCCAGATCCTCATTGGAAACCCCCATAGGAACACGCAAGAAAGTGGGTCTCTTCCAGTTCCTCCCACATTACGTGGCATCGAGGGCTTTGGGAATGTCAAACCAAGTACTCCCCTGTCCCTAGCAGAGCACCCTCCTTTTTCCCAACCCACTCCCCACTAACAAAGTTCTAAATGGGGGTCAGGGCACAAAATACTCTGTCTTTGCCTTTTCTCTCAATCTATTCAACTGCTCACCCTACCCATCCCCCACCAATCCTGTCCTCTACCCTGGGACTTTAGCCTGCAGTAGGAAGATCAGCCCACATGAGTGTGACCACCCAGGTCCCCAGCCTCAACCCGTCTTCTTCCCGCAATTTCCTGGGCCTGGAGGGGAGCTCTAATCCCTTTCAATTTTAGCCTTGATATCCCTAACATCTTTGCCACTAGACAGTGGGCCACAGACAAGCTGCGTTAGTATCCCGAGAGCTTATTAGAAATGGAGGCTCTCAAGCCCCACCACGGACCTGCGGAACAAGGGCTTGTATGTTAACAAGGTGCCCAGGTGATTCAGAGAAGCGGTGCTGGCTTGCAGCACATCCTGGCGGTGTCTTCTCCTTCCCTTATGTCAGACTCCGGGATCTGGTCTGCTAGGCCTGGTTCTTGATATGTTGGTGGAACTCAGCAAATTTAGGAAACCCTTCTCTCTCTTGTCAAAGCTCGACTTCTAGATGCTGCAAACTCAATTATCTTGCCTCCATGCCTTGGATGTCACCAGCTGCATAGGACTTTTTCTTTCTCTTGACATTCTTTCTGTAACAATCCCAATCCTCCTCAGGGCATTCTTCTTGAAAATGGCACTGGGGAGAGAGGCAAATATACAGAATGGAGAAAGAGAGAAACTCATGAACATACTTCAAAACTACTCTCCCAGCTACAATTGCTTTTGCTGACTTGAGCTTGGGGTGATGCCAGCAAGCTACATGGAGGGTAGAGGTAAGAAGCGGTGGCACACACTTCATAGATGTCACACAGGAGGACACTCCTTCTACCACACTGTCCCTTGTCTAAGGATGCAAAGGAGAAAAGCCTTACCTAAGATCCAGAGTGGTTCAATATTACCTGGGCAAGTGAACTGCCTTTATTTTACTAAGGGCCTCTAGGGGATAACTATCCATTTGCCCTTTTTTGTTTTGGTCACTAGGAAGCTTAGAGCCAGATTTGTGGTCCAACAACGGTAAGTGTATGATCATGCTAATTCTCATGCTGGACTGATCCCTGGTTTCACCCTAGCTTGTCTTCTTCCTCCTTACTTTTAATATATGCATTTCATTATAACCATGTATTTGTATAAGCCACTTTAAATCTCTCCTGAAGCCAAGTGGAATAACTTTATAAGTAGGTACCGTTCTAGGTCCTTGACTATGGCTTATTCCCTCTTGATCTTTGCCAGTGTTATTATCCCCATTGCACAAATGAGGACACTGAAGCTCAGAGAGGTGAAACAAGCAAGCCAGGCTCAGGACAACTGTGAGTGTCTAAGCCAGGGCATCTCAGCTTTCTGTGTTCAGAGTTTGGGCCCCAGCAGGGACCACCTGGATCCTGTCTTGGCAGCAGGCAGCCAACACAGCACTGAAAGGGAGTTGAGGGGAGGTGTGGGTGAGATTTCTGGCAAGCCCTGAGACTGTCAGTGAACCGCTGTGGGGTTCCCCCAGCATGTGCTTCGGGGCCACACCTTAATGGGGGTCTTCTTTATGTTATGACCACTCCCCCAGTTAATCAATCACAAGGTTTTTGTTTGTTTGTTTGTTTGTTTGTTTTTTACACAGAGTCTTACTCTGTTGGTCAAGCTGGAGTGCAGTGGCACAATCTCGGCTCACTGCAACCTCCATCTCCCAGGTTCAAGTGACTCTCCTGCCTCAGCCTCCCGAGTAGCTGGGATTACAGGCCCACACCACCATGCCTGGCTAATTTTTGTATTTTTAGTAGACATGGGGTTTCACTATGTTGGCCAGGCTGGTCTTGAACTCCTGACCTCAAGTGGTCCACCTGCCTCAGCCTCCCAAAGTGCTGGGATTACAGGCATGAGCCACCGAGCCTGGCCTTAAGCAGGAGGTTCTTAAGGATAGCACTGGGGCCAGTGATTCTGTGACTGGAGCTGGTGAACTGCTTTGTGGGAATAGGTAAGGGCTTCAAAGGTGTGTGCCCACCTCGGCTGCAAGGCCTTGAGTTCTCCAGGCAGGAGCTGACTCTCCACTTTGCTGGCTGATCTAGGCAGACTAGTTCCCTGAAGACTCAAGGTAAGTTGCCTTCTGTAATGAACTCGGGATGAAGGTAAATGATGACACAAGGCAGCTGTCTGAAAAAGAAAGATTTATTGATCTCAACCAATAAGAAAGGATTCTTTTTTTTTTTTTTTTTGAGACGAGTCTTGCTCTGGCTCCCAGACTGGAGTGCAGTGGCACGATCTCAGCTCACTGCAAGCTCCACCTCCTGGGTTCGCGTCATTCTCCTGCCTCAGCCTCCCGAGTGCCTGGGACTACAGGCGTCTGCCACCACGCCTGGCTAATTTTTTTTGTATTTTCAGTAGAGACAGGGTTTCACCGTGTTAGCCAGGATGGTCTCGATCTCCTGACCTTGTGATCAACCCTCCTCAGCCTCCCAAAGTGCTAGGATTACAGGCATGAGACACTGCGCCAGGCCAAGAAAGGATTATTTTTAATTGGAAAAAAAAAATTAAAGAATAGTACATGTATTCAGATCCCATTTTTCCCAGTTGTTGTTGTTTTTGAGATGAGGTCTCACTCTGTCGCCAGGCTGGAATACAGTGGCGCAATCATAGCTCACTGCAGCCTCCACCTCCCAGGCTCAGGCAATCCTTCCACTTCAGCCTCCTGAGTAGCTGGGACCACAGGCATGCACCACCACGCCCGGCTGATTTTTTGCATTTTTGTGTTTCACTATGTTGCCTAGGCTGGTCTCGAACTTCTGAGCTCAAGTGATCTGCCCACCTCAGCCTCCCAAAGTGCTGGGATTACAGGCGTGAGCCATTACAACCAGCCTAAGTATGTTTTAAATACACATACTCAGATGCATTCACTCAGACACACACACAGACCCCCATACACAGAGACACACCATCCCCACCCCACAACACACAGACACACACACACACACACACACACACACACGGTCTGGAAAGGACCACCAAACACCAAATTGTTAATAGCTACTTCTGAAAGCAGAGATAGAAACTAGGGTGTTGGGTGAGGAATGTTTACCTTTTAATTTTCACTATATATACTTTCCGTACTGTTAGAATTTTTTACAACGATGTTGTCACTTCATAATTGAACTGTTTTGTTTTTTTAATAGAGTGAATCATCTGTGAACACCTCCTGTGAACGTGTGACTAGGATTATGGAACACTCTGTTGCATCAAGATGGCCAGAGATTGTCTCAGAGTCCAGGCAGTGGGAGGAGGGGGAATTTGTTTCCTGGCTGGGTGGTCGTAGGGCATCAAGGGATGAGCAGCCTTGGTTGTCTGGGATTTCAGCAGCTCGAGGGGAGCTGTAGGGCCCCGGAGCTGTCGCTGTGGCTGTGGTGTCAGAAATGTAAGCAAGGTGCCTCCATGGAGGTTAGCGAGGGCGCCCCTCTGAATGCGGGCTGGAATGCAACCTTTCGCATGGAGGAGACTCCTCAGCAGCTGACCTCTGTCCTCCCCGTGTAGAGGGAGGGAGGCTGAGGCTGGGGCTGAGCAAGGGGTAAAGTAAGCCATGTGTTTCATCAGCTAGCCAGCAGCAAGCACAGCCCTCTGGGAGGGCTGGTTCCATCCTCCTCCCTGGTGTGAAATGCATCAGTCTAACAGGGATCCCTATTTTCCCAGCCACCAAGTCACAATGAGCAATAAGCGCTTCTTCTTGGTGCATATAAATTTGCTTCATTCTTTTTTAAACAGCTGCCTTGTATAGCCTTTTGCATTCAGCCCAAGTCCAGCCTAGGAGGACAGTCACTGAGGGAACTAGCTTGCCTAACTGAAAGGGCTTTGCCCTGGAAGGAGGAGGGTCTTCTGGAAACATAAAACATTTCAGGGGAGGGCAGTCCTGAATGAGGTGTCTCTTGGGGGTGGGGGACACTGGACGGCCTGAGGGTACTGGGCATCTGTCCTGGGCTTTTGAGGAAATGCAGAGCCATGCTACAGATGATGCTGAGCAAAGGCGGGAGAGAGACGTGGGGTCCTACCGGGGTCACGTGAAAACCCCTTCTCTGGCCTCCTCCACGCTAACCCATCTCTCCTGGTACGCAAGTCTGGAAAGGCCACTGGCCCTAACCATGCTGGCTCTGTGTCCACCTTCCTCTTCAATTCAAATGTCTTGGGTAAAGCCATGGGTTATGACGCTTAACCCGTCACTGTGGGAAACCGGATGACTTGGGGAACAAAGCCAACCTTTTGCTGTCTTGAGGAGGCAGGCAGTGGAGGGTTATTGCCAAAAGCCTGAGCTCTGGAGCTGTAATCTCTGAGTCTCAGTTTCCCCGTGTAAAATGTGACTCGAAGGATACCTACTTCACAGGAGTATCGTGAGGACTGAAGGAAATAATGGGGAGAAGGCATTTATCCAATGCCCGGCATAGATTCTCGCAGTAACTCCCAATTGCTCAGGCTAGTCGGGGAGGGTGGGACTGCGGCTCTAGCAGAGCCATGGCGCCACCTTGCGGTTTTGTCTGCCAGGACAGCTGGTTAATCAGATTAAAATCCAGTGACCCTTTTTCAAGCGCCTGTGAGTAGGCTGTGCTGGTTGAACTCATCATTATTTAAACATGTAAACTGTGTAATGGTAAGTACAGTGCTAGTGTCTAGCAGAACATCTTAGAAAGATCTTCAGTGTGATGCTGGAGAAACACCATTTGGGAGGAACCCGCTCTCCACGCCCTCATCAAAGTGACCCCCTTCTAATCTACCATGACTGCCCAAATACTCCAGACGTTCCCCGCTTCAGCGACGAACTGGAAACAAGATTTTGTTAGCTTAAGAGCAAAAAGAAGGGATTCATGATCAGATTTAAAATGTCTCCTCAGTTTTCTAGCCCCTGCCCCCTTTCAAGTCCTGCCATATTGCTTCTCCCAGTTTTGCTCAAACCCCCGCTCCCCTCCCCAGCCCCCTAGCCCACCACTGGTCTGCTGTCTTCCCTTCCCTCTCCCCTGGCCCCCTCAGGTCTCCCATTCCCTTTGCTTTTCCCCTCCACCCCCACCTCCACTGTAACCTGCTGTGGTTAGTCTCCTCCTCTTCCTGCTGCACCCCTCATCACCACCTCTTCTGAAATTGCGAGGCCCCCACTCCTGCCCCTCTTTCCCACTTTGCTCTGCTCCTTAACGCTTGTTGCTGACATGCCCTGCGGCTGATTAGTTGCTGACTGTCATGCCCCATTTGAAGGGGGCAGTAAGGGCAGGGATTCCAGTGTTTCTTCATGGCTGCATCTTCAGCACCTGAAACACTGGCTGGCTCATAGTGGGTGCTCAATAACTGCTTGTTGGTTGAATTAAGCCATGAATGAAAATAAAGGTGAAATCTGGGATGGGGAAAATTAGAGAAGCTGTCCAGCATGCCTCAGCTTTCAAAATGAGAAGAAAACGTATTATTTTCTAAGGGAGAAAGGAGTTTCCTAGAGAAAGTGGTGGTTTCACAGCCGAGTAACCTGCACAGCCACACATGACTCCACGTGTAGAAAAACCTGGTATTCGGAAGGGCCTGGCACCTGGAGTCTAGCGCTCTGAGGTTGAGGTCTTGAAATTCATAATACTTGTATCTTATTTATTTATTTATTTATTTATTTATTTATTTATTTATTTTTGAGACAGAGTCTCACTCTGTCGCCCAGTCTGGTGTGCAGTGGTGCGATCTTGGCTCACTGCAACCTCCACCTCCCAGGTTCAAGAGATTCTCCTTCCTCAGCCTCCTCAGTAGCTGGGATTACAGACGCCTACCACCACACCCAGCTAATTTGTTTTGTATTTTTAGTAGAGACAGGGTTTCACCATGTTGGCCAGGCTGGTCTCAAACTCCTGACCTCAGGTGATCCACCCCCCTCGGCCTCCCAAAGTGCTGGGATTACAGGCATGAGCCACCACGCCTGACTAATACTTTTGTCTTTGAATTTGCCTTTTGTAAGTGGAGTCCATTGGGACAGTGGGAGCCTGCGTGGGGGCTCAGGGCCTCGCCTCATGCATGGTCCTACTTGCCATCAGCCCCCATAGACTCCCAGGATGGTTCTCAGACCCCTCCCTACCCTGTAGTGCACTGGGTCCCACCCAACCTCCCCTTCCCATGACCAGAAGGGGCCTGGGCACAGGCAAGGGAAGGGTCAGCGTTAAGTATCTAGGCTCCCGTGCATCCTCAGGCAGGGCATGGCGGTGGCTGCTGTCCTGAACCCATTTCCCCTCTCCCCCATGGCAGCCCCATGGCTTGTCTGGTGGGCAGCCAGCTGGAGGCCATGTCTTGGCAAGGGCCATCCAAGTACCCTGATCCAAGTATAAAGTCCCAGCCTGGAGGTTTAAAGATCCTTGGATGTGGCCAATCTGCCATGGGCTGGGGCCGTTGGCCTGTGTGAAAGGAAGAAGCCTGGCTCTGCTCCTCCAGGCCTGGCATTGCGTAGGTCTGGTGACTGGAGGAAGGGAGAACCGAGCAGGTGTCAGAGTCAGGGGTTCCCAGACGCCTGAGGGTCTGGTGTGTCTGTCTCCTCTGGTCAACTTAAGGCACCCTCAGAGAAGAGTCACAAAATATGAATTGTGAAATTCATTCCCTATCTCAGCTGAATGCTCTGCCATTTGCATTTAAAATTTGCATTGCACAATATAAATGGTAAAATTCATGCTAATCATTTCCATTTTTAATGTGTCTTTACTTAGAATATTAAATAGCAAATAACATCACAATAAGCAGAGAAAGAGAGAGAGAGAAACCTTGGAAGAAAGGGAAAAGCTTTATAGGTACCTTTAGGGTACTTGTTTCCTGCTTTTCGAACAAGAGTTCCACGTTATCATTTTGCATTGGGTCTTGCAAATTTTATAGCTGGCCAGGAGTTATACTCAACATTCATGTCAAGGTGATTCTGTTAGGATTAAAGGCCTGGTAATCAGTTTCTGATTGTGTTTGGATAGTATCATTTGTACTTGATGGAACTATGCTACCAGCTGTATAATAATCCTACATATATGAAGGAGCTATTTCATCTCATTTATTATTAACCCTTTATTACTTGGTCTTATTTCATTAAGCTAAAAGGACTAGCATTGCCAGGAAAATCTCACAAAGGAAAAGGCACAGCAGAGACTGCTAATTTATACTAAAAGTCAGACATATATATATTTAAATATCCATCAAAATCCAAAATAACTTTCCTTCAAGGCTGAGATATATCCCAACAGGTGTGAGCTTAGATCAGGTTTCTCAAAAGTGGCACTATTGACATTGGGAGAGATACAATTTCTAATGTCATAATCCAAACTGTTGTAATCCTGAAGTCCCAAAAGGTCAAAAGCCATAAAGTCTAAAACCTGGAAATCATAATCCTGAAAGAGCAAAATTCCAAAAATGCAATTCTGGAAAATATAATTTAAAAATTCTTTAAAAGATATTTATTTACACTTTTTTTTTTACATTTACATGAGTTTACATTTTTAAAAGGGAATTTATTTGAGAAACATAAAAACACAGAACACTTCATAAGTCACTTTATGCAATAAAATAGGCAATAATAACATACATTTTTGTGCAAGCATAAACATTCATATATACTAATGAAAGTTGCATAATTATATCAGTAATGAACAGACAAGCCACATTCATAAATAGGTCATAAAGGGGCTGGGCGCAATGGCTCAAACCTGTAATCCCAGCCAAGGTGGGAGGATTGCTTGAGCCCATGAGTTCAAGACCAGCCTGGGCAACACGGCGAGACTCCATCACAGGAGGCTGAAGTGGGAGGATTATTTGAGCCTACAAGGCCAAGGTTACATTGAATTCTGATCACACCACTGCACTCCAGCCTGGGCAACAAAGTGAGACTCTATCTCAAAAAAAAAAAAAAAAAAAAGGGAAAGAAAAAAGAAATAGGTCAAAAAGGGAAATGTGTAAATGCATATCCCTATGGTTGGTAAATGTGTGCACCCAGTTTTATGCCTTCGGTCATCTGAAATCCCATAACAACCTAAGAGTCTTTTGATGAGATCTATCAAAAACAGGATGGGTCGCTACTGCATGTGCAGCCACCTAAAGAGCCAAGATGTTCAAAAAGTTTACCTTTCACAAATGCAGATGTACAAAAAGGACATCTCTTCGCTTACTGAGGACGCGTCAGTGTTTTTATGTACAGGAACAATGCTTACACACAGTCAATACTGTGACAGTGTACTTTCATGGCGTCAAATTTGCAAAAAAACCAGAACTTTCTAAAAGTCTCTACACAAATTATGCCTCCAGTATCAGAAATGTTTTGAAGATGAATTATATAGCATAGCAAATTGTAAAAAAGAATGCTGACAATTTTAAATAGTGAAAAAAAAACAACAGAAAACAGAAAAAAACAAGAAAATTTGACATACGAAAAAGTGTATTACAGGAATGGATTATGGGCAATTGCACTGAGATAGTCTGTAAGAGCTGGCCAACCTCCACAATCATTCACTGTATTTTAAAGTCTTGCATTACAAGGAATAGCTGCTTTTTCTCTTTTAGGGCATGGCTCTACTTGGAGAGTATGTTCACATTCATTTTCTACGTGGTGCTGTTCTTCCTGGCATTCTTCTATGATTCCATGTACACTGACATGAGCGTTCCCTACTAAATTTCCTTATTTTCTGTGTCGTTTTCGGTACTCAGAAATCTGTTCTGCATGCACTCGTTAGACCACAAATTTGACAGAAACAATACTGGTGATCAAACAGCAACACCATTGTGTATTTTCTTATCCTACCACATATATGTTTATTTTCAAACCAGTCAGTAACTTTGCTGGCGTCTTCAGGCAAATGTGGCTTTAACTCACTAAAAGTTTCTAGAAAGTCATCAGCTGGAAGGAATGCCAAGGCAGGCGAATGACACATTTTTTCCCCATCTCTTAATACATACTGCACACAAGGAAACCCCCTTCCGCCCACACTCCCACCCCCAGCTTTAAGAGACAGGGTCTCTCTTTCTGTCTCCCAGGCTGGAGTACAGTAACTTGATCACAGCTCACTGCAGCCTCCACCTCCCAGGCTCAGACAATCCTCTTGCCTCAGCCTCCCAAGTAACTGGGACCACAGTCACACACCACACCTGGCTAACTTTTTAAAAAATTATTTCTAGAGACACTGTCTCACTACATTGCCCAGGCTATTATGGAATTTCTAAATTCAAGTGTTCCTCCCTCCTTGGCCACCACACCCAGCTGGAAAGTACATTTTTAAACTGAAGTTTTTTGTTTTGTTTTCAAGGTTACACAATAATTTATTGAGAGCCTCCCTCCTCTCCCTGCCCTTGCAGTCGCTAGGTCACTTTTTCCGCTTGTAGATTTTGTGTGCCAGCTCCAGAAAGATGGCGCACTGTTCAATGAGACCCACAATGTGGCTGTAACTGTCATCCTCATACTGCAAGAACACAGCCAGCAGATCCAGCTCCTCATATAGTGCCTTCACCTGGGCCACCTTCTCGGCCTCCTTCTGCCCATAATTCTCCTTCAGGATCTGGTACTGTTTCGGAGTGGCCCATGGCAGACACTGAACCACCAGCCAGCTGCATTTGTTGTCCTAGATGTCAGCGCCAACTTTGTCAGTCACAGTGGAGTCCCCAAAGAGGTCAAAGTGATCATCCTGAATCTTTTTTTTTTTTTTTTTTTTTTTGAGACGGAGTCTCGCTCTGTCGCCCAGGCTGGAGTGCAGTGGCTGGATCTCAGCTCACTGCAAGCTCCGCCTCCCGGGTTCACGCCATTCTCCTGCCTCAGCCTCCGAGTAGCTGGGACTACAGGCGCCTGCCACCTCGCCCAGCTAGTTTTTTGTATTTTTTTTAGTAGAGACGGGGTTTCACCGTGTTAGCCAGGATGGTCTCGATCTCCTGACCTCGTGATCCGCCCGTCTTGGCCTCCCAAAGTGCTGGGATTACAGGCTTGAGCCACCGCGCCCGGCCGATCATCCTGAATCTTAAAGAACTCTCCCATCTCCAGCAGGATCTTCTTGGCATTGGTGTGTGCCTTCTCGCCATCAATGCCTGCCACATGCATGGCTGCAGCTACAGGAAGGTAGAAAGAGTAGAAAGCTGTCTTGTACTTGATATTTGTACTTCTTTTCCATGAATCTGCCAAGATCCACATTGCCCTAGGGGGCTATGATGAGGTCCAGGGTCTGCCCAATCTCAGTCTGATAGGAACTCTGCAGGAAGAGCTTGATCAGTCTGATAGGAACTCTGCAGGAAGAGCTCGATCAGTCTGATAGGAACTCTGCAGGAAGAGCTCGATCAGTCTGATAGGAACTCTGCAGGAAGAGCTCCATCGGGTTCAGGTAATAGGGCTGCTCCTAGCAATAGAGCTTCAGCAGGCGGTAGATACATGCTTCCAGAAGCACAGCATCATTGACAGCATCCAAGCCCACGCCCGGCTTCTGATACCAGCAGATCTGTCCCCAGTGGGTGAGGAATGAATCCGTGATGTCATCTGCCACCAGTAAGAAAGCTTGCAGCAGTTCCACACACCAGCCCACAGTCAGGGCCCGCTGGAGACTATCAGCATCCTACTTCCTTGGCTCCACCAGCTCCCGGAATGAAAAACCATAGTGATAACTTGCCTCCAATGGCATTGTACTCCAGGACCTCCTTGAGCCGGGCGATAGCATCTCCCGTCTCTGGGTGCCCCATCTCATCCTCAGTCAGCACTCTAACAATCTGGGAGAAGTGCTGAATGAAATCCTGATTTTCTTGGGCATAAGCATCTGATTTTTGGTCTCCATTCATTCTGAAGGAGGAGCAAAGGGCTCTATTCCTTGATGTGGGTTCCTGCTTCTAAACTGAAGTTTTTGTCATTGCTGTATCTCATGGCCTATCTACTCATCTAATTTTCTATCAAACGCATTGCGCTGAATGGAAAAAAACAAATTTTATTGGTAACACTTTGAAATTCACTTTTAGAAGCTTTGATCACATCTAATTCCAAATCTGTTGTTATGGTTTCGGGATTCAATTGAAAGCTGTTTTCTTCTGCAAAGTGCAGCAAATCTTTAGATAATTGTTTAAATGACTAGATGAGTTCTAGAATCTTCAGAACCAACAGGGGCATGAATCATGTATAGCTGATAAAAACCAGTGCAGACAGTTTGAAAGTGCCATCCACTAGCCAAAGTGAAGCATGTGATAGTTTTTCTGTTAGATTTAGTGGTAAATATAAGCCGTCGGTCTTCTTCAACACTCAAATCTCTAAACAAGAACAGTTTGGTTAATGAGTTTTATGACGCTGGAGGAACCTCAATGTCAGCAAGTGTCTTTGGTTCACAAGGCTGCTCAGCTTGTCGAATTTTATTCTCAGACAAAGGGCGTTTTTTGAAGGCAAGCGTGGCACTATTCATGAAGGAGCAGAAGTTGTATGTAACTGAGTAATTTGGCAGGAGAGATTTCTTGTAATTTTCACCTGAAAAGTCACTTTTATGATCTTCAAAACACTGAATATTGAGGAAAGATATACCCCACCTAGTCTACTGAGACTCACATATTAACCTCCTCTGGAAACACCCTCACAGACACACCTAAAATAATGCTTTACCAGATTTCTAGGGATTCCTTAATCCAGTCAAGTTGACATATAAATCAACAAGTTCACCCCTTATCAACTTGATATCCATCCACATCTCTTAAACCATACTTAATGTGCAAATGAAGACAATAACAAGGTAATAGTTCTGCCTAACATGACGCGGTTATCCTGTATACAGTTGAAACTGCACTAATCCCTGCCTTGGAATTTGGCTTTCAGGATTTTAACATCTGGGATTTTAATCTTTCAGGATTGTGATTTTGGAAGTTCACACGTTAGGGATTTTGATCTTTTGGGATTTAAGACATTAGGGATTTTGGTCTTTCAGAATTTTAGCATTTGAAATTGTGTCATTTAGGATTATGATCCAAACCCATTGATATTTTGTTGTCAGAGGCTGTCCTGTGCATTGTAAAATGTTTACAGTGTCCCTGGCCTGTACCCACTAGCAGCCAGTAGCACCTTACCCCAAATCATGACAATCAAAAACACCCCCAGGCATTGCCAAACGTCCCTTGAGGAGCAAAATCACCCTGTTCAGGACCACTGGCTTACATACATGGATTAATGAGATGGGAGGTAAAGCGCCATACAGTTTAGGACTGGAATGCCACTCTCTTGAGCATCAGATCCATGTTTCCTTCCGTACCCTATGATGAAGACCTATAAATCATAAACACAACTCCCATCAACTAAGAGACCAACAAATGCAAGACACATAAATACAGGGAAACCAAAGAATTCTTTTATTTAGTGGGAAAGAAGTAGGTAAATGACAGACAGCTCATATTCTGTTAAACAGAAAAAAAAAGAATACAGACATCACAGTGATGAATTTTCACAAAGCTAATAGATTTGAACTACAGAGCAATGGAATATTTATAAGCAAGATGTCATGGTATTAATGACCAAAGTGCATCCAAATAGGTTTTCTAAGCTCAAAAACATTTAAAATCTCAGACTTAAAATTTAAATCTATATATAACAATTGCAAGCACACCACTCAGTCGTTTAAAACTATTCAGTGACTGCTACTCCTGCGTAAATATTTTTTTCCTAACATTATTTTTTTCTCCCAAGATTTAGAATGTCACATCTCATGTTCCTACTAGTCATCACACACAGGATTAAAAAAGCCCAAGCAAGAAAGTATTTTTTTTATAATGTGTTCTTAAAAGAAGAAAGAAAAATTAAATGTGAACATTTTGTACAATAGTTGCTGAAGAACAGCAAAACCAATTCCGAAATATCACGTGTACTATACAAAAAGGCGTGGCTCACGGAACCAAGTATATAACACTACAGCAGTTGAATATCAGTCTTTAAAGGTTGGTAATATTACATCCTGTACACAGCTCTGTGTCTCTCTACCTGGCTAGCGCATACCCAGAATCTGTCTGCTTTTTAGCTGGTAATTTTTTTCAATATCTGACAGGGCTTGAGCCCGCAGCTGGGCAGCATGAAGCCTTTTCTTCAGATCCTTGCACTTGGACTTAGACGTGAGCTGACTCTCAGAATTCTCACTCCTCATGACGTTCTCTTTACTTTCCCCACTGAAATGAACTTTCTTCTTAATTACTGAGGATGGAAGATTAAGAAGTTCTTTAGAAGGAAAAAGAAAAAGGGCTTTGAGTTACTTGAACAGAGTTCAACTCCTTCATACGTATACTTATCAAAAAGTATTTGCTCTTATGGTTCACATTTGAAATCTAGGTACCTGTTTTATTTTCTCTGGGATGGGAGGTTAGGGGTGTAGGACTGGCAGAAATCAGCCTTTTAATCCACAGCATTGAAAAAATAATATTGGAATGTGCCGAAATTCAAGGAACATAAGTTTTATTCTCTTAACAACGAACAATCAATTTTACTCTTAAAGTTAAACACACTGAGTATTATGGACAATATAAAACTTTTGGAAATGAATGTTATTTATCTCTATCCTTGAAAATAAGTGCCATTCTATGCAGAACGCCTTACCTACAGAAAAGTATAGAGGCACAGTTTGTTTGTTTTTTTTTTGGTTTTTGCTTTTTGTATATATTTTTTTAAATAGAGAACACCTACAGTTTTGGTTAAATGTTCAAGAACACTTAGTTCAAAGCATCTTAACTGACCAGAAATTTGTCTCCAAAAGAACCTAAACAAATTCGGTGTGGAAAAGATAAATCAAGTAAGAGTAGTAAAAAATGTAAACTATTCTTTTCATGGAAAAAATAAATAATAATCATATTTACTTAAAGTGGCAACACTATTAACTGCTGACAGAATTAGTAAGGGCTGGAGGCCTAAACAGATTCTAGATCTTTTTATTTTTCCTGTGTATGTTCAAATATTTACTGAGCTCATAGGATGGGCCACTGTGAACCAAATAGGCCTTATTTTAGTAGGAGGAGATAAACCAAACACAAATAAACAAGTACTGGTGGGGAATATTTGATGGTAATATGTGCTATTAGGAAAAATAACCCTGGAAACGGACATGCTGGGTGGTAGGTGTAATGAGACAAAGCCTCATACGGTCATTTCTGAAGTAAGAAGCCACAGGGCTATCTGGATGAAGAGTGCTCCAGGCAGAAGAAATAGGAAAGGCTGGCACACAGATGCACTGCCTTCCAAGGGTCCTATGACTTCCTGCTTCATACATCGCTTCTGCTTCAAAGCAAACTGGATTGCCTTTAGACTTTATCTCCACTGTTTCAAATCTATCCACCTTCTTATTATCACAAATACCTATAGATTTGTAAGTCAACATTGTCTTACTGACGGGATAGTTTTGTTTTTGTTTGAGATGGGGTCTTGCCATGTTGTCCAGGCTGGAGTGCAGTGGCTATTCACAGGTGCAGCTGTAGTGCACTACAGCCTCGGACGCCTGGGCTCCAGTGATCTTCCTGCCTGAGCCCCCAGAGTAGCTGGGACTATAGGTGCACCACCACACCTGGCTCTTAATGGGATAGTTTTATAAGAAAAAAGTGTTTTTAAAAAATGTTTAAAATTCTTCCATTAAATAGAATAATGACTATTTCATCAAATAAGAAAAGTTTTAAAAAAAGATACTGTTGCTTGCTGTGATGATTTCAATACACTTGTGATGGCTTCCTCATGTGTGGATTTTATAGCCCAAGGATGGGGAGAGGATATTTCCAACTGTCCTGAGTTCAGAATGGTACCTGCTCCCCACTGCTATGATGCTTATCTTATAGTTCTGATGTGTTCACTACCTTCAGCACTCAATACTCTAAAATGTCGGCTTGCCCCAGTGGATACTTGATTCCTATGGCTCATTTTAAATATTTGCCATGATTCACATATAAGTAGATTCCCATACTTATCTGTGTATCCTATAAAGTAAAACACATCATGCTTACTTAGCTATTTTCATCTTTTGCTCAAAGACTATCAGGGCAAATGTAAATAAACTCTTTAACTGAAGAGCCATCCCCAACAGGGTCTTAAGTAATTTCCTGCAATGGGTTTGATGCATGAAATTCATCCAGTATAATTTTCTCCTCATTTTATCACCCTAATCATGATTTAAGTATACTTTGTCTTTATGGATGACAGTGTGGAATCTATGAAAAGCCAAAATAAATATGTTTATAATATTGAAATGGTAGATGGCAATATTGAGAAAAAAGAAGGTATCTTAACAGAGATGAAGCCAAAGTTTCATACAATCTTTGTTTCATTTACTTCTATCAGTAGTTTCATTTCTTTCCATCACTTGTCCACTACAAAGTTATTGTGATCATCAATCTAACTTAAGTAGGGTTTTTTGTCTGTTCCATTTACAAAATGCTGCCAATGCTCACTAAATTGATCACATCTCAATTTATTAAAGATAAGAATAGTAGCTTTCATATATGCTGTTCTACATGGAATAAGGGAGTTAAAAAAACTGTAAATTTTATTGAAAATTCAGATGCTCGATTTTTGAAACCAAACTTTTAACAGTTAGTTTGTGTCCTAAAGAAATCAAGCAAAAAGATGTTTCACAGTTTGCATTTTACATAGAGTCAACTGAATTAGATTGAGAGGTTTCTATAAAATGGAGAATGTTAGACAATGGTTCACTGGTATATATGATAACCACATCTCAGTGTGGCAGAGTGAAGGGACAATGCCACACAAAGGCAGGACCCTGAGAAAGCTGAACATCTATATACCAGACTTTAAATAAAGAAGGAAATGCAGAGAACATATGTAGATATTAAACAATGAAATTTCCACAAATATGTGTTTCAACTTGAAAAGGTGTTAGCAAAGATCCAAATGTGACAGCCTATTCTGCAGGTGGCTTATCATGCCTTTTAAGACATGCTTTCTATGAAAGATGAGGCATGGCAGTATTAAAATTTTGATTTTTACTTGAAATGCAGTTTATCTTTCTGAAATCTAAAACACACAATAGTTTTGTAAATGCCCTAATTTTTAAAAATAAGTATCAGCCGGGCATGGTGGCTCATGCCTGTAATTCCAGCACACTGAGAGGCTGAGGTGGGCAGATCATGAGGTCAGGAGATTGAGACCATCCTGGCTAACACAGTGAAATCCCGTCTATACTAAAATTACAAAAAATTAGCCAGGCGTGGTGGCGGGCACCCGTAGTCCCAGCTACTCGGGAGGCTGAGGCAGGAGAATGCCGTGAACCCGGGAGGCGGAGCTTGCAGTGAGCCAAGATCGCGCCACTGCACTCCCGCCTGGGCAACAGAGCGAGACTCCATCTTGGAAAATAATAATAATAATAATATTAATAAGTATCAATTACTAAACATGTGGTTTGATAAGGTTAAGAAAATCAAACATGAAATTCTGTGACTCATTGCCTCAGGTCTATGAACCCAGGAAATAAATCATTGCTATAACAGAATTTTGTTTCCATTGAAATGCATATATTCAATGAAATCCAACTTAAAATTTGAGACTTTGTAAATGAAAAGGGCTACCTAAGCCACTTTGGGAGCAACACTGGTGCACATTTCTTCATTTGTAGCACCAGCTTCTGTTGACCGACTTGATTCTCATACCTGGACTACTTGCCAGAGACAGGAACTTCTGTTCCTTTAGCAAGCTGTAATTCTTCAACAGATTTTCTGCTCTAGCCAGTTTGTCCTCTGCTAGTCTTTCACGAACACAAAGCTCCTGTTCTTTCTCTTTAAAAAGAGAATGGACAAAGAAAAAAAAATTAACAAGTGACCTTCACTAAAAAACGATTTACATTTGGCAATCTTATCACTACTAGCATGCTTGATACTGATAAGCAATGTTTGGGGAAAGGATTCTCACTATGCCTCAGTCAACCTGATTGTGTTAGTTTTTAATTGAGTGTTTTAGTAGGCTATATGTTTATCTTAGATTTTCTTGAAAGGACTTGTTTAACAAATACAAAGTTAGCTTCAACCTTTGGTCATCTTTTGTGGGAGTAACTCAATTGGGAAAACAAAAAACTAAAGCTATATCTGCTCTTCACTGAAGATAAGCAACAGCTAATTTTCAGGGCATGATCTGGCCTCACAGTACAAAAATCTTCTTTTTTCTGGTTGAATGACCACACTCAAATAAAAGAAAAAAAAAACACACACACAATTCAGTTAGGCGGTAGTTCATAGGATTAGTATTAATAACAAAGGTTACTATTTATTCGTGGCCCAAAGTTCAGAAAGTATTCAGATTTCCGTTGCTATATGAAATTATGGCTGGGCACAGTGGCTCATGCCTATAATCCCAACACTTTGGGAGGCCAAGGCAGGTGGATCACCTGAGGTCAGGAGTTCAAGACCAGCTGGGTCAACATGGCAAAACCCATCTCTATTAAAAAATACAAAAATTAGCCAGGTATGGTGGCAGGCGCCTGTAATCCCAGCTACTCAGGAGGCTGAGGCAGGAGAGCTGCTTGAACCCGGAAGGCAGAGGTTGCAATAAGCCAAGATGGTGCCACTGTACTCCAGCCTGGGCAACAAGAGTGAAATTCCATCTCAAAAAAAAAAAAAAAGAAAAGAAAAGAAAAGAAATTATGAAACACTGGGGAAAGTTATAAGAAAAAGTTTTCTTATTTTTTACAGAGGTTTCTAAGTATAGGTTGTACCTATACAGTAAGCATATCTCACAGGACTATACAGTATTTCATTATTTAAAGCCTGGATTAGGTATAAGGCTGCAGAAGTAAAATCAAGTGAGTCATGAGGGTGACAGGTGACAACTATGATCCATCTCTCGTCTCCTGATGTTAAAATGAAGAACCTCACTCTGTAGCTACCTTGCGTAACCCTAAATGCTTGCTAGTAGCTCTCATCTTGGTGGAGTAGACACACTTTCAACATCAAAACTAAATTAACACCTAATCAGTTAATACTCGTAAGTCAACGTTAATACCCACCAGAGTATTATTTATAGACTTAAAATATCTTGTATCTAGACTCTCTACTGAATTGCCTGAACAGACCAGGTGTGGTAGGTCACACCTGTAATTCCAGCACTTTGGGAGGCAAGGTGGGAGGATTGCTTGAGCTCAGGAGTTCAAGGCCAGCTTGGGCAATATAGTGAGACCCCATCTCATTTTCAAAAATAAAAAGTGAAAAAAAAAGAAAAGAATTGCCTGAACATATCTCATCTACATACTGTAGGGTTTTGGACCTGGAATTCTGTTGGAGTGGCCATTTCAAAAGACAAAAGTCATGGTTTTTATTATGGAAAGCAGCAATTTTAAGACCTTCCTTTACAGTGGGAAAAACATTAGGGTATTCATAGTAGAGATGAAAAAGTAAAAAGTAACTCTACAATAAAGTATAAGGCTATCGTGTTAGGGCCATCACAGTTAAGGCCCAATATTATATAACTAGCAACTGATCTCAGAGAAAGACGTCCAACATGAAGGTGCTAGCAAGCCTGATTATTAAAAATCTACAATACATATTTTGGTTTCTCAAGTATTTTTAAAAGCTTCTAATAAGATCTGTATGTATAAAATATTCTGCTCAAAGAGATATTCAGACACATCAAAATAACCCACTTGGTAGGTCTCCTTTGCTTTAAGCCCCATTCAGACTTACGCTCCAATCTTTCTTCTCTTGCTTTGAGAGCTCGCTCTCGCTCCTGTAACTGAATTTCCTTTAGTTTCAGCTCACTTAATACAGGGCTGGAATCCTGCAATTTTTCTGGCTCTCCTAATTGTCGCCCTCTTCTCTCAAGATTTCTTCTTTGCTCTTCTGCAACCAAATCTGCTATTAAAGGGTTCTCGAGAATTTCTTCAACAGAAGGTCGATGGTAATCCTGGGGAAAAAAATACGCAGTATATAATCAGATTGCATAACAGAAGAGTTCTCCAAAGACAGCAGTTACAATAAAAGGACATATATGTATTTCCAAGACAAAAGAAAGGACTCCTTTATGGCTAGGTCTTAAACACTTGGAAAAATAAGTTCACTGATGGTTTTAACCCACGAGGTTCTGGGTCCACAAGGTAATGCAGATGTTAACTTACCTTTTTTCCCTTTTCCCCTTTTCACCTTTCTAAGAAGGTTCAATCCCTGAAGATTGGTACATCTTGTGCTGATGCTTGGTAGCACTGCTAGAGTCTGTTTTAGGGGAAGTACTGTCCTTGCATCTCTAAACTACATTTAGCAAGATACTCTCTCACTGACTCTCAATCCTGTCACTTCATCTGTATCCTTGTCTGTGATCCTACAGCATTTTCCTTCTTCTCTTATGTCAGCCTGATCCCCAGAACATTTCCTTCCCCATTCTATAGCCAGAGTTTTTCCACATAATCTCTTTATTGATTTTCCCTCTGCTTTTTAGTTGTCCTCCCTCCACCCTCCATCACCCCTCCCCTTCCTCTGATCTCTAATCTCTCAATTAGAGCTAGAGGCAGAGTAATAAAGTCTTATCTCTGGCCCCTTCCCTCACCACCTGTCACTGTGAGGTAGGCAAGGACAAGGGAACGAGGATTTGAATTCTTTTTGCAATCTTTCCTTGCTACCAACCCATCTGTTAGCATGGCAGAGTGGGCGGAGAAATAAAGAAAGCGCAGAAGGTGGGCCAGCAAGGATGTGCAATTTGACAAATTTACATATGTTTTCACTTGTGTTAACACAGTATATTTAGCTAAGAAACTATATTTAATGTTTCCTCAGTCTCCATTGATCTACAAGACAGAATGTATGTTCCAACACTTAACTGACAGCTAGAAACAGACAATATATCATCTTATCATCTTTACCTTTAAGTTTAACATCCTCGTAATAATTCCATTCAATTCATCAGAGTAACGGTATGGAATTCGCCTGAATTTGCCTTCTCTGATTTTCCCAGCGAGTTCTTTCTGGCTAAAAGCTGTAAATGGAGGCCTGGGATTAAAAAAGAAGGAAAAGACGACGAAGACATTTTCAAATTGTAAAAATGAAAATATACAATAGGAACTAAATCAAAAGCACAGTTTAAGCTCCAGTTTGTATTTAAGTTTCTACTTGTGGGATTTTCTTCTTATAAGTAAGTTTCCCAACCTTGGCACTATTGACATTTGAGGTCATATAATTCTTTGTTGTGGGGGGCTGTCCTGTGCATTATAGGTATTTTGTAGCCTTGCTGCCCTGTACCTCTAGAGGCCAGGAGCACTCCCCAGCTGTGATAACTAAAAATTTATCCAAACATTGTCAAATGCCCCGCAAGAGGCAAATTTGCTTCCCTTATCCCTGGTTGAGAATCACTGCTCTACAGAATAGTTTCAAAGGGAAAAAAACGAAAAGAAGAACAAAGGAAAAGAACTGGAGCTCTTCCCTGCTCTAAAGATCCCCAGATCTCTACCCTGGTCTTGTTTCGTTTCATTTCTTCCACATCCTTACAGTAGCTTTACCTTACCTGCCTGACCTATGAGTTCTCCCTTGAACTAAGTGTCAGTCTAACAGGAAAGCGCCTAACCAGCCAAGACACTTGAACAGTCAAGACTCAGCCTCATGGCTTACAGTTTTAATTTGTGAATAGTTTCTTTTAGCCTGTCCATCTACCTTAATTTTAGCCAAGGTACAATTCTTTCAGACTTGAATATACTTTCTTTAGCGTGGAGGCTCAAAAAACTAGACCCAGTGAAATGTGACAAACCGTACAAACCTTAGACTAGGAATCTATCTTCATCATACTTACATTAATGCACATAATTCATACAGCAAACAGCCCAGTGACCAGATATCTGATTTCTCATTGTAGGACATGCGATTCATTTGTTCCTATACAGGGAAAAAGGGTAAGAAAGTGGAAGGTGTTAAGAGTTTATTTTGTTTTGAAACTTATAAAACACATTAAATTACTCCTGAGGTAAAAACAGAACTTCAAAGTTTTTAGCTTATACTTTATCTTGAAATTTATAATGGAAAAAAAAGGCAATGCTCTTGTCCCAATACACTGTCATATATAATTCATTCACTCATTTTTCATTCACAAATGAAAGTGCTTAGTATAGACTAGGCACTGACAATTCAGAGGTGAATATGACAGACTTCTACTCTCAAGGCAAATTAAGAAACACCATTTTAAAAGAACTAGAGAAAATTTAAGAATAATCAAAATATGTATCTAGTCCACATTTAAATGAATATAGACATAAATAGCTAATTGAATTACCCATTTATATTTTTTCTTAGTCCACTACATAAATCACAGTAGTAACTAATATTATCATTACCTATTTTATTGTTTGCCTTTCTTCCGCATCTACAGTAACAACAGCCTACCAGAGCTCTTATTCTTAACAGAGGGAACAGAAGCAATCTCTAGTGGCTGGTTAGTGTTTTAAAGTCCAACTGGTGAGCCTGATGCCACTTTTTGACAATCAGTGCCTTAGGGAAGCTGAACCACTCTAATTACAAGGGCAGGAGGGAAAAGGAACAAAAGAATAGGTTTCAAGCTTTCCAAGAACCACTTCTGGATAATTGTCCTTTATGTTAAAAACATTCTATTTGGAATTTGATACAGTGAGAAAATGGTACTGTTCTGGCCATTCTTAGTCAAAACCAAAATCACTAATTTACAAAGTTTTATACTACAGTCAGATCTGTTAACATAATTTATAAAGATCTGGAAAATCCTAGAAAGGTGAACTACTAAAATACTAATAAATATTTCTTCATCTTTATCTGTTCAGATGTCATATACTAACACATTAGTGCTATCACAATTGACTTAAACTTTTTAAAAGCCGTCAGGCAATATCTAACAACAGTCATAAACTGTTTATACCTTTTACCCCAGCAATTTCATTTTATGAGCTGCATGTCAAGGAAATAACCAAAAAGAAAGAAAGAATAATTCATACAAAGATATGCAGAACAGTACTTCTAAGAATGGTGAAACATTTTGGAAACAAAATATCCAGCAATAGAGGTTATTGGTGAGTGGACTCAGCACCATATTTCAGGAAAAGGCAACAAAAAAATAACATGTACAAAAAGTTACATTGTAAAAACATGCTATCTCAGTGAGCAAACTTCCTGAGCTCTGATTCTGCATGCACAAGAATCATTTACAGAGTCTGTTAAAATGCAAAGTCTAAAATAAAAAGTACAATATTGAAGAAAAAAAAAAAAAAAACAAGAGTTCAAGAACCTACCCAGAGATTGAAATTCACTCGATGGATTTGGGTTTGGTTTAGCACCCAGAACTCTGCATTTTAAACAAACACTCCAAGTGAGTCTGATGCAGATGACCAGGACCTACACATTGGAAACAGCTCTTGAGGGCAGGGACAAAATCCATTTCATTTTTGTAATCCTTGAGTTTAATGCATTGTAATCATTCCATAAAAGCTTGAACTGAATATGCTTTAATTTGCATGAATGCTCAAAAAATTGAACCCACTGAGAGATGACAAATAGTGCAAACCTTAGAGTAGGAATCTGTCTTCATCATACTTACATTATTGCACATAATTCATGAAGCAAACAAAAACTCATATAGACTTTATTGGTCTGGTGGTCCATGTGGAAAAATATAACAGTATTTTCAATTCTTGGCTACTAGATATTACTAAACAAACAAACAGAAAACTCAATTTCCCTGCTTCAGAATGCTTAACATTAAAAGATGTTTTGGCTGGGAGCGGTGGCTCACGCCTGTAATCCCAACAATTTGGGAGGCTGAGGTGGGCAGACTGCTTGAGGTCAGGAGTTTGAGACCTGCCTGGCCAACATGATGAAACCCTGTCTCTACTAAACATACAAAAATTAGCCGGGCATGGTGACATGCACCTGTAGTCCCAGCTACTCTACTCGGGAGGCTGATGCAAGAGAATCCCTTGAAACCAGGAGGCAGAGGTTGCAGTGAGCTGAGATTGTACCACTCCACTCCAGCCTGGGCGACAGAGCGAGACTCTGTCTCAAAAACAAACAAAAAAACAAAAATAAAAGATGTTTTAAAAAGTATCTAAATTCTGAAATACTTACAGGAGACATGTAATAAGGTGTGCCAACAAATGTTTTTGCAAAACTCGTGTCGTGGTTTAATATTCTAGCTAGCCCAAAGTCTCCAAGCTTGACGTTTTGCTTGCCATCCAGGAAAACATTGGCTGGTTTCAGATCCCGATGCAATACAGTATGACCACCATCACTTCGTCTGTGGCACTCCTTCAGGGCCAGAGTCAACTGAGTCATCACTCGAAGAACAAACTCTTCATCTAAATATTGCCTGAAACCAAAGCAGTTATACAGCATATAACTTCTAAAAAAAAAAAAAAATTGTTGCCAAGATGGGATGATATAAATTATCCAGTGTACTAATAGGGAAATAAATTATTTATTTATTTATTTATTTATTTATTTATTTATTTATTTATATTTTTTGAGACAGAGCCTTGCTCTGTCACCCTGGTTGGAATGCAGTGGCACGATCATGGCTCACTGCAGCCTCGACCTCCCAGGCTCAAGCAATCCTCTTGCCTCAGCCTCCCAAGTAGCTTAGACTACAGGCACATGTCACCATACCTGACTAATTCTTGTAGAAACAGGGTCCTACTATGTTGCCCAGGCTGGTCTTGAAATCCTGGGCTCAAGTGATACTCCTGCATCGGCCTTCCAAAGTGTTGGGATTACAGGTGTGAGCCACCACACTCAGCCTATAGATTGCTATTTTGATATAAAATATGGGTGTTGATTCACCGGGAATTTTCTAAAGTACTATGGACCTACCAAACAAATACAAGTATACTCTTCCATATTACTGATCCTAAAACAAGATGCTTAAAAATAAATGAAAGTAGACCTAACTTCAGCTTACATTTTTAAAAGATTATGCTTACCTTTCCTTGGTTCCTTTTGTAATTACACTAGCCAGATCCCCTCCTTCACAATATTCCATTACAATGTACAGTGTTGTGTTGGTCCGGTCAATAATTCGATCATAGTAACGAACGATGTTTGGATGTTTCAGTTCACGAAGCAAATTCACTTCAGAAACAAGCATCTGTTTCTCAGTTTCTGTCATGGAGCCATAGTCAAGTTCTTTCCAAACTAATATCTAAAATAAGAATTTCCAAGGTATGAATGAACTCATTACGCTCAAAAACAAAGAATGAAAGTTCCAAGATTTAAAAAATCACCTCCCTTTTAATTATATCCTACAATCAAGGTCATTATCTAATTTAGTTCAATGAACTTAAGGAACTGTGAGTTTACTTCCATAATCTTCTTTCAATTTCTAAGCAGTAAATGATGTTGTAGGAAGATAAAGGGGAATAAGGCACATGAGGTCTCCCCCAACCCCTACCCTCAGTTGGTTAGTGGGAAGTTGGCAAAAAGGTACTTTAGTCAAAATTGGGGTGGAGGTGGTCAAAGTCCCTGCCCCATTCCACCTCAGTCGTGTTTTCCCAGGATGAGACACCTTGGTAAAGCAGCCAGGCAGTTTCCTGTCCAATGTTACTTTCTGTAAAAGGTCTACCTGTATACATTGGGAAATATGAATCCAGTAATCCGAATAATGGGTATTTTGAGGGAGTCCGACTGCAGATACAAAGCTTCGGGTTCTGGTGGTCCTGCCCCTTTCTTGTGTCTGAGAGGGCCACTCTTAGAGCTCTAAAAACAGCTCAGGAGTTAGCTACGTGTCACCAATGGAAGGTCCTTAGCAACCCAAAGCAGGAGAAAGAGAGAAATGGGGAGAGAAACGGGAAAAGATGGAAATACGTATATCAAAAGACGCGGTCCCCCATCCTTTAAGCGACCGAGGACAGGCTGTCAGATGCAGACCCATCTATAAAGACGGCTGAGTCTTCCGGGCACCCACTTCCCCAGCCCTCTCGGTTCCCTTCGGTGGCGCAGGGCGATCGCCCCTAAGCAGGGGCGGGCACAGGGAAGGGCCCACGCTCACCTTGCCGTCACTCTTCCTCCGAATCTTCTGGCAGCGGCCATAGGAGCCTGTGCCAATGGTGTATAACACTTCATAGTCCTCAGCCCGGGACGGCATGGCCGGCCAGTCGCCAGAGTCGCGCTGCCTCACGCAGGTTGCGCCCCCAAGTGCGGAGCTCCAGGGATCGGGACCGGGAGCTTCAGGGAACAGCACGGAGAAGCCCCCGAGCAGCGCTAACCCGTCACCCTTCGGCCCCGTTTAACTGTCGCGGGCCCTGATCTCGCAGTCTATTGGCAGGCGGTGGGCCCGCTTCGCCTCTCTGATTGGCTAAGAAGAACACAACAATACCCTAGGCATCTTGGGAAAAGTGTCACTAGGCAACCGCGTCGGCGTCTGCTTTTAACCTGTGGGAGCAGGGGGCGGAGCTAAACCAAAGGGAGGGCGGGAGAAAGGAAGCGGCAGCAGGCGCCTCTTGGCAACTCTAACCGTCTGGTAGAGATCGCCAAGGTAACCGAGATCGAAGGACCTCCCCTCAGGCTTCTTTGCACACAGCTTCCACCAAATGCCTTCTGACCTTTGCACTCTGGCCCCTCACACTACCTACTCTCCCCGGAACACGCCTTCCTCGCTCAGGTTCCAGTACCCTGAACCTGGGTGGGGTCACGTTGAGGACACGCTGAGAGCTGAATACAAATTAGAAATTAGACTGGGCGCCGTGACTCACCCTCGCCCGTAACCCTAGCACTTTGGGAAGCCGAGGTGGGTGGAACGCTTGAGCCCAGGAGTTCAGACCAGCCTGGGCAACATGGCAAACCTCGTCTCTACTGAAAATACGAAAATTAGGCCAGGCGCTGTGGCTCACGCCTATAATCCTAGCACTTTGGGAGGCCGAGGCAGGCGGATTGCTTGAGGCCAAGAGTTCAAGACCAGCCTGGCCAACATGGTGAAACCCCGTCTCTACTAAAAATGAAGAAAAAAAAAAAATTAACCGAGCATGGGGGTGCATGTCTGTAATCCCAGCGTCTTGGGTGGCTGAGTCATGAGGAACTGCTTGAACCCGGGAGGCAGAGCTTACAGTGAGCCGAGATTGTGCCACTGCACTCCAGCCTGAGTGACACAGTGAGACCCAGTCTCCAAAAAAAAAGAAGAAATACAGTCGCTCTCTGACCAAGCACTTTACACGTCTTGTCCCGTTTATGTGTGCCAAACACATAATTCACCCTATTGACAATACTTCATTGAACACAGATTCTCTTTTAGGCACCCACACAAACCAACTTTCCCAGCTTACCCAGCCAAATGAACAGTCCTGTGTTTACCAGGGAAGGAGCACCTAGAGGCCTCCATCCAGGGCTTGTTGGAGGAATACGTACATTACCAGAAAGCTAATAATTTGGCAATGCATAAACAGGCCAGTTTTCTTTAAATATCTGTTTGGCATAGGATTAAAAGAAACCTGATTTTCTATTAATAAGAATTTAAAAGCTCTTTATGTTAAAATAAGGGACTTATTACATGCACTGAATATAACATAAGATAACTGGAATTGCCAACCAGGAGAATTTTTAAATTAACATTCAAGGGCACTGTCTTACCTCAGGGGAATAGGACAAATTTAGGTTTCAAAAGTTATGTAAGGCACTGCAGATGGCTATGTTAATTAGCATCATTTTTTATTTTTGTGCCTCTTACAGATTGGTATCCATAGAGCTTGCTGTGGTTTGAATGTATCCCCCAAAGTTCATGTGTTGAAAACTTTATCATTAATGCAAAAGTGTTAAGAGGTGAGATGTTTAAATTGATTGGCTTATGAGGGCTACGCCCTCACGAATGGATTAATGTAATCACAGGAGTGGGTTATCTTGAGAGTCGGTTGGTTATAAAAATGAGTTTCGCTTTCCCTTGCTGTTTCTCTTACCATGTGATGCCTTCTGCTATGTTGTGACCCAGAGAAAAGGCTGCTGCCAGATGCTACCTGTTGATCTTGGACTTCCTAGCTTCCAGAACCATGAGCCAAATAAACTATTGTTTATAAATTGCCCAGTCTGTGGCATCCTGTTATAGCAACATGAAACTGTATAAGACAGAGCCCTGGCCGGGCACAGTGGCTCACACCTGTAATCCCAGCATTTTGGGAGGCAGAGGCGGGTGGATCAGGAGGTCAGGAATTCAAGATCAGCCCGGCCAACATGGTGAAATCCCGCCTCTACTAAAAATACAAAAATTAGGTGCAATGGCAGGCACCTGTAATCCCAGCTACTTTCCCAAAGCTGAGGCAGGAGAATCGCTTGAACCCGGGTGACAGAGGTTGCAGTGAGCGGAGATCATGCCATTGTACTCCAGCTTGGGCGACAGAGTGAGACCCCGTCTCAAGAGAAAAAAAAGAAAAAAGAGCCCTTTGGTTATCCTGCCCCAGATCCAGTCCTGCACCTTCTCTCTGGCCACTTCTGCTTTTGCTCTAAACACACACTTTCTCAGTTCCTCACCACCACCACCATCTTTGCACCTGTGATTGCATTTGCCTAGAATACCATCCACCCCACTCCCTTATCCACTCCAGTCATGTCTGCCTAGAGGACATAACGTATCCTTCAAGATTCAATTCCAACTTTCTGTCCTGTAATCTGAGAAGCCTCTCTGGTGTATTTGGACAGTCAATCCTCCATCTACAGTGTTCATAGACCACTTTATACATAAATCAAAACTTTTCATTATTTGTTTACATGGGTCTCACAGTAACTGAACTCCAAACTGCTTATAGCCAGCGTAAGTCCTGTAATAGAGAAGGCATGCAATAAAGCTTTGTTAAATAAAAATCTGAGAAAGACCCTTATTAATAATTATGCAAGGATTTTCAGTGGCCCCTCAAGCAATTTCCAAATGCCCCAGCTCTAGGCAGAGACTAAATATCTGGGAAGGAGCCATCCCAAGAGTATGGAATGTGGCTCCTAGGCACATATGCTCATTCAACAAGTATTTATTGAGTACTTGCTATGGGCCAGGTATAATGATAGGCATTGACATCATGGGTTTTCATTTTAAAAAAGACAGTGGAGCCACAAAGACAATAATAAAGAGTAGCATAGGAGGCTGGGCACGGTGTCTCATGCCTGTAATCCCAGCCCTTTGGGAGGCCGAGGCAGGCAGATCACCTGAGGTCAGGAGTTCAAGACCAGCATGGCCAATATGGTGAAACCCCGTCTCTACTAAAAATACAAAAATTAGCTGGGCGTGGTGGCATGCCTGTAGTCCCAGCTACTCGGGAGGCTGAGGCAGGAGAATTGCTCGAACTCGGGAGGCGGGGGTTGCAGTGAGCCGAGATTGCGCTACTGCACTCCAGCCTGCTCGACAGAGCGAGACCCTGTCTCAAAAAAAAAAAAAAAAGAAAGAAAAAAAAAGGGTGGCATAGGAATCATGTGACAAACCCTAAAGATTGGCCAGAGTTAGCCCACATCATGAGTGAGGGCAGGATAGCCTAGCAGAGACCACTAGACACCAGAATAGAAAGAGACACTGAGAGATGAGGAGCATGTGGGAGTCAAACAGGGACAGGTTACAGGGAACATCTCTTCCCCCATAACTTATTTCCTTTTTCCTTCATATTCCATCCATCCTTTAAGTCTCAGCTCATGTGCAGTTTCTTCTCTGAAATTTTTCCTGATTGACTTCAACCCACTATGATCTTCTAATTAGTCTTTTTTTTTTTTTTTTTTTTTTTTTTTTTGAGATGGAGTCTCGCTCTGACGCCCAGGCTGGAGTGCAGTGGCCAGATCTCAGCTCACTGCAAGCTCCGCCTCCCGGGTTTACACCATTCTCCTGCCTCAGCCTCCCGAGTAGCTGGGACTACAGGTGCCTGCCACCTCGCCCAGCTAGTTTTTTGTATTTTTTAGTAGAGACGGGGTTTCACCGTGTTCACCAGGATGGTCTCGATCTCCTGACCTCGTGATCCGCCCGTCTCGGCCTCCCAAAGTGCTGGGATTACAGGCTTGAGCCACCGCGCCCGGCCTCGATCTTCTAATTACTCTTAAGAGTAATCAAGTGTGTTTTTACTCATTTAGAATTATACTAGGCCATATTACTAGCTTCTCATGTGTATCCATTTGTCTGCCTTATTACATGGAAAATTCTTCCTCCAACAAGTATAAATAGAGGCTCAGCCAGGTGCCAGATGCTGAGGATACCACAGTAAATAGGACAGATATATAATCCTGTAGGTGGAAGAGATGGATATAACCTAAGTACACAGAGAAACTCCACTGTGACAAATTGTGGCAAGAATTAAGAAGAAAACAAACGAAGAACTGAGATGATTCCATTTAAACAGAGGACGAAGATGAGCAGTTGTATAAGAGTGAGGCCAACCCTTGAACTTCTCTATACCCACTCTCCCCACACCCACAGTCTAATTCACTGTCTTCACACTTTTCTTGCTAACTGTGCTCATGTTGTCAGTTTTCATTTAAATTTGGTGAAATCTCAAATAAGAGAATATTTGCACTTGCATTTTATCCCACAGGCACTCTGTACATGTCCATAGGGACACTGATTACTATTATTATTATTTTTTGAGACAGGGTATCACTCTGTAGCACAGGCTGGAGTGCAGTGGCACGATCACAGCTCACTGCAGTCTCAACCTCCTGGGCATGAAGCGATCCTCCCACTTCAGCCTCCTGAGTAGCTGGGACCACCGGTGCACACCACTATGCCTAGCCATTTTTTTAACTTTTTGTAGAGATGAGGTCTCACTAAGTTGCCCAGGCTTATATTGAACTCCCGGGCTCAAGCACCTCAGCCTCCCAAAATGCTGAGATTTCAGGCGTGAGCCACTGTGCTTGGCCTGACTAATTTTAATTTTCTTTTTTCTTTTTTTTTTTTTTTTTTTTGAGACGGAGTCTCGCTCTGTAGCCCGGGCTGGACTGCAGTGGCCGGATCTCAGCTCACTGCAAGCTCCGCCTCCCGGGTTTACGCCATTCTCCTGCCTCAGCCTCCGGAGTAGCTGGGACTACAGGCGCCCGCCACCTCGCCCGGCTAGTTTTTTGTATTTTTAGTAGAGACGGGGTTTCACCGTGTTAGCCAGGATGGTCTCGATCTCCTGACCTCGTGATCCGCCCGTCTCGGCCTCCCAAAGTGCTGGGATTACAGGCTTGAGCCAAATTTTCTTTTTTCTTTCTTTCTTTTTTTTTTTTTTGAGATAGAGTCTCGCTCTGTCACCCAGGCTGGAGTGCAGTGGCGCCATCTTGGCTCACTGCAACCTCCGCCTCCCGAGTTCAACAGATTTTCCTGCCTCAGCCTCCCGAGTAGTTGGGACTATAGGTGCGGGCCACCATTCCTGGCTAATTTTTGTAGTTTTAGTAGAGATAGGGTTTCACCATGTTGGCCAGGCTGGTCTCAAACTCCCAACCTCAAGTGAGCCACCCACTTCAGCTTCCCAAAGTCCTGGGATTACAGATGTGAGCCACTGCAGCCAGCACCTAATTAATTTTTAAAAGAAGCTACTTGAAGATTAATGAGCATACCAAACTTAATGTGCCAAAAATCAAGTTTCTGATCTTCATCCCAAATTTATTCTCCTCTCTATCTTCGTAGTCTCCAGTAACCAATGCATCTGATTTTGTTGCTGTTTGTTTGATTTACTGCAGTATTCCCAGCACCTAAAATGTGCCTGGAACAAAGCAGGACTTGTACATCGTGAATGGGTGAATGAACGAAGCCATAGTTGCCCTCAGCTTCGTTTTTTAATGTTGCTTTAAAGACCCACTAGAGGGCTGTATATCACTGCATAATATACGAGGAGCTGGCGCCTGCGCGGCAGCACTACTCCGCCTGCAGAAGCCTGTCCCTACAGGAAATCCCCAGATTTGCATGTGTGAGGATTTAAAAACAGACAAGACGTTTGTGTATAAGTCTTATCTCCACAATTACTTGAAGCAATTTGAAGTCAGGGATTATGGAAATTCTTTCGAGTGATTAAAAAAGATTTCTAGAAAGGAAAAAGGAGAGATTCTTTGTTTATAACAATCAGAAGCTAAGAGATGCTTTTTTAAAAAGATGCATGACATACTATATGCTCAACAAATAAACACGTTCTAGAAGAAAGAATGAGGTGTTAGGCAGACTGTTCTTAACAGCCACATACCACGTGACATAAACAGGACAAGATGCAGACTGAGAGACAGCTTCAGCTAAATGGCAGGCAGCTGATGGAAGAATATGAGAAGAAAGTTATCTTTGAAACCAAAGTGTTTAGTTAAGAGCTCCACCACATTTTAAAAGGGAATAGCTTTAAATTTATGCCCAGGGGTACAAATTTTTTATTTTATTTTATTTTATTTTATTTATTTATTTATTTATTTATTTATTTATTTTTGAGACTGAGTCTTGCTCTGTCGCCCAGGCTGGAGTGCAGTGGCACGATCTCGGCTCACTGCAAGCTCCGCCTCCCGGGTTCACGCCATTCTCCTGCCTCAGTCTCCTGAGTGGCTGGGACTACAGGCGCCCGCCACCACGCCCGGATAATTTTTTTATATTTTTAGTAGAGACGGGATTTCATCGTGTTAGCCAGGATAGTCTTGATCTCCTTACCTCGTGATCCACCCACCTCAGCCCCTCAAAGTGCTGGGATTACAGGCATGAGCCACTGCACCTGGCAACCCAAGGGTACAAATTAGGGAAAAACATATTTCTGTTCAATATAAGGATAAACTTTCAAAGATAGACATTCGTAATTTTCCATGTTTTTTCCTGTTATTTGTAAATTCAGGATATTTATTATCTCTAAGAATATTCATCACTTAAATGTGGTAAGACAAATGTTAAAACTAATTATGGATGGTGAGGCCTGCTAGAGTCTGAATTCTTGTGACCTCCCTAAATTCATATGTTGAAACCTAACCCCCAAGCTAATGGTATTAAGAGGTGGAGCCTCTGGGGGAGTGATTAGTGCCCTTATATCAATACAAAAGGCCCCAGGGAGTTTGTTTGCCATGTGTTTGCCCTTCCATTATGTGAGGACATATAGAGCATGCCATCTATGAGAAACAGGTCCTCATCAGACACTGAATCTGCTGGCACCTTCCCCTTGGATTTTCCAGCCTCCAGAACTGTGAGCAATAAGTTTCTGTTGTTCATAAATTACCCAGTCTAAAGTATTTTATTATAGCAGCCTGAACCACCTTGCACAGGACCATAATGTGTTTCTAAGGGACTAAGAGCTTTTAGAGAACACACCTACCTTTTCAACCGGGGGTGCAGCACAGTGATGGTAGGAGCAGTGAGCTTGAGCTGCAGGTTCCCAGGCTCTTCTAGTTTTGTCTCCTTTGTGTGTTTATTTATTTGTTTGCTCGCTCTGTCACCCAGGCTGGAGTGCAGTGGTGCCATCTTGGCTCACTGCAGCCTCTGTCTTCTGGGTTCAAGCAATCCTCCTGCTTCAGTCTCCCGAGTAGCTGGGGTTACAGGTACCTGCCACCATGCCACTAATTTTTGTATTTTTAGTAGAGGCGGGGTTTCACCATGTTGGCTAGACTGATCTCGAACTCCTGACCTCAGGTGATCCTCCTGCCATGGCCTCCCAAAGTGCTGGGATTGCAAGCATGAGTCGCCCTGCCTGGCCTAGTTCTCTTAATGAGTTATGTGACCAAGGGAATTCATTTCACCTCACTGGAACACTGGGCTGTTTAGTCATTGGTCTGACTCCGAATGACAATTTTTGTTGAGTAGCTATGTCTGCATTAACTTTTCAACATCCCTTCTCTGGGCTCTATAAAATGAAGTTGTTAAACCCTTCCTGATCTAAATGTTGTGATTCCATCCCCTCTCACCAAAACTTCACTGGAACTGCTGTGTAAATCAGCTCTTTCTATGTAGTATGATAATTGCTCTGAAAGAGCTTTGCCTAAAATGCAAAGGGGAAGACCCAGATTTTGATAAAGATGGCAGGGCATGGAGGTCAGGGCAAATGTTCCTGGAGAGGTGACACTTGAATCCCATCTAAAGGAGCAGTTGGAATGAGGAGAAGGGAAACTGTGGGTAAAAGCATGGAGGCCTGCTGTGACCTGCAGGTTGGGCTGGTGGACCAAAGGGTATCTGTGGTTCATTACCTGTAAGATAGGTGGATGGACAGGTGAGCAGCAAGACCCAAGAGTTGAGGCAGTCTTCTGAAGGTGATGGACTCGCAGTGGAAGCTTTGAGCAGACGAGCACTACTAGATGTGTGCTCTAGAAAGACTTCTCTGGTAGTAAAGAGTGAAAGTGGGGCATAGGAATATAGTGTGGGAGGCTATGGCAGCAACGCTGGGAAATGACACTGACTAAACTGAGGCAATGGCTGTGGGAATGAAGAGGGGAGTCCAGAAATGCCTGGGAGATGGGTTAGATGACACATGGTGATCAATTGTACATAAGGTAAACAGGGAGGGAAATTCCTGGCTTGAGTGACCAGGTGGATGGTAGCGTAGTTCACCACAGGAGGAAATGCTGGGACAGGAGCAGCTTGGGCAAAGCTGATACTGAGTTCATGTTGAGCCCCAGAGGCCTATGAGGAGCTAGCTGGTCAACAGGCAGTTGGATACAAGGTCTCAATAGATTGGTCTAGGCCAGAGACAGAGAGCTGGGAGGTGATAACAGAAGCCACATTTGGGGTTGAATATGCTCCAAGAGTGGCAGAGCTGGAAGGGAGACAGGAAGGAACCCTGGAGGTTATTCTGTGCAGGAGGAGGAAGAAAATTCAGTAAAGGAGACCAAGGGAAGCATCCGGAGGAGTAGGAGAGAATATGGAAAAAATTGTCACACGGGTTCCCACAGAAGAAAAATGGTTTCCAGAATGCGGAAGTGGTCCATGACGCCAGATGTTGCAGAAAGAGCAAATAAGGTAAGGGCAGAGTTGTAAACACTTGGTTTGGTCATTTGGAGGGCATAGCGACCTCCCTAAGAGCATTTGCAAGTTGAGTGGGGCTGAAGCCAGCCAGCAGAAGTCACACTGGGAGAAGATAGTGAGGGGGGTTGATAGAGTGTGTGTGGACAGCCTGGTCAGCCTTCCAGAGCAGCCATGGAACCTGCCCTTCTGCCTGTTTGCACCTTGTTCCTGTGCCCCAGGAGAACAAGAATCCTGCCCAGGAGGCCTTCTACTCCCACATAGGAGGGCACCACCCACATGGCATCAGCCTGCAGCTAATTTCATATTACAAGCTCATGACATATCACCTTATAGGACATGTCACAACTCACGCCTTCCCCTTATCCGCCATCAGTGAGTTCCCCAAACAAGCTGTGCCACCATGAAAGTGGTGACCACACCAATCTGAATTCAACCCAGCCCAGACCTTGGGAACGGCTAAGGGAGTGGGGAAAACGTGGCAGGTGGCTGAGCATTTGCTTAGTGTGAGGAGGGTTCAGAAGGAGGTCAGTGATACAGGGCAGGCAAGGCCGAAAGTGGAGCTTAGCCTGCTGGGTTCCTGGCTTTGCCCAGGAAAGAATTCAAGGGCAAGCCAGAAGTAGAAGAAAGCTTTATTGAAGAGGCAGTGTTACAACTCCATGACTGCTCCTGCGGAGAAGGGCTAACCTAGGCAGGGAGTAGCGGCTCAGGGCAGTTTTGCAGTCATATTTATGCCCACTTTTAACTCAACGCCCCCGCTGAGACCCAGTACCTCCCTGTAATCTGTCCCTGCAGATTAAGGGGCAGTTTATGCAGAAATTTCTAGGGGAGGGGTAGGCACTTTTGGGTCATGGGGTCATTACCATGGAAAGGGGTGGTAACGCCTAGGTGTTGCCATGGCTACAGTAAACTGACATGTCTCAGTGGTGGGCATGTCTGATTCAAAGCTGCTTTCACCCCGGCTCTGTTTTAGCTAGTCCTCAATCTAGTCTAGTGTCCAAGCCCCACCTCTGGAGTCGAGTCCCACCTCCTACCTCAAGATGAGAAACTTTTGTTTTGACTTTCAGGGGATAGAACAGAAAGACGTAAGCATTGGCATGGGCCTATTCCACAGCCAAAGCAGGTAATGAGCTCTCAGGTACTTGCAACAAACTCAAGTGTGCATTCGGTCCAGAAGGAAGAGTCCCCCGCCCTTTTTTGTTGCTGTTCAGTGTTAATCCTTTGGTGGAACCCACCAGGACAGCAGTCTCAATGCTGTTCTTTTTGACAGGGAGAACATCCCAGGGCAGAAAGGAAAGCCTAAAGCTACAGCCTATTCCTCCAGTTCTTAGAACGGCTGGTTACTGAGCTCTCAGGCCAGACAGTTAGTAAGCATCATCTAATTCTGTTTCACAACAGCCCATGAGAATTTACCAGTGAGAAACTTGAGGCACAAAGACCTTAAGTATTTGACTCAGGGTGGTGAGTGGCAGATACAAACTGAAGACCAACTGGGATCTACTTGAGATCCAAGATCTTGAAAGCCAGCTTATGTGGCTTACCTAGTTTAAGATGTTGGCCGGGCGCAGTGGCTCACACCTGTAATCCCAGCACTTTGGGAGGCTGAGGGGGCAGATCACAAGGTCAGGAGTTCAAGACCAGCCTGACCAACATGGTGAAACCCCGTCCGTACTAAAAATACAAAAATTAGCCAGATGTGGTGGCAGGCACCTGTAGTCCCAGCCACTTGGGAGGCTTAGGTAGGAGAATCGCTTGAACCCGGGAGGCAGAGATTGCAGTGAGCCAATATTTCACCACTGCACTCCAGCCTGGGTGACAGAGCGAGACTCCATCTCAAACAACAACAACAACAACAACAACAAAAGATGCAGAGGATTTTTTAAAAAACAGCAGCAACGACCCAATTTCCAGTTTAGGTTCTGGTGTGATAGCTGTGCCATGAGGCCTGGCATCTACCCTCTGACCGGACTTCACCATCCTTGCCAGACCCCAGAGAGCTTGTCCACTGCAACAGCACAACATGCTGAGGGCTGTGTGGCAGCACAGCGGCTTTGAGCTCCTGACCTGAGTCATGTGGACCTGAGACTGATGCCCAGCCCTATGCCTACAAGCTGGGCGAGACCCCTGACAGTTGCCTACGCCCCCGCTGAGACCCAGTACCTCCCTGTAAAATGGGGGAAATAATGCCTGTTTCACAGGGTTTCAACGAAGGGTGAATGAAATAAGGTATGTAGTGCCTGACCTGCTTAGATGCCCCAGACACAACAGCTACTATGGTTTTTAGTATAATTATTTTGGGGGAGGGACGAAGTCATAGAGGAAACCTAACACCTCAAGCTTTCTGCTGACTGTTGAGGCACCACGATGGGCATTTTACACAACCTCCAGCAGGGCCGCCCAGCCAGCGTTTCTGAGGGTGCACACTTTCCCAGCTGGCCTGGCTCTGTCACCTGGCTTCTGCTCTGCCTGTCCCCATGTGGCATCCTGCCCCAGGAGGATCCTCAAACCTGCATTTAGGGGCATTTGAGTGTATAGCTGTCCTGTCAGCCCAAGACAAGGGGAGCGAGGCCAAGGCATGAGCCTTCTCAGGGTGGTTTTCAATACACTCCCCAACCAAGAGGCAGATGTGAGCTGCTCCCAAGTGCCCACACTCTCCTGCTGCTGCTCCTGTCTTCTCTCTCTCTCTCTTCTTTCTCATCCCCCTTCAGCTACCCATTTAGGGCAGAGAGGCAGTCGAGGGGCAGCTGAGGAGAGGACAGGCCTTGGTCCATGGCCCTCCATACCTAATTTCTTCCCCAATAGGCCACAAGTTCCAGAACTGGCCTCACTCAGATCTGAGATACAATGCAGAGACCTCTCTCTCTCTCTTCTCTTCTTTTTCAGGAAACATCTGGAAACTCCTTGAGGGAGATCTGCCATGTGGCCTCCGTTGAACTGTAGACTCCTGCATAGCCTTCCAAAGTTCTTCATTTGGTGAATATTATGAGAAATGACACGTATGTCTTTCTCCCAAATACATAGCTTGAACCCAAAGTACAGTGAAATCAGAACTGACCACACAGAATAATTTGGGGAAGGGAGTTGTGACATAAAGCCCTCATCACTTTGTAAAAGTACTTGCTACTGATTACATTAAAAACTAGTCTTCTTGAGTAAAACATGTTTTTTGTTTTGTTTTGTTTTTGTTTTTATTTTCGTTTTGTTTTTTGAGACTCACTCTCTCACCCAGGCTGGAGTGCAGTGGCGCAAACTTGGCTCACTGCAACCTCTGCCTCCTGGGTTCAAGCGATTCTCTCGCCTCAGCCTCCTGAGTAGCTGGATGAGCTGGATCCACCTTGGGTCTGCTAGTGGTAGCAGTCAGGGGTCACCTGAGCCTAGCTCAGTGGGTGTGCTCCTCACACTGCATTGCTGCATGCTGTGGGTGGGCCTGTGCACCCGTGTATTTGTGCACACAGAGGAAATGGGTGTAGGCGGGGATTGAGGTCATTTTTACAAACAGATGAGGAAACCTAGGCTCTAGAGGGTGAGAAAATGCCAGAGCTGGACCTGTTGTTCTGCTTGATTCCAAAGTTCAAATCTTAACACGGCTAAAGAAATAAAACTGTATACACACACACACACACACATACATATACACACACATATATATAAGTGTATATATATATTAATTGAAACAGGGTCTCATTCTGTTGCCCAGGCTGGAGTGCAATGGTGCAATCATAGTTCACTGCAGCCTCAAACTTCTGGACTCAAGCAATCCTCCCACTTCAGCCTCCTGAATAATTGTGATCACAGGCACACACCACCATGCCAGGTTAATTTTTTTGTATTTTTAGTAGAGGCGAGGTTTCGCCATGTTGGCCAGGTTGATCTTGAACTCCTGACTTCAGATGATCCGCCCGCCTCAGCCTCCCAAAGTGCTGGGATTACAGGCGTAAGCCACCAAGCCTGGCCATAAAACATGCTTTAAATTAGAAGATGTGGCTGGGCGCGGTGGCTCACGCCTGTAATCCCAGCACTTTGGGAGGCCGAGGCGGGTGGATCACCAGGTCAGGCAATTGAGGCCATCCTGAGTAACACGGTGAAACCCTGTCTCTACTAAAAATACAAAAAAATTAGCCAGGCCTGGTGGTGGGCGCCTGTAGTCCCAGCTACTGGGGAGGCTGAGGCAGGAGAATGGCCTGAACCCAGGAGGCGGAGCTTGTAGTGAGCCAAGATCGCGCCACTGCACTCCAGCCTGGGCGAAGGAGCGAGACTCGGTCTCAAAAAATAAAATAAAATAAAATAAAAATAAAAACAAATTAGAAGATGTTCTTTGCACTTTTGTTTTTCTGGAGGAATGTCATGGTACACAGAGCGAAGACCTAACTTAAGGAGGCCTTGGAGCCTCTCAAGCATACAATGATTCAGGTCTGTGCCGGGCTGTGGCACTGCCTTCTTCACTGCCCTCCACCCTGGGCAGAGGCAGAGGGCAGGATCATCTGGGGCGCTGAGGCCACATGTCCACCTGGCGTGGCTGGTGTGATCCACACAGCTGGAATGATAAAAGCACCGCACTCATCTGTGCCAGGCCCAGTGCTACTCACGCTTCTCCTTCACTCTTCACCACATTCCCAGGACTGAAGCATTGGTTTATTCCCATTTTCCAAAAAAAGGAAACCGAGGCTCATAGTATTTAAACCTCAAGTCTCAGGCCACCATGAATACTTCTCATCTGCAAAAGAGAACACCCAGATGTGCCCACCCACCCTACAGATTCTTGGAGGCCTGGCTCACTTACCTCCGAGAAGGCCCCTCTGGACCAGCCAGAAGCCATGAGACGGTAACGGTGCCTCCTCTGCAGGGGCTCTGATCCACCTTGGGTCTGCAAGGGGTAGTAGTCAGGAGTCACCTGAGCCTAGCTCAGTGGGTGTGCTCCTCACACTGCATGGCCGCATGCTGTGGGTGGGTCTGTGCACACGTGTGTTTGTGCACACAGAGGAAACTGGTGTAGGCGGGGATCGAGGTCATTTTTACAAACAGAAAAGCTGTAGCATCTCCATAACTCAGCTTGTGGGCTAGATGCTTACCACAGAAGAAAGGAAGCCAGAAAAAAACTAAACCACTGGACCACTGCAAGCCCGCCCCAGCAGAGAGGTGGTGCAGAACTCCCTGTCAGAAATGGGAACTCTGTACTATCTTTACAGCTTTTCTATAAATCTAAAACTCTTCAAAAATAAAGCATTTATTAACAACAATGGCAACAAAGCATTGACTAAGCTCCGGGAACTGAGAATTTTGTTCTTTATCAAATGGGGATTTCTAACACATCTTTTTAAGTGGTTTGGCAGTATCTTGGAGCTTCCCATTGCTAAGAGTGTGCTAATGACGACTGCCCTTAAAGGAGGCCTCCTGCAGAGCGCTGGCCCACCTGGTGACCCTCCTCCAGCTGTCTGTGAGATAAGAGTGGTGATAACTAACATAGCTGCTCTTGGAGGAGCACTGTGTGCCGTCCAAGGCCCAGCGCCCCGAAGAGGAGGCACTGTTACCATCTCTATTTTACAGATGAGGAAACCCAGGTTCTAGAGAGTGAGAAAATGCCAGAGCTAGACCTGCAGTTCTGCCTGATTCCAAAGTTCATATCTTAACCACGGCTAAAGAAATAAAGCTGTATATATACATATATATACACACACATACACACACATACATACACACACACATATACATATATATATATATTTTTTTTTTAATTGAGACAGGGTCTCACTCTGTTCCCCAGGCTGGAGTGCAATGGTGCAATCATAGTTCACTGCAGCCTCAAAGTCCTGGACTCAAGCAATCCTCCCACTTCAGCCTCTTGAATAATTGTGATCACAGGCACACACCACCATGCCCAGTTAACTTTTTATTTTATTTTATTTTTGTAGAAACAGGCTCTCATTATGTTGCCTTGGCTGGTCTCAAACTCGTGAGCTCAAGCAATCCTCCTGCCTTGGCCTCCCACAGTGCTGGGATTACAGGCATGAGCTACCATACCTGAACTCAAATATTTTGTAAATATGAAGTCTCCCTGTACCTCATCCCAAAGGGTATGGTTTATTACCATCTCTCAGGATTTTATACACTCGGGAAACCCACATACTTCGAGTTCAAGGAACCAAACCCATAGGCTAGAGTATGGCTGCCCTCCAAAAAATACCATGTGCAGTCTTTGTTGTGAGGTGCCTTCTCAGGGTGGCCCAAGGTTTTCCCAGACTCTTCCATATTGGTGAGGTTCTGTGTGTCTCTAGGGCTGTCAGAGCCCTCATGCCTCAGCCATCCCTGTAAGGGCGGGACAGGCACAGGCAGGTAGACACTGACTCCCTTCCTACCTAGGTCACATGGCACACGGCAGGGCGGAGACAGGACCACGTCCAGACCAGGGCTGTGATCACCAGGGAAGGCCATTAAACTACTGCATTATGTGACTTTCTCTAGAAGCCACCTGGACAGGGAGGCCAGGGCAACTTAAGTTTAGGGCCAGGTTAACTGCCATGGCTTTTGGGGAGAGAAAGTGGCCTAAAATAGATACAGGAATTTAATACAAATACAACAGCACTCGTTGAATATGATTTTAACAGTCTTGTAGGTTCTGACAACTCAGATGAACCTGGCTTTTCATGAAATCAGCGCTAACCAAAGCCGGCAGGTATAGTAATGGGAGCCCTTTCCTTCAACCCAGCCTAGATCATTCCCTAATCCCTTTTCTTTCCCATCCCACTCAGAACTCAGCTCTCAAGATGCTCAGTTTCATGATGACCTTGAATTTAATCTACCTTCCCTCGGTGCTTTAAGAGTATTTTTTCTACACTAGATTGATTTCGAGCACCTTGTTTGTTTCTTTGTAAGCATTCTGGAGCCTTTCTCAGATGTCTATGTCAAGGTTTTACCTAAACTAATTGTATTGGATCATGGTTGTGCGCAGGGTAACCAAGAATTCTGGTTTCCGTGGGACCATCCCAGGTTTCAAGTCTGGGCAAACTCCTCAGCCCCACGCAAACCAGGAGGGTTGGTCAGCTTAGCTATGAAGCTCCTCTTCGGAAGCCCTTCCAGCTGGTCATAGCTAGAGCAGTGTTGTCAGTAAGTGGTGTAGACCCTAACATGTGGTCCTTGGAGAGCAACAAGGTGTCCCCTGGGAGCTTGTTAGAGATGCAGACTCTCAGGCCCCACCCAGCCCTGCGCATCAGAATCTGCTCTTCAGCACAGTCCCTGGGGGCTCCCATGCTTGTCACAGTGGAGAACAGCTGTGCTGGGGGGCGACTTCCTGCTGAGAAACACAGTGTGGATGACATCTGCTTTTGAGGCACACTTCCAGGGGAGTTCCCCATTTGAACTTAGCCCAAAGCTTTTGGGAAGCCAGTAAAGCCCTAGACTAGACCAATTTGAAAACATCCCAACTGGGGGCAGAGATCAGTGATGGTCTCCAGCAAGGCTCAGGAGGGTTGCAGGCATTTGGGCACCTGGCAGAGCCCCCACACTGGCCTTTTCTCTCTGAGAATGCAAGGGAAAGGCAGAGTTAGAGGAATGACCTCATATCTGCTCTAATTATACATACATACATGTATATGTGGTTTGGCAGCATCTTGGAGCTGTGTATCTCTCTCTCTCTCTCTCTCTCTCTATATATATATATATATATATTTTTTTTTTTTTTTTTTTTTTTTTGAGACAAGATCTCAGTGTTGCCTAGGCTGGAGTGCTGTGGAGCAATGACTGCAGCCTTGACCTCCAGGATCAAGCAATCCTCCCACCTCAGTCTCTCCAGTAGCTGGGACTACAGGCTAGGCCTGGCTAATTCGCTTTTATTTTCAGTAGAGATGGGGTCTTACCATGTTGCCCAGATTGGTCTCAAGCTCCCGAGCTCAAGTGATCCTTCTGCATCAGCCTCCCAGAGTGCTGAGATTACAGGAGTGAGTCACTGCCACGGGCCTCTAATTTGCATATAACGACAAATGATTCACAAGTGTTGGCACCTTAACTATTGTTAGCTAGAAGTTATTTGTGACACCTCATCTCCGATCTTAATACTCTGCAGTTCTCAACTGGGTGTTGATCAGAAGCTCTATAGAGCTTGTTGTTGTTTTTAAAAAATGCCTGGGGGCACACCTCGTACTTCCTGATTCAGGGTCTGCAGTGAGGGCCCAGGTGTCTGTAATCTGGGGATGTCTCCGGTGGTTCTGAGGGGCTCCCAGGGAGAAGGCCACCAGGAGAGGATCCTGCGCCGCCTTCAGCCCTGGCCTCTCGCTGCCATCCTGCCTGTCACCAGGTGGGGGCGCCCTCTCCCTCCTGGCGCTGAAGGGACAGCCCCGCCGCTCACCTACCTGGGTCTGCACTCTCTTTTTTGCAGCGGGAGGGAGGTGTGGATTATAAGTCTGGACCTCGGAGAACTCAAACCCTCGGGAGGCCTAGAGATTGCGCAGTGTCCGAATATAGAAATATTGACCCCGTTACTGAAACAGTAACAGCAGACTGCAGCTTTTCATGGACAGAGATGTTCCCGAAGGTGCCACAGGGCTTGTTGGCCCAGGCCTGGGAGTGCTTGCTCGGAGCCCTTCACTCTGCACTTCAGTTTCTGCCCCCCGGCCCCCGCCCGCTATGACTTGACTTTGAGAAGAGCCCAGGCGAGGTGAAGGCTCAGCCCAGGACTGTGGGACTTCTTTTCATAAAGTGTCATGAAAGCTCCTCCTAGAAACCTTTGTGGACATAGCGTCCCCTACGGTGCCCTTGGGGCTTTAGAGGTGAGCTTCCAGGGGCCGGGCGACCCTGCACCCCCTTCCCTGTAGGCCAGGTGGGACTGAAGGCGCTGTGGCTGAGGAGCTGCCTGGGCAGCACAGCGCGGGGCACAGCGACGGAGAGGGCAGGCAGGGGGCCTGGCTCCAGCCCCGGCTTCCTAGAAGTTGTGACCCTACAGTCCTCTCAGGACTCAGCTCTCCTTTCCATGTGGGGTGGGTTGGTGCAAGTGATCTCCGTCTTGTGCTCTGGCTTTAGCGAGCCATGATTCCCTGAGAGCTTTCATGCGGACAAGGGTCCCTGTCCGCTAATGCCCCTCAGAGAACACACGCAGGGCACATGTGTGCAAACAGACTTAGGACCCAGGTTCTGAGGAGTACGTTTCGGAAGGCTCATCTGCCCTTCTTCCCTGCTGGAAGCACAGGCCACTCCCACCCCAGCAATGGTGCCAGCACTGGGGACTCTGACCCATCAATGTCCTTGATGTGCCCGGCACTGTGCAAACTCTCTGCACATGAATCTTACTCCGCCCTTCCCACAACTCCATGAGGAAGTATCATTATTCCCGTTTTGTTTTATCTTAGTTTTAGAAGACAATTTTTGTCAGTTTAAGCTATCAAGTGTACCAGGTCTGCTGAAATGTATAATTTTTGCCTTTTTCCCTGTTGGACTAAAATAGGGCCAATTGTGTCACCATTTGGCTTATAAAGTACCAAGCATTTTTCCATTAAGAATGAACAGATCGCCGGGTGTGGTGGCTTATGACTGTAATCCCAGCACTTTGGGAGGCAGAGGTGGGTGGATCACAAGGTCAGGAGTTCGAGACCAGCCTGGCCAATATGGTGAAGCCCTGTCTCTACTAAAAATACAAAAATTAGCCAGGTGTGTGCCTGTAGTCCCAGCTACTCGGGAGGTTGAGGCAGAAGAATTGCTTGAAACCGGAAGGGAGAGATTGCAGTGAGCCAAGATTGCATCATTGCACTCCAGTCTGGGTGACAGAGCAAGACCCTGTCTCAATAAGAGAAAAAGAAAGAAAAGAAAAGAAAAAAAAAAGAAGGAAAGTAAGAACAGATCTCCCCAGCAGTTTGGGAGGCCCAGGAAGGAGGATCGCTTGACCCCAGGAGTCTGAGACCAAGTTGGGCAACATAATGTGACTCCGTCTCTACAAAAAAGTTTAAAATTAACTGGGCAGGGTGGCACATGCCTCTGGTCCCAGTTACTCAGGGGAGCTGAGGAAGGAGGACCTCTTGAGCCTAGGAGGTCCAGGCTACAGTGAGCCAAGATTGCACCACGGCATGACACTCCAACCTGGGAGATAGATCGAGACTTTGTCTCAAAAAAAAAAAAAAAAAAAAAAAAGAATGAACAGATCTCAAGGTGGGACCAAATTGAGATTGGATTTTAAATCATCACCAAGTATTTATCACCTCTTTATCACATAACTGATGACCCTGAGAGGAAACGGAACTCTTCCAGAACATCAGGCATAGGCATGATTCAGTGTGACTCAGTGCATCCCCAAACAATGAACCCTAGGGTTGGTTTGGTTTGGTTTGGTTGGTTGGCTGGTTGGTTTTTGTTTTGTTTTGTGTGATTGGTTGTTTTGTCTGGTTTTGTTTGTCAAAAATTCTGGACATAAATGGCTGAAGATTTTGCTTAAAACTGCTGGAGCATCATCAATATATATTATTTCAAACCCCACCCTCACCTACCCCACCCACACTTCAGCCTCTGGGAATGGGAGTTGGGTGCTGGATTTTGAGGTCTGTGAAAGCTCTTGAACAGCGAGATCTGATGAGCTTCTAGACTGCAGAACACGTGGAGTTGCTGGAGGGTGGGTGCCCAGAGAGGACATGGAAGCCCCACCCCCTGCCCCACCCCTACCTTGCCCTATTCATCTCCCATCTGACTGTTCCTGAGTTGTGTCCTTTATAATAAGCTGGTAAATGTAGTAGTGTTTCTCTGAGATCTGTGGGCCGTTGAATCTGTGGGCGATTCTAGCACATTATTGAACCCAAGCCTGAGGCCCAGACTTGCCTGGGGGCAGTCTGGTGGAACTGAGCCCTTAACGTGTAGGATCTGACAGGAACTGCAGCTTGATAGTGTCAGAATTAAATTGTAGGACACACAGCTGATGTTGGAGAATTGGTCACTGCGGGAAATAACCCACACCTCTGGTGTCAGAAATATTGTGTGAGTGTAAAGAAACTGTGTTTTTCTCATCTACCCAAGACCTTTTTTTCCGGCTCCTCCTACTTGACCTTCAAAACCCAACTCAAGGCTCACCTCCTGGGGATCCTTCCCTAATCCCCAAGGAAAGAGGTAGGTGGTGCTCTTACATGTGTTCCCTGAGCACAAGCACATGTACTTACCTTTGTCAAATCATGGAAGACACTAAATGGCCATGGTTGGGTTTTTTTTTTTCCTCTCTGAGTCTGAGAGAACAAGACTGTATCTTAGGCAACTTGGGATCCCAACACCTGGAACACAGCCTGGCACATCACAAATGAGTAGTTTGGGTGTGTCAGTTCAATTACATCGTATAGAGCCAGTGCTTGGAACAGCAGGAGGTGTGGAAAGGATGCTGGTACTCACCTCATCAGTAAGGTGGCACAGCATGTAAGGTGGCACCTTATCAGTAAGGTGGCACAGCATGCTGGTACTAGCATGGGCTTTGAGAACAGTCAGACTTGGGTCCAAATCTCTGCTTTACCGTAACTCACTAGCTGTGTGCCTCTGGGCAAGGATTTTAACCTCTCTGAGCTTCAGTTGCTGGACAAGCAACCAGGCGAGTGAATAATGTCACGTGCGATAAGGAGGATGGAGGAGCAGGTCTGGGGAGGAGAATGTCATTCCTGCAGCCTTCCAGCTGGAAATTCCTGTAGGCAGTGGATAGATGATCTGGGAAGGAGACATTAGAGATCTGGGGTCACCAACAGGTAATGACAGTGGAAGCCACAGAGGTGAGTGAGGAGGAGGTGTCTGGAGGGGCAGTTGGAGGGGAGCCTGCAGGGTAGAGTGAAGTGAGCAGAGGTCACAAGCGGACAGTCACCAGCGAAACAGAGTGTGCGGGGAGGGGGTCTCTATCTTCATGACTTTGCCAAGCTCCATTCTGATGAATCTGAAACCAGCTAAATTCTGCAGCATTCATTACATGAGGAATCTAAAATAGCTCTCCAATAAATGATTTATGTAATTAGTGGCTGCTACTTTCATTAGGAGCTGTTGGTAAGAGTGTTAAAAGTGAGGGTTTTTTTTAGCCTAATTAAATGAGAAAGAAAATTAGAATAGAGGAGCAAATTAGAGGTGTCCTCTTCTCCCCCCAGTCCTGTGCAAGTGTAAACACTGCCCACTGTGATTGTCTTGGGAGGAAGAGATGGAGGTGGTGAAAGGGGGCTGAAATAGGGCCCGTAGGGCATGAGGAAAGATAGGCACCAGATGGCAGCAGCTCAACCTGGCCCGACTGGGTCCATTTCCCAGAAATGACCTTCCTTTCTTCCTGTGCCAAATGAAAGAGGTAGTGGCGGGCAGGGGGGAGAGGATTATAATCTGTACCAATGATGGGAAAGACCCAGAAAGGGAAGTCCGAAATTCGAGGAGGATCCATTCCTCTGGCCACTTTTGCTCTTGCCACGAGTACAGCGAGCAAGGCTCACGAGCCAGGGGTCTTTACCTCATCCCTCAGGCCCTCAGTCCTTATCTACCTGTCCAGGGAACAGCTGCAGCTGTATCAAAGTTCCTGGTGTGCGCCACTGCACTCCAGCCTGGGTGACAGAGCGAGATTCTGTCTCCAAAAAAAAAAAACATTCCCACAGTAAATGCGCTGCCTGGGACACATAGTCCCTGTTCACACAGCCTAAAGGTAAAGAGCTATGGAGAACAGGAGCCTCCGACCACCTTCTCAGCAGGCCTCACAGGTCACAGCTTCCCACTGCTTCCAACACAGCTTCCTAACAGACGAAAAGCCATTCAACAGAAGGCCTCCAGAAACTAAGGAAAAAAGACTTGTGTTTGTAAATTGTGCCTGGAAGCACAACTACTAACTACACTTCTGTTATGGGTTGAATTTTGTCCCTCAGAAAAGATATGTTGGAATCCTAGCCCTCAGAACTTCTCAATATGACTTTTATTTGGAAATAGGGTCTTTGCAGATGTATTTAGTTAAAATGAGATCATATTGGAATAGGATAGGCCCCTAATCCAATATGGCTGATGTCCTTATAAAAAGGGGAAATTTGGCTACAGACACACACACACACACACACACACTCACACCCATGTGAAGATGAAGACAGATTGAGATGGTTTGTCTCTAAGCCAAGGAACTCCAAAGATTGCCTGTAAGCCACCAAAAGCTAGGGGAGAGGACTGGAGCAGATTTTCCTCACAGCCTGCAGAAGGAACCCACACTGCTGATACCCTCATCTTGGACTTCCAGCCTCTTGGGCTGTGAGACACTAAAGGTCTGTTATATAAACCTCTCATTCTGTGCTACATTTTACTGCAGTCCTAGCAAACGAATGCACCTCTGTCCAGATTACTGTGTGGGCAAGACGCACAGCGTTATACCTTTCACACCTGTGAAAAGGGGTGCCTCTTTCAGAAGGGAGGAGGGGAAGCTGAGTTTCCCAACTTCCCCTTCTTGTTTCTCTGTCCAGCCAAGTTTTGCAGCTGTTCCCAGCAAGTCAATGGGTCCCTACTCCACGATCTGCCTATGACCGGCTCTACACTTGCTTATTCATTTACTCATGTTTCCTTGTCCACCTGTGCATTTGTTTTTTTTGTTCATCCAACACATTTTCTTGCCCACACCTGTATGCCAGCTGCTGGTCCAGTTGCTGAACACACAGCGGGAACAAGACAGACAAGAGCCATGTCCTCGTGGGATTTTCATTACAGTGGGAGGAAAGGTCGCTGATTAAACAATACTGACATCAGTGTAAAATGACAATGGTGGTAAGTGCTGCCCATGACAGCAAGTGGATGCAAGAGCAATTAGCTGGGTGTCTTCGTCCCCCAGCTAACCCTGATGTTGCCCCCCCTGGCCTGTTAGTGAAGCCTGTGCTTCCACGTGAGGACAAAGACCACTCAGGTGTAGAACAGCCTTGTTGTGCTGTTAAGTGTTCTGCCAGCTGCAAAACATGCATCTTGAGCGCAGACGTGTGCATTGGTTTGTGCCTGTCCCCACTGCAGCACTGTTTTTGGCAGAGGACTGAGGGACGCTCTGGCTGAAGTGGCAGGGATGCATGACACACTTTAGGGGGTGGATTTCCTGGATAAAGACCAAACGGTGATAACACTAGAGGGTTGTAAAAGCCCCAGGTGGTCTCTGCAGGAAGCTTGGGACCCCAACTGTAGTGCAGGGCAGTGATCTCAAAGGGTGGGTGCCGGACTAGCAGTACTGCCTGAGCTTTTGAGAAAGGTGAATCCAGCCTAGTGAATCAGGAGCTGGGAGGGCCCAGCAGGTGTCTTCACCATGCCCTCTGGGGGCCACTGATGCAGGATGTTGATGCTCCTGGAAGTTGAGAAGCCTGGGACAGGGTACAAACATGGTTCTGGGGACAAGCAGACTTCACTTTAAGAACTGGCCTTCCACTTAATGAGACTTAGTTCTCTTATTGTTGTTGTTATTATTTTTTGAGACGGCGTCTTGCTGTGCCGCCCAGTCACCCAGGCTGAAGTGTAGTTGCATGATCTCAGCTCACTGCAACCTCTGCCCCTGGACTCCAGCAATTCTCCTGCTTCAGCCTCCCAAGTAGCTGGGATCACAGGCGTGCTACCATGCCCAGCTGATTTTTGTATTTTTAGTAGACACAGGGTTTCACCCTGTTGGCCAAGTTGGTCTCCAACTCCTGACCTCAAATGATCCACCCGCCTGGGCCTCCCAAAGTGCTGGGATTATAGGCATGAGCTACTGCTCCAGGTCCATTTCTCTTATCTTTAATAAGGAGATAAAAATAGCACCTAACTTCTAGTACTGACTTCTAAAATTGCAAAGATTACATTAGGCAATGCATGTCAAGTGCCTGGGACCTAGTACAAGTTCCATAAACATTAGCTAGTTATTATTTGATTAGAATGGTAATTCTCCTGTGTGCTTATGGAGAACAGGCCTCCTTAGCGCAAACATTGGAGCATTAGGAGGTTATCAAGCAAACCTCAGTATAACCGTAGCCCTTTCTTGAGCTGGCTGCCTGCCTGGCCCTGTGCTCTCTGCCCACCAAGCAGAACTGGTGAGGCCAGAGATGCTTCCTGGCTCAGCACCTCCTTAGCCCGAGGGCTTATAGGACAAGAGTTGTCAGGAATCCGGGCCTCAACTTGCTCCAGGAACTGCAGCCCACAATCAGGCTACATTTGCAAACTGTCATCACAACACCAGATAGTGCAAAATCAGTGCCTCATGCATGATGTAAACAAGGGTGTTGGCTTTGTGGGGAGAAGAGGGCACGGGAGGGTGACATGCTAAATAGGTGTGTGTGAAGGGCAGAGTGCCACAGAGTTTTCCATGGAAGAGCCTCAGCACTCCAGGGATTCATGTGCCAGAAGAGCCGAGTGTGTCTTGCCTCTTTGACTTCTTGATTAGTTTGTCTATTTAAGCATCGCTATTTGTTTACCCAAATAAGAGGTTGCTCTAAGCTGTAATAAAGCTCTCAGCTGTGCCACTGCAGGGGACAGCTGCACAGGCAGGTCAGAAAGGCCAAGGGAGGCTTGCAAATGCACTGAGCTAATTTCCAGAACACGCACATTCTGTCCGCCCCACTCCCCTGTACGGAAGTTTTAACTGAGTGATACTGGAGGAATCCTCCTGTGCCTTTAAGACTTCCAGGGCCTGCAGGGCTCAGTGGCTCACAACTGTAATCCCAGTACTTTGGGAGGCCGAGGCAGGCAGGTCACACGATTACAGAAGTTTGAGACCAGCCTGGGCAACACGGTGAAACCCTGTCTCTGCTAAAAATACAAAAATTAACTGGGCGTGGTGGTGCACATCTGTGATCCCAGCTACTCAGGAGGCTGAGGCAGGAGAATTGCTTGAACCTGGGAGGTGGAAGTTGTAGTGAGCTGAGATCGCACTATTGCACTCCAGCCTGTGTGATAGAGAGAGACTGTCAAAAAAAAAAAAGACTTCCAGGGCTCATTGCACGGTGCGACTGAGTCACAGACACACCTGCTTCCCCCACTTGGGACCCCAGGGCAGCCTTGTCAGAGGAGACAGAAATGGGTTTTCCTCAGCACCTTCCAAGAATTCCCTGGGAGGTTGTCAAGTTGTTGGGACAAAGTATCAGGTTCATCCTGTCCCAAAGGAGGAGACACAGACTAGTTTGGGGACTGTCTTAGTCTGTGTTGTGCTGCTATAACAGAATACTTGAGACTGGGTACTTTATAAAGAACAGAGATCTTACAGTTCTGCAGGCTGGGAAGTCCAAGTGTCAGAGGCATGTGAACCAGAACAACTCCATCTTGAATAGGAGCTGGGTAAAATGAGGCTGAAACCTACTGGGCTGCATTCCCAGACAGTTAAGGCATTCTGAGTCACAGGATGAAATTGAAGGTCAGTACAAAATACAGGTCATAAAGAGACCTTGCTGATAAAACAGGTTGCAGTAAAGGAGCCGGCCGAAACCCACCAAAACCAAAATGGCAACGAGAGTGACCTCTGGTTGTTCTCACTGCTACACTCCCACCAGTGCCATGACAGTTTACAAATACCATGGCAACATCAGGAAGTTACCCTATATAGTCTAAAAAGGGGAGGCATGAATAATCCACCCCTTGTTTAGCATATCATTAAAAAATAAACTAAAAATGGTCAACCAGCAGCCCTCGGGGCTGCTCTCTTTATGGAGTAGCCATTTTTTACTCCTTTACTTTCTTAATAAGCTTGCTTTCACTTTGCATTGTGGACTCGCCCTGAATTCTTCTTGCACGAGATCCAAGAACCCTCTCTTGGGGTCTGGATTGGTACCCGCTTCTGGTAACATATTTCTGGCGACCACAGAAGCGACTATACAGCAGAAACCCCCGACCCAAAGGTTAACCTGGGGTAAGTGTTGGGGTCCAATAACATCTTTCTCTTGGACCACAAAAGGGACTGAGGAGACCCCCGACCCAAAGGAAATAGACTGCTACACTGATTGGAGAGCTTCAGGTAAGTGGTGGGGTACCTGGGGAAAGAATGGGATTGGGTTAGAGGCCCAACTTAGGGGAGTTAGAGTCTCCAATCATCTGTAATTCTCTTTTTTTGTTGTATCTCTGTCAGGCTTTGGTATCAGGATGATGTTGGCCTCGTAAAATGAGTTAGGGAGGATTCCCTCTTTTTCTATTGATTGGAATAGTTTCAGAAGGAATGGTACCAGCTCCTCCTTGTACCTCTGGTAGACTTCGGCTGTGAATCCATCCGGTCCTGGACTTTTTTTGGTTGGTAGGCTATTAATTATTGCCTCAATTTCAGAGCCTGCTATTGGTCTATTCAGGGATTCAACTTCTTCCTGGTTTAGTCTTGGGAGAGTGTAAGTGTCCAGGAAATTATCCATTTCTTCTAGGTTTTCTAGTTTATTTGCGTAGAGGTGTTTATGGTATTCTCTGATGGTAGTTTGTATTTCTGTGGGGTCGGTGGTGATATCCCCTTTATCATTTTTTATTGCGTCTATTTGATTCTTCTCTCTTTTCTTCTTTGTTAGTCTTGCTAGCAGTCTATCAATTTTGTTGATCTTTTCAAAAAACCAGCTCCTGGATTCATTGATTTTTTGGAGGGTTTTTTGTGTCTCTGTCTCCTTCAGTTCTGCTCTGCTGAACTTTTCATTGTTGGCTGCAATGAGTGGGTCTTTCTCTGGCCTCCCTAAGCTCTTCACCTTCCCTACCCTGCCACAACCAATACTTTCCTTCTCTACTTTTCCTTTCCTATCTTTCCTGTTACTCAGGGCAACCATCTTGCCCAGAGACCACGTGTTGAAACTCCAAGTCAGAGGCTGGATTAAAGATGACGGGGTCTATCTGGGGGCAAATTTAAACCTTGCCAGTTTGATATTGGGTGCTATGCAGAGTGGATAATGTCTATGTTTTATCACACGTATTTTATGCTGGCCAGAATGAAAAAAAATAATTTTCCTTTATGATGCAGCTTGGCCCCCAGGGCAATGGTGCCACAAGGCGGATCACTAGGGCCACTCAGAGAAAGGGAACCCAGAAACCTGGTATGCTGACAAAAGGGTAAGAATTTCTTACCAGTCAGATTTCTGGCTTCTCTCTCTGTATGCAAACGGTTGAATGAATGGTTTAAAAAAAAAATGAAATAAAATAAATCAGTGTTTATCTCCTCTGTAAAGTTTTGATTAATGTGAAAAAGAATTCTAAGGCTAGTTTTAAGCTGGTGTATTTTGTGCTATGCATTCGTTTTTCTGTGTTGAAGGGTACTTCAGGATAAAACACGGGCTTAGAACACCTGTAAGCCCGCTTTTCAAGATGACCTGCAAGCTGGTCAGTAACAAACTTGGCTGCAGGTCCCTGAAACCACCAAAAAAATTGGATTAAAAAAATCCACCTTGTTTTATGTCCTTGGGAGCTTGACATTTTAACCACGTGGCTGTACTTTCTCTTGGTCTCTGCCTTCTGGGGAACAGGAATTTTAGGGTTCACATCATAGTTAGCTCTAAAAATCATATGAGATAGTAAAAGCCTTTGCAAGCTCAAAATTAATGACTCTGGACTCCTTCTGGGAAAGTCCCTAGACACTGCCCTGTGCTGTAGCTCAGTAGTGAGGTTTTGCTCTTTCCAGTGGCGATCTGGATTCCATTCCCAACCTAGAAAGTGAGTTGTTCCTGGTTTAATATCTTCATGACCTTGTCTATTCTCTTCTCCTCCACAGACTGTCCTAAATTTTCCTTTCTTTAAGCACCTGGGAGGTTACCTTTGGTAAAATTCAAAAGCCAGAAATATCGGCAGTTTGGCATAAGAAATTCTAAAAGTACTTTATTAAACAGTGCTATGGTTAAAATCAGTTTAATTAAAAGCGAATACTCAAGCTCTAACAGCCTGGACTCCTTGGGAAAAGCAGGAAGCATCAGAGACACCTTTCCTGGCCCTATTTTTCCAAGAGCTCCACCGTAAAGCCCGTAATCCAATTAAGAAACAACAACTGGCAAATAAGAAATCTTACAACTACCATAGTAATCTTCTTCTGCCTTTCTGTGTAGCTATATATGTGTTGTGTGTAATGCTTATATAAAAGAGCTCTAATTAATTGGCTTAAACAAAAATAAGCACTTAAATAAAATATTTTAAAAGCAAAATAAAAACTGTAATACCTTTTAGTTCATGTAGCTTTAGTAATCTTTGGGAAATAAAAACGGCTTTAAAAATTATTGATAAGCGAGGCATGGTGCCTCGTGCCTGTAATCCCAGCACTTTAGGAGGCCAGGGCGGGCAGATCACTTGAGGTCAGAAGTTCAAGACCAACCTGGCTGATATGGCAAAACCCTGTCTCTACTAAAAATACAAAAATTAGCCAGGTGTGGTGGCGTGCACCTGTAATCCCAGCTATTCGGGAGGCTGAGGCATGAGAATCACTTGAGCCCAGGAGGCAGAGGTTGCAGTGAGCCAAGATTGTACCATTACACCCTAGCCTGGGTGATAGAGCAAGACCATCTCAACAACAACAACAACAAAAATTATTGATAAAGACATTTAGTCTAAATTATGCAGGTTAGATATTAAGCTGCTAAATACTTTAAGGTCATAAACTCCTTTTTGTTTGTTTGTTTTTTTGTGACGGAGTCTTGCTCTGTCACTAGGCTGGAGTGCAGTAGTGTGATCTTGGCTTACTGCAACCTCTGCCTCCTGGGTTCAAGTGATCCTCCTGCCTCAGTCTCCCAAGTAGCTGGGTCTATAGGCATGCACCACCATGCCCGGCTAATTTTTGTATTTTTAGTAGAGACGGGGCTTCACCACGTTGGCCAGAATGATCTCGATCTCTTGACCTCGTGATCCACTCGCCTCAGCCTCCCAAAGTGCTGGGATTACAGGCATGAGCCACCAAGCCCGGCCTAAACTGCTTCTTTAACTTTTAAAAATTGTTCAATTTACCTACCTGAAAGCCATTAGTTTCTAGATAAGACCTGGGACATGTGGAATTAGCCATGCCCCCTAATTATACAGTGAAGATTATAAAGAAAGAGATTTTATATAAGAAAGGATCTTGTGTGGTAAGTTCTTGTCCTAAAGTAAAATGAATGATTGTTTAAAAGGAGGGCAAGTCAGAAAGCCCGAGAATGTCTCAGAGGGTCTGTGTAAGTCATGAACGGATTCGTGGAGGGGAATTTATGTAAGAAATGCTGTGCAATTCAAAGGTTGCTTGGCCTCCTAAATGCTTCATAAAATGCCACCATGACTCTTACTGTACAACTTGCCTGCTTCAGTAAGGTGAGGCCTGGGGACATGTGGAGTTAGCCTGAATAGGTTAACTCTCTTAGCTATGCTGGAGAGTAAGCCCTTATCTGCACTTCTGCCTGGTGTGTCCTAGGCTAGACCCTGCACCTAGTACACAAGTAAAATTGCTTACTAGGAAAGTTAATCTATTCATCGCCCCTATTCAACCTGAAGAAGTGGCAGAAGATGGATCTTTGCCCCTCTGCAACCCTTAGGATTAAGGGATCTCTTTTAAAAGGGAGGGGGTCAATGTCAGGGGCATGTGAACCAGAACAACTCCATCTTGAATAGGAGCTGGGTAAAATGCGGCTGAAACTTACTGGGCTGCCTTCCCAGATAGTTAAGGCATTCTAAGTCACAGGATGAGATAGGAGGTCAGCATAAGATACAGGTTATAAAGACCTTGCTGATAAGGCAGGCTGCAGTAAAAGAGCCGGCCAAACCCTACCAAAACCAAGATGGTGACGAGAGTGACCTCTGGTTGTCCTCACTGCTGCACTCCCACCAGCACCACGACAGTTTACAAATGCCATAGCAACATCAGGAAGTTACCCTGTATGGTCTAAAAAGGGGAGGCGTGAAAAATTCACCACTTGTTTAGCATATCATAAAGAAATAACGATAAAAATAGGCAACCAGCGGCCCTCACGGCTGCTCTGTCTATGGAGTAGCCATTCTTTTATTTCTTTACTTTCTTAATAGACTTACTTTCACTTTGCACTGTGGACTCGCCCTGAATTCTTTCTTGCTCGAGATCCAAGAACACTCTCCTGGGGTCTGGATTGGGACCACTTCCTCTAACACAAGGTCAAGGGGCCTGCATCTGGCGAGGGCCTGCTTGCTGCATCATCCCATGGCAGAAAGTGGAAGGGCAAGAGTGCACTTGTGGGAGAGAGAGCAGGAAATCAAACTCACAGCCTCAAGCTCTTTTTTAATTGGCATAAATCCATTCATGAGGGTGGAGCCCTCATGACCTAAACGCCTGCCACTAGGCCCCACCTCCCAACACTGTTACCTTGGAGATTAACTCTCCAACACATGCTTTCACTTTGTAAGGGACACACGCAAACCACAGCAAGGCCCTTGACTGCTGGGATGAGGTCCTGGCAGGTTGGGATGCAGTGGCCTTACTTGAGGCTGACAGGCCCTGGGCCTGTGTGTACAACCTGCTCTTGACTTAGGTTTCCCTCTGCAGGGGGCTCTAATCCCTTCCCCCACCCCGCTCCCTCTCCACCGCTGCACACACAACCAGCAAAGGCTCCAGTACATGTCCCCATGTGCTCCCCTGGCTTCCTCATTGGGGCTCACAAAATGGGGTGAAAGAGCTAACACTCCAGCAAAAGATATGCCAGGCCACAGTCAAACCAGAGGGAAAAAGAGTTATCCATTCCCTTTGACCTCACATTCAGATATCAATTTTCTCTGGTTATCCTGATTTCTGTTTTATTATTTATGTTTCTTTTGTTACCTGAATTCTTGAAAGCCACTTAAACTCATTTATTAAAAAGACTTTTTTCTTTTTTCTTTTTTTTCTTTTTTTGAGCAAAGTCTCTCTCTTGTCTTCCAGGCTGGAGTGCAATGACTCAATCTCGGCTCACTGCAACCTCCGCCTCCTGGGTTCAAGTGATTCTCTCGAATCAGGCTCCTGAGTAGCTGGGATTACAGGAGCCTGCCACCACGCCTGGCTAATTTTTGTATTTTTAGTAGAGACAGGGTTTCACCATGTTGGCCAGGCTGATCTCGGACTCCTGACCTCAGGTGATCCACCCGCCTCAGCCTCCCAAAGTGCTGGGATTATAGGCATGAGCCACCGTGCCTGGTCCTTTTTTTTTTTTTTTTCTTTTTAAAGTAGGTCTACTCTTATCTCAAAAGCAGACACAGTGTGATTCTGGGGAGAATATTATCCCCTAGTACGTTGGGGCACCACTGTACTCCAGCCTGGGCAACAGAGCAAGACTTCATCTCAAAAAAAAAAAAAAAAAAAAAAATATATATATATATATATATATGCAAGGTGGTAAATTTTATACTGTGCATTTTCCCACAATTAAAACATTTTAAAAACCTTGAAACTCTGCACCCTCACCCCATTTTTTTTTTTTTTTTTTTTTTTTTTTGAGAGAGGATCTTGCTCTGTCACCCAGGCTGGAGTGCAGTGGTGTAGTCACAGCTCACTGCAACCTCTGCCTCCTAGGCTCAAAGTGATCCTCTTACCTCAGCCTCCCGAGTAGTGAGGACTACTGGTGTGTACCACCACGCCTGGCTAATTTTTGTATTTTTAGCAGAGACGAGGTTTCACCATGTTGTCCAGGCTGGTGAACTCCTGGCCTCAAGTAATCGATCCACCCACCTTATCCTCCCAAAGTGCTGGGATTACAGGCATGAGTCAGTACGCCCGGCCATCTCATTTCTTTTTGCCTCTACTTTGTCATCTGTAAAATGGGAATAATCAGAATACCTACCTCCTACGGTTGTGGTGAGGACTGGCCCAGGGAATCAATTTCCTTGGTGCCTGGCCATCTAGTTGCCCTTGTGTCGGCGATTATGTTTCATGTTGAGAAGGGCAGGAAGCAGGTGTATTAGATGATGAACTTTTCTGAGGAAGGGGATAGGGGTGGAGTTGTAAGAGGGAAGTCTGTTCTGAGTCCTTGGGAATCAACCCTGCAAGACAGAGGAGTTCATCAATGCTTATTTGAACATCTGGATCCCAGGAGAACGACTGAGTTTTCCTAATTATGTAGACTCTAATAATTTTGAATTTGTGATCATTTATAAAGAGAAGGCAGATGTTCCTGAGTCTTTAACCAGGCAAGAGTGAGGCTGACCTCATTTATGACATGTACTAGACACACACTAGGTTTAGTGCAGAAAAGATTTCTTTCTCCTTCCTTCCTTCCTTCCTTCCTTCCTTCCTTCCTTCCTTCCTTCCTTCCTTCCTTCCTTCCTTCCTTTCTTTCTTTCTTTCTTTCTTTCTTTCTTTCTTTCTTTCTTTCTTTCTTTCTTTCTTTCTTTCTTTCTTTCCTTCTTTCTTCTTTTTTGAGACACGGTCTTACTTTGTCACCCAGGCTGGAATGCAGTGATAGAATATTGGCTCACTGCAACCTCCACCTCCTGGGTTCAAGCAGTCCTCCCACCTCAGCCTCCCCAGTAGCTGGGACTACAGATGCACACCACCACATCTGGCTACTTTTTTTTTTCTTTGCATTTTTGGTAGAGATGGGGTTTCACAATGTTGTCCAGGTTGGTCTCGAACTCCTGACCTCAGGTGATCTGCCCGCCTTGGCCTCCCAAAGTGCTGGGATTACAGGTTTGAGCACTGGAGCCCGGTGATTTGGTGATTTCTAAATTTCTTCACAGAATAAACTGCCTCCCAGACCTTTAGCAGGGGTTTCTCGGAATACGGTTGCGAATTGTCTCACCTTCTAGAAGCAGATATTCACAGATATTTTTTCTTAATTCATTCTTTAAAAAAATTTTAATGGTTAATTTTGATAAAATACACATAATGTTTACTATCTTAACTTTTTTTTTTTTTTTTTTGAGACAGAGTTTCACTCTTGTTGCCCAGGCTGGAGTGCAATGGCACAATCTTGGCTCACTGCAACCTCCGCCTATCAGGTTCAAACGATTCTCCTGCCTCAGCCTCCTGAGTAGCTGGGATTACAGTAAGCAGGTACCACCACAACCAGCTAATTTTGCATTTTTGGTAGAGACGGGGTTTCTCCATGTTGGTCAGGCTGGTCTCGAACTCCCGATCTCAGGCAATCCGCCTCCCAAAGTGCTGGGATTACAGGCATGAGCCTCCGCGCCCGGCCTATCTTAACCATTTTAAAGTGTACAGTCCAGTAGTGTTAAGTGCATTCACGTTGTTGTGCAAACCATTTAAAAATATATATTCATAAAAAGTCTCATGAAACTATAAAATGTAATTACATTTAATTAAAAATTTCATTAAAAGGAATAAAATAGCCAGGTATGGTGGTGGTGCACCTGTGGTCCCAGTTACTCTGGAGGCTGAGGTGGGAGGATCGCTTGAGCCCAGGAGTTTGAGGCTGTAGTGAGCAACAATTGTGCCATTGCACTCCTAGCCTGGGCGACAGAGCAAGACCCTGTCTCAAAAAAAGCAACAAAAAATCAAAAACTAACAGAAAGGAAAAAAATCACACCTTTTAAAATCTGGGAGATGTAGACCCCAATTCTGCTGGAATCCCACCATACCAGCCAGAGGTCTGGACTCTCCCCTCCTCCCAATACTCGCCACATGACTGGGAGGGGGCAACTGAGCAGAGTCCCCATTCTAAGGAAAGATCCAGCTGTAGACAGACAGCAAAAGTAAATGGAGCAAAGAAAGGAGATTACTCCAAGGGGCTTTACAGCATCTGTTGAACCAAATGTTTTATTTGCAATAACTCTCTCGGGATCTTACTCTGAGGACTCTAATGACCTAATTTCCCCCTAATTTCCTCCTCCAGCGAACTCTCAGGCAAGCCCGGGACATTCTCCTGAGGTGAAGGGATTGACAGAGCCTGGGGCTGAGAGGGGTGAGGGGTGGGAGGCACTGCCTGCGATCCAGTCCTGCAGGTGTATATGTGCAAGCGAGTGGGCTGGCACGCTGCCACCAGCAGAGAGACCTCCCAAGTCCTTCAGTGCCTCATCCCCTCCCTCTGCCTCCATCCTAATGTGGTGGCCACAGCACTCATGCTGGGAACACTGGAGACATTGGTTTTTCTTTTTTTTTCTTTTTTTGAGACAGAGTCTTGCTCTGTTGCCCAGGCTGGAGTGCAGTGGCACGATCACAGCTCACTGCAACATCTGCCTCCCAGGTTCAAGTGATTCTTCTGCCTCAGCCTCCTGAATAGCTGGGATTACAGGCACACACCACCATGCCCGGCTAAGTTTTGTATTTTTAGTAGAGACGGGGTTTCATCATGTTGGCCAGGCTGGTCTTGAACTCCTGACCTCAGATGATTCGCCCCCCTTGGCATCCCAAAGTGCTGGGAATACAGGCCTGAGCCACTGTGCCTGGCCAACATCAGCTTTTATCTTTTGGTTTATAGCTTTACTGAGATTATAATTGACATATAATACATGACATTCAAAGTATACACTTTGATAAGTTTTGACATATGTATATACCTGTAAAACCATCACTACCAGATAGTGAGCATATACATTTTCCCTGAATGTTCCCTCCAGCCTCTTGTAATCCTTTCCACCCCCTCCATACCCCAGTCCCTTCCCCCCACTCTCAAGTAACCATTGATCTGCTTTTAAATTATAGACTGATTTTCTTTTATAGAATCATATATATAGAACAGCACATTATGTACTTTTTTTAGTCCATGTTTTTTTCACTTAGCATAATTATTTTGAGATCCATCTGTTGTTGCACATATCAATGGTTCATTCCTTTAATAGCTGAGTAGTATTCCTTTGTATTAATATATGGTGATTGATTTATACATTTAACTGCTGGTGGACATTGGGTTTTTTCCAGTGTGGGGATGATATGGTCTGGCTCTGTGTCCCCACCCAAATCTCATCTTGAGTTGTAATCCAAATTGTAATCTCCACATGTTGGGGGAAGGACCTCATGGGAGGTGACTAGATCATGGGGGCAGTTCCCCCATGCTGTTCTCATGATAATGAGTGAGTTCTCACAAGATCTGATAATTTTATAAGGGGCTTTTCCCGTCTTTGCTCTGCACTTCTCCTTCCTGCCGTCATGTGAAGAAAGACGTGTTTGCTTCACCTTCCGCCAAGATTGTAAGTTTCCTGAGGTCTTCTCAGCCATGTGAAACTGTGAATCAATTAAACCTCTTTCCTTTATCAATTACCCAGTCTCAGGCAGTTCTTTATGGCAGTGTGAGAACAGACTAATACAGGGGACATCACAGATAAAGCTGCTATGAACATTTGTGTACAAGTCTTTGTATGGACATATGCTTTTATTTCTCTTGGGTAAATACCTAAGAGTGGAAATGTTGGATTACATGTTAGGTGCATGTTTATTTAAGAAACTATCTCATCCTTTTCCAAAGTGGTTATACCATTTTACAGTCCCACCAGCAGTGCACAAGAGTCAGGTTGCTCTATACCCTAGCTAGTATTTGGTACTGAAAGTCTTTAATTTTAGACATTCTGCTAGGTGTTTAGTAATAACTCATTGTGGTTTTGATTTATATTTCCTTAACAGCAAATAATTTTGAGCATCTTATTTGTCATCTGTATATCTTTTTTGGTGAAAAGTCTATTTAAATCTTTTGCCTATTTTAAAAATTGGGTTGTTTATCATTGAATTTTGAGAGCTTTAAAAATATAACTGAAATACAAATTCCTTATTAGATATATATCTTGCAGTCTGAGATTTGTCTTTTCATTCTCTTACCAGTGTCTTATGAAGAACAGAAATTTTATTTTTAAAAGTTCAATGTATCTATTTTAAAATTTTATGGATCATGTTTGGTGTTATACATAAGAAGGGCACAAAAGTTTTTTCTTATGAGCTCCTCCAGAAATTTTACAGCTTTGGTTTTACATTGATCAATTTTGAGTTAATTTTTATGTAATAGTCTTATCTGAAGTCTTACTTTCCACAGTTTCAGTTACTCATGGTCTGAAAGTATTAAATGGTAAATCCCAGAAATGAACAATTCATGAGTTTTGATGTGCACACTGTCCTGCTCCAACTCACTAGAGTTATGAATCAGCCCTTTGTCCAGTGTATTCACGCTATGCAGTATGTATGCATAGGAAAAAACATGGTCTATACAGTATAGGGCCCAGTACTATCCCTACTAAGACATCCACTAGGGGTTTTGGAATGTATCCCCTTCAGATAAGGGGGGTGCCTACTATATATGGTAAAAGGTAGGAATAAAAGTTTATTTATTTGAATTTGCATATCCAATTGTTGATCATCGTTTGTTGAAAATACTTTTTTCTTTATGGAATTGCCTTTGCAAGTTTGTCAAAATGAGTTATGTATTGTATTTGTTTCCTAGGGTTGCATAGCAAATTACCACAAACTTCGTGGCTTAAAACAACAGAAATTTATTCTCTCTCAGTTCTGGAGGCCAGACATCTGAAATCAATGTGTCACAGGGCCACCCTCCCTCTGGAGGATCTAGGGGAGAACCCTCCCTGTCCTCTTCCAGCTTCTGGTAGCTCCAGACATTCCTTTGCTTGTGGTAGCCTCCATTTTTTTTTTTTTTTTTTTTTTTTTGAGACCGAGTCTCGCTCTGTCCCCCAGGCTGGAGTGCAGTGGCCGCATCTCAGCTCACTGCAAGCTTCGCCTCCCGGGTTCACGCCATTCTCCTGCCTCAGCCTTTCCAGTAGCTGGGACTACAGGCGCCCGCCACCACGCCCGGCTAATTTTTTGTATTTTTCAGTAGAGACGGGGTTTCACTGTGTTAGCCAGGATGGTCTCGGTCTCCTGACCTCATGATCCTCCCGCCTCGGCCTCCCAAAGTGCTGGGATTACAGGCGTGAGCCACCGCGCCCGGCACCTCCATTTTTATAAGACCTTCTAGCCCAATGGCTCTCAGTGTGGCCCTCTTATAAGGATACCTGTCACTGGATTTAGGGCATATTCAAAAGGCAGGATAATCTCATCTTGAGATCCTTAATTACATCTGCAAAGATCCTTTTTCCAAATAAGGTCATAATCACAAGTCCCAGTGAACACGTTTTTTTGGGTGGGACACAAGTCAATCCACTACACACATTTACGTGCAGGTCTGTTTCTGGATTCTAATTTTTGTTCCATTGGTCTTTTTTTGTCAATATTATACTGACTTAGTGTAAACTGTAAACAAGATATGTCTCTCCATTTATTCACATCTTTTAAAATTTATCTCAGCAATATTTTATAGTTTTCAGTGTACAGGTCTTTCACATCTATCATCAGATTTATCCCTTTTTTTAAAAAAATCTTTTATTTATTTAATTAATTTATTTATTTTAGAAACAAGGTCTCCAGCTTATCATTCAGGCTGGAGTGCAGTGGTGCAATCATAGCTCACTTTGGCCTTGAACTTCTGACCTCAAGCAATCCTCCCACCTCTGCCTTCCAAACCTATTTCATATTTTTTATGTGCTTAAAAAGGGTACCTGATAGGGTTTGGCTGTGTCCCCACCCAAATCTCATCTTGAGTTGTAGCTCCCATAATTCCCATGTGTTGTGGGAGGGACCTGGTGGGAGATAATTGAATCCTGGGGGTGGTTTCCCCCATACTGTTCTCGTGACAGTGAATAAGTTTCACGAGATCTGATGGTTTTATAAGGGGAAATCCCTTTAGATTGGTTCTCATTCTCTTTCTTGCCTGCTGTCATGTAAGATGTGCCTTTCACCTTCCACCATGATTGTGGGCCTCTCGAGCCATGTGGAACTATGAATCCATTAAACCTCTTTTTCTTTATAAATTACCCAGTCTCAGGTATGTCTTTATCAGCAGTGTGAGAATGGACTAATATAGTACCATTATTTTAATTTCAATTCATTGTTAGCATATACAAATACAGTTGATTTGGATATACCCACCTGAATCTTGCAATCTTGCTACACTCACTTATTAGCTCTAGTGTCTTATTTGTAGAGTCAATCAGATTTTCTTCATTGATGATTGTATAATCTGAGAATAAACACTGTTTAACTTCTTTCTAATCTGTGTTTCTTTTCCTTCTTTACTTATGCATTGGCTGAAGTCTCTAGTAAAATGTTAACAGAAGTGGTGACAGCAGACATTCTGATGGGCTATTGATCTTCGGAGGAAGGCATTCAGTCTTTCACCATTAAGTCTGATATTAGTTGCAGGTAAGGTGACCGGTGAACTCAGTTTTCCTGGGACTGAAGGATTTCCAAGGATGTACAACTTTCACTGCTAAAATTGGGATAGGCCTGAGCAAACCAGGATGTTTGGTCACCCTACTTGTAGGTTCTGGGTCTGTTTCAAAGATTAATTTTCCTCCTCATTATGGATTGTATTTTCCAGTTTCTTTGCCCTCCTGGTAAGTTTTTCGTTGAATACTAGACATTGTGAATTTTACTTTTTGGATGCTGGATTTTTTTTTTTTTTTTTTTTTTTTTAAAAACAGAATTTCACTCTGTCACCCAGGTTGGAGTACAGTGGTGCAATCTCAGCTCAATGCAAGCTCCGCCTCCTGGGTTCAAACAATTCTCGTGCTTCAGCCTCCCAAGTAGCTGGGACCACAGGCACACGCCACCATGACAAGCTAATTTTTGTATTTTTAGTAGAGATGGGGTTTCACCATGTTGGCTAGGCTGATCTGGAACTCCTGACTTCAAGTGATCCGCCTGCCTCAGCCTTCCAAAGTGTTGGGATTACAGGCATGAGCCACCACACCTGGCCTGGATATTTTTTGTATTCCTATAAATATTCTAAAATTGGAATTTTGTTCTGGGGCAATTAAACAACTTGAACCAGGTTTTTGGTTGTTATTTTTTGTTTTGTTTTTGTTTTTGTTTCGAGAAGGAGTCTCGCTCTGTGCCCAGGCTGGAGTGCAGTGGCGCAGTCTCGGCTCAATGCAAGCTCTGCCTCCCAGGTTCACGCCATTCTCCTGCCTCAGCCTCCCAAGTAGCTGGGACTACAGGCACTTGCCACCACGCCCGGCTAATTTTTTGTATTTTTAGTAGGGATGGGGTTTCACCGTGTTAGCCAGGATGGTCTCGATTTCATGACCTCGTGATCTGCCTGCCTCGCCCCCCCAAAGGGCTGGGATTACGCGCCTGGCCTTGAAACAGTTTTATATTTCAGGTCTTCAAGATTTGTTAGGTGGGATGAAAACAGTATTTAGCCCGGAGCTAATTCTTTTCCACTGCTGAAGCAAGATCCTCCTGAGTGCTCTCCCCAATGCTCGGTAGATAATGAATTTTTCTAGGCTGACTGGTGGGGCTGGAAAGTAGTCCCAGCCCTGTGTGAGCTCTGGATACTCCTCTTTTATCCTTTTGGATGGTTCTTTTCTTGCACATATGCTGGTCAGTGCTCTGCTCAGTACTTGCAGAGAAGGCTCTGCAGATTTCTGGGGTTCTCCCTCTGTGTGACACTCTCCTCTTGGGTACTCTGTTCTGTGTGCTGCGCTGCCTCAACCTCCCCAGACTCCCAGCTCCTCCTCACTTACAAAATCTGCTGGGCTCCGCTTTGGTATCTCTTCCCTGCACATTCCTCTCCCAAGACAGCAAACGGCATCGTAAGGCTTGCCTCGTTTGTTTCCCATCTCTCAGGTATCACTGTCTTTTGTTGCCTGACACACAGGGTCTTGGAAACCATTTTTCCTATAGCCCTCCATTGGGCTAGGAGCTCCCAGAAGGCAGGGGCTATGCCTTTTTTTTTTTTTTTTTAATCAGACTGGGTACTACTTGAGAGCAGGCAAGATCTAAGCCTTTTCCTTCCTCCTCATCCTTCCCTTAAAGCATGCAAAACAAGCCCATTCCAACAGATACTTAACACCATAGCATTTTATGGAGTGGTTATTCTCACCCAAGTTCATGTTTGCTTTCATGTGACACAAACTAAGCTTCAGTCCCTTCAGTTTGCTCTTTCTTCCATTAGGTGTCTCCTGAGGTCACACATCCTCCAGGAAGTCTTCCTAGATGGAGAAAGATGACGCTTCTTGCCACACTATCAGCTGAGGAGTTTGCAAATCCTCTTTCCTTTGTTTTCCATTATCACAGAGAACGCCTCGGAACTCCTCTGCCCAGTCTCAGGTTTCCCCAGGAACATTTTAATCAATCCTACCAGTCCTATGAAACATATGTGATTTACAGCTCAAATACCTTTGGGAAGTTTTGCCGGCCACATCTCACCCATGAAACCTCACAGTGCATATGATGATTTTAGAGGCCCTGACAAGTGTGGTAGTACCGAAACCTGTTTGCTTTGTTGACATGTTTCCTAAATATATTTGATCCCATTAACTCTTATTTGCTCTCAGAATCTCTCTGGATTATTTATTATTCCTAGGAACATACTTGAAAGAAGTATGACTAAACCAAGTCATCATGAACAAATATGAGATTCTTCTTTTTTTCCCCCCTTTTCCCTGAGAGCTGCAGAGATTGCATCAGATGAATGTTTGTTAGGTAAATGGTTAAATGCAATACGTGAAATGATTCTCAACATTGTGATTGTAACTGCCCTCATGGATCGGGTTGGATTTCCATGGGACTGCCCTCGGTCTCTCCCACTGCAGGTGCAGCTGCTCCCCCTACCCCATGTTCTTTGAGCCCCACTTTAGTTCGTTTCCTCCTGTTTGGAATTAGTTGAATGCAACATGAGTAAGGCTGTGTGCACAGACTGATAAGAACACAGCTGAAGGGCAGGACCACAGTATTGCACAAGCTCAGTGGACACCCTGAGGTGTCCCTTCGAGTTGTAAGGGAGGGTATGCAAGTAGAAGCTCCATGGCTTTGTCATTTCTAGATCTCTGATCACACTATTTCTCTGCTTGGAATGCTGTTCTGCTCATTTATTTGTCAAAATTCTATCCAACCTTCATGGCCTGGCCAAATGCTAACTCCGTGAAGTCTTCCTAGGTTCCTCAGCGGGTGTTAGTATCCTCTATGTCCTCCCATGGCTTATCAGAGTCTGTCTTTGAACACGATTAGTTGTGTCCAGGCTTTTCTCCCAGACTGTAGTATGTATTTCATAAAAATAGGAGCCATGTCTTACTCATTTCTGGATCTCTGGTTCTTAACACAGCACCTGGCCTGGAAGAAGCTCAGTGGCTGTTTCAGTTGAATGAATGGACAAGTGAACTGACATCCAGTGGAAACACAAAAGAGCAGGTATTCTCAGCACTTCTGGGAAAGTCTTGGGTGTAGCATACAGTAATTTTCAGGAACCCATGGCAGACTGATAAGGGAGGAAGAAAGTTTGGGACCTTAGGGTCCATGTGCATGTGTCATCTCTGGGTAAAGCCAGGGAAATGGCAAGGCTCAGTTCAATGTTCAGCCTGCAGTGCAGATGTCGTCATGCTGCTGGACATTAAAACCTGGTACATGAATGCTCAGTGTGTTTGCAAAAGAGGATCCAGAGTGCACACAACTATGCACACTCATGTATGCACAGGGACAACTTAGGCAAAAACAGGAATTGTCACACGTGATCACACCTACATGGATATCTGCAAACGTACACTTGGATGGCAAGCCACGCAGAGATACTTGTAAAGTGCCCATGAACACACACACGCTCAATAATCTTTGTGGCCCAAGAAACAAAGCTGAGTGTGATAACAAGTGTTAAGGGGCAGGGACATGAGAGCCCCAAGCAAACATCTGAGCTCTCTCTTGACCACCAAAGTCAAAGAAAGTTGTAAAAGCTAAATGTTGAACTACTCCCCACCCTCCTTTCTCTTTTCCAGAAAGTAGGACTTCAGGAAATAGGCAGCTGAGATCCTTACAGCTATTGCCTCCTATAAGGACCACAGCATCCTGTGAGGATGCCCAGCAAGCAGCAAGCTAGTTTAGACCTTTATCTGCACAGCTCTGCACTAGATGATAGGGAAGCCTCAGGGAGGTGGGCAACTTCCGTGCTAATCTTCACCTTTGGGCCATGCCCCTACTGCAGTGGGGTTAGTTCTGGCCTCCTGTTCAATGCTTATATCTTGCCTATACCTTGTTCCAGCTCCTATTAATAGCAATCATGGTGTGCGTGGGGTGTGTGTGTGGGGTGTGTGTGTGTGTGTATGTGTGTGTCCATATTCTCTGTCTGCCCAGGAGCTTCCTAAGAGCAGGGCTCATGCCTCCCACAGTTAGGCTGAGCATTTCTTTAGGGGAGACCATGCCTCTCCTGGGATCCTCCAGTGGGAAAACAAAGCATTGTTTTTTGTTTGTTCATTTTTGAGACAGTCTTACTCTGTCACCCAGGCTGGAGTGCAATGGTGTGATGTCAGCTCACTGCAACCTCTGCCTCCTGGGTTCAAGCGATTCTCATGCCTCAGCCTTCTGAGTAGCTGGGACTGCAGGTGTACACCACTGTGCCCGGCTAATTTCTATATTCTTTTGGTAGAGACGGGGTTTCACCATGTTGGCCAGGCTGGTCTCAAACTCCTGACTTCAAGTGATCCGCCGGCCTCAGCCTCCCAAAGTCCTGGGATTACAGGCATAAGCCACCATGCCTGGCCAGAAAAAAAGCATTGCTTTTTCCTTGTCTTCACACTCACTGAGGGCCCTGAATAAGCGTGGTTTCTGAGTCGGGTTTCTGTCAATGGGCTGTTGCTGTCTCACCTCTACAGATCTTTTGAGAAATCCTTGCTGCAGATAGCTTTTCACATTGGGTCCTAGTGAGCCATCAGACTTTGGGATTCAATCATTGGCAGGCTCAGAGGCCTGCAAGCCTGGGAACTGATGCCAGCTCAATCCTAGCTGCAGCACCCCAAGGGCCGAGCTCTCTCAGGTTTCTTGGCATATTTGAATCGCTAGGGAACTGTTGAGAACCTGAGATTTCCTTAATAATTTACATCCATGTTCCTCCCTTTACAGGATCACAGGGCCCTGGACAAAGTCAGTGAACATTATCCTGGGGTAACCCAATCTCCTAGGTCTGGTAAGAACAACAAGGGAAACAATCCAAAGGATTACCTTGAACTCTGGCCAGCACCATGGGAGACTTGCACCTAGTGAAGGCCAGTGACCCAGAAGGGCCCCTTAAGCTCGGTAATGGGCCTCCACTTGCTGGGAGGTAAAGGGTAATTGAGAAAAAGAAAGCCAAATGCTTTGGGAGACTTAGGAAAAAAGATGGAGGCTCTGTTTTTCCCAACCTCGTAGCCTGGGGAGAGGCTGAGTGAGATTACTGTCACCTTCTAGGGCACTGTCTAAACTGGAGTGTCTGTTAAGTCATTCTTGTTCCTTTTCCTTCCACTTGTGCTCTCGGGCCATCCCCTCCCTCTGTCCCATGGTTTTGATTCTACTCCCTCCTCATCCTCTCTCTCCACTGTCTCCATCCCCTCAACATAGAAACACTCCAGGTCTTGGAATGTTAAAGTCCCTTTTGTCCTTCCAGTTGCTACTCTACCTCTGTCCTTCCCTTCCTGGATAAGCCACTGAAAAGTGACTCTGGGCTCTACCCTCTTCCTCTTCTCCCACTGCCCACTGCCCCCTGGTCTCCTCCTCCTGCTCCACAGAAGCGGAGCCCTTCTGTGATTTATTTATTTTTAGTTTTATTTTTTTGAGATAGAGTCTTGCTCTGTTGCCCAGGCTGGAGTGCAGTGGCACGATCTCAGCTCACTGCAATCTCCACCTCCTGGGTTCAAGCATTCTCCTGCCTCAGCCTCCCAAGGAGCTGGGATTACAGGCATGCACCATCACGCCCATCTAATTTTCATATTTTTAGTAGAGATAGAGTTTCACTATGTTGGCCATGCTGGTCTCAAACTCCTGACCTTAGGTGATCTGACCACCTCAGCCTCCCAAAGTGCGGAAATTACAGGCACTTATGAGTCACCACACCTGGCCCCCTCTGTGATTTAAATACCCAAATATATCACAGACACCTGGGTGTTCCATAGGAAACTAAAAACTTGATGTTCATCAAAAGCTGATTGAACACCTCCTCTGCACCAGACATTGAACTATAAAGTCAATACTATGAGGGTCAAGAAGCTTATGACTTGATGATAAACAGCGATGTAAACTGACTAGTACCAGTCTGGTTGCTAAGGGATACAATTGATATATGCCCAGATGTTATGGAACCCAGGGAAGAGCATCGAACTGGGAGAGGAAGAGCAACTGGTCCTTCAGAGAAGGCTTACTGGAGGAATGGGACTGAAACTGAGATCTGAAGGATGTGTAGAAAGTGAGAAGAAGAAATTGGGATTTTGGCTATGGAAGGTTTTCAGTTTCAAATGACAGAAACCTTACTCAGGCCATCAGGCCAGAGGAAGCAAACCAGGGAACTGTATAACTAGGACGACTGGGTGAAGCTGGCCTCAGACACACAGGCATTCAAGTTTGCTGCTCCCCTCAGACTTACCTCTGCTGCTTCTTCCTCTGTATTGGACTCATTCTCTCCTAATCAGGTTAGCTTCCTCCAGGTTTCACAGGCAGGAGGGCCTTGGCCACAGGCAGTTCCAGGCTTATATTAACCCAGTTTTTTGGTTACAGAAAAAAAGAGAGAACTCTCCCAGCACCCATATGTAAAATCCCAGGGAAGGGCTCTGATTGGCCCAGCTTGGGTCATGTGCCAGTCCCGGGTCAATCACTGTGACCAGGGGATGGGTACTGTGTCTGAACAGGCCTGGATCTGCTACCCAGCACTGGGGGTAGGGGGCAGGATACTGTGGTTGGCAGTTCCATTAGGACCACATGGAATGAGCGGGGATCTGAGAACACTACAGCAACAGATGTTCATAACAAAGAGCTTTCCAGACAGAGAGAATCACACATGCAAAACCATTCAACACCCAGGGAACATGGCTGAGAATTACTAGTAGTTTTATGTTGCTGGAACTAAGGATGAACTTGGGTGAGTGACGAGAAATAAACCTGGAGAAGAAGAATGAATGTGGAGGGCCATATGTGCTATACAATAGAGTGTGAATGTTATCGTGAAAGCTATAGAGAATCTTTGAAAAATGTTGTATCAGATATTTATATGATCAGGTTATATTATTTGGGGGAAAATCCTTTTGCCCATAGATTTATTCTCTTGCTTTCTTTCTTATTTCAGTTAATGGTATCCTCCATTCCTGCAACGTCATGAACTAGAAACTGGGGGAATCTTGGGGCCATTTCCCTCTGCCAAGTCCTTTTTGGGGCCCCTCTCAAGGAGCCATTCCTTTCTATTCTGTGACATTGTCTGTGTCTGTTCAGGTCTCTGCCTGTTCTTGCCAGGACTGCTATCGTGGGCCCCCCTAACTTGTACTAAGGTATCTGCTCTTTCAGGGAATTTCCTGTTCCCCGACCTAGCCTGGGTCAGACCTGGTTCTCTCTGCTTTGGTAGCTAATGTGGTTGGATGTTTGTCCCTTCCAAATCTCATGTTGAAATGTAGTCTTCAGTGTTGGAGGTGGGGTCTGGTGGGAGGTGTTAGGGTCATGGGGGTGGATTCCTCATGAATATCTTAGTACTCACCTCACAGTAATGAGTCTCATTCTATTAGTTCACAAGAGAGCTGGTTGTTTAAAGAAACTGGCACCTCCTCCCTTCTCTCTCCTGTCCTCTGTCACCATGCGATGTGCTTGATTTCCCTTTGCCTTCTGCCATGATTGTAGGCTCCCTGAGGCCTCACCAGAAGTAGATGCTGGCGCCACACTTCCTGTATAGCCTGCAGAACCATGAGCCAAAATAAACTCCTTTCTTTATAAATTACCCAGTCTTAGGTGTTTCTCTTTAGCAATGCAAACAGACTAACACAGTAGTCCATATCCCTCTCCCAGCAGCCATCACCCTGCCTCATAACCATTTACTGTCTGGCTCTGCACCATGTGCTGTGTGTGCGTGTGCTCTAAGGATGCCTCAGGGGCAGGAGCTCTGTTTTTCACTGCTCAGCCCAGCTGCAGGGATAGCACCCAGTGCACTGTAGACACTGGATAAATGAATAAACTAACTCCAGCCCTTCAATAAGACTGGCAAATGAAAGCACCCTATAGCTTAAAAAAAAGAAAAGAAAAAAGTTCTAAGGCCTTAGTGAACCACTATGAAACAAAGGTTTTTTTCTCATCAACTTCCAAACTCCCAATGCTCATGTTCTTTTTTTTTTTTTGAGATGGAGTCTCATTCTGTCAGCCAGGCTGGAGTAGAGTGGCACAATCTCGGTTCACTGCAACCTCCAACTCCCGGGTTCAGGTGATTCTCCTGCCTCAGCCTCCCAAGTAGCTGGGATTACAGGCATGTGCCACCACACCCAGATAATTTCTGTATTTTTAGTAGAAATGGAATTTCACCATGTCGGCCAGGGTGGTCTCGAACTCCTGACCTCAGGTGATCCATCCGCCTCAGCCTCCCGAAGTGCTGGGATTACAGGTGTGAGCCACTGCTCCAGGCCCATGTTCTTTTTCTCTATCCTTCTGTCTCCTCTCTGTAACTCTCTACCTTGTCCGACTGTAAATGTTATAGAACTGAAATCTGCAGTGTGTGTGGATGTATGTGTGTACATGCAATGCTTTATTTACCTGTTTTAATTTGAAAATGTGAATAGTCACGTAGTTTTTCTGAATTGTGTGGTGAGTTTGAGTTTTAATTTTCATATTACAGTAGCCCTTGGTGGTTTTAATTTTCATACTACAGTAGCCCTTACAGTAGGAATACAGGTTTTGTATTCCTAACATAGCTGTATAAAAAACACTCCTTAAGCTACGCACAGGTACACACACACACACACACTCTCACACTCATAGTCACTCACTCTATCCTTGTTGTCCATGTTACAGGTATTGATGTAATGTCCTTTAAGTATTTTTGTAAGAAAACGTTTCTAAGTTGAATCCTCTGAACTGAATATTGTGCCATAGAAAAGATATTCTCAGAATCATCTCTTTGCAGCTCATTGGACTGAAAACATCCATGGGATCAGCACAAATGGACCTACCACTTTCCACTCCTTTTTCAGAGGTAACCATATGGAAATAAATCATAGGAATAATGCCAAATATATTTCAGTTATTTAAAAGCAAGTAATTTACATACTTAGGTGCTTTGAGTACACAGAACAGCTCCTTGACTTCACTTCTGTTTGTTTATTCTGTTGATTTTTTAGAAATTCTGTCTGCTTTTTATACAATGGGACTTTTATTACCAGAGTTGAATTCAGTATCTATTGCTTTGTAATAGATTACCCCAACATTTAGTGGCTTCAAACCACATGCATGTATTATGTCCCAGTTTCTGTGTGTCAGGAATCTGGGTATGGTTTCGCTGGGAGTCTCACCCAGCTGCAGTCGAGGTTCAACTGGGCACTGATCCGCTTCTAAACAGTTGGTGGCAGGATTCAGTTTCTTACAGGCTGCTGGACCGAGGGCCTCAGTTCCTGGCTGGCTGTTGGTGGAAGCCACCTTCAGTTCCTGGCCATGTGGGCCTCTCTAACATGGCAGCTCGCTTCATCAAAGCCAGCAAGAGAGAGAGCCTGCATTACAACCTCTTGTGACCTAATCACAGACATGATATTCCATCACTTTTGCTATATTCTACTTGTCAGAACAAGTTACCAGACTTAACCACACTCAAGGGAAGGGAATTACACAAGGATATGAGGATTGAGATATGGGGGTCATTGGGGACCATTTTGGAAGTTGGTCTTCTATAAGATGAAGCCATTAAAAAAAGAGACTATTTGAATATGTCACTTTTACTCTTTTATATTGAATGAGAGAGCCATCAATACTTTTTTGTTAACCCCCTGATTAAAACACACTGGTTTACTTAATACTTTATTCTCAAATATTAAATTGAAAACAAAACGCGATCTCTTTATTTTTTATTTATTTTTTATTTTTTTGAGATAGGGTCTCTTGCTCTGTCACCCAGGCAGTGGCACAACCATAGCTCACTGCAACCCTGACCTACTGGGCTCAAGCAATCCTCCTGCCTCAGCCTCTTGAGTAGCTGGGACTACAGGTGCGTTCCACCATGCTCAGCTTGATTTCTAATGTTGCCCAGCTTGATTTCTTTTTTTTACTGACCTCTTCATTACCAACATGAGCTAACATTTATTTTTGCACTGAGATGATAATTCAGACTGCTGTGGTTGCCAGTGACAGAAAATAAACATGAACCTGTTTAGGCAAAAGAGGGGAAAGGGGAAATAAGTTGGCTCAAGTAACCAAGGCATGGGAAGGGCCTTAGGGACAGCCGCAACTAAGATCTCCAGGTCCACCAGGCCTCCCTCTGCAAGCCCTGTGTCTGCTCTTCTGAATGCCTTGTCCTCGTAGCCGCCAGCAGCTTGAGTTCCCAGCTTTGCCATTAGGATGGAACTGAGACTCACACTGTCAGGCCCTGAGGTCTAAATTGCTAATTGGCTCTGTTTTCCTCAACTTGGATCACACACTCATCTCTGGACAAGTTGAATGCAGTCAAAGGTGTCAAGTGTTGGGCCCCAGGTAGCCCCTGTACCAGGAAGAGGGCCCTACCCATGGTGGCCTCCATGGAGCCATGTTACTGGAAAAGCTTGATCTGCCATAAGAAGAGAGGAGAGAGCTGGACAGACAAGACAGCAGCTCTTTTCTGCCCTCACTGTCTATCTGTCTTCCTTGCACATAACATACATAAAAGGTGTATGTATGTGTATAAAACTTGGGTGAGGTCTGGGCGCTGTGGTTCACACCTATAGTCCCAGTTACTTGGGAGGCTGAGGCAGGAGGACCACTGGAGCCCAGGAGATCAAGGCTACAGCAGTAGGCTATGATAGAGCCACTGTACTCCACCCTGGGCAACAGAGAGAGACTCCATCTCACAAAAAACAAACAAACAAACAAAAAACAAAAAACTTGGGTGGGGAAACAGTCCTGGAGGAGGAATTTAAATCTGGGATCTATTCCCACCAACTAACTATATAACCATAGGCCAGCTACCTTCTCTTCTCTAGACCCTGGCTTTCCAACTTATACAAAGGCAATTATAGTACTTGTCTTTCTTGCTCCAGTGGGCCACTGCGAAGATAGAGCGGGTTGAACAGTGTCCCCCTAAAATTCATGTTTATACCTCAACGTGTGACCTTATTTGGAAATAAGTTATATTGCAGATATAATTAATTTTGGATCCTACGAGGGAATCATCCTGGTTTTAGGGTGGGACCTGAATCCAATGACTGGTGTCCTTAGAAGAAAATGAGAGGGCCGGGCGCGGTGGCTCAAGCCTGTAATCCCAGCACTTTGGGAGGCCGAGACGGGCGGATCACGAGGTCAGGAGATCGAGACCATTCTGGCTAACACGGTGAAACCCCGTCTCTATTTAAAAAAAAATACAAAAAACTAGCCGGGCGAGGTGGCGGGCGCCTGCAGTCCCAGCTACTAGGGAGGCTGAGGCGGGAGAATGGCGTAAACCCGGGAGGCGGAGCTTGTAGTGAGCTGAGATCCGGCCACTGCACTCCAGCCTGGGCGAGAGAGCGAGACTCCGTCTCAAAAAAAAAAAAAAAAAAAAGAAAAAGAAAATGAGAGGGCACAGAAGGACTCAGAGAAAGGGGTGATGTGCAGATGGAGGCAGAGATTGGAGTGACATGTGACAAGCTGGGGAAAGCCAAGGATTGCTGGCAGGCACCAGAAGCCAGGAGAGGCCTGGATGCTTTCTCCTTGACAGCCCTCAGAAGGGTCTAACCTTGCTGACACTTTGATTTTGGACTTCAGGTCTCCTGATCTGTGAAAGAAAAAGGTTTTTGTTTGAAGTCACCAGGTTTGTGGCAATTCATCATGGCAGCCCTAGGAGAGAGATTAACACATAAGATAGCATGAAAAGTGTGAAAAATGCACAGTGTCATGGGATCAAGGATGTTATCATAGCAAGCACAGTGATTCCATAGGCTCTATGAACCTCACAGTTACTGTGCCTGATTCAGAGCACAGATCTGTACCTATGACATTGTTGCCACACCTTAATCCAGTCAGCAGCTACCTTTTATTTGTGCAGGAGTGACCTGCAGCTTGGAAGTCAATGTTGAACTCAGAGGCAGATGTGAAATGGGCTCAGTACCAGCTCAAGATTCTGTTTACTGAGTGTTTGCTACGTGCCAGCCATTGTTCTAGGCACCCCATGGGCACACTGTGTGCTTGGTGCTCTTCTGCAGACAGGGGAAAAGGCACAACAATTAGTATACGGTTGAACTAAGATCTGAATCCAAGTGGTCAGGCTCCAGAACCTGTGCACTGACCGCCTCGCCATGCTGCTTCAAGGCAGAGGAATCATCCCTTCCCGATTCATTGGGCACAATACAGCTACCGCCAGAGCCCTGGGCTGCCAACTGGTCCTTCCTTCTCCATCTCTTTCCCCATTACCTAAGGGGAGAACAGGCTCTGAATTCCCATGTTCTCTAACCCAAGTCCTGCTCAGGCCAACCTCTGCCTTTCTTCCTCTCGCTGGATGTCTAGCCCAGTAGCAAAAAATCTTTTACATAGGGAAATGAGCTGGTTAGAAATACCAGCCAGCTATAAGCCAGCTCAGGTGCTTAATGTCAGGTGGGACAGAATGAGGGCGTGGAGGAGCTGTGGATGGGCCCCAGGCTGGATGGTAGATCCTGTTACTCACAGGGAGGCTGGGTTCCCGCCAGCGTCTACAGAACAGGGCTGCAGAGGGTGCCTCCTCGGTTTCTAAGCCCTGAGATTCCACATTTCTCAGATCCCCTTTCACCACTCTCACAACTAAAAACATCAGCTGCCTCTCAGCCTGTACTCCCACTTGTGTGGACCCTGTCTGCACACTCAGCCTCTCTTGTCACAACCCACTTCTGTCTGACCCCCTGCAGAGGTTCCCAACTGCCCACCAACCCTCAGGGACCTCATCCAGTTTAATCGCTTCTCAATTTCTCTCTTCAATTCTGACACACCCCTGAGCTTGATTCATGTATTCAATCACTCACATGTCCTTAGATATTTAGCAAGTGTCTGAAACTTAACATGCTCATAATTGTCCTGCCCTAGTCATCCCCATCTCAGCAAATGGCAACACAATCCATCCCACTATTTCAGCTCAAAACCCAGGAGTCATCTTAATTCCTGTCTTTCACTTTCTACATTTAATTCATCAGCAAATCAAGCTTAACTCTTCCTCCAGAATAGACCTGAATCTGTCTGCAGTGCCACAGCCTTGATGGAGGCTATGCCGTCTGAAGCCTGGATAGTGCAGTCACCTCCCAACGGGACCTCCACTTCCAGCCTGGTCTCTTTGGCTCATTCCCCACACAGCAGCCGGGCATCTGTGAACACCATAGATCAGTTTCATTGTTCCGCTGAAAACTTTCCAGTGGCTTCATGGGACTAAGAATCAAAGCCACAGTCCTCATGTGGCCCCCAGGGGCCTTCTCTCAGCCTCCTCTTTTATTTATTTATTTTTATTCTTTTGAGATGGAGTCTCACTCTGTTGCCCAGGCTGGAGTGCAGTGGCGCCATCTCAGCTCACTGCAACCTCTGCCTCCCAGGTTCAAGCGATTCTCCTGCCTCAGCCTCCCAAGTAGCTGGGATTACAGACATGCATCATCCTGCCCGGCTGATTTGTGTGTGTATCTATATCTATATCTCTATCTATGTCTATGTCTATCTATCTGTCTCTATCTATCTATCTATCTATCTATCTATCTATTTTTTTTTAGTAGAGATGAGGTTTCACTGTGTTGGCCAGGCTGGTCTCAAACTCCTGGCCTCAGGTGATCCGCCCACCTTGGCCTCCCAAATGGATCACAGGCGTGAGCCACTGCGCCCGACTCTCTGCCTCCTCTTGTGTGATGCTTTCCTCTTCCAGTTGCTCCACTGTCCAGCCGGGTTCTCAATCTGCCCCGGCCATGCCCACCATAGCTTTCCCACCCCAGGGCTGGTGCCCCTGCTGTTCCCATCTCCTGGAATTCTCTGCAAAGGTCCTCACATGGCTGCCTGCTTCTTGTCATCCCAGTCTTAGCTCAATTGTCACCTCCCCAAAGAGCCTCCTGGATCACCAGCCCCCTTCCAATCATACTCTAATCTATCCCCATTTGATCTTCTTTATCACACTTATAAATAAAATTACTGTCCTTCCTCATTATTTGGCGTAGCTATGCTTTATAAAGTCACCAGGAACACTGAGCTAGTGAGTACTGAACTACTGGGGAAATGGAGGTTAGGTTTTTGCAAGCCACTGGCTACAATATTTCCATCCTTCAAGCAATATATAACCTTGTTTTATGTGTGTTTCTGCTTAAAGACACCTTAGTTAATACAGTTGACCCTTGAACAATGAGGGAGTTAGGAGTACTAACCCCCACTGCGCATGTCAAAATCCATGTAGAATTTTTGACTCCCCAAAACTTAAATTACTAATCGCCCACTGTTAGTTGGAAGCCTTACTGATAACATGAACAGTTGATTCACATATGTTTTATATATGTATTATATATACTGTATTCTTATTACAGTAAAGCTAGAGGAAAGAAAATGTTATTATATTAAGAAGATCATAAGGAAGAGAAAACGTATTTACTATTCATAAAGTAGCAGTGATCATCATAAAAGGCTTCATCCTTGTCTTCACCCTGAGTAGGCTGAGAAGGAGAAGGAAGAGGAGTGGTTGGTCTTGCTGCCTCAGCAGTGGAAGAGGTGGAGGTGGAAGGGGCAGCAGGAGAGGCAGGCACACTTGGTGTGACTTTTATTGAAAAAAGTTTGCATATAAATGGACCTATGCTGTTCAAACTCGTGTTGTTCAAGAGTCAACTGTGTATACCGCTGATTCATTTGTAGTGAACTCACGGCCAAGAGCACTCACTCACACCTGAACGAAGCTTATCTAACATACGTATTTTCTCTGTCAGGCCTGTCACTGCTTCCTTGCACTCAGAAACACGAGACAGCACTTCAGCACTAAGCTTGGGGGCCTTTTAAAATAGCGAACTCACCAAACAAAAACACAACAATGCAAAAAAACCACAGCATCAAACAGACCGTGAAAAGGATGCTTGTTTATGATATGATAGCAGAAACAAAAAGGTCTTGAGCAACTCAAAATTGCTGCTTCTCTGCACTTCTGCAAATGACTCTGATAGTCTATGAATATTGATTTTGGTGTTTCAAGTAAGTTTCATTGAGTGGGCATATTTGCAAAAAATGGAATCTGTGAAGAAGGAGGGTCAACTGTATTTTATTCAGTTGTTTTGCTGTCTCGTGTTTCCGAGTGCAAGGAAGCAGTGACAGGCCTGACAGATAAAATGTGTATGTTAGATAAGCTTCGTTCAGGTGTGAGTGAGTGCTCTTGGCCATGAGATCACTACAAATGAATCAGCGGTATACACAGTTGACTCTTGAACAACACGAGTTTGAACAGCATAGGTCCATTTATAGAATACACGCTCCAGGAGACCTTGTCTGTTTTGCTCCCTGCCGAATGTCCAGCACCTGGCACAGTGCCCAGCATGCAGTAAGTACTCAGTACATATTGACTGAAAGGAAGGGGAGAAGGAAGAATAAAAAAATAAAGTCCAGGCTCCTTTTCACTCCCAATTATTGGTGATGCCTGTGCAGGAAGTTCCTGCTCCCAAAGAGACCACAGGGCCACTGCCCTCCTTGTCCCTCCACACAATTATATACCATTTCAGACCACCACCATGGTTCTTTGGCTCCTTCCAGGCAGCCTATGTCTTCCCTCCTTCCTTTGTCTCTCTGCTGCCCATTCATACAAGCCTGCATGTGCCAGGGCGTCAGTGGCCTCACGCTTGGGAAAGACTGCTCGCCCTTGCTTTACGCTTTCTCAGCTTTCCCTCCTTCCCTCTAGGAGCTTCTTGGGTGGTGCAGGAACGAACATGCCATCTCCTTCATCTGGCCACCTCCCCAATCCCCTGCTGTCTGGCTCCTCCCTTCGGGTTTCTGCCAGTCCTCCCAAGACTTCTTGACACTTTCTTCTTCCTTTCCTGGGACTCAAATTCCACTCTATGCCCTCCTCTTTTCTTTGTTCTGGCCCATGATAACCACCACCATAATGGTAAGGACTAATGTACTCCTGCCTAGGAAGAGGGTGAGTATTTATTTTGTGCACTGATGGTCAGATGTTCCAGAAAATGTTTCCAGATCTTGTCTCTGCCTCCCGGTCCACATTAGGCCTGATGAAAGGATGTGTGCTGTGGAATCAAGGTAGAAAGCTTTTTCCCCCAGTCATTACCCCCTGCATCTCCGCAGCACGTGACCATCTAGCGTGCCCCTGTGTAGAACCATTCACATCTAACATGACCCTCCTGGGAACCCAGCAGGCAGACAGGGCAGGCATAATAACCTCCTTTGTCAGATGAGTCACAAGATGAGTCACAAGAGGCGACAGAAAATCAAGGAGTTTGCCCAAGGCCACGGAGCTCCGAAGAGCTGATCTGTGCATTCCTGGCTCTGAAGCAGGATCAAGTGCCCCTGCGGGCCTGAGACAACCCACAACCGGCCTGTCTGAGTGTCCAGTTTAGACTCCAGACCAATGGGAGCTTGCCAAGATAACAAGTTCCACATAACAAAGCCCACTGTGTGTGCCACAGGAGAGCGCAGGAGAAGGCACAAGAGCAGCAAACGGTGGTTATTAAATGTTATGTTTACATAAAACTCCATTGGTTAGAAAATTCCATTCTCAGGTGTGATTTCATTTGATCTCATGGCAGCTGATTATTGTCTTGTCCCAAGATGTGGAAACTGAGGAAATGTGACCTATCTGGCTAGAACGGAGCTGAGGTGGGGTACTGCCCTAAGATTCCTGTTTCCTATGCCTGGATTCTTCCCCGTCGAAGATTGATTAATAACAATGATCAACTTGCTTCTCTGCTCGAAGGTTCAGGGGTTCTGGCCTGGGCAACCTGCCGACCCATTTCTCAGAACAATGTGGGAGTCAACAAGGGCCTAGAAAGTGGTTTCCAGGAAATGTGGGCAAGAAAGAGGGCCTTGGGGAGGGAAGGACTTGGCAAGGGAATCTGAGCTGGCCTGCTGGATCCAGGGCAGTGTCAGGCGGGCAGCCAGGTGGAGCCTGGAGGCGAGCTGCTGCCCGGGCGACTGAGGATGGAGGCAGCGTGAGTCTCCAGCATCCTTCTGCCAGCAGTGAAATGTGCTCTGAACTCTTCCCTGAGCTTTGCGCCTCCCTCTCTAGGCAGCTCCTAGGGATTAACCCTTGCCGCGAAGCACTTCAGCACCGCCACAGTTAATCTCTGTGATGGCATCTGCACATGTCAACATGTGACTGTAATGGTGGCAGAGCTTGTGTCCCATCCCCAGCCCCCTTTCCAGTCCATCCAGTAGACATATTCTGCAAACACTAGCTGACTGATCCGACCCCTTTGTCCTGCTTTCCTGTGCAACCTGGTTTTGGTTCCGTGGTGTGACTGCACAGTGGGTGGGAAAGGGGGCAGCTCAAATAATGGACAACTGCAGTCATTGAGGCAAGGAAGGTCACATGAATTCACAGAGCAGTGCAAATGTTATTTTGTCCACAGACCTTACGGTCCCACCCCATGCTGCCCTGGGAGGTTGGTTCCTCAGGAAGTCTGGTGGCCCCTGTGCAGATGTCTTAGGTGTCCCTGGCCATGTTCCCTTGGCTCAGTGCTCAGCTGTCCTGTGGCAGGTGGCTCCTGCTCCATGGGACTCACGCTCGCCCCGGGCATCATCTTTCCCACACCTTGAGCCTTTCAGCTTTGGGCCTTGTGGCTTCTCTGGTGCCACGGGAGCCTTTTCCACCCACTGCAGGGGCAGCCCTTAATCACCAGGGGATGGTCGGTGGATGCCTGGTCTCCCGGACTTCAGGGCACAATTCTGGGATGCCTTGGCGGGCTAAGCTTCCACACCCTACAGTTTGCTGCTCTCATCTCCTCCTCTCTAAGAGCATCCTGTGCAGTGCCTTGGCAGGAGGGACAATGAGGGGACATGGACCACCTCCAGGGGCCTGGCTCCTTCCCATTCCTCATTTTCTCCTTCATGGTCCTCGTGACAGGGCAGGCTTCATGAGGTGCTTGTGTTTTACCGCTCTTCTGCTGCCACCTTGAAACTCGTAATGCTCTTTGAACAGGGAGTTGCATTTTCATTTTGTACTGGGCCACACAGACAATGTGGCTGCTCCTGCCTGGTAGTTTGCTGCTTGGGGAGAGGCCTCTGCAAGTGACAGAGCAAAATGAGCCCTGTCCTCTGGCCAAGCTGAGCTCATTGTTTCTTCCCTCCTCTGAGTACAACAGAAACCCAGGCACAGTGGGAGCTTTTATCAGGGTCCCTGTGACAAGGGCACATGGGAGTTGGGAGACAGGCCTTAGTGGCCAGCTGGTCCATCCCCCACCCAGAGTGGGTTCTCCCACTCATCACCCTGGCACAGGCTCACCCAGCCTCTTTGTGAATTCTTCTAGTGACAAGAAAGGGCCATTTTTTTTTTTTTTTTCTAATCGTGGACTCGAATTGTCATTGCCCCTCACTCTGGGGAAGTGTTCTAAGGTTCTCCAAACCCTTCCATGAGGATTATCTCACTGGATTCTCACCACCCTCTCCTTGTGCAGCAGGCATTTTCTAAAGAGTGGAAATTGAGGAAATTCCAGTAATTTTCAGATTAGCAGCCCTTGTACCTCCCACTCAGCCTTTTCCCTTCCTTCAACCAGCGATGGAAATCTCTCCTCACCTAGGAAGCCTTTCAGCCTGTCAAAAGAGAAGAAATGCCTCCTAATTCCTTGAACTAAATTATTCCCTCCCCCCTCCGCCCCAGGCTGTAGGTAACGTAATATCTTTTTTCAGATGTCCTTCACTTTGAATAACAGTCAGAAAATGGCATGAGGTAGGCAGCCTTTTCATAGGCTTGTTAAATGTATTAGACCCCGGTGGAAAGATAGGAGAATAAAGGAGGATCACAGAGCCTCCCTCTCCTACTGATAAGGGTAGAAGAACACACATCTTTTAAGGTGCCAGTCAAGGAAAGAAACAGAGGCTTCTAAAAGGCTGTGGTTTTTATGCCACCCCCACCTGGAGGAAATACGCCCACCAAGAACATCCTGAGCACTTCACCAGTACCCTTCAATTAGGAAAGCGACTGCCAGAGGGGATGGGCAGGGACAGTACCCAGAGTGGAGGGCCCTACCAGCTTTGGCTTGTGTATTCTGGTAGGCTGCAGGGTTGAGGGGAAAACTGAAGCCCATGCCAGGAGGAACCCAGGCAGAGGAAGCCTCACTGTGAGGCCCCCCTGGGGTGCACTGGCAGACAGACACACATACTGAGCCTTGAGATGTCTGGGGCTGAGGCTGTGGCAGAAGCCCCTGGTAGGAGACACACGTGTCCACTCCCACAGGCCCAGTGCTCCTCCTGCTAATGCAGCTTACAGCAAACCCTCAGGTCTTTACTTTCACTTTCTTCTTGTCTGTGGTTTGCAGATTCCTAGTACCTATGCTCTGCCCACCCGTGCCTGTCCCTTCTCTCCTCCCACTCTCCCCTAACAGTAAACACTTTTCAAATGAGAAACCCTCTGGGCACCCCTGCTTGCTGGCACCCTCTGTGCTAGGATCTCCTGCTGCAGTCAGACAGGTACGTGGGAAGGGGGTGAGGGGGTGCTGGAGCTGGACTGGTGAGGTAACCCTGCTGTCCTTCCTCTCCTTCCTCTTCAAGGCCTAATAAAGAGGAAGACAGAGTCTGAGGCAATGCTTCCTGTGACACCAGGTTTCTGCATCCCTCAGACATTGCTCCAATGACTATTTCAATTATTATTCCTGACCTGACATGGCACAGATTCTGAAGGCTGGCTTTCAGTAGTCAACCGTTCCATTTCTCTGCCTTCAGGAAAAAATGTTTTATTAATTCCACATTCATTAACTCATTTATTCCCTTGCTTTTTCTAGCCATCCTTTGGGAAAACAAGGACAGGTCTTCTTTATAATAAGCCAGCCCAGGACCACTCTGAATATCGTAATGCCTGAGCAGCCATCTCCATATCTATGAGTTGCTGTTTATGCCAAGCTTCCCACCAGGTGATGACTTTGAAGTATTTCCAAATCTTCTCTAAGAGAACAGTTCCATAACCTCATCATGGCCCTGAAGCCTCTCTCTCCTGGAATCCCCACTTTCTGGTGTTACTCTGAAGTTCTGTGAAAGGTGGCCTGGACAGCTTGTTGGATATTTGTCTGGGGGAATCAAAGGCTCTTAGGGCCAGATGGGGCTTTGAAACATCACCTGCTTCTCATCTCCTCACCCCCACCCCCAGCAGGGCAGAGCTTCGAACACATGCCTGCTAATCCAGCTTTGCCTCGTTTCTTTGTGCTCCACCATGATAACCTCAATAGCCATAAGCAATATTTTATTCTAATCTGCCCACTTCCTTCTGGTACCCACTAAGAACTGAGCACCCAGAACTTACCACTGGAAGGTAAAGTGTCAATTCTCAAAATAAAACTTCTGAGACTTCTGCAACTAGAAAGAAGAAAGGTTTTCAAAATTACTTTCAATTTCCTGAAGCATTAGAATACTTTCAATGTAGTTTTATATTTAGAATCATATGAATTATATAGAGAACCATGGGCTCATGGACAGCTTCCAAATACTAGAAATTATATTTCCCTCCATTTTGATAATTAGTTCAAGGTCTTCACCACAAGAGACATCATGTCTCAGAAGCAAAAATAGGTCCCTATTAAGCCTATGTAATGTCTTGTCTAGCAGATCTGATTTCCTCTTTATGCCCTAGTCTCCTCACCTTCCTAATTGGCGCTCCAACCTCAAAGCTTTTTCTCACTGCTGTCTAGAGCCTTAGATATATTAAATATAGTCTGACAGTGCAGGGCTAAGGATTTGGGTATGCTGATTGCATGTATCTAACTTAGAAACCCAAGGGACCTAGGGCATGATAACAGCTCATTGCAGCCTCAATTCTTTCAGGCTCAAGTAATCCTCCTGCTTCAGCTTCTCAAGTAGCTGGGACCACAGGTATGCACTACCATGCCTGGCTAATTTTTTTTTTTTTTTTAAGTAGAGACGGGGTTTCACCATGTTGGCCAGGCTGATCTCCTGTCAGCCTGGTGTCAAACTCCTGGGCTCAAGTGATCCTCCTGCCTTGGCCTCCCAAAGTGCTGGGGTTATAGGCACAAACCACTGCATTGGGTATGCATAGAACACATCACTTGGAGTTTAGGCACATCTCAATATGAGAATAATTTACATCCTCTGTTAAACCCAGTTGGGGTGGGATAAAAACAGTTTTCTTACTGCACATTTGGTATAATGTGCCAGTGTCTTATGTGCTTCCTGTATACAATCTCATTTAATACTGAAAATAAGTCTTGGCTGGGCACGGTGGCTCACGCCTGTAATCCCAGCACTTTGGGAGGCCGAGGTGGGTGGATCACGAGGTCAGGAGTTCAAGACCAGCCTGGCCAACATGGTGAAACCCCGTCTCTACTAAAAATACAAAAATTAGCCAGTCATGGTGGTGTGCACCTGTAGTCCCGGCTACTCGGGAGGCTGAAGCAGGAGAATTGCTTGAACCAGGACCCGGGAAGCGGAGGTTGCAGTGAACCAAGATTGCGCAGCTGTACTCCAGCCTGGGCTATAGAGCGAGAGAAAGAAAGAAAAGAAAGAAAAGAAAGAAAAGAAAGAAAAGGAAGGAAGGAAGGAAGGAAGGAAGGAAGGAAGGAAGGAAGGAAGGAAGGGAGGAAGGAAGGGAGGGAAGAAGGGAAGTCTTCAAGCGTTTCCCATTTAACACATAAGGAGAGTGAGGTTGAGAGGATAAGAAACTTGCCAAAGGGCCAAGGTCGAATTCAAGTCCCTGGTTCTGCTGCTCTCGGGCTCCTACTTGGACAAGCCCTTAAAACTTGACGGCGCCATGACAGAGGGATATTTTGGCACTAGTGGCAATCGTGGCCTAGAACTCATTACCCATTCTAGTTTCACACCTAGAATTCAGAAAAGAAAGAAACTGTTATGAGATTGAAATCTGTATCCCCTTTGGTCTAACATAAAAATGTTCTTTTTATCTTCTACTATATAGGGCAAAAGTTTTTAAATGCACTTCACTTCCACATCCAAAAAAATAAAAATAATTAATTTCTGGACTTTTTTCATGGTTAATTGTATCTCTGCAGCAGCTGAGAGGAACATTAATAAAAATTATCTTTTGGGGTTTTGGGGTTATTAAAATTGAGGATAAGGATGTTATGGAAGCTTTAGCTTCTCGATCCATCACCCTTTTAACAAGTATACTTGTTCCTTTAGATTTAACTCTTATTTATGAAATACATAAATCTGAACCAAAGCAATATGCCATTTTAGGGAAAATATATGAATGCAAATAAAAGAAAGCTGGTTCTAGTCCCCACAATTTTACTAAGTAGCCATTTGATGCTACCAGCAATGTACCAAAATTGTATCAGAATGAAACCTGCAACCCAAAACAAGGTGACTACTTGCTCTGAAATTCTAAGGGCCAATGAGTCATGCATCAATCGGTGCCAAAAATAATATAAAGATTACGTCCAAACAAAACCTCTATTCTTTTAGCTAGGTGTCCATTTGATTAATGTGACTTACATGTATGAGGGATGGATCAACAAATCTAATCCTCTTAAAGTATTTGGGAACTCAAAATATTTCTAACTAATGGAAATTATGGGCAAGCCTGCCAAAGGGCAAGAACTCTTTTAGACCCATCTAGTGTTCTTTATTCAAATAGCTTAGGAATTCTTTTTTTTTTTTTTTTTTTTTTTTTTTAACTGTGGTAGCTGATCTTCAAAGACAGCTCCCAATGAAACATGCCTCTCAGTATTCGATAGTATTCTATCCATTTATAGACCTTCCCATATTGAATCCGGACTGGCTCTGTGACATATTAACTAAAGGAATGTAGCACCAAAAGTGACTCTGTGCCAGTTTTGAACCTACGCCATAAGAAGTCTTGGTACCTTCTACTTCTCTGAGTCCTGAGCTGCCATTGCTGTCACTGTCCCACACTAAATATATCAGAATTCAATAGAGCCAATGCAGGCCCAAATGCACCATTTCTGATGCCATCCTTTGTCCTTACTGAAACATGCATAAATCAGAGAAAGACAAAAAGCCTGATTGTGGGCTAAGATTCCTTGATTGAAAGAAGCTTCTGTGTCATCAATATTTTGAATTGTCCCTTTGTTTGTCACCCTGGAGGGGCATCCCTACTGGCTAAGGTATGCCTTTGCCTTTCCTCCGTAAAGTGGGCAGTTATCTGAAATGGGAGGTGGGATCTTTTACAGGTGAGTTCCCAGGGAAGGCACTCTTAGGTCAGAGTTCTCATGGAAGTTGATTTCTTCCTTGGAAGTCTTTGTGTATCAAGGATGTGTGTACCTGTTTGTGGACAGCAGCCTCTGGTCTTCCTCTTGTCTTCTAACACTCCTGGCTTCCTCTTCCTAGCACTCCAAGTTCTGATCTCTCCACTTCTAGGTACCTATTTGCGTTTCCCTCAAATGTCCATCAGCTGCTCCTGATACAGTGTCCACTGGTAAGAAACTGAAGGTAAGACCCCTTTCAGGGAGTTTTTCCATCAAAAATGAAACAAAGGAATAAAGATGCAACCACTGATATTTTAAGGGAAGTATCCTAGTGCCAGGTTTTTTCAATGACACCACACAGACAGCTGCTACAATCAAAGAATGGCTGAGTGTTCTCTTGCCTTGGGTAAGTGAACAGTGAGAACTTTACCATCTCCATCTCCAGTGCTCCCACACCCAAAAGGCAAAAAGTATTCTAGAGTGGGGCACTAAAATATTTTCAGGCAAAAACTCAGAAATGAGCTCTGTGATATGCTCCCTGCTCACCAGTAGAAAACATTGTTCCAGTTTCTTCCTTTGTACCTACTAGAGAGTGCTTTTCTGATTATGAAAGGGGCCCATCTCATTTCCAGCGGTTGGCCAACCCTCCTCCCACGTTCCATGTGTGTGCCTGTTTCTATGTGATCTGAACTGTTGAGACTTGGTTTATGTTACTCAAGCCTCTAAGAGTTAAGAACAAGGTTACCCAGATCCTGAGAGGTAAAAATTTATTGATTTCTATCATATCAGCATGTTATGATATGGTCACGCCTGCTCATACAGCTGACTTCTTAGAGCCAAAAGAGAATTTTTTTCCTTTTAAAAATACAGTTGTTCAGCAGGAAAAAACATTTTAAAAACAAGCATTTTCATATTAAGTGGAAATTAAAAACAATGGCTTCCCCCCCGCCAACTCATGAGGAATAGGGCTGGTCAGCAATAGATCTCTGAGTGCCTCCAATTTGTTTTCAGGCCTCTGTCCCCAGTCTGTTCCTTGTCTTCCACAGAAAGTAGTTCCAGGGGAAAAAGAAATTAGAATCTCACCAAAACAGCAGCCTAAATACAGATAGAAAAATAAGAGGTAGACACAACGGTAACGATTTAACTCATTTGGTAGACTGTGCAAGATATTTTAATATTTAAAATTTTCAGTGGGATCAAATAAGGTCTACAAATACCTAAACAATTGATGTTTTAAATGCTAACATCTTAGAGATGCCTATACCACAGTTTACTTAGCTTTGAGAAATGAAAGTATAAAGCTGACTTTAGAAATATGCAAGCTTCCCATGTATTTCAGTAAACGTTTTCTTTCTATCACATTCTTCAAAATCAAAAGTTCGCTGTGTAGGACTGACATTAATGCTTTTCCTACCCTTTAAAGCCCTTGCCAGGGTCAGTGATAGGAATTTCCTGAGTTCAGCAAGTACATTAACTATGAGAAGTTTATTCAACACTAATAGTTAAGAAAAAAAGGATGGGGCAGTGGTGTGCTGGATACAGCCCCTACTGGCTCCCAAGAGCCAATGGTTACATTTTAGAATTTTGCCTGCAGTTGTTAAGCATTGGTTATTAAAATTGAATCATATAAATTTACAACTAATGTTAAAGCTAAAAGTGGTTTCGGCTTAATAAGTTTAATATGTACTATGGTAAGAAACAGTTTTAACAGTAGAGCACATATCAGATTGAATGACAATAAATTCATTGGGAAATGAGTTAGATTAGGACGGTCTGCTGTTTTTCAAATCATGGTTGAAATACAATCAATCATAGGTTTACTGTAGTAGTTCAGCAAAAAGCAATTAAGCATCCTTTTAAAAAAGCATTTTAGTTCTTTCCTGAGCTGGATACAGCCCCTACTGGCTCCCAAGAGCCAATGGTTACATTTTAGAATTTTGCCTGCAGTTGTTAAGCATTGGTTATTAAAATTGAATCATATATATACACAGTATACTTGGGACATACATATCTCAAGTATACTGTGAGAATCAATTGGCTATATGGGATTTACAATAAAGTATTTATATCTTATTATTTGTTAATTGTGTTATATGTTCTTGCTATCAGCAAAATTTATAACAAACATGTATAGCTGAATACATAATTTCTTCCCAGAAGAGTGGACTGCTAAACATTTACCAGCACACCACTGGATTGGGAGAATGGGGAGAAAGGGGGAAATATTTTTAAACCAAAGAAGGAAGTCTGATGTTTTTTCATTTGGTTTTTCAGTTTGCTTTCAGCATCCAACTGCCACAGTGAGCTTTAAGTACCTGCCTGCAGATGTTAATGCCCAAATAGCTCTGGTAAAACACACATGCCCTCTCCCCACTACTAAGAATTAAAAGCACTTTACTTGAAAAAAATCAACTTTATTTTTTCTAGGTTTAAAAAAAATAGAACCAGCTATTAATTTTTGTTGAGAAAACGCTTCTTTTGGTGTTCACGTCTAAACTTCTGAAAAGGTGATCTGGTTACTAAAATCACCCCAAATGCATTCATAAACCAGATCCACGTGTGACCAGCCCTTTACAAAAATTAATTACAGTTGCCACAGCCTTTACATTCATTCTTATCACACGTTACAACATGCAGATAACACAAAGAAAGGTCAACAAGCTGAAGTAAACATTACAGCATCAGGAAAATGAAAACCCATCTGTATAAAATAAATACAATTTTGTAATAATTGTAAAGAAAATGAAAGCACTTAATAAAAATAATGGCAGTTGAATGTATAACTGTTTCATCACTCAATCATAAAATAAGTTACTGTAAAATGCATAGACTCCTTACACGTAAAGAATGTGTGCATCACAGCCATGTGTTCAACAGTTTTACACAATAAAAATAAAGCCATTCAAGATATGTGTGCATACTTTGCAACTAGAATACACTTAAAAAACGTTTGCTCTTTAAACTGTCTTAAAAAAATATTAAATGTAAAAACCCTCAGATGGAAATTTTGCAGAAAAACCCATATTTTATCTCCCATATGGCTACAGTCACCCTTCCCCAACAGTTCAGCACCCTCAGCTTATTCCCAGGGTCCAGTTCCTAATTGTTGGGGAGTGGTGCAAAATGATTACAATAAAGCACCAACCAATGACTGCTCCAGAGAATACCCAGCCCCTCTGTGATCTGGAAATCTCTAACTTAGATGGTTTTGGTCCCAAACATATTAGTCTCTACCCTTCCTGCTGCCCACTGCTGCTTTTGACTCTGTTCTTCATGTTAACAGATATAAGGCTCATAGCACTGCAGAGCAAAAGAACCTAATAAACCATTTTTATCCATCCTCTGTGGACCAGAGCTGAACACACTCATAATGGTAACTCTGGAGTAAAGTCCTGTGTAATGACTTCAAAAAAAGAACAAAAAAACAATTAACTCTTCCTACTCAGTAGTGCAAATAAAACATTTTCTTTTCAAATATAAAAATAATCCAAGAAGACTATCCATGATTAAAGGCTACTCTGTATGATTAGCCAGGTCCAACTAGTTCAGAAGAGTCTTTAGGGAAGTGATTGTCAAAATACACTCAGACAAATCCACAAGAAGTGAGCAACATGAGCAAAGAATGAAGAGGCATTCGTAACATGAATCCAAGACAGTAATGCTCGAATAATGCTCCCAGGTTTACATTTGGTGATTTCAGATTTCATTTTCATAAAAAGGCTTGAGAACAATGCCAATACTGTCAACTATTGATTATTCAGGGATGCTTTTCTAACCCATAGATTATTCAGGCTTCTGTATTTACTCTTCCTGATAGCTGTTTGTCTTTCCATATAATTTCACTACTCATTAACACAGTCATAAATATATAGGCAAAAAACCCTAAGAAACAACTTAAACCATTTAATTAGTAAGCATCCCTAGAAAAAAAAATAAGTCTGATGAGAATAAGAATTCAAACTCCTAAATAAAAGTAATTTTTGATTTACCTATCATTTATTACCAGATTATCTATCCAGAAATTAATTAATCTAGTAATCCTTCCTTTACAGTGGAAAGTTAAGGATTGGTTGTAATATTAAAGACTAATATGATAGATCTGAACTCACAGCTATCTTCTTTTTTAATATACTTTTGGAATTCTCAATGAGTTTGTTTGCTTACCCAACACATTATTTTCCGTTCTGTAATTTTTCTTTACTTTCCGTTACTTATAGGTCTCTCTGCCATTTAAGTATAGTTCACCACCAATAATTGTTTCTGAAGTTAAGGGTGACCTGCTGGCTTGGTCACTTTTGTAGTGACTGGACCTGCCTGTGGTCATGCAGATCTCCAATCACTGTAACTCATCAATACCAAGATTCCAGTAATGGATTCTCAACCTTGTCTGCCGTGGGAATCTAGGCAGTCTAGCCAAGACCAAGAAGAGCTGAGCTTCTACAAGCTACTGATATAAAACTGGCATAGTTTTATTTTTTTTCCTCTTGACAAAATATATACACTTTAAACGTCCTTTCATCTCCCTTCACAAAGTACAAATTAGGAATTTTTCTTCAGTTTTGTACAGTGGCATATTGCTGCTTCCCCAAATTGCCATATAAGAACACTGATTCTCTCTTTACCTTCTCTAGTGCAAGCAGAAGAACTCCAGTTACTGATAAGGAAAGCACTACCAATGCTTTCAAACATATTTTGCAAACAGAAGAGAGAGAACATGTTAAATAATCAAAGAGGGATAGGGCACATCAAATACACATCTATTTACAACTCACAAAAATATTTTCAAAAATTAACTCACATATCTATTGGTATTTGCCACCCTGGAGACTGTGAAAATGATACTGCACCTGAAAAGTAAAGCATCTTATAGGATAGTTTAATGTGTACAGTATATTTAACAATATCATGTTCCTTTGGAGCACAGTGATGTCAAAAGTGGCCCTCAGCCACATTTATGTATGCATGTTCGCATTTATTTTTGGATAGGAGAACTGGTCACTCTACCCTGTGGCTTGCTGTAGCAATGAGGAAAAGGTCTGTCAGCTAGGACTGTGCACGCTGTATTTGACAGTAAGCAACTTCTCCCCCAGATGGTTGACTAATCCCTCAAGTGAACAATTTCATTTCATCCAGTAATTTAGTGGTGTTTGCTGGGCCTCAAACAGAAGCATCATTAAGCTTCTATTGGGCTTTCTGTCATCATCCATACCTCTAAATTGAGATTGGTTTCACTTATTCACTGTCACTGTAGAACACATAATGAAATGCTTAGATTTCAAAAAAATTGCATTTTATAACAACCAGTCCCCAAACCAAACACATTAACACTGTCTTCTGCATTTTACCAGTGGTAGTATAATATTCAATGAGGTATTTCAGTTAATGCATCATTCTCTTTCACATACGCACTGAGCTATCCTAAATATGAAGCTGCTCTGGGCTTTTATTTGGTGTTGCTTTACCTTTCCCACATAACTGGGGAAAACTCATATCTTCTCTGTGTTTTTGGTTTATTTAAAAATAGAAAACATTAACCTTTTTTTGTTTAATAGCCTACTTCTCAAAATTGTTATCTGTGTGATTAGTGACAACGGGGGAATCTACAACGCTCATATCACAGTAAACTACCACTGACTTACTAGGATCTTAATAGTCTTACAATCCCAAACAAAAACCCTACTCATCTCACTGATGCAGTACCAGCACTTTTGGAGAAGGGTGTGGTTCTCTTATGAGGTAAATTGTACAAACATAGCAATGTATTTCTAAAAAATGTTTTCTAGAAATAGAAACTTGACTTTATCCTCTTCAAAAGCAACTGGAGGCTGGGCGCAGTGGCTCACGCCTGTAATCTCAGCATTTTGGGAGTCCGAGGCAGGCGGATCACCTGAGGTCAGGAGTTCGAGGCCAGCCTGGCCAACACGGTGAAACCCCGTCTCTACTAAAAGTTCAAAAATTAGCAGGGCACGATGGTGGGTGTCTGTAGTCCCAGCCACTCGGGAGGCTAAGGCAGGAGAATCGCTCGAACCCGGGAGGCAGAGACTGCAGTGAGCTGAGATCATGCCACTGCACTATAGTCTGGGCAACAGAGTACGACTCTGTCTTAAAAAAAAAAAAAAAAAAAAAGAAAAGAAAAAGCAACTGGAAGAGATTGGGGGAGCCTTTTGTGCTGGTCTCTTTCCTAATTACACTCACCCTGACAGGGGCAGCTCCTTGATGTGATGATTCAACAGACCACTGTCTGCACAGGTCCTTGGGGTGCCACAGGAGAACGTGTCACCATTATAAGCCACTAGCTCTTACTTTTCTATAAACTAGCCTATTTCCCCTTAAACTGATCATTTAAATGTTGTATATTAATTTGTTTCAACCATCCCCAAATGCATTTAGTGCCAATGTCAAAATGGAAAAAATAAAGCCTCTGAGCTGCAATAGAGGCATCACGTCAGGGTGGTGTCCAAGGCAGGATGGTGCTGGAGAGCATCGGCAGGCAAATAAACACACAGAGACAAGACAGTTCTCGAGAACCTCACACACTGCTATGCTCCCATTTGTTTTCAGGCTGTATTACTAATTCTTTGCTATATCTGCATCTCAAAAAAGTGCATTTTGTAAAATTACCAATTTATGATATGCCTCTGATACAAAATGAGAAATCAGATAAGGAAAAGCACGAGTGCATGTAAACACAGTGTTGGATCGAGCTAGCCTTTGTAAAGAACACATCCAGTACCAGAAGGGGTCCAGTGGACACTGCTTTTCCCCCAGAGAATGTCAACAATGTACCTCAGTTAGCTGTTGAAGACTGGAGTTTGTTACTGCAAATGACAGGGAAAGAGTTCTTCGCGAGGTGCCAACCAGCTCCCCTCAAGGTTACTGAGTTGGTGGAAATGTGGGCGTTCTAGAGTACTGCCCTAATATAGACTACAGGTAAGAGGGATGAATATACCTTTCTGAGCTTCAACTAAATTGTCAAGTGTAACTGGTGGCAACAGAATTTCTCTCAGATAGTCTTCTAGGATGATTTTATGATTTCCTCTTCTCCAAATGTGATGTTTGCTTAAATATGTGATAGAGTGTATCTTTTTAAAACATGTTCTTAAAATATATTAGCAGGTCATTATATTACTAATCCTCATTTTAGTAGAGTTTTAAAATATCCCAAAGGGGGATAAATATTAATCCATCCATTGAATTTCTTTTGCTTTTTTTTTTTTAAATATATTCTGATTTGCACATGTAAAATAATGCACACTTATGAAAGAAAGTCTCAGCTCCTATGGTGACCTTGACAAGTCCACGTCAATTCCTAAAACAGGCAATGGTAAAAATACTGAATGATGTTGTACCACATATAGCCTGACAAAAATGCAAAAGACTGTATGAGAAATATCCACATGTTGCTGAGGGTCATCTCCCTGGAAACAGCTTCCTTATGGCCCTTGGAAGGTGGAAAAGCTCCTAAAAGACAAGATAGAAATATTAGCTTGTTTTACTCTGTAGCGGTAGGTCTCCTGGAATAAAAGTTGAATATTAGCTTAACTAGAGTTGTACATGTGTGTGTTAAAGCACCTTCAGTGACTTTCCAGGGCCCCAGAGGAGAGATTTTACTTGAAATACAATTTCCATACTACCTAGCCCCTTCTTGCATCTGAGCCTCTGCTTTTTCTCTGCCTGCAATGTTCTCCTCCTCCACTTAGTGAATAGCTGGCTCATGTGCATCCTTTCCATATCAGAAAAAATACTCCCCTTCCCATCTCTGTTTATTTCCTTCCTGGAACTTTTCCCAATTGGTCATGATCCCGATTCTCTTTCTTTCTGCAGACGTTTTTGCCATGTCTCCCACTGGAATATAATCTGCATGAGAACAGGCACTCTAGCTGCCTCGTCTCTGCTGGATCCCTAGAGATTCCCACAGTGGTCAGGACCCAGGATTATGTGAGATTGACATGAAATAATTTCTGAAATAGCATACTTTATGCTGATTCCTCTATTTACAAATTGTTTTTTGTCAAAAAAGTAGTTGTATAACACTGACATTATTTTCAAAAGGCAATATACTTTATGAAATATATCTTTTTTTTTTTTTTGATAATAAAGAAATACAAAGTAAACAGATGTCTTTAAATTCGTTTCTGGAAAGGAATGCTAGATCACTTCATAGAGCAATATTACCTAAGGTCATCGTGATAACACTCTTCAGCATTTCAAATAGTCTTTGTCCTTACTGATAATCCTCAGGGTAAGCTGATTCATGAGGGGATTTGCTTCTCACAAGCAATTTACGGAGTGCATTTTCAAGTTTCAAGATCTAATATGCAAACAGCTTTCTTTAAGAGAGGCTTCCATTATTGTTGCTATAATTTAGCAACTATTTAAAGGTTACTGTGTACCTGTTTCATAAAAATGTGATAAGAGGTCTTCTTTTTCAACAAACCGTTGATAGAGCCAAGTGGTAAGGTCATCAGTTTCCAGGGGTACATCTTTAATTGGAAAGATCCTTTTAAGGGTTAGAAGAAAAGAACAAAAACTACTTTAAATCAGAAGTCAAAATTATTCAGAACCACAACTTATGATGAAAAGCTGAATAAAATTGTGTTATCATCTTCTGCTTTAGCAAGGGTTGGTTTCTTCAGCTTTTCAGGTATCTTGGTTATTAAAAATTGTTGACTATACAACAGAGTTCATTTATGCATTCATTCAAACATTTACTAGCCTACTATGTTAGGTCCAGTGTTAGATGCTGAAAACATACTATTAAATTATCTTATATCTATGAATAACTACAGAGAATAACTATGTCTTCCCATGTTTGTGGGTTTAAGTAGAAATGGTATTTAGAACAGACGAAGTTTTAAAATGCAGTTAAATCAGGATGTTCAGTCATTTAGTTAAATGTCAGGCAATGTTCTTTTGGTGGGAAAGTCTGAGAAGCACAGAGACTCAGCCCAAATTGGTAATATTAGTCGTATCAGAGAAATTGCTTTCATGAATAGGGGTAACTTTTACTGGTTTGGAGTGGCTACTGGAACACTATTCTCAAGATCTGAGACCATGTCCTAACTCACCAGGAAGCACTATTGTGATTCATGATACCCATGGACTGAGAGGGGACAGGCAGCATGAGGACTACGTATTTGCTGACCTTGAAAACTAGCTTTATTTTTTGTTTTCCAATTTAGTGGGGGATTTTATTTTGTCCCCTTTATCAAAGGTATAAAGGCACACAGTTTAAAAAGTCAGCAAAAAACATATTTGTATGAAAAATGGGAGTCCTGTCCCTCTTCCCTTCATTTCTGCCCTACCCAGAATTATCACCTCTTTCAGCTGATTATCTTGGTATTTATCATCATGCTTCTTCTGTTTTAGGCCTTCTCTACTGACTTCCCACTATGGAAGATGAGGATGAAGTTCTTTCCTCTTCCTATTCCGATAACATATGCACATTCTTCCCATCTTTCCAATACAGTTGTAATTTCAGTTAGCTCAATATTAGGCATTTATATTAATATAATCATGTAAATATATTCATTGCTAAGCCACGGAGTAAATCATGGCTACTTTTCCTTTCTTTACCAATTTTTTATTTTCCCTGGATTGAGCAATTATGTATCATTTTTCATTTTGCTTAATTTTCCACGTACATGTAACAAATTCAACCACAAGCTCTCAGGCAACTGTCTATAATCAATGCTCTAAATCAGGTCTATAAGTTTTTTTTAAAGGGTCAAATAGAAAATATTCTACGCTTTGCAAGTATGAAAATAAATAAATAAAAGCTATTGGAATCCCTAAAACACTTTAAATCTTGAGAGAGATGTGACCTTGATCTGAGTCACGTAGCATGTAGTTGCAACTTCTGCTTCTTATAGATTAATTCTCCTCCTCATTGTTCTTGTTCTGTAAATGACTAGGAGACACCAAAGATCAGACCTCCTGCCCTTCTAATCTCTGACCTTTGTTATAGATTAACCACCTCCTTTATTGTCCTGTACCTAACTCAGACCAGATGATACAAAAGACCTCATGATGGTGACACCTTCGGTGTGGAATGCTAAATATACCTTTCTGGAAAGAAAAAGACCACCTTGCCCAATCAGATCACTGTAACTATGCATTAAACCTTATGTAGAAAGGTGTTGAAATTTCGTTAAGCTTCCCTAAACCTTGTCTATATAAACAACCCCAAACTTCTACACTTTGGAATACTGACTTCCAATTTTTGGAATCTATGCTTCCTGGGTGGCTGTCCTCAAGCTTTGTGCTCTAATAATCTCTACATTTGACATATTTCCTGAATCTTACTTAAAGTTGACACAAGCTATACTATCTCTGTCACAACTACTCAATTCTGTCTTTGTAGTATGAAAGCAGCCAGAGACAATGTATAAACAATACACAGTAACTGTGTTCAAATAAAATTTTATTTAAAAAACAGGCAGAGGGCAGGCAGACGTGTGGTCTAAATCTTTCTCCTAAGCAATCCCCTTGCATCAGACATCCTTTCAATTTCACCTTCCTAAAGAAATTTCACCCAGATGCTGCCTGTAGTCTCACATTAGGAGGTCCCTTCACCATTGTCCCGGTGAGTCCCTGCACTCCTAAATCGAACAGAATGTTAACTATACCTCATGTCTTTCTCTTTCACTGATTACTTTTGATGAGGACATCCTCTAGCAGTTTCTTGAGAAAGAGCACTTGAAATCTTGGATGTCTGTCAATGTCTTTTTTCTGTCCTCAAACTTGGTTGATAGTTTGGTTAGATATAGGATTCAAGGTTAAAAATCATTTTCTTCCATCTCTTATCTTTCTGACCTCCTTTCTGGGAGATTTCTTATTTAACTTCTAAATGTTTTACGGCATTTTAATTTCCTTTATTGTATTTTATTTTTGCTTTTTTACTTTTTTTCTTTTTATAAATTAATAAATTGCTCACACTCAGGTCTTCTTAATTTTTAAGAGCTCTTATTGTTCTGAGTGTTTCTTTTTAATAGTATGCTATTATTGTTTTATTGTTACAATATCTTATGTTTATAATACGTTTTTAAAATTATAATGGAAATTTTTAAACATTTGCAAGAGGAGAGAAAAAGGTTAATGAACCCCCATGTACCATTAGGAATTCTAGAAGCAGACCTTGCCCTGTGTAGTCTGGTCCTCCATGTCACCTTCTTGTGTTTGCTTTAGTCTTTATCTTTCAAGAGTTCAGGTCTGTTGGATTATTAGTTATCTGATATTCTTTGTTGTTCCATCACATTTACAGATACAGGACTGAACGGCTGATTAAAAGCTCTCAGTTTATGAGTGGAGTCTGTTGCCTGTTTACCCTCACTGAGGATTATCTTGGCTGGGCCATTTAAATTGGTCTCTTCTCTTAAACTCACCTGCTTCCCCAAAGAAAGATCCTCTGATTTCCTGCTTAGAGAGTGAAGGCCCGATTGCTAGCTTTCCGGTAACCAGTGAAATAAGAGGGCTGGGAATCTTAGCACTCAGCACACTGACATCACTTCACCATGCTGTTTTCATTATGGGACCTCTGCCTCAGTTGTATCTGTTGTTCCTCAGTCCATACAGCCCCTATTTCCCTCTCCAGAGTAAGCCTCCAATGTTTGCCAGGGTAGGGAAAAATAATTACCCAGCTGTGGGATATAGGGTAGGGGTTGGGGTATCTGCGTTCTTCTTAAACAGATTTCAACCAGTCTTCCCAAGTTTAGTAATGCTTTCAACCTCGTTTCCACAGGTGCTGATGCTGCCAGACTTTTGGAAGTTCTATGGTACAAGGTTGGCTTTCCCACAGCTGGCTTGGGGTTCTGTTATGTTATTTACTGCTCGTTCTTTTTTCCAACTTCCCAACTTTTGCTGCCATTGTCTTTCAGGCTGTTCTCATCCTTGTGGGTTTACACTTTTAAAAACCCATTTACTGTTATTTTATGGGGGTTTTAGGAGAGCAGGAAGTAGACATGAGTCCAATCTACTATGTCTTTTGAAAAGTTCACCTGTTATTTCTGAAAGATCTAAGATGATTTGCTATCTTTGGCCAGGGTCTACCACTTGTCATTCTTAAAGGGGCCCCCGTTGCTACTTTGGGTTTAGGCAAAATGAGTGTTGGTTACTTACTAGGGGTTTGAAAATTATAATGATGCATACCATCATAAAAACATTTCAGGCCAGGCGCGGTGGCTCACATCTGTAATCCCAGCACTTTGGGAGGCCAAGGCGGGTGGATCACAAGGTCTGGAGTTCAAGACCAGCCTGGCCAAAATGGTGAAACCCTGTCTCTATTAAAAATACAAAAATTAGCTGGGCATGGCAGGTGCCTGTAATCCCAGCTACTAGGTAGGCTGAGGCAGAGAACTGCTTGAACCCGGGAGGCAGAGGTTGCAGTAAGCCGAGATGGTGCCACTGCATTCCAGCCCGGGTGACACAGTGAGACTCAGTCTCGAAAAAAAAGGCCTGGCACAGTGGCTCAAGCCTGTAATCCCACCTTTGGGAGGCCAGGTGGATCACGAGGTCAGGAGATCGAGACCATCCTGGCTAACACGGTGAAACCCTGTCTCTACTAAAAATACAAAAAAATTAGCCGGGCGTGGCAGCGTGCGCCTGTAGTCCCAGTTACTTGGGAGGCTGAGGCAGGAGAATTGCTCAAACCCGGGAGGTGAAGGTTGCAGTGAGCTGGGATCACACCACTGCACTCCAGCCTGGGTGACAGAGCGAGACTCCGTATCAAAAAAATGAACAAACAAAACAAAAAACAAAAAAACAAACAAAAAACATTTAAAAAAATTCTATAGTATAGTCAGTAGAACACGATGTTTAGACCAGCAAATAAATACTGAAAAAAAATCAGAAAAAAATATTACTTATGAATTACATTACAATGATATGTCTTTCTCTTGTTATTTAAACATTTAAATATCAGATTGGGGGAGTATTTTGAAACCCAAATTTAAGTGCGAGTAGACAGAAAAAAAAATAGAGGAAAGAAGGAAGGAGTGTGGCATGAAAAATCTATTAAAAATCAATTTGAAAAACACACAGGGCTGGGCATGGTGGCTCATGCCTGTAATCCCAGTACTTTGGGAGACTGAGGTACAAGACTCCATCTCAAAAAAGAAAAAAAAAAAAAAAAGGAACTCACACGCATTTGATTAAAATTTTACTTTCAAAAATTTGAAAGGATGAAAGATAACCAAAATAGAGTTTTATTTACACAGAAATAACTCTCCCATTCTTAATAATCTTCTATCTCCCAAAATACAATACTACATTGCTCTACATCAGTAATATAAAAGCATTTTGGTTGATGAAATATTTTAATGGAGTGGGAGATCCTAAGGTCCAGAAACTTCAAGTTTCAGCTTGCTGCTATAAAATCCCCTATCATCTGCCTCACGCCTATAATCTCAGCACTTCTGGAGGCCGAGGTGGGTGGATCACGAGGTCAGGAGTTCGAGACCAGCCTGGCCAATATGGTGAAACCCCGTCTCTATTAAAAATACAAAAACTAGCCCGGTGTGGTGGCACGCACCTGTAATTCCAGCTACTCGGGAAGCTGAAGCAGGAGAATTGCTTGAACCCAGGAGAAGGAGGTTGCAGTGAGCCGAGATTGTGCCACTGTACTCCAGCCTGGGCAATAGAGGGAGACTCCATCTCAAAAAAACAAAACAAAACAAAACAAAAAACGAAAACAAAAAACCAACCCTATCGTCCCTTATTATCACAACTTGAATTTACCATTGCTCTGAATAAGCTAACAACAGAAGGATGAATTAAAAAATGTCTTTTTTTTTTTTTTTTTTGAGACAGGGTCTCACTCTGTCACTAAGGCTGGAGCGCAGTGGCACAATCACAACTCATGGCAGCCTTGACCTCCTAGGCTCAGGTGATCCTCCCACCTCCGCCCAAGTAGCTGGGACCACTGGTGCGCGTCATCATGCCCACCTAATTTTTGTTGTTGTTGTTTTGTAGAGATGGGGTTTCCCCATATTGCCCAGGCTGGTCTCAAACTCCTGGGCTCAAGAGATACACCCTCTTCGGTGTCCCAAAGTGGTGGAATTGAGTGAGCCACTGTGCTCAGTCAACTTTTAAAAAGAGAAAAAATATTGGAAATGCTTATACTACATAAAATCATCCTCTAGGTTAGTATTTGTAGCCCTTTTAAGACCTTTACTCCCAAGTAATTGAAAGATCTCTTTCAAAGTAAACATTTTTCTTCTGCATTGTCCAGCTCAGGTTCTGATATGCCTCATTGAGTGAGTGAGTGGGACTCCATGGCTGAGATTCTCTTCTACAAACAGTGTTTGCTTTGTTTTTTTTTTTTTTTTTTTTTTTTTTTCCCACACATGGAGAGTCTTTGCTTTTTAGGCACAATTAAAATAATCCCAGAAGACAGTGTGGCCTAGTGATTAAGAATACAAACTACCAGGCCGGGCGCGGTGGCCCATACCTGTAATCCCAGCACTTTGGGAAGCTGAGGCAGGCAGATCATGAGGTCAGGAGTTCGAGACCAGCTTGGCCAACATGGTGAAACCCCATCTCTACTAAAAATACAAAAATTAGCCAGATGTGGTGGCAGGTGCCTGTAATCCCAGCTACTTGGGAGGCTGAGGCAGGAGAACAGCTTGAAACTGGAAGGTGGAGGTTGCAGTGAGCCGAGATTGCGCCACTGTACTCCAGCCTGGGCAACAAGAGTGAAACTCCATCTCAAAACAAACAAACAAACAAAAACCCAACAAGCTATTGGACAGACTGCCTGGGGTTGAACCCTGACTCCACCACTTCCCAGTTGTGTGACCTTGGGAAAATTGTTTAACCTCTGTATGACTTACTTCCCTTGTGTTTAAGATGGGGCTAATCATATTACTTATCTTACAAAGTTACATATATACATATACTTGGCATATGGTAAACACTCATACAAATGCTAGTGTTGGTTGTGACGATTAAGTGCCAGATCATTTAAGGCCAGCATTATTGTGCTTCTGGCTTTTTTGGGTTCAGCAATAGTTGTAGTGACTATACTGGATCTGCAGCTGTCATTGGTTTGGCATTCCATGACTATTTTCATATAGTCAGATAATAAAGTCAATACCAAGAATTCAAAAGATGAAGTCATGACAGAGATTCTGAAGATGCTGTTAATGTCAATATTGATACAATCAGAGGAACACAGACAATGAGATAAAATTTCAAATGAAGAGTCTCTGCCTAATTAAACAGGTTTATCTTTCCATCTCTTCAAAGGGTAACTTCCATCTTTTGAATTGTAAGAAATGCCCATGTTAGAAAAGACGTCCCAAGAATTTTATTGGCTCCTCTTTGTCCCCCCTACATTTTAACTAAAAATTCCTATGGTGGGAAAGTTATAGGATATAGAAGATCCTAAGTTTGCTTTGATAGGCTACTTTGCTTACAGTGTATATGAAATTCTACAGCATTCAGCCACCAGGCAAACATGTTTCCATGGAAAAATGTTCTGTGTTCACCATATAATGCTAGGCTCACATCTCCTCACCCTGCTGTATCTTGGCTCTTTGGCTGCAAAAAGCCAAACTCCTGTCTCAAGCCACCATCTCCATTTGAAGTGGATTTGAAAAGATGATTAAAAAATAGTTTCATAAAGTGCCTTTTCCTAACTTCTTTTCTAAGAAGTTTCCAGGTATCTGGTTCTATGAAATAGTCATTTACATATAAGGGTTAGGCTCAATTTGAGTCAGTGAATGACTGAATGCCTGTACCTACCAAGGAACCTTACAATTTTAATTTGCAGTTAAAAGACAAATTAATGCAAATAATGACAATTTTGTTTTTACCTTTCCTATGTTAACACTTTTGTTTTTCTTGTCATATTGCTCTGGTAAGAACCTCTAGTACAGGGCCGAGTGTGGTGCCTCATGCCTGCAATCCCAGCATTTTGGGAGGCTGACGCGGGCGAATCATGAGGTCAGGAGATCGACACCATCCTGGCTAACACGGTGAAACCCCGTCTCTACCACATATACAAAAAAATTAGCTGGGCATGGTGGCAGGTGCCTGTAGTCCCTCAGCTACTCGGGAGGCTGAGGCAGGAGAATGGTGTGAACCCAAGAGGTGGAGCCTGCAGTGAGCCGAGATTGCACCACTGCACTCCAGCCTGGGTGACAGAGTAAGACTCTGTCTCAAAAAAAAAAAAAAAACCCAAAAGAACCTTTAGTACAATGTTCAATAGAAGTAGTGATAATAAGCATCATTCTCTTTCATTCTTAATCTCTCAGGCACAAATATTCAACACAATTAAGTATATTACTTGCTGTAAAATTTATTAGGGATACCATTAATCAGATTAACCTTAATAGAAGAAATTCCCTTCTATTTCCAATTTGCTAAAAGTGTTTTCTTATCATGAATGAGAGTTGCATTTTATTAAAATTTTTATTATCTATTGAAATGCTTATGTAATATTTCCCTATATTCTGTTAATATGATGAACTACTTTGATTGATTCGAATTTTAAACCAAACTTTCAATCCTAGGATGTATGCTGTCACTATATAACATTACATATTTTAATATATATTGCTGCGTTTTATCTTGCATCTATAACCATGTAAGAGGTCTGCCTGTAAATTTTCCTCTCTTATAATCTCTTTAGTTCAGGTTTTGGTATCAATGTTATGCTATCCCAATAAAACAAGCTTAGGAAGTATCCTTTCTTCTTCTATGCTCTGGAAGAGTTGTGTTTAATGTCCTTTTACTATTTTGTTTTATTTCTTTTAGAGACGGGGTCTTCCTCTGTTGTCCAGGCTGGTTTCAAAGGATTCTCCTGCCACAGTCTCCTGAGCGGCTGGGAATACAGGTGCACATATACCATACCCAGCTCCTCTTTTTAGTAACTGTAAGATTTGTAGTGATATACCCCTTTTCTTTTTTTTTGAGGCGGAGTTTCGCTCTGTCGCCCAGACTGGAGTGCAGTGGCCGATCTCAGCTCACTGCAAGCTCCGCCTCCCGGGTTCACGCCATTCTCCTGCCTCAAGACTCCCGAGTAGCTGGGACTACAGGCGCCCGCCACCTCGCCCGGCTAGATTTTTGTATTTTTTAGTAGAGACGGGGTTTCACCGGGTTAGCCAGGATGGTCTTGATCTCCTGACCTCGTGATCCGCCTGTCTCGGCCTCCCAAAGTGCTGGGATTACAGGCTTGAGCCACCGCGCCCGGCCGATATACCCCTTTTCATTCTTGATATTGGTAATGTAGTTAATAGTGTTTTCAAAGAAACATAATTTTCTGATATTGCTATTTCTACCATATGTTTGCTCTTTCAACATTCTCCTTCATTTTCCCTGCTTTCTACTGTAATTGGATTTAATTTGCTTTTCTTTTTCTTGAGATAAATATTTAGATTACTGGTTTTTAGTTTTCTTACTTTCTATAATAATATTAGCATTCTAAGGCTATAAATCCTTCCTATGCATAGATTAAGTTACATCTCACAACTTTTGATAGATAATATTTTCATTATCATTCTGCTAACAATATTTTTGAATTTTCATTGTAATCTCTTAATACATAGTAAACATTAAATTCCTCTTATTCTCTACTGATAAACAGTTTCTCATCTTTTGTTATTGGAAACAATGTGGCAACAAATAGCATTATACAAATGTTCATTCATATGTAAGTTTAAAGGATAAATTTCCAGAAGTGAAATTGCTATGTCAAAGTCAAATGCAGTAGTAATTTTAAAAGATATTGCTGTATTACCTTAATAAAGATTATACCAATTTATATTTTCATTAGAAATTTGTGAGACTTATTCTTATGGAAAGATTTTTAAACTGGAGTATTACCAAGTCAGAAGGCTCTCGTTTAGGTATAGAGGATGGCTAATAGTGTTTCTTAACTAACTGGGCTATGCCTGACTGGAGACATACTCATGGAAATCCATCCATGAAGTCTCTTTAAGATAGAGTTACCGGGCTGGGCGTGGTGGCTCACGCCTGTAATCCCAGCACTTTGGGAGGCCGAGGTGGGCAGATCACCTGAGGTAGGGAAATCGAGACCATCCTGGCTAACACAGAGAAACCCCTTCTCTACTAAAACTACAAAAAAATGGCCGGGCGCGGTGGCTCACGCCTGTAATTCCAGCACTTTGGGAGGCCGAGGCGGGTGGATCACGAGGTCAGGAGATCGAGACCGTCCTGGCTAACACGGTGAAACCCTGTCTCTACTAAAAATACAAAAAAATTAGCCGGGCGTGGTGGCAGGCGCCTGTAGTCCCAGCTACTCGGGAGGCTGAGGCAGGAGAATGGTGTGAACCCAGGAGGCGGAGCTTGCAGTGAGCCGAGATCGCGCCACTGCACTCTAGCCTGGGCGACAGAGCGAGACTCCATCTCAGAAAAAAAAAAAATACAAAAAATTAGCCAGGCGTGGTGGCATATGCCTGTAATCCCAGCTACTCAGGAGGCTGAGGCAGGAGAATCACTTGAACCTGGGAGCAGGAGGTTGCGGTGAGCTGAGATTGCCTCACTGTACTCCACCCTGGGCAACAAGAGCAAAACTCCGTCACCCTGCCCCCCTCAAAAAAGAATACAGATATCTTGTGTTTTCATTTCAACATTAATCTTCATTAATAAAAACATTCTGAATCATAAAGTATCTATAATTAAGTACTACCATTGTTTTTTGGTGCCTACATTTATAATCATTTTGGTACAAAGCAGTACTAAAAAGTAAAGGTCCAGAAAAGTAAACGGGTGCATACTTAAAAGCACACTCTATTTTCTCGCCTCTTAAAATTGATGACCTCTGAACTATGTATGCATGGGGCAGACTCCGAGCAGAATAAAGCTCCACAATTCTTAGTTAATACATTACGGTTCTAAACACAAGGGTGCTCAGAGAAACACAGGAGATGTTAACTATTCAGGAAATCTAATTGTTTCTTTCTCTTTCCTCCAATTTAAATATCCTTAAATGTTTGGATGTTTAGGAAGGTCAATTAACTTCACTTTGATATTAGAGGCATATCTTAAAATTTAAAAATCAGATTTTTCTTAAGTGAAAGGTATTACAAATTACTGAGTTTTTACTTTTAGATAATTTAATATGGTCTTAACACATTTTTGCAGCCTATGTAGCACTTCTAACTATTCACCTCTACCATCCTGAGTAGCAGCCAAATACTTGCATTACTTTTTGCCTCCTAAAACTATTCTATTTCTGCCTTGTTGACACTCATTGCTTAATATAAAAGGCTATGCATGCCACCACTTGCAGGAATCCTCTCACCAAGGGAAAGGATTCTCTAGCTCTTCTTTAAAAAACAAAATAAATTTATCAAAAGCAAATGTCTGCCAATCTGTTATCAGCCAATTCTGGTAGTCTTGGCACCCTTCTCATTAATAACCCATGTCAGACCTGTCATCATATATCATTCTCTTCATGACAAGTATTGGGGTGTTGCAATGGGCTCATAACCAATTAGGGCCAAGGAGATGATAATGAAAGTTCTGTAGGGGCTTCAGGGAAAAGTTTAAGAGGGATTACAAGAAAAATAAAATCTATTTTTTCTCTTGTCTTTATCTTCATGGAAGTGTGAGGTCTTACATTTCCTCACAGCTACTGGCTGAGGATGAAACCAATACAGAGAGGAAAGCAGACCTGGGAGAAACAGAGTTTGAGTCACCAGATTAAGTACATCATCCTGTCCTATTTTCGAAGTCCAGTTATGTGAGCTAATAAATTCCCTTATTGTGAAAGTCTGTTTGAATTGGACTTTGAGTTACTTAGAGATACAAATAGTTAGCTTGGCTTTTAAGGTATACCAAAATCTGAACTCAACTTTCCAACCATATTTCCCAGAGCTTCAATTTATGCATGCATATTACAGACTACTTATTGTTTCCTACACGTGTGCTATACTTCCATAGTTCTGTGTGTTTGTTCATAGTTACTACTGCACAAAATGCCCACCCACCTATCCTTCCCATCTCTACCTACCTAAATTCTATCCACCATCTTCTAAAGCCTAATAGAAATAAAGCCTCCATAAAGTTTCCTCTGGTCTAAGAAGGCCATAGTCCCATTGGTTAGCACAGAATAGGTACTCTTTGTAAGACAGATAAAAACTTGTTGAATCATATCAGCTAATACTTGCAGTATGTAATTACTTTATAAGATTAATTTAGCTTCTGTTAATATAAAATCAGGTCTAATCAACTTAAGGATAACTTAGCAAGGGCCATAGGGCTAAAAGAGATCTCAAAATAGTATCTAAAATATCTTTATAAGGAGAAAATTGACATTAAAAATAAAGCTGAATTAAACAGAAGAACATTAAAAACAAGGCTGAATTAAACAGAGGAAGTCTGGGTTTACCAGTTGAATTCACGAAAGAATGCTGGTGAAGTATCTATTGCTTCAATAGGGCTGAATGTGGGGGTGGGGATATGTGTTGAAAGAGAACCTACTCCACCATCTGCCCAGAATAGCTGGGATATTCTCTTCTCTTAGGAGACAGCCAGAGGGCAGACCAAATGCTCCCTCAAGAGCAATCTACTTCTATTACTCTGATTGGTCACCATGGGATTAAAATATTAAAGCGACTAATCCCCTAATATGGTAAAGGATTAAATACATGGAATACCAGTCCTCTTGAAATCAAATAAGAGGAGTGCTTGTGGGATTTAAATAAGTAAACACGTATACACCAGAAACAAACCTTTACAATACCAATAGCTGCCCAAATGAAAAACTAGCTCCTAATTTTCAAGAAATGAACATTCTTATTATCAGTAATTCAGAATGTGCTCTTAAATAGAGACTATACTACCAAAATCTAGTCAGATTTAGAAGCACTAGATGAAATTACACTTTCAAAAAAAGGTAAAGTAATGCTTAGCAGCTGGCACCCCCTATACTGGAGTTGGAGCATTTGAATTTTTATGTCAAGACTCCAAAATGTGAGCTGACAAACAGCACGGCTAAACCTTCAATTCAATTATGTCAAGATTGTGTAAGGAACTAAGCACTGAAGAAGATTCTGAAATAAACAGTTCCTGCTTTCAAATAGCTAATCATCTAGCAGAGGGAAAAGAAAAGTAACAACCAGAATATGATAAACACTGTGCGAGGATTTTAGAGAACTACTGTGTGAGTTTAAATAAGGGAATGTGTGTATTTACTTATGGCACAGGACATATAAAAGAGATATCACTTGAATTTGGCCTAAAAGAGTAAGAAGAATGCTATGGTTTGAATGTGTTTTTTCTCTGAAACTCATGTTCAAACTTAATCTCCACTGTCAGTATTAAGAGGTGAGGCCTTTAAAAGGTGATTTGGTCATGATTGTTCTGCTTTCATGAATAGATTAATCCATTCATGGATTAATGGATTAATGAGTTATCAAAGGAGGAGGTTAGTTATCACAAGAGTGAGTCTGTTCTAAAAGCCACTTTGGCTCTCAGTGCTCCTCTCTCACCCTGTGATGTTTTCTGCCATGTTATGAAGCAGCACAAGGCTCTCACCAGAAGCCAACCAGATGTAGCCACCTGATCTTGGACTTCCCAGCCTCCAGAACTGTGAGAAAGAAACTTACATTCTTTATAAATTACACAGTCTCAGATATTTTATTAAAGCAATAGAAAATAAACTTAGATATAGGATTTTTTTACTTTGTTAAGTAACATATGCATATAATTTCCAAAAGTCAAAGCATACCACAGGGTAGACAACAGAAAATAATGGCCCCATACTTTCCTTCCTCAGACACCTGTTTCTCAGATACAACCCCTCTCTTTCTTTTGCTACTTACTTCCATATATATTATAAATGTTTTAAGAGCACTATTTCCAGATTATCCTATTTAAAATTTATTTGTTGGTTTCCTATTATGGCAGGTAAGGATTTGACTATCTTAAACCATTGTCCTCTTCTCCTTCAGCTTCCTCCTTCACCTCTCCTAGGTAATTAAAAATTCCTTCTTGGGCCGGGTGCTGGGGCGCACGCCTGTAATCCTAGCACTTTGGGAGGCCAAGGCAGGCGGATCACCTGAGGTCAGGAGTTCGAGACCAGCCTGGCCAAAATGGTGAAACTCCATCTCTACTAAAAATACAAAAACTAGCTGGGCATGATGGCACGTGCCTGTAATCCCAGCTACGTAGGAGGCTGAGGCAGGAGAATCACTTGAACCCAGGAGGCAGAGGTTGCAGCAAGCTGAGATCGTGCCACTGCACTGCAGCCTAGGCGACTAGAGAGAGACTCCATCTCAAAAAAAAAAAAAAAAAAAAATTCCTTCTCAGTGCCAACTCTGTCTTTTGTAACTATGTCTATGATTATACCTATTAGTTTGTATTCTATTTATTTTCCTATGTGCCTGTTTTGTCTAACAGACTGCACTATTCTCAGCTTTGCACCCAGTGTATAAGTCAGTGCCTAGTCCTTAGTACGAACTCAGGTTTGCTGAACAGAATTAAATTATAGTAATCTGTAAGCACAAAACTTTATGTGGTGTCATCTATAGATAATCATCAATGTTCACGGACACTACCAGGGTTAGTGTGGCAAGAACACCACAGAAATCCAGAAACTACTTGTTACAAAAAATAGATTTATGGACAAAAACAGAAACTGTCAAATTTAACATATCAGAATATCTCCCAGCATTCAATTCCCAGAAGTTTTACTTTGAGCCATTATCCTGAGCTAAGCTGCTAGGCCTAATAACATACTATAATGTAATATTTATAGCTTCCCCCTGGAACTATTAGAACAGTTTAAAAAAGAAACCACTCAGTTATCTGAAAATAAATTTCAGAAACTCAGATATAAACTTTTACCTACTTTAATACAGGAAATAAACCAAAGCAGATATTTCCAAAGACTATACAGGTAGCAAACCTAGGGACATACCAGCAGATACTTTTGAGATAGGAAGATGGCAAATACTTAGCACCTAGGCCACTGCTTCCCCTTCTCAGTCAAGGATAACTGAGCCCTCCTCTTGAGCCTTATTCCTTGCAACAGTCAAGAGCCCTCAAAATGCCATTTGGAGATATAAACCATGAGATGGCATTTTTAGAACTGGAATTTATTATATCTTTATTCATTGTATATCCTTTGAGACACACAGTAAGATGCTTAACAAATGGTTGCTGATTGAGCAGAAGTGAACTCTCCAGTAAGCAAAATCTGACATTGGTTTCTCTGCTTAAGAGATTCACTATTATACTTTTCATGTGTCTGATGATGTTTTTAAACTTTTTATTTTGAAATAATTTCAGACTCAAAGAAAAGTTGTAAAAATAGTATAAAAATTCTCATATGCTTCACCCAGATTACCCAAATGTTAGTATTTCTCACATTTGCTTTACTTTATTATTCTCTCTATCCATATCTATTTTTTCTGTCATTTTTTCACTCAAATTTTGAGAATAAGTTAAATGAAAAGGTTAGACAAAAAGATCTAGGTAGTCTTTCCATTTCTCAGATTCAATAACTAAGTAAAAGATAAACAGCAATTATCAGTGAGAATTATGTTTAACCATTGTTCAATTAAAATTAAAACCCTAGGAATTTTTGTATTTGGGGGCATAATATTTCCACAAAACTATATTAGAAAATAAGAGGTATCTTTGGAATAACAATGGCACTTTGCTAGACCTTAAGGAGACCTAAAAGTGAAAAAGACATGGTGAACCCCCAAAGAGTCAAGGAGGTGGGGAGAGAATTCTTTATTTCCAATGCTTACTTCTAGTTACTTACCAAATTACAACATTTTCAAAATCATATTATGTCCACATTCATCTATTGATAATATCCCAGTAAATTAGCTTTAACTGTTATTATTTTAGTTCTATGTGTATGGGTTAATTTTTGATATCTGGCCTAAGTCTAGACTGGGCTAAGGCATGCCCAGATAGCTGGTAAAACATTATTTCTAGGTGTGTCTGTGTCGGTGTTTCTGGAAGAGATTAGCATCTGAATTGATGAACTGAGTAAAGTGGATGCTCCCTACCCCCCATGTGGGAGGGCATCATTTAATCCACTGAGGGCCCAAAGAGAACAAAAAGGTGGAGGAAGGGCAAATTTACTCTCTCTGCTTGAGCTGGGCCATCCATCTTCTCCTCCCCTTCAACATCAGTGCTCCTGCTTCCTGGGCTTTCAGACTGGGACGGCGACTTACAGAGTTAGTACCCCAATTCTCAAGGCCTTTCGACTAGGACCAGGACTTACACCAGCAGCTCCCCAGTTTTTGGGCTTTCAGACTTAGACTAGAACTGACAACATTGGCTCCCCTGGTTCTCAGTCCTTCAGGCCTGGACCAGAATGACACCACTGGCTTTCCGAGGCCTCCAGCTTACAGATAGCAGACTGTGGGACTTCTCAGCAGCCATCATCACATGAGCCAATTTCTCATAATAAATCTCTTTTTATGTATCTTTATACAGATGATCCTTGACTTACAATGGGGTTACATTGTGATAAACCCATTGTAAGTCAAAAATGCATTTAATATGCCTAACTACTGAACATCATAGCTTAGCCTAGCATACCTTAAATGTGCTGAGAACACTTACATTAGACTACAGTTGGGCAATCATCTAGCACAAAGCCTATTCTATAATAAAGTGTTTAATACTGCACACAGATGGGCATTTTGTAGAGATGATGGGATGTGAAAACACAAAACACAATATCCAAAAAGTACTGGCAACACAGTACACTGTGGAGTATTGGCTGTTTACCCTCATTATCGTGTGGTTGACTGGGAGCTGCAGCTCACTGCCATTGCCCAGTATCTCAAGAAAGTATTGTACCGCATATCACTAGCCTGGGAAAAGATCAAAATTCAAGATTCAAACTGTGGTATCTACTGAAGGTCTATTACTTTCACACCATCGTAAAGTCAAAAAAATCATGAAGTTAACTACCGTAAGTCAGGGACCATCTATATGTCCGTCCTATTGATTTTGTTTCTCTGGAGAACCCTGACTTACTATGGTAACATAAAAAACTTATTTCACGTATACTTTTTCTAAATATCTGAAATTAGGCATATCTTCTAATTAGAGAATGGAAATTTTACCTTATTTGTAATGATGATTCACCTGATTCTTCAACATCATTACAGAAACACAGAATTTGATTCACAATATAGCCAAACCTCAATTGAGACCACTTATTTCATGACTCCATCCTGAATAGCATCAAACTGAAAAGCTTTTCTGTTTTTTTCTTTTGAGACATAGTCTCATTCTGTTACCCAGGTTGGAATGCAGTGGTGTGATCTTGGCTCACTGCAACCTCTGCCTCCTGGGTTTAAGCGATTCTCCTGCCTCAGCCTCCCAAGTAGCTGAGATTAGAGGCACATGTCACCATGCCCAGCTAATTTTTTTTTTTTCTTTTTTTTTCAGTAGAGATGAGATTTCACCATGTTGGCCAGGCTGATCTCGAACTCTTGACCTCAAGTGATCCATCCACCTCGGCCTCCCAAAGTGCTGGAATTACAGGCATGAGCCACCATACCCAGCCTGAAAAGTTTTACTAATTGCTTTTAAAGGAAAGGGGGAAAACCTGCTGGTGTGGAAAATAAAAACCTTTAGGCAGTGAACATTAATAACAACAGCGAATCAGAACTAAAAACTTGTTTAAATTTAATATGTAATTTTCCATTTTCCAATTGGTAGCTCTGAACAGTGGCTGATGGCAAAAAACATATAGACTTTTCTAGGGAAAGCAGGATATGGAGGCAAAGCAATAAAAAACAAGCAATGATAAGAAAAGCAGACAAGAAGAAAATTATTAGATAGCTGAAGTAGAGATGACATTATCAATAATTATAAGCAATGATAGAGAAAAGTCCTAGCATAAGAAAAACTAAAGACAGGACACTGTTTCCTTCTACTAGGGGAAAAAAATGCAACTATTAGCTCAAAAATCTTTAAAGGCAATATTATCATTAGATGAGTAATTTTGGGGCTGGGGCTGAGGGTGGCAAAGACCTGAACATACATCATTATTGTATCCAAGGGTATATACGTTATTCGAGTTACTCACAGTTATTACAAAAAGCTGACTTAAAACTTGGTCCCCAATATGTTGAATAACTGATTTTTACTATATTTATTTTATTTTATTTTATTTATTTATTTATTTTTTTGAGACGGAGTTTCACTCTTGTTGCCCAGGCTGGAGTGCAATGGTGCAATCTTGGCTCACCACAACCTCCATCTCCCGGGTTCAAGCGATTCTCCTGCCTCAGCCTCTCGAATACCTGGGATTACAGGCATGCGCTACTGTGCCCGGCTAATTTTGTATTTTTAGTACAGACGGGGTTTCTCCATGTTGATCAGGCTGGTCTCGAACTCCTGACCTCAGGAGATCCGCCCGCCTCGGCCTCCCAAAGTGCTGGGATTACAGGCATGAGCCACCACGCCTGGCCTACTATATTAATTTTATTTTACTTTGTTCTTTTATGTCAAAAAATAATTATGTAAATTAAAATCTCTTAAAGCTCAGTTTTAAATTATGGATAAAACACTAGAATACGAAAATCTAGACTATGTAATTTGAGTATTTCAATATCCTTGATTTAAAAGGGAAAAATCTATTTAGTATCTTATTAAATGGTATGCATTTTAAATGTGAACTTATTAAATTTTTATACCTACCAGATGAAAATGCTTTTGTTGCAATTATTCAAATAGTTATTAATCCAAAACCCTAAATTCTGTGGGCAATTTCTTTTTTCAATTAGTTATTTTTAAATTGAAGAATACATGCATATTGTAAAAAACACTCAAATAGTACACTGAAAAGTACGAGTCCCTCCCCAGAGGCACCCACTGTTAACAGCTGAACTCTAACCACATGGCAGTCACTATGCTGCCTGCCCTTTTTTTGTGGGGCGGGGAAAGGAATAGCATTTATCGTTTAGACTTTCGTTTGAAGTGCTGCCTGCCAAATGTCCAATTAAATTATAACCAATGCATTATTACATTGATTTTAAGATGTCTCCCAATTTCAGAGATGTTAATATGTGACAAAACACACATCTCTATTGTGTGGTTTTCAGAGCTTAATTCTGGTATCAATGGTGTGACATTATCTCTATGGAATGGACTTTGAATACCATTTTTATAACTCTCAGATACAAGAAATATCATTAGAAAATCATCCCAAATCCACTTAAGCATATTAGACTGAGGGGAACAACTGCAATTTGAAGCAGGGTGGAAAGAGGACATTTGAGCAGGTCTGAAGGCAGTGAGGGCGATCTTCATACAGATTTCCAAGGGAAGACTCTTTGTGGAGGAGGAAACAGTCAGTAGGAACACGAGGTAGGAATACATTTGGGATGTTCAGTAACAGCAAGAAAGCCAGTATAGACACAGGGGAATGACTAAAGAGTAGAAGGAAGAGGTCAAATAAGGCCTTAGATACCACTGTAAGACTTCGGGGGTTTTTAGATGGGAAGCCATGATGGAATTCTGAGCCTAGCATTGACACAATTTGACTTTTAAAAGAAGCACTCTGGATACTATGTTGGAATTCGCCAGGGGACAAAGGTAAAAATAGGATGACACATTAGGAGGTTATGTAGTAATCTAGGAGCAGGATAGAGGTGATAGTGGCTAGGACCAGGGTGAAAAGAAGTGGTCAGGGGATATGTATTTAAATTTAGAAGCAAAAAGATGTCCTAACTGAGTGGATGCAGAATATGAGAGAAAAAGAAGAGCCATGGACGACCCCAAGGCTTCTCATCTGAGTGACAGGAAGGATGGAGGCTGTTATCAATAATGAGATGGTAAAGGCTATGAGGGAGTATATATTTTTAGGAAAATCCACAGTTCAGTTTGAGAGAGTATTATGGGAAAGAGGTCCTGATCCAGCCCCCAAGAGAGGATTTTTGGATCTTGTGCAAGAATTCAGGGTGAGTCTACAGACTAAAGCGAAAGCAAGTCTGTTAAGAAAGGAGAGGAATAAAAGAATGGCTACTCCATAAACAGAGCAGCCTTAACGGCTGCTGGTTGCCCATTTTTACGGTTATTTCTTGATTATATGGTAAACAAAGGGTGGATTATTCATGCCTCCCTTTTAGACCATATAAGGTAACTTCCTGATGTTTCCATGGCATTTGTAAACTGTCATGGTGCTGGCAGAAGTGTAGCAGTGAGGAAAACCAGAGGTCACTCCTGTTCCCATCTTGATTTTGGTGGGTTTTAGCCAGCTTCTTTACTGCAACCTGTTTTATCAGGAAGGTCTTTATGACCTGTATCTTGTGCCACAACCTCTTATCCTATGACTTAGAAGGCCTTAACCATCTGGGAATGCAGCCCAGTAGGTCTCAGCCTTATTTTACCCAGCCCCTACTCAAGATGGAGTTGTTCCGGTTCAAACGCCTCTGACAAGAGGACTATTAGACATACTAGTGAAGGAGTCAAGCACTCAGAAATAAAAATCTGTTTAGTATATTCCTTTGAAGAATACATGATATTTTTAATGCTCTCTGCTCTGAGCAAAACAATAACAAAAAAGAATACACAATATTTTATTTAGTCATCCCTCTACTAATGGACATTTAGATTATTTCTAATTTCTTACTCTTACAAAATATCTTGCAGTAATATCCTGTCTTTCTCTAGGATATATAGCCCCAAGTAGAATTGTTATGTCATAGACAATTTAAAATATTGCTAAACTGCTCTTCAGATTGGCTGCATCGATTTGTGTGTGTTAATTTCCCTAAAAGCTCACCAATATTTGATATTGATAAGAAAAAAAATAGTATTTTGCCCTGTTTTGCATTTCCCTGATCTTTTCATATATTTTTATTTCTATAAATAACGAAAAGTCTTTGTGTCTTTTGTACATTTTCTTCTGGGTTTTAAATATTATTGATTTGTAAAAACTGTTGAGCTGTTTACATGTACAGTCATGTGCCACATGACATTTCAGTCAACGACAGACTGCATATATGACAATGGTTCCCGTAGATTATAATGGAGCTGAAAAATTCCTGTTGCCTAGTGATGTCATAGTCATTGTAATGCCATAGCACAATTACTTTATTTTTAAAATAAATTTAGTGTAGCCTATACAGTGTTTATAAAGTCTACAGTAGTATAGGGTAGTATCTTAGGCCTTCACATTCACTCATCACTCACTGACTCACTCAGAGCAACTCCCAGTCCTACTAGCTCCATATATGGTAGGCGTATCATTTTAAGAATCCTTTGTACTGGCCGGGGACCGTGGCTCACACCTGCAACCCTAGCACTTTGGGAGGCCAAGGTGGGTGGATCACTTGATTCCAGGAGTTCAAGATCAGCCTGGACAAAATGGTGAAGCCCCATCTCTACTAAAAATACAAAAATTACCTGGGCATGGTGACGCATGCCTATAATCCCAGCTACCCAGGAGGCTGAGGTGGGAGAACTGCTTGAGCCCGGGAGGTGGAGGTTGCAGTAAGCTAAGATCGCACCACTGCACTCCAGGCTGGGCAACAGAGAGAGAGACACTGTCTCAAACAAAAAAAAACAAAACAAAACAAAAAAACTTTTATACTGTATTTTTACTGTACCTTTTCTATGTTTAGATATGTTTACATACACAAATACCATTGTATTCCAATTGCCTACAGTCTTCACTACAGTAATATGTTGTACAGGTCTGCAGCCTAGGAGCAATAGGCTATGCCATACAGCCTAGGTGTGTAGGAGGTTATACCATCTAGGTTTGTCTAAGTATACTCTATGATGTTCGTACAGTGATGCAATCACCTAATTTCACATTTCTCAGAAAGTATCCCTGTCATTAAGTGACACATGACTATATACTCAATACTTACTTTTGTTATGTGCATTTCAAACATTTTATTTGTCTCTTGAACACTCTGGTTTTTAGGTTTTTTTTTTAATTGGACATTTTATTTTTATTTACTTATTTTTATTATTATTTTGAGACACAGTCTCACTCTGTCACCCAGGCTGGAGTACAGTGGCGCTATTTCAGCTCACTGCAACCTCCGCCTCCTGGGTTCAAGCAATTCTCATGCCTCAGCCTCCCGAGTAGCTGAGATTACAGGCGTTCACTACCATATCAGCTAATTTTTTGTGTTTTTAGTACAGATGGGGTCACCACATTGGCCAGGCTGGTCTCGAACTCCTGATCTCAAGGGATCTGCCTGCCTCAGGTCTCCCAAAGTGCTGGGATTACAGGCGTGAGCTGCTGTGCCCAGCCTAGTTTTTAGTTTTGATGTACTCATATTTATATTTTCCTTAATGATTTATGACTTCCAATTTCTGTGTCTTGTGAGGAAGGGCTACCCTACTTGAAGACATTAAGAGTTTCCTATATTTTCTTCAAATACTTTATTGCCCAGGCTAGCCTCAAACCCCTGGGCTCAAGCGATCCTTCTGAGTAGCTAGGAATACAGGCACGGTTCATTGCACCCACCCAAATACTTTAGGCTCCCATTATTGTTGTTGAGATAAAATCCACCCGGAATTAATGTTGGTATATGGTATGGAGTGAAATTCTAGCTTTTCCTCCCATATTGTGAATCAACAGTCCCAAAACCATTTATTGGATAGCTTGTCCTTTCTCCATTGATAGGAAAGGGCTACTCAATCGCACGTGAGTTCACAAATAAATCTTGACCTGAACTTTCTAATCTCTGCATTGATCTGGACTTTCTCCTATAACTACACCATTTTAATTACATTAGTGTAACTAAACTTGACATCTAGTAGGAAGAACTCCTTTGTTTTGTTCATCCTCAAAACTATCTTAGGTATTCATTTATCTTTACTCTCCCAAATGAATTTTATAACCAAATTTTTGTCCAGTTTCTTGAAAAACCACCCTAAATTCTGTTTGGAATTACATTAAATTTATAGGTTAATCTGGAAGAACTGTCATCTTTATAATATTGAGTCTTCACCTTATGAACACACGTATTCTCTTTCTATATATTCAGGTCTTTCATGTTTTTACATTTTAGAGAATACGTAATGAAATATTTACAAATGACATTATATGATGTCTGAGGCTTGCTTCAAAATAATCCACTGGGGTCTGAAAATAACATACAGGAGGTAACACTGACCATAAGTTGGTAATTGTTGAGGGGGTGTGATGTGCACATGAGATTTCATTTACAAGTCTGAAATTTTCTGTAATAAAAAGATTTTGAAGGAATAACTATTTCTGAAATTACAGCCCCTAAAACATATAAAAACTCATTACTTTTTTGTTTTGTTGTCTTAGGGAGTAAGGGTAAAAGCAGAAGGAAAGATCAAAATGGTATATTAATCAAAAATACATACAGGGTTAGGCATGAAATTACAAAATATTATTCTCTGTTTTTAAGTGTTGGCAATTTTTCTCACAAATAACTTTTCCCTCATCTCTTTGACAATAATTCTCACTGTGCAGATGTAATTTTAATAATACTCTGCAAACTAATGTAGGCTATGTATGTGCCCAGCCATGGAAATTGCTAGATCACAGAGTATGTGCATTTTCAATTTATAAGTATAGTCAGCTAGTCCTCAAAGTGATCACAGTAGATTGTAATCTCATTAGCAGTATATAAGAGATCACCTTTTCCCATATTGGTGTCCAAGTCACCATCTTTGATTTTTCCAAATCTGATTGGCCTGAAATGGCGTATCATTTCTTTTATCAATTACAAATACCCTAAAGCAAATATGTCAAAATGTTAATGTTTGTTTACTCTTGCTAGACAGTATATGTATCTTCAAAAAATATTAATATTTCTTTTCTAAATTAATTCCCCCTCCCCAAATTAAAATAAAGTTATTTCCCAAAGTTCATACTTGAATGCCTTCTCCCAAGTAACCAAAGTCCTAATCAGGTTACACATGAAAACAACACCTCTGCTTTTAGTAATCTATCTATGCCACTACACTTATGGTTATATCTTTTCTCAAGATTTTAAACACGAAAAAATAAGCTACTTCTGCACAAGGATCATCTTCCTCTAACTCACTGTCCTAACTGAAGTGAAATAGACATTTATATTAAGGACAGACATTACTTTTGTCTTTACCCCTATAAATACTCTCCCTGTAATTAAAATCTAATCATGTTTAATTTTCCTATTAACCACTGAACAGCAGTGCACTGTGCCCACTACTTGCTTAGCAGGAATAAGCTGTCTTCCAGTTTGACAGAAATAAAAAGAGGTCAGGAGGAGGAAAAAGTTCTTTACTCTCAGATGTTTCCCTTAGATAAGTCTTAGTTCTTTTAAAATAAGCATTACTTTTGAAAAAGTTCAATAATGTTGTATGCAAGCTAATAAAAAATATTTCCCTAAACAATAAATAATATTGGTAATAAATGCATTTTTTAAAAAGCATCTTTTCTCTTAAAGTAATAAATGACTGAGATTCAATATATGGAGAATGCTGATTTATAAATACCAGACTTATCAATAATCTATCATTCTTTATATATTTTAATAATGGTGCTTTATATTTACAAGGTGCTTTGTGTTTTCTAAAAGTCTTTTTTTTTTTTTTTTCTTTTGAGACAGAGTCGTGCTCTGTTGCTCAGGCTGGAGTACAGTGGCACAATCTCGGCTCACCACAACCTCCATCTCCCAGGTTCAAGCGATTCTCCTGTCTCACTCCCAAGTAGTAACAGGCACATGCCACCACACCTAGCTAATTTTTGTATTTTTGGTAGAGATGGGGTTTCACCATGTTGGCCAGGCTAATCTCGAACTCCTGGCCTCAAGTGATCTGCCCATCTTGGCCTCCCAAAGTGCTGGGATTACAGGCATGAGCCACCGTGCACAGCCTAAAAGACCCTTTTACCTGTACATCATTTGCATCTCACAACAATGCATCTGCCAAAGTCAGGGCAACTTCTGGCCACCAGAGTCCCAGCATTAGTAAAGTTGCCTGGGCACTTAATCACCATTTGCCACAAATTTTCTAAGGAATATGCTCTCAATGCATGCCCTAAAAGTTCAACTTTTGAAACATAGCAATACTACCTATTTGTAAGACAGGCTCTAGTATACAACTCTGCCACAAATGTTTACTTTCTCATCTATGTGGTATTTTAAGTACTTCAGTAGTATTTTATATAAAAATAATGTGTATTTTATGGTGTTTCATATATAACATGTCATGTCTTCTAGAAATCCTAAAAACCAACATAAGCCTGAGTAGTAAATTAATGGAGAAAACTGCTATTGGAAGAAAAAAACAGTTTCAGAGTATTTAAAATAAGTTATTACATTCTTATGCTTTTTTCCTAAGCGTCAGTACAGAAATTTCAAATCAAGAAAAACATTCTGCTGCACATTCTGGCAATCTAGATATTATTTTTCTATTTAAAGAAAGATTTTTTTTTAAAAAAAGAACTTATTAACACAGTATGAAGGGAATTACTCTGGGAAAATGCCACTTTTGCTCAGAGATCTCCATATACTTGCTTGTCACGTTATGTTCCAACGAGGTACAGAACAGGTAGTGGAATTTATTTGGCAGCTTGGACTATAATTTGTAAGAAGTGAAAATAAATGTATTATGGAAAAATAAAATCTAGCCAGGCATGGTGGCAGGTGCCTGAAAACCCAGCTACTTGTGAGGCTGAGGCAGGAGAACTGCTTGAACCCGGGAGGCAGAGGTTGCAGTGAGCTGATATTGCGTCACTGCATTCCAGCCTGAATGACACAACGAGACTGTCTCAAAATAAATAAATAAATAAATAGACAAACCACTGATTAATGTTAAATAAGTTATGCTAACTATATTGTTTCCCAAGTGAATTCTGATGGTAAGGAATGCTATCGTATAACAATATAATACCCCAGCCACCCAGAGCCATCTTTTGTGGCTCTCAGCAGATACCAAGATGTACTACATAGGAAGCACAGTTATTGCCCTCTATGAAATCTACCTAAAATATAATAGAAGTATCTCAAATATATATACACTTATTATAGATTTAACACTTATGAATTGTTAACCTTTCTCTTAACCTGTACTTTCAACTGGGAGTTTCTCTTAGAATTCTGTTTCATGGCCGGGCGCGGTGGCTCATGCCTATAATCCCAGAACTTTGGGAGGCCAAGGTGGGTGGATCACCTGAGGTCGGGAGTTCGAGACCAGCCTGACCAACATGGAGAAACCCCATATCTACTAAAAATATAAAACTAGCCAGGCATGGTGGCACATGCCTACTGTAATCCCAGCTACTCAGCAGGCTAAGGCAGGAGAATCACTTGAACCCAGGAGGCGGAGGTTACAGTGAGTCTAGATCACACCATTACACTCCAGCCTGGGCAACAAAAGTGAAACTCCATCTCAAAAAAAAAAAAAAAAAAAAATTGTGTTTCATTTAATTACTACTACCTATGAATTTGTTTTGATTTGATCCCTAATAGCTGCCTTTTAAGTGGTACTAGTGTTCTAGGAATCATCTACGTTAGCTCTCTTTTTTGTTTTTTTAAATTACAGAACTCTCTAGGCTTCTCATGCTTGTCAACTCTATAGATAACATTTTACCAACCACATTATTTCTTTTAAAACGGAAAAATTAAAATACATGAAATATCTTAAGTGGAATCTAATAAAAGTTGAGCAGGATGGATTACTTTCTGACTGTCATATGTCACATTTCCCAAGATTACACTAAAAAACTAGCAACAGGCCAGGTGTGTGGCTAAAGCACTTTGGAAGGCCGAGGCTGTCAGATCACCTGAGGTCAGGAGTTCGAGACCAGCCTGGCCAAGATGGTGAAACCCCGCCTCTACTAATAATACAAAAATGAGCCAGGCATGGTGGCATGTGCCTGTAATCCCAGCTACTCAGGGGGCTGAGGCAGAAGAATCACTTGAACCCGGGAGGTGGAGGTTGCAGTGCCCACTGCACTGTAGCCTGGGCGACAGAGTGAAGCTGTGTCTCAAAAAAAACAAACCAGCAACAGTACTGACTTGCCCAGTTATATACCATAATCACTAAGTGATCACTTCAATTAAATTCTCAAGAATGAGGGCTGCTTTATTTATTTATCTTTTTAAGTCTGCTAAGATGAAAACAAATCCTTTCTACATCATGTGAAACAAAATTGGCTGGTCCCATATAGTTTAATAGTTCTAGAGTTCTGGAGAAATTATGCTTACCTGCAGAAAGGGAGAAATTATGCTCAACTGCAGGAAAAAAAAAAAACTTTCATGAATAGTTTTTCAAATCTCCCTATAGGTGAAGATAAGCAAGCCAACAATGAACAAAACTACTATTTTTTAGTGAACTTTACAGTTTCCAGACCACCTTTTCCTATGCTTTGGGCACCCACTCCCCACTTTAAGCAGTTGATACTATCCAGTTTTTCTTTTTTTTTCGAGACAGAGTTTCGCTCTTGTTGCCCAGGCTGGAGTGCAATGGCGCGATCTCGGCTCACCACAACCTCCGCCTCCCAGGTTCAAGCAATTCTCCTGCCTCACCCTCCCTACTAGCTGGGATTACAGGCATGTGCCACCACGCCTGGCTAACTTTGTATTTTTTTTAGTAGAGACGGGGTTTCTCCATGTTGGTCAGGCTGGTCTCAAACTCCCGACCTCAGGTGATCTGCCCACCTCGGCCTCCCAAAGTGCTAGGATTACACGCGTGAGCCACCATGCCCAGCCGATACTACCCAGTTTTTCTTGCCAACCTCCCCACATTACAAGAGAAAGGGATCTAATCCCAATTATTTATATTATTAACATTTATATATATAATGTGATTTCTAATGCTGCATTTTAAAACTTTTATTGAAACATCTTGTCCTTGTTTAAAATTTTAAAAATATAACCAAATGAACAAAAAGTCTGAATTAAAACCAGTTTCTTTCCCTATGCACCATGGTGTCCTGATGGCCAAGAACAATACATGAGAAGTCAGTCTATAGTTGATAGAGACTATTCCTGGGAGCTGCTAAAGACATGGCCCATATCCCCTCTCACAGGCTTCTTGCAAAAGCACAGTACTATCCTGACACCAGGACACCTCTATTCTTTTCTGCTGTTTTCATTTGCTCTCCATTTCTGAACACAGGTCCTTACTCTCCTGTCTAACATTGGTTAGACAATAATCTTGATTAAATTCCTGGGAAGAAAATTATATCTCCTCACCTGTCCCAAGACTCCTAGGGTTTGTATGTATGTGCATATTCATAATCAGGCATAATCTGTACTTTAATATCTTGGAGTATGATTCTATAACATGATTTAATCTCTACTAGTTTAACATATTAAATTTTCTTTATTAGAAGTATTTTTCTGTATCAAACTGACCATTCCTCATCTTCTATCTATTATGAGGTTTTCATCTTTAAGTCAGGGGTCCTTAATTTCTTGAGGTCATAAATAATTTTGAGAACAGAGTGAAAGCTATGAACTTTCTCTGTAGAAAGGTATAAACATTCTCAAAATTTCATTTATTCAGTTAAAAAATTCTCTGAGGTCTATCCATGAGCCCCAGCACTAAGAACCTCTGTTTCAAGTGAATGTAAGAGCCTGTTAAAGTAATCTTGCTAAAAGTAGGCCATTTCTTCCATTTCTATGATCCTTTATGATTTGATTCATTTTTTTCCTGATTATAAACTAAAATTTCCTCTATTTATTGATTCAAAAAGAAAAGCAGGGTCACCTATACTAGAATGCCCATACCACACAATGTTTTCTTCCTCATCTCAGTTCTTTTTGGGGTATGATTTGCTAGGAAGATCTACATACATCCAATGCACATATATCGAATGCACATATAGTCATATATCCAATAGCCATGTATTCCTAGCTTGGGCATTAACACTGTCCTTCATTCATAGATTACAATGTAAAAACTTACTGAAGGTTTGCTATGTTTCACATATGTGGAAATAAAACTGTTCCTAGAGCAATTCTTCCAGGGCCTAGCACATTGCCTTATACAGAGTAAGGGCTCAATAACTTAAGTAAAAGGGAAACCTGTGGAAAGAGTCAACTGAGAAAAGAGACACGAAGAATTACACTCTTACCTTACTCAGTGTAAGCCACACACCAGAATCAACTGTAATTTTATAGTCATCCCTCACACATCAAAAAGCCCAACTATTAATTATGTAATTTTAAATTTCAGAATTTAATTTTCATTCAAATTCTTCCAACTCTGTACTTACATTTGTATTAATAAAACTCTGATGGTTTACACATATGCTACCTATGTACTATCAATGGTACGTAATTTGAGTTGTTTTCCTCTAGAATTGAGGGCTTTTGTGGCAACTGTGATGTTCCTTGGGACCAATTCCTCACCTTTGTAAGGTAGTTGCCAGGGGTTGCGGTCTTTCACATGGAAACACAGTAAGGCTAAAAGGCTTATAAAAGTGATCAAAACCCAACAGGCCTTATCAGCCTATGCTTCATACAAATACCTATCATATTTATATAAACTCCTTAAAAAAACTACATTAAAAAAACAAGAAGCTAGCATACATATTCAATAAATGTTTTTGCTATTGTTTATGCAAATGACATATTAAAATGTTAAAAATTTAAAAGTGTAAGTCATAGCTACATTACCAATTTAATCATTCAGAAAATCTTATGTGGATTAATGATTTAAAAACAAATTCAATTTCCATCACAGGTGTGTGAAGCAGAGCAATTCTATCTTGAATACAGGCTGGGTAAAATGAGGCTGAGACCTACTCGGCTGCATTCCCAGATAGTTAAGGCCTTCTAAGTCACAGGAGGAGACACGAGGTCAGCACAAAATACAGGTCATGAAGACCTTGCTAATAAAACAGGTTGCAGTAAAGAAACCAGCTAAAAATCACCAAAAGCAAGATGGCCACGAGAGTGACCTTTGGTCATCCTCACTGCTATGCTCCCACCAGTGCCATCACAGTTTACAAATGCCATGGCAACATCAGGAAGTTACCCTATATAGTCTAAAAAGGAAAGGCATGAAGAATCCACCCCTTATTTAGCATATCATCAAGAAATAACCATAAAAATGGGCAATCAGCAGCCCCTGGGGCTGTTCTGTCTATGGAGTGGCCATTCTTTTATTCCTTTACTTTTGTAACATACTTGCTTTCACTTTACAGACTCGCCCTGAATTCTTTCTTGCGCAAGATCCAAGAACATTCTGGGGTTCTGGATGAGGACTCCTTTTCTGTAATATCTCTACTAATACATACCTTCTTAAGCCAAGTGAGTATATATTTATCCTTGATGTTTGCCCTTTAACTTTTACTCAAGTGTCAGGCAACCGAATAAACATAGTGCCTCTAGAATATCACTTTTAGAGATCTCTATAACTGAGTGAAATACCTACTTCAAATGATATTTTAATATTAAAAATGCAGCATAAGAATGAACTTGAGCCAACTATTTCTACTGTATGATTAAAAACTAAATATTAAGACATTCATACTGTCCTGAGGTAGTATTGTTGGATATATACTAAGTACTAATATAGAATTCTTACCTATAATGTACATGTGTGACTGTTGGTTTCCTGTATCCAAGGATCCAGGTTTGAATATCTATAGGTTCGGCTTTGGGATAAGCTATCGTCGTATCTATTATCCACTGGAGGCCTTTTGATTTGCTGTCTGAGAACAAAGAAAAAAAGACTTAAAATTAAATCAACTTTTATATTATCTATAGCAAATAACATAGATTACTTGACCAGTGTAAGGTATATCAATATACCTTCTGCTTTAAGAAAAATTCTAAGGATGAACATTGGTGCTACTGTTCTATAATGTTCTTTAGAAGAAATTAAGCATTACTTATTGTATTATAAAATGGATGAACCTCGAAACAAAGAACACTATTATCTACTGGACATGCACCATTCAAGTATCTGATATAATTATGCACTATGAAGATCTAATTTATATTTAACACTCCTATAAAAAACTGACCTATGTAAAGGTCAGAAGCTAAACTCACATCACAGAAACAAAAAACAGACTTCAAAACAAAACAAAATCATTCACTAAACATAATATAATATAATATAATATAATATAAACAGCAAGATTTGTGATACTGAGGATAGGCATTAATAAATATTGGAACATGGCAACAAAATTAAGCATTCTTTATGGACACACTTTGTTGCTGCTCTTGAGGCTGGGCGTAGTGGCTCATGCCTATAATCCCAGTACTTTGGAAGGCAGAGGTGGGCAGATCACCTGAGGTCATGGTGAAACCCTATCTCTACTAAAAATACAAAAAATTAGCTGGGTATGGTGGCGTGTGACTGTAATCCCAGCTGCTTGGGAGGCTGAGGCAGGGTAATCGCTTGAACCCAGGAGGTGGAGGTTGCAGTGAGTCAAGATCACTGCCACTGCACTCTAGCCTGGGCACAAGAGCAAAACTCCGTCTCAAAAAAAAAAAACAAAAGGCTGGGCGCAGTAGCTCATGCCTGTAATCCCAGCACTTTGGGAGGCCGAGACAGGCAGATCACCTAAGATAGGAAGTTCAAAACCCTGTCTCTACTAAAAATACAAAATTAGCCAGGTGTGGTGGTGCACCCCTGTAATCCCAGCTACTCGGGAGGCTGAGGCAGGAGAATCGCTTGAACCCAAGAGGTGGAGGTTGTAGTGAGCTGAGATCGCACCATTGCACTCCAGCCTGAGCAACAAGAGTGAAACTCCATCTCAAAAAAATAAAATACATAAAAAGTAAAAAATAAATAAATAAATAAAAAGCAAAATATCTCCCTCAGTTTTAGCAAGAGTTATATGTACACATAAAGCAATAAAGCTTCCTGCCTTTTGGAAGGTACAACTGGTGACTACTGTTGTGGAGAGGGGATGGTAAGTTCTGCTAAGTTTGATCCTTTGCACATTGTTTTTATCCCAGCATGGGGTACAAAGGTGAGTGAGAACTGACAGCAGAATCATCACAGAGGATACTGATGGCCAGACTTTAAGAGTATAATGGTCCATTCTTTATTTGAAGTATGTAAGAAATTCCTAAAAAAATAAAACTCATTTTCAAGCATAAGTCCAAATGTGCATTAGGAATCAATGATATATTACTTTTGTATGTCAAATAATTTAAAACTGGCCTTAAATTCTGTAAAGATTTTAGAACAACATTGTGAAGGAGAAAAATATACTTGTAAAACAAGTAAAAAAAAAAAATTTAAAAATAACATATTGCTAAATGAACTGAGTTTATGTAAAGAAAAACACACTTTAACAAGCTACCAATGATATGCATGCTGAAATGTTTAGGAGTAAAGCATACTAATGAAGCTTATTTTTAGACACATTAAAAAATGAAACAACCAAGATGGATTAATGGATGGATAGAATGATGAAGAGATAATCTAGTCAGCTCACAGATATCCACTGCAAAATTCTTTAAACTCTTATGTATGTTTGAAAATTTTTATAATTAAATGATGAGAAAAAACACCAAAATTCAGTTTAATATCTGTTAAATCATGTGGTAACAAAAATATTAATCTTTTTAAAGTTAATCAGACAGAACTTAATTTTGGTATATGTGTATGGATCACATATTAAAACAAACACAAAGGCATGGTTTGTGTATACATGGAATAAAATGCTAGTTAATATAAACACAAAAGAAAATAAAATGTAAAATACCAAAACATGGAAAAGAATAATAAAATACAGGTAAAACTAGTTTTCAGGTATACTTACGGTTTTTCTTCTAAACAGGTAGAATGAAAAACTTTAAGGTAGGATTAAAAAATAAACTACTCTGCTTTAGTTACAAACGTAAACTAGTTCTCTCTAAAAGAAAACATTTTTTTTTCTTCACTATTATGCAATCAGTATAACAGTTGCCCCTACATTTGAGATCTAGACCACCACAGGATATTGCCTGGGTGGAACTATTTTAAAACAGCAGTCTTTATTAGTGCAACTAATCCTGTTTGGAAGACATTTGCCTTCAAGTTTTGGCTTGGCTGCCATTGCCACAGTGTCTCTCCAGCAGTGAAACTATTCTGAACGTTCCTTTTCTATTAAAAGACTCTTCCAATTTGTCTTTTTAATAGATGATGAAAGATTAAGAGAGCTGACTGCCAAGCAGCTGCTTGGGAAAAACAAATAAAAGGAAAACTCAGTTAAATCTGAGTTAAATCACAGACATTATTTCTATGTCTGGTCCTGATTGCCATTTAAAAACATATTGTTTCTGAGGGCCAATCATTTCAATTATTATTTTATTTTATTTAAAGAATATGAAAAGAAATAGCAAAATACTGCAAAGGAAACAGGCCTAGTGAATGCCTTTCAGCTTTCTAACTTATAACCAGACTTTCACAGTAGTATCTTAGGTAACTTGTTCAAAACAGTCTCCATGCTATGGGCACAAATATCTTCTGCAAAACTTTATAATTTACCAGGCTATCTGCAAGACAGCTGCATCTTTGAGTATGATTTGCTTTTTGATGGTGAGAAGGTAATACACACACATTATTCTTAAAAACGGAAAATTCAGAAAAGCATTAATAGAGAAAAATAATCCATAATGTTACAACTCAGAAAAGCAATCACTGCTAACATTTTGGTGTCTTTCCTTTCACGCATTTCCTACCGCCTTGTTGTTTACAGACTTGAATTCAAATTGTTTTCAGAAGAGTTGTATGTTTGCCCACCCTATTAACAGAAGAGCATAAATATTTTTCCAAGCCAATACAAACACTCCATAAACATCATTTGTAACAGCTGTGTTGTATTCCGTTGTATGGATATTTGATAATTACTAATCCATTCTCACTTCTAGCTAATTCCAATGTTTTGGCTATTATAAATAATCTGTAATAAACTTCTTTGCCTGCATTTCAGATTATTTCCTTTTGATAAATTTTGCAGTGGAATAACTGAGTCATTTATTAACACTTAATGCTCTTAATACTATCAAATTGCATTAAATTAGTTCTCTGTATTAAAAACAAACAAGGCTGGACACAGTGGCTTACACCTATACTCCTATACTCCCAGCACTCTGGGAGGCCAAGGCAGGAGTATCACTTCAGGTTAGGGGTCTGACACTAGTCTGGTCAACATAGTGAGACCCCCATCTCTACAAAACAACTAAAGAATTAGTCAGGCATGGTGGCATGTGCCCACAACCCCAGCTACTCAGGAGGTTGAGGTGGGAAGATCGCTTGAGCCCAGGAATTCAAGACTATGGTGAGCTATGATCATACCACTGCACTCCAGCCTGGACAACAGAGCAAGACTGTCTCCCAAGAAAATCCAGGAAAAAAACAAAAACAAACAAACAAAAAGAAGACCAAAAAGCTTTCTCAATTTGATAAATGAAAATATTATTTGATAAATGAAAAGATTAGTTTTTCAAACATGTCATTTCTATAGTTATATCTTTTAGTCTAGCAATTCTACTTCTAGGAATCTGTACTACAGAAATAGTTCCACCAATATGTAAAGACATTTGTAAGAATGTTTACTGCAGCCGTGGGAATGGCTCCATATAAGTAAGACAGGAGAAAGACATCTTTGACTTTATGCATTTCTGTATTATTTGAGTAAATTACTAAAAGCATAGACTATTTTTGTAAATGGAAACATTTTTTAAAAATTACAGTTTCATCTTCTCCCTAAGTATTATTTTTAACACAAATTATAAATATAAAAAAGAACAATGATCATCTTCTGTAACTCCAAAAAATCCTTTAACTCCAACAAGGTAAAAAATGCTAAAAACCATCATACCTAATTCTTTAGCATCTCCTCCTGCTGGACTTCCATTTTTCTGTTGTGCTACAAGTGCATTCAAAATAATTTTTGTTGCCCCAGACCTTGGCAGAGTAACATTTGTAAGAAATGGCAAGTTATTTTTCTTGGCAAATGCCTGACTTGTTTCTCGCCGCTTCCTGAGGAAGCCCCCTTCTGGAAACAAAACAATCCATTTTCGATCTCTGCTCCTGTAATTATTTTCTAAGTGCTTCTTGAGAAGCAGCAGCTGTTGGTCACGATAAGATCTTCCCTAGAAGGCACACACACATGTAATAAGTACAGGTACATCCAAAGTTAAAATGCCATAAAATTAAATAGAAATTACAGCTTCTAAATTAAAATCCAGTCATAGACTAGAACAGTGATTTCCCTCCCCCAGCACCTTACTTCCCTTTTTGACCACAGTGGTAAAAAGAGAGGTTATTAGCACTTATATAAATAAATCTGTCTTTCTGAAGGAAAAGGAAATTGTTCTGATTGCCCTTGAAAGTTCAGCCATTCATCAATTCAGCGACTATTTACTGAGTGCCTGCTATGTGCCATGCACTGTCCTAGGCACTAGACATAGAAGAGGAAATAAGAGACTTTCATGGAGCTTACACTCTAGTTTGGGAAGACGGTATATGTGGAGTGGAAATTCAACTAGTAATATGTGTTAGGAAAAAAACAGTAAAAGGATAGAAAGGGTCAAGAGGGTCAGAGAAATCCGCTATGAGGAGGTAAAAATGTGAGGGAATAAGTCATGTGAAGATGCAAGGCAGAATATTCCAGGTGACAAGAACGAAAAGGACAAAGGTCATTTATTTGGTGGGAATGAGTATGGCATGTTCAAAGAACAGCACCAAGGCGAGTGTGGCTGAAATGTGATAAACAAGGAAGTCAGTGGTAGGAAAAGAAGCTACAGAGGGAGGTGGAGACCAAATGAGAAGAGCCTTATGCATGGTAAGTAGTTTTGGAGGGGACATCTTTGGATAGTTTTGAACAAGGAAGTGTTATAATCTTATTTATGTTTAAAAGTCTGACCAGCTTGGGCAACATGGTGAAACCCCGTCTATACAAAAAATACAAAAATTAGCCGGGTGTGGTGGCACATTTAGTGGTCCCAGCTACTCAGGAGGCTGAGGTGGGAGGATCATTTGTGCCCACAAGTTCGAGGATGCAGTGAACCCCGATGGTACCACTGCACTCCAGCCTGAGGTGACAGAGTGAGATCCTGTTTCAAAAAATAAATAAATAAATAAAAATAAAGAAAATCTGCTGGCTCCTGTGACCAAAAGACCACAGGAGATAATAAGTTAGAAGATTTGCAGTATTGCACACAAGGGAATTTGACGAGATTCAATTATATTGCATTGATGATAAGTAGTTACATTCGGGAAAAAATGTGAAAGAAAAGCTAAAAAGACATTTTAATGGACTGTATCTTAGTTGAGAGGGAAAGAGAGAAAAGATGACCTGAAGTCTAAAAAGAAGAATCTAGAAAAATTTGTAGGAAGGCCCAAAGCTTACAACAAAGGTTCTTTCTTTCAGTGTGATCAATTTGTCAATATTTTCCAGCCAACAAAATTACAGAAGCTCCTCAAAATAATTAGTATGCTTTCAGTCTTCAGATTAAATGTATCCCAAATGGAAAACATGTAAGACATTTTCTTAGTTTACTGAGGTGAACTGATTATGATTAAGATAGCTATTAAGTTCTCAAGATTATACACAAAATATTTTTACTCTTCTTGGAAAAGCTTGTCAAAATGGTCTAGTAGTAACGTCTCAAGAGAATTTTTCTTTTAAACATTAATGCTTTTTCCCTTCCTTCCCTTCATGTTATAGACTTTTATTACTAGCCTATCAGAGAAAAAAATGTTGCTCTTTAGAAATAAATTTGTAAACTTTCTAGATACTTTGAAATATAATCTTTATGTATGCAAAACTTCACATAGTAATCACAAGAAAATATTTTGGAGTACCTAATTTTCGACTTTTATCTAAAAGTACACTGATAATCTAGTATAATTTAGCCTCTTTGTTTTTTTTTTTTTTTGAGATGGAATCTTGCTGTGTTGCCCAGGCTGGAGTGCAGTGACACAATCTCGGCTCACTGCAACCTCCGCCTCCCAGGTTCAAGCGATTCTCCTGCCTCAGCCTCCAAAGTACCTGAGACTACAGGTGCGTGCCACCATCCCAGCTAATTTTTGTATTTTTAGTAGAGACAGGGCTTCGCCATGTTGGCCAGGCTGGTCTCAAACTCCTGGCCTCAAGCAATCTGCCCAACTCAGCCTCCCAAAGTGCTGGGATTACAGGCATAAGCCACAGAGCCCAGCCTCTCTTCTTGATGCCTGAGGATCATCATTAGGGTCAACTGTTACACTACACTATAAATTCAATTATTTCCTAAAGCTGGAAACGAGGTAAGGTGCTCAGCTAGCTTTTCAGATCCCTGAGACTGCTAAGATTTCTAATTGTTGGTTCTGCTGCCTTCTCTGAGCTATTACACTAGAATCGTTGTTAAGTTGTCCTGATCAGTTTATTTTGTCTTGATCTTGTGTCCACTCCCAATTGCCACTTCTTGTGGTTCCAGGCTATGCTTATATTTGTTTCTCTGCTCAGAAGAACAAAGGGTGTTTCCAAAAAAAAATGATATAATGTCCAGTACATAAAACTGTCTGGAGTAAAGTATAGGTGTCTTGTGACACCTATTTTCACAGAACTTAGAAGTTTTTCTACTCACTTCCAGCTTATTTCTGAATTTGTGGTTCTTGGAAAAGGCTTAATTTGATTCACCAGTTATTTATTAAGTAATTATTATGTGCGAAGCACGGCACAATCCAGGTTGTTAAATATGTAAACACCAAATAAGTGTAGTGTTGTCATACATAAAAGCGTTTACATATCATATTTCAGTCATCCATTCTGGTGAAAATAAAGCATGTAATACTAGTAACAAGTCAAGAAAATAATGTAGTACTGATAAGAGGCTATCGTTCTTCCTACCTAAACTATTCCTAATGCTTGGGACTTCCCAATACACCTTCCTCCATCAAATCCATACTTATTCTTTAAAACTTGTGCCAAGTATCATCTTCTTCTCTGAAGTTTTTCTGGATTCACATAAAACTGATAACTTATTTTTCCCACTATGAATTCCCAAAACATCTCCCATTATTATTATTACATTAACTTATTTATTATTTATTAATTTATTTAATAATCTGCCTACTCGTAATTTAGATATCTACTATATTATACAACAGTGCCTTATAAATAAAAATAATAGTGATACAATAGTAGTAATCAAGATAAAAATGATGATGAAGGTAGCAAGCATTGTTCCGAGTGCTTTATAGGTATTACTTCATTTAATCCCCACAACCACCATTGTGGGGGATACTACATATTATTCAAGTTTGTAAAACAAAGAAACTAGAGTGTTTAAATAATTTGCCCAATTCACATAGCTAAGAAACTGAATAGTGGGCAATGTTTACTAAACTAAATTGTACCCTCTAAATGGGAGAATAGAGGTTAGAATGTTTGCATTTTAAGTATTTTAGTACTTATCCATACTCAAATTGAGATTGAAATAAATGGTTAGGGAACAAAGATTCAGAGAAAGAGCTCCCTGAGCTGGGCACGGTGGCTCACACCTGTAATCCCAGCACTCTGGGATCCCAGGCGGGTGGATCACTTGTGGTCAGGAGTTCCAGACCAGCCTAACCAACACAGTGAAACCCCATCTCTACTAAAAATACAAAAATTAGCTGGGCGTAGTGGCATGCCTATAGTCCCAGCTACTCCAGAGGCTGAGGCATGAGAATCACTTGAATCCAGGAAGTGGAGGGTTACAATGAGCCAAGATGGTGCCACTGCATTCTAGCCTGGGTGACAGAGCAAGACTGTCTCCAAAAAAAAAAAAAAAAAAAAAAAACAAACAGAGCTCCCTCAAACCAGTTAGCAGTAGCCCTACCTATTATAATTGGTTTTGTTATACCTCTTTTTATAATCAATAATCAATTTGACCAGCTATCACTGTGGGAAAAAAGTGCTTATTACTTACCTGTCTTATAAAGAAGTCTCCATGGACCAGAGAAACAATTCCAAAGTTTGTGTACTTAAAAATATGATCCATCAACCACATCATCTGAGCAACAACCTAAAATATTGAAAAGCAAGAAATAATATTGGGTAGAAGAAACCTGACTATAGTCAAGCCGAGTCTCCAAGCTTTAAATATAATCATCCAAGCATACTTTTAATTAACCAAAATATTTTAAATCTACCTCTATTTCTACAAACAAAGCACAGTTACTAACAGTGTCTACATGAAAAATTACAGGTCTTGATTCCAAGTCTTCGAGTCCTAAGTTATAGGTACATATATCACTATATAAAAAATGAAATTCAATTAACTTCTTAAATTTGGACTTAATGATTTCAAATTTGTTCTACCCCAAACAAAGTCTCTGGTAATTCTTACATAACTTGCAAAATTATTTTGAAATAATACAACAAAATGGTTAAGTTATCAAAGAAGACTATATATTTAATGAACATTCACTTATAGCTTTATAGAATCTGAGTGTAGCTTCATGGCAAAGTACAAAAAGTTAGTGTCCAAAATAAAAACATTTAAAAATTAATATAATAGAATGATTTACATATTCTATTATGAAGAATATTTATTAGTGTATGCAAAATTATGCTCTTTGCCAAGATAAAAATATTTGTAGTGCCTTAGTCCTTAAATAGAAAAATATTATCCACTGCTGATAAGGGTTAATACCTATGTCGAGGACAGAAGACTTTCTTCCATGCAAATTTAAAAATTAAAAGTACAGGTCAGGCACAGTGGCTCACGCCTGTAATCCCAGCACTCTGGGAGGCAGAGGCAGGTGGATCACTTGAGGTCAGGAGTTTGAGACCAGCCTGGCCAATATGGTGAAACCCCAGCCAGGTGTGGTGGTGCATGCCTGTAATCCCAGCTACTTGGGTGGTTGAGGCAGGAGAATTGCTTGAATCTGGGAGGCAGAGGTTGCAGTGAGCCAAGATTGAGCCACTGCACTCCAGCCTGGGTGACAGAGAGAAACTCCGTATCAAAAAAAAAAAAAAAAAAAATTTAAAAGTACAAACAGGATCTAATTAATGAATCAGTTAATTGTTCTTTCCTTCTGAGGAAATAGCATTCCTTGTTATAAGCCTTAACTGAAGTGAAAGCTGCAACCTCAATCAAGAATGCAGTAAGCTCTACTTTGGTTTCCCATGGGAACAATAGATGTAAACATCATCTCTAAGAACCAATTTATGTGAACCTACACATATGGAAAAAACTAAAACACTGATATCCATGTGTTGCTTTTACAAAAGCATTATAAAAGCCCACAGATGATATATATTACAGCTTCTGCCTTAGTTTTCCAGCTACACAACTCCTACTCCATCACCTTTATAATATTAAATCATTTTTTTTAAATGAAGATATATGCCTAGTAAAGAACGAACTGATACCTCAAGCAATTAATATAGAGCAAGATAATCACTAGCATCCCATCTTGTTTCGCTTTAAAATGATGATTACAGTACTTTGTTTAAATAGACTGAGATTTGGACTAAATGAAATTTGTTGAAAAGTGTCCCCAAAACAAACAAAAAGCAGTGGATTCAACCTATAAAGCATTTTAGCTTTAGACACATTATGAAGGGTAGTTGTAATTTATTGACTTCTGGGTTTTAAATGCCAAATAACTAGCTTTTATATTTAACCTTTCATTCATGATGGATTTATCTCTTCAGTTAGAAGGGTCACTTAAAACATAAATTCAGTAAAGATAGCCAAACTATTTTCTGAGATTTGTAAGGATAGCTCTGTTCCAACTTATTTTAGGGGAAATGTTATAAGTCAATAAATGTTTATAAAACATTTAATAAAATTCTTTTGACAGAAATAAAAATTCTTAGTTTTATCATAAATTGTCATAAAAGGCCAAGACAATTCACAGACACTTATTATAAAGGTACCAGGCCAGGCACGATGGCTCACACCTGTAATCCCAGCACTTTGGGAGGCTGAGGCCGGGGGATCACGAGGTCAAGAGATTGAGACCATCCTGGTCAACATAGCAAAACCCCATCTCTACTAAAAAATACAAAAATTAGCCAGGCATGGTGGTGGGCACCTGTAGTCCCAGCTACTTGGGAGACTGAGGCAGGAGAACCACTTGAACCCGGGAGGCGGAGGTTGCAGTGAATTGAGATGGTACCACTGCACTCTAGCCTGGCAAGCAAGACTCTGTCTCAAAAAAAAAAAAAAAAAAAAAAAAAGAAAGGACCAACACTTTCAGAAAATACAATTAATCCTTTGTTTCATATTCTTCAAAAGAAGGATGAGTAAACATAAGCTGCCTAAATCAACTCTGTCAATGTTTGGTAGGTCTGTCACTCAGAACTTTTTCATTATTTCTAAGAGACAAAATCAATCTATATCAATTATTCTTTATCTGAATGCACAGATTTTTTACATATCAGAACACCGTATAGAGACTTAAACAAATGACTGCACTCTTTTTTCCTTTTGAAATTATAATAAGGTCAATGGTTCTCCATTGGGTGAGTATGGAAACTGCAGGATAATTTTGGTCCTTGTGGACTAAGGAGTGCTACTAGCATTTACTGTGGACTAAGGAGTGCTACTAGCATTTACTGTGTGGCAGTTGGGTACACAAAACGTCTGGCAGTGCCCAGGACAGTTCTCAGCAACACTGTTGTCCTATTAAAATGCCAATAGTACTCCCACTGAGAAACTAATAGGGGCTTCAAGAAATCCCCTGAATTCCAAAAGCTATGTTATAATTACATTATCATCAAAGTGATATTTTTTAACTGGCCCACAATAGCCTTCCTTCTTCGAATGTATCCATAAAGTATAAAATAAATCAAGTAAACATTCCTACTAGTGAATACAAATTAATATTGCTCTGTAATTATTAGGCAGCAGGGAGAGATTATAATGCTTCCACCCTTATGTTTCTCAGTTATTCCTTTATAAAAGAAAGTAAAATATTCTTCTAGATTTCAAATTATTCAATATTATCAGAGCATTATTTAGAATGCTCAGTATTAACTAATCTGAAATGAAAAAATTACTTGGGACTTAAACATAAAGGCAAACAAGCCAACCAAACTTTCTTTTGTCCACATGAGCGGGGAATTTTAAATTACCTAATATTCTGGTTAATACAGTTATCACCTATGCCAAACTGGTGTTAGAATACAGTTAGACATATTTATCTTGACCATTTTAATCACCCTTTGAGATTCAAAAAAACACTTAAGGACACTGTAGGCCCTCAGGATAATCACTATAAATGTAATGATCCTATCTGTAAGAGTAACAGTGTTAACTAATTGGAGAGTCTTTTTTATAGAAAGCCAAATCAACTAGTTTTGCAAAATTTTATTTTATTTTGAGACGGAGTCTCGCTCTGTCGCCCAGGCTGGAGTGCAGTGGCCGGATCTCAGCTCACTGCAAGCTCAGCCTCCCGGGTTCACGCCATTCTCCTGCCTCAGCCTCCTGAGTAGCTGGGACTACAGGCACCCGCCACCGCGCCCGGCTAGTTTTTTGTATTTTTTAGTAGAGACAGGGTTTCACCGTGTTAGCCAGGATGGTCTCGATCTCCTGACCTCGTGATCCGCCCGTCGCGGCCTCCCAAAGTGCTGGGATTACAGGCGTGAGCCACCGTGCCTGGCCTAGTTTGGCAAAATTTTAATGTCATGAACTTAGGGGACAGGCAATAAATATTATTATAAATGCAAATATATCTACACAGTGATACTCTTTTAACAATTCAAGATCCTGAATATAAGAAAAGATTTAAGGTATTCCACATTCCAGCAAGATTATGCCACTGCTTTTCAGATAGACAAGAAAAACAGATTCTACAATAAAAAAACATATTTTTCTTTAATCTCCTCTCATTTTCTGACCCTACCCTAACCTAGTGAATCAAAATCTCTGAAACCTAAACACACTAGGGCTTATTCTCATTTTGATGTTCTTGCCAAGATTGCTTCATTAAGAAAGGAGTCCTTGCTTTACCACTCTACCTAACTAAACTCTACTCATCCTTCAAGGCCAAGTTTATGTCCTCTCTCCTTCATAAAGTTTTCCATGTCCATGAGGTACATGGTGCACTTACCCTCCACTGAAGCCATCTCATTTGGCAATTAAGTATTGTTTATGGCTCATGCCTATAATCCCAGCACTATAGGAGGCCAAGAGTGGGTGGATCACCTGAGATCAGGAGTTTGAGACCAGCAGCTTGGCCAACATGGCAACACCCCGTCTCTACTAAAAATACAAAAAGTAGCCAGGCATGGTGCCCATGCCCACAGTGCCAGCTGCTTGGGAGGCTGAGGCACGAGAATTTCTTGAACCCAGGAGGCAGAAGCTGCAGCAAGCCAAGATTGTGCCACTGCACTACAGCCTGGGCAACAGTGCAAGACTCCATCTCAAAAAAAAAAAAAAAAAAAAGGCATTGTTTGTGATACCCTTCTTCCACCTGCCACTAGGCTGTCAGCATCCTGATGAGAAGAATTGTATCTTATAGGATGGTATTTACACTTCGTATAGTCAGTGATCATAACTACTAAGCCCTTAATGAACTTCCATTGATTTAATTATTTACTATTACATCACACATTAACTCTATTAATTTATACACTTTATATTTATTTAGTTTTCTATGAACATAACCTCTTTAACTTCTAAGGTGATAATTCGCTTAAGGCTAAAGACTGAATTTATTTTTTAAATCCACTCAGTTTATAAATATTTATTCTATCATAAGCAATATTCCCCCAACCTTTTGTTTTAGAGATGAGGTCTTGCTGTGTTGCCCAGGCTGGAGTGCAGTGGCTCTTCACAGGCATGATCCCACTACTGATCAGCACAGGAGTTTTGGCCTGCTCCATTTCCAACCTGGGCTGGTTCAGCCTTCTTGTGCGAGCTAGTTGTTCACTGCTCCCAGGAGATCACCATATTTATGCTCAACTTAGTGCAGACCACCTATCAGCATAAAGAACTACAGCCCAAACTCCTGGGCTCAAGCAATCCTCCTGCCTCAGCCTCCCAAGTAGCTGGGACTACAGGCTGCACCACTGTGCCAGGCCAAAGCAGCTTTTTGTGTTTGTATTTTTCAAACTGGCAATCCACTGCTTCATCTCCAGATAGCCCTCAATTTGAACTATATTAACCTGCTTTCATCCCAGTTACTATTTTTTAAAACAGTCTTATTGAAATATAATTCACAGGCCGAGACAGGCAGATCACGAGGTCAGGAGATCCAGACCATTCTGGTTAACCCGGTGACACCCCGTCTCTACTAAAAAATACAAAAAACTAGCTGGGCGGGGTGGCGGGCGCCTGTAGTCCCAGCTACTCGGGAGGCTGAGGCAGGAGAATGGTGTAAACCTGGGAGGCTGAGCTTGTAGTGAGCTGAGATCCGGCCACAGCACTCCAGCCTGGGCGACAAAGCGAGACTTCGCCTCAAAAAAAAAAAAAAAAAAAAGAAAGAAAAGAAATATAATTCACATTGTACCAGTTTTTTTTTTAAGTCTCTACATCCCACTTCTGGGTGACTTAGAATGATATATTTTTCCTTTTAAAATTTAATATTTTCTAAACTTTTATTGAAAGTAGTATACATACTAAAGTCTATGTCTATATTTCAAAGCACAGTAAGATATTTGAATGGATTCCCATTTTTTTTTTTTTTTTTTTTTTTTGAGATGGAGTCTTGCTCTGTCTCCAGGCTGGAGTGCAGTGGCATGATCTCGGCTCACTGCAATCTCCACCTCCCTGGTTCAAGTGATTCTCCTGCCTCAGCCTCCTGAGTAGCTGGGACTACAGGCGCGCACCACCACATCCAGCTAATTTCTGTATTTTTAGTAGAGATGGGGTTTCATCATGTTGTCCTGGATGGCCTCAATCTCTTGACCTCGTGATCTGCCCACCTCAGCCTCCCAAAATGCTGGGATTACAGACGTGAGCCACCATGCCCGGCCGAATGGATTCCTTTTAACCTTCCTTTCTGGATGTCTACCTACTGCCTTCAGGGTAGCTTACCAGTCCTTTGTCCTGGAGGCACATCATCAGTGTGCACACATCTCCTGTTGCCTGATGATTCACCAACATCACTGCTTCATCTTTTGAAACTGCTTTAATATCTTCTCCCCATTCCATCACTGTAAGAATAAAAAGTTTCAAAGCTGTCATTTTAAAGATTTTTATAATATCACAAACCTTATATTAGAAAAACTGATGTATATTAATGATGATATGTCACCTAGCTAAAACATCCAAAAGTTTACAACTAAGTTTATTTCCTATGCAAATCAGAATGTTAATATAACTTTTATAGAGCCCCCAAATATACATTAAAATATAAAATGATCTATCTTTCTTTCTCTCTCTCTCTCTCTCTCTCTCTCTCTCTTTCTTTCTTTCTTTCTTTCCTTATTTTTGAGACAGTCTAGCTCTGTCACCCAGGCTGGAGTGTAGTGGTGCGATCTTGGCTCACTGTAACCTCCACCTCCCGGGTTCAAGCAATTCTCCTGCCTCAGCCTCCAAGTAGCTGGTATTACAGGTGCACACCACCACGCCCAGCTAATTTTTGTATTTTTAGTAGAGATGGGGTTTCACCATGTTGGCCAGGCTGGTCTCAAACTCTTGACCTCAAGTGATCCACCTGCCTTGGCCTCCCAAAGCGCTGAGATTACAGGCGTGAGCCACCATGCCCAGCTATGGTCATACCTTATCTAGAAGTTCTATTTCCTAGAATTTATCCTACAGAAACTTTTGTTCAAATAAGCAAAGATATATGTATAAAGAATGTTTATCACAACTTAAATGTTCACCAACAAGGGAATGGACAAGAAAATTATGATGTAATAGGAGAGTATAAACCCATTAAAATAATGGAGGATACCTCTTATTCACTAACCCAAAAAAGACATATTATCAACTAAACAAAGCAAATCACAAAACAGTAAATATAGCATGATCCCATCTTTTTAAAGCAGGAATACCATCTATGTGTTGTTCAATGCACTGAAAAAAGTCTAGAAAAACAAATTTCAAACTGTTAATACTGATCATCAATGACAGGTGGTTCCCAATCCTTCAGATTCTATTTTTATAAGAAAATATTCAGACATAATAATACATACTTTCACCTTTAAAAAAGAAAACTAATAAAAATGCCAAATTATTTGAAGTTATCAGATGAAAAGTCACTGCACCAAAATCCATCGGTACATTCTAAGGGAAACATTGGTATTTCTATGTAGTTATGCCTCATTTCGTTTTTTATTTATTTTTAATTTTTTTGAGACAGGATCTTGCTCTGTTACCTTGGCTGGAGTGCAATGGTGCAATCATGGCTCACTGCAGCTTCAAGCTCCCTGGGCTCAGTGACACTCCTACCTCAGCCTCCTGAGTAGCTGGGACTACAGGTATGTGTCACCACGTCCAGCTAATTTTTGTATTTTTTTTGTAGACACAGGGTTTTGACATGTTGCCCAGGCTGATCTCAAACTTCTGGGCTCAAGCAATCTACCAGCCTCAGCCTCTCAAGGTATTGGCATTACAAGCATGAGCCACCGCACTCGGCCACCTCATTTTGCAGTAAATTTATTTCAAGCCTCAGTTTTCCAACATCAGAATTCTGCAATGAAGCTTCTAGCATTTTTTGATATGAATTACCAAAGGTCGATTCTATATTAGTATTCACTTTTACCCTATCTTTACACTTCACTCACTGCTACAAGGAAAGAAGTCAAGCCACCTGTGTGTAAAAGCTCTGGATGAAATAGGGATAGGGAGACCTATTTAGAGCCAATTTTGCACTATATTTCAAAATTAACAAATGTACAAACCTTTTTACCTAGGAATTCTACTTCTAGAAATGCATCCTACAGATACACTCATTTATGTGCAAAATGACATGTACACAAGGCTACTCATTGCAGCTTTGATTGTAAAAGCAAAGATGAAAACAACTAGAAAGAGAGGCTAACTTAAATTCATAGAAACAGTAGAATGGTGGTTGCCAGGGGCTGGGGGAGGGGGAAATTGTTGTTTAATGAGTACAGTGTTTCAGTTTTACAAGATGGAAAAGTTTTAGATATTGGTTTCACAACAATGTGAATATACTTAACAAGACTGAAAAATTAAGTACATTTGAAAAATTAAGATGAATTTTTAAAATTCAGGTGAATTTCATGTTAGCATATTTTACCACAATTAAAAACATTTTTAAGGGAGACCAGATAAGTAAATTATATCTATGAAATGGAATATTATGCAAACATAGCACTTACGTACTAATATGAAATTATATACTTTAAGTAATAAAAGCAAAGTGTAGGATAGGATGAGGGATGCCATTAGTTGTGGTTTTTTTGTTTTGTTTTTGAGACGGAGTTTTGCTCTTATTGCCCAGGCTGGAGTGCAATGGCGTGATCTCGGCTCACCGCAACATCCAACTCCTGGGTTCAAGCAATTCTCCTGCCTCAGCCTCCCGAGTAGCTGGGATTACAGGCATGCACCACCATGCCCAGTTAATTTTGTAGTTTTAGTAGAGACGGGGTTTTTGTTGGTCAGGCTGGTCTCAAACTCCCAACCTCAGGTGATCCACCCACCTCGGCCTCCCAAAGTGCTGGGACTACCGGCCTGAGCCACCACACCCAGCCTAGTTATGTTTTTAAAAAGGACAGAGAATATACTAAACAAATGAAAACTCCCCATATGCCCCTCTTGACAACCCTCCAATGGAGACACATGGACATACGAACACACAAACACACACACACATGCACAACATTCTTTCATTAATACATTCTGCATTCAATAAATCAGCATCAGGCACGGTTAGGTATTGTGGATATAAAATAAATAAAAACATTTCAAGTATTATTCTAAAGTGAACAGCAGTTAAAACTCAAGAAAGACTAGCTTGGTTCTATAAATAGTGGGTAATGTGGAAAGTTTTCTGGCTCTCCATCTGTATTAATAGATGTCTCATAACCAAATAGTCCTTTAACACAGTCTGTGCTGCATGAGTGGAAAATACTAGATACCTAGGCCCATGCAGTGGGAAGGCATATATGTCAATATAACTGCAAATAAGAATAAGTTTTTACATAAAATATATCTTATCTGTTTGCTTTATATAAAGCAGATAAATCTAGTGTGACTGGTTTAAATATGAAAATATAAATTGAATTTGGATCTCTCTGTACTGGGTTGAACAGTATACTCTAAAAATTCATGTCTACCCAGAATCTGTGAATCAAGATGAGGTCATACTGGATTAGGGTGGGACCTAAACCTAAATCCAGTAAGACTGAAGTCCTTATAAGAAGAGGAAAATGTGGTCAGAGAGACACACAGGGAGACCACCATGTGATGACAGAGGCAGAGATTGAAGTGACGCACCTACAAGCCGAGGGACACCAAGGATGGTGGACAACCACCAGAAGAAGCTGGAAGAGGCAAGGGAGGAGCCTCCCCAAGAGTCTTTCGAGAGAGCATGGCCCTGTTGACACCTTGATTTCAAGACTTCTAACTTCCAGAACTGTGAAAGAATAAATACCTGCTGTAAAATCCAGTTTGTGGTAATTTGTTACGGCAGCCCTAAGGAATTAATATAATCCTTCCCTCAATTTTTCCCATCCTCTCTTTCCCCTTTCCATTCTATTTTCCCCAAAATTATAGTCTTTCTTTTCTTATCAAGTATAGGAAAAGAATTGCATTATACTTTTAATATTGAGAACATTATATATAATCTAACATTATGTATTATAAATGGTTTTTAATGTTCACTTCTAAATACTTTCAGAAATTATACTTTAAAGTATAATTATTAAGAGTTAATCCACTACATGTTTTATCTCTCAACCAGAACTTAGTCAAAATTTATTTTCAGACCAAATGTCAGTTTACCAAGACTCACAGAGCATGCTAAATCAAAAAAGTGAAGGTGGTCAGGTGTGGTGGCTCATGCCTGTAATCCCAGCACTTTGGGAGGCCAAGGTGGGTGGATCACTTGAGGTCAGGAGTTCGGGACCAGCCTGGCCAACATGATGAAACTCTATCTCTACTAAAAAATACAAAAATTAGCAGGTGTGGTGGCATATGTCTGTAATCACAGCTACTTGGGAGGCTGAGGCACAAGAACTGCTTGAACCTGGGAGGCAAAGCTTACAGTGAGCCGAGATTGAGCCACTGCACTCCAGCCTGGATGACAAAGTGAGACTCTTTCTCGAAAAACAAAACAAAACAAAACAAAATGAAGGTACTTAGATCAACTCTTCTTTTTTTCTTTCTTTCTGTTTTTTTTTTTTTTTTTTTTTTTTTTTTTTTTGAGTCAGGAACTCCTGGGCTCAAGCAATCCTCCTGTCTCAGCCTCCCAAAGTGCTGGGATGACAAGCATGAGCCACCACACCCAGTTTGGATCAACGTTTTACCAAGAAATTATCCTAAGGTAGCAATAAGGTCATGTTGAATTTTATAATAATCCTAATTTTATTCAATAACAAATTTAATTTCCAATATATATGGTATTCTTCTTTTAGAGCATTATTTAAGGACAATTGTTAGAAAGTTAAATCACCAACAAAATCAAGATTAAAATGAGCAATTTATTACACAGATGAAGTAGTTATGCTCCTCAGATTATGCCCTGCTATCCCAGGACCAGTAAATAGAGTAATAAAGCTAATATCTTAACCAAGGGATAGAAAAGAAGCTATGAATGCCTGCCAGTTCTTACACTGCACTTGAATGGAAGAACAAAAATATTCTAACACACTGCTCTATGAAATGAATTCTCAAAAAAGAATTGGGTCAGGTCTACTACTTCCAAAGGGAAAAAGGACAACTGAATAAAAACTGGAGGAAAAATTTTCTAATTGCAATAAATTTTAAAATTGTTATTGAAAACCAAAGCTAAGGGTTATCATCTACTACATACACACAACACACACACACACACACACACACATACACACTCTCTAACATGTATATCAATATACTTTTCCCAAAAGTTACAGATTAGAATTAATCTGGACAGTTCACATCTCAAAAAGAAAATAGAAACAACAACCCATCAAAAACTCCTTAAAACAGTGACACTAAAGCCATTTATACTGGCCCACAAAACAGAATTAATGGAGAGAAGAAAGGTTGCTTATTATGCCCACAAGCTGATGCAACAAACTATTCTATCCTTCTGTGCCTTCATTTTCTCACTTACGAAACAATATCATTAATGCTACTTAAACATGTTGCAAAAATGAAGCAGATCTAATTGATAGTACCATAGAGATCCTGAGCAATGGGATTAAAGTCACTTTTGGAATCACTAGTAACTAAAAGAGCCCTATGCCTACTGTGTCATACGAAAATCAGTCTAATAGTAAAGATTAAAGAGCCAGCTGGGCACGGTGCCTCATGCCTGTAATCCCAGCACTCTGGGAGGTGGAGGCAGGAGGACCCCTTGAGGCCAGGAGTTCAAGACCAGTCTGGGCAACAAAGTGAGAATCTGTCTCTATTAAAAAAATTAAAAATTAGCTGGGTGTGGTAGCATGTACCTGTGGTCCTAGCTACGCTAGAGACCACAGGGACCTAAGGCAGAGGATCTCTTGGGCTCAGAAGCTCATGGCTGTAGTGAGCTGTGATCATGCCACTACACTCCAGTCTGGGTGACATATATAGGCACTCTCTCTAAAAACAAACACACAAACAAACAACAACAACAAAAAAAATAAGAAATTAGAGAGTCAAAATAATCATAAGTGAATTTCACATAGCTGGAGAACTGTGGCTTTCAGCAGTTCAAGTTTGAGGCAGACCGGATTGGATTCATCCGAGGGAGGGTGTTAATTAAGAGTGGCCATGAGAGAGTGGCTTAAAGTACTGATTAATAGAGGAGAGACTGGTGAGGGAAAGAAGCCTTGCAAACAAACAGCTGACTACCTAGAAAAGAGATGGAGGGAGGGCAATCATACATAGAGATGCTAATGTCATCCCTTTCTCCACAACATTCTAGTCAAGCTTCCCAAGGGAAGGCCCAGACTTTTGAAAATCCTTCTAATACATATCTCTAAGTAAGAACCACTGGAATTGAAGTGCTGATGTTTAATTTTTTTTTTTTTTTTAAAGCAAGTACATTGTACACACTAGGAAATCATGGTCAGTATCCCTTTGGCACTTAAATTTTAAGAGGTTAAAATTTGAGAGGGCAAGGCTCAAGAGGTAGCTTTTGGAGGGGTTACATAACTAAAATACTAATAGTAGCAGATATTATTAAACAGATGTATAAGTAATAATCTCAATAGCTAACATTTATGGAATGTTTATTATGTGCCATGCACTAGAATTAGTAATAGAAAATAATTTACATTATTTTCTGATTTAATCTTCACAAAATTCCAAATGTACAGATAGTATCATCCCCAATATGCAAATGAAGAAAATGAGACACAAAAGGTTAAGCACTGTTTTCAAATTTATATAGTTAGGAAGTAGGGGAACCTACTCCTAACCACAATATCATATCATCACTGCTGACATGCTTCATGTCAAAAAATGTTAAGGACAAGAACTCGGATAAACTGCACTTGCAGCCCCTAAAGTTGCCCATGATTATGCCAGGGAATAGGGTGGACAAGCCAAGTCCCAAAATCCTCAACAAATAAGGATGGTGGATGGCAACAACAAGGAGGGGTAGAGAGGTATATAGCCAAATAATCAAGTATTTTTTTCAGTGACAGTTGAATAATAACCAAGTCTAAAGGGGCAAAGTATCTAAGAAAAAAAACCAACATTGTCTTTGGGCCCAGATGGGATTATCTTAAATATAATATGCTTGATACAGAACTGGCTCTTTTCCCTAGTCTTCCCCATCTTAGCAAAGAACACTGCTGTTCACCCAGTCATCTGAAGATGAAATCTAAGACTATCTTCATTCCTCCCTTTCCTTAATCTTCCACATTCAATCCATCTCTAAGTCCAGTGGCCTCTGCCTTCAAAATACATTCGGATCCTCTATTTTTCTTCTTCTTACTACTACCATTTATTATTATTATTATTATTATTATTATTATTATTATTATTATTGAGACAGTCTCACTCTGTTGCCCAGGCTGGAGTGCAGTGGCACAATCTCAGCTCACTGCAACCTCTACCTCCCAAGTTTAAACAATTCTCCCACCTCAGCCTCCCGAGTAGCTGGAACTCCAGGTGTGCGTCACCACATCTGGCTAATTTTTTTTTTTTTTTTTTTTTTTTTTTGTATTTTAGTAGAGATAGGGTTTCATCATCTTGGACAGGCTGGTCTTGGTGATCCGCCCACCTTAGCCTCCAAAGTGCTGGGATTACAGGCATAAGGCACCATGCCTGGCCCTCTCTACTACTACCATTCTAATCCAAGCCACCAATAGCTCTTGCCTGGACTTCTGCAATGACTTCCTAACTAGTCTTCTTGCTTCCACTCTGCCTACCTATGTAAAAGAAATCTTTAGAATTCCAATTTCAAATATCATTAAAATCAGAAACACCACTGTCAAGCATGAATTAGGGAATAGCAGGAAAGTTAAAGGTAATAACTGGGAATTAACTTTCACTGGCATTAAGATTTGGTTTAAGTTAAACTTGTACTGTTTTCAAAAGGGGAGCTAGTGGCATTTTGGGTGAAGCAATTCATCTTCCTACAGCTCACCAGTATTGCAAAACTTTTAGCTTGCCTGGCCAATAGTCTGTTACAATCCAAAAGGTAATTCCAAACATCCTGACTCCACCCCAATCTCCTTTGAGAAGAACTAAGTTAAAATTATGTCAATACAAGCCTGTGGTAAAATCAGGGTGAGGTTAAATAACAAGTTAGAATCATCCTGACAACATTAGGACTAAATAAACATGTGTTTACTGCCAACAAAGATCTATCTCTATGATTCCCTCCCCTTCACCCACTAAGCTCCCAGGATATGGCAGCCAAGAGTTCGGAACGATCACCTCAAGAGGAAAGACCTAAAAATATTGACATTTGGGGTTCCCCAGTGAAATATTCCAATAAGATCACCCTACAATGAGGCTCAATGTTGATAAGCCACAGCCACTTGCTTGGCTACAAATCAACATTTTAATCCCTTACTCTTAAAACAAGAACAGACAGCTGAAGGGGGTGAGAAAAGCAGATGTATGAAGGGCTCTATGTCATCCCCACTTCTGGCTTGAAATAAGGCATACACTCCCCATGCGAAAGTTACCCTCCTGATACTAGGAAGAAAAGAATATTCTTATCACCATGAATGGGGAGTCAACACGGGGATGAGTCTGCACAGTAAACCATACTAAAATAATGCTTTCCTTCCATTAGTTTCCCCCATGTAGTTCCTAGTCACTTTCCTACAATTTGCCACCCTTAGAAGCTCAAACCTGTTTCCTTCATCCAGTCATTTCTCTTCAATTTATTACCCTTTGTTAAAATGGATATAAAGCCAGGCTTGGTGATTCACACCTGTAATCCCAGCACTAAGGCTGAGGTGGGGGATTGCTTGAGTCTAGGAGTTCAAGATCAGCATGGGCAACAAAGCAAGACCTCATCTCCACAAAAAAAATTTTAAAAAGAAATTAACTGGGCATGCTGATGCATGCTTATAGTCCTAGCTACTTGGGAGGGTGAGGGGAGGATCACTTGAGTCCAGGAGTTCGAGGCTACAGTGAGTTATAATCACGCCACTGCACCCCAGCCTGGCAGACAGAGTGAGACCCTGTCTCTTAAAAAAAGAAGAAGAGAAGAAAAGAGAAAAAAAGAAAAGAGAGAAAAGAAAAGAAAAGGCATGGTGGCTCACTCCTGTAATCCCAGCACTTTGGGAGGCTGAGGAGGGTGAATCACTTGAGGTCAGGAGTTCAAGATCAGTCTGACCAACATGGTGAAACACCATGTCTACTAAAAAAATTTTTTTTTAAATTAGCCAGGCATGGTGGCACACACCTGTAGTTCCAGCTACTTGGGAAGCTAAGGCAGAAGGACTGCTTGAACCTGGGAGGTGGAGGTTGCAGTGAGCCAAGATTGCACCACTGCACTCCAGCCTGGGTAACAGAGTGAGACTCTATCAAAAAAAGAAACAGGAAGGAAGGAAGGAAGGAAGGAAGGAGGGAAGGAGGGAAGGAGGGAAGGAGGGAAGGAGGGAAGGAGGAGAAGGAGGGAAGGAGGAGAAGGAAGGAAGGAAGGAAGGAAGGAAGGAAGGAAGGAAGGAAGGAAGGAAGGAAGGAAGGAAGGAAGGGGTATATAAAATCCTGAATCTAAATGCTTCTTTGGAGTTTTCACTTCTTTTCTATGAAGCCCCCTGTGCCACATAAAAAACGCTAACATCAAATAAAACGTGTATCCTTCTCTCTTGTCAATCTGTCTTTTGTTAGCCTTATTAGGCTAACAAAACAAGCCATAGCTGTGAAACCTGAGAGCAAAGGAAACGTTTTTCCTTACCTACACAGTCATATATTGCCAGAGACCTGAAAAAGGTTGTTAACGTGAAAGAGAACAAAGCAAACAGAAAAATAAAGAATCTGAGGAAACAGGCATTACACAAAAAAGAAAACTTCAAGAGACCAGCATTAATGTCTATATTGAGGTAAGGGATGAGATGATGATAATAACCATGAGACAAGAATAAGAAAAAAAAGGACCTGCTGGAAATTAACATAATTGTAAAAATAAAAGTCTCAATAGAAAAACCGAGAGATAAAGTTGAGATAATCTTCCAAACAGGAGATTTAAAAACAAGATGAAAAATGAGAAAAGACTTGAACATTAGAAGACAATTCCACAAAATCCAGCCTTCAAATAACAAGAGTTCCAGAAAAAAGAACAGAGAAAAAGAAATCAAAGATGTAGTTAAAGAGCACTTGAGGGTGTGGATTTCCACTCTGACATGGGACATCAAACAGCTAGCACAGTGGATAAAAACAGACCTATACCAAGACATACATCCCCATGAAATTTCAAAACAATAAATAAAAAGAGAAGATCCAATAAACTGTCAGAAAGGAAAAAGAGGACACATATAAGGATAAGGAATCAGATTAACTTGGAATTTCTCAATAGCTACTGAAAGCAAAACATATTGTAGAGATTATTATTAAAATAATAATGACTTCAAAATCCTGGAGAAACGTAGTGAGTTATTTCAATTGATTGTTCACAAAGATTGAACTTGTTCTCCTCACTACTGCACTTGACTTGGGGGAAGAAAAAAAGGGAAAAAAAAATTCCCAAAGAAAAACTACTTTCAACCTAGAATTCTCCACCCAGCAAAATAATCACTCAGGTGCAAGCAGAGAAAAATATTTTCAAGTGTGTGACATTTTGAAAAATTAACCTCTTGCTCTCATGAAGATATTGGATGATGTGCTTCCCTAAAATGAGAAATAAACCAAGAAAGAGAAAGACATGTGAAAAAAAAAATTGGGAATACAACCAAGGAGAGAGGATGATAGGGAAGAAAGATAATCAGGATGTCGGCTGTATACCAGACTTAGTGGATAACCAGTCCAAATTGGAGCAAGTTAGGCATTTCCCAAACAGACTTTCCAAAAAAGATGAAATTGGCAGAGAAGCATCTGAATGACTTGAAAGGAGATTTAAAAATGAAAAGGACTTGGGGGTGAATTAGTGATCATTTCATACCAAAGTAAGCAAAAGAAACAAAAATTATTAAATCTAGGAACAACTCTGTGCAAGAAAGTAAAAGTAAACAGTTTTATACATAGCTCAGCTGAGTAGATTTACATATTCATAATAAAGAAAAACTCCAAATACTGACACTACCAAAATTACAATAAAATTCAAATACAAACTAGAAAATGCGTTTATTTTTCAGTTTCTTTTCTTTTCTTTCTTTCTTTCTTTCTTTTTTTTTTTTTTTTTTTTGACACAGTCTTGCTCTGTCACCTAGACTGGAGTGCAGTAGCGCAATCTTGGCTCACTGCAGCCTCCACCTCCCAGGTTCAAACAATTCTCCTACCACAGTCTCAAGTAGCTGGGACCGCCAGCATGCATGATGAAATACAGCTAATGTTTGTATTTTTAGTAGAGACGGGGTTTTGCCATGTTGGCCATGTTGGTCTCAAACTCCTGATCCCAGGTGATTTGCCCGCCTCGGCCTCCCAAAGTTCTGGGATTACAGGCGTGAGCCACCACACCCAGCCCTCAAAATTGGCTTATTTTTATTTTTATTTTTGAGGTTGGGTCTTGCTCTGCTACCCAGGTTAGAGTGCAGTGGCACAATCAAAGCTCACTGCAGCCTCAACCTGCTGAGCTCAAGTGATCCTCCTGCCTCAGCCTCCGCCACCATGCCCTGCTAATTTTTTTTTACTTTTGTAGAGACGGGGTCTTGCTTTGCTGCCCACACTGGTCTCAGATTCCTGGGCTCAAGCAATCCTCCCACCTTGTGCTCCCACAATACTGGGATTACAGGTGTGAGCCACCATGCCCGACAAAAATTTATTTTTAAAACATTATTTTAAATAGGTTTCTAAAAAGATAAGGCTTTCTGAATATTAAAACAACATATATTCATTGTAGTAAATCAGAATACTGAAAAACACAAGGCAGAAAATTACCCCAAATCTCACTATCCAGGGATAAGAAAACACTATTAAAATTTTATACTATATCTTCCAGTTATTTTTCTCTGCGTATACGTATACTTTTTAAAATAAAAAATGAATGATTCTTAAATTCTGGTTTATACAACTTGAAATTCAATATATCATACAAAATTAGCTGTCATTATTCTCCCACAATATGATTTTTAATAGCCACATAATAATTTATTACATGTAAGTGCACAGATTAGTTAGTTCTCTAATGTTGGCTACTGGCTATTGATTATAATAAAATGCTAGACCAATAAGTATACAAATCAAAGAACTAATGGGTGTGTGTTACAAAAAGTACTATGACTTTCCTAAAATAAAGAGTAAAAATATCCCTACCCACAAATGTTAAGTCACCAAAGCAAATAAATCAAAAGTATAAAAATTTACTTTAGGAGGTAATGGAACTGTGGTGGTGGTCATATAACTGCACATTGTAGAAGACATAGAGACTTTTTAAAATGTTCTTCAAGCCAGCCATTGAATAAATTCATAGAGAAACTTAAAATCGGGGGGATGTAAACAAGTTCCAGATTGACAGAATACTAAATACCAAAGAATCAAAAAACAAAATACAAAAGTCAAAGGCAAACACAGAAATCAATGAAATGAAAAAAAAAAAAATGGAGAAAATCAATGAAAGCAAAAGTGACTCTGAAAAGGCCAATACAAGTAATCGAATTAATTTTTAACAACAACAACAAAAAACCCCATAAAAACCAGAAATCACCAATATCAGAAATGAAAGAGAAGACATCACTACAGATGTTCCTTGATTTATCATGGGGTTCCTGATAAACCCATTGTACATTGAAAATACAGCAAGTCAAAAATGCATTTTTAACACAAAGCCTATTTTATAAAAAAGTGTTGAATATCTCATGTGATTTACTGAATACGGTACTAAAAGTGAAAGACAGAATGGTTGTATGGATACAAGCATTATTGAATGCATGTCACTCTCATACCATCATAAAGTCAAGAAATTGTGAGTAAAACCATGAAAAGTCAGGGACCATCGGTACTATGAACTACTTTAGAAACTAAATTTGACAACTTAGGTGAAATGGACCAATTCCTTGAAAATCACCAATTACTAACTATCAAAACTCATCTAAGATGAACAGATAACCAATTTCTATTAAAGAAATTGATTTTATAGTCAAAAACCTTCAAAAAAATAATTTGGCCCAGATAGTTTCACTGGCATTTTCTATCTGACATTTCAAAAAAGAAATAATACAAACTGTATGCAATCTCTCCTAGAAAACAGAAAAGGAAGGAATGCTCTCAAGTTTATGAGGCTAGTATTGCCCGGATACCAAAACCAGAAAAAGACAAGCAAACAAAAGCTACAGACCAAAACCATCACAAACAGAGGCAAAAATCATCAATAGGATATTAGCAAATGGAATCCAACAGTATATACCGTGACCAAGTTAGGTTTACCCTAGGAATGCAAGGCTGGTCCAATATCCAAATATCAGGCCGGGCACAGTGGCTCATGCCCGTAATCCCAGAACTTTGGGAAGCCAAGGTGGGTGATCACTTGAGGTCAGAAGTTTGAGACCAGCCTGGCCAACATGGTGAAACCCCATCTCTACTAAAAACACAAAAATTAGCTGTGTGTGATGGCGCATGCCTGTAGTCCCAGCTACTTGGGAGGTTGAAGCACAAGAATTGCTTGAACCCAGGAGGCGGAGGTTGCAGTGAGCAGAGATTGAGTCACTGTACTCCAGGCTGGGCAACAGGGTGAGACTCTGTCTCAAAAAAAAAAAAAATCAATCAATATAATTCACCACATTAACTGTCTAAAGAAGAAAACCTTCCACAGCAATAAAAAAAATAAAAAAAATAAAAATGAAATCATGTCCTCTGCAGCAACATGGATACAGCTGGAAACCACTATCCTAAGCGAATTAACACAGAAACAGAAAACCAAATACTGCATGTCATCACTTATAAGGGGGACCTAAACATTGGATACACACAGACACAAAGATGGGAACGGTAGACACTGAGGACTCCAAAAAGGAATGGCATGGAGGGAGGGGGAAAGGATGGAAAAGCTACCTATTAGGTATTGTTTTCACTATCGGGGCTAGAAGCCCAAACTTCAGCATCATGCAATATACTCATGTAGCAAACCTGCACATGTACCCTCTGAATCAAAAATCTAACAAATAAAATTTTTTAAAATAAGAAAGTCTCATGATCATATGAATTTATGCAGAAAAAGCATTCAATACATTTCAGTATCCATTCATAATAAAAACTCTCAGCAAACCAGGAGTAAAAAAAATTTTCTCAGTGTGATAAAGTATTACAGATAAAAACTACAACAAACATAGTATTTAGTAGTATTTAGAATGTTTCTCCCTAAGATTAAAAACAAGGCAGAGATGTCCACTCTCATCGCTCTTACTTAATATTGTACCAGAAGTCCTAGCTAGCTTAATAAGAAGAAACAAGAAATTGGAAAGGAAGAGATAAAATTCTTATTCACAAATGACATGACTGCCTATGTAGAATATCCTAAATGATTTACAAAAAGCTCCTATTCCTAATAAGTGAGTTTAGCAAAGTTGCAGGATACAAGACTGACATAACTATCAATCATATTTATTTACACGAGAAAAGAACAAGAGGAAATTGAAATTTTTTTAAAATACTATTTACAAAAGCTCCTCTCCAACACATGAACAAGATCTATATAGTCAAAATTACCAAACACTGAGAAAGAAATCAAAAAGGCCCAAAATGAAGAGACATACTATGGTTGTGGATTAAAAGACTCAACACAGCAAAAATGTCTATTCACCCACAACTTGATCTACAAATAGAACTCAAATCTAGTCAAAACCGCATTTAAAATGTTTGCACATAAGTGGTTATTAAAATTTATATAGAAAAGTCAGCAAACTAGACTAGCTAAAATAACTTTGAAAAAAAATAAAGTTGGAAGAATCGCACTACCCATTTTTAAAACTTACTATAAAACTATAATAATTAAGATGGTGTGGTATTGGTGAAGGGACAGACACATAAATCAACAGAACAGAAAAGAGGGTCCTGAAATAGACTACGTAAGTATGGTCAAATGATCTTTGACAAAGATGTAAAGTCACCTGAATGGAAAAAGAATAGTCTTTTCAACAAATAATGTTGCAAAAAAAATGTGAACCTTGACCCAAACCTCACACCTTATACAATGATTAATTCAAAATGGATCACAGAGATGTACAAAAAATGCAGAACTATAAAACTCCTAGAAGAAAACACAGGAGAAAATATCCATAACCTGGGTTTGGGCAAAGTACTCTCAGACATGACATGAAAAACACAATCCATAGAAGAAAATAACATCAATGAATTGGGGAGTCTCTCTCAACCTATTCTGGCTTGGGGGCTGCCCAATTTTTTTTTAAAAAGTCAATAAATTAGACTTTATCAAAATGTAAACACTTTAATGAAGAAAAGACACTGTTAAGAGAATAAAATGAGAGAAAATAATATGCAATCACATATCCAACAAAGGGTTTATATCCTGAGTATATAAAAAACTCTCAGCTGGGCGCAGTGGCTCACACCTGTAATCCCAGCACTTTGGGAGGCTGAGGTTGGCGTATCACCTGAGGTCGTGAGTTCGAGACCAGCCTGACCAACATGAAGAAACCCGGTCTCTACTAAAAATATAAAATTAGCTGGGCACATGCCTGTAATCCCAGCTACTCGGGAGGCTGAGGCAGGAGAATCATTTGAACCCGGGCGGGGGTACGGAAATTGCAGTGAGCCAAGATCATGCCATTGCACTCCAGTCTGGGCAACAAAGGCGAAACTCCATCTCAAACAAAAAAATAAAAAACAACTCTCAAAACTCAGCATTAAGATAACAAACCACCCAATTAAAAAAATTAAGAAAAGACTTGGACACTTCACCAAAGAGGACACACAGATGGCAACTAACTATATGAAAAGATGTTCAACATCATTAGCCGCTAGGGAAATGAAAATTAAAAACACGACAAGCTACCTTCATACATTTACTAAAATGAGTAAAATTTTAAAATATTGGCAATATCAAGAGCTAGTGAGGGTAGAGAACAACTGGAACATTGCTAACGGAATGCAAGATGGTACAGCCACTCCAGAAAAGAGTTTGGCAGTTTCTCATGAAGTTAAACATACATTTACAATGTGACTCAGAAAACCTGCTTCTGGATATTTACCCTGGAACAGGACTCAGCAAACCTTTTCTGTGATGGGCCAAATAGTAAATATCTTTTTTCCTCCAGATCAAAGTAATAATGGGAGACATTACTAAATGGACTGCATTCCTTTTGTTTCGTGTTTATTTGCTTCCATTTACTACCTAACAACTTCTCTCCCAAAGTAGCCTGGTTCAAATTAATTGTGTTGGCAGGGCGCGGTGGCTCACGCCTGTAATCCCAGCACTTTGAGAGGCTGAGATGGGCGGATGACGTGGTCAGGAGATCAAGACCATCCTGGCTAACATGGTGAAACCCCGTCACTACTAAAAATACAAAAAAAAAAAATTAGCTGGGTGTGGTGGCAGGCGCCTATAGTCCCAGCTACTCAGGAGGCTGAGGCAGGAGAATGGCATGAACCTGGTAGGCACAGCTTGCAGTGAGCCGAGACCGCGCCACTACACTCCAGCTTGGGCAACAGTGTGAGACTCTGTCTCAAAAAAAAAAAAAAAAATAATTGTGTTAAACCACTCACAGTTGAAGTAGCTAAGACTTCACATCTTAAGTTTCTTTCTATAGTATGTCCCAATAACAGCACTTCCACCTGTACAAAATCCCCAACTTGCTCAAAGGTTTCTTGTCTCATCCTTTTAAATAGCTCCTTTCATTTATGCATAAGTTGAGCAATAGGACACTACACTAAATTCAGAGATTCAAATGTAAATCAAAGGTCCTTTAATTTTATAACATTGGGAAAACTTAAACTAAGTAATGAAATTTAGCAGTATTTGCCTTAGATTCCTGATATGGTTTGGTTGTGTCCCTGCCCAAATCTCATCTTGAATTATAGTTCCCATAATTTCCACGTGTCGTGGAAAGGATCTGGTGGGAGGTAATTGAATCATGAGTGGCGGTCTTTCCCACACTGCTCATGATAGTGAATAAGTCTCACGAGATCTGATGGTTTTATAAAGAGGAGTTCCCTTACACAAGCTCTCTCTTGCCTGCCACCACGTAAGATATGACTTTGCACCTCATCCGCTTTCCACCATGATTATGAGGCCTCCCCAGTCATGTGGAACTGTGAGTCATTCAAACCTCTTTCCTTTATAAATTAGCCAGTCTTGGGTATGTCTTTATTAGCAGTGTAAGAACAGACTAATACAATTCCTAAAATGAGCAAATGGAAAACAGGAAATTCTAACATCTCCTAAAGGTAAAGGATTACACCAAATTGCCAGGAATACGTGTACAACATGGATACCTCTCTGTTTTGCTAACACAGCTCTAAAAAGCTTTAGAACTGAACTATTATATATAGTAAGGGTTTTGATCTTAAAGAAATTTAGAGCCGGAAAGGAATTTTGAGATATTTTAAGTCAAGCAGAAGAAACGTAACTCTATGGTTCCTCCCTGTCTGACTGAATTAGTTGCAAAGAAAAACACAGATGGTAAATATAATTAATTTACACCACCTCCTGTTCACTATCCCCCAAAGCACTTATTGATACGTTCATTCATTCAACTGGTTTTATTTTCTTCAGAGAGACACAGGGTTCTCTACCACTGCAGAAGATATAAAAGTATACTAGAATTCTATCATGAAGTCATTAATGCAATTCAAGAGAAAGTAGAACATGAGGGAAGATAGAGGGTGGAAGGAAAAAAGAAAAATTAAAACAGATAAACATTTTAAATAGTATACACAATTTGCCTGTCTTTCCAGTCAACTGGAGTATGCCCTGGAGTATGGATAGACCGGAATCTTGAATATGCTGTTCCCTGTCATATTCAGCTCTCATGCCCATCATCATGCCAGCATCTCATATACCCATCATCACGCCAGCATCTCACTGAGCTGTGTGATTTTTGTTTTTTAAAGTTATGTTTTCTTCCATATAAAACTTAAGTCAACTTTTCAATTGATCTAATACAATCCCCGTCTTCAAGAAGTTTGCTCACTTATTGGGAATAAAAAACAAACTGTGAAATAATACAATACACATGAAAATATGTACCACAGAAGCTAGGAAAAGAAGTCATTGTGAGCTGAAATACGAAGGGAAGAGATACCAAAGACAGGGAGAACATGCCTGGGTAGTAAACTTCTGGGGGAGACAGCTGGCACTGAGAACAAGAAGAAATAAGATTATATCTATAAATACAAATTCAGGTTATAGGATTACTTTTAAAAGTCAGATACCAGACTTTAGGCCAGGGAATACAAAATTCCTGTTTTATCACCACACAGGTGACAATAGAGGGAAGTAGGCTTCCTATATGACAACAGGGAGCAGTGGGTCTGTGTTTAAATAAAGAGAACATTCACCACCCAAAGTGGGGAGAGACTATTCAGCTCCAGTCTCTTGCTGATATTTGGAAACATAGACCCAGGCTACCATATCCTCCAATTCTTTAAAAGTATTGGAAAGTGAAGAGTTTTTATGAAAGTTAAAGAAAGAGGACATTGACAATGAAGGAAGGTTTATGAGCAAGCAGGGAGGAATGAAATCCAAACAAAAGGACTGGGTCTTGATAGGAGGGACATTCTACACTGCAGCAGAAAGCATAAAGGGAGGGAGCACCCAAAAGATAAGACAGGCTTCGGTCAGGTTATTAGAGCATCAGAATCCTTAATGTTATGTTATAAACAACAGAAAAGCCAGTAGGTAAAAGGAACTGATAACATATGGGTCAGAGGAAAGGAATGAAGAGCTGTTGGGAATGATGGAGGCTAGTTTGCTAAATGTGGATTTTTTTAAAAGATGGGGGTATCTTGGCTGAGCACAGTGGCTCACACCTGTAATCCAGCACTTAGGGAGGCCAAGGTGGGTGGACCCCTTGAGGCCAGGAGTTCAAAACCAGCCTGGCCAACATGATGAAACTCTGTCTCTACAAAAAATACAAAAATTAGCCAGGCATGGTGGTGCGTACCTGTAGTCTCAGCTACTCAGGAGGCTGAGGCACGAGAATTACTTGAACCTGGGAGGTTGCAGTGTGCTGAGATCCTGCCACTACACTCCAGTCTGGGCGACAGAGTGAGACTCTGCCTAAAAAACAAAAAAGATGAGAGTATCTTCATATCCTGCAGGATAAGAGCAAAGATAGAAGGAGACAGTACTAATGAGATGAAGCAGCAAGATGGGATATTAACCCTGCAGAAGAGACTATCTATAGATAAATGATGGTGTGAATAAATTACAAGAGGGAGACAAGAAAAAAGAGGAAGTCTCCAGAGCACAGTTCCAAGCCACCAGCTAAACCCATGGCAAAGAGGTAATGAGAGGAGTTAAAAACTGACCTAGGAAAGAGAACTGCTCAGAAAGTTATCACAAATGTAGATATCCTAAGCAGAACTGAGCTACACAAAGTTGGGGATGCCCCTTAAAAGAACAGAAAGCAGAATGTAAGAATTCACAACAGCCAACCAAACATCTAAGAGGTTTTAAGCAAAGAAATTCATAGTTGGGATTAATGTATCCTCTGGTTTGAGGTTTGGCCACATTCCCAAATCTTGAAATCTAAAAAAGAAAAAGAATAAAGTATTAAGAATATTCTAAAATGAGAAACCAATTAATTGTATTTATACTACATAGTAGCAAAATTTTTCTATTTGGAGGGGCTTTCAATCTACATTTTCTCAATTTCTACAACAGCTCTAAAAGACATACCACCCAGATATTAGTGTTATTTAAAGCTAAGGATCAGAGAAGATAGTTGTGCAAAGTAATACTGTAAGTAAGCACTATACATGTGACTAGAACCCAGTGAAACCAAAACATAGGTAGCCCCTGTCTAATGAGATTACTAACCATTTAACTAAAAGTGAAGTGTGCTGTGTTTTCATGGTATAATGAAAACACACGGGCTTTAGACGAGACCTTCACTCAAAGACTAGCTTGGCTCTTGCCAGCTCTATCACTCACATTGTGCACGTAACCTAACTTCCACAGACCTTCATTTGCTCACTGATACCAGCTTCCCTCAACAGGATTGTTTTCAATATTAAATAACAAGCCACGTGTAAGCACTTGTCAAACAGCCTGGCACAGCAGATACTCAATCAAGGTGTTTCTTCTCACTAGAAGCATTACTGGTTATCTGTGTTGGCACAGAAGTTAGTCTCCCTACTGCAGAATGAAGTAAAAAGGCTTAGGGAGGGCTTTCTTTTTAACAAGAAGCTTATCAAAGGATAAACAGTTCCTAAGGGAATCAGAGAAATTAACCTAAACAGCAAATCATACATGGAAAAATCTAAAGTTACAAGAAAAAAAACATCATTTTGAAAATGGTATTAATGGGATGATGAATGTAAGCATATGACACAGAGACAGGAAAGAATAAAGAGATTAACTAGAACACACTATAGGTGTAAGGTTCTCACTAAGCAAGGAGCCCAAACCTAGAGTCCATAGGATCCATAAATGGACTTCAGAGTTGTGCCTCCTTGAAACTGTAAAACTGTGACCATGTGCAAAGGTTCTATGGAAAGCTGAAAAATGTACCCCTCCACAACCCCAAAGATATCTATGTCAAATCCTTGGAACCTGTGAATGTTACTTTATATGATAAAAAATGTGATTAAGTTAAGAATATTGAGAGGAAGTGCTTATCCTGGATTATCCAGATGGACCTTAAATCCAACGACAAGAGTCCTTCTGTAAGAGATACATGGAGATGAAGGGGCGGCAATGTGACCCTGGAGACCGAGGCTGAGTGATGCAGCCACAAGCCCAGGAACGCAGCCCAGATGTTGGAAGAGGTGAGGGATCTCCCTTAGAACCTCTCAGGGGGATCTCGGCCCTACAGATACCTTGATTTGAATGTCAGGCCTCCAGAACAGTCAGAGAATAAGTTTATGTTGCTTTAAGCACTCCTGTAGTAATTTGTTTTGGTAGTCACAGGAAACTAACACGGGTGCACCCTTCTAGAGGGAGGGGCTATTTACTTTTGTCAGATTCTGAAAGAGGTTCTAATAAACCTCCAAAGGTAAAAGAACTACCACTGTAGAAAGTAAGCAAAACTGTCTATAAACAAAATAACTAAAAAATTTTTAAACCAGCAAAACAAGTAGTTACTTGGATAAGGTCTCATAGTTAAGAAATGCTGAAGAAAGAATTTATCCTCTGACATATAACTCAATATTCATTTCATTATCTCTCAGGGTTCAACTCTACGAATGCACTAAAAGGAAGTGATTCCCAAACAATTCAATAATTTGTTAAAAATGTAAGTTCCCAGGCTCCACCCCTGATGTACTGATTCAGAATCCCCAGGGTAGAGGAATATATATATTTATGCTTATAAATATGTATACTTTCTTAAAGCTCCTCCAATAATTCAGATATTAAACAAGGTTAGAAACTATGACTATGGGCTGGGCGCAGTGGCTCACGCCTGTAATCCCAACACTTTGGGAGGCCGAGGTGGGCAGATCACGAGGTAAGGAGATCGAGACCATCCTGGCTAACACAGTGAAACCCCGTCTCTACTAAAACACAAAAAATCAGCTGGGCGTGGTGGTGGGCGCCTGTAGTCCCAGCTATTCAGGAGGCTGAGGCAGGAGAATGGTGTGAACCCGGGAGGCAGAGGTTGCAATGAGCCGAGATCGTGCCACTGCACTCCAGCCTGGCAACAGAGCAAGACTTCGTCTCAAAAAAAAAAAAAAAAAAAAACCAAACAAACAAAAAAACCCTATGACTACGAAGCAGGGGTCCTCAAACTTTTTCTATAAAGGATCAGACAGCAAAATTTTCAGATATGCAGGCCAAGAGGCAAATGAGGGTATTATGTAGGTACTTATAAAACAAATTTGTTTTCTAACAAATTTCTATGAGAATTTTATTGACAAAATTCAAAATAAAAAATTAATAATAATTGAATATAATTTATATAATACAGTTCTACTAATGACAAGAATGGAATTATTTCTCAGGAAGAACATTTTGCTTAACTGGAGTTCAAAGTTAGTGTTCTCTTAGCATCAGGTTGATTGCAAAGGTTCACCTGTAAAAGCTTCTTAGCTGGAAGGGAGTTATGAAACAGGCAGTGAGCTGGATTTGGCCCAAGGGCTGTAGCTTGCCAACCTCTGCAGTAGGGTACAAGGAAGAAGAAAGAACCACAACCCCTGCCCTTAAGCAATTTACAAGTCTGTTAAAGAGACAGGAAAAGAAAAGGTAATAGTCAAGAACATGAAGGAAAACTCTGAATGTTGTAGAGCAATGATTCCTAACCTTGTCAAGTAGGAACATTCTTTTTTAAGGTCAAAAAATGTGTCCAGCCTTAATATATCAGTTCTTTTAGAACTGAGTGAAAATATCCATAATAAAAGTAACAACAAAGTTTAAAAGCTTTTAAAGGATTTCTTATTAATCAAAACAGCAGCCACATACATTTGAAAAACATTAGCACATATTTACAAGACACATTATTTATTCATCCACAGATGGCACTTAATATGCGTATGGATTCCTGACCCCCTGAGATAACTCTGAAGCACTGCAGGAAATCTCAGCCCAATAGTTAGGAACCACAATTACAGAGTTGATGCCAAAGAGGTTCAGAGGGAGGAAAAGAGTGGAAACTGGAGCAGTGTGGAAGCGTGTCATGGGGTTAGATAGGCAGGTAGAAATTTTCAAAGAAACAAAAGAATAGATTTTGGGGAGAGGAAGAATGAAACTGAGAAAATGCAGAGGGGTTGCAGGAGAGCATCCTTACTAAAGAGTTTGGAACAGGACCAGATCCATGGGGGCTCTGGACCACTCAGCCTGATTCCGCCAACAGAGTCAACATTTAAACGCTTTCCATGTATGGAGTGCTGATATGCATTCGTTCATTCAATCCTCACCAAGAAGAGTTTCCTAATACACTACCTGTGTAAGTAAATGATCCTGGTTTCATCAGGTACAACCCTAAGTGGGTCAGGACCTAGACTTTTCCACCTTAAAAAACAAAAAATGTAAAAAGTCTTCCCTTGACCCTATATCACTCCCTCCAGTATCACCCTCTATTCTTTCACAGCCAAACTTCTGGAAAGTCATACATTCTTGTTTCCATTTTGTCCCCTCCCATTCATCATTCATCTCTAACCCACTCCAGTCTAGTTACACTTCTACCACCTCAATGAAGCTGCTCTTGCTAAATACAATAAAAGATATGTCAGCTCTCATCTTGGAAAAGGTCCCTGCCTTGAAACACTGTGGACTTCTGTGACCCCACACTCTTAAGGCTAGCATTCCTTCTGCTTCTTCTCTTCCCATCTTCCTCTCTTAACCTCCAAATGGTGGCATTCCCTCACAAGTTAATCCTGGGCCTCTAATCACTTTGTACTGAGATATCTCTAGGTGATCGCAGCTTTAAACACCATGGATAATTTGCCAATTTCTCTTTCTAGCTCAAGTTTCCCTTACAAGTTCCAGACTGCACATCCATGTCAATTTCATAGCTTCACTTGGATGTTTTTCATCTACCCTATGCTAAATTTTTAAATTTTTAAAAAATTTCCTCTCAATGTTACCTCCTCTCTGAGCTTCCCCATCCACCCAGCAGCTCACACCAGAAACCTCAGGGCGTCCCGGTCACCTCTCTCTCTACCTCATCCTCCAGGTCTAATCTCTAAGCAAGTCCTGACAATTTTCCCTCCTATAAAACTCTCCAATCAGTTCACTTTCCATTTCCACTGCCATCATCACTAGACAACCAACTATCACCCTCACCTGAAAAGGTGAGAATCTTCCACAGGGTCTCCTGGCCACACACATTGGCTTCTCTTGAGTTCATTTCTACAAAGCTGCAGAGTAGAATTACAAATAAGAATCTGATTTCATCATTCCCTTACTTAAAACTCTTTGATGGTTTCCTCTTAAGATAAATTTCAAAATCCTTAATATGCACTACAAGGCTTTAAAGGATCTGGCCTCACCAGCTTCCCTCAAATACTAAGCTCCTCTCCCCCTTACTCCCTCCCTGCTGCAGCCACTGGCCTTCCCTTTGTTCCTCAAACATGACAAATTCTTTTCTGCCTTTGTGTATGCTGTCCCTCCTCCTAGCTTCACCTGGCCAACTCCTACTGATTCCTCAGGTCTCAATTTCAATGTCCCTTTCTCAAGGGCACCCCTCCCCGGTACCACTAGTCTCAAGATCAAGTCCTCTGTCTCATCCTCTCTTAGCCCTTTCCACATGTGATTCCATGGTTATGACGTGACTCCTGTTGTCTGTCTCCCACACTAACCTGTAAACTTCTTAAGAACAGGAACTGTGTTGTTTTGTTTGCCACTGTACTCCCAGCCACCAGCACAATAATCTGACACAGAGAAGGCACTCAAATGTTTGCATTAGAATAGGTGACTGAATTAATAAAGTGCTTTGAAGCACTGCAAAATTTACAAACATAAAATCTAATTAGTTAATATTTTATTTAGACTATGGCCTAAATTATTTTTATTGATTGATTAAAGCAAGAACTTGACTGAGCTACACTACTAGCTAGGCCTGAGTAGCCTCAGATATATTTCTAAGACTACCTCATATGTTAGTTTTTATTCATTTACACATGCCTTTTCCCAAAAGGCTAACATAATTCTTTTCCTAGGCATTAATATAATAACGATCATACTAATAATAATGAAATTATCATTTATAGAGTACCAAACACCATGTTTCACTTTATATTCAAGTTTTATAACTTCCATTTTTACAGATGATGAAAATGAAGCTCAGAGAAATTAGGCAACTAGCTCAAAGATACAACTAGCAAGTGGTAGAAACAGGATCCAACCTCATATTAGCTCAAAAATCAATGTTTTTTCCCAACACATCATGCTACCTCTAATATCATACTTATTTTGCAATATCTATTATTTGTTGAAAATACATCTATATACAAGTATCTGAGGCTTAACACAGCTTAGAATGATTATTTACACTTTACAATAGCTGCTCAATTCAGAGTCTCATATACAAAAACAAGTTCTATCCCAACTGTATAAAATAGCCTGCAACAATTATTCCAAATGACATTCTTGTTCCTTATCCTTGTAACATATACTTATAAATTTAGCCTCCAATTAATTTTCTTCCCTTCAAGGACCTCAATTAACTTTAATAAATGGAACCATCATAGTAGGGGGAAATGTATATATTGATCTCTGTTTTTCAAAAAACTTGTCACAAATGCATTTTGAACATGCAGTTCATAACAAACTCAACTATTCATAAAACCATCCATTGCCAGGTGTGGTGGCTCACACCTGTAATCCCAGCACTTTGGGAGGCAGAGGCAGGCGGATCACCTAAGGTCCAGAGTTCGAGACCAGCCTGACCAACATGTTGAAACGCCACCTCTACTAAAAATACAAAATTAGCCAGGCGTGGTGGTGCACGCCTGTAATCCCAGCTACTCGGGAAGCTGAGGCACAAAAGAATCACTTGAACCTGGGAGGCGGAGGTTGCAGTGAGTCAAGATCATGCATCGCACTCCAGCCTGAGCAACAAGAGCAAAACTCCATCTCAAAAAAAAAAAAAAAAAAAAAATCCATCAAAAACCACCAGAATAAAAACTATGCCAAAAGTCCTTTTGGTAGGAATTAATCTACATCACACTCCCAACCCAGTATTTATAAATCAATAACTTTGCTAACTGGTAGTAGGTAGTCGATAAAAATTTGATCAGTCACACAATAAACACAATTCTACAACGGATGTCCAGCTTTTTAAAGAGAGTAAAGAGCAACTATTGCTATTCCTAACAATGAAACACATAACTAGTAAATATTTCCTCAACATGGAGATAAGGGTCATTTAACCCAATTATGTATATTAATTCTTGAAAAACATTGTTCTAACTCAGTAAACACTTTTAAATCCAAAACTGTTTTAAATTAGTATTTTTATGTCATGAACTAGCCTCATTATTAAAATCATAATACATAATAAAAAGGACAAGGATTTTTCTTTTCAAAGACAGGGTCTTGCTCGCCTGCCCAGGCTACAGTGGGCAGTGGTAAGATCACAGTTCACTACAACCTCAAACTCCTGGGTTCAAGTGATCCTTTCACCTCAGCTTCCCAAGTAGCTAGGACTACAGGTGCAGACTACCACACCTGGCTAATTTTTAAATTTTTGGTAGAGACAAGTCTTGCTATGTTGCCTAGACTGGTCTCAAACTCCTAGCCTCAGCTTCCCAAAATGCTGGGATTACAGGTTTAAGCCACTGTGCCTGGCCAGAATTGTGAATTTAAAAGAAATTAAAATACAACAAAAGTATTTAACACTCAAAATTTACTACAAAGCTACACTAACTAATCAAGATAGTGTGGTACTGGCACAAGGACAGACATACAGAACAATGGAATAGAATTGAGTCCAGAAGTAAAGCCATACCTCTATGGTCAATTGATTTTTAACAAGGGTACCAAGATCACTCAATGTGGAAAATCATTTTCAACAAATGATTCTAGGACAACCGGATATCTACACGTAAAAGAATGAAGTTTGGACCTTTACTCCACACTACATGGAAAATTTAACCCAAAATAGATCAAAGATTTAAATACAAAAGCTAAACCCAGCCAGGTGCAGTGGCTGACAACCGTAATCCCAGCACTCTGGGAGGCTGTGGTGGGTGGATCACTTGAGGCTAGGCATTTGAGGCCAGCCTGGCCAACATGGTGAAACCCCGTTTCTACTAAAAATACAAAAATTAGCCAGGCGTGGTGGTGGGCGCCGGTAATCCCAGCTACTTGGGAGGCTGACGCAAGAGAATCGCTCCAGCCTGGACAACTGAGCAAGACTCCACCTCAAAAAAACAAAAACAACAACAACAACAACAAAAAACACTAAACACTCAACAGAAAGCATAGATATAAATCTTCATGACCTTGGATTAAGCCATGGTTTCTTAGACAGAACACTAAAAGCATAAGTAACCAATGAAAAAATAGATAGGGTCTAGTATACAGAATACAGAAAGAATTCTTATAACTCAACAATAAAAAGAAAAATAACCCAACTTAAAAATGGACATAGGACTTGAATACTCATTTCTCCAAAGAAGACATACAAATGGCCAATAAACACATGAAAAGATTATTATAGTCATTAGAGAAATGCAAATCTAAACCACAGTGAAATACCACTTCACACCCACTTAGGATGGCTAGTATAAAAAGAAAAAAAAAAAAAACAGAAAATAACAAGTGTTAGTGAGGATGTGGAGAAATTACAACTCTCCTACATTGCTGGTGGGAATGTACAATAGTGCAGCTGCTATGGAAAACAGTCTGGCAGCTCCTCAAAATGTAAACACAGAATTACCATATGACCCAGCAATTTAACTCCTAGTCCAAAAGAACTGAGAACATATATTCACACAAAAACTTCTACATGAATGTTCATAGTCACATTATTCATAGTAACCAAAAAGCAGAAACAACCCAATGTTCAGCTGATGAATATATAAATAAAATGTGTGTCTATCCACACAATGGAATATTACTCAGCCACACAAAGGAATAAAGTGCTGACACATAATACAGATGAATATTAAAAACATAATGCTAAGTTTAAAAAGCCAGACACAAAAGACACATATTGTATATAATTCTCCTTATATGAAATGTCCAGAATAGGCAAAAGCATAGAGACAGAACATAGATTAGTGGTGGACAGGAACTAAAGGTAGGAGAGAACGTGAAGTGACAACTAATGCGTTTGAGGTTTCTTTTGACGGTGATGAAATGTTGTGGAATTAGATAATGGTAATGGATGCATAACTGTATGGATATACTCAAAGCCACTAAATTATATACTTTAAAATGATTAATTTATGGTAGGTGAATTATATCCCAATTAAAAAACATATATGTACATATGTGCGTAACACTAAAGCTGTACTGAACATAGTTTTGTCTTTTTATGATTCAGAAACATCTTGATGTATTTAAATTTATAATTTTTTTCCCTTAGTGTCAAATAATACAAATTTCTAATTAAAAGCACATGTAAAATGTGCATTAGATACTTGAGTCATAGCGGTTCTTCTCTTTTCTTTTTTTTTTTTTTTTAAGAGAGATATGATATCACTCTGTCCCCGAGGCTGGAGTGCAATGGCACAATCACAGCTCACTGCAACCTTGAACTCCTGGGCTCAGGCAATCCTTCTGCTTCAGCCTCCCAAGTAGCTAGGACTACAGGCGTGTACTACCATGCCTACCTAATTTTTTAATTTTTTGTAGAGATGGGATCTTGCTATTTTGCCCAGGTTGGTCTGGAACTCCTGGCTTCAAGCTATCTTCCTGCCTCAGCCTCCCAAAGTATTGGGATTATAGGTATAAGCCACTGCATTCAGCCTCATATGTTTTCTTAATGTTTAATGAAGGAAAAAAGTTTGGGGAAAGTTTCTTTGTACTAAAATTTGATGAATCTATATTAAACCTTAAGAAAAAGTATAACCAGTAGTCACAAGCCACATGTGGGTACTGACTGCTTGAAATGTAGCTAATCTGACTAGGATACTGAAATTTAGATTTTATGCATTTTAAATCATTTAAATTTTTTTTTTTTTTTTTTTTTTGAGACAGAGTCTCACTCTATTGCCCAGGCGCTGGAGTGCAGTGGCACAATCTTGAGTCACTGAAACCTCTGCCTCCCGGGTTCAATCCATTCTCCTGCCTCAGCCTCCCAAGTAGCTGGGACTACAGGCACGTGCCACTACCCCCAGCTAAGTTTTTGTATATTTAGTAGAGATGGGTTTCACTGTGTTAGCCAGGATGGTCTTGATCTCCTGACCTTGTGATCCACCCTCACAGCCTCCCAAAGTGTTGCGATTACAGGCGTGAGCCACCACGCCCGGCCTTAAATTTAAATATATAGAGTCATATATGGATAGAACTGGGAAACTGAATCTAATTCCAGGCATTTGAAAGGCAAGGCCTGGCTGGGTGTGGTGGCTCACGCCTGTAATCCCAGCACTTTGGGAGGCCGAGGCGAGCAGATGACCTGAGGTCAGGAGTTCGAGACCAGCCTGGCCAACGTGGCAAAACTCCGTCTCTACTAAAAATACAAAAATTAGTCGGACATGGAGATGTACGCCTATAGTGCCAGCTACTCAGGCAGCAAAGGCAGGAGAACTGCTTGAACCCAGGAGGCAGAGGTTGCAGTGAGCCAAGATTGCGCTATTGCACTCCAGCCTGGATGACACATCGAGGCTCTGTCTCAAAAAAAAAAAAAAAAGAAAAGAACAAGAAAGGCAAGGCCTATGTAACAAAGTGAAAAGTATAACCAAGAAAATAAAATGTGATGAAATAGCTTTACAGAAAAAGAGAAAAAGTATAATATCATAACTAATCATTCTATAATACTATCTATATTTCATTTTTAGTTATTTGTACTATAATTTAAAATAAGAAACAGAAATCAACCAGGTTTGCTTTGTTTTTCATATTTTAAAATATAAAACAGAAAATAGAAATAATTTTTAGCTAGGTGCTGTGGCTCACACCTGTAATCCTAGCACTTTGGGAGGCCAGTGCAGGTGGTCCAGCTGAGGTCAGGAGTTCGAGACCAGCCTGGCCAACATGGCAAAACCGCGTCTCTACTGAAAATACAAAAATTAGCCAGGCATGGTGGCGGGCGCCTGTAGTCCCAGCTACTCAGGAGGCTGAGGCAGGAGAATCACTTGAACCTAGGAGGTACAGGTTGCAGATCATGCCACTGCACTCCAGCCTGGGTGACAGAGTGAGGCTCCATCTCCAAAAAAAAAAAAAAAAAAGAATGTTTAATAATCTAGATTTTAGATAATTATACTCTTAAGAAGAAATGAAACATTCTACTAACTAATGAGTGTATAAACAGCTGGCAACATTTTACCATGTCAGTAATAGGGTACATGAAACTTGAAAAACCTTGTGACCACAGCTTTTGGTAATAGTGCTTCATTTTTCAGTTTCTATTAAACGCCTCTGCTTCATAAAATCAGCAGTTGAGATTACTAACAAACGCTCAGTTTTTTGTTTTGTTTTGTTTTGAGACAGAGTCTCACTCCGTCCAGAGACAGGCTGGAGTGTGATGGCCCTATCTCAGCTCACTGCAACTTCTGTCTCCTGGGTTCAAGCAATTCTCCTGCCTCAACCTCCTGAGTAGCTGGAACTACAGGCGTGCACCACCACGCCAGTCCAATTTTTGTATTTTTAGTAGAGACGGGGTTTCACCATGTTGGCCAGGCTGGTCTCAAACTCCTGACCTCAAGTGATCCACCTGCCTTGGCTTCCCAAAGTGCTAGGATTACAGGCGCGAGCCACCTCAGCCAGCCAACTTTCATTTTTTAAGGGTAGAGTTCATTGGTCTTAGGCACTACTAGGGCATATAAATGCAAAACTATGCTTAACAGAAATAGACTAGTAATTGTAATTTAAATGTTTTAAAATGAACATCACCCAAGTCTCTGGGAGCCAAACAAGTACTCTTAATGAGTAAAGTAGGCCCACAACAAGACAAGCAGCAGCAGGATCTTGGATAAACTGGACAGTAAAGGGGGTAGTCATCACGCAGCTCCAGCAAATTGTTACTATGCAGGAACGAGGGCTCAGCATGGCCGGATCTCTAATTTCTCAAGAATAGCTGGAAATGTGGCATTTGTTTTCATGTGTTGTGAAATCTCCCAAATTTGAAATGTTGACAACTAATTTTTTTTAAGTTTAAATAGTGCTAAGACCAACACATCAGCTTCTGAATATGGCCACTAACTTGCAAACTCTGAAAAGAAACTCCTAAAACAAAGCCTAAGTATTCAGTAAATCCTAAGTTTAGATTAGGAATGGTAAACTCCTATGTAACAATATTTGTCAAACTTTGGGGGACACTAGTGATCTTTAAAGTTCTCAAGGCAGACCAGACCCTAGAGCTTTACTGCATTAATGTCGCATTTATTTCATATTCCTTACTAAACTACCAAAGGTAACTCACTCCTTCCATTCATTTTGATGACATTTTCTTACTACAGCCAAATGGAAATACAGTGGATGTCTTAAACGCATGCCACTGGTAAGCAGTCTAAGAATCAAAACAGTTTGGAAACCACTGGGAGACAAAAGAAATACATTTTGGAGGCTACTTTATGCTTTTGAACAAACCTCAAAGAAAATTAATTAGATGGTAAAATTGCTCTCCATTTTCTAATAATCAACCAATGTACAATAGGATGCTGACAGTGCTATTTGAATTATAATTAGTTAAACAAAAATCTTGTGTTGTACTTTTTGGTATGGACATAGTAGCATTATAGGCATGAATCTTCTGGGAAAATACAGATAGCAACAAGGAGAAAAAACTGCACAAAACTGCTTTTTCAAAAAACCTAGGAGAAAAACAAAAATATAAAAATCCCAGGCCAGGTGCGGTGGCTCATGCTTGTAATCACAGCACTTTGGCAGGCCAGGTGGAAGGACAGCCTGAGGCCAGGAGTTTGAGACCAGTCTGGGCAACCTGGCAAGATCCCATCTCTACAAAAAAATTAAAATAATTATCCAGGCATAGTGGCACATGCCTGTCATCCTAGCTACTTGGGCTGAGGTGGGAAGGCTCATTTGAGGCCAGAGTTTCAGGTTGTAGTGAGTTGGAATGCACCATGGTATTCCAGCCTGGGTGACAAAACAAGACCCTGTTTCCAACAACCACCACCACCAAAAAAGCCAAAAACTTTAAACTTAAAAAATAAAAACCACCAAAGTACCTGAGAGCAAGGCTGAGATCAAACAAGGCAGGCAATCTATGCTGCGGTGGAGAACAGCTTATAGGGAAAGACACTGTGGCATGTGATGAGGAGGGCCTGACAGTGGCAGATCTCAGAAAGCAACAGCTACAATACATTTCCTTAAGAAAAGGGTTGCTGGGCACGGTGGCTCACACCTGTAATCCCAGCACTTTGAGAGGCCGAGGCAGGTGGATCACCTGCGGTCAGGAGTTCGAGATCAGCCTGGCCAACATGGTGAAACCCCAATTCTACTAAAAATACAAAAATTAGCCAAGCATGGTGGCAGACGCCTGTAGTCCCAGCTACTCGGGAGACTGAGGCAGAGAATCGCTTGAACCCAGGAGGCAGAGGTTGCAGTGAGCTAAGACTGCACCACTACACTCCAGCCTGGGCAACAGAGTGAGACTCCATCTCAAAACAAACAAACAAACAAACAAAAAAGGTGGGTGGGGGGGTGGTTTGCATTGGCATGCTGGAGCCATGTCCCTCCAATCATAGCTGCAAAGGAAGGAGTGGGAAGTTCAGAATTAGTGGCAAAATGCCTTCTAGACTTGTTCTGGTTTGGAGAGGCAGAAGACTTGTGGCAACACAGAGAAACACACCCAGTTTCACATGTGAAAAAGACTACCTCTGAGGCAGAAATCCGGAAATCTACCCTGGCCCCACCCAAACCTCCTACAAATAACAGATTGAGGTAAAGCCAATTCATTAAATCACAAGGAAAAAAAGGTAACTGGCATGGTACTGACTGAGAGATACTTTAAGAAAAATGATAGATAATGTACCGACACTCCAAAAAAATTACAATGGAGAAGACAAAATTTATAACTGAATAATTTTGTTTGATTTTAAGAAAATCAGTGAAGCCATCATCACTATGAGCAAGACCACAAATAAGAAATACAAGAACTCAACAGAGAAATGTCTAGATAACAGGAATAGGGAAGCATGAATTGGCAAAACTAAACAACAACAACAACAAAATAGAAGAATAAACAAAGCCATCACAGAAATGAAGAAGAAACTGACAGGAGAACAAAGAAGAGACATTGCAGAAAATACAATAAGAGACATGAAAGAAACAAATGAAAAAGTGTTTAAAAGGATTAAAGGAAAAATAGATATAAAAGACATAACAAAAAAAAAGTGGGAGTCAACATACACATAACTAAGGTCTCCAAAAAGGAAAACCAAACCAATGAGACAAAGTAAATATTTAAAGATATGATTAAAGCTTTCCTGAAATGAAAATACATTTGAATCTAAATATTAGAAAGGCACACATGTACTATTAAAAATTGAGCTAAACAGTCAATACCACTACATCTGAATAAAGTCACTAGATATGAGAGATAAAGGGAGAATCCCTTTTGGCAGACAGGCAAAAAGACCAAATCATTAATAATAGGAAAAAAATCAATCTGGCTTCATATAACATTTAATGCCAGAAGACATTTGTATAATATCTGTAAGATACTCAAAAAAAGAATGTGTGAGCCAAGGACTTTGTAACCTGCTAAGTTATCCTTCAAGCATAAAGCAACAGGCTGTGGGCATGGTGGCTCACACCTGTAATCCTAGCACTTTCAAAGGCCGAGGTGGGCAGATCACCTGAGGCCAGGGGTTTGAGACCAGCCTGGTCAACATGGCAAAACTCTATCTCTACTGAAAATACAAAAATTAGCTGGGCGTAGTAGTGCATGCCTGTAATCCCAGCTACGCAGGAGGCTGAGGCAGGACAATTGCCTGAACCCAGGAGGCGGAGGTTGCAGTGAGCTGAGAACATACCACTGCACTCCAGCCTGGGCAACAGAGTGAGATTCCATCTCAAAAAAACAAAAAACGTATAAAGCAACAAAAGACAAATTCTGAAAATGATGTAAGAGTAATATCCCCATCTTGTTCCCCTGAGCCCTTACTGAGAAACTGCTGGAGGATAAACTTCAGCCAACCAAAGAATGACTCTGCACAAAGTACCTGGGTGAACATTACATTCAACTGAAGAATTAATACAAAAACAGATGGAAATGAGGTTGATAAAATAGAATGCAAATATTACAGGCTATAACACTGTATAAATTCAAATAACATAAATTGAAATAAGGGAGAAAGCAGAGAGAAGTATAATAAGCTTACTGATTACCTTGATGTAATAGCTGGGAGTCAGTGTATAGTCTTAAAGCTCAAGTCGTAGAAGCATAAGTATACATAATAGCACAGATGTATACGCTATTTTAAATGAGTATTACTGACTAAGATTGGGTGAGGAAGAAGAGAAAGGGGAAGAGAGAAGGATTAAAAAGAGTTTTACCTCTGGTTATAGAAGAGAATGAATGGTTACTATCAATAGAGAACTAAGAATATTAAAGTAATAAGACTGAAATACAAACCTTCCTAAATATCAGAACTGAAAAGCAAAGAAAAAGATACTACACAGTGAACGACTTAACATTCATATGTATATATAAATAGAAAACATAAAATACAATGGCAGAACCATGATAAATTTTTGACATATGAATATGGATTCAACTCATATTAACAGAGATTTTCAAATTCACTCATAAAGCAAAACTTAACTCCATGCTATATACTAGAGACACATCTAAATCAAAGCAAATTATAAAAGTTTGAGTTTGAAAACAAAAGGATTGGCAAAGATATGCCAGGCAAATATAAACAAAAATAAACCAAAAATTACTCTACCCAGCTCCTTCTGACTCCAGAACTTGAGGTCTTACTACAAACATTGCAAATACTGCCCCCTGAGCTTCTGTAACAGTGTATGTGAAGGTGTGTGTATGCAACATTATACATTTTTCAAAATAAGTATCTAAAATAAATTATTCAATTATAAACTATCTTTGAAATAAGACCAGACATCAAAGGTACAGTACCACCAGATTGCTGAGTTTAAAGCATTTAGTAATATTTACCTTTAATTACCTATCACAGGATGGAGAAGAACAAAAATATTTCCTTTCATGATATATTTTCTATATAAAAATCAAAACATTGTACTGAAAACTCCTCTCCTGGATTTATGTCAAGATCAGTTGTCAGCCAGGCACAGTAACTCACGTCTGTAACCCAAGCACTCTGGGAGGCTGAGGCAGGTGGATCACTTGAGGTCAGGAGTTTGAGACCAGCCTGAAACCTCATCTCTACTAAACATACGAAACATTAGCTGGGCATTGTAGTCCATGCCTGTAAACCCAGCTACTCGGGAGGCTGAGACAGGAGAATCACTTGAACCCAAGAGGTGGAGGTTGCAGTGAGCCAAGATTTTGCCATTGCACTCCAGCCTGGGTGACAGAGCAAGACTTCAAAAAAAAAAAAAAAAAAAAAAAAAAAATTCAGTTGTCAACCTAACACCATGCAATAACTCCTTACTCTGATGATAATCCACTTTCAAGCACCAAAACCAAATTTCCAGTGGAGTTTTTATTCTCCACATGAGTAGAGAGCCTTAAGGAAGTTAGATTTTATGAAATTTCCATTATACTACAACATTTCCATTGAAGCACCAAGTTTTTAACCTCTTGAAGAAATCTATAGCTATGATATTGCTTTCAGACGTTAAAGAGTTGTATCTTCAGAAAGAGATTTCATCCCTCAAAAGCAAAAGGGCATATGGCTAGTAAAAATTAAGAAACCCTCTAGGAACATTACCTAAAGGTCAGTATTGGCTCTCTAAATACAAAAATCAACTTGTGGCAACATCAATCCAGTTAATGCTTCTGGGGAAGTAACTGTGAAACCTCTTTCAATTTCAACATCCATAACAAAAGGAGAAGTGATAACAGTACCACCCTGATAAAATTTATGTGATCATTAAGTGACTGAAGCACTTTGGTCACTGCCTGGCTTATTTTTCAATAAATCTCAGCTAATATCATCACCACAAAGATACACATTGCATCTTTTAAATGAATTATAATTACTAAGGATTCAAAGGAATTCAATTTCCTTCAAAGCCTCTCGCTAAATCCCCTATTCCCTCCCTGTCAGCCCCCACCACTGAAGCTAGATCAGGAGCCCCTCCTCTTACCTCCCTTTGTACCCCTGTATATTTTCATTGTTGGTGCAGTCTCCCCAACAAGGCTGCTGTGAGCTCCTTAAAGTCAGTGATTATGTCTTGTGCCTATCAGGTACCTCCAGTGTACCTGTTCCCACAGATAACTGAAGTTCAATAAAGGTGTGTTAAATTAGTAAATGTGGCCAGGCATGGTGGCACATTCCTATAATCCCGGCATTTTTGGAGGTCAAGGAAGGAGCAGCCCTTGAAACCAGGAGTTCAAAACCAGCCTGGGCAACAGCAAGATTTCATCTTTACAAAAACTTTTTTAAAAAATTAGCCACGCACGGTGATGCACACTTATAGTCACAGCTACTCGAAAGGCTGAGGCAGGAGAATCCCTTTTGAGTCCAGTAGTTCAAGGCTGCAGTGAGCTATGATCTTGCCACCACACTCTAGCCTGGGCAATAGAGTGAGAATCTGTCTCTCAAAAAAAAATTAATGAATGTGGTATGGTAAGAGATTACATATATTAAACATGATGTGATTCAAGGTTTCATATTTTGTGGATTGCAATGACCTTGATAATAGACCTTTCAGAAAGGTAGGCAGCTAGGGAATCTCAGAACCAGGAAAGGAAAAGAGAACATTTGGCCTGGTGCAGTGGCTCACGCCTGTAATCTCAGCACTATGGGAGCCAAGGCGGGTGGATCACTTGAGGTCAGGAGTTCAAGACCAGCCTGGCCAACATGGTGAAACCTTGCCTCTACTAACAATACAAAATTAGCCAGGCTCGGTAGTGGATACCTGCAATCCCAGCTATTCGGGAGGCTGAGGCATGAGAATCGCTTGAACCTGGGAGAGAGAGGCTGTCGTGAGCCAAGACTGTGCCACTGTACTCCAGGCTGGGCAACAGAATGAGACTGTCTCACAAAAAAATAAGAAAGGATCATTCAAGAACTAGACACTTATTGAGTACTCTGTGAGCATCAGGTAACAAATCAGACCCTGGGTTTATAAAGAAGATCCACCCAGTGGGCACAGAGTAGGTAAGGATCTCACCCCTACCAGTGAGAACAGATTTAAAGTTAAAGCTAGACCACGACTCCCAGAGTTTTCCAAAATCCCAGTGCTCTTTCCATTAGAACAATGCCTCTCAAATGTTGACTGTACTCATAGTAAAAAACACATTCTGCAGCACCACTCAGTATAAACACATGCACTTCTAATATATTCTATTGAATTCTATTTTATTTCACATTCTTAAAATGTTCATCTTCACATACTAAATTGGTTTTATGGCTCGAAGGTTATAAGATACTGCTCTCGAAATACATTTTTGGAACTTTTGTAGAATTTCAAGGTCAGAAATAATTCCTAAAAATTATTTTTTGTCACACAATGAATATGTATCCCTCCCCGAAAAGCAGGACACTATCAAATAATCAAATAACCCAGAAAGACATAGCAGCTGTCAGTTGGGGAGTAGGAGGTAACTAAACGTAATCTCTATCAGTTTTCCCTAAAGCCTCCCCAAATAATGCTCAATTTAAGGAAAACTGTTTGCTACATAAAAACAGGTTGGCAGCAAGTCCCCTGGCACCCCAGCTCCCTTCCAGTCAGACTTTGGCCCATGACTCTCATCCTATATAAAAATAAAAATTCTGGAGTTTCTATTAACAAAAAATATTTTTAAAGTATTTCATGCACAGTCTTTTTTTTTTTTTTTTTTTTTTTTTTTTTTTTAAATAAAGACAAGGTCTCTGTTACCCAGATTGGAGTGCAGTGGCATGATCACAGCTCACTGCAACCTCAAACTCCTGGGATTATGTGATTCTCCCACCTTGGCTTCTCAAGTTGTTGAGATTACAGGCATAAGCCACTGTGCCTGGCTGAGACTTTAATTAAATGTGTTTGGATGACAATTCCTTTACTAAAATAAGTAAATGAAAATAAAAATCAACCATTTTAAATAAATAGAATATATTTTGTTTGGTATGAAACCTTTCTCTCAAATTTGCCAGTCGTCACTTAAACTCCGGGGGCTGGGGTACTGATTTATCCTAGATCCAAATAAAGCATGCAGAAGTAGATCATTAGTTAAGCTAGTATCTCTTTTGGTTTGCCCTTGAAATATTAAGACAAAGGCAATATAAAATGTTATTTCAGCATGAGATATCTGTACAGCACTTCCTACTAAAGAAAATGTAAAAACAGGCCAGGCACAGTGGTTCACGCCTGTAATCCCAGCATTTTGGGAGGCCAACGTGGGCGGATCACAAGGTCAGGAGTTCAAGACCAGCCTGGCCAGCATAGTGAAACTCCCATCTCTACTAAAAATACAAAAATTAGCTGGGTGTGGTGGTACACGCCTGTAGTCTCAGCTACTCAGGAGGCTGAGGCAGAAGAATCGCTTGAACCCAGGAGGTGGAGGTTGCAGTGAGTCGAGACTGTGCCATTGCACTCCAGCCTGGGCAACAGAGCAAGACTCCATCTCAAAAAAAAAAAAAAAAAAAAGGAAAATGTGAAAACAACAATCATTACTACTTTAGTAGCAAGCCAGGGATGAACAAACCCCAGTGTCTTCAGAGTACTTTTTAAAATGTGTAACTTAAAGTCAGAAACAGACCAGAAAATCCCTTTTCCATCTTCTGTGTCTACAGACAGTTCCCCAGCTCTGAAAATGCAAACTAAAGTACAAGAATGTTCATTTACGTTCTTGGGCTTACTGGCCTCACCATTCCCCATCCAAGAAGCATGTATGAATTTAAAGGGCTCGTTTTTGTGATGAGTTAAGAGACAGTTTAATAAAACTTTAATAAAACTTCTTGTCTTTTACAAAAGAAATCTGTTTAGAACTAAGGAAAGATTTTTTAATAAAGATAAAATTTAGTTTCTCTAAGAAAAGAAAACCATGCTTACTATATCAGCTTTGTTCAATAGTACTTGCTGTGATGATAGAAGTGTTCTGTATCTGCACTGTCCATACAACAACTAGGTGGCTACTAGCCACCTAGTACTGAGCACTTGAAATCTGGTTGGTGTGACTGAGGAGCTAAATGCTAAATCTTATTTCATTTTAATTAATTTAAATCTAAATAGTGACACGCAGCCAGTGGCTACTATATGGGGCTGTGTAGGTTAGATAATCAGCATAGTCCTCATCAGCAGAGCTGAATAATTCACTCATATTATACTGAATGTGATAATTTGGAAAAAAATATATATATAGTCTATACCAATATACCAATATTCAATTTTTAGTTTCCTAATTAGTATTTAAGGTTTCCTCATAAGTGGTTTTACAACAAAGTTTTGGCAATTTTTATTCTAAAACATGAACATACTTAATCTGCGGAGCAGAATTCCTTTGGCAATGTTCAATTTTCCATCTGTGAAACTTGGGCATAGGGAAAAAAGAACTTCACAAGCCCACCCTCCTATTGATGTAAAGGGAAGAAGTGAAATACATTATCTAAAGAAAGGCTAATATAACCCCTGAGATTGTTTTATGGGTATACCTGTTCATCAACCTCTGCTTAGATGTGCTTCTTTAAACTCAGCTGAGGTTTTCAACCAAATTCATTCCTATATTTGTGTAACTTCTTGACTATTTTCTGTTATGATCAGACTATGACCAGGCCCTCTGAAATCAAGTATTCTACCTATAGGAAAACCTTTTAAAATACATATATTAAAACAGTCTATATTTAAATAAGACAAACTGATCAGATTGTCAAAATTCAGTAGCCTGAAGAAGAGCAGATGCTTCAGAGAGACTAAAATATGCAGATCATGCCAAGACCACATTCCAAGCAGGTGGCAAAAGAAATTACGCAGTTCTATAGTCAGCAAGGAAGAGACACCCCAAGAAAATATGCTTAAAAATACATGCTTAAAAATGCTATGGCCATAGGATAACTAACTTTGACTTCAAGCAGCGCCACTGCACTCCTAATCTCAAGGTCAATGCCAAATTAATTTTACCTTCCCATCATGCTAACATTTAAATACACTATACACAAGCACAAACATTTCAGTAATTTCATTGTTAAGCAGAATGAACTTCTAGAACACGTTTCTGAAAATACTATAAGCTAATTTAAAACAAGCAAACTTAAGTATACTATACAAGAATAAAGCCACTAGTACCATATAACATATATTTGGGAACGCTCAAACTATACCAAGCCAAGCAACTCTAAGACAGCAGTGCAATTCAGGTAAGAATTCAGCACCATAGACTAGAACTTCATTTTTTCTCTATTACTGCTATTGCTACCACCAAGCCCTAAAAAAGGGCTAGAAGCTCACCTACTATATCCAAAAAGCACTAGAATCTCAACAAGACAGATGACAAGGAAGCAATGCATACACTATCCCAGGGGCTTCAGCTCTTGCATAATAATAAATGGCACTGCTGGAAGGAGAAAAGGCTTCATCTAGGGCAACTGAGAGCACTCAGACATAGCAAGAGTCTGTCAGACTCCACAAAAGCTGTATACTATCAGTCCTTCTCTTGTGTGTGTGGATAAAATGTGCAGGTGCAGCCTGGGTAGGAAAGAGGGAGACAGAATTTCAAATGGAGAACCGCCATACTGCTTGACCCTGGGAGTACTCCTCCTCACTCTGCCAAGCTATGAACTACAGCCTCCACTGACCACAGCATCTGCATGATCTCCAAGGAGCCTGCCAGGTAGAAATTTCTGTGCTAAAAGCCTCCACATCTGACAAGTGCAAAAAACCTCTATGATTTTTTTTCATTATCTTAATTCTTAAGGGAAAAAAAATCAAATAAATACAATAAACGATACAGAATTTTCACAGCAAGGGCATAAGTTCTCAAAGCATATAAGGTTTACCTCAGAAAATAAACACTTCTCGTTTAGTTCTATAAAAGTCCACTTCTGAATAGTGTTACTCTTGCTTCCCCAAATGCAATTTAAAGGCAGAAATTACAATCTATTTAAAGACACTCAGAAGATAAATTAGCTTAACAAAGTTAACTTTATTTTTTATATTTAATACTCTCAGATTTATGAGATATAGATTCTAGTAAACAAAACATACATAAGAGAAAAGAAAGCCATTTTGCTTGCTCAAAATGCTAACAGTACAATATCACATTAAATGATGAAGAAACTTATTAAACTATCTTAGCACAAATATGGTTCCATCATTTTTCTACATTTCCAAGGGCATCCTCCATGAAATAGATGAAATATCTTACATCTTCACTTTATAAGTTCTCAAGTCCTGTGCAATGCACTCCTATTCCTCTACCAGAGCTTTTGCAGACCAGTTTTCATCAATGTATGTCAATCACAGTAAAAACATTTTGAAATTTACCAATACACAATTATGAAATTATACTTCTGAAAACATCAGTCTTCCTGAGATTCTGAAGAGAAACTCAATAGAATTGTTTTCTTTTTATATTTTTTCAACAGTGAAGACATGAAAGCAACCTGAACCCAAAGTGTAATATATATTTAATCACGGCTCCTGACAGATTTTTTCTTATGCATTAAACAAAAGTGTTCTCACTCTTACCTGTATATCCAGCATACCATCCCCAGGAAGCCACCATTCCTAAAAGCCATTTATACATGATTCCTTCGATATACCAGAACCGCTTACTGTCCAGCACTCGAAGGGGCTGGAGTATAATTACATAGCAGATGTAGGATGGAATAGCAACCAGGTTGTTGGCGACCATGAAGGCAAACCTCATCAGTGCTTTCACCAAGAGCCAGCCCAGCCACGGAGCTTCTTCCAAAGTCATAGCCATTCTCACATTGGACTCCGTCCTGTCTTTCTGGGGTGAAAGAAAAATTAACTTAAAAAGGAAAATGCATGAAACATATCTAAACAGTCACCAACATAGAAATTGCCCCCAGCACAAAATAAAAAAGCGAGGGTCGAAGCTTTCCGGATGTAGGACCTCGGTGATCTCTCAGGGGAAATTCCAGAGGGGGACAGAGAGCTAGGGAGGAGGAGCCGCACAAGGTCAAGGGAGCTGTTCACCGAGGCACGGAGTATGTCACAATATATTTAGCAAATGATAACACAATTCCCATTCAGTAATTGGTGACCGTCCCCGCACTGTGCAGTCGTCTATTGGACTTAGAAAAATAGATCCACTCGCTTCAGACACCCTCATGATATCCAAACTGAACACATGAGTGACATGACTGAAACAGAGTCCTCTCGATCAGATTTCCCAAATACTGAGGACCTCGGTCTCCTCACCACCACCATTCCTGCACACTGATGCAGTCCTTTAAAAGGTCTCTGGCTCTAGCGAAGAGTCACCCTCAAAATTCTCATTTGTAGCAATAGGGTTTTTCTTTTCCTTTTTTTTTTTTTTAAAGAAAAAAATGGGGGGGCCTAGAAAAAAAAGCTTAAAAGGTGAGAGGAAGAAAGTAGGGGGTTATAAGGCGAAAAAGAGGAAGGACAGGAGTAGGGGGAGGGGAGCAAAAGCCAGAAAGAGGTAAAAGCCAAGGAACTGGGGATGAAGGGAATGAGATCTCCGACCAGAGGGCAGGGAAGCGAGGGATGATGAAAGGAGCAAAGAAGAAGAGGCGACCGCAGCGCGGGGGGCCGGTGGAGCCTGCAGCGGTTTCCGCGGATGTGGAAGGGTCGTGGCGGCGGGCGCGGCCCGCGCGCTGGGCTCACCTCGGCGGGCGCGGACGGCGGGCGGCTGCGGAGCGCGGGGGCGGGTGTCCCCCGCCGAGGGGTCGCGGTCATGGACGCGGCGGCGCCCCAGGCGGCCCGAGGAGCGGCGCGAGCGGGCGCGCTGGCGCCCTACTCCCCTCGCGACTGCCTGCGGACAGAGGGACGGCGGGGACTCAGAGGCCGGACCTGTCACCGGGGCGGGTCCCGGGGAGGCGGGCGGATGCCCCGCGCCCCCGCCTCCTCCCCGGGGCCTACCGCGCCCTCGTCCCTCAGGCCGCTGCCGCTTGCCCGGGCCACGCGACGGCGACACCCCCTTTCCCGCCCCCAGCGCCTCCCCTGGCCCGGCTCCGCTGCCGCTCCGGGGCCTGCGACCGCCGAGCCGGGGGTTACCTCGGGCTGGCCGGGCCCCGGCCGGGGCTTTGGGAGTCAGAGGAGCCGGAAGAATGCATGGCCGGCGGCGGAGCCGGCGGAAGAAGGCGGCGGCGGGGCCCTGCCCCGCTCCGGCTGTGGCGCGGCCCGCGCCCGTTGCCCGGTGGCGCCGAGACTCGGTTCCCAAGGGCCCGGCCGCGTTCGCCGGGACTGGCGGGGAGGGGCGGCGGGAGGAAGCGGCGGGAGTCGGGACTGCGGCGGAGCCGCCCCCACAGCGCCCTCTAAGGAAAGCGCGGCCGCAGCTGCCTGGCCCGCTTGCCTCGCCTGGCCCGCGCCCCCTACCCCTTCGCCAGGGAGTCGGGACCCTCGGGGCTACCTGGACGCTCGGCCAGGACCTCAATGAGTCCAGAACATACTGAGGGAAAGGGCCGCTCGGAAAGGTCTGGGAATGAACACCCATCCTCACACCCCGGGAGTGCCTTGGTTTCAGTTGAGAGCCCCCTTTCAGCCAACACGGCCGCCTTTCATTGTTAGGGCTCTCTTCTCTGCCCAAACTAGGAACCTGTCTCCTTAAAGACTAAATGTCCTCTTGATCATTCTTAATGAAACCCAGTTGCACTCATGGCTTTTCTTCTTAACCTCTGTGGAGTATTATTGTCTAGAGTTTCAAATTCATTCTTTTTAGGGTCAAAAGTCTTGTTTCAGGAAAGCAGCTGGAACATTAATGGCAATTCCACTTTCCCATTCATCGCCCCCGCCCCCACCACCCCACCAAGAAATTCAGTGGGAATGAATGGCCTACACAGAGAAACTGAAATCTGGCTAGTCAAGAAGGAAAAAACAGCCAAGTGCCTAGGTTTAAGTAAGTACTCAGCCGCCCCCCGCCCCACCAATAAAAAGAAAAACCTAAACCACAAAAAACGGTGGCCATGGGAACTCCTAGGCAGACCCCGTCACTTGGGATACTACAGCTGCATTCTGGTTCAAAGGCTGGACGACCTGAAAGAAAATAGAGAAATAGTCCATTGACCTACGCTTGAACATTCTTAAATGATCTGCCTAAATTTCAGTTTTTAAAAACCCTGTTTATAAAACCTTATGTCCCTTAAGCACATTTGTAAATGGAGGGGATAGGGGCAGGCAGATTTTACACTCCTTAGGGAACTGCCATATTTGAATCAGAATGCCACGTATTCTGCCTGCTTTGAAAATGTTCATCACAGGGTTTGCTGTGGACTCTCAACTTTCTCTAATTTCAGTTCCGGAAAGATACGCCCCATTCTATTCCTTACATTCTCTATTGACAAGGTAGTAAGATCTTTCAATAAATCTCATGAGAGAGATAATATATATACTTTATTGTTCAAAATATGTCATTATATTCTTAAGTAAGATAGGTGAGGCACATTTATTTCCAGAATCAAGAATAAACTCTAAGGATTCCATCTGGTCCATCCCATTCAGTTTTCCAACATGTTGCATAAACGTTGGCTGACACCTGGAGAGAGATAACCTACAATGGGATTTACACGTGATTCCTGGATCAGGGACCATCTGCCAGAGGACCAGACACAGCAGCACTTGATGAAATGCAATTAGTACCAGGCCCAGAACTCATTTTCAGGCTCAGAAAAGAGCCAGAGGTTGGGCAGGACCTCTGGCTCTTTAGTGTACAAAAACAACACTTGAAGTGTCTACCAAAGAGACAGATTCTTAGGCATCATACCAGCACATTTTAATAATCCAGGTCCACTGGACCTGAGAACCTGCTTTTTGAAAAGTATCGTAGGTGATTCTGATGCAAGTAGTATGCAGACCTTGCTTTAAGAAGGCCTGACCTAGAGGTATTCTGAGATGATCCCATTCTTTTCTAGACCCTTAATAATTTTAAATCATTTGATCATATGTATTCTCATGTGTGTTACTCAACTAGAGCTGCCATAACAAAATACTGCAAACTGGATAGTTTAAACAACAGAAGCTTATTTTCTCAAAGTTCTGAAGGCCAAGGTCAGAGATCAAAGTGTGGAGAGGTCTGGTTTCTTCTGAGGCCTATCCCCTCGGCTTGCTAATCACCATCTCTCATTGGATGTTCCCTGCAGAATTCTGCCATTTCAGTATCTCCTCATGAAAGGAATAGGGAACACCTAATCTCCTTGATCTTTTCAGATGTCCTCCTATTAACTGCTTCTAACCTCGTTAGACTTTTCTTGAAGCTCAACAAACAGTACAACACATTATGTTCCAGGTATAGATATGCCCTGGTTTTGTGCCAAGGGTGTCGGAGAGGGGTTATCTTCTTAACTTTCTGACCACTGTATCACAGTTTCAAGATAATTCAGCTCCTATCCTTATCTATTGATAAGAAACTGTTAGAGCTGACTTAAGAGAACAATTTCAGATGATGCTTGCATTTATTTCTCGCATTTTGAAGTTCATTTTAGTTAGTTGTACCTTCCTCTTGCCTGTACTACAACTTTTTTGCCCTGCCTCCTTTCAACTACTTAGGAAGCCTCCTGAGATTTTTCCATAGTCTATTTTATTGCACCATTGACAGAGAGGTGTATGAATGCTCTGAATGAGTGTAACAGGAAGGTTGGAACAGCCAGTTCTCCAGGGTAGACTGTTCTGTGGAAAACAAGGATCTTCTTCGATGACTACTTAGCTTCTAGTCCCCTATCCTGCTACCTTAGAGCCATCTTTATCAAAACACAAACATGAAGCCAACAATTTCAACACCTTCATGTACACCCCAATAGAGAAAAAAGGGAAACAAACAGACCTCACCTTATAGCCACGGACGTTATTGTTTCTGTTTCAAAAGCCCACATTTGAACCACAAGAGAATGGTCCTTTGAAAGACAAAGAGAATTTCTTACATTTCTTGGAATCGCTGGTCATTTTCACATCTAACCACAATATCTTGGCATTCTAACCACAATACCTTAGAAGGTTTAATTCCACCCATCTGGTCCACATAGACACAACAAATTAGGTTATAACCAGGGATGGGTTCCCATGGGCAGAAGAGTACCCCCTGGGCCCTCTCTTTTTCCTAGTGGCAATTATAAAAACATTTTTACCTACCTGTGTTGGTTTCTGCAGCACTAAAGCTCCAATGAACTATTTCCTGTCTAGGGAGAAACCCTACCAGCAATAACCTTCAATGACTTGGCACAGGCCCCCCACATTACTAGGAAACAGTTGCAGGCTTGAAATCAGCAGCCCAAGAGAGTCATGCATTCTGACTGTTGTCGGCTTTAACTTCAAACAAAAAATGGAAATATATGTGGATGTTCTCTTCTGTATTCACGTCAATAATTATTTTTATATAAAATGCTCCAGGGCTTATAACCTTAAAATTTTTTAGACAGGGTGAGCCAAATCATCCACACTTGGCCGAGTGTGGTGGCTCACTCCTGTAATCCCAACACTTTGGGAGGCTGAGGCAGGCACATCATTTGAGGTCAGGCATTCAAGACCAGCCTGGCCAACATGGTGAAACCCTGTCTCTACTAAAAATACAAAAATTAGCTGGGCGTGGTGGCGTCCGCCTGTAATCCTAGCTACTCGGGAGGCTGAGGCACGAGAATCGCTTGAACCTGGGAGACAGAGGTTGCAGTAAGCCTAGATCATGCCACCGTACTTTAGCCTGGGCGACAGAGCAAGACTCTGTCTCAAAGAAAAAAAAAATCATCCAGACTTGACTGCAACTCTCAGCCATTTCAGCAACTCTTTTTATTAACATGATTGACCCTAAACAATACTGTAAACAATTATGTCTCCTCCATGCTCCTCTCCTGTTCAGCTAGCTTCTCTTTTTCCCTTCTTAAGACTAAAATTATCCCTAATTTCCAAAGGGCCCTGAAGACTCCATATGAGGCCTCCCTCTGCTCCCCAAACAGATGATTAGAACCTTCCTTCTCACCTGTCCAATGTTTGCTCAATCCTTATCTCCCCTTCCTGGTGTGGTCAGCTAATCCATGACAAGGGGCTTATGGTTAAAAAATGGAAGAGAGAACTCTATTCCTAAAGCATTAGTATTTTATAAAGAAACTAAAACCCCCAAAGCCTTAACGTATTTCTGCTGGCAGAGTATCAGGTATTGTAATGGATGAGTATATTTGTAAGATGTTTTGGAAAAGGATATTTTGGCAAGTTCCTCTACTCACAGAACCTACAAAATCACACAGTACCCCTATGAATAAGACAAGTTCAGATTTAAACTTGTATTTTCATAACATACGATTCAAAATTATGACATGTTATTGCTGATTATGTCAAAAAAATAATAATCACTGGCACTTACTGATCACTTTCAGTAGTCCAGGCCATGTTTTTGGTGCTTTACATACATTAATTCATTTAATCTTCACAATGACTTTTTTCTTTTTCTTTTTTTTTTTTTTTTTTGAGACATGGTCTCGCTCTGTCTCCCATATTGGAGTGCCATGGCCTGATCTCTGGCTCACTGCAACCTCCACCTCCCAGGCTCAAGCAATCCTCCCACCTCAGCCTCCCAAGTAGCTGGGACTACAAACGCATGCCACCACAGCTAGCTAATTTTTTTGTATTTTTTGTAGAGACAGTGTTTTGCCATGTTGCCCAGGCTGGCCTTGAACACCTGAACTCAGGAGATCCACCTGCCTCAGCCTCCCAAAATTCTGGGATTACAGGCATGAGCCACCGCGCCTAGCCCACAACGACTTTAAAAGGACCGTATTGTTACCCACATTGTACAAATGGGGAGATTAAGCTGTTTGCCCTGATTTCTACCCTCTTCCCTCTGTCCTCACCTGCATCTCCAGGAGACCACTGAATCTCACATCTCAAGCTTTCTTTCATATTATCATTGACAACAAGCCCCTAATTTCTTCTGGAACCTTTTATCTCCTAAGTACCTAAGTTTCTGGATTTCCCCACAAATTTTTTTTTTTTTTTTTTTTTTTTTTTGAGACGGAGTCTTGTTCTGTCACCCAGGCTGGAGTGCAGTGGTGCAATCTCTGCTCACTGCAAGCTCTGCCTCCTGGGTTCAGGAGAATGGGTAAGGAGAATGTCCTTACCATTCTCCTGCCTCAGCCTCCTGAGTAGCTGGGACTACAAGCACCCGCTACCACGCCTGGCTAATTTTTTTGTATTTTTAGTAGAGATGGGGTTTTGCCATGTTAACCAGGATGGTCTTGATCTCCTGACCTCGTGATCCACCCTCCTCGGCCTCCCAAAGTGCTGGGATTACAGGTGTGAGCCACCGCACCTGGCCCCCCGCAAATTAAAAAAAATAATAATTGGAACATCTTTGTTCTAGTGTTGGGGTGGTGTAATTTAGTGATATTGACAAGAGAAAGGAATTTTTTTTTGTAGAAAAGGAAGACGGCTGGGGCATGGTGGCTCACGCCTGTAATCTCAGCACTTCGAGAGGCTGAGGTGGGCGAATCACTTGAGTCCAGGAGTTCGAAACCAGCCTGGGCAACATGGTGAACCCCATCTCTGCTAAAAATACAAAAATTAGCCAGGTGTGGTGGTGCATGCCTATAATCCCAGATACTCAGAAGGTGGGAGGAGGAGGTTGCAGTGAGCCGAGATCATGCCACTGCATTCCAGCCTGGGTGACAGAGAGAGACTCTTCTCTCAAATCTCAAAGAAAGAGAGGGAGGGAGGGAGGGAGGAAAGAAAGAAAGAAAAAGAAAGAAAGAAAGAAGGAAAGAAAGAAAGAAAGAAAGAAAGAAAGAAAGAAAGAAAGAAAGAAAGAAAGAAAGAAAGAAAGAAAGAGAAAGAAAGAGAAAGAGAGAGAGAAAGAGAGAGAGAAAGAGAGAAAGAAAGAGAGAAAGAAAGAAAGAAAGAAAGAAAGAAAGAAAGAAAGAAAGAAAGAAAGAAAGAAAGAAAGAAAACAGAATAATTCCACTTATGAATGGGGAAAATAAGTTGTGGAGAACTTATGCAGCTTGTTCATCATAGAGTAGACCAGAAATTGAACTGGTGTGATATCGAGGTGACCAGCTCATCCTGGCTTACCCAGGACTTTACCCATAGTTTTACGGAAATTCCTCAGTCCTGGTAAATGTTTGGTGGCCCTGTGCATGGTCTCCTGACTCCTGGGTCCCCATATAGTCCCTTAGGTTACGCAGATCCAGCCTTCCTGCTCCCCTTCTTCCCCACTTTTTGATCTGCTCTACCTACTCCCTGATGATCTGATATATCAGAGGTTAACAAGACATTCAGGGTCGATAGTGGTGTTTAACATTTCCTCTAAATCCTATTAGTTGTCCTTACCTGGGTTAAATTTCCCCCTCTTATCCAAGCCTTCTGTAGTGTAGCTTGGCTCTTTCCATGCTTCTCATCACATCAGCTTAAATCATAAGAGATGTGAGCAGAACTTTTCACTCTGTTCCTACTCCAACTGTATGTTTAAGATTAATTTATATTTTTGGGGCTAAGCCCATTGGCTAATACTCTGTTGTAATGAAAGTCATGCCACTTTGCGTTTCTCCAGCGCTTTTCAGTTGGCAAAGTTCTTACACACACACACACACAATCTTGTTAGATGCTATCAGTAACTCCCTTAAGTAAGAAGGTACTTATTGGTTAAAAGAAATAAGAATAAGGTTAAGGAAAGAATTTCTTTACAAGTGATTTTCTCTTGAAATCTCTTCAAGAAATATTTTATGAAACACAATTTCAAACCTTTTGTTTCTCTTATATCTTATCTTCAAAGCATAAGCTGAAGTAGAGATCTGAATTATTTGGAACCAGCTGCTGGCAAGCCTACAGCCATGAGAAATCCCAAAGTGGGGCAGGGGAGGTTCTCCTGCTCTAAGTGCTAAGAATCAAACAAAGCTATGGGCAAAAGAGTGATGCTAAAATGCTGCAGCTTAAAGTATGGGATTTAAAAAAATTTAGAACCATTCAAGTTATATTAATACATTGTTTAATTTCTTAAGTTTTGGTAGTTTCAGTTACTCCATGTTATGCTGAACTGAATGACATTATTTCAAAAAGCTGCCTACTCATAAACAGGTCTAATTATAAAAATCATCTAGGGTTCTTTTTAAACTCAGATATCAGTGTATATGCAGATCTGCTACAGAGTTTGTTAAAATGCAAATTCTGGGGTCCCATCTCAGAGATTCTGATCCCATAGGTCTGGAGTGGGACCCAGGGATCTTTTGCTTTAAAATGCATCTTCATGTGATCTGGGGCAGATAATCTGAGGATCTCTACAGCCTTGCTATTTACACCTGCCAACACTGGCATCACCTTGAATATTTTATTTATTTTTTATTTATTTATATTTATGTTTATTTATTTATTGAGACAGGATTTCACTCTGTTATCCAGTGGTGTACTGGAGTACAGTGGTGTGATCTCAGTTTACTGCAACCTCTGCCTCCTGGGCTCAGGTGATCCTGCCACCTCAGCCTCCTAAGTATCTGGGACAAAAGACACACACACCACCATGCCTGACTAATTTGTGGTGGTTTTTTTTGTTTTTGTTTTTTTTTTTTTTTTGGTAGAGGCAGGGTTTTGCTGTGTTGCCCAAGCTGATCTCAAACTCCTGACCTCAAGAATCTTCCTGCCTTAGCCTCCCAAAGTGCTGGGATTACAGGCATGAGCCACTGCACCCAGCCCCACCTAGAATATTTTAGAAATACAGAATCTCAGGCTCCACCCTGGATCTCCTGAATCAGAATCTGCATTTTAATAGGATTCCTAGGTGATCTGTATGCATATAAAGTTTGAGAAGTAGTGCCTTACAATACAGCAAATACCACCACATCAATTCAGAAATTGAAACCAAGTGAGAGCTCTAAGTGGATAACTTGGAGCAATGGGGGCTTTCAATATGTACTTAATGGTTGAGTGTGGTGGCTCACACCTGTAATCCCAGCACTTTGAGAGGCCAAGACAGGGAAGATCACTTGAGGCCAAGAGTTTGAGAACAGTCTGAGCAACACAGCAAAATCCTGTCTCTACAAAAAATTAGCTGAGCATGGTGACATGCACCTGTAGTCCCAGATACTGGGGAGGCTGAAGCAGGAGGATTGTTTGAGCCTAAGAGTTTGAGGTTGTGATGAGCTGTGATTGCACTACTGCACTCCAGCCTGGGCGACAGAGAGAGATCCTGTCTCCAAAAACAATAAAATAAAACCAAACATGTTCTTAATAAATATTCATTAAGTGCATATATTTTCGCAAGAGATGGGGAGAGAGACTACAGAAGTCCCCTGGTGGTAAACTAACCCTGAAAAATCCTGAATAAAGCAGTGGTCCACATGAGAATTAAAGGAGTTAAGTAATGCTATTTTATACATTAATCAGTAAGTATTTACTAGGTGTTTGCTATGTACCCAGAACTTTGCTTCTTCCATTCTATTTGGGAGACAGAAAGCTAATATAGAGGAAACTTTTAATGAGCTAATCAGTAAAGTGTGGGTAGAATTTGTGTAGGTTGACAGGAAGCCCTCCCAAGTAGGAGAAAAAGCAAGGAGAGTAAAATCGAAAATGAGTTTGATATGTCTAGGAAACAGAGAGGTTAGTGGCCCATTGTGGCAATGGTTTAAAGTGAGTGAGAGGTGGAAAACTAGAATATTACGTAGAATGAAACTAAATTGTAGATAATTTTGAAAGTCCTAAGTAGAACTTGCTCTAGCGTGTGTTTTGCAGATGCTGTTATTTCCCCCAATATCCATTCTTTCTTTCTTCCTTATAGGAGGATTTTTTAAAAGTTCAGCCTATGGACAACAAAAGCATGGACTACATTTCCCAGAATCTTTTGCAGTAAGGTCTGATCATATGACTATAATCTGGCCAATGAAATATAAACAGAAGTGTCAGCTGTGACTTCTCTAAGGTATCCTTAGAGGATGAGGGACACATGTTCGTTTTTCCTGTTAACTAAATAGGGATTAGGAAACTGGAGCCCAGGTAGCCATTTTGGACCTAAGATGGAAGTCACAAGCTAGGGAGAGCAAACAGCACTTGTGTAGATCCCTGATGATCAGGTCATCCTAACCCTGGACTACCATGAGAGAGATATAATTTTCTATCTTGCATAAGCCACTATTGTACTTTGTCATGTATGGCCAAGCCTAATTATAACTAATAAAACATACAATTGAAAGACAAAAATGTAAGGGTTTATGCATCAGGCACCATTCTGGTTGCATCTCTTACAAACTCCATGTGGTAATGGATTAGTTACCTAATCTCTCTAAGCCTTTGTCTCCTCTTGTGTAAAACAGGAAGAATGTCCCTCAAGGGTAATTGTGAGGTGCAAATTATATTAAATATATTAAGTATTTAGCACAGTGCTAGTGCATAGAATACTCTTAATAAATGTACCTTTTCTAAGTATATACAGGGGCACATCAGCAGACCAATATGGGACACATGATATCCGTGGAAATCCACATCTAGAAGGATATCCACATCTAGAAGATTACCATGACACTAGTGGGTATTATGATTTGGAAGGTGAATAGATTAGAAGGGGGGAAAAGCCTCAGACATCTCAAGTCTGGCCTGTGGCATTAGCAGTGGAACTGAAGTGGATATTTATTGAACCCCTTTTTATATATGCCAGGCACATTCTAGGAGTCAGATCCACAGTGATAAACAAAACACACATGGTTCTTACGCTCAAAGAGTTTACAGGCTGGTATGGGAGTCAGACATAAAACTACTAATGGAAAATTATAGAATGACAAACTAAGGTACATGACCTGAGGGAAAGGAACAAAATATTCTGAGAGCTTGTATTACAGGAACCTAATGTAGTGAAGTGCAATTAAGCTGGGATATGAAGGATGAACCTGAGTTAACTAAGAGAGGCAGAAAGTACATCCTCTGAAGGGAAATGAAGGGCAAAGTTCATGTGGTGAAAAAGATCACAATGAATTCTCAAAATTAAGATAAAACTAGTGCACCCACAGTGGTGAGTCCAAGGGGTGCTTAGTCTGAGATGAGCTGGAGAGGTAGGCAAGAGATGCACTCTATGGGGCCTCGCAGACCATCATAAAGGGTTTTATTCCAAGGATGACTGGAAGGTGCTGGCAGGTTTTAAGCAGAATCCTAGGGTGCCCAACCATCCCAGTTTGCCTAGGACTGAGGGATGTGAGACTTTCAGTGCTAAAATTGGAGCAGCCCCAGGCAAACCAACGGATTGGTCACCCTCGTAGTTATATGATCTGATTTTTTCTGTAGGAAGGAAGAAGTGCAATTGATAAGACAGGAGATTATTGCAGTATACAGACAAGAGAGGATGGTAGCTTGGGCTAGGGTGATGATGGTGGAGTTGAGGAAAAAAGGATGGGCTTGAGAGAAGTTTAGGGGTAAAATTGGCAGGACATAGTGAAAGATGGAAATGCTGCTTCTAAGACTGCATGGATTAATTCAAATACAAGAGTGAAATCTAGATTCAAATTCTACATAGGACTACTCTATATACTCTTGAGCACTAAAATACTGGGGTCTATGTAAGAGGATTTTGCCTTATCCAAAGTACAAGCGTACCTCTGAGATAATGCAATTTTGGTTCCACACCACTGCAATAAAGCGAGTGATAAAATATTTTTTGTTCTCAGTGCATATAGAAGTTATGTTTACATTATGCTGGAGTCTATTAAGTGTAAAGTAGCATTATGTCTTAAAAAAATACAAACCTTAATTTAAAAATACTTTATTGTTGAAAAATGATAACAGTTATGAGTCCTCAGTAAGTTGTAATTTTTTGCTGGTGAACGGTCTTGCCTCCATGTTGAATGGCTACTGGTTGATCACAGTGAGGGTTGCTGGAGGTTGAGGTGCTGTGGCAATTTCTTAAAATAAGACAAGTATGGGCCAGGCGCCATGGCTTACACTTGTAATCCCAGCACTTTGGAGGCTGAGGTAGGTGGATCACGAGGTCAGGAGTTCAAGACCAGGCTGGCCAAGATGGTGAAACGCCGTCTCTACTAAAAATACAAAGAAATTAGCTGGGTGTGGTGGCACGCACCTGTAATCCCAGCTACTCCGGAGGCTGAGGCAGAGAATTGCTTAAACCTGAAGGGGCAGAGGTTGCAATGAGCCAAGATCGCGCCACTGCACTCCAGCCTGGGCAACACAGCGAGACTCCATCTCAAAAAAAAAACAAAAACAGACAACTATGAATTTTGCAGCATTTATTGACTCTTCCTTTCATGCAAGATTTCCCTGTAGTATGCTATGCTGTTAAATAGCATTTTACTCACAGTGGAACTTCTTTAAAAATTGGAGTCAGTCCTCTCAAACCCTGACACTGCTTTATCAACTAAGTTATGTAATATTCTAAACCCTTTGTTGTCATCTTGACAATGTTCTCAGCATCTTCACCAGGAGAAGTAGATTTCATCTCAATTACTTTCTTTGCTCATCCATAAGAAGCAATTCCTCATCCATTCAAGTTTGATCATGAGATTGTGACAATTCAGTCACATCTTCAGGCTAGTTCCCTTGCTATTTCTACCATGTCTGCAATGACTTCCTCCATTGAAGATTTAAATCCCTCAAAGTCATCCATGGGGGTTGGAATCAACTTCTTCCAAACTCCTGCTAATGTGGATATTTTGACCTCCTCCCATGAATCACATTCGTAATGGCATGCAGAATGGTGAATCCTTCCCAGAAGATTTTCAATTTATTTTGCCCTAATCCAATCCATCAGAGGAATCACTATCCATAGTAGATATAGCCTTATGAAGTATATTTCTCTTCAATAATAGCACGTGAAAGTCAAAATTACTCCATGATCCATGGGTAATGCAGAATGGATACTTTGTTAGCAGGCAAGAAAACAACATTAATCCTCTTGTACCTCTCCATCAGAGCTCTTGGATGCTCAAGTGCATTGTCAATGAACAGTAATATTTTGAAATGATTTTTTTTTCTGAGCAGTAAAATATTTAGTAAGCTATGTTATAAATACATGCACTGTCATCTGCGCTTTGTTGTCCCATTGAGCATAGAAAGAGTCAATTTAGCGTAATTCTTAAGGGCTAGAATTTTCAGAATGGTAAATGAGCATTGGCTTCTGCCAAGTCATCAGTTACATTAGTCTCTAACAAGAGCCTTAGCCATTCTTTGAAGCTTTGAAGTCAGGCATTGACTTCTCTCTAGCTGTGAAAGTTCTAGACGGCATCTCCTCCCAATATGAAGCTATTCTGTCTACACTGAAAATCTAGGGTGTAGTGTAGCCCCCTTCACCAATGATCCTAGCTAGATCTTCTGGATAACTTGCTGCAGTTTCTGCATCAGCACTTGCTGCTTCACTTTGCACTTTATGTTATGGAAATGGCTTCTTTCCTTAAACCTCATGAACCAACCTCTACTAGCTTCCAACTTTTCTTTTGCAGCTTCCTCACCTGTCTCAACCTTCATCGAATTAAAGAGTTAGGGCCTTGCTCTGAATTAGACTTTAGCTTAAGTAAATGTTGTGGCTAATTTGATTTATCTAGACCACTAAAACTTTCTCCCTATCTGCAGTAAGGCTGTTTTGCTTCCTTATTCATGTGTTCACTACAGCAGCACTTTTAATTTCCTTCAATAACTTTTTCCATGCAGTCACAACCTGGGTAACTGGTACAAAAGGCCTAGTTTTTGGCCTGTCTTGGCTTTCAATCTGCCTTCCTCACTAAGCTTCATTATGTCTAGCTTTTGATTTAAAGTGAAAAATGCAACTCTTCCTTTCACTTTCACTTAGAGGCCATTGTAGGTTATTGGTCTAATTTCAATATTGTTGTGCCTCAAGGAATAGGGAGGCTCAAGGAGAGGAAGAAAGATGTGAATGGCCAGTTGGTGGAATGAACAGAACACACACGTTTATCGATTAAGTTCACCCACCCTCTGTGGACAAGGTTCCTGGAACTCCAAAACAATTACAATAGTAACATCAAAGATCACTGAACACAGATTACCATTACAGATATAATAATAATGAAAAAGTTGAAAATATTGTGAGGATTCCCAAAATGTGACACAGAGACAAGAAGTGAGCACATGCTGTTGGAAAAATGGCACTGCTAGACTTGCTCAACGCAGCATTGCCACAAACCTTCAATTTGTAAAGACTTGCTCAACACAGTGTTGCCACAAACCTTCAATTTGTAAAAAGCACAGTATCTGCAAAGCACAATAAAGTGAAGTGCAATAAAACGAGGTATGCTCGAATAAACTATCTGGTCTGAACCTTAGTTTCCAAAATCAAAGGCTATAAAGAAAAGTTATGTCTCTTTAACTTGCTGCCTTTAGGCATTTCAACCACCTCAGATCAATGTGTTCCCCAAGGAAAATGATCTTCTTTATAGCCTAACAACCACACCTAACCCCACACAGATTCGCTAGAAATGAAGCCAAGAAAATCTTTCACCTAGATATGCTCTAAAATGTTTTTTCCTCCTGCTAGTAAGTGTTCCAGTTGTTTCCATCAGCTACTTATCTAGGTTTTATTGGTATGAGAACTGTGCTTCTGGACGCACTTGCAAATATTCATTTGTTCTATCAGATTTCTAAACTCATGCACTAAACATAGTGAAGGAAATTATTGTTTACTTATGGTTATCATTGTGGTTTTGTAATAGCTTTAACATTCTTTGAATATGTTTTACCTTTTTAATCGGTATAACAAACAGCGTATATGAGGGGACTGCAAAAAGTTCATAGAAAAATGGAATTAAAAGATAAAAATAAAACATACAAACTCTATTTCTCAATATAAGCTCCATCACATTCAAGATACTTTTATCAGTGATGATACCAGCCATTTGTCCACCTCTAAAGAACTGAGGGTCCTGGGAACTTAACCATGTCAATGCGGTCTTTTTACATTATTAACTGCAGAAAATGGATGCCCTAAGATTGTTAAAGATTAGGAAACAAAAACAAGTCAGAAGGAGCCAAATCAGGACTGTAAGGTGGATGTCTAAAGATTTCCCATCAAAACTCTCACAAAATTGCCCATGTTTGATGAATGGAAGGAGCGGAAGCATTGTTGTGGTGGAGAAGTACTCTCTGATGAAGCTTTCCCAGGCATTTTTCTACTAAAGCTTTCGCTATCTCTAAACATTCTCATAATAAAACGTTGTCATTCTTTTGGCCCCCCAGGAAGTCAACAAGCAAAATGCATTGAGGATCCCAGGAAACTGTTGCCATGACCTTTACTCTTTTTTTTTTTTTTTTGAGATGGAGTCTCACTCTGTAGCCCAGGCTGGAGTACAGTGGAGCAATCTCGGCTCACTGCAACCTCCACCTCCCGGGTTCAAGCAATTCTTTGCCTCAACCTCCCGAGTAGCGGGATTACAGGTGCCTGCCACCATGCCTAGCTAATTTTTTTTTTTTTTTTAATGGAGACAGGGGTTTCACCACCTCGGCCAGGCTGGTCCTGAACTCTTGACTTCGTGATCCACCTGCCTCAGCCCCCCAAAGTACTGGGATTACAGGTGTGAGCCAACGCGCCCGGCCTGTCCTTTACTCTTGACCAGTCTGCTCTTGCCTTGACTGGACCACTTTAACCTCTTAGCAGCCATTGCTTTGATTGTGCTTTGTCTTCAAGGCCATACTAGTAAAGCCATGTTTCATCTCCAGTTACAATTTTTCAAAGAAATCCTTCAGGATATTGATCCCACTTATTTAAAATTTCCATCAAAAGCTCTGCTCTTGTCTGCACCTGATCTGAGCACAACAGTTTTGGCACCCATTGAGTGGAAAGTTTGCTCAACTTTAATTTTTTTTTTTTTTTTTTTTTTTTTTTTGACGGAGTCCTGCTCTGTCACCCAGGCTAGAATACAGTGGTGTGATCTCGGCTCACTGCAACCTCTGCCTCCCAGGTTCCAGCAATTCTCCCGTCTCAGCCTCCCCAGTAGCTGGGACTACAGGCACATACCACCACGCCCGGCTACTTTTTGTATTTTTAGTAGAGATGGAGTTTCACCATATTGATCAGGCTGGTCTCAAACTCCTGACCTCAGGTGATCCACTCACCTTGGCCTCCCAGAGTGTAGGATTATAAGCATGAGCCACCACACCTGGCCAGCTTTAATTTTTCAGCCAGAATTATGTAAACCAGACCAGCTGCGATGTCTATGGTGTTGTCTATTGTTTGTGCTGTTAATCATTGATCCTTTTCAATTACAGCATTAACAAGATTATTTTTTCCTTGAAAATTGACATGGATGGTCTGCCACTGTGGGCTTTGTCTTCAACATGGTCTCAACCCTTCTTATTCATAACATGAGCTATCCACTTGTAAATTCAGATTTCTTTGGGGCATTGTCACCATAAACTTTTGATAAGGCATCAATGATTTCAACAACATTCTTCCACTCAAGCCTCACCATAAATTTGATGTTCCTTTTTGCTTCATTTTAGCAGAATTTGCTCCACTAGGGGCTCTTTTCAAACTGATTTTTTTGTTTTCATTTTTTCACTGGGATTTTGAGAAAATCAAACTGATGTGTTAGCCTTCTTAGTGCCTCAAACTCAATCCTGTTCAGACACAAACAAGTTAGTACAAGTTTGTTTCAGTGAAAAAAAGTTTTGAAATTCATGCATAGTTTTTCATAATATGCATTTTTCGTGAACTTTTGGAAGACCTTTTGAATACTTAATTGCAGCACTCTTTTTTGCACCATAAAACTAATTAGTGGCTTTACCATTAAGAGGTTTAGCCAAGCAAACAATAATAAAAAAGCTTTGTGTAGAATAAAAATTTACACTTAAATTACTTTTTTGCTTTCTTTTTCTCCATTTGTATTTATTTAATCTATATTTAATTTAATATATTTAATCTGTAATAAGCCCACAGGAGTACTTCTTTGTACTTTTTACATCAATGAAATACATATATGTTTTCTTTGCAACATAATAGTTAGCACATCTTAATGTTATTATGTATTACTATAAAATAGCCCAATTTCATCCTGCAGCATTTAGTCACTTTAGCTTGAATTAACTTTATTGTAAAATACGTGAAAAATAATATGAATGAAATTATTCTGAAAATCTTATGATTGTGACCAGTATACATTTAGATTACTTGCATATATGACAAGGGCAGATATGTTTCTCTCTACTTTTAAAAGGTGGTGATAAATCCAGCCTCCAGCTCTGGCATAATTGATTAAGTCAAAAAGCTAAAAGGACGCCCCACCATCTAGGGGCTCCAAAGAAACAGATTTAGGAATTATATAGCATTCACTCTCACGGTCACCTTGGACCTGGTCACCACCCAGAACTGCTTTGATTATGAAATCTTAAACTCCATTATTCAGGCCTCTGACCATAGCCTCCTGGTCTTCTATTTCTCACTCCCTCACTGCTGCTACCTTGAAACACCCCACTCTTCTTTCTCCCACTCCCTATCTCTCTCCTGGGCTTTTATTACCTCACTTGTCACTTTAATAACTCACTATTTCCTTTAACTTACCTGTTCCGTAGTCTATTTTTTTTGAGACAAAGTCTTGTTCTGTTGCCCAGGTTGGAGTGCAGTGCCGTGATCTTGGCTCACTGCAACCTCTGCCTCCAGGGTTCAAGAGATACTCCTGCCTCAGCCTCCTGAGTAGCTGGCATTACAGGCGCCCGCCACCACACCCGGCTAATTTTTTGTATTTTTAGTAGAGATGGGGTTTCAACATGTTGGCCAGGCTGGTCTCAAACTCCTGATCTCAAATGATCCACCCATCTCAGCCTCCTAAAATGCTGGGATTACAGGCGTGAGCCACCTCACCCAGTCTCCCCTAGTCTTTATATTACACCTGCCCTGCAATACGAGGGATGGCCCTGAATCCATTTTCTTTTTTTGTCATACTCATATAGGGGATGTTGGGCTCAGTTGCAAAAAATCACACAACTCTGTACAGAAGGGCAACACAATACAATATGGCTTCCAAACTTGATTAGGCCCTGAGTGACTTGGAAAGCCTTTTATAGCTCCTTGATCAGCTTCCCATCCTATTTGTCTCATTTCAAATATGATGTCTTCTTTACTTTAAACTTCAATCTAAATTTTGTCTCCTCAGTCTCAACAAAAGGACTTGTCTTCTGACCCCCAACTGGAAAGCTATTTTCAACCATCTTTATGAGTTTTTGATCAACTAGATAAGTTGTAATTCATGCATCTTAAGACACATTAAGCAAAAGAGTTACTAGAAATTTCCTCTGATAGAGTTTGGCCACGCATGATGGCTCATGCCTGTAATCCCAGCACTTTGGGAGGCCAAAGCAGAATTGCTTGAACCTGGGAGGTGAAGGTTGCTGTGAGCTGAGATGGCACCACTGTACTCCAGCCTGGGCAATAGAGCAAGACTCTGTCTCAAAAAAAAAAAAAAAAAAAAAAAAAAGGATTTGGATATTTGTCCCCACCCAAATTTCATGTTAAGATATAATCCCCAGTATTGGAGGTGGGGCCTCATGGGAGGTGTTTGGATCACTGGGGTGGATCTCTCATGAATGGCTTGGGCCATCTCCTTGGTGATAAGTGAGCTCTCACACTATGTTCACAAGAGATCTGGTCTTTAAAAGTGCATTGGCACCCTTCCCCCGCTTGCCTGCTCCTGCTATTGCCATGTGACGTGCCTGCTCCCCCTTCACCTTCACCATGATTGTAGGCTTCCTGAGGCTTCCCTAGAAGCCAGGCAGATGCCAGAACCATGCTTTCTGTAAAGCCTTTAGAAACATGAGCCAGTTAAACTTCTTTTCTTTATAAATTACCTAGTCTCAGATATTTATTTATAGCAATGTAAGAATGGCCTAATATGTCCCCATTTTGCATTACTATTTTTTTTTTTTTTGAGACGGAGTCTTACTTTGTTGCCCAGGCTGGAGTGTAGTGGCATGATCTCAGCTGACCACAACCTCCACCTCCCAGGTTCAAGAATTCTCCTGCCTCAGCCTTCTGAGTAGCTGGGACTACAGGCGCACACTATCATGCCTGGCTAATTTTTGTATTTTTAGTAGAGACAGGGTTTCACTATGTTGGCCAGGCTGATCTCAAACTCCTGACCTCATGATCTGCCCACCTAGGCCTCCCAAAGTGCTGGGATTACAGGCGTGAGCCACTGCATCTGGCCTTGTGTATTTTATTTGGAGAAATCTCTATTGAGATGCTTTGTTTTGATTGGATTATCTTTTTACTGCTGAGTTGTAATATCCTATATATTCTAAAGGCAATTTCTTTATCAGGTATATATGGCAAATATTTTCTCCCATTCTGCGGATTTTCTTTTCACATTATTTTCTTTCTTTCTTTCTTTTTCTTTTTCTTTTCTCTCTTTTTTTTTTTTTTTTTTTTTTTGAGACAGAGTCTTGCTCTATCACTCAGGCTGGAGTGCAGTGGCACAATCACAGCTCAGTGCACCCTCAACCTCCTGGGCTCAAGCTATCCTCTTACCTCAGCCTCCTGAGTGGCTAGGACCACAAGTGCACACCACCACACTGGGCTACTTTTTTTTTTTTTTTTGGTAGAGACAAGGTCTTGCTATGTTACTCAGGCTGGTTTCGAACTCCTGGTCTCAAGTGACCCTCTAACCTTGGCCTCCCAAAGTGCTGGGATTACAGGCATGAGCCACCACTCCTGGCTTCTTTTCCCTTTTTTGGGGGTAAAGCGCAAAACTTCTAATTTTAATGATGTCCAATTTATATTTTGTTGTTGTTGTTTGTGCTTTTGGTGTCATATCTAGGAAAGCATTGCTTAATTCAAGATCACAAAGAGTTACAGCTACGTTTTCTAAGACTTTCAGTTTTAGTCCTACATTTTGAATAAATTTTTATATGTGGTACAAGATAGGGAGGTATCCAACTTTATTCTTTTGCATATGGGTATTTAGTTTTCCCAGTACCACTTGTTAAAAATACTATCTTTTCTCCATTGGATGGTCTTAAAACTCTTGTCAAAATTCATTGACCATAGATGTGAGGACTTATTTGTGGTCTCTCAATTCTATCCATTAATCTGTATGAACTATCTCTCCTTATGCCAGTACCATACTGTTTTGATTACTGTAGCTTCATAGTAAGTTTTAAAATCACGATATGTGAGTCCTCCAACTTTATTCTTCTTCTTCAAAATTGTTTGACTATTCTGGGTCCCTTGAATTACGATATTAATTTTAGGATCAGCTGGTTGATTTCTGTAAAGAGGCCAGACAGAATTATGGTAAGGATTGTGTTATATCTATAGTGCTCTGGGGAGTATCGCCATCTTAACAATATTAAATCTTTTCTTTTTTTTGTCTTATTTGATTTCTTTCAACAATATTTTGTAGTTTTCAGAATACAGGTTTTATATATCTTTTATTAAATTTATTCCTAAGTATTTTATTCTTCTTGATGCTGTTATATATAGAATTGGTTTCCTAATTTCATTTTCACAGTTTTCATAGCAAGCATATGGAAATATAAATAATTTCTGTATATTAATCTTGTATCCTTCAACTTTGCTGAACTCATTTATCAGTTCTTATGGTTTTTAAGTGGATTTCTTAGGATTTTTTATATAAGGTTATGTCACCTGCAACCTGAAGGTTCTTATGGAGGATTACAACAACTGTGCTGTGGTGGGGCTGAGCTGGGGGTGCTTCATCAATCTTTTCAAAATAGTGATGTGGTTTTTGCTGAAAGCTTTTCTTTTTTCTCATTACAAAAGATGAATCCCCTAACAAAAATTATTACTAACTCTTTACATATTACATTTCAGCTGGCCACAGCTGAAAAAACATGTTTTACTTTTTACCGCAAGGGTAAAAATCTGCACAAACACATGAGACCATGATTCCAACAAACTTTCAGTATTGATCTCTTTTATTCAGGAGGCATTGTGGTTTATGGAAGAGCTTGGCCTCTGGAATTGGGAGGCTGGTTTTCAATCCAGCTCTATCCATATTATCAGTGAGACTAATGCTCACCCAACTCAATTCACAGGCTTATTGTTGAGAGTCCAGTGAGCTACCTCAGGCTTTTCTCTGTGGAATGACAGTTGCAGAGAACTGCAACTCAGAAGAATGGAGGTACCAGAAGAGGCCCTGGGGCAACGCTTACTTTTTATTTTAGTCAAGTCACTTCCTGGGTTTCACTGGGGACAATTCCTTTCCTAGTTTAAAACTGTGATGACATTCTACTTAATTGAAGAAATCCTCCAATGCCAAGGGTGGATCTCTAAAGAAGGTAAACCCAGATCTCACCCAGCCTAGTACTTGCAGGCTGAAGAGTATCTAAGGATCTGTGATGGGAAAATCATAGTAGTGCTCAGGAAGAAACAACAGGCTGTATAGCCTTATCTTAATCACAGAGCCAAGGCTTTGTCACCAGGATGGAAGATTAGTGGTGGGGGGGGGGGGCGGCGGAGGTGGGGAATTCTATGCCTTATCATAACATCCATTGTATTAGCTGCACCACTGCTTCCTTCTTTAATATGCAATTAAAGGCTGACTTTAAAAGAGGTAAATAACATGTCAATTTTATAATAGCCAAAGGCTATAACCTTACCATGTGGTTTCCTAGCAAGGCTCAAAAGCAGAGTGGCAAAAGTACGGCCCTAGAGTCAGATTGTCCTTGGGTTCCAATCCTGGATTTATCCCTTAATAGCTATATGACCTTGGCAATTTATGTAACCCCATTTCCTTATCTGTAAGGAGTATAATTATAGCAATTCGTAGGAATTATTGTGAGAATTGAATGAAATATGTATCGTGCTTACCACATGATAAACACATGATACATTTTAGCTATTGGTAGTATCCTTCAAGGCATTTAGTTGATTAAGCTAAGAAAATGCATTGGCGTGAAGGAGCGTAGGTGGACAATTAGAAAATTTAATTTTTTTTTAAATAAAAAAATTTTTAAAATAAGAGATGGAATAAAGATTAAAAGGTTTCGAGTTTTAAAATTTTGTTTAAGATGAAAATAAAATGCATTGGCTAACAAAAGCATTATAATTATGATTCTTTTGTTTGTTTTTGAGACAGGGTCTCTCTGTGTTGCCCAGGTTGGTCTTGAACTCCTGGGCTCAAGGGATCCTCCTTCCTCAGCCTCCCAAAGTGCTGGGATTACAGGCATGAGCCACTGTACTCAGGTACATTGTAACTTTTTTTTTTTTTTTTTTTTTTGACGGAATCTTGCTGTGTCGCCCAGGCTGGAGTGCAGTGGTGCGATCTCAGCTCTCTGAAGCCTCTGCCTCCCAGGCTCAAGCAATTCTCCTGCTTCAGCCTCCCAAGTAGCTGAAACTACAGGTGTGTGTCACCACACCCAGCTATTTTTTTGTATTTTTGGTAGAGATGGGGTTTCACCATATTAGCTAGGCTGGTCTTGGACTCCTGACCTCAGGTAATCTGCCCACCTCAGCCTCCCAAAGTGCTGGAATTACAAGTGTGAGCTACCACACCTGGTCATAACTGATTTTTAATTGAAGTACACCCCCAATGTTTTTCGAACTTCAGTATACATTACAATCACCAAGAATGTTTTTGTAAATGAGAATTGCCAGGCTCTAACCTCTCCTGTCCACACTCCCTGAATTTCTGATTCAGTAGTCAGTGGCAGGTCCCATGAATCTGCATCTGTAGCAAATACTCCAGTATTCTGATTCAGGTGATTCGGGGATACTTGTTAAAACTAACTTTTAATTTTGATTTAATCTCAAATTTACAGAAAAGTTGGAAAAACAATCCCAAATTTTTCGCATATGCTTTACCAAGATTCATCAATTTTAAATATTTTGCTATATTTCCTTTATCAATCTTTTTCTCTCTATATATATAAAAATGTTTTCCTAAATTATTTGAGAGTAGGTTACATATCATCTCTATAGCCTTTAAAACTTCAGTGTATATTTCCTAAGAATAAGGATATTCTCTTTACACAACCACTGTTCAGTTATTAAATTCAGTGAATTTAACATTAATAAAATACTTTTATGTAATATATAACACATATTACAATTTTATCAATTGTCTCAATAATGCCTTTTATAGCTACTTTTTTTTCCCCATACAGGATTCAATCCAGGATCACATCTTATATTTAGAATGACATTCCTTTTTTCTCCTTCAGTCTGGAACAGTGCCTCAGTCTATCTTTGTTCTCTATGACATTGACATATTTTAAAGAATAAAAACCAATTCTTTTATATACCATCTCTTATTGTGTGTTTGGCCGACGTTGTCTGTTGATTAGATTCAGGTTATGCATTTCTGACTGGAATCTTACATAAATGATATGTCCTTTTCAGAGTATTGTCTCTGGAGACACTTGATATCCACTTGCTTCTTCTTGGAGAGACAAACCACACTTAAGAAATATTTGACTACTTCGAGAGATATTTGACTAGCCACTTTCTGCTCTGAGAAGCCTCAGAATATAAAATAGTAAAAAAAACAACAACAAGACTTCTCTCCTGAATGTTCTGATTGATTGTAATTTGTTAAGCGACTTATTTAACTATTGCCTAACTACTTTAGAATATGATCACATATTAACCACAACTGCTATTACATTGAAAACCACGACACACCTTCATATTTATTAATAACTTAGGCAGTTTCCCACCTTTCCCCCCAACCATTTCATTCTTAGTAACTCTGGATCATAACATTTATTTCCCAGTTAATACAGGTAATCTATGGGATGTGTCATATGACATAACTAAATCAGTTGATGTATTTTGAAGCTGGTAGAAACCACTTAATTGCTTATATCACACATTTTACAATATGCAAGCTTCCTCTTCAATGGTGTGTTTGGAAATATTCACTTATTTTTTGTTTAATCCCTAAAATATACTTATCCATGAACTGTAATTTTTATCATATCACTTAAACTTCCCTGTAAAATTTTTAGCCAGCTGCCTCAGTGTACCTACTATGTTGCAGACTATATATTTCTCTTGGAATTCAGTCATTTATTTATCTGAAAAAGTTCAAGGATTGAAGAAGAATATGATTTAAGTCTTAAAGAAGCTAGCATTTATTGAGTACTAGCTTTATGCCAGCCACTGTTGAAACGGGAAAAGTTCCCTTGTCCCCCTTCCAGGGCATGTGATGGGGGTGTGGCTCACTGCTTCACTGCCCCGCTGCACAAACTCCTAGGGGAGCATACAGATGGGCAGGCTGTGGGGCTCCAACCTCAAGGCAACGTCTAGGAGTGAATGCTTACAGCTGAAGCCCCAGTGGGTGTGTGTTACAGGGTGCTCTTTTAGTTTTGCCACCTATAGGCCGCTTGTGTTACCCAGCTCAATTAGACCCTCTAACTTGTCTTAAGGACAGAGGGCTTTCTGTATCCTGGGTTCCTGCCTTGGTGTACTGGAAGAATTGGATCACACGTGGGCTTGGAGAATGAGTGCAAGATTTTATTGAATGGAAGTAGCTCTCAGCCGGTGGGGGAGCCAGAAGGGAGATGGTTTAACCCTGGAGTCGGGCCGCTGGGCAGCCCCAGATCTTCTCCAACTGCCCTGGGCAAACCTCTGCCTCATCCTGCCTGTTGATGACCTATCAGCATGCCAGCATCTATTGATGTGCTCTTCTGCCAGTGTGCTCCCCTTGACATCTTTTCACCATCCAGCCACTCCTGTCTTCTTCCACTGATGTGCTCCTCTTGATGTCCCCCCGCCTGTGTCTGCCTGTTAGGGTCTTGGGAGTTTTTATAGGCACAGGATGGGGTTGTGGCAGGCCAAGGTGGTCTTGGGAAATGCAACATTTGGGCAGGAAATGCCTGTCCTCACCTAGGCCAGGGACCATGCCCTCCTCTACCCAGCACTTCCTTTCCCCCACCCCCATTCTGTATCCTTTAAAGGGACCACACTCTTCCCTTCCCAGCACATCCATATCACTATTACGTATTACCTCACACCAAGCAGAGAGGAATGTTTTTGCTACCACCACTTTGCAGACAAAAGAACAGAACTAAATAATTTGCTTAACACCAAACAGCTAACAACTGATACAACTAGGATTTAACCCTAGGTCTGATGAACTCTGAATAAACTCTTTCTGGCTACATCCTATAAAATCACAGTGGTAAGGATAGAGTGAAAAAATTAAATTCACAAACTTCAGAATTCCATAATTAGGGCATGCAATCTAAAGTCAGACGACATAGAAATGCAATTTAAAGTCAGATGAAAATACTACCTTACTAAATGGTCGGGAAATGGTAAGGAACTTTTTTTTTCTTTTGCAGTTGCAAGATTTAATAGAGTGAAAACATAGCTCTCATACAAAGGGAGGGGACCCAAAGAGGGTAACCATTGCCGCTCGAATGCCTGGGTTTATATCCCTATCATTGTCCTCCCGCTGTGCTCTCAGGTAATAGATGATTGGCTATTTCTTTATCTCCTGTTCGTAAGCTCCCTTTACTATCTGGTTGGTCGGGTGCGAGCTAAGTTGCAAGCTCCATGTTTAAAGGTGGAAGCAGTCACCTTCCTAGCTAGGCTTAGGGATTCTTAGTCGGCCTAGGAAATCCAGCTAGTCTTGTCCGTTCCACCTCTCAACAGGAAAACCCAAGTGCTGTTGGGGAGGTTGGCTGACGACCGCTCTAACTGCTTCCTGCTGAATTGGGGTGTAGTAGGGGCTGTGCAGTTGAGATTTCCTCAGGAGTGGTGCCTTTGATGTCATTAACATCGGAGTATGGGCTAGCAGGCTGGTCCAGGAGTCCAAGGTAGATCTTAGTCATGGACTGCATCTGGGGCTCCATTTGAAGAACCATTTGTAGTTTCACAGCTTCAATTCTGGAAGAGACAAACTTAACAAGGAGGTTAAAGATACAGGATCCAAAGAGGAGTAACAATATTACAGCTGCTAGAGGTCCTAAGAAGGGGAGAATCCAGGGCATCCATTGACTGAGAAGGCCCCAGTGTCCAGTGTTTTGAAGCTCCTCTGCTCTATGTTGTATTCGATCTTGAATTTCTTTAACTTTCTTGGTGACGATTCCAGATTGATTAACATAATAACAGCATTCTTCCCCTAAAAATAAACAGGTTCCCCCTCTTTCGGCAGTTAGCAAGTCTAAAACTCTTCAATTTTGAAGGACTACTGCTGCTAGGGAGTTAAGTTGATCTTGCAAGGTGACCAGGGAGTCGGTGACCCATTCCATGTCACCATTTAATTCTTGAGATAGTTTGTAGTAGAACTGAGTAGAGGTTGTGATACTGCTAATTCCAGTACCTAGACTGCCTACCACTCCTGCTCCGATAACAAAAGGAAGAATGGGTACTCTTTTGTTGTGGGGCTTAGGTACGACATGATTGTATAAATCTTGTTCAGAGTAGATGGTCATGGGGGCACTAAGAATGAGAGGAAGCACACAGATTCTGAAGAGCCATTCAAACAACGATAGGCTGAGGTACCATGAAAAAAAAAATATTCCTGAGGGTAGGCAGACTATTCGTGTGGGAGGAGTTACCCACCTGATGCATTGAGAGTTGGTTGTGTCTATAATATTGCTAAATTTTACACGGGTAAGGTTTGAGGTATGGGTTATTTCCAGATTGGAAACAAGAGGTCCTACTAAAACGGAAGTAGTGTTTACTTTTGTGCTGGAGTTGTTTCATTGTTCAGGTACAGGGATTGAAATGTATGGCCTGAAGTGCAAGGGGAGACACATCCAACAGTTAGTAGGGTTTTGGGATGAGGATAAGCCACTATGGGCTGGATACGTTCCTCACTGAGGGCCCTGGTGCCTTTGGATAATTTTTGCCCTAAGTATTTAAACTGCTGTGAGCAGAGCTGAGTCTTTGGTTTGGAAACCTGTAGCCACAGGTGGTGAGGAAATTAAAGAGTGCTTGGGTGGCTTGATGGCACAAGGTTTCTGAATGGGCGGCTAAAAGTAAATCATCCATATACTAAAGGACAAGAGTGTCCAGGTATGAGAACTGACTCAAGTCTTAGGCTAATTCCTGGACAAATAGATGAGGGCTATCCCTGAACCCTTGGGGTAAAAGAGTCCAGGTGAGTTGAGATGTTGGGTCTGAAGGATCTTCAAAGGCAAACAAGAATTGAGAGTCAGGATGTACAGGGATGCAGAAAAAGGTGTCCTTAAGGTCCAGGACTGTAAACCACTCTGCTTCCTCTGGTATTTGGGAAAGCAGAGTATAAGGGTTAGGGACAACTGGGTATAAAAGGACAACGGCCTCATTGATAATCCTGAGATCTTGCACTAGCTTCCACTGTCCTTTGGGTTTCTGTACTCCTAAAATTGGAGTATTGCAGGGGCTATTGCATGGTTTTACTAGGTCTTGAGCTTTTAGGTCCTTAACAATCTTTTGGAGTCCTTGTTGGGCCTAAGCCTATGAATTATTCAATGATGCCCACTATAACACAGGGGAAAGGAAGGAAATCCTACTGCCTTTCTGGAGAGACTAAGGGAGGCATTGAGGAAGCACACCTCCCTGTCACCTGACTCTATTGAAGGCCAACTAATCCTAAAGGATAAGTTTATCACTCAGTCAGCTGCAGACATTAGAAAACAAACATCAAAAGTCTGCCTTAGGCCCGGAGCAAAACTTAGAAACCCTATTGAACTTGGCAACCTCGGTTTTTTATAATAGAGATCAGGAGGAGCAGGCAGAATGGGACAAATGGGATAAAAAAAAGGCCACCGCTTTTGTCATGGCCCTTAGGCAAGCGGACTTTGGAGGCTCTGGAAAAGGGAAAAGCTGGGCAAATCAAATGCCTAATAGGGCTTGCTTCCAGTGCGGTCTACAAGGACATTTTTAAAAAGGCTGTCCAAGTAGAAGTAAGCCGCCCCCTCATCCATGCCCCTTATGTCAAGGGAATCACTGGAAGGCCCACTGACCCAGAGGATGAAGGTACTCTGAGTCAGAAGCCACTAGCCAGATGATCCAACAGCAGGACTGAGGGTGCCCGGGGTAAGAGCCAGCCCATACCATCACACTCACAGAGTCCCGGGTATGCTTGACCATTGAGGGCCAGGAGGTTAACTGTCTCCTGGACACTGGCACGGCCTTCTCTATCTTACTCTTCTGTCCCAGACAACTGTCCTCCAGATCTGTCACTATCTGAGAGGTCCTAGGACAGTCAGTCACTATAGATACTTCTCCCAGCCACTAAGTTGTGACTGGGAAACTTTACTCTTTTCACATGCTTTTCTAATTATGCCAAAAGCCCCACTCTGTTGTTAGGGAGAGGCAGTCTAGCAAAAGCAAGGGCCATTATATACCTGAACATAGGAGAAGGAACGCCTGTTTGTTGTCCCCTAATTGAGGAAGGAATTAATCCTGAAGTCTGGGCAACAGAAGGACAATATGGATAAGCAAAGAATGCCCGTCCTGTTCAAGTTAAACTAAAGGATTCCGCTTCCTTTCCCTACCAAGGGTAAGGAACTTTTACCACTTAGGGCCCTTTGAGAAAATCAGAAGAAATTTCATAATATATTATTTTGAAAACTTTGAAAATAGAGTTGAAGTCCTTATGTTTCCATTTACATCCCACCTACTCTCCTTCCTTCCTCATAAGTTCCTGTTGTTTTTATACCTTACATAAATAATGTCATTAAAATATCAATAAATGCAAAAATAGTATGCTATACATAATACTGGACAACTTGGTATTGTCACTAACCATGACGTTTTCAAGATCAAGCATTTCAATTACACTTATCTAATACACAATGTCTAAATACACATTTCTAACACATTTATTTTCATGACTATATAGTAAGAATGTACCAAGTGGGATAAATTTTAACACTTTATTTATCTTTTCCCAGAATGAAAAATATTTGGATTTAAAATGTGTTCTTAGAAAAGCTAGGATTGATTGGAAAACACTTTCAGCTTTTGAAATTAGCATTATGAATAGCCCCCCAATAGCTAAACAGGATAAACGAGGCCTGGAGTTTGCATCTGATGTTTGGAAGACTGTTACCAAAATACCAGGGGTTCCATCTAGGTCCTGCTGTGCACCACACAGAAAGAGACAATAATTATTGCCAAACAATTATTGCCAAAGAAGAAGGTCTTAATCGGGTGCTGCAGCCAAGCAGATGGGAGATCAGTCTCAAATCCATCTCCCCAACCAACTAAAATTAGGGGCTTATGTAGCAGGGAAGAAATGTAACTACGAGTAGGAATAGGGGAGGGGTAAGGAAGCACTCATGATGTATGAGGGGTCAGGCATCTCACTGTCTGGATGAGTTTCAGTTCTTTAATACTTTCTGAGAGGCCTGGGGGCCCTTTCCTGAGGAAGGAACTCAGATAAAAGAATGTGAAGTTTCAGCTTTAAGACCAGAATGGTCAATTTCCATGTTTATACAAAAAAACTGTCTATGGGACTATTGGGTCAGTTTCAAGACCCTTAGGTTTGAGCCTTAAGATCTCAAAGGGGGCCTCAAAATTAGATTCTATTTCTATATTTTTTAATGTTCCAATATTTCAACACTATGTATTAGGAAAAAAGAGACAATTTCAAAGCAGGTGGTATATTAAAGATTAATTAAAGTTATGTGTACTCTCATACTCTCTCTCTCTCTCTCTCTCTTTTTTTTTTTTTTTTTACAAGATAGGATTGAAGAATTTGAAACTGAAGGAAATAAAGGGTGCAGGCTCCGCCAGACAGCAGCAAGGGGGCAAGGAGGTAGAAATGATGGCAGGGCTTGGGAAAGTGAGGGGCAGGACCAGGGGAAGAAGGAAGGAGGCTGGTGTTGGGGGGCGAGGAAGAGATTAAAGAGAATGGAGGAGATGAGAAGCGGGTGGGTAGGGGCTGGAGGGGAGAACAAAGGGGGCAAGTGGAAGGGGAAGTAGCAAAAGAGAGGATGGAGGTGGGGGCGAAGCGGGTGGTAGGGACCAGGAGGATGAAGGGAGGGAGCAGGTGAGAGGAGAAACAGAAAAGCAAGAGAAAGGATGGGAAGGCGATGAGAAGTGAGGGACGGGACCAGGGGAAGAGAGGCCAGGCCAGGAGGGAAAAGTGAGGGGGCAGATGGGGAGAAAGGCTGGGAAAATGTTATATGTACTCTCACATGTACATATCACTCTTACTTATTTAATACATTTTAGTTTTTAGAGCAGTTTTAGGGACACATCAAAATTGAGCAGGAGATACAGAGAGTTTGCATATATCCCCTGTCCACACGTATTCACAAATTCCCCCACTATAAACATCCCATACTAAAGTGGGACATTTGGTACAGTGAATTTACATAGACACATTATTATCACTCGAAGTCTGTAGTTTACATGAAGGTTCATTCTTCGTGTGTATTCTGTGGGTTTGAACAAATGTATAATGACATGTATCCACCATTATAGTATTATACAGGGTAATTTCACTGCTTTCAAAATCCTCCATGCTCCATCTGTTCATCCTTCCCTTTCCCTTATCCCTTGGCAACCACTCATCTTTTCACTGTCTCCGTGGTTTTGCCTTTTCAGGAATGTCATATATAGTCATGGGCTGGATTAATGACATTCTAGTCACACATACTTACCATTGTGTTACAATTGTCTACAGTATTCAGTACAGTAACATGATGTACAGGCTGGTAGCCTAGGAGCAATTTTCTATACCATCTAGGTTGTGTAAGTACAACTTATGATGTTTGCACAACGATGAAATCTCCTAATGAAGCATTTCTCAGAATGTATCCCTGTGACTAAGTAATGCATGATTGTAGTTGGTACAGTATGTAAACTTTTCACACTGGCTTTTTTTTTTTTTTTTTTTTTGTACTAATATGCATTTATGTTTCCTCCCTGTCTTTTCTGGGCTTGATAGCTCATTTCTTTTTAGTACTGAGTAGTATTCCATTGTCTGGATGTACCATAGCTTATCCATTCACCTACCAAAAGACATCTTGGTTGCTTTTCAGCTTTGGCAGTTATAAATAAACCTGCTATTAACATCTGTCTACAGGTTTTTGTGTAGACATAAGTTTTCAGTTCATTTGGGCAAATACTAAGGAGCATGATGGATTGAATGTATGGTAAAAGCATGCTTCATTTTGTAAGAAATTGACAAACTGTCTTTAAAAGTGACTATACCACTTTGCATTCCTACCAGCAATGAATGAGAGTTCCTGTTATTCCACACTCTCACCAGCTTTTGGTGTTGTCAGTGTTTGGGATTTTGGCCATTCTAATGATGTGTGGTTTTAATTTGCAATTCCCTAATGACATATGACGTTGAACACATTTTCATAGGATTACTTACCATCTGTATATCTTCTCTAATAAGGTGTCAGTTCAGATCTTTCACCCATTTTTTAATGAGGCTGTTTTCTTATTGTTAAATTTTAAGAGTTCTTCATACATTTTAAGTAAATAGTAAATATTTGTTTTTGGGTTTTTTTGAGACAGAGTTTCACTCTGTCACCCAGGCTGAAATGCAGTGGTGCAATCTCAGCTCACTGCAATTTCCACCTTCAGGGTTCAAGCGATTCTCCTGCCTCAGCCACCCAAATAGCTGGTACTACAGGCGCACACCACCACATCTGACTAATTTTTGTATTTTTATTTTTATTTTACTATTTTTATTTATTTATTTATTTTGAGACGGAGTCTTGCTCTGTTGCCCTGGTTGGAGTGTAGTGGCGTGATTTCGGCTCACTGCAGGCTCCACCTCCCGGGTTCACACCATTCTCCTGCCTCAGCCTCCCAAGTAACTGGGGCTACAGGCGCCTGCCACCATGCCTGGCTAATTTTTTGTATTTTTTTTTTTAGTAGAGACAGCGTTTCACCGTGTTAGCCAGATGGTCTCAATCTCCTGACCTCATGATCTGCCTGCCTCGGCCTCCCAAAGTGCTGGGATTACAGGCGTGAGCCACTGCGCCCAGCCAAAGTTTTGTACTTTTAGTAGAGACGAGGTTTCACTATGTTGGCCAGGCTGGTCTCAAACTCCTTACCTCAAGAGATCCACCTGCCTTGGCCTCCCAAAGTAATCTCACACCTGGGATTACAGGTGTGAGCCACTGCAGCTGGCCTATTTTAAGTAAATATTTAAGTAAGTATTTAACAATTTAAAAAATATTTAAATAAGTATTTACTTAAAATACACAAAGAATACCTTTATCAGACATGTCTCTTGCAAATACTTTCTCCCAGTGTGTGGCTTGTCTTCTTGTTCCTTTGGAAATATCTTTAGCAAAGCAGAAGCTTTTAATTTTAATGAGGCCCAGCTTATCAATTATTCCTTTCAGGTATTGTACCTTTGGTATTGTACATAAAAAGTCATTACCAAACCCAAGGTCACCTAGATTTTCTTCTATGTTATCTTCTAGGAGTTTTATAGTTTTGCATTTAGGTCTTTGGTCAATTTTGAGTTAATTTTTGTGAAAGCTGTAAGTCTGTGTCTAGGTTATTTTGGTTTTCTTTCTGTTTGTTTTCCTTTTTGTTTCTTGCCATGTGGTTGTCTACTTGTTCCAGGACAACTAGATTAATGACTGTCTTTGCTCCATTATGTTGCCTTTGCTGCTTTGTCTTTGACTGTATTTAAGTGGATCTATTACTAGGCTCTCTATTCTCTTCTATTGATTTGTCTCTTCCTTTGCTCCTTTGCCAATACCACATTGTCTTTTTTTTTTGAAAAGGAGTCTTGCTCTGTCGCCCAGGCTGGAGTGCAGTGGCGCGATCCCTGATCACTGCAACCTCCACCTCCTGGATTCAAGCAATTCTCAATGTTGGTCAGGCGTGTCTCAAACTCCTGACCTCATGATTTGCCCACCTTGGCCTCCCAAAGTGCTGGGATTACAGGCATGAGCCACCATGCCCGGCCCACCCTGTCTTGATTACTATAACTTTATAGTAAGTCCTGAAGTTGGGTAGTGTCAGTCCTCCAACTTTGTTCTTCTCCTTCAATATTGTGTTGACTATTCTGAGTCTTTTGTCTCTTTCTGTAAGAGATACTCACAAGGCAACTTCTGGGATTTTGCTTGGGATTGTGTTGAATCTATAGATCAAGTTGGGAAGAACTGACATTTTAACAATATTGGGTCTTTCCAACCAGGAATATGGAATATGTCTCCATTTATTTAGTTCCTTTTTGATATTTTTAATCAGAGTTTTGTAGTTTTCCTCATATAGATGTTGTACATATTTTGCTAGATTTATACCTAACTATTTCATTTTTGAGGATGCTAATATAAATATGTTTTTAATTTTAAATTCCATTGTTTATTGCTAGTATATAGAAAACTGAACCCAGGCATGGTGGCTCATGCCTGTAATCCCAGCACTTTGGGAGGCCAAGGTAGGTGGATCACCTGAGGTCAGGAGCTCAAGACCAGCCTGGCCAATATGGTGAAACCCTGTCTCTACTAAAAATACAAAAATTAGCTGGGCGTGGTGGCACTTGCCTGTAATCCCAGCTACTTGGGAGACTGAGGCAGAAGAATCGCTTGAACCTGAGAGACAGAGGTTGCAGTGAGCTGAGATCACACCACTACACTCCAGCCTGGGTGACAAAGCAAGACTCCATCTCAAAGAAAAAAAAAAGAAGAAGAAAACTGATTCACTTTTGTATATTCACCTTGTATCCTGCAACCTTGCTATAATTGTTTATTACACCCAAGAGGGTAATTTTTGTCAATTCTTTTGATTTTCTACATAGATGATCATGCCATCTGCAAAGACAGTTTTACTTCTTCCTTCTCAATCCATATATCTTTATTTCCTTTCCTTTTCTTATTACATTAGCTAGGACTTCCAGTATGGTGTTGAAAAGCAGTTGTGCTGGGTGCAGTGGCTCATGCCTGTAATCCCAACATTTTGGGAGGCTGAGGCAGGCGGATCACTTGAGGTCAGAAGTTCAAGACTTGCCTGACCAACATGGTGAAACCCTGTCTTTACCAAAAAATACAAAAATTAGCTGGGCATAGTGGCACATACCTGTAGTTCCAGCTACTTGAGAGGTTGAGGTAGGAGAATCGCTTGAACCAGGAAGGCGGAGGTTGCAATTAGCCAAGATTGAGCCACTGCACTCCAGCCTGGGCAACAGAGTGGGACTCCATCAAAAAAAAAAAAACAAAAAAACCCCCAAAAAACAACCCACAGAAACAAGAAAAGAAAAGAAAAGAGAAAGAAAAGAAAAGCAGTTGTGAGGGGGACATCCTTATCTTTATCTTATTCCTGATCTTAGCAGGAGAGCTTCGGGTTTCTCACCATTAGCATGATGTTAGCTATAAATTTTTGTAGATGTTCTTTATCAAGTTGAGAAAGTTTTCATCTATCCTTAGTTTGCTGAGTGTTTTAGCATGAGCGGGTGTTGGATTTTGTCAAATGCTTTTTCTGCATCTATTGATATGATCATGTGATTTTCTTATTTTATATTATTATTTTTTTGAGACGGGGTCTCGCTCCATTACCCAGGCTGGAGGGCAGTGTCGTGATCTTAGCTCACTGTAACCTCTGCCTCCTGGGCTCAAGCGATTCTCTCACCTCAGTCTCCCAAGTAGCTGGGATTACAGGTGTGTGCCGCCACACCAGATTAATTTTTTTTTTTTTTTGTATTTTTAGTAGAGATGGGTTTTTACCATGTTGGCCATTCTAGTCTTGAACTCCTGACCTCAAGTGATCTCCCCACTTTTGGCCTCCCAAAGTGCTGGGATTACAGGCATGAGCCGCCACACCCGGCCATGTGATTTCTCTTAAATGCTTTCCAAAAGTTGAATCAAGTTTGCACACTTGTGATACTTTCCACTTGGTCTTGGTTTACAGTTCTTCTTACATATTGTTCAATTTATTTTGCTAATATTTTGTTGAGGATTTTTACATTTATATTAATGAGAGATATTGGTCTGTAGTTTTCTTTTCTTGTGTTGTCTTTGTTTGGTTTTGGTATTAATGTAATGCTGACCTCATAGAGTGTGTTAAGAAGTATTCCCTCTTCTATGTTTTGAAAGAGATTGTAAAAAAATTGTATAATTATACAATTATTCAAAGCTATATAAGTTTTACAAAATTATACAAAATTGTATAATTTTTTTTCCTTAAATGTTTGATAGAATTCACCAATGAACTCATCTGGCCCTGGTACTTTGTGTTGAAAGTTATTAATTATTGATTCAATTTATGTAATAGATACAGGCCAATTCAGATTGTCTATTTTGACCCTCTTATCATTTTGTAATAGTGCACATTATTTCTGATAATTTCCTTTGCTCTGACATCTGCTCTGCCTGAAATTAGTATAGCTACTCTCATTTTCTATTAGTTGGTGTTATCATTATATATCTTTCTCCAAGTCTGGATTGCAGTGGCACAATTATGGCTCACTGCACACTGCAGTCTTGACCTCCTGGACCCAGGTGATCTTCCCACCTCAGCCTTCTGAGTAGCTAAGACCACAGGTGCACATCACCACACCTGGCTGATGTTTATAGCGTTTTTGTAGAGATGGGGGTCTCACTATGTTGCCCAAGCTGGCCTCAAACTTCTGGCCTCAAGCGATCCTCCCACCTTGGTACACTAAAGTGCTGGAATTGCAGGCATGAGCCACCACACTTGGCCCAAGTTCACTTTCAAATAACAATATACCACTTCACAAGTAGTGCAAGTAATAACAAAATAATCCTAATTCCTCCTGTCCACCTTTGCATCATTGCTGTCATTCATTTCACATTTATGTAAGGATGTGCCTATATATTCAAATACCAGGAACCCCAAGTACCTTATTGCTATTATTATTTTGAACAAACTTATCTGCTAGATCAGTTAAGAATAAGAAAAATAAAGGTTTTTACTTTACTTTTGTTTATTCTCTGACATTCTTCCTTTCTTTATGTAAATCTCTTTCTGAACTGTATCATTTACCTTCCATCTGAAGAACTTCTTGTAACATTTCTTGCAAGGCAAGCATATTAGCAACAAATTCCCTCAATTTCTTGTCTGAGAACATCTTTATTTATCTTTGGATTTCTGAAGTTTGACTATGATATGTCTAGATAGAGTGGGATTTTTTGCATTTATTCTACTTGGTGTTCTCTGAACTTCCTGGTTCTTTGGTTTGTTGTGCGACACTAATTTGGGGGAAATTCTGCTATTAATGCTTCAATATTGCTTCTGTTCATCTCTGTCTTTTCTTACTCCTTCTGATATTTCCATTACATGTATGTCACCCTGTGTACCTGTACCATGGTTCTTAGTCTTTTTCTTCAGTCTTTTTTTTTCTCTTTGCTTTTCAGTTTTAGCAATTTCTATTGTAATATATTCAAGCTCAGTGATTCTTACCTTGGCTGTGTCCAGTCTACTAATAAGCCCATCAAAGGCATTTTTCATTTATGTTGCAGTGTTTTATCTCTATAATTTGTTATTCTTTCTTAGACTTTCAATCTCTCTGCTTACATTATCCATCTTTTTTTTTTTTTTTTGCATTTTGTCTACTTTTTTCACCAAAACCCTTAGCATATTAATCACAGTTTTAAAATAAATCCTAGTCTGATAATTCCAACATTCTGCCACATCTGACTCTGACACTTGTTTAGTCTCTTCAACTGTGTTTTTTGCTATTTAGTATGCTTGCATTTTTTTGTTGAAAGGTAGACATGATGTGCTGAGTAAAAGGAACTGTGCTATACAGGCCTTTAGTAAAGTAATGGTAAGGTGTGGGAGGAGGGGAAGTGTCCTACAGTCCTATGATCAGGTCTCAGTCTTTAGTGATCCTGTGCCCCTGGAACATCAACTTCACCAGTGTTCCTCAGTTTTGTTTTGTTCTTTCCCTCCTTAGATGGGACAGGATTGCTAGAGGGGACGGGAGTTGGGTATTTCTCTTCCACCATGTGGAAGGCTAGAGAGAGCTGGAAGTGGCTATTTCCCTTCCTCCAGATTGGTTCAGCACTGGTAAAACCCCAGCAGGTTAGACTCTGGTAAAATAGTTTCTCCTGAGGGTAGACTTTGTTAGGAGAAACAGAATCTTCTGGCATATTTTATAGTGGTTTCTTCTCTCCTCTCCCTACCAGAAGCCCAAGGGAATTTTTCTGAGATACTCACTGTGAGAATTTAGTAGAGCTTCAGGAGGTAAATCTCACAATATTGTCTCTCCCCGCAACCCCCAATCTCTGCATTATTGGGTCCCCCTGTAATTGTTATCTCTCAGGCTTATCCACACTGAGCTTCCAGCAATTCATCAATTACAGTTTGGATTTTCCTACCCAGCCACTGGTTCCCATAGTGTTTTCTGCTCATGAGTCTCTGGCCAGTTATGATTTTCTGTATCTGTCTGTCACTTTCTCCATTCTTGGGGGCAGTCGTTTGCCCTCTAAGCTCACTTCTCTGATGGATCTAAGACGAGTGGCTGATTTTTCAGGTTTTTAAGCTTTTGACTAGTTGTTAGGACAAAGTAGCAACTTCTAAGCTCCCTACATACCAGACTGAAAACCAGAAGTTCCCATATGAACTTTTTGAAGCTCCAATCATCCTGTCTTTAGCCATTGAGAGAGAGACTCGAGTCAGTTCCCAAGTCCTTTTGACATGACTCTAGTAATCTTTAATAGCTTCCTTGCTATCCAGGCTCATTTTGTAAATCTCCTGCCTCAGACCTAGAATCAGCCATTTCCCTCAAAAAGCCTGCTTTCTTTTAGTGAAATTGTATCTTAAGACTGTTTTCTGGGTGCTAGAAGTGCTCATTTTTACTGGATTGGTAATTGTTTCTAGGGTTCTAGGCCTTATGATACTTTCATTCAAATTTAGGGATATAGGGTTGTTGTTGTTGCTGTTGTTTAGTTTGTTTCTCTCTTTTATTTATAACATTTTTTACATTACAACTTTATTCCATACCAAGAATCTCAGTTCCTAAGGACACGTGGGATGATAGAATTAGAAAACTTTGGCCGGGCACAGTGATTCACACCTGTTACCCCAGCACTTTGGGAAGCCAAGGTGGGCAGATCACTTGAGGTCAGGAGTTCAAGACTAGAATGGCCAACATGACAAAACTCCGTCTCTACTAAAAATACAAAAATTAGCTGGGCTTGGTGGAGGTGGAGGTTGCAGTGAGCTGAGATCATGCCACTGCACCCTAGCCTGGGTGACAGAGCAAGACTGTCTAAAAAAAAAAAAAATTGTAAAACTTCATAATTATTTATTTATTTTATTCGATGTCAAATACACAGTATCAGAATACTAATGCTAATGCTAATACTGCAATTATAATTAGAGAGAACACGTTTTTAAAATAGTTTTTTTTTTTTTAACAAATGTGCTACTAAAAGAGTTTTTATATTTTTATTTTTTTTTACATATGTGCTCACTATTCCTGCCCAATCCCGGTTTTGAAGTTCTCTCATATCCATACTGCCTGAGCAGATAGATATTACATATTACACTCTCTTTGAATTCTCACTTGGTCTTAGTTATACAAGGTAAAGGCTTGAAATGAGGGGTTATCTAGACCCATGAAATCAAAAGTTGGATTCTACAGTCACCCCACCACAATTTGGGTTGGGCAGACACTCATTTTATCAGAACTGGAGATGGGGACTACTTGACTATGACTTCTGCTCCTCAAGGTTAGATGGTGCACCAAGGATCATGTGGGCTCTTTCTGCTAATTACCATCTCTAGCATGCTTAATAGACAGTGTCTATATTATCAACATTATTACTGCTGTTGTTTCAGTAACCAACATTCCTAACAAGTACTATGCCTTCCTTATAACAATAAAGATCAGAAGAAGAAAGGAATCCAATGGATTTCTTCCAAGTATATTTCAGAATTTCAAAAGCATAGGTATGTCAAATGGAAAAAAAAGGAATGTGGAGTCATTAACAAGAAGGTAGTATGTGTGATGCTGTTAGGGATAAATCAGAAAAAAACAGAATGATAAGTGCCTCATAATAACATTAATATAACTAATGTTTATTTATCATTTACTATGTGACAGGCACAATGCTCATTACCTTATCATAGCATTATCATATTTAATCTTACCACAATACTATGAAGTAGGCACTATTTCCTGCTCTCTATAGATGAGGAAATTGAGGCTTTGTAACTTTCAATAAGTTGCTCAATATCACACAACCAGGGCTAGGCCTCAAATCCGGTCTATCTCCAGAGTTGGAGCAAATTCATATTATCAATAATAATTACTATTTAATAAATATCACTGATGTGTCAGGCACTTTATATACATTATATTTATTCCTCACTGCACCCTGGGGAGGTAGCTATTACAGGCATTTATGGGATATTACTGTATTAACTATTAATAATATCTTGATATATAGTTACATTCAAAAGTATGAAAAGCCGATACTGAATTTCCTAAAAAGTAAATCATCATTAGCATCTGTTTCTCCTCCTGTTCCTTCTGTGAAAATGGGCAGTGGGAGAGAGTGGATAGAGTGTGGATGTCAAAGCCAGACAGGCCTAGCTCTGACAGACTTGGGATCCGACTCCAACACAGTTGGGAAAATAGTAATGGAAGAGATCCCATGAGGGGCACAATTCTCTAACTCTTTTGTAATCTTCATTTAGTGTGCTGTGGATACAGCAGCTTGTTTGTTGGGGAGTAGGGTGAAACCTCTGGCCTCTCAAATGTATTGGAACAGTTAAAAGCAAAAGTATAGAAAGAGGTAGTGTTAGAGAATAAACATAATTCAAAGAAAGATCTAAACCCTATTCTTTTTTGAGATGGAGTCTTGCTCTGTCACCTAGGCTGGAGTGCAGTGGTGCAATACTGGCTCACCTCTGCCTCCCGGGTTCAAGCAATTCTTCTGCTTCAGCCTCCCGAGTAGTTGGGTTTACAGGTGTGCACCACCACACCCAGCTAATTTTTGTATTTTTAGTAGAGACGGAGTTTCACCATGTTGGCTAGGCTGGTCTCGAACTCCTGAGCTCAGGAGATCCACCCACCTCAGCCTTGCAAAGTGCTGGAATTATAGGCATGAGCCCCTGCACCTGGCCTCTGAATGTTAATCTTTGCAAATAACAAACCTGAAAGAATAAGACAGCAACTTTCTATAGTAAACATGAGTTCCTAGAATTAGGAATATGACAGGGAAAACTTTGGTTATTTGAGGAGGAAAAACATACTTCTAATGTTATGCAACTTGTCCTCATTGCTTAAGGTGTGGTTTGAAGTTTCAGTCTAAAAATTATTCAAACTTGTTGCTTTTCTTTCTACCACTGCCTTCTTTGGACCACTTTATTAACTATTTTCAGGATTACCAGTGGGTGGGCAAGGAAAGGGAAAAGAAAATGGACCCATGTCCATAAAGAATTTCTTTTCTTTCTTTCTTTTTTTTTTTTTGACAGAATCTCACTCTGTCACCCAGGCTGGAGTGCAGTGGTGCGATCTTGGCTCACGGCAACCTCCACCTCCCCGGTTCAAGCCATTCTCCTGCCTCAGCCTCCTGAGTAGCTGGCATCCCAGGCACACGCCACCACGCCTGGCTAATTTTTGTTTTTGTAGTAGAGACGGTGTTTCACCATGTTGGCCAGGCTGGTCTCAAATGCCTGACCTCAGGTGATCCACCCGCCTCAACCTCCCAAAGTGCTCGGATTACAGGCGTGAGCCACTGCGCCTGGCCCCATAAATAAATTTTGATTAAATATTTGATAAAAGAATGGCAAAGTGGATGAAATCACTGGTTAAAATTAATTTTCTAGTTAGCTGAGTGATTCAAACACCCGTGATTAGACGAACACTTGAAGCCACAGAGGGGAATCTGTTGGTTCATTGGTATAGCTTGCTTGACTAGGGTATCAACTACACACACCTTAATTTGCAGTTTGCCTCTTCCCTAAAGGTTTATAATATAAAGATTAGAGCACATGCAACCATAACTAGGGATAACTGCAACACAGGTGGGATGAGGAGATGAATACAGTTACGCGGGGGTGGAGACCAGAAAAGTCCCTCTTTGCCTTGTGCCGGATTCCATCACATGTGCTGTAATCAATCTCCCCAAAAATCTTACCCAAAAGTCTACACTGTGGGGAATTCCAGAAGGAAAGGAGTCTGTTCTTGTTAGAATGAATATCCAGTACTTGTCAGGAATCTTGGTTACTGAAACAATAGCAGTAACAACGTTGATAACATAGACACCCTCTATTAACTGTGTTAAAGATGGCAATTAACAGAAATAGCCTATGTGATCCTTGGCTTGCCCATCTAACCTTGAGGAGCAAAGCTCACAGTCAAATAGTTCTCATCTCCAGTTCTGATAAAATGAGTATCTGGCTAATCCAGATGGTGGTGGGGTGACTGGATTGGTGGTGGTAGGGTCCAACTCTTGATTTCAAGGGTCTAAAAAATTCCTCAACCCTTTATCAGCATCAAGCAAGTTCCATGATACTTCCATGAGCAAGTATAATACCCTGCTGGTGTTATGAAGAGCTTGTGGGGACTACCTAGCTCCATGCTCCATCCACAGGGTCAAGAGAGCCTCTGTTTAGTGGCTATTACCCCGGATCAGCTTTGGCCTCATTATCTCATCCTCTGCAATTTCCAGTTGCAATCACTCTGGACCTCTACACACAGTCCTAGCCACTTCTCCTCATACAGTTCTTGATCCCATCCTGACTAGGCGGGGAGTTCAGTATATCACAGGCTTAGTGTCCCCCACAATGTCATCTCATGGAGCTGAGAAGTAAGTTTATAATCTGAGACCTGAAGTCTGACCCGCTGTTTATGCCTGTTGGGTGCCTGTGTGGCCTGTCTCTTCGTTGCTTGGTTCATTTGGTTTCTGGGAGAACCTAGGACTTAATGTTCCCGAGGAACATGGAAGGTGATCATGTTGACCTGTGAGGCATACCTCTCCTCGCTGCCTGGCTTCCACCACCCCAGTCCTAAATTCCCCCCACTTACCGTGTCCAGGAAGTCAGTGCTGATGCTGAAAATCAAAGCTCAGCAGAGTAGCTGGAACTGTTTTTTTCTAGTTTGGAGCCACTCCAGGCTTGGGGGGTACTCCAGGCTTTGGGTTTTGGCTGCAATCTCAATTCCCTCTTGCTGTGCTCCCTGCCCACCTCCAACCTATGTTCCAATGCCAAGTTTTCTGAAATTGTGATTAAGATGGCTGGGCCTCGTGGGCCTCGTGGGCCTCGTGCCTGTTCTGCTGGTCTGGGATTCCATCCAGAGCTAGTGTGCTACAGCAGGAGAAGGCCCAGAGGTAGATTCACCATGAAGCTTGCTCAGAACGTTTAGACTTCAGGATACCTCAATCACACAGGCCCCTGTGAGTGCTGAAACTTGTACAGTGACCTAGGTGGGGAGAGAAAGCCACGTTGTGATCAAGAAGAATTTCTGCTGGTAAACTGCCCACAGTGATCTCAAATAAAAGGGATATAAATCTCCATATAAATAATAATTATTGTCTTTTTTTTACTCATTCTAAATATTCTAATATTCTATTCACTTCCATACTTTAATTTGTATTTATAATCTTTGTCATTTTTCTTACAGAAAAATTACAAAATTTTATAAGCGTCAAGCCCCACACAACTTGGATCTGCCCTCGGGAAGACCCATGCCCAAGCCCCCCCCCATCTCCAGGGATGATGATTTAATTGATGTAGGGCAGTGGATCGCAGTTAGGGCCAACCCACCTGATATCCGTTCAGGGGATGGATCTCCCAGTTACCCGCGCCCCGCACTCCCACCGGGGGATGAAGATTTCACAATGTCTGGAAACATTTTTAGTTATCACAAAATGTTTGGGGATGAGGGCTTGTTACTGACATCTAATGGGTAAAGACCAGGAATACCGCTAAACATTTCACAATCCTCAGGAAAGTTCCCCACAACAAAGAATTCCCGAGCTCAAAATGTCAGTGGTACCACAGCTGAGAAGCCCTGAACTAGGATGGGGTTCTGAGCCTCAGCATTTTTCAAAATCTTTCAAATCAATTAATTTGAACATACAACCCAGGTTGCGAACAAGAGTTCTACAGATAATAACAGTTAACCTTTACTACTAAGTACTTACTATGTGTCAGTCATTGTTTTCAATGAATTAACTCATTTAGTCATTTAGTCTTTGGAATAAGCTTATCAGATAAGTTTGGGGTTTTTCTTGTTGTTTGTTTGTTTTTGGTTTTTTTGAGATGGAGTCTCGCTGTCTCCCAGGCTGGAGTGAAATGGCGATCTCGGCTCACTGCAACCTCTGCCTCCTGGGTTCAAGCTATTCTCCCACCTCAGCCTCCCAAGTAGCTGGGATTACAGGCACATGCCACCACACCTGGCTAATTTTTGTATTTTTAGTAGAGACAGGGTTTCACCATGTTGGCCAGGCTGGTCTTGAACTCCTGACCTCAAGTGTCCACCTGCCTTGGCTTCCCCAAGTCTTGGGATTACAGGTATGAGCCACCACACCTGGCCTCGGATAAGTATTATTATTGTTCCCATTTTACAGGTGAGTAAACTGACGTACAAAATATTAAGAAATGGTTCCTGGGATTCAAACCCAGACAGCTGGGTTGTTAACTAGTATTGTGTACCTGACCCTCCTTGACTGGCTTACTTCCTCCCGCTGGAGATCTCTATGGGAGAAGGGAGGTAGAATCCCTGCCTGCTCCCATAGTGGAATTCTCTGCCCGCACCCATTACTGGGAAGTAAAAAGCAGTAAGTACAGCCGAAATGAGGAAAGAAGTATAGCACTACCTGGACCTGTGTGCCAAAGGATAACCCCCTAGTTGGGAGTGTGGGCATTTGTTCCAGTTTTGCAGGTATGTCTTTGTCTAGTTCAGTATACTTGATGCAATTTCTTAAAATGAAAGTTTTATCTAGAAATGGCAGAGCCATGTTCAGGTAAGAGCTCTAAAAAAAATACTTCGGCCCACTAGATGATAAATAATTGTCATTGTTGCTGCCATCGCCAGCTCTAGAGCCATAATGGGCTGTATGGCAATGTACCTTTTACAGATGGCTGTCTGTAATTGAAAGCCATGCCAAACAGCTGTCAGAAATGCTGACTACCAGACTAGGGGAAAGCACTGCCAAATGGGAAGAATGCAGACAAGGACTGTGGCAAAATGGTAGAAATACGTAACCGAAGATGACTCTCTCTTTATTCACTGTTATAAAATGCTCAAGCAACAAAGGAAAGCACCAGCACATTTGAACTTCTTAGTTCAGGTCCACAAAACTGAGAATAAGAGGACAGTTTCAGCCTTCAGTACAGGGGATGTGGTGGGGATAAGACAAAGACACAAGCATTTCTGAAATGAAATAGGCTATATAAAGAGGTATAATAAAAGGCTATGGAAATTCCAAACTTGGACGGGAAACTTGAGCCCCACATGAGAACCACAGCTATGGTCAACTCTGATTTCACCCTGTTAAGATGTTGAGCAGAGAATTTGGCCTCGACTTCTGATCTACAGAAACTTAACAAATTTGAGTCATTTTGAATTGCTAAATTCATGGCAATTTTTTACATAGCAACAGAAAATGAACACAATTGGCCAGGTGCAGTGGCTCACTCCTGTAATCCCAGCACTTTGGGAGGCCAAGGTGGGTGGATCTCTTGAGGTCAGGAGTTCAAGACCATCCTGGCCAAATGGTGAAACACTATCTCTACAAAAAACACAAAAAATTAACCAGGTGTGGTGGTGTGCACCTGTTATCCCAGCTACTTGGGAGGCTGAGGCGGGAGAATCGCTTGAACCGGAGAGGTGGAAGTTGCAGTGAAATGAGATTGTGCCACTGCACTCCAGCCTGGGCAACGGAGCGAGACTCTGTCTCAGAAAAAAAAAAAAGAAAAAAAGAAAATGAATACAGTGAATTACATTGATTTCTTAATGGTATACCAACCTTACATTCTGGGATACACCCTATTTGACCATGATGTGTGGTCGTTTTATAACTGTGTTGTCTTTTTAGCAAATGTTGATTTGCTAAAATTTTGGACAGAATTGTTTATATATGCACATGAGGGACATAGCTTGAAGTGAAAGCAATGAGAAATTTGAAGGACAAAGAAATGGAAGTAGAGACTGGGCACGGTGGCTCATGCCTATAATCCCAGCAATATGGGAGGCCAAGGCAGGTGGATCATTAGACATCAGGAGTTTGAGATAAGCCCAGCCAACTTGCTGAAACCCCATCTCTACTAAAAATACAAAAAAATTAGCTGTGTGTGGTGGTGCATGCATGTAATCCTAGCTACTTGGGAGGCTGGGGCAGGAGAATTACTTCAACCTAGGAGGTAGAAGTTGCAGTGAGTGGAGATCACGCCACTGCACTCCAGGCTGGGTGACAGAGCAAGACTCTGTCTCAAAAAAAGAAATGAGAGTAAGGAAGGAAGACATTACAGGTGAGAGAACAACATAAGCAAAGGTGGGAAAATGTCAGAATCTGTTTGGAAACTCACCTAGAGTTTAATTTGGCTGGATAACCCCATCTATGTCAGAATCTGTTTGGAAACTCACCTAGAGTTTAATTTGGCTGGATAACCCCATCTAGGGAAGAAGACAAATAGTAGGAATGAGGCTGGAAGATCTAGGGAGTAGAATGCATCTTTCATTCGGAAGACACATTAAAGAGCCACTGAAAGTTGTTGGGGCACATGACTGGAGGGGGCATGCCGGCAGCAATGTATAGTTTGAAGTGTGCCAAGCAGAACCTGGAAGACAGTAGAAAAGGCCCTTGCAATCGTCTGACTAGAGAACATTAGAGCCCAGATCTGTGCATGGTAAGGGCCAGACAGGAAGCAAAAGAGAGAGGAAGAAATCTAGCCCTCAGCCCTCATGTTGCTAAGCCTAGGTGCTAGATTGCCCTTGAAAGTGAGAGGGCAAGCTGAGAGAAGCTCTCAACTGGGCCTTAATACAAGTAAGAAGGTTTATTGCAAGGGTGGAGTTGAAGAGAGAGAACTCTTTGGGTACCTAAAAACATCAACAGGGCTTTTCCTATTATCTGGTGTTTGCAACCAACCACTGATGCTCAATCTGCAAACTGCCAATCAGCTACAGGTCCAGCTGTCCATGTTCCTGCTGAATCCAGGCCTGGTTGGGTAGGTCCCCAGAGAATACAGTGACTAATGGTGGCCTAGGAGGAGCAGCCTCCAAAACCCAGCGCAGAAAGACTCCAAGAAACGGGTTTGAGTCTGCTTTCCACTCTGGGATGGGATGTGGTTCAGCTCAATAGATGAAACATGGGAGAAGAGACAGGGGCTCAGGGAGCAAAACTGTGCTCACCCACTAGGGGCTCAAAGCATCTCTCTAGGGTTTGTGGTCCCAATGCAGAGGCTGATAGGAAGGGCTTCTCTGAGGTAAGCCATCACTAGGCTTCATACTTATCCTATCACAGAAGTTAGAAGGGATCATAACAGCCTTGGGGAAGTGCAGCATGTTGGGTATTTATTTTATTTTATTTTATTTTATTTTATTTTCTATAGCCTTAAATACTTCATCTTTTTTTCCCTTTTTTTGTATTTTTACTTTTTTGAATTTTATCTTTTTTTTCAACTTTTATTTTAAGTTCAGGGGTACATGTGCAGGTTTATTATATACATAAATTGAATGTAGCAAGGTTTTGTTATACAGATTATTTTTCGCCCAGGTAATAAGCATAATACCTGATAGGTAGCGTTTTGATCCTCTGTCTTCTCCCACCCTCCACCTTCAAGTAGGCCCTGATGTCTGTTGTTCCCTTCTTTGTGTTCATGTGTACTCAGTGTTTAGCTCCTACTTATAAGTGAGAACATGCAGTATTTGGTTTTCTGTTCCTGTGTTAGTTCACTTAGGATATGGCCTCCAGCTTCATCCATGTTGCTGCAAAGGACATGATCTCATTCTTTGTCATGGCTGTGTAGTATTCCATGGTGTATATGCACATTTTCTTTATACAGTCCACTGTTGATGGGCATTTAGGTTGATTCCATGTCTTTGCTATTGTGAATAGCACTGTGATTAACATACACGTGCATATGTCTTTATGTAAAAATTTATATTATGTAAGTTTACATTATATAAAAATCTTTATGTAACAATTTATATTATATAAAAATTATATTAAATATAAATTATATTGTATTAAATATAAATTATATTAAAATATAAATTATACTAATTACATAATATTATATAATTATTATTTTTGTATTAAATACATAAATTATATTAAAGTAACAATTTATATTACTTGGGGTATATAACCCAATAATGGGATTATTGGGATATAAGCCCAATAATGGGATTGCTGAGTTGAATGGTACTTCTCTTTTACATTCCTTTAGAAATTACCCCACCCACAATGGCTGAACTAATTTACATTCCCGCCAGCCATGTAATAGCATTCTCTTTTCTCCTCAACCTCGTCGGCATCTGTTTTATTAGACTTTTAAATAATAGCCAATTTGACTGATGTGAGATGGTATCTCATTCTGGTTTTGATTTGTATTTCTCCAATGGTTAGTGATGTTGACCATTTTTTCATATGCTTGTTGGCCACATGTATGTCTTCTTTTGAAAACTTTCTGTTCATGTCCTTTACCCACTTTTTAATGAGGTTGTATTTTGCTTATAAATTTAAGTTACTTACAGATTCTGGCCATTAGACCATTGTCGGAGGCATAGTTTTCTCTATGGGAGGCCCGTATTTTCTCCCATTCTATAGGTTGTCTGTTTATTCTGTTGATAGTTTCTTTTGCTGTACAGAAGTTCTTTAATTTAATTAGGTCCCATTTGTCAATTTTTGCTTTTGTTGCTATTGCTTTTGGTGTCTTCATCATGAAATCTTTGCCAGGTCCCATGTACACAGTGTTATTTCCTAGATTATCATCCAGATTTTGTAGTTTTAGGTTGTACACTTAAGTCTTTAATATATCTTGAGTTGATTTCTGTGTATGGCAAAAGTAAGAGGTCCAGCTTCAGTGTTCTGCATGTAGCTATCAATTATCCCAGCACCATTTATTGACTAGAAAGTCCTTTCCCCACTGCTTGTTTTTGTTAACTTTGTGGAAGATCAGTTGGTTGTAAGTGTGTAGCTTTATTTCTAGGCTCTCTGTTCTGTACCATAGGTCTATGTGTCTGTTTTTGTAGCAGTACCATGCTGTTTTGGTTACTGTAGCCTTGTAGTATAGTTTGAAGTTGGGTAACGTGATGCCTTCAGCCTTGTTCTTTTTGCTTTGTGATGCCTTCAGCCTTGTTCTTTTTGCTTCGAATTGTCTTGGCTATTCAGGCTCTTTTTTTGTTCCATATCAGTTTTAAAATAGTTTTTTTCTAGTTATCTGAAGAATGTCATTGGTAGTTTGATAAGAATAGCACTGACTGTGTAAATTGCTTTTGGCAGTACGGTACGGCCTTTTTAAAAATATTGCTACTTCCTATCCATGAGCATGAAATGTTTTTCCATTTGTTTGTGTCATCCTTGATTTTTTTGAGCAGTGTTTTGTAATTCTTCTTGTAGGGCCTTTTCACCTCCCTGATTAGCTGTATTCCTAGGTGTTTTAGTCATTTTGTGCCTATTTTGAATGGAACTGCGTTCTTGATTTGGCTTGGAGATTGGTTGCTGTTGGAGTAAATAAATGCTACTGATTATTGAACCTTGATTTTGCATCCTGAAACTTGCTGAAGTTGTTTATCAGATGTAGGTTTTCTAGGTATAGAATCTTATCATCTGCAAACAGAGGTAGTTTGACTTTCTCTCTTACTATTTGGATACCTTTTCTTTCTCATGCCTGATTGCTCCAGTTAGGACTTGCTCTATTGGTAGCCAGATACCATATCACAAAAAAAGGTCCATGTGGCATAGAACTGAGGCATCCTTCCAACAGCTGTGTAAGTTGAAGCATCTTAGAAGTGGATCCGCAAACCCCGCCAACCTTGAATGTTTGCAGCCCCTGTCAACATCCTAACTGCAACTTCATGAGACACTTCAAGCAGAGCCACCCAGTGGAGCTGCTTTCATTTCTGACCTAAAGAAATTGTGACATATACATGTTGGTTGTGCTTGTTTGTTTGTTTTTGAGTCTCACCAGGCTGGAGTGCAGTGGTAGGATATTGGCTCACTACAATGTCCACCTCCCGGATTCAAGCGATTCTCATGCCTCAGCCACCTGAGTAGCTGGGATTACAGGTGTGCACCAACACACCCCACTAATTTTTCCATTTTTAGTAGAGACAGGATTTCCCATATTGGCCAGGCTGGTCTTGAACTCCTGGCCTCAAGTGATCCATCCACCTCGGCCTCCCAAAGTGCTGGGATTGCAGGCATGCCACCGCACCCAGACACATGTTGGTTGTTTTAAGCTACTAAATGTAGGGGTAATTCGTTACACAGCAATATATAACTATTATACCTTCCAGTGGGTCTCAATTTAGCTGTTTCAGGTCAATGTAATTCAGTGACTGTTAGCATAGAAGGGCCTGGCAATCAAAGATTGTTGAGTAGGACCAGTCTCTATTTCACATGTAGGAAAATGAGGCTTTATCTGAATAGGGCCAAAGTGCTTTGCTTTGTTTAATTTTGTTTACTTGAAGCAATGCCTTTGAACCTTGGCATAGAAAGCTGTATGTTGCAGTGTGCAAGTGTATACAGAGTGCTGAGAAGCGAAATCATTATTCAGCTGTTGAACAGCAGCTTTTTGAGCAGAAATATAAACTAGGACAGGGGACATGTTGCTCTCTAGGGGTAAATCCATGGAATATTTGTTTCCTTTAGCCTGGAGGCATCCCAAACAGAAGGATAAATCTTAAAACTGATTCTAAAAAATGTTTTTGCTTTGCTAGAGAGTGGAGCCTCGTGCACTTCCTCACATCCTGAGCTTCCATCCACCCTGATCCCAGAAGGGTGACTCTAGTTTCACAAGTCTCGACAGTCACTCTTGAAAAAGGAATGAATAACCTCACTTGATAGGAAGAAATAATTTTGAAAATGGGAGGCATTGTAGATTCTGGGATGACCTTGGGTCAGTTTGTTCCTGGACCAAACACGGCTTGATCCATCAGGTAAGCCAGTCAGTTAGCTGGGCAGTCAGTGGACACATCTGAAGGCCCGTTGTGGCCATCACTCTACCCATATTATAAGGGGTTGCTGACCTGAGGAAATCTTTAACTGTGGCAGTCAGAAGTGATTGCCAGTTGGGGCTGTGACTCTGGAAGTGCTAAGGAAGGAGATAATTGCAGACATCTCATTTCCTCCCATCTGCTCCATCCTCCTTCCCCATCAGCTGGGAATGTGTGATTTAATTACCTTAGCTCTTCTCCCGGGGTGGGGTAGGGGTGGAAGGCTTGTGCATATTCAGGGGCCTCAACCTCCACAGGAGGCTTTCCTTGCTCCCTATCAGATGCGGTCCCTCCACCTTCTGAATGCTCATTCTACTGTATCTGTACCTTCGTTACAGCACCATAATGTCACACTGCCCTTCATGCTATTGTATTAGGCTCCCTTGTGGTGGCTGCTGTGGCATGCTGCCCAGATCCCCATGTTCAGGCCCAAGGCTTGCATTTTCCCAGCTTCTAGGAATGTTGCTTGCTGAAAGCTCCAGGCTCAGCTCCTTCTCAGAAATGTCCCTCCACAAAATGGAGCTGTCTTGTGTAAGGCTACTCCCCTTCCCTGGGGAAAGTCCACACCCTTTGACATTCAATAAAGGGCACAGACACCTCTCCCTGGCCTCAACTTGAGTCATCTCTGAAGGACTTCTCAGCTTCAGAGTGTCCCATGGAGCCCGCTCAAGCTTATGTTGCATTACAGCTCAACTTCCCCACCTCTGCCCACTTCCTTCAGTCACACACAGATGTTGTTTTGGGGTATATTCCCCAATAAACCTCTTGCCCCCAGTTCTCTATCTCAGACCCAGGGAACTCAACCTACACCATCCCATTAGGCTGGAAGCACATAAAGGGCCAGCTGTCAAGTCTTTTGTTATCTACCTCTTCCTTCCCTCCTGCTGCATCACCCTGGTGCCCAGCACAGTGTTGAACAGAGTAGACCCTCTACTAATGTCTAATGAACAGAAAACAGTTGATGACTTGGACAAAGGCTGGATAAGGACTTTCTACTCTCCTTCTCAAGGATGTACTCCCTTTATATCCGAAGTCAACACTGAATATCTTCCTGTCTGTAATATGAGAAATATTCACAGAGTATAGAGAATACAAAATATGTACACTCTAGGATATTACTTGTATAAAGTGTTTCCTGGAGAAATTCACTTTTCAAAACCTGGAGAATGTTTATTTTTAAAATCAGGAAGTGTGTCCCAGGCTGGCTTTAATCTGTCTGCTTCAGGTGGGCAGGTCTCTGGGGAGTCAGGAGTGGCATCATATAAATCTGTTTTGTTGCAGGCACCCTGGCAACATTTTCTCCGTTGATGAAGAATGTCAACAACTCTTTCCAGTGACTCTGCAGGCATTCTCAAAAGATCTGTTTAACTAAATTATTTCCTTGCTCAGTTCAATGATAATATTGGCTCACTGAATTTTAGTGGCAGTGCCTGTAACCTAATTGGTGCTGTACTTCTGCTCTCGTGGGTACCATTCAACATTCCCAGGGAGAGGCTGCAAAGCCTTGGTTCCAGACTCCCCTGGTGGATTGGCATTTTACTCCTCTTCTGGGACTTTGACCTTCTGTTCTTCTTGATTAGCCTTGCTGCCTCTGGTGCTTGAGCTGTCCTTTCTAACCACCTTCCTCCCCACAGCACAGGGGGATGTTAGAGGATGCTTGTTTGAACTGGATTATAGATTACACAAATCCGGGAGGTCAAGGTTCTTAGTTGAACTGGATGGTGACATTTATTTTTGTATCCCAGGATGTAGCACAGTATCTGGCTCAAAAATGTTTGATGAATGAATGAATGAACAATCAAAGGATGACAATTTCCCCCTCAAGACTGTGAAATCCCAAAGGCAGTTCAGCCTGGCAAGCCAGTGATAATTTTCCTCATTCTTTGTAGACAAGCAGCATGAGCTGAGATCCTTAGTTCTTCCCTCAGAGCACAATGACCTTTACAGATGGTCTTACCTGTCCTTTTTATTTCTTTTTTCTTTATTTTTGTTTTGGAGTTAGGGTCTCACTCTGTTGCCCAGGCTGGAGTGCTGTGGTGTGATCCTAGTTCACTGGATCCCCAAACTCCTATGTTCGAGCGACCCTCCTACCTCAGTCTTCCTGAGTCGCTGGGACTACAGGTGTGTGGGTTTTTTTGTAGAGATAGGGTCTTGCTATGTTGTCCAGGCTAGTCTTGAACTCCTGGGCTCAAGTGATCCTCCTGCCTTGGTCTCCCAAAGTGCTGGGGTTACAGGCATGAGCCATTGCCCTGGCCCATACTTTTTACCTTTGTAAATGCAAACACCACCGCCGTGTTCCACATGGGGCAGAGACTTCTTACCATGAATTATTCCATTATATTTGAGCTCCACCTCCAATTACTCGCTAATCACGCTGCCCTCCGTTTACCAGACCGGCCCTACCCCCACCTCTGAGATTTAATTCCCATCAAAGACTTCCCAGGAAGATCTGATACCTTCATCCCCAGTCCGGGCACTCTCTACCCAGCTGCTCAGCTGACAAAGACCTCTTAGTTCTCCCTGTTCTCTCTCTCTCTCTCTCTTTTTCAATCCAGGTGGGGGGTCTCACCATCTTGCCCAGGTCGATCTTGAACTCCTGGGTTCAAGCAATCCTCCCACTTTGGCTTCCCAAATTGCTGTGATTACAACATGAGCATGACGCCTGGCCAGTTCTCCCTTTTCTAACAAAAATTTCTTTCTTTCTTTTTCTTTTTCTTTTTTTTTGAGACAGAGTCTTGCTCTGTCACCCAGGCTGGAGTGCAGTGGTGCAATCTCGGCTCACTGCAGCCTCTATCTCCCAGATTAAGTGATTCTTGTACCTCAGCCACCTGAGTAACTGGAATTACAGGTGCCCACCACCATGCCCAGCTAATTTTTGTATTTTTAGTAGAGACGGGGTTTCACCATGTTGGCCAGGCTCGTCTTGAATTCTTGGCCTCAAGTGATCCGCCCATCTCAGCCTTCCAGAATGCTGGGATTACAAGTGTGAGCCACTGCGCCTGACCTCTAACCAAAATTTCTTAATTGACAACCCCCATGCCCCATCTCAGCCCCAGGCAATTCATTCTATATTCAGTTATGTGAACGTATTCATCAGGTGAAACTTCTGTTTTGCATTTCCAGGAAACTTTCATTTGTTTTCTCTTTAAAGTGGCTTTTCATATTTCTGCTCTGAGTTATCAATTTTTATTTTACTTCTTCTATTCCAAACCCTGAGGTCATCCTCCCAGCTGGCCTCACTCTTCTCCACTTTGGTTTCCTCTGTGGTTCCAGCAATGTGTGCTGGTGGGCTTCCTTTTCAGTGTTTAGTGTTGTTGACTATTCTAGCTCGAGGGCACAGCCTAGGCTACAAGGTCAGTACCCCTTTGTGGGCCACCTCTGATCCACCCTTTCTCTGCCCATGCCCTTCCCTGGTTCCCCAGCTACTGCTTCATTCAACAGAGAAGCACAGAGTACCCACCAAGGGCCAGGCACAGAGCCACCTCCTTGGACTACAGGGTGTATAGACCTGGGTGTTCCCCACCTCCAAAGCCCACAGCAAGGGAGTCATGGAAACAAGCACAATGTGGTCACTGCAGTGTTGGAAAGACCCATGTAAGAGAATGGAGGGGAAGCTCCAAACTAGGAAAGAGGAAAGTGGTGTGGGGAGGCTTCCTAAGAAAGAGAAGGCCTGAGTTAGGCCTTAAAGGATCAGTAGACAATAGCCTAATGAAGATGAGGATGCAAATGTGCATTTATCATTCATCCAACGTGCATGAATGATAAGTGCATGCTGAGGACCTGCCATGCGGCAGGCAAAGCTCTAAGTGCTGGAGACTAGCAGTGAACGAAACAGAAAGTCCCTGCCTTCATGGAACTTTACTACTCATGGGAAAAGACAGAGAACAAGCAAAATAAATAAGTAAAACGTAGTATGTTAGAAGGTGATATGTGTTCTATAGAGAAAAATATATCCAGGAAAAGGATTCAGTTGTATGCATAGAAGAAGGGTAATTTTTAAAATCCAGTAGTTTTAAATATGGCAGCCAGGGACCATTATCATATTAATATTAATCCCTTTCATCTTCATTGTAGCTTTAACTATTTGCAAAGGGCTTTAGTTCTATCAGCTCATTTTGTTATTAAAACCGTCTTGTGAGGAGGTGAGAAAAATTAGTCTTCTGGGCTAGTTGCTCTCTAAATGAGCCTACTAGGGCTGCTGTAGCAAAGTACCACAAACTGGATGGCTTAATCAACAGAAATCTGTTTTCTCACAGTTATGGAGGCCAGAAGTTCAAGATCAAAATGTGGGCAGGGGGCTGGGCATGGTGGCTCACTCCTGGAATCCCAGCAATTTGGGAGGCCAAAGCAGGTGGATCCCCTGAGGTCAGGAGTCGAGACAAGCCTGGCCAACATAGTGAAACTCCATCTCTACTAAAATTAAAAAAATCAGCTAGGCATGGTGGTGGGCGCCTGTAATCCCAGCTACTTGGGAGGCTGAGGCAGGAGAATCACTTGAGCTCAGGAGACGGAGGTTGCAGTGAGCCAAGATCTCACCACTGCACTCCAGCCTGGGTGATGAGCGAAACTCCATCTCTAAAAATAAATAAATAAATAAATAAATAAATAAATAAATAAATAAATAAATAAAAATGTGGATGGAGTTCCTTCTGAGGGCCATGAGGGAAAGATCTGTTTCAGGCCTTTCACCTTGGCTTGTAGCTGGCTGTCTCCTCCCGTGTCTTTGCATTATCTTCCACTGTTTTTCTGTGCCCACATTTTCCTTTCTCATAAGATACAAGTCATACTGGTATCTCATTGGATTAGGGCCTACCCCGATGACCTCATTTCAACTTGGTTACCTCTATGAAGACTCTGTAGTCAAATAAGGTCACAGTCTGAGGTACAGAAAGTTAGGAGCACTTCAACATATGAACTTCAGGGGAGGGAGAAACATTCACACATAGTACTCCCCCAGTGACTTTGAACTGAGGTTTCACAGCTCATGCTGGCTGACTCAGTGAGGCTAGAGGCCTGCGGCAGCCCGTGCTACACATGAGGGCCTGACGATTCCCAAACCTGCTTGCCTTCAATTACTTATCCAGGAATGAAGGGGCTTTACATAAAGAGCCCTACCTTACTCATTCAGACAGTCATATCTTTTTTTTTTTTTTTTTTTGAGATAGAGTCTCGCTCTGTCGCCCAGGTTGGAGTGCAGTGGCCGGATCTCAGCTCACTGCAAGCTCCACCTCCCGGGTTTATGCCGTTCTCCTGCCTCAGCCTCCCAAGTAGCTGGGACTACAGGCAGCCGCCACCTCACCCGGCTAGTTTTTTGTATTTTTTAGTAGAGGTGGGGTTTCACCATGTTAGCCAGGATGGTCTTGATCTCCTGACCTCACGATCCGCCCACCTCGGCCTCCTAAAGTGCTGGGATTACAGGCGTGAGCCACCGCGCCCAATCCTCTTATCAGTTTTAAAAAATTGGATTGTCTCGGCCTCCCAAAGTGCTGGGATTACAGGCATATCTTTTTTTAAAATTTTAACTTTTAGGGATAGGGCCGTGTTCAGTCACCCAGGCTGGAGTGCCATGGTGCAATCATAGCTTACTCTCAAACTCCTGGACTCCAGTGATCCTCCCATGTTCACCTCCAGAGTAGCTAGGACTATAGGCATAAGCCACCATGCCTGGCTAATTTTTGTAATTTTTTTGAAGAGACAGGATTTTGCTGTGTTGCCCAAATCCGTCTCTAACTCCTGGCCTCAAACATTCCTCCTACCTTGGCCTCCCAAAGTGCTAGAATTACAGGCATGAGCTACCATGCCCAACCAAAAGCCAAATAGCTTTATTATTTAAAAAGGACTCAACAAATCTAGGTTGAATTAGATTTTGATTCCTTTTGAACTCTGAGTAACCCTGAAAAGTGCTGTAGCATCTTGAGGATATGCAAGGCCTGAGCAAGCGACTGAAGCAGGAACTGCGAAACTGAACGGCAAGAACAAGAGAGAAAGGAACGAATCCGGAGGCATGTGGACCCAAGGAGAAGGAAGGAGAGAGCTGAGGAAAGAAAAAAGAGGTCAGGGAGTCAGGACACCTCAGAAACTCACTCTTCCTTCTGGAGATTGCAGTAACACATGCAAATGTGTTTGGAGAGGTTAAAGTGTTACACAATTATAAAGTGTTATTTTCTAAGGCAGAGTTACCCAGGTGTTGCACCCTTTGGAGATGGGTGCTGCTAGGTTTTCTGGCAGACTGCTTCCTAGTCTTTCTTTTGTCTAATTTTTAAGCCAAAGGTAAAATATCATAACGCTTCTGTGAATTGCTGACATTCACCTCTGTTGCTTTGAGGAAGTTGCTTCTTTTAAATTAGCAAGTGTGAAATCTTCCAACTCACATTAACCTCTGTACTAACCTAACTGGTGGTGTCAGGTTGGAATGCTTAGCTTTTGCCTGAGGTCCTGGCATAACTCTTGTGGTAGAAAGCAAGAGAGTTGAAATAAATGTCTCTGGTTCTCACTTCTCATGTCTCTTAGTCTAAGACCCCTGCATATAACAAACAATTCAGTTGCATTCCAATGCCTTTTAACCAGTCTTTTTTTTTTTTTTTTGGGTGGAGGGGGACAGGGTCTTACTGTGTTGTCCAGGCTGGAGTGCAATGGTGCGATAATGGATTACTGTAGCCTCGACCTCCCAGGCTCAAGAGATCCTCCTGCCTTAGCATCCCAAGTAGCTGGTGCGCAAACCACCACACCCAGCTAATGTTTTCATATTTTTTGTAGAGACGGGGTTTTGCCACGTTACCCAGGCTGGTCTTGAATTCCTGGGCTCAAGGGATCCCCCCGCCTCCGCCTTCCAAAGTGCTGGAATTACAGGCATGAGCCATCACGCCTGTCCCCAACCAGTGATTCTTAAATGCTACCCAAGACCCACATGATGGGCTTCAAACTGACCCAAGAAAGCAAGTCTTCCCTTTAGGATGAACTACTGTAAATAATTATCTTTAGGAAGAGCTAATTACAAATTCATCCACACTCATTTTTATGTACATCTAAGACCTACTTACTAAAAGCTTGCTAAGTGAATGACTACAGGTTAACCTAGTTTGGAATTTATAAACAAAAGTCAATGTGCTACCAAATTTTATTGAGGTTTCTGATTTTGTATTCCCCTGAGAAGTTTGGCCTCTGGAGAAAGTGTGGCCCGATGCTGTTGGAGCCTTGCTCATCCCTGGCATTGTGTGGACAGGTGCTTTATCATCAGTCTGCCATCAGTGTTGTTTGTCGTGTGTGGGCCAGGGTCTCCAGTTGCTGCCATTCTTGCTTCTAATTGTAATTTACTGTTAATTTAGCTTCATCATTATCAAGTTAGTTGGGATTTGTTTGAACCTTAAGGTGACTAGTGATATATCTTTGTTTTAATTGTATTTTTGGCCTTTAATTTTCTGGTAATTATACCTAAAGACAATTATGCATTGCAATTTGAATATGAGTCATTTACGCCTTGATCATGAAAGCACGTGTACAACTAATCCCCCTGCCCAAGATACTTTACATTGACGCCTCGATAGTATGCTTGCGTTATTTTTCCACTTGTATGTGAGAAAGGGTGGAGCAAATTGACTGTGGGTTATTCTGCCCAGCTTAAAGTGGCCTAGAATAGGAAAAAGAAAAGATTGAAAACCACTTTTTTAGACTCTAGGAAACAACGGAATGTACCGCACACTTTGCAAATAGCTTGCAAATGGCACGTGCAAATTCATTTTCCTTGGTAGATGCATGGGAAATAAATAGCCATACTGAACCTTTTGCCAGCCCCTACCAGCTGCAGGCTCACGGTGGTTGTAGCAGAAGTAATGAAGGCCAACTGGTCAGGCAGCAGAGCTGTGATGGGGAATGAGGGAGGGAAGTGGGACTTCTCGAAACAAAGGTTTCAGGGCAACTGCACAAGCAATACCATCTTCTGCAAACAGTGGCAACAGCTCGCAGCAATAAGTTTCTGTTCAGGGTTGTACAGGCTGCTGGTCACACATCCATAAATGGTCAGTGCCCACAAAATCCTGAAACAGCTTTGGTCATTTTGGGATTTCTTTGGGCATCCAAGTATGCAGGAATCTCCCCCCACCCCAAACTGGGCCTGGGATGCCTTAGGCACAATTTGGTCTCAAATACTTTCTCCCCTGTGTATCCCAGTGAATTGTATTTGTATCTTTATTATATTATAGCATTATGTTCTGTCTTGCTTTATAGTTGTATAAAGGTCAACTCTCCTTGCAGGCATTGTTACTTTGGGGCAGGACCAGGTTTAACCCATTTTTGGGAGCTGGCAAGTACCAGCTTCGGAGCTGGAGGATCAGAGAGACTGGGTATGAGTCCTGACTTTCCAGTGCTGTCTACATGACTTTTGGACAATGTACTTCTCTGAGCCTTGACTACTTCATAGGATTGCTGTAAGGATTAAAGGAATCTGTTAGGACTCTCTGTGTTCTAAGTATGAAAAACCCAACTCAAACCAGCTTACATGTACACACACGCACAAATTTATTCACAGAGGTATTGCTAGTTTACATTACAACATAATTTAGAGACTAAAATAGAGTTGTCAGGGTTGGATAGATAGATAGATAGATAGATAGATAGATAGATAGATAAATGAATAACTGGAAACATGTATCTCGATTTATCTTTCTTTCTTCACACACACACTTCTTTTTGTGTGTTGCCCTTATTTTCTCCTACTACAAATGAGCTTCCTCCATACAAATGGCGGCAATGGTTGCAAATAGTTTCAGGTTTTTTTTTTTTTTAATTTTGAGATGGGATTGACCAGGTTGATCACAAACTCCTGGCCTCAAGCAATTCTCCCATCTCAACCTCCCAAAGTGCTGGGGTTACAGGAATGAGCCACTACGCTCAGCCTAATTTCAGTGTTTTAAAAAATAGAGATAAGGTCTCACTCTGTTGCCCAGACTGGAGTGCAGTGGCGCAATCACAGCTCACTGCCGCCTCGAACTCCTAAGCTCAAGCAGCCCTCCTGCCTCAGCCTTTGGAGTAGCTGGGACTACAGTGCATGTCACTCTAGTTTTATTTAATTTCTCCTTAGCAACCCCAGAGGGAAGGAGGGCTTCTCTTTCCCGATACCCATATATATAAGCCCAAGGAAGGCTCTGATTGGCCAGATCTGGGCTGCATGCTTACCTCTGTGAGGCAAGAAGGGTTTTGTGATTGGCATTCTCATCAGAATCATTGAGAATGGGGAGAGGAAACTTCCCAGAGGACAGGGTATGTGTAAATGTTGTTACCAAAAAATAAGAATTTGGGAGCGGGAATAGATTTGGGCAGACAAAAGCCACCATCTATTTCAATTGATGGGATGCCATATGTAAAGCTATAATGCCTGGGATCTAAATAGACATAATCTGGGCCACTTGTTTCTTCCTTCTTTTATCAACCCCCAGTCCCTCTGTTCTTAGTGCCTCCTACCTCCTTCCTTAAATATCTTCCAGTCACACCCAGAGTCATTTCTGAGACTGTTGGGAAACTCCAGCCAAAGGGGACCAAAAAGACCCTGTCCCTCTGCACAGCCTCTAGGAGCAAGAGAAAAGTGCCTTAGTTCTGGAATAGAAGGAAGTTTTCCAAAGAAATCAGAAAGCTGTAGTTGAAAAGAAAAAAAAAGACCGAAAAGCCACTATGAGGCCTATTCTCTTAGCACTTGAGGGATTATGGGCTGGGACACAAGTCCCATTAGAATCGGTGGCAGTGTTCAGAGAGGTGCCAATAGAATGCAAGCAGGATCTCTTTTCTTTCTCTTTCTCCTTCCGGCTCCTTCTTCTCTCCCTCCTCTTCTCCCTCTCCTCTGTTCCTCCTTTTCATCATCCCTCCCCTTCCCTCTTCCTCTCCTCTGCTGTTTTCACAGTATCAGATCCCTCCAGGCAACTCCCTTCCCCTGCTAGACCTTCAGCCCTGAAAGGCCACAGTCCAGGGCTAAGGTGTTTGAACACAAAACGAAGAGTCATTGAATCCAGGCCCAGATAAGGCACAGCTAGGGACATTGCAGGTTTCAACACAATAACCTGTTCCATTAGGTTTTTCTGTGAGTCAGTGGCAGAGGACACTGTTGGGGAAGGGGGCTGTTGATAGACTAGGATTCTTCTGAGCCCTCCTCAGCATGGCACAAGTGTGGCCCTGACAATGGATTCAGTGCCAGGAGTAACTATCTCCCTCAGGACTGAGAGAAGTCAACACCTCAGCAAAGATGTGTGCTGAGTCCTTGTTTTTGTTTTGTTTTGTTTTGTTTTTCCCACTGAGAGTATATTCCAGGAAGACCAGGGGTGTAAAGAAGGAAAGAATATATGGTTCCTAAGTTCTTGGCCATAGCTGGGGTGCTAACTGGTACAGGAGGTTGGACACAGGAGAATGTCAGCGATAGTTAAGGACCCCCTTCTGTGCAGTTGTGATGTATAAGAAGAGAATGACATGTGGAATCAGATCTGAATATAATGCCTGACTCAACTATTCACTTACTGTGTGACCTTGGACAAGTCACTTAACCCCTCCATGCCTCAGTTTCCTCATCTGAAAAAATGAAGACAACAAGACTTCAACTTCATAGGGTTGCAGTCAGCATGAAAGGAGCAAATACTTATTAGTATGCCATTCCATTTCTCTGGGTCTACTGCCCTCCCCAAGAAGCTGGCGAGTGTATTTTTACAAGTTCATGCCCTGGAATTTGATAGAGTTAGATCAAAATCCCCAGTCTTAATGGCATATGGAGCTATTTAAGAATGAAATGATGAGATGTCAGGGATTTGCTTCAAAATGAATGGGGGTGTTGCAGAAACAAGATTGGCCATGAGTTGATAATGGTTGAAGCCAGGTGTTGGAGACATTAGGATTTGTATATCTAAAATCTGTACAAATCTGTACAAATCTGCCTACTTTGTATATACAGTGGGCTCTTCAGATCTGTGGGTTCCACATCCTTGGATTCTGCATCCATGGATTTAACTGAGGATCACAAATATGGGAAAAAAATTGCATCTCTGCTGAACATGTACAGGTTTACTTTATTTTATTTTATTTTATTTTATCTTATTTATTGTTTTTAGACTTGGGGGTCTCTCTGTGCTGGCCAGGCTGGACTCAAACTCCTGGGCTTAAATAATCCTCTCATCTCAGCTTCCCACATAGCTGGGACTACAGGCCCATGGCTTGCAGACCTTTTTCCTTGTCATTATTCCCTAAACAATACGGTATAATGACAATTTACATAGCATTTACATTGTATCAGGTATTACAAGTAATCTAGAGATGATTTAAAGAGGAAGTGCATATGTTGTATGCAAATACTAGGCATTTTATATCACGGATTTGATCATCTGTGGATTTTGGTCTCTGCTGGGGTCCTGGAACCAGTCCCCCAAGAACATTAAGGGATGGCCATACAGGCAGTTCTCAATTTGCATGGCTCCAATCTGCATGGATTTCAGTTGCCATGGTTTAGTTAAATAACATCAGTCACCCCACAACGCAGTTCAGATTTCAGTTTCCACAGTATATTAATGTGAGTAATTGAATAAAGTACAAACTTGGCTGCTGGCGCTTCAGTCCCCAAATCACTGCGTAAATAACAGATGCACATCATGATTAGTGGTCAGTCACATCACTTCTTTCAAAGTCTGTCAGTTGATGATTGGTCACTGCCCATCTGTGGTTCAGTTCACACAGAGACGGGAGCACGTTTCATGTTGCCTCCTTGTCTCCTAGTGATAAACCCATGACATTTTCCCAAAAAAATGGATAGTTAAAAGAGGAAACTGGCCAGGAAGAAGGAAGGAAGGAAGGAAGGAAGGAAGGAAGGAAGGAAGGAGAAGGAAGGAAGGAAGGAAGGAAGGAAGGAAGGAAGGAAGGAAGGAAGGAAGGAAGGAAGAGAGAGAGAGAGAGAAAGAGAAAGAAAGAAAAAGAAAAGAAAGAAAGAAAAAAAGAAAGAGAGAGAGAGAGAAAGAAGGAAAGAAAGAAGAAAATGCACCAAACAAATGAAAAGTGATAACAATAGCAGTGAAATTCAAGACAAACACAAATAGAATTATAGGAGAAAATTGTGAACCATGGGAATGTCGATACCGCCACTCTTCAAGACTCTGTATGTAGCTGGGGAGCTAGTGACATCAGCATAAATGGAGAAAGTAAAGGGGATGAAGATATCCCAGAGGAAGTGACACTGGGGGAAAAAACCTTCACATTAACCCATTTATGCCTGTGGATGCAATTGTTTTGAATTTTGAAAATCAGACCTTGGCGATGACCTTGAGCAGTAGGATACGTAAGATAACTCCCACAAGCTTAGCGTTCCACTAATGGAACACTAGGCATAAAAGGGCACACTTGGAGATGTTTTACATCATTGAAAGTGCGAAAGATAAAATGCTGGAAGCTGATCCAAATTCAGGAGTGTGACAATAAGCTAAGACATAAAAAAGATGTTCACTCCATATCATATGTTAAACAATGAGAAGGCAAGCACTGTTCAAATTATCCAGATACATTTTTTTAACCAAGAAATAAAACACCTATTTTCAATGTTTCTAATGTTTTAAATTATAGTGTACTAAATAAATATTGGGTTTTTTAAATAATTTTTTCATTTCCCTATACATTTACAACTGAAAGTAAGAGCATTTTTAATGCTTTGACAAACATTTTTAAAGGTCATGAAACAAATTGTAATTTTCCCCCATTGATTATTACAGATTGTTTGCATGACCATTTTCACAGTCTTGCACTACTATAGAAAGTGAGGAATGCCTATATTTGAAATTTCAATACAAATTTCTTTTTTCAAATCCTCATTCAACCACTTTCTTATGAGTCATTTAACCCTTCCATGCCTCAGTTTCCTCATCTGTCAAATGTAGATAATAATTATGTCCTCTCCAACTGGTTGTTGTGAAGACTTAACAAGTTGATACTTGCCAAGTACTCACCAGAGTGAAAGGTATAAATAAAACATGTAATGTTGGCTGCTGTGATATGTACAGATCTGAACCAGATGGAGACAGAATACACTAAGTGGTCAGAGGGTGCCAGTGTTGTTATAATCATCACCACTGCCACCAGCAGCTGCCTCACAGCTACTCCCCTTTGCAGATGTCCTCAAAGTGCTGCCTTGAGTACCACACAGTTCTCTGTTCAGCACAGCTGATTTTCTCTAGGAATTTCTATTTCTGGATAAAGACATATTGATGTTAACCAGTGTTTCTTAACCTTTTCTTAATGATCACCCCTCTCTAGGAAGCTGCTTTAGGCATTTTTTTCTAATCATCTTTCCTCTGAAATGTTAATATTATAGACATGTGGTATATCTGTTAATGCATTCTATGTATATTTCTGTTAATATACTCTATGTATATTTCTGTTTTACATATAAAAAGAGTAAAATCCTCATTGAAGCATTTATTTGCCCTCCTGGGGGAATATCACTGCCATTGAGAATATATGATGTGAATGGAAATTTAGTAGACATGTTGATTGCCTCCTCAAACCTCTCATCTCCCACCTCCTCACTACTTCAGTCCCACCCCCAGTCTTCTGGTTTCTCTCCTAAGAGAGCACCAATTTATTGGGGTTTATTTGTTTTGTTTTGTTTTGTTTTGCTGTTGTTGTTTTTGTTTTTAGACAGAATCTCACTCTGTTGCCTAGGCTGGAGTGCAGTGGCTTGATCTCAGCTCACTGCAGCCTCTGCCTCCCAAGTTCAAGCAATTCTTCTGTCTCAGTTTCCTGAGTAACTGGAATTACAGGTGCCCACCGCCATACCCAGTTAATTTTGTATTTTTAGTAGAGATGGGGTTTCACCGTGTTGACCAGGCTGGTCTCGAACTCCTGACCTCAGATGATTCACCCGCTTCAGCCTCCCAAGGTGCTGGGATTACAGGTGTGAGTGACCACACCCGGCCCCTAATTTATTGTTGTCATGAATCCATTGTCTTCCACGTGGTCATGTACTTTGCTAAATCAATTAAGCAATATCCCATTCTCTTTGCTAATGATTGATTAAGAATAAGTGTATAACACAATTCTGGGCAACAGGATATGAGGGCAGATTAGCCATCGTATTTTTTTTTTGTCGTTGTTGCTGTTTTAATGAAAAAAGGTGGGGTTGGTGGGGGCAAGATCAGTGGCTCACAACTGAAATCCTAGCAGTTTGGGAGGCTGAGGTGGGGACTCACTTGAGCTCAGGAGATCGAGACCAGCCTTGGCAACACGGCAAAACCCCGTCTCTACAAACAATTACAAAAAAAATAATAAATAAATGAGCTGGGCTTGGTGGCACCCACCTATAGTCCCAGCTACTTAGAAGGCTGAGTTGGGAGGATCCCTTGAACCAAGGAGGTCGAGGCTGCAGTGAGCCAAGAGCAAGACCCCGTCTCAAAAAGAAAAAAAAAAAAATCAAACTTGAAGAAGTGGCCTATCTTTTCCCCACAGATGTTGTCAGGTCTTGATGTGTTGACATGAACTTTGGTTGTTATCTTTGGTCTATCAAGAGAGTTTGCTTAAAGGCCTGACATGCTAAAGATGCAAAATGGGAAATAATCAAGGTTCATAGTGATGCTGAGTTGCTGACTCGCCGAATTAATCAACCCTGGAACTGACCACATTGGGATTTGTTTGTTTGTTTTTGTTTTTGTTTTGAGATGGAGTCTCATTCTGTCACCCAGGCTGGAGTGCAGTGGCCCATTCTTGGCTCACTGCAACCTCTGCCTCCTGGGTTCAAGCAATTCTCCTGCCTCAGCCTCCTGAGTAGCTGGGATCACAGGTACCTGCCACCACACCTGGCTAATTTTTGCATTTTTAGTAGAAACAGGGTTTCACCATATTGGCCAGACTGTTCATGAACTCCTGGCCTCAAGTGATCCACCTGCCTCAGCTTCCAAAAGTGCTGGGATTATAGGCCTGAGCCACCATAAGCCCAGCTGGGACTTCTTATTACATGAAGTGATACTTTTTCCTTATTGCTTTGGCTTGCTGAGTCAGTGTTTCCACTGACTGGGTTTGAATCCTACTCATCCATTGACCAGCTGAATGGGCTTGGTAAGTTACCTTTTCAAGTGCCAGATTCCTTTTTAGTAAAATTAAGACAGGAGTCTCTGTACTGCATTATGAAAGTTAAAAGAAATAATACAAATAAAATGCTTAGAACAAGTCTGACATCTATGTAGTATCTAATATATGATAGTTCATTTCTCTTATGCTAATGGCTTCCAACGCTGCTTCTCAAGGTCTGTCTGCCCCCAAATTTTCTTCACATATTTTCACTTGGATGTTTCCATATTACTACAAATTTTACTCATTCGCTACCTCCCCTCCCTGTGTTCTTGGGTGGGCTGGGAGCAGGCAGGAGCCCCACCCTCCCAAGCACAGCTTTAACCACCCAAGTCGTGGCTACAGACCTGGGCCTACCTGTGCTCTTGGGATTGCTGAGAGCAGGCAGGAGCCCTGCCCTCTGGGTGTAGCTACAGTCACCCAAATCACAGCTGTGGACCCATGTCTCTCATTCCACAGAGCATACAGGAACCCTGCCCCCCTGGGTGCAGCTACAGTCATCTAAGCTGGGGCTGAAGAGCTGGGCATCTCTGCACTCTTGGGAGCCTGGGAAGGCCCCCTTCCCCCACAGGCTCAGAGGTGTCTGCTCCTGCTGCCTGGCCTCTCCCACTCCTGGCACCTGATCTGATCTCGGAGCAAGGTTGGGGCTGAGCCCAGGTGCTGTAGCACCTAGCTGGGTGTGCATACGCTTGGGGCAGTGCTGACATGACAGCCCCCTGCCAGCTTGGCCCCCTCCAGACTTTGGGCACTGACATGCATGGAAGGGAAGCCTAGGTGGGGCTGAGGGCAGCTCAGCATTGGGCTTCAGGTGCTCCTTAGCGCAAACAGCCTGGGCATCATTAATGGCAGTGGGAGGCAAATAGTCTCCTGGGTGGAAAAGGGTGGGTCCCTGGTGAGGTCGCACATTCAGGCCAGGGAGGGCTTGAAGGTTGAGGGCTGGGCTGCCAGTCCCCACAAACCAGAGTGGGAACTTGTGGTGCTTTTTCTGAGCCCACCCATGGCCACCCATGGACCAACTGATGCTCACTTCCTCAGCTCTGAGGCCCATAAAATCTCCCAGCTCAGCCAGAGCTGAGCAGACGTCAGGATGATCAGCTGCAGAGAGGAGCTACACACTCCAGGGCCTCCTCGCTGCTGAGAGCAGCAGACGTCAGGATGACCAGCTGCAGAGTGGAGCTACCCATACCAGGGCCTCCTTTCTACTGAGAGCTGCAGATGTTGGGACAACCAGCTGCAGAGAGGAACTACCCTACCCACTCCAGGGCCTTCTTTCTACTGAGGGCAGCAGACATCAGGATGACCAACTGCAGAGAGGAGTTACTCACTTCAGGGCCTCCTCTCTGCTGAGAGTGGGAGACATCAGGACAACCAGTTGCAGAGAGGAGCTACCCACTCCAGGGTCTCCTCTGAGCTGTCACTCAATAAAGCTTCTCTTCTCCATACTCACCCTCCACTTGTCCACATATCTCATTCTTCCTGGAGCAGGACAAGAACTCAGGAACTACCAAATGGCAGAGCTGAAAGAGCTATAACAGAAACAGGGCTGAAACATGCCCCTTGTTCACCAAGTTGCAGGTGAAGAGAAGGTGAGAAGAGCTACAATCCTTTGGGGATCCCAGACTTGGGAGCTCCTTGAGCCAAGGCTGTCAATCCCTCTTTGGGGCCCTGTGATTCCTGGAGTCTCCAAGCTTCCAGGCACCACTGTGTTCCCCAATGGCAGCTGTGAGAAGCTGTTTCCAGTGCACCTGGTCCAGCCACAGCCTTGCAGAGAGCCAGTGCCCATGCTGGCACCTGGAGCTGCCTGCCCCACTGCAGCAGCCAGTGTGCCTGACTGTGCACGCTGGCCAGACCCCACACTCACTTGCTCACACACCCCTCACTACTGCACACCTGGCTCACCCTTGGCAGGTGTGCAATCCAGGCCAGTAGTATGAGCTGAGTGCAGCCTGCCAGGCTGAGTGGATGGTACGAGCCCAGCAGGCCTGAGCAAAACTCAAGCAAAAGCACCAACAGCCACAGAGGTTTCTGACCAGAAAAGCGACATCCCAAGGATCTTGCAACAAATGTATTTCTATTTTTGTGTCTTTCAAAAATGCATCTGTCACAGCTCAGCTCCTTAATCCCTTAGGTGCTATAAACAACCTTCTCCTCTAGTTTCTCAAAACACTTTGTATCTCTCATATCACTTTTTCATTATGAGTAAATTACAGCCCTGTCTTCCCCTCTAAACTGTAAACTTCTTGCAAATTGAGACTGGAATGGATATTTTTTGGAAGATGACACAGTGTGCTTTCTGCCACTCTCTGATAGTATCCCAAATTTCACTCAGCATTCACTTTCTGGCCTATTGACTTTGGGGGAAGATGGTTCCAACCCCTAGCTCCAGAGATGAGTTTTTATTATCTAGAGGTAATCAATCCCATGCTGTTTGCCAAGCCAATTTGTGTATGCCTGGTTTCTGAACCATGCAATGCATGACATTTCTCTGGATACAAGAATTAATTTTTGAAAGAAGAAGAGCAAGGCAATCTTCACTAGGTGTTTCTGGGAAAGTTCTAACCTCCATTAGAACTTTTCCTCTCTTTTGTAAATCCTGGTGTCACAAAGAGCCAATTTGGCACAATGAGGGAAGCCAGTTTGAAGATGAGACCAGTACATGGGAGATGACCCAAAAGCTACTGAATGAATCTAACCCTGAAGCCTGTCCTACCTCTGAACTTCCTTTTACATGAGCCAAAACAATTGCTATTAAGTTGGAGCCAAGTTCTTTCTAGCTTGCAACATGAAGAGTTCTATTGGATATAGGGAATTTATCTTCAACTTTGTGTCCACCATAGTATCTGCCACATGGAAGGCATTTGATAAATGCTTATACGGTTGCATGAGTCAGTGATTCTGGGATAGTTGTTTTCTGGTTCTCTGGATCTTCCCTGCAGAGTTTTCCTGTTGGCAGTCTGCCCCATGCAAGTTCCCAGCAGCTCCTTTCCTCATTTGAGCTTGAGACTTCTGGTAGGAGGACGTTCTCATTTTCAAAAACTGAAACAGAGCTTCCTGAAGTTACAGGAATGTTGTCTATCCAATCCAGCTCTCCTGGAAATTCCTTGATGGACCCTGGCAAATCTTAACTCACTGGCTCTCCTCCTTCTAGACTTTGGACTGCCACCTGTTAGATTGCAATTGTAGTTATCATTTCAACAGACTCTCATGAAGTTTTAAACTTATAACTTCCTGGTACTAACTTTGGAATCACCCTAATTTAATCAATAAATTGTAAAAAAACCACATTTTAGGTGGGTTATTGTTATTAGGTATTCAATTACCAAATAGTTTTTTCAAAGTCCCATACTATGAAATTATATAACTTCTAAGAAATCTCCTGCTAGTTATTTTCTTCATCTCTGGATGTGGATTAAGAGTTTTCTTATCAGTAAATAATATTTATTTTTCTTCTTTCAATTTTCAAGTACATAATACATTGTTATTAATTGTAGTCCCATGGCATACGATAGACCTCTTAGACTTATTCCTCCTGTCTGTCTAAATCTGTGTCCTTTGATCAACATATCCCCAATCCCCCTACCCCTGGCCTCCGATAACCACCATTTAACTCTGTTTCCATGAGTCTCACTTTTCCACACTTCATGTATAAGTGAGATCATGTGGCATTTATCTTTCTGTGCCTGGTTTATTTCACTTAACATAATTTCCTCTGGGTTCATCCATGATGTCATGCAAATGACAGTACTTCCTTCTTTTTAAAGGCTGAATAATATTCCACTGTATATGTAGATCATGTTTTCTTGATCCAAGAGTAATATTTCTAGACTTGGCAATCTTATTCTTTGTCTGATTTCCTCCTGCCCCATTATTTATTTATTTGTTATTTTTAATTTTATTGTTATTATTTTGTGACGGAATCTCACTCTGTTGCGCAGGCTAGAGTGCAGTGGTGCAATCTCAGCTCACTGCAGCCTCCGTCTCCTGGTTTCAAGTGATGCTCCTGCCTCAGCCTCCCAAGTAGCTGGGATTACAGGCCCCCACCACCACACCCGGCTAAGTTTTGTATTTTTATTAGAGATGGGTTTTACCATGTGGGCCAGGCTGGTCACGAACTCCTGGCCTCATGTGTTCTAAGTTTTGTATTTTTATTAGAGATGGGTTTTACCATGTGGGCCAGGCTGGTCACGAACTCCTGGCCTCATGTGTTCCACCTGCCTCGACCTCCCAAAGTACTGAGATTACAGGCATGAGACACCACGCCTGGCCTATTTATTGCTTTTAATGGTATTCTAGGCCAGGCATGGTGGCTCATACCTGTAATCCCAGCATTTCGGGAGGCGAGGTGGGTGGATCACAGGAGGCCAGGAGTTCATGACCAGCCTGGCCCACATGGTGAAACCCCATCTCTACTAAAAATACAAAAATTAGCCAGGCATGGTGGCAGGTGTCTGTAATCCCAGCAACTCGGGAGGCTGAGGCAGGAAAGTCTCTTGAACCCAGGATCGGGAGTTGCAGTGAGCCAAAATCGGGCCACTACACTCCAGCCTGGGCAACAGAATTAGCGTTGTCTCAAAAAAAAAAAAAAAAAAAAAAAAACAACCCAAAATCAGTAAATAAAAATTAAATGGTACTCTCCATCTTAGGCCCCAGCTACTAGATCCAGAGATTGGCATTGACTGCGAGGCAGACATCCATAGGTGGCCCAGGTCCTAGGAAATGGTCTGGTATGAGAGTATCAACCACACCACATTTCCCTATACTGTGCCTGGTCAACCAATTAGATGAACTTTCAGAGATCCTGAATGTGAACCATAGATAGGAAGAGATACAGACTGAGGGATAAAAAGATTGGTAAGTTTAACCATATTAAATTTAACTACTCTGTTCATCAAAACACCAGATACGGAGTAAAAAGACAAGCCACAAAATGAGAGAACATATTTGTAACATTATGTAAAAGATCAATGATTACATAAAAGAATTCCTACAAATTAACATAAAAATGATAGATAACCCAAGAGCTCTCTCCAAAAGTTTTGAATAGGCACAAAAGAGAAACTACAAATGGCCAATAAACAACATGAAAAATACTCAGCCTCATTAGTAATTGGAAAAGATAAATTAAACCCCATATATACACTAGTATATATTTACAAGGGTGGCAAAATTAAAACACCTGAAGATAGCAAACAAGACTATGAAACAAAGAAAACACAAATATATCGCATGAAGAAGTATAACTGGTACGACCACTTTGAGTTTGGCATTTCTAGTAAAGTACTCGACAACTCATCAATTTTACTCCTAAGAATATACCCTAGAGAAATCCATGCACAGGTGCAATTAAAAGTATGTACAAGAATGTTTATGTACAGTTTTGTGAAAAAAAAATGAAACCTAGAAACAACATAAACATCTGTCAATGATGAATAGATAAATAACTATGGTATACTCTTACAATGGAATACTACTGAGCAATGAAAATGAATGATCAGTAGCTACACAACAACTTCTGTAATCACCCCAACTTCTGTAATCACCCCTCTGCTCTCTGTTTCTATGAGTTCACATTTTTTAGATTTCATGTGTAAGTGAGATCATGCAGTATTCATCTTTCTGTGTCTGGCTTACTTCATTTAGCATAATGTCCTCAAGTTTCATACATATTGTTGCAAATGGCAGGATATCCTTCTTTTTTATGTTTAAAAAAATATTTCATCAATTTCATCATATCTTGCCAAAACAGTGGGGAATTGAGATCTTAAATAATATTTAGCAAACCAGACATGGGAAAAAGAAATTAATTGTGTGGGGTTCTAATAACTAATTTAAGATATATGAATTTCATGTTTATGCTCTTTAATAAAAAAAAGAAAAGGAAAAAGAAAGCCTAGCACAGTGCCTGGCATAAAGTAGGCACTTAAATGTCAGTTCCCCTTCCTGTGAATTCCCTTTCAGCATGTTTATTCCTCTCCAGGGGCTGTCCTGGCTCACCTAAAACCAAGTGATGTAATCCAGGATGGCAGAGGGAGCTGCTGCTGCCCAGAGAGCCCAGAGCAAAGGTGGTGGCAGCAATGTAATGTCAAGGGTTGTCTGGTAAAATGGCAAGTGCCACTATTGGGGAGCAGCACCCTGAACACCAAGAGGTGGTGACAACCTACATAACCCATGCACGGGCTTCTCCTCACTCATCAAGGACCCTCCCAGCTGGCTCTCCCCTTCATCATCACCTCTATCATCACCTCCATCTCCGTCATCACCATCATCACTGTCATCATCACCATCACCATCATCTCTCCTCTAATAGCCCTCTCTCCTCTAATAGCCTCATCATATAGCCTCAAGGCCACTATCACTGGCTTGTCGTGTGAAGGAAATAGCCTGTAAGGGTTATAGCAGCAGGGGGGCAGATGTTATGTAGCCCTTCCACCTCAGGAGCTCACCCATTGCACGTGTGCACCTGCTGCCTGAGTGGTGGGGACAGGGGTGATCCCCCAGTAGGCACTTCACTTCTTGTTTGTTCTGTTCAGGCAGGTCAGAAGGTGCAGGAATGTGATGTGACAGATTTTCCTAAGCTCAATCAGGGTGATTAAATAGATGTCTCTATTTTTGGTTGTTTGAGTAAATTCCTGTCTGGGTTGCCTAAGCTAAACGTCACTCCCATTGAATCTAAAGCCTCATGCTGAACTACGTCCACTGTCAAGAAGCGAGCAGCCATAACGAGAGGAAGAAAAGGACAGGACAGCAATGGCATTGCTATTTGGGAAGCTCCCTGGGAAAGAATAAGCATGAAGATTATTATGTTGAGCTCTAAAACAAAACACACAGAACGACACACACACACACACAAATTGACGCCAGTTGTATGTGAAGCTTTGTGCTAGGTATGAAAAGGAAAGGGAAGGAAGCCCTTGTTCTACAGTCCTTCAGTTGCACAAAGAAACAGGGAAGATAAAGTTATCCTAAAAGAAATGTTAGTGAAGTAAAACATAGCATCTTCCATGTGTCAGAGGGAAGGGACAGTGAATGAAATGAATCTGGGAAGAAAAAAATGAGTTTGTTTAATCATTCATTTATTCTTTCAATCATTCACTCTACAGACATTTATTAAGTACAAGTATGTGCCATTCACTGTGATAGGGACTAGAGACACATCACCAACTGGACACAGACCTTGCCCTTCACGTAGAAGTGGGAGACAGGTGGCTAAACAAGTAGAAGCAGGAATGTGTCATCAGGGCTATCATAGACATGGGGACAAGGTTCAGGGTGAAGCCAACCAGGCGGGAGTCTGTAGGCAGAGGCCAGGAGGAGGCTTGGAAAAAGGGGCAGCGATGGTGGCAGTTCTGACAGGCACGTGTGTGGCAAGCAGGAGCAGTTCTGGGGTGGTGAGAGTGAAAGTGGGAGCCGGTGCTGGCAGCTGCCAGAGGCTTAGGAAGCCAAGCTCCTAAAGGAATTGCTCCTGCTCCATGACATTAAAACATGGAAAGCAAGAGTGTTGTAGGAAAGATGACTACTGTTCTAGCGAGAATGTGACGATGGAGATAGGTGTGTGACCACTCAACTCTGTGAACTAGCTTCATTGCTGCTGGTCAGCCCCTGTGCTCATCAGAGCAGCTGACTCTCAGGCTGGAGACACCTAATTGGCACAGGGGCCACCTTGTTGATGCAAAGAGTGAGCCATCCCACCAGACTTCCTTTTAGGAAATGTTACTTTAAAACTGCCACTGGAGCACACAGAAAAGAGGCAGGAGCTCCTCACGGACTCTGCATAGGTGCAAACTTGTGTTGGAAGACTGGCTTCTTATTTAACAGATGGACAAAGCACTTGTATTAGTAAGAGCTTATTGGTTGCGAGTCATGGGCACTCAAGCTGGCGTAAGTAACAAGAATCAATTTATTATAAAGCTATAGGGCTGTGTCTTTACTGGAGGGCAGGAAGGCTCCAAATCCCAGGAAGAACCAGAAACAGGCAAGTGGGCAGCCACCCACAGGGAGCCAAGTGGTGCCTCTCTCTTTCTTTGTATCTCTCTAGGCATCTGCTTCCTCTCTCTCTCTCCCCTCCCTGACCATCCCCTACTCCCATCTTCCTCTGTCTCAGCATAGCAGAATATGACCATCCTGTGCCCTTGCTTCAAATTACAGCTCCCATCCCATGGAAAGTGTGGATCTCTCTTGGACACAGTTCCAGATGTGTGCCCTCTCAGGGATGGGCTCTGACTCAGCCAAGGACAGAGAGGAGGGTTCACACTGAATGGAGGGTGCTAGGAGGAACCACTGTGGGCGAGGGGCAGTGAAGAGGGCTCTTGTCTGTTAGGCAGGTGCCCTAAAAGCCATCAGCCATAGTTCTTCATATCTCTGGCCCCTGGTCCCTGGAGACAGTGGTCACTGCTTTACCTAGCTATTGCACTGATTTGATGAGATAATGTGTGTAAAGCAACTGCTATCCAGTGGGCCCTCAGTAAATGGAGGAGATTATAATAATAATAATAATTATTATTATTATTATTATTATTTTGAGATGGAGTCTTGATCTGTCGCCTAGGCTGGAGTGCAGTGGCATGATCTCAGCTCACTGAAACCTCTGCCTCCTGGGTTCAAGCGATTCTTCTGCATCAGCCTCCCGAGTAGCTGGGACTACAGGTGCCCACCACCACGCCCAGCTAATTTTTGTATTTTCAGTAGAGACGGGGTTTCACCATGTTGGCCAGGCTGGTCTCCAACTCCTGATCCGCCCACCTTGGCCTCCCAAAGTGCTGGGATTACAGGCATGAGCCACCGCGCCCAGCCAATTATAATTATTATATTCGTCAATAAAGATATCTGTGATCTGTTTAGGAAAGATTGTGCCTTCTTTCCTCCACTGGCAATGTGCTTCTTTCCTCCACCAAAGCTGTTCACATTAACACAGAGATGCAGGGCAGGGCCTCTCTTCCTCTCTCAGTCCCCACTCCTCTCATCTCTTGGTTACAACTTATTAAACTTCCTGCCTCCACAAGCCCCAAGTTTTCTTTGCTATTACAAATCAATCAGGTATTCTTTCAGCCCTTGCTACCCCCATAGGTACTCATATGTAATGAATATATTTAGGAATGTTAGGTTCATACGGTGATTAGATGTCTTTCCTCTCAAAGTCTAAGACTGTGGACTGAGAGACCTTTCTGAACACCCAGGACATTGCCACACATCTCGTGTTTACCTGGTCATATTTGTTGATTCATCATATTTTCATAGGAAGGGCAATTTCCATTTATAGCCTCATAAAAGGAATCTTAGGAACTCATTTATTTCGGGTCACTGCCTTTGGCCAGGATAAGATTTCAGCTTCCTAAATAAATGAGCGTGTATTTTATTTGTACTCCCACATAAGCCTATGATCATACAATCTGAGATTTGGAAGGGACTTGGAACGTCTTCTGGGCCAGGCATATCCCAGGGTGGGATTCTGCTCTCCACGCCCCCTGCGACATGGGCATCTGGTCTGCAGGAGAACAGGGGAAGTTGTGGCCTTCCTGGGAAGTTCGTTCCATCTTTGTTCCTTTTTTTTTTTTTTTTTTTTTTTTTTGAGACCGAGTTTCACTCTTGTTGCCCAGGCTGGAGTGCAGTACCACCATCTCAACTCATTGCAACCTCTGCTTCCCGGGTTCAAGCAGTTCTCCTGCCTCAGCCTTCCAAGTAGCTGGGATTGCAGGGGCCCGCCACCACAACCGGCTAATTTTGTATTTTTAGTAGAGATGGGATTTCACCATGTTGGGCAGGCTGGTCTCAAACTCCTGACCTCAGAAGATCCGCCCTTCTTGGCCTCCCAAAGTGCTGGGATTACAGGCATGAGCCACTGTGACCAGCCTGCTCTCTTACAAAATAAAGCATTCTTCATATGAAAAATATTAACTCTGCCTCTGTGTCACTGCCGTTCAATGTTCCTAATTCTGTAGGACCAGAACTACTGCCTCTTCCCCATGGCAGCTGTTCCCCCACACCGAGTGAGGGCATGTTCATGATACCATGTCCCCTCTAAGTCTGCTCTTCCTCCCAGTTGTCCTTAAGTCCTTCTCCACAAGACGCAGTTTACAGACCTTTGTCTCTCCTCTCACAGCTGGACATGTTATGTTTCCCTTTGTGAATCTTAGAGCTAAGAATTTAGTGCTGCACACACACTCCAGCGGGCTCTGATGGGGGTGTGGGGGTTGGAGTGGAACCTTCTTTGTTCTACAGCTAGCTACTGTGGTTTTAGTAATGCTGTGTAAATTCGAGCTAGCTTTTTATTTTATTTTTGGTAGAACGATCTCAATTTTGGTTCATATTAACTTTTAAAATCATGATTATTTTTTCTTTTTTTTTTTATTATACTTTAAGTTCTAGGGTACATGTGCATAACGTGCAGGTTTGTTACATATGTATACTTGTGCCATGTTGCTGTGCTGCACCCATCAACTCGTCAGCACCCATCAACTCGTCATTTACATCAGGTATAACTCCCAATACAATCCCTCCCCTCCCCCTCCTCCCCGTGATAGGCCCCGGTGTGTGATGTTCCCCTTCCCGAGTCCAAGTGATCTCATTGTTCAGTTCCCACCTATGAGTGAGAACATGCAGTGTTTGGTTTTCTGTAAAATCATGATATTTTTAATCATGGAAAATTCATGGGGAGAAAAAGCAAAACATGCAAAGATAAAGAAGAGAATGACAACCATACTGTAACCTTACCTCTTCAAGGTAAGTGTTGTTCACATTTTGGCATATATTCTTGCAGGCATTTTCTATGCATACATACATTCTCTCTCTCTCTCTCTCTCACACACACACACACTCACATGCACACATGAACACACAACCACTCACACGTACACATGAACATACACACACACAAGTGGGATTTAACATCTGTGGTAAATTAAAAATGACCCCTAATTCTTTGCCACTCCCCTCACTGACGGTGGGGTCTATTTCCACTCGTGGTGTATCCAGGCTGGGCCTGAGCCTAGTCTGTGCCAATAGACTGCGGTGGAAGTAACACTGGGTAGCTTCCAAGCCTGGATCTTGAGAGACCTCTACTTCTGCCTTCATCTCTCAGAGCCCAGCCACCATGTGAGGAGGACTCACTAGCCATGTGAAGAGGCGCACACGGAGGAGAATGGAATCCTATGGCTGAGAACGCCAGTAGAGCTCCAGATGGTCCCAGTACCAAATGTGAGCTTCCCCAGAGCCCCCGTTAGTACCAAGTGATACAGAACAATCCACAGGAGCATGGGAAGTAGTAAATTATCATTTTAAGCCACCAAGTTTTGGTTAGTTTGCTAAAACAGCAATTGATAACTGAAACAACTACACAGAAAAATAGTATTACATCGTGCTTACTATGTGCTAGGCAGTTATAATTTTTAAATACCTATTAACTCACATAATGCTTACATTAACCTGATGCAGCAAGTAATATGATTATATATTATTATCCCTACTTTACAGATGAGGAATGTGAGGTGCGAGTGAGCAAGCAATGGGGCTGGGATTTAAACCTGGGCAGTCTATTAGGATCCATGTTCTAAAATGTTTGTGCTCTAAACTCTCGTATCCCACTGCCTCTCTGCTGCTTCCTCTCATTTAAGACATCACGAACAACTTTAATGTCAAGAAATATCAACCTACAACATGATACTTCAAAGTACATGTTGAAATCTGTTGAAATATTGATTTAAGCATCCAAAGTACTAGCAATCTCTTCTAGTCTGGGGATTATCTTCAGTGGTTTTAAAGCCTATTAATGTCTTTGAGTGTTGGTAATTTTTCTTTTTCTTTTTTTTTTTTTTTGAGATGGAATTTCACTCTTGTTGCCCAGGTTGGAGTACAAGGGTGCGATCTCAGCTCACTGCAACCTCCACCTCCCAGGTTCAAGTGATCCTCCTGCCTCAGCCTCCCAAGTAGCTGGGATTACAGACATAAGCCACTGCAACTCGCCTTTTTCTTAGGGTTAAAGTTTTTGAAAAAGACAGAAATCAGAAACGAGCCTCCGTGCACCCACCTGAGATCTTCCAGAGCAACATCACTGAGCGATAGTCTGCAAGTGTAGGTTGTTTAAAAATCTAGTATCTGACCAGTGTTCTATGATCTTAGTCACTTGTTCCCAAGTGCAGGGTGAGAGGCCACATAAGAATAACCTGGTACTTATAAAAAAGTACAGACTCGCAGGTCTTTCTCCAGACCCCCCAGTAATAGCATTGCTGAAGATGGAGCCCCAGAATCCATATTCTAACATCCCTCCACGTGATTCTGATGACAGCTAGGTTTGGGAGCCATTGATCTAATCACCATTTCTCCTTCTTATCCATATTGATGGATTTATCGAATCCTGTACCAAATTCCAAGGGCACTAAGGGAATCCTCTGGTGACCATTTGAGAAATGTCCTGGCTCTGCTCTTCACCAGCTATATGATTTCATCTCTGGACATTTTTTATCTGTCAAATGAGGAGGTTGGATTAATTATTGCAGTGGATGCCATGGTGCTGTGGTGAGCTCACACATCCCTTCTTCAAGATCCAGTCACTCATTCTCTCAACTGTTGGCAATGTTGGCTGGCTGCTGACAGTTCTCAGGTGGTCCAAGTTCATGTTTCCTCCAGGGGTGAAGCCTGTGTCCATTGACTGGTTGATGAGGAAGTATAACCTAATCCCCCAGACCCTTGTCTCAAGGTGGGCCAACAGTGAAGAGTCGTCCCATGGATTTGGCCTGAGACTTCTGTTGCATCTACACCACAGTTCAACCCATCCCTCTGCCTTTCCATTCTCTTCACTCCCCCATAGGTGTGGGTCCCAAGGGCACTCCTCAATAAGCTTCCTGCACACAACCTCCATCTCAGTAGTTTCCTAGGGAACCCACTACCACAATGGCTGTGGGCACGATGACCTTTTACTTGTGACTTGGATTGAACTGACAGCAAAGACGCCTCTTAGGACATTTTCAGCCATCTTGGGCTTCTTGTTGAGCTTGAAGAGCCTTCTTCTATTCAGCCTCCTCCCATTCATTCTTCATTCATTGAGCAAACTTATTGTATCCCTACTATGTGCCAGGCCCTGAGCTCAGCTGGGTATTCAGAGACTTACCTGTGTCTCCAATAGTGGAAAAGAACAAGCACTTAGGAGCTGAATGGCTCCTCTGTGTCTGCGATTTGTTATCACTGTGCTGTTTCCCAAGCTATGGGACCAGTCCATCTTCTTGTCCTGAACTTCACCTAATAGGCCTCTTTATTGCCCTGGCCGCGGTTTGCAAGGTCCCTCTCTGTAGTGACTTTAATCTTCCTGACACTACTCTTATGAGTTTGTGCCCATCTTTCTATTCCCTTCTTAGCTTCCAGGTTCCTCCTTCCAGCTCTTGCAGCCAGCATGGGCAAGGGCCAACATCAATGTTTCATCCATTTAGGACACTAGTGTCTATTTCAGCCTATGGGGCTCTGGATAGTAGAAAATTTGGGGAAAATGGTCTCAAGACCTTCCAGATGGCCTGGGGCAGAAGTAAGGGCTCAGAGTCCAATTTTCATCCAATAATCCATGTAGGGCCAACCCACCTCAGGCAAAACTGAAATTAATCAGACATTGCTGCTGCCACCCTTCTTTTGGTCAACTCCAGCCCCTGAGTGTGTTCTTCAGCCCCATCTCCCCATTCCCCTTCACAGGTCTGCAGCCTTCCTACTTTATTTTCTGCACACTTCCCCCTCCCTTTGCTGTCGATCTTTTTCATTTTTTACTTGAATGAGCCTGAGTAATAATGCACCTTTTCCAGGGATTATCACATTTTAAGCTTTTTCTTTTTTTTGAGACAGAGTCTCACTCTGTCACCCAGGCTGGAGTGCAGTGGCATGATCTTGGCTCACTGCAACCTCTGCCTCCCAAGTTCAAGTAATTCTCCTGCCTCAGCCTCCTAAGTAGCTGGGACTACAGGTACATGCCACCACACACAGCTAAATTTTGTATTTTTAGTAGAGATGAGGTTTCACCATGCTGGCCAGAATGGTCTTGATCTCTTGACCTCTTGATCCACCCACGTCGACCTCCCAAAGTGCTGGCATTACAGGTGTAAGCCACCACACCCAGCCTCATTTTAAGCTTTTTCTTATGCCACATTGCAACCTGAAAGGCTTTGTCCACCGGACAAAGCATCAACAAACATTTAGAATGCAGAGGGCTCTTTTTTAGCCCTTTGCAATCCCATGACCTCCAAGGGCTTGTCACTGAACCAATGTAATTATCTAGCACAAGAGCAGAAAGGAACCACCTCCTACAATCTCATTGTATGGATGAGGAAACCAAGGAAGAGTGAGGCCAAGCAACTTTCCCAAGGTCATTACCAGAATAAGAAAGGAAGATACCTTCTACAGGGAAAGAGTACACAGATGGGACATTTTAGGAAGGGTACTGCCTGTGGAAGGTGCTAATTTCTAGATGCTACTTAAGAGTATGACTTTGATCGATTATTTGCAAACGTAGACCTATGCTTATTAGGTATGCCTCTTTTGCCTGCTACTCCTCCACAGTTGGTCAAGACCAAGACCTAGTCATCCTTATTGATTGGATTAGGAGCAAAATCTAGGTTCTAGTCCTCCTAATTCTACCACTTAAAAGTTGCCTGACCTTAGGAACACCATTTAACTGCTGTCTCCTTATTTTCCCAGTCTGACCTTGCCCCCACAGTTGTGGGGTATCAGGCAAGATAAAGCACACAAAGTCTCTCTGCACGCTGGAGAGCATTTTGCAGCATGAGGAGATGTTTTCTGCCCCGCCTATGTACTGGAATCTTCCATGGAGCCTGAAATGTGAGTGTAGGGGTTAGGGGCGGGCTGGTGACTGGATGCTTTTGTTTAAGTTCCACCAGTGATTTCGATGTACATCCAAATGTGGAAACCACTGACAAAGTACAAAAGACAAACAGGAGAAGAGAAATAAATTGTGAGCTAAAGACACAGACATGTTTTAAGCTCTCTTTAGAGTGGATAACTAAGGGCCAACTTAGAGAACAATTAAATTGCCTATCTTTTTCAAGGTACTTGAAACCCTAATCTCAAGTACGTTTTTCTTCCTGAAAAAGATGTGACTTCAATTACATTACTTTTCTTACCTAGCAATCTAAACACACACTGAAGATTACACACACACACACACACACACACACACACACACACACTTCATGAATCATCTCTGCCTGGTTGCATGCTGAAGTCAGATTCCAAGTAATGTCTTTTATTCTTCAACGTCTGAGTAATCACCCTGGCCCTAGTCTGCTCTTTGTCGTCCAGGAAAACAATCTGATCAGGCCTTGGATGGTGGATTCATAGTTGCTGTAGTCTCCAGAGTGCTGTATAAACCAGACTATTAATTTATTCCATGGGGATATTCTGTGAGAGCCCTAGTTCTCCTTTTTAATAATTGAGTGGCCTCAAGCAAGTCGCTCAATCTCTCTAGGTCTCTAAGATGATTATGATCACTAAGCATCACCCTTTAGAAAGTATTTCCTTCTTTATGGCAGCTCTCCTCAAAATATCAGTTGAGTGTTCTCAGAAACTTGCTGCAATGGGCATAACATTAGAGAAAATTGGTAAGAATGAGAACAATGAATTTAAGGAACATTTCATTCAGTCCCTGGGACACCAGCGTGGACAGCTGTGACTTGTGTCTGCTCAGCACTTCTTCCACTCTTCAGGGGACAGAACTTCCTTCCGTGGGGGAACTGCTCCTTTCTTCTTCCACATGGTTGTGAGGAGGGTGCTGATCAAAGGACCCTGGCCTCCTCCTCTTGGGCCACAGGGGTGGGCATGTGACCCTGACTCAACCATAATAACCTACTCATCTGGCCAAAGTGATTGGTCTGGGAATTCATCCAAGGATCAATCCAAAGAGACAGAGACAGACAGAGAGAGAGAGAGAGAGAGGGAGGGAGGGAGGGAGGGAGGAAGGGAGGGAGGGAGGGAGGGAGGAAGGAAGGAAGGAAGGAAGGAAGGAAGGAAGGAAGGAAGGAAGGAAGGAAGGAAGAGCAAACCAGGGATTTTTCTAAATTAAGTTTGTAGGGAAAAGTATCTTTCCTTTCTGGTCAAGGAGCTTTATCAATGTGACCCCATATGCCACATGAGAAGGCTGGGAGGACAAGGCCACCAGCCAGAAGGAAGAAGAAATGAGGCAGCGAGAGACAGAGATGGAAACAAGGAAAGGGTCTGCGGTGTCGAGTTCCCAGGTCTGACTCTCTTGGCGTCATCTGGCAATTGTTCTTTTGATTCCTCGAGCTACTCCAGAGTTTTCCCCAAAAGTCATTCTCTCTTTTTTTCCCACTTAGGCCAGTCAGTTTTAGAGTTTCTACCACTTGCAGCTTAGTCTTGATGAACAGAAACTCTCCGACAGTTTTCCTCCCAACTTTAAAAAGAAACATTGTCCTACATTTGAGGCTGTCTGTCCTCTTGTCACCTGGCCCTTGATGGCAGCCAGACTTGTCTTGCTTTCTGCAAGCTGCACCTTGTTCACCTACGCCAGGTCAAGCAGTGACTCTCTTGTGATTCTTCACCTCCCCTTTTCAGATCTTTACTTCCCCACTTTCTCCACCGTGTTGTGTAAGATCTCATTCTTACAATAAATACCTTAGTCCATAATAATCAGTGGTTCTGCTTCCGTGGTTTGGCCCTGATGAATGCAAATATTATTGGGTGGGCCTTGACAAAGAAGCTTTCTCCTTATCCTTCTCCTTCTCCTTCCCCTTCCCCTTCCTGTCCTCCTCCTCCTATTCCTCCTCCTCCTCCTTCTGCTTCTTATTTTTTATCTTTTTTTTTGAGACAGAGTTTCACTCTCGTCACCCAGGCTGGAGTACAATGGTACGATCTCGGCTCACTACAACCTCCACCTCAGCAACCTCTGCCTCCTGGGTTCAAGCGATTCTCCTGCCTCCCCAGTAGTTAGGATTACAGGCGTGCGTCAGCATGCCCTGCTAGTTTTTTTGTATTTTTAGTAGTGAAGGGGTTTCACCGTGCATGTTGACCAGGCTGGTCTTGAATTCCTGACCTCAGGTGATCTGCCCACCTTGGCCTCCAAAAGGGTTGGGATTACAGGCGTGAGCCACCGTGCCCGGCCAAAGCTTCCTGCTTCCGTTCTTTGCTTCCTGCCCACACCCCCTCCATCTCTCCATCTGCCCCTCCTCTCCAATCACCACATCTCCATCTTTCCTTATCCTCTGCCTGCATCAGTGGGAAGGTCTGATGCAGCCGCTGCTCCTCTTAACCACTATGCTATTTACAGTCTCAAGCCCTCTTCTCTCTGACCTCTGCCTGGTTTCCTTTTGCACTATTTCCTGCGCTCCATTCCCAATCACAAGTCTGTGTCTGGCAGGCAGCCTGAAGATTTAACACAGGCTGGCACCCAGCAAAGGCAAATGCCGAGATGCCCTGCCTAGAGCTTCCCACTCATTATTTCCAATTAGAAAATGTCACTAGGGAAGAAAACAAATACCCTAAAGATAACTCAGTGTGTGCTGTGTGTTTGTTGCCTGGAATAGATGCCAAATAAATATTTTATCAAAGGAATTTATGTAGTAAAACTATTTGAGTTGGAAATTATCCAGGAATACTTTCAAAATGAACGTGGTGGTTTTTAATTTTATTTAATTAATTAATTAATTAATTAATTTTTTATTTTTTGGTAGCATGCATGGATTTGAAATTCCCCTGGGAGCTGGCTCTGTTTTTTATGAACTCAAGGTCTCTTCCAGCTCTGTGATGATGGCTCAAAGGCCAGAGCTTCTGATCCCAGCCCAGCCATTGCTCAATGTGAGTCAGCTGACCTCTCTAGACTTTGCCTAGTCTATCTGGATCAATGAAATAAACAGAGAAAAAAAAGTCAAAATCATCGTATCTTAGACTTGGAAGCAACCTTACAGGTTATCCCTAATTAAGGAAGTTGGCTGTTGTTTGTCTCCATCCAACCCCTCTGGCTTCACTTGACCCGTTTAGCTGGGACCCCGTGGCTATACAGTATTGTCTTCTCTCTGCAGGCAGATGCTGGGCATGGTGACTCAGGCCTCTTTCCAGGAGTTGGGACAAGTGTCTAACGCAGAATTTTCTTCATGTAGAATTAGACACCCTAAATCTTAAAAGGACATTGTTACCCAGGTTGACACGGGACATGAGTAGCAGAGTATAGCCAAGTGAGGACTGGGAGGACTTGGGACATATGAGAGGAAGAATAGGCCAGATGCAGTAGCTCACACCTATAATCCCAGCACTTTGGGAGGCCAATGTGGGGGATCACGAGGTCAGGAGTTCAAGACCAGCCTGGCCAATATGGTGAAACACCACCTCTACTAAAAATACAAAAATTAGCTGGGCGTGGTGGTATGTGCCTGTAATCCCAGCTACTTGGGAGGCTGGGGCAGGACAGTCACTTGAACCAGGGAATCAGAGGTTGCAGTGAGCCAAGATCACACCACTGCACTCTAGCCTGGCAGCAGAGCGAGATGCCCTCACACACAAAAAAACAAAAAACAAACAACAACAACAAAAAGAATAATGTATTGGAAACAAGAATGAAGCAGGTAGCTACTGTTCTTAGGCACCTAGCATGTGCTACACAATTTATATCTATGTTAACATTTAGTTCTCACAACCACCAAGGAGGCTCTCTCCAATTTACAAATGAGGAAACTGAGGTCCCCAAGTAGTATCTCTCAAGTCGCACAATTGGTAATTGTCAGATTTGGGATGCCAGACACTTTGGAGTGACCCTGACCTCTCTTCTCTTTCCACATATAACCCTGCACGCCACACCCATCTCTCAGTCGTGCTCAAGACTCTTGTCAGGCGCAGTGGTGCATGCCTATAATCCCAGCACTTTTGGAGGACTGCCTGTAATTCCAGCCAAAGCAGGAGGATCGCTTGAGCCCAGGAGCTTGAGACCAGCTGGGACAACAGAGTGACACCCTGTCTCTAAAAAAAAAAAAAAAAAAAAAAAAATGAGCAGAATGTGGTGGTGTGCCCCTGTTAGTCTCAGTTGCTCAGGAGGCTGAGGTGGGAGTACTGCTCAAGCCCAGGATGTCAGGGATGCAGTAAGCCATGATTGTGCCACCTCATTCTAGCCTAGGTGACAGAGCGACATCTTATCTCAAAAAAAGTCTTTTCCAGTTTCTTACTAAGAAGGGAATTGAGAGCACATATCAAATCATATATCACATCAGATCATGTATCAGTAGTTAGCTGAGTAAATTTATGATTAAGCAATGCAATTATCTTTTAGATCTGCAGATTGAGTTATTTTTACCTCCTTCTTTTGTTGTCTACATACATTCCTCAGTTGTGTAACTCTGAGGAGTTTGGGCTGGGTGGATTCTACCAGGCCGTGGAAATCAAGGCCACGTGTCCTGCCTGACCAGGCAAGCTGAGTGAGCAGCAGCCCTTACCTGAGGTTGGCTTGACAAGGTTTATTTGGTTCTGCGGCATATCACACTTGTCTCACATCTGTCTTCGGAGCCTCCTGAAGCACAGGGGCATCCCAGAGGAGCCCCAACTGCAGCCCAGAGAGAAAAATTACCTGCTCCAGTCAGCGGCAAACTGCCACCTGAGGCCAGGGTCCTTGACTCCCGTGTGCATGTTTCAATGTTTCTTTCATATATGTATGATGTAGTTTTACCTATGGCTAGTGCTGCTTTCAAGAGCAGGGTTGGAGGCCTTAGCCACCTCCTCTTAATCTCCATCAGCATCCCATGCCCCTCAACACACACACACTTCCTTCTTTGTCATGAGCACCTGGCGTTTTCTCAGTTCAGGTAAAGTCCTGCGAAAAGACAACAATCCAGGTCCCCAAGCCTGCCCCTTCCCAAGTAAATGAAGCCCCTGTGTCCCTCCTAGGTGGAAATTCTGGGGTCATCTGCACATATGCCTGTCTCTTCCATGAGACTCTCCACTCCCTCCCAAGGGTAGGAAATAGATCTCTTCTTTCTCTGTGACACCTCCAAAAGTGTAATGAGGGCTCTGCACACTTGCGATGAATATTTGTTACTGTGCCTGCTGCTGCAGCGGCCAGCTGTGCTTGGTCCCAATTAAGAAGGCTTGTGCTTGTCTGTTTGGAAGTAGGTATTCCTTGCATTTCATCTCTAATGTAGGCAAGTAGCTGAAAGAGAAGATGGATTTTAATTTTTAATGGCTCATGTCACTTTGCTGCTGTATGTATCTCAGACTCCCACCTTAGACTGTGAGTTCCTCAAGCACCTTAGACTGTGGGTTCCTCAAGAAAAGCAATCACATATCAGGCGTGTAGTTGCTACCCAGCAAGTGGTTGCCAGGTAAACGACTGAGCATCTGAATACCGACCGCTCCTTATAGCACCTAATAAAAGGGGAACACATCTTATCTGAAAAGGTGACTCGGCACTCAGGCGTACTGTCACTTACCAGGGAGTCATCACACGATGCTTTTTACTGCAGAAAGAGATAAAACAAATGGATCTGCCACACAATGTAAAACATGAGGGCAATCATTGAGCACCTCCATGCCTTCTGCCTGTCACATGTTAGTGACGTAAAGATACACTTACAAGAAGCGATAGTGCATACTTCAAAATTGCAGTGGGTTATCTGCTCAGCTGCTCTTCTTTGGGGCCGGTACAACCTCCCTTGCCCTTCTGATGCACACACCCCTAGATAGTTCCAGGTGGCCATTTTTATGCTATGATCTGCCCAGATTCCTCTCCCAGGAATTTGGAATTTTGGACACAGAGGCACAAAGAAAGGGGGCTGTCTGGGGAGGCCGACCCATTATGGCAGCCTCCTGGAGGGAAGCCCACCACCACTGCTACTGCGCACCCAAGGTCATCCACAGCAATTGCCCATTCTGGGCCAGTACAACACAGGAAAACACAACATGGAAATAATCGACTCTAGTAAAACACACACACACACACACACACACACACACACAGAGATGGAATCAGAAAGCTTGCTAGTCCTCATAAATAAAGATAAGGAATTTGGAAGTGAGTTACTTTTTCTCTGTTTCTCTCTGCACTTCTGTGGTATCATCACGGCTCGTTTTTTTTTTTTTTTTTTTTTTTTTTTTTTGAGACAGAGTCTCACACTGTCGCCCAGGCTGGAGTGCAGTGGTGCAATCTCAGCTCACTGCAAGCTCCGCCTCCCAGGTTCACACCATTCTCCTGCCTCAGCCTCCCAAGTAGCTGGGACTACAGGCACCCACCACCATGCCTGGCTCATTTTTTGTATTTTTAGTAGAGAGGGGGTTTCACTGTGTTAACCAGGATGGTCTCAATCTCCTGACCTCGTGATCCGCCTGCCTTGGCCTCCCAAAGTGCTGGGATTACAGGAGTGAGCCACCGAGCCCGGCCCATGGCTCGTATTTTACTGAATATTTCTGACATTTCTAGAAACCCATGGAGGGCAAGAATGTGTCTTATTCACCTTTGTGCATTTCACTGGCCTAGCCCACCCCTCACCTTCACAGGCACTTGATGGACACTGAAGTAGCTGAATTAAGTTTGATTGACTAGGACAAAAATAATGAATTTGCATGTTTCTAGGGTAAACAATATTAAAACTACACTCAGATTTACTCATTTATCCTTCTTTCTATCCAGATATTATTTAGGAACCAGGCAGCCATTAGGTAAGTGCCCGTGCTTTTTTAAAAAGGGGGGAAACATAGATGAGAGGGAAATTCTTGTGGCACATTTCCTTTTCTTCCTTGTTCCAACCCCTGTCCATTGCCTCTCTTTAGCACCCTTTCTCTGCCCTCAGCCTCCTTCACCACTTCATGGCCTCAACTCCAGGGCTGTGTGCTGTCTGGGGCCCCACCGTAGACACCACGATGTGTGTCTTACTTTGCAGTTAGGTTAGGGCACAGACGGCAACCGGGCGCTGCCATTCTGGACACATCACCCAGCAGACTCTGGCCAGAGCCCAACTGCCTTTCTGAGCTTTAGAACCAACGAAAGACACGGCTGAGGGAAGAGCCACGAACCAGCAGCGGTCAGAAACGGGTCACCAAGATGGTCCCCAAGATGGTGAGCTTGGGGGAACGACAGAGCAACCCTAAGGAGTCCTTTGGCCACTGTTTAAGGCTGAGTAGCTCCTTGTCGGAAGGGCTATTTATTTATATTTTGTTTTATCTTATTTTTGAGACATAGTCTCACTCTGTCACCCAGGCTGGAGTGCAGTAGCGTGATCTCAGCTCACTGCAACCTCCACCTCCCAGGTTCAAGTGATTCTCCTGCCTCAGCCTCCTAAGTAGCTGGGATTACAGGCTCACGCCACCACGCCCAGCTAATTTTTTGTATTTTTAGTAGAAATGGGGATTTGCCATGTTGGCCAGGCTGGTCTCAAACTCCTGACCTCAAGTGATCCACCCGCCTCGGCCTCCCAAAGGGCTGGGATTACGGGCATGAGCCACCGCACCCAACCGGAAAGGGCTTTTTATAGTGGTTTACTGATCACCTAATTTGTCACCTAAAAACATTCCAGAGGTGTGGGTGATGGTTTTGGTGAGATGGGGAGAGGTTCTGAGTCAAGAGGGGCAGTCTTATGCTCAGAGCAGTCAGGGCTGTTACTCCAGTGCCAGGTGTCCCCAGGCCGCACCCTCCTGTCCCGCCCTCCTGGCTGCATCACCCCAGAACGCAGCTGTGGGATGCTGACTGAGATGCGGCTGTGGATGAAGCTGAAGGCTGTGGACATTCAAATGCCTTCCCTGCTGGCAACTCAGAAAGTGCTGGACAAAGGAGAGGGAGATGATACCAGACACATTTCTTAGAAATGTGTAAACCTGTATTTGCCTGCATGCTACACTAAATATTGTATACAATGAAGGGGGCCTTGCACTTTGAGGGGCTTCCTCTCATGTTTCAGAATGTTAATGATAAGAAAATGTATTCTTACATTATTTTTCTATGCCTGTAATATATCTTGGAAAGTAAGCAATTGAGGTGATTTTCTTATACTGCAGACCTATTAAAAATAATTGAAGTATATATTTTGATTATTTTCTTTTGTTTAATTTTTTTTTTTTTCTTTTTGAGACAAGGTCTTGCTCTTTTACCCAGGCTGGAGTGCAGTGGTGCAATCTTGGTTCACTGCAGCCTTGATCTCCTGGGTTCATGCAATCCTCCTGCCTCAGGCTCCTGAGGAGCTGGGATTACAGGAGTGCACCACCACATCTGGCTAATTTTTCTTTTCTTTCTTTCTTTTTTTTTTTTTTTGTAGAGACGGGGTCTCAATATACTGGTCAAGCTGGTCTTGTACTCCTAGGCTCAAGAGATCTCCCTTCCTTGGCCTCCCAAAACGCTGGGATTACAGGCACAAACCACTGCACTCGGCCTATTTTCTTGACTGTGAGTAATACATGTACCATTTAGAAAGAACCACCTTATTAATATTTCTATAGACCTTCTTACTTATGCACCTTTACATGAAAATATATTGTGTTAGACATAATTAGATTATACCGTAACCATAATGTTCTGAAACTTTATTTTACTAAAAAATATGTCGTGAATATAGTTCAATGACAGTCAACAGATGTACATCATCATCATCAATCTTAATATTACATATTTTCTATTTTATGGAGTTAGTATAATTTGGTCAATTTCTATTTTAAGACTTTAGCTTGTTTTTAATTTTTGTCTTAATAAACCACATTTGATAAATATATTTTTATAATACCTCTGCTTTCTTGTCTGATCACTGTTTTAGGAAAATTTCTTAGATGTATAATCTTTACATGAGTTTTCACTCATAACCACTCTTTCATCTAGAAAAACTCTACCGATTTATACTCCACCCCACCCCCAACAGGAATGGTATAAAAGTCTATTTAAAATAATTGTAAATTTGTTTTTATTAAATATTAAATACATACAAATAATATTTCTAATGTGAAGGACATAAAGAATACTCAAATATCTGTGAACCCACCATCTAACTTAAGAGCTAGAATATCACCAGTCTCCTGGAAGCCCCCCGTGCCCTCTCTGACCCCATCCCTGCACTCCTCCTCCTCCTCCTCCTCCTCCTCCTCCTCCGAAGAATCCACTTTCCTAAACTGTGTCTCTACCAGTTCCTTGCTTTTAGTTTTACCACATATGCTTGTATCCTTTAACAACATGTGCCTTAGTTCTGCATATTTTTCCTTTATATAAATTAAATTGTACGTATGTATTCTTTCATAACTTGCTTTAAAATTTTGTAAATGAAGTATGTCACACATTCAAATGCCTTCCGTGCTGGCAGCTCAGAAAGTGCTGGATAAAGGAGAGAGAAATAATACCAGACACATTTCTTAGAAAGCTGTAAACCTGTATTTGCCTGCGTGCTACACTAAATATTGTGTACAATGAAGGGGGCCTTGCATTTTGGGGGGCTTCCTCTCATGTTTCAGAATGTTAATAATAAGAAAATGTATTCTTACATTATTTTTCTAGGCCTGTAATATATCTGGAAAGTAAGCAATTGAGGTGATTTTTTTTATACTGCAGACCTATTAAAAATAATTGAAGTATATATTTTGATTATTTTCTTTTGTTTAATTTTTTTTTTTAGAGAAGTGCATGTATCATAAGTGTTCAGCTTGGTCCATTTTCTGAGTGAGCACACGCCAAGATCAAGACACAAAACATTACTAGCACCCCAGAAACCCTTTTGACTCCCTCCAAGTTACTGTCTTTCTCTGAAAGGAACAACTATTCTGACTTCTAACACCATACAATTTATATAAATGGAATTAGGGTGACTGATTTCTCACACTCAACTTTATGTTCATGCCTCTTGCTACATGTAGCTACAATTCACTCATTTTTACCACTGTATAGTGTTCTATTACACAAATATATAATTTATATATCTATGTATCTATTGATGGATATTTGGGTTTCTTCCAGCATTTGTTCTTATAAACAGGGGTGTTCTCAGCATTCTCCTATGTGTCTTTTTATGCCCAGGTGCAAAGGTTTCTTTAGGAGAAACTAGGAATGGAATTTCGGGGTCATAGAATATAGTTATTGTTCGCTTTAGAACATGAATTCACCACTTACCACTCACTCAATGTCATACATGAACTTACCACTTACCACTAAAAAAAAAAAATTGGCCAATCTAATAGGTAAAAATTAAATTCATTGCTTAAATTTGCATTTTTAAATTATATTTATTTCACTATTACTTTTTTTGTTGTTGTTGTTTTTAGATGAGGTTGTACTGTGTTGCCCGGGCTGGAGTGCAGTGGTTATTCATAGGTGATCTTGTGCGTTACAGCTTTGAACTCCTGGGCTTAAGCGATTCCTCCCATCTCAGCCTCCCAAGTAGCTGGGACTACAGGCAGGCCCACTGCACATAGCTACATTATTACATTTTTTTTTTTAGCTGTTCATTGGTCATTTTTATTTTTTCTTTTGTGGATTCTCTGTGTTCTCAGTCAATTTTCCGTGCTAGTTGCTGATCTTTTTCTTAATGATTTGTAAATGCCTTTCTATATTAAGGATATTACTCTGATATCTATTATGAATGCTGCAAGTATATTCCCTATAACTTATTCTATCTTACAGTTTGGCTTATGATACTTTTTGCCATTTAAAGTTTTATTTATTTCCCCTGGGATGTGCAAACTCCAGAGGAATGGGGTCAGTGCTCCCCCATTTCAAGTTTTAAATTAACATTTTTGTCCAATTAGCGCTATCATTCTTTTTTTCTTACAAGCTCTGCCCTTTCTGCTGTTGGAAGCAGGTTTAAACATGCTTTTCTACTCCAGGATGATGCATTTAAGGTGACTTTTTATTTTTCATATTCACAAAGTAACTGGTTTTCCCAAGTTGTTGTCCAGAGATAGCAATGGCTGGTCAGGGTGTGACCTGCTACGCCAATTTTAGAAGCAAAAGTGATGATGCAGCTTCCGTTATCTGGAGATCTGTTTTCATTACACGGAGAATGAGAATTGAATTGACTTGTGTGCTAAGGCGTTCTTCGCTTCTTATGCAAAGGATGTGGAAATAATGGTCCTTTCTCCCCAGAACCCAGCAGGTAGGCTGGGCTCATTACAACAGGGAAATTTCACCAAAGCAAGAACACCTGAGGGACAAAACTGGCCTGCCAAGACCAACCAAATGAACTCTCCAGCAATTGCCTGGCATGGGCTCCCCTCCCACAGGGGTTGCTGATTGCTCAGGCTTTTATAATTCTTGAGCCCTGTTCCAAGGAGCTTTTGTGGTTTAAATCAATATGCTTCTGGGAATAAGTGCCCTTATTATTTCCTCGTTCACATTATTTGCTGTGCTCTTATAGCACCCTGACATAATATTCTTTGTGCTGCAGTACAATAACAGTCCTTTCAGGAATCTCTAAGAGCTTTCTAATTAGGACCTACAACCTCACAACAGATGGAGAACATGAAGCCCAGAGACAGGGATGATGAGGCTTCACCTTGGTCACAAAGGAGCCAAGCTTCAGGGCCCGGGGTACATTGCTTATCTAGCAGTGATTGCAGAATTATAAGACTGCTTCAGGGCATGGCAGGGAATGCTGGATCCTTTGCAGTATGGCTTAGGGGGCATCCGCTATTGAGTTGAGGACTGAAAAGTAGCCTCTGCCATTTCTAGCCACACCCAGGAATTGGTTGAGCAATAGCTCTTGTGTTTACAGCCAGTTCTCAGTGGCAAGGCTCAGACCAGAAACTGCACAAAGGCTAGGTAATTTGAAACTAAATTTACAGTTAAATAGTTAAACTTTCTTGATTGCCTACCATGTGCCAGCCACCATGTTGAGCACCAGGAAGGCAAAGATGAACTCCCAATCCCTCCCTTTGGGTATTTACAGTCTAGAAGAGGAGACAGATATGTAAGCAGAACGTTACAAAGTTATCAGAAGCCGGGTGCTTTACTAGAGAGTAGAACAGAAGGCTAGCAGTACTCAGCCCTGGGGCCTTCAGGGTGTTCTTCCCGCTTCCCGGAGAGGAGGACTTTTGACTTGGGTAAATCGTAGGAGATGGGCTGGAGCTTGCTGGGCAGAGTTGGGGGAGAAGTGCATTGCATGCTGAGAGTCAAGCACGGACAAAGGCCCAGAGACGTGCCATGTACTGGGGTTCAGGGAGCAATGAGAAAGTCAGCATGTCCAAAGTGGCCATGGTCATCCCACTGTTCTTTCTCTTGTCTATTACTACAGCAAAAATCTCTCTTTCTGTGCTCAATATTTTATTTTGGATGTTGAAAAGGCTGAACATTGTTTTTATCTTTCCCTTGTTGCTTTAACCCTTCATTTCTCCTCAGGGACTTGTGGGTGCCTCTGAGGAGGGAAAGGTCACGTATCTTTCCTGAAGAAAAAGCACAAAGATGACTATCTCACTGCAGTATGTGGATACAAGCGGAGGCGGTTCAGGGGATTTTGGGCAGGAACCCAGTTAGGCCTTCTTTTACCATCTTTACAGCAGAAAACACGGCCTTGGAAAGCTTCCAAGGTTACCTGTCACAGATCCGGCCACCCAGAGGGAGGTTCTGTGGGCCAAAGCTTGTTGCAGAATCGATAGATGAAAATACATGGGGAGTAGGGGTGTGCGGAGAAAACGCGAGCTGGCAGGCAGCCTAACAGAAGGCCCACGTAGGAGCAGAAGCCTCAGGTTTGAGCTTTAGGAATCGGGTTCACAGCTGGCTCTGGAATCAGGCTGGACTGCAGTGGTGGGAAACCAAAGGCCACCTCTGGCTTCCTTTCTTTGCTCCCCCCCTTTTTTTTTTTTTTTTGAGATGGAGTCTTGCTCTGTCACCCAAACAGGAGTGTGCAATGGCACGATCTTGGCTCACGGTAGCCTCCTCCTCCTGGGTCCAAATAATTCTCCTGCCTCCCGAGTAGTGGGATTACAGGCATGTACTACCACGTCTGGCTAATTTTGTATTTTTAGTAGAGATGGGGTTTCACCATGTTGGCCAGGCTGGTCTCAAACTCCTGACCTCAAATGATCCGCCCACCTCGGTCTCCCAGAGTGCTGAGATTATCGATGTGAGCCACCACGCCCGGCTTCTTTGTCTTTCTTTTCCCTGGTGTCTTCCTTGCTCACTCCACCTTCCACAGGGTCTTACGGGTTTCATATACCTCCTTAGTCAACAAGAATAATGTATGTCCTGCTCAAGTCTCCCTCAGTGCCACTTTGCCACCTCAGCTAGACCTTGGCACCATGGACACTCACTGAGTACCCTAACATAGGTGACAACATCTGGGAGCTTCCTGGGGGCAGGACTCTGAGTCTGCTACACATATACATGATGATTTGCACATAGTAGATAGTCTAGGAAAGAGAAGGGCCAGGAGGGAGGAAGGATGGACAGGGAAGAACCTAGCTAGAAACGGAAACCCCAGCCATCCAAAGCAACAACATATTCTAAATTCTGACCAAGAGGAGGCTGCTGCTGGAGGAGGGTGAGAATGACTAGGAGGAACGAGATAGATAAGCACTCTTAAAAAAAAATTAAAAAATAAAACTTTCTTGCAAGTTTTAGTCACTGCCCACTCGCTCCTACCTCAGCCCTCAGTTTAGAGCCTCAGCTGCACTCAAGGCCCCCAGTGGGCCTCTGTGATACTAGCAGGCCCTGCTCCAGCCTCTCCACTGCTCAGAGCTCAGACAGCGTGCCTCTCTGCCTCAGTCTCCAAGGTGAACATCAGGGATGGCCAGCAGGCAGATCAGCCAGGACTGCTTCAAGTCAGGGTGAGAACCAGGGCTGGAGGCCAGAGAATAGCCAGGGAGCTGATGGGAGGCATGGGGCAGTGGAGGGAGCTGGCTGCTCCTGGCAGGACATGGTAACATTAGCCTCCATTTGTCCACAGTGGCTCCAACCAGAGGGCCATGCAGCTTGACTGCTTCACACGGATGGATTGGGATACGGGCTATGGAGGAATACTGAGTATTGTGCCTGGCTGGAGGTCAAGACACGGAAGGACGAACAGGTTTTTTGGGGATGGAGGGAAGAGTGTTCAGATAGAGGGAAAAGATGAGCAAAGCCACAAAAGTAAGAACGTGCAAACTGAGCTCATGGAATGCCCAGCGTACCGGTTTTACTGTGGGCTGGCATACACACAGAGGGCCGTAGGAAACAGAGGTCTGGCTGCTAGGCCTGTGTCTAATTGTGGAGGATCTTCAATGATAAATTGAAGAATGTGCACTGTATTGGGAACCCAGTTTTGGTTTTTTTTTAACTAGAAGAGTGAATTGCAGCTGGCGCGGTGGCTCACATATGTAATCCCAGCACTTTGGGAGGCCAGGGTGGGCAGACTGCTTGAGCACAAAAGTTTGAGACTAGCCTGGGCAACGTGGTGAAATCTTGCCTTTACAAAAAAATACAAAAAATCAGCCGTACGTGGTAGCACGTGCCTGTAATCCCAGCTACCCAGGAAGCTAAGGTGGGTGATCCCTTGAACCCAGGAGGTCAGGCCTGCAGTGAGCTGTGATCATGCCACTGCACTCCAGCCTGGCAACAGAGTAAGACTCTGTCTAGATTAAACAACAACAAAAAAAAGAATTGAGAAGCAATGGTAAGAAAAGTTCACTCAGAGGAGACCGAAACTAGCAGCAAGGAAATTAGGAAATGAAAGTAATATTCCAGGAAGACATAATGAGGTTGTGAACTAGGATGATGGTAGTGGGAACAGAAAGAAAGCATGTTGTGAAGAACAGCACCCCCTTCCCCAAAAGTAGGACAACGCCCCTCCCTGCATGAACACCTATCTCACAGAAACATGCAGACACACACACTTAGGAGGTGAGAGAAAACACAGCCTCTTCACCGTCATTCTCTTCTCAGCTGTCAACCCCAGCCCTCCCCAGCTCCACCCCCACTCCACCCCCACCACTTCTCTGTACACCCTTCTCCTGTTCCCTCCATCCCATTTTGGGCAATGGCTGGAGGCATCCGCTCTAAGGACAGAGTCACGCGAAGCTTATTTATATCTGCGGCTGCACTGCCTGAGCCCTTAGTCTCGAAGGCATGTGTTTGGTGGGGAGCTGGGCCACACCCCATCTCCCAGGCAAAGCCCTCTTGCTGGGAAGTCTGCAGCTGTGGCCTCCATGAGATCTTGCTGAAAAAATAGGGCCAAGAGGTCACACAGTCCATTCCTCTGCCTCCAGAGAGGTTCTTGGCAAATGCACCCCTGTGACCGAACAGGCTTCCTATCTTAAGGCCCTTCAGAAGCACCCATGAAGCCTGAATGCTTCCTTCTTTCAGTATGTAATTGTTTCCAGAGTTCACTAAGTTCTTCCTTACACCCAGCCTAAACTTCTTACTTACATGAAGGAGGCCACCTTGCTTCTTGCTCCGTTTTTGAGGGGTGGCAAACTCTCCAAAACCTTGTCAGTAGGCAAAGAGTTCTGATCAGTTGGGTATGAAGTGCCTATTGAACCATGGGGCTTATGTCCAATGGATTTGATGACATGAACTAACTTTGGATATAAGCCCATTTATTTTGCAGTTGATCAAATAAGTCTCTGAAAGAATGACAGGATGTCTGGGTCAGCTCACTGCACTGGTGATACTTCTCCCATACCTTCCTGGTGCACTCCTGCCCCCTCTCTCACTTTCCCAGGGATCAAGACTTGTGCTGACAGGGAAGGCTGAGAGATGGAAATACTCTCCTCCCTACAGAAAAGGATACATTCCTCTTGAGTCTAAGAGATTTTAGTCCCTTCTAGGTCCTCAAATGAGACCTGGAACATCATCGTTCTTTAAGGCAGAGATGACCTGAAACGTTTTGTAGGGCTGAAGTTCCTGTCCCCTCTGCTCTCTGGGCCTCTGGGCCACTGGGCCAGGTTGGCCAATCCACTACTGAGGAGGAAGGCAACCAACATCTGTTAGGCACCCTCCAGGCACCAGGCTTTGTGTGTGTTATCATATTTAATCTTCACAACTCTTCAACAGGGTAACTATGAGCCCCCTTTCACAGATGACGAAGCCAAGGCTCAGAGAGATGTGATGAGAAGAAACAAGAGACTCGCAGAATAGCCAGGTGGCTGAATGGGGTGTGGGACAGTGGAGAGAGCTGTTTGTTCCCATTAACAGGACCTGATAACATTAGCCACCATTTATCCACATTTCAGCCAAGCCCAGGGTCAGGCAGCTGAATGTACACAATACTGGTCAAAGAAAAATACAAAGGATCGTGCTTGGTTAGACAAATCAGGGCCAGGGTGTTTCTGCAGGGTCTGGAGGGACAGATGAGTTTTTCAATGTGGAATAGTTGGTGTCAGGGAAGACTGAATTCTGACAGGAGCTATTTCCCTCTGACCAAAGTTTTGCCATCTTCCCCAGTCGCAGAGAAATGAAGCAGGCTTAAGATTGCAGTGCGAGGCTGAAGTGGGAAGATTGCTTGAACTCAGGTTGAGGCCGCAGTAAGCTATGAGTGTGCCATTGCACTCCAGCCTGGGTGACAGATCTCTCATTTTTTAAAAGTAAAAATTAAAAGATTGCAATGAGTGGTTTAGGCTGGATGTAAGAAAAACTTAGTGGGTTGTGAGGATGGTTATACCAAAGGAGACACAGGGTGAGTGAGCCTTTCTGAAGGGCTCCACAGGGAACTGCAGTGACTCTGCCCTGGGGTGTCCTGTCCAAACCCATCCCTTTCTCCTTTCACTGGAGAACATGATCAGCCTCTTGAGGAAGCTCAGGCTCACCCTGCATAGTCAGGGTCAGAATGCGTTTCTCACCACCCTCCTCCCATTGTCTCTTTAGGAAAGAGGGGGTGGTGTGGCCCTGAACCCCAGGAGCTTGGCCACCACTGTATTCCCAGCACCTGCTATGCTGTGTGTGTGTGACAGACATCTCGTGCATCAATCAAAGAATAGCTTCTCAAAATGGTTTATGCCCTTGCTGGCCATGCCTTTGGCATACATCCGGGAAACGCGTGTTCAAATTCCTTCTCTGACAAATGTTGCTGACTGAGCTGCAGCGCCTTGTTGATGTCAGCTGAGTTACCTTCGATGCTCAGGAGCGCTTTCTTTCATCAGCTACTCCTGGTCAGCCACTCGGGAGTGGGGGGCAGGGGGAATTACTGCTTAGGACAGATTCTTAGGCCCTCTCCTGTGTCAAGGGCCCTCAAGGAGAGATTCCAGATGTGCTCACTCTGAGATAGAACAATTCTAGCCAGGGCTAATATGCCTTTGAGCATCCCAGGGGACATGGTAACCATTGAGCAGGATAGCTCTGATGTTGCTGAAGGGATTCTATGATTATACTTATTTCTCCCTAATGCGTCAATACCTTGAAATGTGACACGGAGGGGTTCAAATCATCTAGCAGCCTGACCAGAGGCAGCAGCAGTTTCTGTAAGGAGATGGTATTTAACTTTTTTTTAAGTGTAAACTCCTATCTCCTTGAAGTTAAATATTTCCTTTACACTTTAGGGGCATATCTTTTTTTTTCGAAATGCTCTTTTGTCCCTCTCTGGATAACAAAGAGAGGGACAGGTGCTCAATTGTTTGAATTACATCAAGAAGAGGCTGAGAAGGAAGGGACACATGCATTCTAAATGCTGCAAAAGAAAAAATTGCCGTGACCAGTTTTTAAATTACTTAAGATCCTCTCCTGACTGCTACATACAAGGGGACACTATCGTGAATTTCAGAAATGACACTGTGTTTTGTCATTTTTGTAAAGCCCTCGCCACATTTTCTAAAAATAGGCCTTATTCTGTGAGACTCCAAGTTGCTTGGGGGTTCTCCCTGTCAGTTTCCTTTTGACTCTCCCACGGCCAGCTCAGGCCTGGCGACGTGTTGTGCTCTCACAGGGAGAGTCCGTCTCCTCCATTTGCATTTCCACAGTAGTCCTGTCTTCTGCTTCTCCTGTGATCCTCCTAACCACAGGATGTCCGCTTTTGCTGGTGGGTGGGATAGGAAGGCAAAGCAAGGCAGGAGCAAGTGTTAACAATTCATCATCACTTTGCTCATCTCACTACACTTTCATGCCATCAGGGCAAGATGACACAAATAGAAAGCATCATTAGCTTCACTGCTTCCAGCTGGGGGTGGAGGGAAACTCCAGGCAGCTCAGCCTATTTTCACCTTCCATGGTCTTGGGAAACAGGAGAGGTAGACACTGGTATCTTCTCATAATTCCTTAGTGTAATTTAGCTCCCTTTTATTTGTCCTAATCCTTTAAACATTTTTGACTCATCACCACAGATAAATTCATCAAAACTCTCAAATGAAATCACCAAGAAAACCCAAGAAAGTTGAGTTAGAGAGTATTTTTTCTCTGCATACCATATAATTTTCTTCAAAACATCCTGACTTTCTGGGTATTTGAGATGCTCATTTTCCTGATTGTTATACTTCATTTGGCATTACCCCATCTTTATTAACTTCACTTGAAAAATTATCTGGATACAACAACGAAATATTTTTAGAACAGCAAATTTCAAAGATGATGCCCAAAGGAAAAAATGGTTCTGGAAAAGGGGGAAATGGGGACACGTCTCTGGGAGCAACAGTGCTGATGAGAAGGCTCAGGGCCCCAAAGTGGGTGGTGACACAGCATACAGACACATTCTACGCGAAAAACAAGGCAAAACCATGGAAGCCATGGAAAGTTAAAATCTAGTACAAGACTCAATGAAGTGGCTCCACAATATAGTGAAGATAAAGCCAGGCCCGGGACGACTTGGGTAAGGAGGATCATGACTCACCACGGACCCCTGCTTTTCAAGAAGCAGCATTTGCCTTGCCTGTAAGTGGGATGGGTAAGCCTGTGTTTACAGATCCGTCCATAAAGACAAAATTTGGATATATTATTATGGATGAAGGAAGAAAATAAAATCAAATTAAGCCAACTCACCAGACTTTGGACTTCTCACTACATCTCATCATACTGTTAATGTCTATGTGACTGGCAAAGGCTAAGTCCAAGGCATTGTGCAAAAAACAGGGTTTGATTGAGCAACATAGTTTTTTTTTTTTTTTTTTTGAGACGGAGTCTCGCTCTGTCGCCCAGGCTGGAGTGCAGTGGCACAATCTCGGCTCACTGCAAGCTCCGCCTCCTGGGTTCACGCCATTCTCCTGCCTCAGCCTCCTGAGTAGCTGGGACTACAGGCGCCCGCCACCATGCCCTGCTAATTTTTTGTATTTTTAGCAGAGATGGGGTTTCACCGTGTTAGCCAGGATGCTCTCGATCTCCTGATCTGCCTGCCTTGGCCTTCCAAAGTGCTGGGATTACAGGCGTGAGCCACCATGCCCAGCCTCAGCATAGTATTTTAATACCAGAAGGAAAGCACCCTCCTCGTCATCTATACACTCTTTTGTGTGGAACTTTTAGTGAGTCAAAAGATTTCAATGTGGGCCCCTTTATCTAGAAATCCACTTAAGGGTTATGTGGGTCTTAAGGTAATAGTTCTTATTTTTTCATTTCTTATTCCCTGCACTTTCCAACTCCATAGGCAGTAGCCACACAAAGCCATTTAATTGCAGTAGGCGGGGCATGGTGGCTCATGCCTGTAATCCCAGCACTTTGGGAAGCCAAGATGGGTGGATCACTGAGGTCAGGAGTCCAAGACCAGCCTGACCAACATGATGAAACCCCGTTTTTACTAAAAATACAAAATTAGCCAGGCGTGGTGGTGCATGCCTGTATAATCCCAGCTACCTGGGAGTCTGAGGCAGAAGAATCACTTGAATCCGCGAGGCAGAGGTTGCAGTGAGCTGAGATCGCACCATTGCACTCCAGGCTGGGCAACATCTCAAAATAAATAAATAAATAAAATACTATAATTAAATTTAACTGAAATCACACTAGCCGTATGTTAAGTACTCAATAGCTACATGTGGCTAGTGGCTATAGTGGTTAGTGCAAATTTAGAACGCCTCCATCATTACAGAAAGTTCTGATGGTCAGTGGTGCCTATACTCTACATACCAAGTGCCAGGTCATCTTAATCTCAGTATTCTTCTGGCAGGTATTGGCACAGAAAGATCAAGTGACTTACCTAAGGATTAATGCTGAGTCTTATAAATAGAATTTAAACTGACATCTCTGGGACCCTAGTCTGAGGATCTTGTTTTAATTGATTTGTTCTTCTCTGAACAGTATCTTAACATGAGAAATGGCATATTCCCCAGTTGCAAACTGCCTGCTATCTTGGTTTGTGCTAGAAAGGTTATGTCTGAAGATCTTAATTTAAGCTGGAATACATTAATTTCTGAACAGTCAACATTCTACTGCTATCTTCATTGAAGGCAATCAGCAGAATGTATTTACATATATTTCTTTGTATGTTTACCTTTACATATTTTAATTAAATGATTTACAGCATAGTAGACAGAAATTCCATTTTGTTTAGGTCATTATTTTATTACTCGAGGTACCCAAATCGCATATGAGGAAAGACAGCTTAAATGTGTTTAATAGTAGAGACAAGGTAATAAAATGCTCAGTGAGAACTGATCTAACACTGTGGAAAAAAAATACTGAGGATAATGACAGTAGTAGTAATAATAAAAGCAAATGCTTATAGATCTGTTTACTATATGCCAAGCATGTTCTAAGTGTTTTCATACATTAATTCTACACTCACTTAATTCTCATACCTACCCCATGAAACACTAATGTTTCTCTATTAGGAATAAGGAAATTGAGGCATAGAGAGACTAAGCTTGTCCATGGTCACAAAGTTAAGATTGGAACCTCAGCAGTATGGCTCCAAAGGCTGGTGCTCTCAGTCACCAGACTACACAGCAGTCCCCCTTATCAGTAGGAGATACATTCCAAGACCCCCAGTGGATGCCTATGACTGAGGATAGTACTGAACCCTATATACACTACATTTTTTTCCTATACGTACACAACTATGCCAAAGTTTAATTTATAAAATAGGCACAGTAAGATATTAAAAGCGATTATAAAATAGAACAATTATAACAATAGACTGTAATAAAAATTATGTGAATGTGGTCTCTCAGTATCTTCACCTCTGGGAACCGAAACTGTGGAAAGCAAAACAGCAGATAAGGAGACACTACTGCACTGCAAAGTGACGAAGCACTGAGAAAAACTAGTCCCGTCTTCCTAGCTTTAACCAGCAAGTGCCCTTGATACTTCTAAATTTAGGGAACATGCCCACTTCCCAATTAGTATGCGTATCTTTCTTTTCTGCATCTCATTTTTCTTTTCATTCATTAGTGTAGTGTTGAAGTTCTAAACAGTTTCCCCCCACCACAAACAACTGTTTAACAGTTGATGCCAAAAATTCAGTAGATATTTTACTAAACTAAATCAGAGCTCCAATCCTGGATCTAATGGACATACTAAAATAAGTCTTTCCTGCTTTAGAGTTATGTTCAGTTATACTCTGAACTTCTTGGACTTGCTTTTATTTTAATAATTCCTGGCCAGGCACGGTGGCTCACGCCTGTAATCCCAGCACTTTAGGAGGCCGAGATGGGCAATCACCGGAGTTTGGGACCATCCTGGCCAACACGGTGAAACACATCTCTACTAAAAAATATAAAAATTAACCGGGCATGGTGGCACATGCCTGTAATCCCAGCTACTCGGGAGACTGAGGCAGATGAATCGTTGGAACCCGGGAGGCAGAGGTTGCAGTGAGTTGAGATTGCACCACTGCACTCCAGCCTGGGCAACAGAGCGAGACTCTGTCTCAAAAAAAAAAAAATTCTCTTCTGAGTTTGCCAGGAGCCCATAATACACCAAGTTAAAAAGTTCATAAACACAGCTATCAAAAACCTATCTTTTAAGAACGTAACATTTGGGAAGTTCTCAAAGGGAATTGATGGCTTACAAGATTTGCTTCTTTTTTTTGGAGAAATCTACCTTGAATGGCACCAGAAGCTTGAAATCCACATTGTAAACTTTAATCCTGAAAATAGCCGCTTAATTACAAATAAAAAAGATCTTCCCCAGTTTAAGAAATGTTTTTGTTTTTAGTCTTTCAGTCACTTGATAATACAACTCTAGGCCACAATCCAGAAAACCAGTCTAATTCAGTCACTTTATAGACAAAAAAACCCCTAAGATGTAGAGAGGTAAAGTGACTTGCTTGGTCACACAGCTAATTCATCAGAACAAAGAGTGAAACCCAGGCTTTCTGATTCAGCTGTTTCCACACCTGCTAAAAGAACAAGGGGTTCTGCACACGTCTTCTGCACTGCTCTGGCAATTTTTCCTAAGCACGTGTTCCCAGATGCTGAGATGACTGTGCAGGTTGTGTGAACCGCATACAACTGGGCTGCATCTAAAGAGATGTCATTCACAGTGGACACCGTAGATCTGTACACATTTTATGAGAATGTTCTGGCTGTTAGCAGCACAATGGGTTGTGCTCATGAAAGCAAGCAATCTTGGAGAGACCCAAGTTGTGATTCACTTCTCAGTCCCAGAGGCCACATGACAAGAAAAAAAAAAAAAAAACTTTTTATTTTTTAACTCAGACTCCATTCTCCTTTGAATTAATGTTGACATAAAAGAGAAAAAGGCAAAACACAAGCAAAGAAACTGAGATATTTATTTAAAAAGGAAGTTCCAGGGAAAGTACCCTGCATTACCTTAGGAGCTGCATCCGGCCAAATTACTTATAGCATCAATATCTGCAACCGTATGATCCCTGATGTTTAGAAACCGTGACCCTGAAGCCCTAAATGATCCCCAATCAAAAAGCAGTTAAGTTATATCTAGCATACTGTGTTAAGAAAGTCTATTTTATCATGGTTTTCAACCAGTATTAAAATAGGAAAAAAAAGCAGTTTTCTGGCTAACCAGAAAACTCTGTTCCCTGAGCATCTCAACAAACTGAGCCTGTGTTATAAAGAGACTGCTCTCTCTAAACAATCAAGTCTAGCATAACTCATCAAGTAGAAACCAAACCAATCACCAACCAAAGGAAAAGATCCACCCCTTCTAACTTAAAATATTAGATATTAAATGAGTGATTTTTTTCAATTTTGGAAATAATGTGAAATGTCTGTATTACACATAGTTGCAGACACATTAGAAAAAAACAAATTAATCTTTAATTTTCTATGAAATTGCTAGCTGCTCTTTGTTTCAATAAATATGAAAATAATAAATTAAGATTGCTTTAGCACAGGAAGAGATAGATAGATATGTGGTTGAAACAATACAGCAGGATGTTTCAATACTGCTAGACTGTGGGCTTTCATAATCCAGAAGGCTGGATGTTGTAGGGAGCACTTTCAAGTCCATCTACAAAAGGACTCAGGTTCTGCTAATATGGATAAACCTTGTAGTGACTGGTCAGAACTTCCCAATGAACAGCTCAGAATCCTAGGTCTAAGCCAGGCAGCAAATGATGTATTTTGGAAGAGTAGTGGTCAAATTTATCAATTCAATGATCTCAACATGTGACTATTCTTGAAAGAAAAAGAAAAAGCTCGGCAACAGAAAAAACAGTAATGACAAAACAAAACAATCTTCTGGCCAGGAGCCCAATTATTTTTCAGGCAAAATTTTTAAGAAAACAAAATTTTTCCAGAATATTCCATTACAAAAATCAATGAATAAATGAATTACACTCTAACTTTCATATATATTCCATATGAAAAAGCAAACTGCTTCTGGCAATTTGATTGATCTCTTGAAAGTCTGCTGTGCATGCATTCCATGGTTAAAACCGTGTGTAGGCATTGCGCTGCTGCTGCTGCTGTAATGGCTGCTGGGCTTGCTGCTGTTGTAAGCGAATTTGCTGGGAATAAGGGTCTTCCAGGGATTTTACAAATATGGTAGTTCTGGGACCAGTCTTCCATACTATACCATTGGCATCTTTCACAGAAGATTCCACTGTAATGTTGTGTGTTCCAAGGATAGCAAAGTTCAACAGAAATTGAGTACTGAAGTAATCATTATGAGGTTCAACCCTTTGCTCCATCTCATTGGTCATGTTGTCAATGGGTATCTGGAATGAAACAATTGTTAAATAACAACAATGGCTAACATTTATTCGGTACTTACTATGAGTTAGGCCCTGTTCTAAGAGCTTAGACCATGCAGACAATCAAAAAGTAGGTACTGCTATCATCCTTGCTTCACAGATGAGGAGTCTGAGGCAGACAGGTGAAGTAATTTCTCCAAAGTCACATGATTAGTGAATGGAGTAGGAATCTGAACACAAGCAGGCTACCTCCAGGGCCTACACTCTGAACTATTAAGCGATGCTCCTCACTATCCTTGAGTAGAATGAGCTCCCAGGGCTGTTTACAGCCCCTTCACATGCTAGGCTTTCTTCCTTGCTTACTCAACCCCATCTCTAAATCCCTATCTTCCTTGAGACTGTGAAGAGATATTCTGAAGAAATAGGATGAAATCACCTGTCCCAGAGAGTTTAAAATCTAAGAGACTGAAAAAGAACAAAACACTAAGCAAATTTAAGTTAGGTTCCCCCCCATCCAGTTGGTCTGATTTTTATTACTTAATGTAGTGATTCCTTACTCCTTTAATAAATTAACTGAACAATTTACACACTGCTCATTTAATAATCAGTGTCTTGTTCAGACTGGAAGTACAATATGTTATAAAACACAGATTTACAGGCTCATTCATTTAGCCAGACATTCATGCTTTTGTTCTTCAAAGACCAGAATAAAACCTGCTGACGTACTCTTACCTGTACCCAAGATGAAACATGTCAAGAGATAGATTTCTCCTGAGAATGCAAATAAAGGTGATCTTAATGTGTATTTGACCAGATTGCTCTAGGTTTATGTGTGTGTTTCTGTGGTGTAATTAATTATATAAACGTGCCCTGCAGCTTTGTGTCTCAAGGAGCAGTTATCATGTCACTTTTCCAGAGACATTTACCTGTAACATTAATGAACTGACCTCACCAACCAATTCAAGGTCTTAGAATTATTTATAGTACAGGTACTTTTTCACGTTTAGCCTTTGTATAGTTTTTATTTCCCTAAAGAATATGCCTACCAAAGAACTTCCTTAAAAGGACCAGAAATAGGCCTAGGGAACCTGATCACCCTGAAAGGATGGCTGCATTTTAAGCTGCAAACTCACTGTGAATAACACGGCAAAGTAATCATGTTATTACACGGCTTATTATATCAGCTTCCTGACTTTAATCAATGCCTCTTGAGAGGTAAGTCAACAAGCAGAAGACCATAGCTTCTAGGTTTAAATGTCGTTTTCTTAATAGAAGAAATTATACGCAAGGAACAAAGAGAATCATGGTTACTACTGTTTCAAATTCAAAGTGAAGAGAGAGCTGCAGACAGGGATAAATGTGTAAATTCTCATTACAACCTTCTGTGACAGCAGATACCCAATTTTAACAGTTGTACTCTAAATACAGTAAATAATTTTTTCATCATTCACAAATTATTGAGTGGCTACATAAGGTACCATGCAGTATGGCATAGAAGTCAAAACAGGAAAAGAGGAGAATGAAGGCTGAGCCATGTCAGAGTGCCAAAGTGAGAGGAACTTGCCATAGTTAAGAAAGTAGTAATGGCTTAAGAAAGTAATAATAGTTTAGAACCAGACCTTCCATTGGCTTTTTAACCTAAAACCACCAAAGATAATAAAATGCTCTCTTTTTATACCTTCACTGATAACCTGCCTTCCACGCTACGCCACAATAAACCTAAACACAGCCAATCTGGGCATCTGAATAACTTTGCTGCTACAACTGTGGACTTGGTCCCTCGCTCCATTTACTGTGGATAAACCACCAAGGAATTGGAAATGAATGTCTAAAGCAAGGAACATTCTTTATTTGGAACATTGGCATTTCATGGGTACAGATTCAGTAGCTTAGCTCTGGCTAACAATGTAAGCCTGATTCAGGTTACTACTTACCTATATCCTGAGTTCTCAAGGCAGCAAATCCCTAGGGTTACACTCTTAAAAAAAGATTTTACTTTATCTGACCATTTTATACAAATGCTATATACTTTTTTTTAAATGATAAAATTTACTTAAAATGGAGAAAACTACATAGATGTGTATTTTTTTGTGGGGAGGGATTGGGTGGGTTAGGGAGACACTTGTTTTTCAACTTCTGACATTTAAAGGGACCTCTTGATGTGCGAGGGGCCTTTCATTAGATTAATTTCCTGGCCTAGTGGGGAGGAGGGAGGAGGTGAGTCTTGCTGATGGGTGAGTTTCTGGGCAGGAACCAGACATGGGAAGGTAAGCCCTTGCTCTTTCTCTTCTGCTTTGGGCACCCGAGTTCTCTGTGCCCTGCCATAAATTTATAGGGGCAGGCTCCCATATGTACTGACTGAGGCTGGGTGAAAAAATCCAATTCAGGGGTCTAAGGTTATAAAGTCCTTGCTGCCAGGCATCGGAGTTAGGTTTTCCCACAGCTCTAACAGTCATAAAACTCATATTCTGATCTTTGCCTGGATGCTTCGTCCCTATTAACTGGTTCAGGGAGAGAAAAAAGAAGTGTTTATCAACCCCTTCCAGCCCCAGTGTGGGCTTTTAATTTATGTCCATCTGATCCCTTTGGAGGTATAACTGCAATCTGTTTAACCATGAAAAACACTGGAAAACTTCCATCAATGAGCTCATATAAAATCTGTATCACAATTCTGCCTCTTTCCTAAATTACCTTGTAGTCTTGTCCGGATTTACTCTGCAGTGTGGAAGAAACATTCAGACAGACAGACTGAATTTTGCGAAAGAGTCCTGGTTTAGATCCGTGCTGAACCACTCCCTCTACCTTTAGCGCCAGCTGCTGGTTATTCTGGACAGCAATGGGCTCTGCAGGGTTCCGGGGCGATGGTGACAGAGCAAGCTGGAATGCCAACACTCAAATAAATGCCAACAACCAAGAGCAAGCTTCCTTCTGACAAACATGTCTGTGCTAATCACTGGTTACAGGTTAACAAAATCGATTGTGTACTCCCCTACCCCCACATGACCTGACTGTGCTGAGAAAAGACAGATGTACCTTTAAAGTGCCTCCTTCTAAGCATCACTGTGGTTTTCATCTCAAACCTCAGTTCTACTTGAGGATGATAGAGAACTAGAGAAAAGCAAAGGCACTGTTCTCCCAATTTTTGTGGTGAGGCATTTCTTTGACAATGAACCACTTCTAGTAGGGAAATGCATTATATCAATTTTCATTACCTAAGAGCTGCTGTCTCTTTGGTCTTAGGTAAATTTAAGTAAACTAAATTCAAATGTAAATGAACTTAAAGTTCCAGGATTATCTACACAGCGAAGTCACTGTGCTATAAAAAAGTCAATATCCACAAATGAATCAAATGACATTTTTTACCTCTCATTAGTTTTTCTTCAAAAATGTATTAAAAATCCCAAATACGCATCAATTAAAGAAAGCTCAAGTCTTGCTAAATGAAAAGATGGAATAAATTTGAGTCTTTCTGATAATGCTGTTGAACCACTAAACTAATCAACCCTGGAGACATCCTACTTTAGGACTTCTTATCTAGATCGTCAGTCTTCCTCATTATTCCAGTCATTTTGAAATGGAATGCTTTGTTATTTGTAATCAAAAGCATCTGCATGGATGTAAAAGTTTACTGAAGACATTAACTAACAGGGATAATCTAGGAAATCTCTTAGAAGTGACAATTTTCTCCCTTTTCCAACAATTTCATTTTTTGAATCAAAAATAGCTTTTGAATTGTGAGTGGCTTAAATATTTCAAAATACTAATTCTACTCACTGGTTAGCCCCTCAAAATATGTTACTGAAAGGCAGAAGTACTTTGGAAGTAGAACTGGTGACACTTTACTGGACCTGATTCATTCTAAGTTGGGTCTGAATAGACTCAGCTCAAGATCCTTGCAGGCTACTGTGATATATCACTAATTTATTCCTGGAGGGAAGAGGCAAACAACAGAGCTCCAGTTACCTAAATGCCTGTCTCATAGCATTTGGCACTGACAATTAAAAAGGGAGAGAGTTTAACTCTCAAATCCATTCCTTTCATCCAACCCTTGATAAAGGAGAGAAATGGCTTACAACTAGGTTTTATCAAAACCAAAGGTAGGCCAGGCACGGTGGCTCATGCCTATAATCCGAGCACTTTGGGAGGCAGAGGTGGGTGGATCACTTGAGGTCAGGAGTTCCTGACCAGCCTGGTCAACATGGTGCAACCCCATCTTTATCAAAAATACAAAAATTAGCTGGGTGTGGTGGCGGATGCCTGTAATCCCAGCTCCTCGGGAGGCTGAGGCAGGAGAATTGCTTGAACCTAGAGGTTGGGGTGAGCCAAGATCACACCACTGTACTCCAGCCCAGGTGACAGGGCGAGCCTCTGTCTCAAAAAACAAAACAAAACAAAAAAACCAATAAACCAAAGGTAACACACTGAAGTGTAGCTATGTCCTACATAATCTTCAGAAGACACCTGGTTTTAAAACCTATATTAACCTTAGTATTCTTCCTGTATTACCTTGATGCTGGTAGACTGTAGTTTCTGGAAAAAATATCTCTGGAAAGAAAGAGGAACTTTCAGCAAAGCAATGATGGCATTGCAGAGGCATGCTGTATGCTGGGGGAAAAAAAGAAACTAAATCAAATAAAAATAAATTTTCAAATTTCATCAACAAGTGGTACATTCAGTATAAAACTACAAATGCCCATATAATTACAAATGTACATACCAATCAAGAACTAGGCATCACATCCAGGAACTGTGCATACATACTAAATCATTCATGTCATCAATCACAATTATAGATTTTTACTTTATTGTGAAGTATATTCAATAAAATATAAGTGACAGAAATGAGAAAATCCACAGTCCTCAAGGCCAAGCAATAGGAAAATTCCACATTTCTACAGCACTCAGAAATATCAGTATATTATTAAACAAATACATTAGATGCTAAAATACAGAGTAACTATCACATGGCAAAGTATGATAAACAGTATGGTAAAGAAGCCCGAGCATTTTGCAGGACCTTGGCTTTGAGCTGGCTCATTCTTTCATTAGGTGGCTTCTTTGTCTCTATGGCCACCGGTCCTCAGAGTAAGCAATGGTGGAAACTTAGTTGAATTCAGATGAAAGAGGACTATATAGTCAGAGAATCCTGAAACTCTAACAAAATACCTTATTTCTCAAATCTGCTTCACACATTTAACTGAGTTTTGAAAATCCCAGCATGACTGCAGAGGTACAGAAACACTGCAGAGAATATTTTGAGCCTTAATGAAAGTGGTCATAAAATCAGAATTTAAGAGTTCAACGATATTTTAAAGATTACCCAGTCTAATCTTCAATTTTGCTGATGACACAGGTCACACAGATAGGTAATAGAACACGCTGGGACTAGAATCTAGGTTGCCTGACTCTTCAGTGATTTTCTTCTGTATCACCAATGATTTGCCAACTTAATAGAAGAAAACTGAAAGTATCATAAGAACACCTTCAACTTTAGGTGAACCAGAACCATTCCTGCTTGGTCTACTATCCCTTCCTCAGTCTACTCCGGTCTCAGTGGCCTCCTAAGGCACAACAGTGAGGCAGCACTCCTTTCGCGGGGGCACTAGCTGCGGGGGGTCTGTTCCTGCAGACCCGATTCAGCAACGGATGAATAAAGTACACTGACACCCAGATATTCTGCTCTGCCAGTCCAGCTGAGGGTCCCAGTCGCTTACAGGCTCCTGCTGAGTCCTGTTAATAGTTGTGACTGGTCCCTGATCAGCTAGTCAGACTCGCATTTATTCAGTCAGATTAATTAACAAAAGCTTGAGTCAACACCATTAGAGGGAAATTGACATTGTGGACTTCTGAGTAAAAGGCACTTAAGCACCCATGGTACATCAAAGGTTAGTCTTTACATGAGTAAACAAGCTAGCTAGGTAAACTACTCTGCCTTTCTTTATTACTATTTTAATTTGTTTAACTAAAGGTAAAGGGATCAGGTCGCCTTCAGTCAGATCTATTACTGAAGTCATACAAACTTCTCAGCCTTCCAAGAAGATTTGTGTCTATTTCTATAACTATCTCTAATATTTTTCCCACCAGCCTGATTGAAACCCAACACCACAGGTTGAAAACTGCTGCATGCACCACGTGGTATGCTGTCTGTCCCTCTAAGCTCCCGCTTTCAAACAGAATGTCACCTAGTTGCTCATGCTGTAAACATTTTCTTTTTCTTTTTTTAAGTTGGGTGTTAAGGCTAAAAGCCAGAAAAATCCATTCCTTATTGGGTTCAGGCAGTTGAACATTTTGTGCCCAATAGGCTCATAGTACAAATGCCAGGTCTATTACCTGAGATAATTACAACACAGATTTAAAGACACTGGTTCTATTTTTTCAGATTCAACTGTTAAAATAGCATTAATCAGCTTCCTGCAACAAGTAATTTGGAAAGTATTTGCAGGGACATCCACCTTTGGTGGACCTCTGATGCCACACTAGTGTTTAAGGAGAGAAACATCTTTGAAGGGTGGACTCAGAGGACCACAAGGGACTTCAGGCTGTTTTCAGGCAGAAAGTCACCATTTTGCCTTTTAAAAGAATGGTGCAGATTTTGCAATACCCCCTTGGAAAAGTGTGGAGTGCCTCTGAGGTCAACAGCCCCTTGGGTATTGACCTCCATAGGTATATTAGCAGACCACTATTAAGATGTCTGGAGATGTAAATTACATATCATAATCAGAAAGACGTTAATGTTTTTTGTTTTTTGTTTTTTTGTTTTTTTGAGACGGAGTCTTGCTCTGTTACCCAGGCTGGAATGCAGTGGTGCAATCTCGGCTCACTGCAAGCTCTGCCTCCTGGGTTCATGCCATTCTCCTGCACCAGCCTCCCAAGTAGCTGGGATTACAGGCACGTGCCACCACCCCCGGCTAACTTTTGTACTTTTAGTAGAGACAGGGTTTCACCATGTTGGTCAGGCTGATCTCAAACTCCTGACCTCATGATCCACCTGCATTGGCCTCCCAAAGTGCTGGGATTGCGGGCAGGAGGCACTGCGCCTGGCCAACGCTCTCTTAATTGTCAATCCAATGGATACTTCTCAGTCTTTGTATTTTCTGACATTTCTGTGGCACCTGATAATGCTTTTCCTTCCATGAAATTCCACCTAATAGTCCATACCCTTATTTCTGATTGACTTTAAGACCTTCTATGTGCAAATGACCTTATATGCATCCCAGCTCATCTTTCTTCCAACTCCAATGTATTTACTATCCAACTGCCTAAAGACAACAACGTGTTTGAAAATAAACCTTCATCTTCTGTCACCTCTCTATATTCTATCAGTAAAGGATCAATCAGTTGTGTAACTGATTACTGAAGCTGGAAACCTGGAAGGCATGCCTCCATCATCTCATGTCTAGTTTAAAAAAAAAAAAAAAATGGGGCTGGGTGCGGTGGCTCACGCCTGTAATCCCAGCACTTTGGGAGGCCAAGGCGGGCGGATCACGAGGTCAGGAGATTGAGACCATCCTGGCGAACACGGTGAAACCCCGTCTCTACTAAAAACACACAAAAAATTAGCCGGGCGTGGTGGTGGGCGCCTGTAGTTCCAGCTACTGGGGAGGCTAAGGCAGGAGAATGGTGTGAACCCGGGAGGCGGCGGAGCTTGTAGTGAGCGGAGATTGTGCCACTGCAATCCAGCCTGGTCGACAGAGCGAGACTCCGTCTCAAAAAAAAACCAAAAAACAAAAAACAAAAAAAAAACACACTCAGCCTTGAAAATATTTTCACTAAGTATCTCTCATATATATCTGTTTTTCTCATTCCTACTGATATTTTAGTAATTTGTTCCTTACTTTGGATTACTGAAAAAGCCTTGTAGTCATTCTTCTTTCCTCTAATTTCACACCCTACCAGCCATTTCCTGTTTTGCTTCTATATAATATACAATCTATATTAAGCACTTCTCTCTCCCACCCATTTACAATTTCTAAGAAGCCCCCCAGTGCCTAAGGACAAAGTCCAAACTCCTTAATACTGTGTTCAAAGCCTTCTGTCACCTGGCCGCTGGCTACCTCTCTGATTTAATCTCTCTAATCCCTAGTCTGTACGTTACACTGCAGTAATAACAAACTGTTCCTAGAAGACACCATGCTACTTCATGCCTCTGCTTTTGAACATGTTTTCTGCCTGAGATTCCCAACCCCTTCTTATCTGTCTGGAAAACTCATATACAAATACATCTTCCCTCTCAACTGCACCACCAATCCATTTTCCCTATCTTTTGACGTGAACTACTTTTTTTTGTACATCTCTACGTTGTGCAGAATTCTATTAATGCACATACACTGTATTGTGTTTATTTGTTTATAAAATCTTTCTTTCAGCTGGGCGTGGTGGCTCACACCTGTAATCCCAGCACTTTGGGAGGCTGAGGCGGGTGGATCACGAGGTCAGGAGATCGAGACCACCCTGGCTAACACGGTGAAACCCTGTCTCTACTAAAAATACAAAAAATTAGCTGGGCATGGTGGCGGGCGCCTGTGGTCCCAGCTATTCGGGAGACTGAGGCAGGAGAATGGCGTGAACCCAGGAGGCAGAGCTTGCAGTGAGCCGAGATCGCGCCACTGCACTCCCGCCTGGGCGACAGAGCGAGACTCTGTCTCAAAAAAAAAAAAAAAAAAAAAAAATCTTTCTTTCTTAAGACTATGGACAACTTGAGGGAAGATCCCATGTCTGTCATTTTTCTATCCCTAGGATCCCATAAGTACTTGTTGAACTGAATCTGGAGGCTCAGACAGTTACAAATCTATAAAATACAATTTGGAAATACAGAAAAAGAGAATTTATTTATTTATTTATTTGAGATGAAGTTTCACTCTTGTCGCCCAGGTTGGAGTGCAATGGCGTGATCTCGACTCACTGCAACCTCCACCTCCCGGGTTCAAGCAATTCTCCTGCCTCAGCCTCCCAGGTAGCTGGGATTACAGGCGCTTGCCATCATGCCCTGCTAATTTTTGTAGTTTTAGTACAGATGGGGTCTCACCATGTTGGGCAGGCTGGTCTTGAACTCCTGACCTCAGGTGATCCGCCCACCTTGGCCTCCCAAAGTGCTGAGATTACAGGCATGAGCCACCATGCCCGACTGGGAAATGTTTTATTAACCACTCCTTATATGACAGCACTGTGCTAGGCAATACGCATCATTTCATTTAAACCTCACAGTAATCCTATGACGCAGGCATGTTTTCTACTTCATATAAAAGGATATTAAGTAATGTGACTAAAGTCACAGAACTGCTGAGCGGCAATGCCAGAATTTGAACCTAGTTCTGAATGAGCCTAGGGCCCTTTTCTCTGTACTGTCTTCTGCTGGGCAGAAAATTCCCATTCCATTATATTCAATTCCATCAAAACCAAGTTTCTGTTTATCATCTATTTCATTTTTTAGGATGGAGCTTAGACGAATATGAAAATAACCACTGTCTCACACAGATGTGTGTATTTCTTTCAAAGATTGTCTTTACACTCTCTCTTAGCAAACAATGTCACTGTCAAACAGCTGTCAATTCGGTTCAGTAAATACTATTGACAATTTTACATGGAAAGCAGTATGTCAAGGGAATTGCCCATCTTTAGATCTAACCTAACTCTTTAATGACACATCCTATTTATTCTAAAATACTTGATAAAGCAAGAAAGTACAGAATGAGAAGAGAAGCAGAAGAGAAACTCTCCAAGGGGTAAAATTCAAAGGCTGGGAATTGTGGACTGAATGTTTGTGTTCCCCCAAATTCGTATGTGGAAGCTGTAACCCCCAAGGTCATGGCATTTGGAGGTGGGCCCCCATGATGGGATGAGTGTTCCTGTGTTCTTTTTCTTTTTTTTGAGACAGAGTCCTCGCTCTGTTGTCCGGGCTGGAGTGCAGTGGCATGATCTCGGTTCACTGCAACCTCTGACACCCGATTCAAATGATTTTCCTGCCTTAGCCTCCTGAGTAGCTGGGATTACAGGTATGCACCAACATGCCCAGTTAATTTTTGCATTTTTAGTAGACACAGGGTTTCACCATGTTAGTTATGCTGGTCTCAAACTCCTGACCTCGTGATCTGCCCGCCTCGCCCTCCAAAGTGCTGGGATTACAGGTGTGAGCCACCGCACCCGGCTGGGATGAGTGTTCTCCCAGAAGAGGAAGAGTGACCCGAGCTCTCGATCTCTCCCTACCATGTGAAGACACAGTGAGAAGGTGGCTGCCACCAGGTCCAGGAAGAAAGCCCTCACCAGGAACCGAATCTGCCGGCACCTTGATCCTGGACTTCCCTGACTCCAGAACTGTGAGAAATAAATGTCTGTTGTTTAAGGCACCAAGCCTATGGCATTTGTTATAAAACCTGAGCAGAGTCACTAGGGAATGGTCAGACAGGGAGGAGAAAATTTGGGTGAGAATGTGTCAGCCTGTCCTACGACTGGTAAATCAGGGGAGAAGATTTAATAAAGGGTGAGCACTCTGAGAATTTCTTAGGAAGTGCCAAAGGCAGCAGAAATTCAGCAGGCTAAAGGCTGAAGAGTGTACTGAAAGACATTACTGTCATTACCTGGTAGGAAATGATTCATTGCCAGTCAGACAACAAGCCCAGTTCTTCCTGTTTCAATTGGCCAGTGGTTCTCCCAACCATGGCAACATGACAGAATCACCTGACTGCATGTAAAACTACTAATGCCTGGGCCCCAATTCCAGAAATTCAGAGTTAACTGGTCAGGGGTGAGGCCTGTATATTCATGTATTCTTTAAAAAGCCCTCAAGTGACTCTAATGTGTAGCCTGGGTTGAGAATTATTGTACTTCATTTAAATTGTTAAAAAAAGAAAAAAGTTTTATTTGTATTCTGTAGCAGCTAGAGATGTGGTAAGTGCTTTCATGGATTATCTCATTTACTCCCCACCACAATGCTGTGACGTCGGTATTAACTCTGTTTTATAGATAAGGAAACAGGCACAGAAAGGTTAATTTGTTGAACTCACAGAGTTAGTTAGCGCCATAGATGTATGAAAAACCCACATCCATACAATAAAAGCTCAATAAAACAAATGCCACTTGCCATATAAGAAACAGGGGTATACTTCCGATTGAGTGATTCTACCTCCTCCAAGACATGATTATATACAGACATCATTCTTCTTTCATATTCACTATCAGCATGGGCTGTTCCAGTAGATCCATATTCCTGGAAACTGAAGTAAAGGTCAATATTCATTAATCCATCAAAACAGCATGGCTATTTAATACCTACATGTATCAGGTACTTTCAAATATTTTCATTTAATTTTTAAAATCATGAAGTTATTTCCATTTATAGGTGAGAAAATTGAGGCTAGGAGAGGGTAAGTAGTTTGCCTACAGTCATACAGCTAGTAAATGGCAAACCAGAATTCAAACCCAGGTCTGACTTCAAGTTATGTAATTCTTAATCTCTTTGGTTGCCAGGAAATATGACAGTGTTTTACTGCCATAGGTGAAAGAGACATAAAGACATCTGAAAAGGGGACTATCAATAAAGCCAGCAGATAAGTGCCAAACTATCAATAAAGATATATAACAACAGGTTAGATACATAAATAACAGGTTAGAACATGGGGGAATGTCACAGAAGAAAATAGTCTTGAACATATCAGTAGGTGAGTAAGACAGGTAAACTCTGGAGAGATGGAAAGTACAGGACATTCATGGCTAGAGATATAGCATGAATCTAAAGCATGGAGATGAAACACACAGGCATGTTCAGAAGACAGTTTGTATACACAGCATGGCGGGATAAGTTTAACCTAGATTTCTTCCTTTTTCTTCTACTGCTTCGAACCCCTGCAAATTTCTGAAAATATTTCTAAGTGAAAAAAGGCATTTCTAACTAAACTTTTAAAAATGCAATGTAGGTAATTTAAATATGCTGGGCATAACACTACTCTTATTATTCCCTACTATCATTTTAATGCCTACTATGTAGAAGGCATTTCAGCCAGCTATTTTATATATATTAGTTCATTTAATCTTCACAACTACTCTGGGAAACAGGCATCATTATCTACCTATAGTTTATGCATACATGGCTCACTGGGGTGATATACATTCACAGAGCTAGGAGTGACTGGTAAGGGATTCATGTTCACATTTGCTGGGCTCCAAAGCTCTGTTTCCTGCTCTGTACTATATCTTAAGTTCTATTAAGACAAGAACCGAAGCTCATTTGTATGATGGACTTTAAGGACAACTAAACTACATAAAAGACTTCCATTTTTTTGCTAACAAAACAATTCCATTTCTGGCGGTAGGCAACCACAGATTTGCTTTTTATCTCTGTAAATGAGATTTGTTTCCTAATAGTTCATCTAAATAGAGCCATACAATACATACTCTTTTATGTATGGTGTGGGGTAAGGAAGATTATTTTTTCCCTTTTATATATTTAGTTGTTCTAGCACAATCTGTTGAAAAGACTATTCTTTTCCCATACAATTATCTTGGCATCTTTGACAAAAATCAAGTGACTATGTGAGTATCTATTTCCGGACTCTCCATCCTACCCTTAAGCCATCATCACATTGTCTTAATTACTGTAGTTTTATATTAAGTCTTGAAACCAGTAGTTAAGTCTTCCCACTTAAGTTTTTCTCATTTATTTTGCAATATGGTGAAGTACTTAAATTGATTTTCTAATGTTAACCCAACCTTGCATTCCTGGGATAAACCCTATTTAGTCTTAATGTATTATATTTACATATATTGTTGGACTGAACTTTTGTTAAAAATTTTTGTCTATGCTAATGAAGAGTATTTAAATTTGTCCTATTCATCTAAGCAAATTTCTTTGCACAAAGTTATTCTTTCCTTATTATGCTTTTAATATCTGTTAAGATTTGTATTGATGCCATCATTTTATTTCTACTATTAGTGATTGTTTTTTCTGGCTCAGACAAGTTTTATCAATTTTATTAATCTTTTCAAAGAACCAGCTTCTGGTTTCACTGATTTTCTCTATTGGCTTCTTTCACAGCATGTTTTTGAGGGCACTCATGGTTTCTGTATGACTTGCTGAATGATCAACAGGTCATTCGTCTGCATTACTAAGTAGCATTTCATTTGTGGATATACTACAATTTATTTACCCATCAGCCTACTGAGAGACACTTGCATTTTTCCAGATTTGTTATTATGAATAAAAATGCTATGAACATTTGTGTATATGTCTGTGTGGAAACATGTTTTCCTTTCTCTTGGGTAAAACAGTAGGAGTAGAATTGGTGGTCATATGATAAATGTATGTTTAACTTTATATGACATTGTCAAACAGTTTTCCAAGTGGCTATATCATTTTGTATTCCCAACAACGTAGTATTAGTATGAATTCAAGCTCCTCCACATCTTCACCAACGTAGGGTATTGAAGGTCTTTTTAATCTTAGCTGTTCTAGTGGGAGTAGTATCTCATTGTGATTTTAATTTCCCTAATGACTACTAATGTCAAGCACCTTTTCATGTGCCTATTGGGTATTAACATATTTTCTTTTTTGAAGTGTCCAAAACTCTTATCAGTTTTTTTTTTTTTTTGAGACAGAGTCTCGCTCTATCGCCCAGGCTGGAGTGCAGTGGCACAGTCTCGGCTCACTGCAAGCTCCACGTCCCGAGTTCACGCCATTCTCCTGTCTCAGCCTCCTGAGTAGCTGGGACTACAGGCGCCCGCCACCACGCCCGGCTAATTTTTTGTATTTTTAGTAGAGACAGAGTTTCACCGTGTTAGCCAGGATGGTCTCGATCTCCTGACCTTGTGATCTGCCTGCCTCGGCCTCTTAAAGTGCTGGGATTACAGGCGTGAGCCATCACGCCCGATCCTCTTATCAGTTTTAAAAAATTGGATTGTCAGCTGGGCATGGTGGCTCATGCTTATAATCCCAGCACTTTGGGAGGTCGAGGCGGGTGGATCACTTGAGGTCGGGAGTTTGAGACCAGCCTGGCCACTCTGGTGAAACCTCAACTCTACTAAAAATACAAAAATTAGCTGGGCATGGTGATGCATGTCTGTAATCCCAGCTACTCGGGAGGCTGAGGCAGGAGAATCGCTTGAACTCGGGAGGTGGAGGTTGCAGTGAGCCGAGATCGCGCCACTGCACTCCAGTCTGGATGACAGAGAGTCCGTCTCAAAAAAAAAAAAGAAAAAAATCGGATTGTTGAGTTGTGTGGTGTTCTTAATAAAACAATGTCTGAATAAAAGTCTTTTGATAGAATATGTTTTGAAAATATTTTCTTGCTGTCCATAACCTTTTCCATTTTATAACTGACATATTAACAAAAGCAGATTTAAAAGTTTAAATCTAATTCAGCAAATTTTTCTCTTATGGTAACTGCTGTTTGTGTCCTAAGAAATCATGACCAACCTCAAGGTCATGAAGAGGTTTTCCAATGTAGTCTTCTAGAAAGTCTGGAGTTTTATATTTTGGTCTATGATTCATTTGGAATTAATTTTTGTGTACACTGTGAGGTAAGGTTAAATTTTTTTCCACTATATAGATATCTAGTTATTTGTTTCTAATTCACTGATAACAGTCTTTCTTATTTGCATCTTTCTAATTATTCTGGGTTTAATTCGCTTTCTTTTCCTCACTTCATAAAGTAGAAACTACGATTATTGATCTTAAACTTTCTTTTATACATATAAGCATTTAAATCTATAAATTTCTCCATAAGTTCTACTTATCCCACAGGTTAGCTGCATCCCACAAGTTTCGTGGTATGTTCTCATTTTCATTCAGCTTAACATGTTTTCTAATTTCCTTTGTAATTTCTTGACCTACTGGATTTAGAAATGTTGTTTAATTTCTAAATACTTGGAAATTTTTCAGAAATCTTCTTTTCTAATTTAATTATATCAGATAACATATTATTTTATTTCAATGCTTTAGTATTTATTGAGACTTGTTTTAAGGCCCAGCATATGGTTTATCTTGGTAAATGTTCCAAATGCACTTGAAAAGATGTATGCTGCTACAGATGCTGTATAAATGTCAATTAGGTAAAGTTAGTTGACAGTATCATTCAAGTTGCTCTATAAATTACCCAGAAGGAAGTGGTGATATCTCCAACTACAACTGTAGATTTGTGTATTTCTCTTTCAATTCTGTCAGTTTTTTCTTCATATATTTGGAAGACCTGTTAGTAGTTCCATAATACTGAGGATTATGTCTTCTGGATGAATTGATCCTTTAATCATGATGAAGTGTACTTCTTTCTCACTGGCAACAGCCCCTATCTTAAAGTATACTTTGTATAATATTCATATGGCCACTACAGCTTTCTTAGGAGGGTTTGCATGTTATGTTATATCCTTTTCCATCTTTTTATTTACTGTTAACCTATGTCTTTACATTCAAAATAGATTTCTTGTAGTAAGCAGATAGTTGCATTTTGCTTTTTTTGTTTGTTTGTTTGAGACAGAGTCTTGCTCTGTCACCTAGGATGTAGTGCAGTGGCTCTATCTCGGCTCACTGCAACCTCCGTCTCCCAGGTTCAAGTGATTCTCCTGCCTCAGCCTCCCAAGTAGCTGGGACTACAGGTGCATGCCACCATGCCCAGCTGATTTTTTTTGTATTTTTAGTAGAGACGGGGTTTACCATATTGGCCAGGCTGGTCTCGAACTCCTGACCTTGTGATCTGACTCCCTCGGCCTCCAAAATTGCTGGGATTACAGGCATGAGTCACTGCACCTGGCCGCATTTTGCTTTTTAAATCCAGTCTATCTTTATTTAGAGTAAGACCATATATATTTACTGGTATGACTGGATTTAAGGGTACCATCTTTTGATTTGTTTTCTACTTTTTCTATCTGTTTCTGTTCCTGTTTTCCTCTTTCTCTGGTCTCTTTTGGATTAACTAAGTATTTTAGTATTACACTTTATGGCTCTACTGGCTTGTTTTATTTCTTGGTGGCTGCTCTAGAGTTTAAAATATTCACCTTCAGTTTATCAGAAGTTACTATCAAAAGATATACTAGACCGGGCGCGGTGGCTCAAGCCTGTAATCCCAGCACTTTGGGAGGCCGAGATGGGTGGATCACGAGGTCAGGAGATCGAGACCATCCTGGCTAACACGGTGAAACCCCGTCTCTACTAAAAAATACAAAAAAAAATTAGCCGGGCGAGGTGGCGGGCGCCTGTAGTCCCAGCTACTCGGGAGGCTGAGGCAGGAGAATGGCGTAAACCCGGGAGGCGGAGCTTGCAGTGAGCTGAGATCCGGCCACTGCACTCCAGCCTGGGCCACAGAGCGAGACTCCGTCTGAAAAAAAAAAAAAAAAAAAAAAAAAAGATATACTACTAAATGTAAGATTCTTACTACTATATCCCCCTGTTGTCTTACTTTATATATTTTACTTCTGTATGTTATAAACTCCTAAACATCATTTTGCTATAAATGGTCAATTATCTTTTTAAAAATTAAAAATTAAAAAAATTTACCATTTGTAATCCTCCTTATTCAGTTTTGTAGGTCTGAGTTTATATCAGAAATAATTTTCCTTCAGCCTAAAGAACTTCCTTTTCTTGTAGTACAGACCTGCTGATGGCATTTATCAGATTTTTTTTCTGAAAATGTCTTAATTTAACCTTAATTTATTGAACGGTATTTTTCCTGAATATAGAATTATAGGTTAACTTTTTTTTCCCAGGACTTTAAAGATGTTGCTCCAATTGTCTTTTGGTTTGCAATATTTCTGATGAGAAATCAGTAGACATTCTGATCTTTCTTCCCTTCTAAATATTTTCTTCCCTTTTAAATAATACCTTCTCTTTAAAAAAATTTTCCCTTTATCATTGGTTTCCAGCAATTTCACTGTTATGTGTGCCTTGCTCTAATTTTATGTTTTCGCTGATTTGCATTTCTCTAATGATCAGTGATGTTGAGGTTTTTTTCATATGCTTGTTGGCCATGTGTATGTCTTCTTTTGAAAAGTGTTCATGTCCTTTGCCCACTTTTTAGTGGGCTTGTTTTTTTCTTGTAAATAATTTAAGTTCCTTATAGATGCTTGATATTAGACCTTTGTCAGATGCATAGTTAGCAAAAATTTTCGCCCATTCTGTAGGTTGTTTAATCTGTGGATAGTTTCTTTTGTTGTGCAGAAGCTCTTTAGTTTTATTAGATCCCATTTGTCAATTTTTGCTTTTGTTGCAATTGCTTTTGGCATCTTTGCATTGAAATCTTTACCCATGCCTAGTCCTGAAGGTTGTCTTCCAGGGTTCTATCATTTTAGGTTTTACATTTACATTACATTTATGTCTTTAATCCATCTTGAGTTGACTTCTGTCTATGGTGTAAGGAAGGGGTCCAGTTTCCATCTTTTGCTAGAGGTTCATTAAGCTTCTTGGCTCTGTGGGTTTATATGTTTAATTAAATATAAAAGACTTTTAGTCATTTAAATATTTTTCTGTTCCCCTTTTCCCTCTTTCTAGGATTCCAGTTACATGCATATTAGTCTAAATGACATTACTCCACGGGCCAGCTTTGACTCTTCATTTTTTCAGCCTTTTTTCTTCCTCTGTTCCAATTTGGGTAGAGAAATTTAAACTGCTTTGTTGATTATATTCTCTTTGAGGTATGCCAAGAGACTCATCTCACATGCAATTACATCCATGGGCTCAAATAAAAGGGATAGAGAAAAATCCACCAAGCAAATGAATAGAAAAAAACAAATGCAAATCAAAACCACAATGAGATACCATCTCACGCCAGTCAGAATGGCTATTATTAAATCATTAAAAAATAACAGATGCTGGTGAGGTTGCAGAGAAAAGGGAACCGTTATACACTGTTGGTGGGAGTGTAAATTAGTTCAACCATTGTGGAAAGCACCATGGTGATTCCTCAAAAAGCTAAAACCAGAACTACCATTCGGCCAAGCAATTCCATACTGTGTACATACCCAGAGGAATAGAAATAATTCTATCATAATGACACATGCACACGTATGTTCACTGCAGCACTATTCACAATAGCAAACACATGGAATTAACCTAAATGCCCATCAATGGCAGACCTGATAAATAAAACGTGGTACATATGCATCACTAAATACGATGCAGCCATAAAAAAGAAGACGATCATGTCCTTGCCAGGAAGATAGATGGAGCTGGAAGCTATTATCCTTAGCAAACTAACACAGGAACAGAAAACCAAATGCCACACGTTCTCATTTAGAAGTGGGAGATAAATGATGAGAACATATGAAAACATAGAGGGGAACACCACACACTGGGGCCTACGTGAGGGTGGAAGGTGGGAAGAAAAAGAGGACCAGGAAAAATAACTATTGGGTACTAAGCTTAAAATCTGGGCAATGAAATGATTTGTACAGCAAACCCTGGTGACACGAGTTTCCCTATATAACAAACCTGCACACGTAACACTGAACTTAAAACTTAAAAAAGAAGGAAAATGCACATTCAAAAAGAGAATACTATAATGGGAAGAAAAAGGAATCATTCTTTAATGAAAACAACTATTTTGAATAATTAATTAGTTACTGGGGGAAGGGAAAAATTTAAAAGAGCAAAATCAGGGATGTTTTGGTTTAAGAAGCCAAAGGAAAAAAATCTCAAGTTCAAGTTTAATTGTATCATTAACTCAATTTTTCATAGTTTAATTATAATATACGAGAAGAAACTGTTCATATTCAAAGAATTTCTTCCCAGTTATCTTTCCATGTTAACTTATTGAAAACAGGAGGCAGGAGGCAAATAGACAACAGAGTCAGAAAATCTATGTTTTGTCACTAGTTATGTAACTCAGAGAAAATGCTGGAAGAACTCTTCCTCTTTGTTTTTACTTCCATAATACTTGTTCCAAAATACTCTTCTGATGATTCTGATGATTAGGTAAGACAATGTATAGAAAGCGTTCTGTAACTTCAACTATTATTAATATTAGAATTACCTTGCTGATTCTGGATCCAAAATCAGGGCTTCTATTGCATGAGATATCAGTAAACAGCTCTGCTGCTGTCTGGATTGATGTTAAGGTTACATATGAAAATAGAGAAGAAACCCACTACAGGTTTATATTACCTGAATACTAAACGGGTCAAGATTTGATTGCCTAGTGAAAGTAATCATAATGTTATCAACTCGAATGGTCTAGGGCTCTACCTTTTCTTTTTAAGGGATATACATTGTCTATAATAGCGATCCTCAGACTCTGTTCCAAGAAGGGTACTTCGGAGGCTACTACTGTGGGAAGGGGAAATCAAGTGATAGACCCCGTGACTCAATTACAGCAACTCTGTTTTTATCTGTCTTAGATATAGGGGTTTTTCATAAGAGTCTGAGACAAGCAAATAAACGTTTCACTGATACAAGTTAAAAAAATAAAAACAAAAACAACACACAGTGGTCTAAGGAGCCTTTATCCCAGAGGTTCCTAATCTAGGGCTCAAGAGGTCTAGCAACCCCCCCCAAACTTATATGCACATTTTGGGTGTCTCTGCATATATGCATTTTGCAGGACAGAGGGCTCACAGCATTCACTGGGTTTCAATCAGTAAACTAAATGCCAAGAACTACTGATTGGTAAGTACTACAACTTAAAAAAAGAATTTCTATTCCTTCCTTTCAAAAGTGAAGTTGCTAATAAGAAAATATGGAGAACTTAGGAAGGGTTTAAAAGTGACGACTAGGCTGGGCACGGTGCCTCACGCCTATAATGCCAGCACTTTTAGGTGGATCACTTGAGCCTAGGAGTTTGAGACAAGCCTGGCCAACATGGTGAAACCCTGTCTCTACTAAAAATATAAAAATTAGCCAGGTTGTGGTGGCACGTGCCTGTAATCCCAGCTACTTGGGAGGCTGAGGCAGGAGAATCGCTTGAACCCGGGAGGCAGAGGTTGCAGTGAGCCAAGATCATGCCACTGCACTCCAGCCTGGGCAACACAGTGAGACTCCATCTCAAAAAAAACAAAAACAAAAACAAAAACAAAAGTGACAACTAATGCTACTGAAAAGATCATTAATAAAGGTGATAAAAACTAGGACTGTTAGCCACAAAGAAAGGTGAGGTGAAACACAAGTTCTTTGGAAAATGTGTTGTGCTGTCTGTTGTAGCTCAAGTGAGCGCAGGTAAGCACTGGCTTTGGATGTTGCTTTGGATGCTCTTTCTGGATATAAAAAAAAAGACACCTTTGAATCACCATTTTTTGTTAAAATCACCTGGGTAAAGTTAAAAAGTAAGATTATTCTGCTTATATATTTTAAAGGGGGAAACTATATAATAAATTTATAGGGTTATCTAACATGTATTTTGTAGATAAGCATTATCTGAGGTAGTCTATATTTAAAAGAATACTTCTAAAAAGAAGAAGAAATACTAGGGCAAGCTTGGGATACAGTTCAACATTCCTTAAAGTTGCTGAGTCAGCATCAAAAGATGCCTGGTAAAGATCCCCATATCGAGAAGCAAGGCTTCGAAATTCTTCCATGGACTGTTTCATCTATAAAAAAAATCAATTATGACAAATAAACATGCTTTCATTATCGTATAAACAACACAAAAATCAAAACATAAAAAAGCATCTTCAAACAATAACTCAAAAAAATACTGCAGTCTTTTCACTGTCATTCATCTTCATAAACTTTGTTAAATAAAAACAAAAATGGCAAATGAAATTATACATGTTCACAAGATTATTATATATGACATATAGAAACAAAAACATTTGTATTTTAGCTTCTTCAAGTTCCACTAAAATAATTTAGTTATAAACATTCTCAATTTTTTAAAAAAAATCTATGTCCTTTCTCTCTATATAAATATGTAGCACCCATTGAGATACCATCAATCACTTTATCATTCTAATAACACATCAGCCTATTTTCAGCTAGACAGTTGAGTTAATAAACATTTATGATAATGTCTGAGTCAAACCACTGATTTTAAATTTCACAACTTTTCATCTTATAACTTCAAAAACCTCTAAAGTGTAAATAAAAAATGCACTGAAAGTTAAGACATGCCTGATTGGAGATGCGACCACACCTCTGAAGGTCATTTCCTAAGGTCATGGCAATTGTTGTGGCAATTGCAGGTGGAGGGCTTGTCTTCAGGCTATTACAAGTACAGATAAGTTGAGAGAAGGCTTGTAGAAGGTCAATCCTGAGTTTTACAAATTCACATTGAAAACTTAAAGGATTCAGTGGTGTACTAGCTGCCTGGAAAAAAAAAGAGATATTTAAGACAAAGTAAACATAACAGTGAGATGGGGGGCAGTACTAAGTATTTATCAGTTTGTGGTCAAGGGCAGTAGTTCTCTAAAAACACTGATGGATAAAGACCTAAATGATAAAAAGAGTAATGTAATATTAGAATGAAAAACATTGTTACTAAACACCAGCTCTGAAAAACTGTATGTACAATCACTATTCAAAGGTTCCTTACTGCCTACATTCACGAAGATCCCATAATATGTGGGTTGTCAAGAATATCATCAAGAAGATAATCATGGCTGGGAGCGGTGGCTCACGCCTGTAATCCTAGCACTTCGGGAGGCTGAGGCAGGTGGATCTCGAGGTCAGGAGATAGAGACCATCCTGGCTAACACGGTGAAACCCTGTCTCTACTAAAAATACAAAAAAATTAGCCAGGCATTGTGGCGGGCGCCTGTAGTCCCAGCTACTTGGGAGGCTGAGGCAGGACAATGGCATGAACCCAGGAGGCGGAGTTGCAGTAAGCTGAGATCGCGCCACTGCATTCCAGCCTGGGCTACAGAGCAAGACTCTGTCGAAAGAAAGAAAAGAAAAGAAAGAAAGAAAAGAAAGAAAGAAAATCACATAAGGGATGCTTCAAGGACAGTACCATCCCCCAAATCCCCTATTACCTTGCTACCTTCCTAATCTGAAATTCCCATCACTGGAACCTTGAAAAGTTGGGGGCAAGAAAGAAAAAGAAAGATAAGGGCAGGAGAAATATGTTTCTAGACAGTCACTGTTTTTAAGAAATGAACATTGCCTCAAAGTTACCTGCTTCCACAGTAGCCCAAATTTTTCTTTTTCTTTATTTTTTATTTTTTTATTTTTTGAGACAGGGAATCATTCTATCACCCAGGCTGGAGTGCAGTGGCACAATCATTCTCACTGCAGCCTCAACTTCCTGGGCTCAAATGATCCTCCCACCTGAGTTTCCCGAGTAGCTGGGACTAAGGGTGTGCACCACCATGCCCGGCTAATTTTTTTTTTTTTTTTTTTTGAGACGGAGTTTCGCTCTTGTTGCCCAAGCTGGAGTGTAATGGCACAATCTCAGCTAACTGCAACCTCTATTTTCCGGGTTCAAGCAATTCTCCTGCCTCAGCCTCCCGAGTAGCTGGGACTACAGGTGCGTGCCACCATGCCCAGCTAATTTTTTGTATTTTTAGTAGAGACAGGGTTTCACCATATTAGCCAAGATGGTCTTGATCTCCTGACCTTGTGATCTGCTCGCCGCAGCCTACCAAAGTGCTGGGATTACAGGCGAGAGCCACTGCGCCCGGCTGTGCCCAGCTAATTTTTTTGTAGAGACAGGGTCTCACTATGTTGCTCGGGCTGGCCTCAAACTCCTGTAGCCCAGATTAATTTTAAAAATAATTTCTGAGTAGAGACTTCAGAAAGCACAGAGAGGACACCAAGGAAGAAGAGGTTATAACACATAAATAAGTTTCAATGAAGATGGAGGGGTGTCAGGGGTAAGTCTTGGGTAGCATTAGCTAGGTAGAAAAGGTAAATGGTAAGGCAAGCCAGGGTGGACACAGAACTAAGAAAACCTTTAACTATTTGGCAACTGTCCTAGTGGAGATCCTAGCACTATATAGTTTTAACAAAAGGCACATATTAAAAATGTGCTAATTTAACAATAAACGGAAGCATAGTGAAAATCTTCCTCTATGACATGACACACTTAAAACACACTGATGCTGTTTCTTAGATACTATCTCACATTAGTCTTTCAGCAAAAGAGCCAGACATAATTTTGGGGTTCTAGCAGTCAGTTACAACATTATCCGGCCAATTTTATCTCATACTGACCTTAGCATAGCCGTCTCTACTATTAAGTGTCAAATGATCTGTTTTATTATTTGGTAGCATTCAGATTTTACTCTACAAATTAGTAAACCACTCTCCGTATATATATATATTTTTAATTATACTTTAAGTTTTAGGGTACATGTGCACAACGTGCAGGTTTGTTACATATGTATGCATGTGCCATGTTGGTGTGCTGCACCCATTAACTTGTCATTTACATTAGGTACATCTCCTAATGCTATCCCTCCACACTCCTCCCACCCCACGACAGGCCCTGGTGTATGATGTTCCCCAACCTGTGTCCAAGTGATCTCATTGTTCAATTCCCCCCTATGAGTGAGAACATGGGGTGTTTGGTTTTCTGTTCTGGTGATAGTTTGCTCAGAATGATGGTTTCCAGCTTCATCCATGTCCCTACAAAGGACATGAACTCATCCTTTTTTATGGCTTCATAGTATTCCATAGTGTATATGTGCCACACTTTCTTAATCCAGTTTAACATTGATGGACATTTGGGTTCATTCCAAGTCTCTGCTATTGAGAAGAGTGCCGCAATAAACATACGTGTGCATGTGTCTTTATAGCAGCATGATTTATAATCCTTTGGGTATATACCCAGTAATGGGATGGCTGGGTCAAATGGTATTTCTAGTTCTGGATCCTTGAGGAATCGCCACACTGTCTTCCACAATGGTTGAACTAGTTTATAGTCCCACCAACAGTGTAAAAGCGTATCCTTCTTAAGAATGTATGCTTGCTGTAGTATTCCTCTCAAACCGCAAAGGCCCTTGATGAAACATTTTATATAAGGTAGAAGTAATAACTATACTCAACACATTTAATTCTGTGGTTTTCGACCTTCAAAATTATTTTGTTGTAATCACAAAACAGCACAGATTAGGACATTAAAGAGACTACTTAAATTGTTTTTAATTTCTCAGATGAGATCTGATTTGCTGTTATAGGAAGATAAATCCCCCCACCTCCTCTGCCTCTTACACTGCTACTTGTTATTTTAAATTTATGTTTCTCAGCAACTTTAAAAGGGACAGGGGTACAAGTAAGTGTATGTGATACAGTTATATAAATACTACCAACCATCTTAACTGACAAAAAATACTGGCAATACTGTTCTAACACACATTATAAAACTGAAAGAGAAGAAAGATGTTGTAGTAAAGATCTGCTGCTACTCTGGATTTACCTCTAACAAGAAATATTTGATTGATGATAACCTTGAAGGTGATCGTGCCATCCTAGACCATGTTATACTGAAGGAAAGCAGTGTTACATACAGTACTAGTGTTCAAAAAGAAGAGATAGATTTGTAATAAAAGTCAAAGACTTTTATTTAAAGGGTAATATCATCTAATAACAATAGGAGATGTATAAGAAATAAGATTTGGATTATAGAAGTATGAAAAATGCCAATGAAAAATAAAGGGATCTCATTTCTTTCCACTGGGGCTAAAGCTTAAACAGAGGTTGGGGGTTCTAACATCAGGAGATAAAGCAAACATTGTGTATAATCAAAATTACCCCTGAAAATTCCTCAGGAATGAATTATTTCCAGTTATTTCAACATAGCCAGATGAAGGAACAACAAACTCAGAATTGTTTTCTAATGCTCATTCTGGGGTATAAGCTAATTGAGAAGAATGACTTGCAGAATTGTCTCCACTATCCAAATAGTCTTTTTTTTTTTTTTTTTGGTGAAACATATAGAGTTAAATGTGTGTTAAACAGGCATATAATTAATACTATTTCACTGAATTTCTGATTTGTATTACATATACTGTTTTCTAAACAGAGCTAGCTAAAGAAACCAATATAGCTGGAAAAAAGCTACCTGATAAGCTCATATTATTGTGAAAGAGGTCTCCAGAACTTTTTTCATCTAGTAGAACTGAAACTTTATATTCATTAAACAACAAACTCCCCCTTTTCCCTTGCCTCAAGCCCCTGGCAACCACTATTCTACTCTCTGTTTCTAAGAATTTGACCACTTTAGATATCATATAAGTGGAACCATACAGTATATATCTTCTGTGACTGGCTTATTTTACTTAGCATAAGGTCAGTTTTTAAAAGAATAAGCCAAGCCTAAAGCTAGGAGAAACTAGATTAAACCAGCCCTCCTACTAAGACCAACTGGGAAAATGGAACAAAATATTTAAAGTATCTATGTGAAAGCACTGAAGAACTACTAAGGTTATAAGGACCTGTGGAACCAAAATCATGAAGAGAAGGAAAACCCAAAAAGGTAGCCCTGAATACGCTAATTTGAAAACTGCTACTGAAAAGCTGAGCAGAGCTTTCAGAGGTCTCATAAAACTAGAAAGGACTGTGGAAAACACTTCATTCAGGCTTTCTGCTGTAACCTCAAAGAACTATACCCTAGGAATCAGGAGAACCCAAAAATATGCTGACCCTCACAAGGACTGAAGCCTAGATTTGAATCAGTTCAATCTTTGGCTGAATTAAGGTGATCTACCCTTACCCTAAGCGCCTGTCAAAAGAAAGGAAAAATAATTTAAGGCTCTTATAATGTAATACCTATCATTTTTCAAATATACTGTCCAAAATTCAATAAAAAATAACCAAGGGGCTGGGAGCGGTGGCTCACACCTGTAATCCCAGCATTTTGGGAGGCTGAGGCAGGCAGATTACGAGATCAAGAGTTCGAAACCAGCCTGGCCAACATGGTGAAACCCCGTCTCTACCAAAAATACAAAAAAATTAGCTGGGCGTGGTGGCACACACCTGTAATCCCAGCTACTCAGGAGGCTGAGGCAGAAGAATTGCTTGAACCCGGGAGGCGGGGGTTGCAGTGAGCCAAGATTGCGCCACTGCACTCCAGCCTGGGCGACAGAGCTGGAAAGACAGTGCTGGCATGTAGGGAAAAAATATAATAACCAAGCATACAAAAATGACAAAACTCCCCAAACCAAGAGGGGAAAAAAAGTAAAAAACACAACAATAGATCTAGATAGCAGAGATATCAGATATGAACTTTAAAATAACTATGATTAATATGTTAAAAAATTAAATGACAAGATGGAGAAGCCTAGTTGAAAAGTGGAAAATATAAAATAACCAACGTTTAATTAATGGGTTTAACAACAGATTAAACAGTGAAAATATTAATGAACTAGAACATAGGACAGGAGAAAACATGTTTTAATTTTATTTTTGGTAGAGATGGGGGTCTCGCTTTGTTGCCTAGGCTGGTCTTAAACTCCTGGCCTCAAGCCAGCCTCCCAAAGTGCTGGATTTACAGGCACGAACCACTGTACCTGACCGTTACTTCTTTAGATATTGCTTCTGTCCCTTTTTCTTTCATTTAGGGCTTCAGTTGCACAAGCATGTTGAAATTATACAGAAAGGGCTGGGCATTGGGCTCACGCCTGTAATGTCAGCAATTTGGGAGGCCGAGGTGGGTGGATCACCTTAGGTCAGGAGTTCGAGACCAGTCTGGCAAATATGGTGAAACCCTGTCTCTACTAAAAATACAAAAATTAGCCAGGGATGAAGAGTGCCTGTAATCCCAGCTACTTGGGAGGGTGAGGCAGAAGAATCACTTGAACCTGGGAGGTGGAGGTTGCAGTGAGCTGAGATCATGCCACTGCACTCCAGCCTGGTGACAAGAGTGAAACTCAGTCTCAAAAAAAAAGAAAAGAAAAGAAAAAGAAAAAATTATAAAGAAAGGCAATGGAACAGTAAACACAAGATTCAAAGTACTGTTACCTTTGTGGGAAGGAAACAGTGTACAAATGTGGAGGCACACATAAGAATTTTACTTTTTTTGTTTTGGAAACAGCGTCTTGCTATGTTACCCAGGGTGATATTCACAAGCATATAAGAATTTTAAAGGCAATGGTAATGTTCTATTTTCTAACTGGATGTTTGGATATTTGTTGTGTTTTTTTATGCCCTACATAATACATATGTAGATATTATGCCTATTCAATATTTAATAACAAAAATTAAATGATTAAAAAAAAAAAACTATTGTAGGTAGAATGCTAAGCTGGTTCCTCTGATTCAAGTTCCCTGGTATCCACACCTTGGGCAGGCTGAATATCACTAGTTTAAAAACCTAAAATCTGAAATGATCCAAATTCTGAAATGCTCCAGAATCTGAAATTGACACGATGTTCAAAGGAAATGTTCATCGGAGCATTTCAAATTTTGAATTAGGGAGGCTCAACTGGCGTAATGAAAATATTCCAAAATCCAAAGAAACCTAAAAATATAAAACACTCCTGGTTCCAAGCATTTTACATTAAGGAATACTAAACCTACAACATCTTCTTTTGAAGGTAGATAGCACCCAAAACTTGCTTCTAACTAATGGAATATGGCAAAAGTGATGAGATTTTGAGGATATAGTTTAGGTCCCTAATGAACTGACTTTAGATTAGTAGAAAGGGAGATCATTCGGAGTGAATCGGATCTAATTAGTTGAGGCCATTAAAAGAGGGTGAGAGATTCTCTTGCTGGTTTGGAAGAACCAGGTTCCACAAGTTCTTCAGGTGCAAGGAAATAAATTCTGCAACAAATTCATGATCTTAGAACAGGACCCTGAGCCTCCTTGAGCCTCAGATATCTGAGACTGGCCCTCACAGACACCTTGACTGCAGTTTTGTGATATCGTGAGCAGAGGACCCAGCTAAGCCATGCCTGGACTACTACTACTGCTACTACTACTACTACATTTTTTTTTTTTTTTTTGAGACAGAGTCTCAGACTGGAGTGCAATGACAAAATCTTGGCTCACTGTAACCTCTTCCTCCCAGGCTCAGGTGATTCTCCCACCTCAGCCTCCTGAGTAGCTGGGACCACAGACACATGCCACCACGCCCAACTAATTTTTATTTTTTTTGTAGAGACGGGGTTTTCCAACATTGCCCAGGCTGGTCTCAAACTCCTGGGCTCAAAATACTGGGATTACAGGCATAAGCTTCCACGCCTGGCCTATGCCTGGACTTCTGACCTACAGAAACTGTGAAATAATAAATAGGTATTGTTTTAAGCCACTAAACTTGTAGTAATTTGTTACACAGCACAGAAAGCTAATATAAATACTTTTTAGAATTTTTATTCCTAAGAAAAAAGACAACTCTATCATTAATCATTGTATTGAGAAATTAAACACCTAACTTTGCTATTGGGTCTCCATAAACAAAGAATTTTGAACTTCTCCTGTTTAGTGTGGCTGAAGCAGATAAAAAGCATGATCCTCAAAGCTGTACGATCTCAGGTATGGATCATTCACATCAGTAAGTTAAAAGGCGCAGTACATGCTCATATTTACTCAGTTAAAAAGACAGAAAGCAACTGTCAAATCCACACTTACCAAATGAACAGGTTAAAAAATAAACATAAAAAAAGTCCTCAAAAAATCCCTGAGAGTATATAATACAATCAGAGTTGTGGGAAGTTTCCAACAACTCTGAGGATCATACTGCCTTCCCCTATAGTCTACACTCAAGTGAAGAATTATTTCCTGTTTTTCTTAATCCTAAAAGCACAGTGTTTGACACATAGCAAGTGTTTATGATCTGTGAATAAAATAACTCAATTTCAAAAGGAGAATATCTGAGGCCCAACGACCTACCCAAAGTCACACTGTGTTAATGGCAGAACCAAGACTAAGGTAAGGTCTCCTCTCTGTGAATCAAGTGCTTTCTTCCTGTGTCAATTCAATACTAAATTATTGTCAACCCTCGTTAAATACAACACATACCATAGAAATCATTAACCGAGTATTAAATATTCAAAATAATTTTTCATAAAATTAATTCCATCTGCCTTACTGTTTTGTGAGCCTGTCTGTCCAAAGTTCTTACCACTTATGGTACTAAATAATTAACAATTTTCTGCTCCACATAAACTAGAAAATGAAATCGTTCTACTGATCTGAATCAATAATTATACTTTTAATTTTCTGAGGCATTTATTAGCCTAATATAGGAAACAACAATCTCTTCCCAGAATAATCAAGAAAGAATCAAAGTAGTTAATGCTACCCTTTAGATGGAGAGGAGCCTATACTCCTTTTTTAAACAGTCATCAATTAATCCTAGTAAAAAAAATATATAAAATACTTCAAAATATGTGTGCCTCACAGTAGTGTGAATATTCTCTTTACTGACACCTGCTTTTTCTACTTTGAAACATTTCTTTTGAAATAGCCCACCATTCAAAACATTTTAGATATGTTATAAATGTACGTAAACAGGTACCAAAAGTTTTATGGTCCCATCTCAATACATACAATTTTAAGTGTCATGTGACAGTATTTTAAAAATATTTAATGTTGATTATATAACTTCTTTACTTTTAAAGGGAAAAAGCCCTTGCATTAATACAAAAAATGCTGATTTTAGGGAATAGGTTCCTACTTAGGAATTTAACTAATTTCAAGGAAACATTGCAACCCTTTCAATTTCTTGGCAGAGATAACAGAAATTGTATCTAGCTAATGGTTAATGTGGAGTAGGAGGATATCACAGAGAGGTACAAATGGGACACTAGAATCTTTGATAATTTCTCTTTATCTGTAAAGCAAGAAACTCTAGTTACTTAGTCAGTAGTTGCCAGGTATGAGATGAGGTCAGGGGTTTATGTTTGATGGTGGTACTGATGCATGCAGGCTGGAATCTTACTAGTAAGAGTCTGTAGAGGGAGGATCCTATCTCCACACCACTTACCCATTCTGCATGGATTCAGCAATCCTCTTCACATTTTATGTTAAAAAGTGGTACCCAATTCTTTATAACAAGAAAATGATAAACTTTTATCAATCTAAGAATGTTAAAAAGGGGAAAAGGTTTATTTTCATGACCTACTTCTTATAGTCAAATACATATCAGCAGGTTTCTCAAGTTAGTTGAAATAGGCCAATCCAAAAAGAGAGAGGAGAGAACTCTCACACAAGTCATCATCACCAAAGGTGAATTAAGAGGACTTACTGTTAAGGAAGCAATCCCTTTGTGATAAAATTTTAAAGATTCAGCAATGCAAGAAAGTGCTGAACTATAATTTTCCTCTTGCAGCCCAGTGAGACATTGTTCTGCATGTGAAAACTCCTTCAAACTATTTAGCCAGAAGTAGAAGTGTTCTGAGGCCACCTGAGTCAGCAAACTCTGATAAAGCTCTTTGGCCATGTCATGATTACCCTAAAAACAAAAAAACAAAAGAAAAAAGAATAGAAGGAGCACATGGTGAGGTTCTTACATTGAAAGAGTTGATGTAGCAGCTAAAAGAGAAACCCAAACCTTGGATAAGTCTGAAGAATCATTCCTCATATTATATAATTCCCTGAGACTCTGTCTAAATATTTCCTCAGAGAAAATATGCTGAGTTGCTTTTATGTAACATAATGCTTGAAATTCTTTACTAAAACAGTTCCAAAAGAGAAAATAAATGGAATTAACTATAAACCAAGTCTAGAACTTTAGCCCAAAATATAGAAAGTATAAATACTTTTTAATGCTATTCTAAATGAACTATTCAGTGGGTAAGAGAAACCCCAGGGGAAAAGGCATAGCTGTTGGGAGAAATGTGAATAGCACTTAATGCCTGGGGCCAGGGATGCTCAATGTCCTGTAATGCTTGGGACAGAACAGTAAAATAAAGAGCTGTCCTGCCAAGAGTGTGTGCTCCTCCCCCATTTGAGAAGCAACATAAAATTAAGAACATGCACTTCAATCACCTAGAGTAATGCTTTCTCAAACTTTGGTCTCTGGACTTCTCCCCAAACAATTTTTTTTTTTTTTTTTAAATTTAGTTTTAGTAGAGACAGGCTTTTGCTATGTCAGCCAGGCTGGTCTCAAACTCCTGACCTCAAGAGATTTGCCCACCTTGGCCTCCCCCAAAGTATTGAGATTACATGCATAAGCCACCCTACCCGGCCAGGATTTCTGTACTAACCAAGGTTTCTATTTCCTCTCAAACAAAATTAATAAAACTTGTTAGGCTTTCCATATGGCTGAGAAGAGTACAGCATACTAAAGCTTTCCCATTTCTACTTCAGAATGACATGGTTGGGGAGAGGAACAAAGATGTGGTATACTCAGAAAGGAAGATAGAAACAGCGGGTGGTAGGTGGCCTTGGTTATAACGATACAGAGCAAAATGAAAGTGGCACTAACAACCTACAGCCAGAAAGGGCCCAGATTTTAACTTCCTCATTACTAATACCAACAACATATATACCATTCTTTTATGATAAAAGTTAAAAATCAGGTCCTTTCCTTCCTCATCTTCAGAACCCATGACTAAAAGGTACTTCAACTTTATTTTTAGTTTTGACTACGACTAATAATCATACAGTTGAAGGTACATGACCTGACATTTCCGCCAACCCAGTTCACTCAGAAGGGTAACACATACCATTCTGGAAGCCTGTCTGGCAATACGGTATACAGTCCATCCATTGGAGACACTTTCAAGCTGCTGCTTAATTACTGCCTTACTTTCCACAGATAATGCCTTCTGACTTGCTACAAAAATCACAGTAGCCAAACTCACCTAACATTGGGCAAGAAGAAAACCAAGAAAATCATTTAATTTTATCCAGTGTCATTGATAACCTACCCCAAAGGGAGGAAAACTAATTAGAGCCCACTGCAAAAGAACAAAATTTGTTTTCCATTGACATTTATTTAATTTTTTATTTTGAAGTCATTAAGTAATTTATTCCATTCACTCAGGGCACTCTTTATAATAACAAATAAGTAAAGCAATATCCACAATATGGATACATAAATTATATAACATAATCACACAATGAGACACGTAAGTAAAATGGATAAACTAGAGATAGACTTACCAATATAGATGACAAGGAAAATAGGCAAAAATATGCAAAATGCAAAAGATTACAAGCAGTATGATAAAGTTTACAAAAAGTTAAAAATATGCAAAATACTGCATATTACTTAGGCATATACACTTTGGTAGTAAAAGAATAACAGGCATGGGAATGATAAATATCAAATTCAGGATAGTGGTTACCTAAGAGAAGGGAGAAGATGCTATCAGCAAGGTACACAGGGGGCTTCAACTAAACTGTTAATACCTTTTTCTTAAGCTAGATAATGAATGGAAGAGTTTTCACTGTATTATTCCTTAGATTTTTTTGAGTATTACATTTTGTAATTTAAGACTATCTTAAAGTAGTACTCACAAAAAAGATATCAGGACCATTAGTTCAAAATGCCACTACATAATAAATAACTTAGCTAACTGCCTCTTAATATTTCAAAGCTGATTCATATAAAGATCCATACATTTGGTCATCAAGGTAACCTTTTCTGGCAGTAAATGATGAGATGGTGTCAATCTTTTATACAATTCCCTCTGGAGGATTAAATATAAAACAGGCTTGAATAAGTCATTTCATTATATTTCTTCCCACAATATGGAATGGCGACCTTACAACTTTCATTTAGTTTACAATTATTTAGAATATAGCCTACTCTCAGTCCTGCAGAACTTTTCAACTAAACATCTTATAGCTTCCACAGTTTCTGTTTCTTTCTAAGCATGTACCTTTCCTAACCCCAAGGGTCTGCAGAAGCCTCAACTGAATCCTAAACAGCTAAAGAAGTCCCGGAATGGAAAACATAAATTTGGGCTAATTTATGGTCATTATTGTCATTAGATTTTTAACTTCTATTTTCTGAAGTACAAAATAGGGTTTAGTTCATTATTTACTTTGTATAAGGAAGAAAAAAGTTTCATTTTCATTTTGTCCTTTGTAATAAAAGAAAAACATGAGATTGAAGGCTTTGGCTATACTAAGCTGATTTGACAGGGTTTAGGAAGAAAGCAGTTTTAGAGGTGAACAAAACATGGCTTTCTAAATCACAAGTGAAAAAAGTAAAAAGCTCATACAGCCAATTCTATTTTGACATCAGCACACTCTTTGGTCTTAGGTAATGAATTTAACCTATTGTTCGTTCTGTTTTTTAAGTAAAGTCAAACAGTAATGTTAACTTAAAAGTAATTCCCACTAGACCAGATCCTAGTCATTCAAAGGAGATTCAAAATGTGGCTTTTTACCAGAAGTTCTTGTTGCTTGTCTGTGGCTGATCGTCCAATCACCTTGTACAGTTCCATGAGGTCACCAAGCATCCCATCACCCAGCACTGGCAGTTGCATGGCAATGGCTGCCAGGCAATGGCACATCAAAATCCGGGCAGCATCTTGAGCACTGTGCAACTGAGTCAACAAGGTCTCAACCACTGACTGGCTAAGATGGGGCCTGCCCTTGGCTAACTTCACCATACAGTTTAGAGCAATCTGCATGCCAAAAAGAAAATTAACTAGTTACATTTTGAAGATACAGAGGAAGCTTTAAAGAAAAGAGCTTTGTACAGGTTATTGGGGAAAATCAAGGGCGAGGTTTCTTGTAGGCATAGCATTTTTCTTCATAAGAAACACGAGGTACTGAATCCCACATTAGGGTTTGTGAAGTGCACCACATTTAAAATAACAAATTAGGACTGCACGTCAACCACTCATTTCAATCTAAGACTATCAAAATACTTTTAAGAAAGATGGAAATCATAAGGAAGAATGCTGAAGAGGCAAATATATGCCAAATGTCACCATCATTGTACTATCATTACTTTTCAGGAACTGCTTCTGAAGTGTGGCTTATAAACTATGCCAGCATCTCCCAGAAGGAAAATAAAAATATAGATTCCTGGGCCCTACCCTAATGAATTAACATACGTGTGTGTGTGTGTGTGTCTGTGTGTGTGTGTGTGTGTGTGTGTTGAGGCTACCGAGGGTTCACAGTTTTAAAAAGATGCCTTAGATGACTCTAAGTACACTCAAGTGAGAAAGAGATTCCTAATTTTCTCTTATTTCTCAACTGAAATCTAAAAATCAATTTGGCTACAGAATTTCTCTTATTAAGGCCTTGTTAAAGGCATCACTAATATCCAGTCAAAAAACTAGAAACCTAGAAATATTCCCACTTTTACATAGCTAACATATTCTTTTGTCAAATCTCCAATATTCACTGTTAGCGCCTTTCCAATCTCTCTACCACATCATAAATCTCTTCCTAATTCCAATTTCTTGAAAAGATGGGCCCTTCAATCCATCCTTCACAATGCAAACACGCAGCCATCAGTGGGGTGTTAGGCACACACATAAACTTTAGAGTCTGATAAATGCAAGGGCTGAAGCTCAGCTTGCCGCTTATTAGCTAGGTGGCTTTGAACAAGGTACTTCCATCTCTCTCAGCCTTAAGTTTCTGATGTGTATAAGAGAGAAACACATTTCATTATAGGGTTATTGAGGGACTGAAAGAAATGTATAATATAAGTTTTCAACGAAGTTTGGCACATAATAGACATTCAAATAACAATAACTATGACAAAGGTTACCATTACTTTAAATTATATTATCTCCTCATTATCTATAGAATCAAAGCCATAATAGCATGTTATTTGATATCCTCTATGATTGAACTACTTTTCCAATCTCACATTATTTCATCCAGCCACAGTGGGCTAGTCACCATTCTTCCACCACAACAGGTACATTCTTACATTCAAGTCTTTTATAATAGTGGTCATTGGGCTCAAACAATCTTACCTCATTACTGTAATTCGATTCCACCTTTCACAACTTAACTCATATGACACTTATTTGAAGTCTTCCCTAATATCCTTGGTTAAAGTTAATCATTCCCGACTCTGACCTCTCATTAGAACTGCACTTCTTTTGTGAAGTATCAGAGAATGTATTGTGTTCTGCTTGGTATTATAGTCTCCTATATAAACATCAGTAGCCTATTCTAGACGGAAAGCTCTGCTATTACAGGAACCTTTCTTGGCCATCTATGTATGTCCCACTGTGCTGAATCCAGCATTTTACTGACACCCACAATTGTTGGAAAAAAGATTTGCTTTTAAAAAAAGTTTTAAATGTACTGTGGTTCCAAGGGGATTCTGAGGATCCCCTCAGACTGTGTTGCCAAACACCTGTTGTCTACTTCTCTTCTCTACTTCTTATTAGCTTTCACTTAATGATATTACTATCTTTATTGTTCATCACTATGACCATATCACTACTTTCCTTAACATGCTAAAATGAGCCATGACTTCCTGGAAACCATACCTTAGACAAGCTAACGCTCTTACATGTACCAATGTTTATCTAACAGTTTCTTACTTCTATTAACTATGCTTTTCCTTATTAATTTTGCACCATCACAAATTATATTTCATGTTTCACTCCAAAAAGAGTAGTCTCACTTCACATTTTAATTTTTTTTTTTTTTTTTTTTTTTTGAGACAGGGTCTCATTCTGTCACGTAGGGTAGAGAACAGTGGTGCAATAATGGCTCACTGAAGCCTCAGCCTCTCGGGTTTGAGCGATCCTCTCACCTCAGTCTCATGAGTAGTTAGGACTATAGGTGTGTCCCATCATGTCCAGCTAAACTTTAAAAAATTTTTCCAGAGATAGGGTCTCAGTATGCTGCCCAGGCTGATCTTGAACTCCTAGGCTCATGCAATCCTTCCACCTTGACCTCCCCAAAATGCTGAGATTACAGTGCCTGGCCTCATTTCACATTTTAAAAATCTTACACATCTCTAAGATGATTTCTGTAACTGAGTGAAAGTGAAAATTCCTTAAAATATTCTTCCCTTGGCTTATAAACTAGGGCTTATGCCATTGGGAAATTAATGAACGCTTATGTTAAATTAATGAATATTTCTGAGTTTGGCTGCAGTCATTTCATCAGTTTTTTTTTGTGGTTTTATCAGTTAGATTAAATCAGTGTGGCTTTATCAGCTAGATATAATCACTTAGATTAAAACTTCTAAGAGTACCAGAGCTATATCTGCTTAACTTTGCTTTCCATTGCCTAAGACCATCATATATATCTATTACAACTTAAAAAATAAAAGTTTTCACCTTTAAAGTGGCCTGAGCACCTGGACTATCATCTTGACTACAAAGTACCAGTAGGGATTCCAGGCCAAAGACAGCGTCTTGTTCCAGTGCCAAAAGATCTAGAAGAAAAACACTAAGCTTTATGATGGTCAAGTGATGTGTGTATAAACACACACACACATATATATGCAAACACACATGCTCTCTTAGAAAAAACATTAAGGATTTAAGATACAGGGAATTATTAAATGGATGAACCTAACCTTCCTTGAAAAAGTACACGTGGCATTACTTCAAGAATGTAAAGTCTATCTTCAGACTTTATTTCTACCACTTTATTGAAGTATTTATAAAAATATACACATTAAATCAAGAGCTAAAGCCACAAAGCTATAAATAAAGCAAAACTGAAATAGTATCACCAGCTTAGCTAAGGAAAATACTAAGAACAGCAAACTATGCAGTATGTGTTAATCTCCCTAATCAGAAATAAATTATGCAGGTCCATTTTTACCCAAGATATAACAGTTTTCAGCTTCTAATGAAAGCTGAACCACTTTTAGAAAATAATGACTCCATATAACCTTATTAATGTTTTAAGTCTGACCATAAAGAATGAACCTCTTAGATGTCTCATGAAATAGCAGTACTACAACAACTTTTCACTACCATAGGGTTAAAATTTCTCTGAAGGTTTTAGAAAGTTCTGAATATATTAGTTACCTTTAGGTTAATATATTTCAGTGTGTTCTCAACACTGAAACAAGCAGTTTTCTATGTTACATGGGAGAAAATACTCTTTGCTATGCCAATGTAACACAGGCTTAATTATTCAACTTTAAGAAATGTTTCCTGAGTGTTGGAGCTTAGCAGAGTAAAGGCTAGTGAAGGTCAGGTTGCTAGAAAAAACAGGTACTTGGAACAAGCAGTGCAGAAGGATAGGGGGGATAAGAGGAACCACTAAGCTTGTAATCCTTAATAAAGATCAAAATCAGCACTGAAACAGATGGAATATCCAAAATGCATTTCTTGTTCTTGAACACAAGTCAAAAGATGTTAGGTAGACAACAAAATATGTACATTATTTTCCTTGCATGTCCTCGATTATGCAAGTCAGCTTAATGCCACATATACCTAGAGTAAATTCTGTGAAAATTTAATTCACATTGGTCTGCGAATTCACTTGCCTCTAGGTGAAACTATTTGTTATTTAAGTCCCTTGAGAACCTAAGTAAATTTTATAGGTTTTTGTATAAGTGAACATATCACCTTATACAAAAGGGGTAGAGTACTAAGCAATCTCTATCCACCAGCACCATATACGCAAAGGCAAGCAGTGGAAGGAAATGGGCAATGCTCCATAAAACCTTTCAATTCCACTCCCAAGGTCTTAATCTCTTTATTATTTTTCACAAGGATAAAGTAGTCTTGAGAACACATGTTCTAAGAACACTATGAAAGGAGTCAATCTGTAGATCAAGGCTCACAGGCTAAAAATAAGGGATTGAAAAAAATCAAACAGAATTCTGTCCAAGGTCTAAACCAAAGTTTATATATAATATCAATCCTGATCAAACTTACCTTTTTCTTGACAAGAAACAGTTATATTAGTTAGGACTCTAACTCCATGAGCTGCAATGCCCCTGTTATTATGGTAACAGCACTCTTGGGCTAATTTGACTAAATCAGAAGATCTGGGAGGAGAACTCACATTTCCTAAAAAAGCAGAGAAAAGTAGTAGAGACTCTAATTCAAATAATTCAAAAACAGTTCAGCTTATAGGTTCAATTTTCTTAATTTTTGAGAAAAATCTCTAACAATAAACTTCAACGAAATTTCCTACCACAATCCCACTATCAATACGTATCTGCATTTCTCTCCATTAACGTACTTAAAATAGGTATGTGCCAACAGTTTTGTAATGACTAAGATCTAAAATCAACATATAATTTCTTAAAAAATATTAATAAAAATTGACTAACAGTACAAAAGCCAAAACAACTATCCTAAGAGTTCAAAGGAATTCTCATTAAAACAGGTATCATTATAGGCCTCTTGTCAGACAAAACCACACTTTCAAGATAGGAGAGAAAAGAGAAAAAAAAAATGTTTGCTTTTTTTTTCCATCTCAGATTGCTGGCATACATTTATACCTCAAAGGGTTTACATAAGAATTCATGATTTTAGAGCTGGAAAGAATTTTGGAATCATCTAACTTAACACACCCTATTTTTACAGATGAAATCAAAGCCCAAAGCCCCAAAATTTTAAGAATCTTGCCATTAAGGTCATAAAACTTACTAGTCATGTACTAATGCCCCTGTTATTATACTCTTCTGCTTTATACCTTAAATTTCATGCTATAGATTGCAAAATTTTTTAAATTCACATTTGAAATTCTGGAATGCAAGGTTCATGTTGTAACTATTGTAATTTACAGTAGAGAAGCCCTCAGTTATAACTGCATAAGCTTCAAGAAAATAAGGAGATTAAAGCTTGTTCCACCACTTAAAAGAGTCTCCCATTACTGTCTTCCTTTCCTCTGCTTATTTTTCCATGATTCCTGTCAACTTCAACTTTGTCTCTCATACCGAGGGTGACTGTATTTTTTTGAGGCTGAAAGGGACACTATTAAGAATTACAATAGGCATAAACCATGACTATCTGAGGTGGTGTGGGACCTATGGTCACTTTATTGATTTCTGGTTTAATATAATACAAGCTTAGGAGACAGCCTCAGTGTTTTTTTGGTTTTTGTTTGTTTTGTTTTGTTTTTTTTTGAAACAGTCTCACTCTGTTGCCCAGGCTGGAGTGCAGTGGTGCAATCATGGCTTACTAGAGATCACAGCTCACTACAGTCTCAAACTCCGGGACTCCAGCCATTCTCCCACCTCAGCTTCCAAGTAGCTGAGAACACAGGTGCATGGCACCATACCCGGCTAATGTTTTTGTTTTTTGTAGAGACGGGTTCTTGCTTTGTTGCTCAGGCTGGTCTCAAACTCCTGGCTTCAAAAGATCCTCCCAACTTAGCCTCCCAAAGTGTTGGGATTACAGGTATGAGCTACCATGCCTGGCCCCTTCAGTGTTTTTAAGTTAGGCAAAACATTAGAAAGATGAAACTGTATCTTTATTTTTTCAAAACTGTGGAAATTGTATTTCCTCTATTCTTTTTGTCCATGTGATATGCACAATGCGGAGTCATCTATAAATTTACAAACATGTTTTATAACTTATTTTTTCTTTGTTTTATTCCCAGCAACACTCACCATAGAAAACTTAGGGGGAAAAAAAAATAGAAAACTCCAAAGAACAATACAAATATCATACCAAATTTCACAAACCAGCATAAGCTTACTGTTAATTTTCTGAAATATTTCTTTTAAATCTTTGTCCCCCTATGTACAACAGTACAATTTAAAAACTCACATATAATCAGGATATGTAGATACTGGCCAATATCCTGCTTTTAAAATCTAATATTTTTTAGCCTTTTCCTATGTTTTCTAGGAATAAGATTATTTTTAATTTAATTTTTATTTATTTTGTAATGATTTTCTAAGATAAACTCACAAGGCTCGCACGGTACAACAAAGAGTAGAAAACGGTAAAAGGCTAGTGAGAGAAAAGTCTTCCTCCCCGACCCAATGTTATCAGCTTCTTGTGTAACTTTCCAGAGAGTCTATCGACTTACAAGCACATTTCTTTCTTTCTTTTTCCTTTTCACATACTGTTTTGCACCTTGTTTTATTTTTCTTTAAATATTATCTCATGGAGACTGTTCCATGCCATGTTTTCTTTTTAGTAAATTGCATTGATTTTTATTGCAGTGATGTGTCATAATTTCTTTGAGTCCTCTATTGATGGACCTTTTAATGCTATTACATCCTCCACTGAGGGATAATATTTTGCTATTATATAAAATGGTGCTAAGAATAATCTTGTATTTATGCCATTTCTCAATGTGTGACTATGTAAATAAGATAAATTCCTAGAAGTGGAATGTCTGGGTTATCTGTAATTTAATGAGTATTTCCAAATCACCTATGTACAAGCTTAATAATTTACATTCGCGGCAGCAATAACTGCTTACCCACACCCTTGTCGACACACCATGTTTATCAAACTTCTAAATCCTTGCCAATCTGATGGATTAAAATTATTTCAAGTGTTGTTTTAAGGTGCATTTATCTTAAATATGTCTGATATTGAACATCTTATATATTTGAGCCACTTGTTAGTGATGATTTAGACATACTAAATTTAAGTTTGCTGTTTAAACTACTTTTGGCTACACTGAAAAAAACCTAATCAACAGAAATAAAGATTTACCATTATTTATGGAAATAATCTAACTTTGGAAAATCCTTGACTTTTATTTTTTAAAAATATTATCTAGTCTATTTAAGCCTTTGCTTAATTCCATATATAAGCCAAAATTAACAAACTTCAATAAAAGGACAAATACCTAGCTTGAAAAGTGTTTAAATATTATAACCCGACATAATGCTAATACATGTATTTGGAATTAAAAAATAAAGAAAAATAAAGTTATCATGCATGTAAGTCAGTTTGGTACAAAAAAGAGAATTCTGAGTCAGATCACTGAGTTCAGGCCTAGGCTCACACACTTCACAAGTATGTGAACTTTGGACATACCGTCAAACCTTTGTGAGTCTCAGTTTCAATGCTTACAAACTCCTTTGCATATGCCTCACTTGAAAGGCTACTTGTATGGGAAAGCTCTCACCTATTCTAATATATGATTAAGACTTTGTCTACCACAGCTCTTTCAAAGTGCAATGTCGGTGAAGGATGTTAACTGCAAGCTAAGAAATACACTGGCTGATTTATGCAGAAAAAGAATAAATTGAAAGCACCCTAGGTATATGGTAGGTTGTTTCTAAAGAAGGCTGTGATAATCTCTCACATCCCTTGTGGACATGCTCCTTTACCATGTGATCTTCCAATTCCATGTGACTTGCTTTGGCCAATAAAGCACTGGAAAACAGGCTGCAAGCAAAAGGTTGACAAGTGCTTGTGTGTTGGTGGCTTGCTTTCTTTTAGCTCCAACCAACATCCTGAAAACAAGCCCAAGCTAGCCCACCAAGAGTTGCATGGATAAAAACTAAGGTGCCTTGGCAGAAAGCCTTTCAATTTCTAGCATGTGAATGAGGTCATCTTAGACCATCTAATCCTGGTCATACATGACCGTAGTCACATAAGTGACCCCGAGTGAGGCCAGTAGGACTGCCCAGCTAAGTACAGTTAAAATGGCTGATTGACAGAATTAGAGCAAATAAAAAGGTCATGGTTTTAAGCTACTCGTTTTGGGGTGATTTTGTTATGTAGCAATAAATAATTGATAATGTACTTCACAGAATCACTGGAAAGCCTGTAAAATTAATAGGAAAACAAGGTCAGAAAACAAATAAGCAAAAGGCCAGGGAGTAACCAAGACCACAGCCCAAAAGACCATGCATGGAATTAGTCCAGTGAGGACACAGCAGCCATTGTTACTGATTATTTCACGTCACAGCTTAACTTCTGTCACAGGGTACCAGACATAGCAAACACCCACTGCTAGAGTATATTCTGGAAACAAATGTTGCGCTGTCATTGCTATATCACCACATCCCCATTCTCTCATATCCCCACTTCCTTGTTGTTACTGGCTCCCAATTCAGTCTGTGGCATGGAAATGATTAGTCGAGTCCAGGCCACATGTAAGCACACTAGCTGGAAGGGAGGTGTGACAATAGAGTATCAGGTCTTTTTAGCATCCTATTAAGACTTACAGGGCAGGGAATTCCCTACACCTAGAAAGTATCATACACTATGCGGCCATAAAAGGGACAAACAAATCTACATTACAGTTCTTTAATTCAAACTAACTGACTACAAAAGGAAGCAACAGAGGTTCCACAAAGCTTGCATTGAAACAAAACAACCAGCCCGGGCACAGTGGCTCATGCCTGTAATCCCAGCACTTTGAAAGGGCAAGGTGGGTGGATCACTTGAGGCCAGGAGTTTGAGATCAGCTTGAGCTAAATGGTGAAACTCCATCTCTACTAAAAATACAAAAATTAGCCAGCCATGGTGGCGGGCATCTGTAGTCCCAGCTACTTGGGAGACTGAGGCAAGAGAATTGCTTGAACCCAGGAGGTTTGGGTTGTAGTGAGCCAAGATCCCCCCACTACACTCCAGCCTGGGCAACAGAGTGAGACTTTGTGTCAAAACAAAACAACAACAAAAAACAAAGAAACAAATAAAAAAACCCAAAACGACAAAAAAGTTTAGCTTTAAGTCTGTTAGGTAAGCAAGCTCCTTACTGGGCATTAATGAAAGCATTTTAGAGTTAATCATCTTCAACTGGTAACTAGGAAAGCATTTTGAGCTGGAGTAAAGTTTTATTTTAATTGTTTTCCAGAGAAATAATATGCACCTAAAAGGAAGCATATGACATTTGCTCTTAAAACTCACTACTACTTGACCTTTGAGATGTACTTAAATTCAAAGGGCACTTTGAGTCAGAGATATACAAAAGCAAACCAACTATTTTAAGCATCCTTAAAAATATTTTCACCCACATATAATTCAAAAAAAAGGACAAACCTAGAAAAATATATTATTGACTCAAGATCAAGGATGCGAGATGTTGTTATCATAGGCATTAGTTAAGAAATCATGTTCAAATAAACCACCAGCATGTAATGGAGTATGAGATTTTTGAAACTTTCCCTGATGTTAAAGCTTTATAGAAGAAACAACCTGAAACATAAATACAGATAAAGGAGTTAGCACATATAGTATCTCCCTTCTTTTCCTTACCTGGAACTGTACTGAAGTAATGTTTGATGGCGATGGTCCCTGATAGTGTGGAAAGGACAGACAACATTCCTAGTTTTAAGCTGTCATAAGGAGTCTGGAGGGCACACTCACAAAGTGCCTGGAATGCAGAAAAGAAATGAATATAGAAGTTAAAAACATCAATACACTTCTAAATTGTCTACTCCATTTACATTTTCTGGTTTTTAGAAAATTATATATTAAGGACTTTTTTTCATGTTAAAAAACTTAAGTCGAGGCCAGGTGCAGTGGCTCATTCCGGTAATTCCACCAGTTTGGGAGGTGGGAGGATCACTCTAGCTCAGGAGTTTGAGACCAGCCTGGGCTCAATGTGAGGCCTTGTCTCTACAAAAATTCAAAAAATTAGCTGGGTATGGTGGTACGTTCCTGTGGTCCCAGCTACTTGGGAGGCTGAGGCAGAAGGATCGCTCGAGCCCACCAGGTCAAGGTTGCCATAAACCATGTTCACGCCACTGCACTCTAGTGGGGGGACAGAGCAAGACCCTGTCTCAAAAAAAAAAAAAAAAAAAAAAAAAAAAAAAAAAAAAAAAAAAGCACTAAGTCAAACTTCCAAACTCCTTACGGGAGCCTAAGGAGGCAGGATAACTAAATGTAAACTATGTTGATACATAAACCTTTTTACCTAGGACACTAGGTAAAAACTAAAAAATTATGAATAAAGAATGAACTTTGGTTAATAATAACAATGCATCAATATTGGTTCATTTATAACAAAAGTACTATACTACTGTAACATGTCAATAATAGGAGAAATGGTGGGGGAATGTGGGAACCCTGTGTACTATCTTCTCAATTTTTCTGTAAATGTAAAACTATTCTGAAACCCCCACCATATTTTGCTTACCTAAGAGAGATATGAATATTATTTCATATATACGTAATTTTTTTAAATGACAGAGAATATGGAATTCTATCTAGTTTCTAAGTGAACAGAGCTATCTTCCCCCATTTCTGGTCATTTACTCTACTCTTGATCAGGTAGTTTGAAGTATTACCAAAACTAAGATGCTAGTTTTTCTTTCAATGCAGTGAACTATGAATATATAATCACAGTACAGTGACTCTTGCCTTATCCTTTATCACACGGTTCTGTATCATATGACTGCATGTAATGTAACAAGTCAAATAACTGTTTTGTTAAATTAATTTCCATTCTCCCACAAAGACAAAGGTTCAGAAAATAAGCAAAACTTAAAGTCTAAGGAAAAAGTTAAAAATAACATTTCAGAAAGGGTTAAAATAAATTTAATATGACCCTCAATAAAAATGTCAATAAAATTGCAGGACGATTTAGATTATCTGATTTTAAAGATCATGTGGAAAAATAAAAATCAGAAAACATCCAGAAAAACTGGCAAGGAATAGATTTAAATATATACTAGAATTTAATATATGATAATGGCATTTAAAATTAAAGATACCAGTTAAAACTACAAAGACAATTGACCAGTCATTTGGTAAAATAAAACTATATCCCTGTTGTTTTTTTTTTTATGGCAAATAAAAAACCAAAACTGTAAAAAGTACTATGAGGTAACGTGGAACAATACAAAGATAAAAAGATAAATGGCAAACCTAGAAAAAAATATTCACATCATATAACATCAGTAAAGGACCAAGAACCTTAATATATACAAAGTTCTGGCCGGATACAGTGGCTCACGCCTGTAATCCCAACATTTTGGGAGGCCGAGGCAGGAGGACGGCCTCAGGTCAGGAGTTCGAGACCAGCCCAGCCAACATGGTGAAACCCATCTCTACTAAAAATACAAAAATCAGCTGGGTGTGGTGGTGCACGCCTGTAGTACCAGCTACTCAGGAGGCTGAGGCAGGAGAATCGCTTGAACCCAGGAGACAGAGGCCGCAGTGAGCCAAGATCGTGCCACTGCATTCCAGCTAGGGTGACAGAGCCAGACTCTGTCTTAAAAATAAAAAAAAGTGCTTACTAATAGGCAAAAACTCAATAAAAATTTGGTATTTCACAGAAAGAATGCACACACAAATGTCTTTTAAATAAAAAGTCTAACCTCATTCATACTTTGAAAATTTTAAATTAAAATGTGTTACTTTTTAACTATCAGATTGACCAAGGTTAAAGTTTGATAAAACATAACACTGAAGAATATGGGGAAATAGGTGCTCTCACACATTGTTGTTAGAAGAGTAAAATGGTATAAATCTCTCTAGTGAGTCATTGGTATTAATTCTCAAAAATTTTAAAATATCCATCATTAGACCTAGAAATTTCTTTTCTGAAAATTTATGTTCACTAAAGTGATTTTTCACAAACTATTCGATGTAGAAATGTCAACAGTAACAGTAAAAGTATCAGAAACAACCCTAATGTCTATCAGTGGGGAACTGGGTATATAAAAGAAGTACCACACAGCTGATTAAAAAAAAAAAAAAGTACAGTAGATCTAGCTGCTAATATAAGATGTTTGGCTGGGTGCGGTGGCTCACACCTGTGATCCCAGCACTTTGGGAGGCCAAGGCGGGCGGATGATGAGGTCAGGAGATCGAGACCATCCTGGCTAACACGGTGAAACCCAGTCTCTACTAAAAATACAAAAATTAGCCAGGCGTGGTGGCAGGTGCCTGAAGTCCCAGCTACTTGGGAGGCTGAGGCAGAAGAATGGCATGAACCCGGGAGGCGGAGCTTGCAGTGAGCGGAGATCGTGCCACAGCACTCCAGCCTGGACGATGGAGCGAGATTCCGTCTAAAAAAAATTAAAAAAAAAAAAAAAACTGTTCCCCTATATTCAGAGGTAACAGGTTTAAAACATGCATGTAGTGTATTTTCACTTGTAAAGAAAAAAAGATGGGGCATACACAGGTTTCCATATTGATGAAAAAGTTTAGGAAGGTTACATAAGAAACTATTAACAGTGATCACTTCTGCAGAGGAGACCTATAAGAGATGACCTATATTTCACTCACTGTATACTTTTGAACTCTAGAAATTTTTTGTCAGGTGCATGAATACTTTTTTGACTGAAAGAAAGACCTAGTTAACAAGAAAAACAGCAGCAGCACAAAAATTATCATGGAAGGAATGGAAATAGACCTGAAAGATGCAGAATGTTTCTGGTAACCGAAGGGAAGACAGTCTAGGTAATGCATACAACACATACTTTGGCACTTAGGCCAGAATATGGGGTGTTTAATTTTGGCCTAAGAGGAGAAATGTTCAAAAGGATAGAGGCTAAGATCGGGGGGGATTAGGCCAGATGATATAGGGCCTTAAAAGTTAGGCAATTAAAACCTAATGAAAAACGAAAAACAGAAGCCAGAGGAGAGGAATAATGGCATCTAAAGTGTTAGGGAAGATAATTCTGGCAAATGGTAAACAAAACAAAGTTAACAAAGAGAACTGAGAGTGAAGGATGCCAACCTATAGCCTCTGTCAGCAATCCAGGCAGGTGGTGATGATGGCCTGAACTAGAATTTGGTGGCAGGAATGGAGAATAGTGAATGAGTATGACAGACATTTTAAAAGAGATTACATATCAAGAAATGAACAAGAAGGATTCAATAATTATTGCAAACTTTCAAATCTAGTAACCAGATTCCATTTAAAAGATTGAAATTTATGGCGGATAAGTCAATTTTAGAAAAAGGACAGAAAATAGGATGAGATATGAAGTCCAAGAAGAAAACATCCACCAGGCATTTGGAATCTAAGATACAGCAAATTTTTAATTGGAAGACACACATCAGAATTCTGGCTCTGCCACCTACCATCTCTCTGATCTGAGCCAATTACTGAAATATTTGAGTCCCAACTTCTTTGTCTGTAAAATGGGGTATTTATAAAGAACTGCTGATTTTCATAAAAAACACCTCTAGAAAAATATACAAGAGATATTGGTTGCCACTGGGCAAAGGAGCTGTGTAGATGACAGAACAGTAGGTGGGAAATAGTCACTATATATCCTTTTGTAGTTTTGGAATTTTGACCACATGAATGCGCTGGCATTTAAAAAACTGAATTAAAATTAAAAATCAAATGTAAGTGAGGTGACATCTACTGCCTGTAAGATTACAAAGCCACTGAAAGTCAAATCACTTTGCAACCCATACAGGCTACTATGCTAGAGAACAATATAGAAGCTCAGGTAAAAGGATTAGATTGTCGGAGGCCCTGCAAACCAGCATTAAGAAAGGCCATAAGAATGACAGAGAACAACTGGTAGAAAGCAGAGAGCCATGGACTCAACTTGGAAGAAAAAGGGCAGTGAAGAATACAGAGAAGGTGCAGGTTAGGTAGTGTAATGAATGAGTGAGGACAGTTAAGTGCCAAAGGAAGGGGCAGGTTGACAGTGCCAAATGTAAAGTGCCTAAGCAAAGTGACAGGAAAACAGATCAAAATGCAAGTGTATAAAAGAAACAGCAGGGGATGAGGAAATAAAAGCAGATACAGATGCTGTTACTGAAGTTCAAAAGAATGTATTTCTAAAAAGTGATTATTATTTAATACTATAATTTATATTTATTTATTCAAGCACTTAGGCCATTTCCGTTTGTTCACTTTTTGTTACCTAAATTGGCCTGCCTTGTACTGTTAATTAACTTGTGATTAGGACTAATATCCTAAACCAAACAGCCCCACAAGTTAGGAACTACATCCTATATTTATATGTATTCCATATTATGTCTCAGATTGCTCTATGTATAATAGATATTTAGCCTTCTGTGATAATAAACTAGGTGAGACATTTTATATAAAATGACAATAATTTCAACAAGAATTTTACCATTTAAAAAACTGAATATTAGAAAATCTTGTGATAAAATTATTTACAACATTATATTCTGTTTCTGTCATCTAGCACATTATTGGGAACCTAAAGCAGTCTCAGTAAATAAATACTCGTTTAAGCCTGGGTGCATAGCAAAGTCCCATCTCTACTAAAAAGTTTTTAAAAATTAGCTAGGTGTGGTGGGGCACATCTGTAGTCCCAGCTACTTGGGAGGCTGAGGTGGGAGAATCACTTGAGCCCAGGAATTTGAGGTTGTAGTGAACTGCAATTGTGCTACGGCACTCCAGTTTGGGCAACAGATTAAGACTCTGTCTTAAAAATAATAATAATAAAATAAAAAACACTGATTTAAACGTTCATTAATCCAAACTAGTAAGCATAACAGAGCAAATCACGAAGTTCCCCAGAAATGGTACGTCAATCACATTTCAATATAAAATCTGGTTTATGGACATTACCTACTACAAAATTGTTACCAGGATCATTTTTCATATCAACAAAAAGGAAAAACTGTCTTTTCAAAAGGAGTCCTCGGTCTCATTCATTACCACTGCCTTCTTCACTAACTATCTGGTCTAAATTTTCTTCTCTACTGGCTTAACTCACTACTCAACTAGAGGCTCTGGCCTGAATTATTGTTTTCTGGGTCAATCCCTAAATAGGGTCTTCTCCTATACCCTGGAATAGGACTGGCCACCAGGGATGTGTTCCAGAAAAGTATAGTAAAATGAAGTTTATAATCTTTAAAGTAAAAAAAAAAAAAAAAAAAAAAAAAAAAAAAAGTTATGTTTGAAAGTACTCTGTCAGAAACATAATACCTCAATCTTTTCTGTCTCCATTGTACTAACTGCAAAGAAAAAGATTATTACAAGAACTAATTCTAAGGCTGAACTTGTCACTCCTCCTAGTCACGGGTAAGGTACAAATTAGAAGCTCTCAGAAGAGAAAATGTTAAAAATAAAATTTGCATCTTTGAGACTATCTGGAACAAATAATATTTTGCTCTGTAACAGAGAGGTTGCATAAGTCAAATATTCTCTTCCAGTAAGACTACAGGCCGGGTGCGGTGGCTCATGCCTGTAATCCCAGCTACTCAGGAGGCTGAGGCAGGAGAATCACTTGAACCCAGGAGGCGGAGGCTGAGATGAATTGAGATAGCACCACTGCATTCCAGCCTGGGCAACAGAGGAAAACTCCATCTCAAAAACAAAACAAAACAAAACATGTCTTCTTTTCAAACCCCTGAACTGTTCACAAAAAGTGATCCTACAATGGGCCACAAATAAACTTTAAGAATAACAAAAAGTTAGCAACAACAAAAATTCCACCAACAAATATGGAAAACTAATCACTTCAAAAGTAGAAAACATCACACTAATGCCATGGTCAAAGAAGAAACAAAAATTGCTCTCATGGATATTTCAAAAAATCATTTACAGTAGCATTAAAACCATGAAATATTTAGGAATGTATCTAACAAAATATGTGCAAGATTTGTATGCTGAACTAAAAACCACCCACGTGGCCCGGTGTGGTGGTACACGCCTATAACCCCAGCACTTTGGAAGGCCGAGGCAGGCAGATTGCTTGAGCCCAGGAGTTTGAGACCAGCCTGGACAAAATAGCGAGATCTCGTCTCTACAAAAAAATACAAAAACTGGCTGGGCATTGGTGTGCACCTGTGGTTTCAGCTCCTTGGGAGGTTGAAGCAGGAGGATGACTTAAGCCCAGGAAGTCAAGATTGCAAAGAGCCATGATCACACCACTGCACTCCAGCCTGGGCACTGGAGTGAGACCCTGTCTCAAAAAATAAATAAATAAAAATAAAAACCACTGATAAGATGAGGGATAAAATACTACAAATTGGGTACAGTGCATAGTGCTTGGGTCATGGGTACACCAAAATCTCACAAATCACCAAAGAACTTACTCATGTAACCAAACACCACCTGCTCCCCAAAAACCTATGGAAAAAAAACAAAACAAAACAAAAATACACTGATGAGAAACTGAAGAGTTTAAAAAAAAAAAAAAAAAAAAAAGAGAGAGAGAGATAGGCCAGGTGCAGTGGCTCATGCCTGGAATCCCAGCACTTTGAGAGGCTAAGGCAGGTGAATCATTTGAGACCAGGAGTTTGAGACCAGCCTGGGCAGTGTGGCAAAACACCATCAATACAAAAATTAGACAGGCGTGGTGGCATGTACCTGTAGTCCCATCTACTTCAGAGGCTGAGGTGGGAGGATCACCTGAGGCTGCAGTGAATCATGATTGCACACCACCGCCCTCCAGCCTAGGCAACAGAGTAAAACCTAGCTCCAAACAGGAAGAAAAAAAAAAAAAAAGGAGAGATATACCATGTTCAAAAAAACCACAATACTATTGGCCAGGCACAGAGGCTCTCACCTATAATCCCACCACTTTGGGAGGCTGAGATGGGCAGATCACTTGAGATCAGAAGTCTGAGACCAACCTGGCCAACATGGTGAAACCCCACCTCTACTAAAAATACAAAAATTAGCTGGGGGGGGGGGTGGTGTACACCTGTAATCCCAGCTACTTGGGAGGCTGAGGCAGGAGAATTGCTTGAACCTGGGAGGTGAAGGCTGCAGTAAGCTGAGATCACACCACTGTACTCCAGCCCTGGTGACAGAGCAAGATTTCATCTCAAAAAACAAACAAACAAACAAACAAAAACCCCACAATACTATTAAAATGTCAATTCGTCCCAAATTGATCTTTAGATGTAAAGACCAATAAAAATCCCAGCAGCCTTTTTTTGGTAGAAATTGACAAACTGATTCTAAATTTTACATGGAAAGGCAGTAGACCTAGAATACCCAAATTGAATTCCTGGGCTCAAGCAATCCTGCCAGCTCAGTCTCCCAAGTAGTAAGGACTATAAGTATATACCAGTACGCCTAGCTGATTTTTAAAAAAAATTTTTTTTGTAGAGACAGAGTCTCACTATGTTGCCCAGGCTACTCTTAAACTCCTCACCTCAAGTGATCCTCTCACCTTGGCCTCTTAAAAGTGCTGGGATTATAGGCATGGGCCACCACATCCCACCCAGCCTAACAATTTTGAAAAAGAAATACAAAGGTAGAGGACTCACTATCTGATTCCAAGAGTTGCCATAAAATGACGGTAATCAAGACAGTGTCCTATTTGCTTAATGACAGATATACAGACCAATGGAACAGAATAGAATTTAGAAATAAATCCACACAGATATGGCCAACTGATTTTCAACAAAGATGCTAAAGTAATTCAATGGGAAAAGAAAAGTTTTCCCCACGAAAGGGTGCTACAACTGGCTATCCAAATGCACCTTGACGCCTATCTTATACCATACACAAAAGTCAACTCAAAATGGATCACACAGGGATATATATAAAACTTAAACGACAAAACTTTTAGGAGAAAACTTTTGTGATTTTGGGTTAGGCAGACTTCTTAGATAAAATACAACCTATAAAAGAAAAAAACATTAATAAATTAGATTTTATCACAACTTAAAACTTCTTTTCAAAAGACAGATACTAAAGATACATATTGAGAGGAAATATTTGTAAAACATACATCTGATAAAATATCAAGAATATATAAATAACAATAACAAAAAGACAAAAAACCTAATAAAAAAATAAAATATTAAAATAGGCACTTCACTGAAGATACAGATGACAAATAAGCCTGTAAGATGCTCAACATCATTAGTCATTAAGAAAATGCAAAATAAAACCATGATGAAATACCACTACACACCTATTACAAAACCATACAACACAAAGTGCTGGCAAGGATACAGAACTAGAACTCATATATGGCTGGTGGGTAAGTAAAATGGTATCAGTATCGCAATTTTGGAAAACGGTTTGGCAGTTTCTTACAAAGTTAAATGGAATAAGTGTTTACCACACAACCCAGCAATTCCATTTCTAGGTATTTACCCAAGAGATGTCACACAAAATCGTGTATGATTTTCATGTATGATTGCAGCTTTATTCATAATGGCCAAAAACACAGAAATAATCCAAATGTCCGTCAACTTGTGAACAAATTGTTGTATGCCCATATATCTGAATACTGCTCAGCAATAAAAAGGAATGAACTATTGCTACATGCAACAACATGGATAAATATTAAAAGTATTATGGTAAGTGAAAGAAGCCATATCCAAAAGGCCATATACCATATGATTCTATTTATATCCTAGAAAGGCAAAAATCACAGCAACAGAAATCAGACTGGTAGTTGTCAGGGGCTGGGGAAAGAACTGACTACAGAGGGGCCTGCAGAAACTTTGAGGGATGACGAAAATGTTCTGTATCTCAACTGTGGCAGTGGTTTTGTACATTTGTAAAAACTCATCCAACTGCATACCTAGAAAAGTTTCTGTAAATAAATTATACCACAATAAATCCGGCTTTTTAAGAAATGCATTTCAAACTAATGGTAATAAGAACAACACAAGACATAATTTATGAAATGTGGTCAATCTGTACCAAGAAGCAAATTAATGGTCTTAACTGCTTTCATTATTAAATAAGAAAAATAAAAATAAATGTATCAAGCACTTGAAAAAGATGAGAAAGCAAAGCTTCTGGCAAGTCTAATCAAGAAAAACGGGATATAAAGGTCGGGCGTGGTGGCTCACGCCTGTAATCCTAGCACTTTGGGGAGGCCGAGGCGGGTGGATCACCTGAGGTCAGGAGTTCGAGACCAGCCTGGCCAACATGGTGAAACCCTGTCTCTACTAAAAATACAAAAATTAGCCTGGCAGCGTGGCTCATGCCTGTAATCCCAGCTACTTGAGAGGCTGAGGCAGGAGAGTCGCTTGAACCCCGGAGGCGGAGGTTGCAGTGAACCGAGATAGTGCCATTGCACTCCAGCCTGGGCAACAGAGTGAAACTCTATCTCCAACAAAAAAAAAAAAAAAAAGAAGAAGAAAGAAAGAAAGAAAAAGAAAAAGGGGATATAAACACAAATGTACAAGATAAAAAATTTTAAAAATCAAAGATATTAGAGGTTAAAAAGACTCTTTATGCTGATACCAATGAATTTGAGAAGTAAATTAAACAGGAAACAAATGACCAAAACTGATTCCAGAAGAGGTAAAAAACTGACAGGAAAATAACATGTAGTGATTGGAAACGTTCTCAAAACAACTATCGCTGGAAAAAGTTCTAGATTCAGATAAATTTATGGTACTTTTAAAGTTATACCTTCAGAAACAGAAAATTCTGTTATAGTTCTTAACTATTCCAGAGTACAGAAAGAGAAACTTCCCAGTTCATTTTATTAAGACAGCACAACCCCAACCCTACAATCTGTCAAAGTATTCAAAAAGGAAAACTAAAGAATAAACTTACCTTTAATGTAACTTACAGCTACCCTTTAAAAAGCATTTATTTGTATGTGCCAGACACACATTATATATTGCTTTACTCAAATATCTTACCTGACAATCCTCTATTTCCCTAGTTTATTTGAATTTCTATGTTTCCTTAAAACCTTTCTCTTTGCCTCCCCCATTTTTACCCATACCTAATTACCATGTTTCCTAACTACCTAACAAAACAAAACCCAAAAAAATCCATCACAAGAGATTTTCTGTAACTTTTTACCATAATACCTACTCACTCACTTACATTAGGCTTCTTAAGGTCTTCCTTCCGATTCTATGTGAACTAGAGAAAGCCTATCTACTTCTACTCTGGGTCCCTTCCAGTCTCACCTACTGAAGGACATTGCTCTAGCAATTTTTGCCCTCTACCAGGTCATTTCCATTAATAAAAAACAAGTTTACTCCTCCCAGGATAAAAACAAACAGCATACCCTTTAGCAATACCATATCATTTCTCTGCTCCCTTGAGAGCAGAATTCCCTCTTTTTTTTTTTTTTTTTTGAGACATATTTTGCTCTTGTTGCCAGGCTGGAGTGCAATGGCACAATCTCGGCTCACTACAACACCCGCTTCCCGGATTCAAGTGATTCTCCTGCCTCAGCCTCCCAGAGTAGCTGGGATTACAGGCATGCACCATCACGCCCAGCTAATTTTGTATTTTTAGTAGAGACAGGGTTTCTCCATGTTGGTCAGGCTGGTCTTGAACTCCACCCACCTTGGCTTCCCAAAGTGCTGGGATTACAGGCATGAGCCACCACGCCCAGCCCAGAATTCCTTTTAAAACGTTTTCTACAGAAGGCACTCAATATTCATGGGTTCTGCATCCACTGATTCAACCAACTCCAGATCAAAAGTATTTGAAATATTAATAATAAAAAAGAATAATACAAATAAAAAAACAACATAATACAACTATTTACTTAAAATTATATTGTATTAGGTATTATAAGTAATCTTGAAAAGGGTCGGTCCTGGAATCAATCTCCAGCGGATACTGAGGGACCAATGTACATTCACTGCCTTAATCTCTCTCCTGTTTTTCTGCAGAATCCACTCTAATCAGCCTTTTACCCAAAATGCTGCAGCAAAATTGCTCTCTTAAGGTTATCAATGACTTCATATTGCCAAACGCAAAGGTGAACTATCAGTCCTTATCTTGGCAAATATGGCTGCAGTAGCTCTCATGGTAGATCAAGGTCTTCTCCCTATAAAATACTATTCTGACTTATGTATTACTGGCCACTCCTTTCCAGGCTCCTTTGCTGGTTGTTTCTCAGCTCATCACTCCCTAAATCTTCTCTAGCCGTATTGTCTCCCTAGTTGAGCCATCCAGTCTCATGGCTTCAAATACCATCTATAAACTGATAACTCTCATATTTATAACCTCAGCTGTATCTGTCCACTAAGCTCCAGGCACATACGTCCTTGACATCTCCACCTGGATGTCTGACATTTTACACTTTATATACTCAGAAGTGAACTCTTCACTTCTGAATGAGTCTCCTAGAGTCTTGCCCATTCCAAGTAAATGACAATTGCTTTTGTTGATGGCAAAAAGTTTAGAGCCACCTTTCTTTCTCTACACTATGCCAGGAAATCCATCAGCTTTAGCCTTTAAAATATATCCAAACTATTACCACTTCTCACTACCACCCCAACTACCTTGGTTCAGGTAACTATATATTTTCTAATTGAATTATTTGTTACTGCCTCTTAAATGTTCTCCCAGCTTCTGCCTTTGGGCCCCTACAACCTAGTCTCAATATAGCTAAGCCAGAGATAATATTTTAGAACTTAAGTCAGATAATGTCCTCTGCTCAAAATCTTCCAGAGGCAATCTATCTCATGTAGAATAAAAAGCTAAAGTCCTTAAGAAGGACTCAAAGGCCCTAAATGCCTATTCTTCCCTATCATCACCTAACATCACCTCCTACTAATCTCCCCTATTAACAATCACACTGACCTCACACTCATGAATGTTCTCACTTAAGGGCCTTCAGGCTTTTCTCCTGCTGATAATATCCTACCTTCAGGGGCCCACAAAATTGACATTCCCTTCTTTAGGTCTTTCCATAAATGTCAATTTCTCAGTGAGGGTTTCTCTAACCAGCCCTAAAACTGCAACCTCCACCTTCCATATTCTCTAATCTTCTTCCTGACTTAATTTTTCTTGGCAGCATTTATCACTATCTGACGTCTCTGCCTAGCAGAAGCAAATGCAAATCTCTACAGGAAAGTACTTTCTAGTCTGAGCCTCAAATAATTCCCACACATACTTCTCCAAGAATAATGAGTAGTTCAAAGTGAAAAACAACCACGTAAACAAGGAAAAAGGGTATAGAAACAGAGAGCAGAGACAAATCTGCAGACTTTAGATAAACTGAAAAATAATTATTGAACTAAAACATATATAAGAAGAAATTACCGAGAACACAGCACAGAGACAGAAAATAGAAAACAAGATAAGGCACATGAAGGATTAACGGGAGAAGGGTTACCATACCTTTAATAGGAGGTCCAGAAGAAAAGGTGAGAAAAAGAGACAGTGGCAATATCTGAAGAAATTACAAGTAACAATTTCCCAGAATTGCTGAAAGATACCAATCTTCTGATTCAAGAAATCAAACACAGTCTAGTTTAAAAAGAAATTCACAACTAGACATTTCATAGTGAAACTACAGAAAATCAAATCAAAGAGAACAATTGTAAAGCAAAAAAAAAAAAAAAAAAAAAAAAAAAATCCTTCCAAAGAGTATTACTACTTTTCAGCAGCAATAAAGAAAACCAGTAGACAGCAGAATGGTATCCTCAACGCCCTGGGAATTCTATCCTGAGAAAGCATCTTTCAAGATTGAGGACAAAATGAAAGCATTTTTAGGCAAGCAAATATTGAGACGGTTTACCACCACAGACTCTCACTCAAGGACCTTCTGAAGGCAAAAGGAAAAGTAACTAGGAAATAGCTGAGATGCAAGAGAGCAAAGACAATGGAAGGTCCAAATGAATAATTAATTTCCTAAACAATAACAAAACTATATAAGAAAAAATAGTTTAATTGTATTTTATGTAACTTGTATTTTAATTACAAGTTTAGAGTGATGAAACAATAATACATAAAAGTTTAGAGTGATGAAAAGGGCATTCAAGTGTGTTCAAAGGACTTTCAGCAGAATTAACTTTAGACTGATAAAAATGACTATCAGTTATGTTTTCATTTCTAGGATAACAACTAAAAGAATATTTAACAAGACTGTATACTTCCAGACTAGTCAAGTCCAATGGAATGGTAAAATATAAAAAATAATCAATCCAGAAAGAAACCCCCATCTCCTCCAAAGAGTGAAAAGGTACAGGGGAGAAAGAGAAAAAACACAAAATAAAATGGTAGATTTAAACTCAAATGTGTGATAAATCACAGTAAATCAGGTGAATCAAATGCTCCATCTGAAAATGACAAAAGACTGCCAGGCTGGATTAAAAATAATCCAATTAGGCCGGGCATGGTGGCTCACACCTGTAATCCCAGCACTTTGGGAGGCTGAGGCAGGTGGATTGCTTGACATCAAGAGTTCAGGACCAGCCTGGGCAACATGATGATGATTCTCTACTAAAAATACAAAAATTAGCCGGGTGTGGTGGCATATGCCTGTAGTCCCAGCTACTTGGGAAGTTGAGATGGGAGGATCGCTTGAACCCTGGAGGTAGAGGTTGCAGTAAGTAAGCCAAGACTGTACCATTGCACTCCAGCCTGGGTGACAGAGCAAAATTCTGTCTCAAAAAAAAAAAAAAAAAAAAAAAAAATCCAATTAAATATTAAATGCTGTTTATAAGAAACATGTGAAACATAAAGATATACAAAGATTGAAACTAAAAAGATGGTAAACAACCTATCATGTCAAAAAATGTAAAAGAAAGCTAAAGTAGTGATATTAATATCAGACGAAATAGACTAGGGCAAGAGACACGTTAAAGGGACCTAAAATAAGCGGAAAGATAAAATATGTTCATGCACTGGAAGACAGTATTATAAAGTTACCATACAAACTGATCTTTATATTCAGTGTAATCCCAATCAAACTGTTAAATTTGACAAGTTGGTTGTGAAATTTATACAGAATTGCCAAGGACCAACAAAGTATGAGTATTCAAAATATATAAAAAATAATTACGAATCAACAGAAAAATAGGCAAGAGACCTGAATAGCCATGTCATAAGAGAAAATCCAAATGATCAATAAACATATTAAAAAGGTTCAATTTCTTTAATAATCAAGGAGTCACACATAAAAAGTACAATTTCTAAACTGGTAAAAATTTAAGTCTGATAAGTCTATGTGTTGGTAAGGATGTGATCAATGGATGCCCTCATACACAGCAGGAATGTAAACTGGTTCATTGACTTTGGAAAATAGTTTGACGTTATCTGTTAAAATTGAAGATACGCATTTTCTATAAGTCAGAAATTTCATTCCTAGGTATACACTCTAAAGAAATTAGCATGTGTGCACTGGGAGACAAACAGAAGAATGTTCTGCACTGTTTGCAAAAGGCCCATGCTGGAAATAACCCATCGAGAGCAAATAAACTGTGATACATTCATACAATGGGGTACTACATCACAATTAAAGGGAAAAGACATGGATAAGTCTCACCAGTGTAATGCCAAGCAAAAGAAACAAAAAGAAAGCTAAACAGTATTCTTTAGGAATACATGTGAAGAAGGTAAAAGAAGAGCAAAGAAATTATTATCACGAAAGTCAAAATAGTGGTTTGCTTTTGGTAGGTGTAAAGTTTCAATCAGGAAGGACCATGCAAGGGAAGGAAGCAGGGTTCTGTGATCCTGTAATGTTCTATTTCCAGCTGGATGGCAGTTGCATGGGTTTTCGCTTAGAAGTATTTAAACTATTTATACATTTTTACATACTTTTCTCACTTAAAAGTATTTAAACTATTTATATATTTTACATACTTCTCTGTATGTGTGATCTATCTCACAGTAAGAAAAAAATGAGAAGGAATAATACCGTGCTTCTCACTGATCTTTCTAAACTGGGTTTGGTTCTTTATACAAATTCTCTAAAATGACTAAAGTGGCTGGGCACATTCTCTTCTCGGAAAGATAGCATTATTTAGTAGAAAAAGCAGTAGGACTATGGATCAGAGGACAGAAGCTCTCTGAATTAAATTCTTAATTTACTTCTCTTAAGATGCTCTCTTAAGCATATAAAGTCTTTCTGAACCCTAAGTGCTTATCTACGAAATGTAGATTTAACAACTGTCCTTATCTTGGGATATCTGTGACCATCAAATCATAATATAGTAAATTAAAAGATGTTTAGAAAACTGCAAACAAACAGAAAAACAAACACAGCAGTTTAGTTTTAATAATCTGAAATTCAAAGATTTTTGATCCACTGGAGTCATGATGATGCTAAGAGATAAAAACTTCCATTCCATTTTAAATAGCATTATTTGCAAAATGATGTGTCTCTACTGGTAATGGGTAAACAGGGTTCTATTTTGAGAAAACAATAAACATAAAATATTAATTTAACCTAACAGATGGTAATAGATGGTGTCAAAGATGTCACATTAAAAGTCTAAAGAGTGAGATCTGCTCTTCTGTTTACAAAAGAAGACTGAAGAATGTCTTCGGCTCTCCATGGAGAAATATACTTCCCAAGTTGTCCATCCAGTCCCATCTCCATTACAGATAACAGTCAGCCCCTAAATTTTTCTCCCCAAATTGATTGAAAAATACAAGAATAAAAAAAACAATGTAATTGGGCTTCTCAATTAGCCTTAGTGCCACTATGGGAAAATGAACAAGCAACTGAGTGGCAAGTTTCATTGACTAAAACAAACATTGAAGTATAGAAGTTTTATATATTTATTGTGCCATTTATAAAATAACTTCTGCCACAAACATCAACAATGCTTTAGAAGCTTTTCATATTCAACCACTTAGATGACAAAGACAATATAAAAATGCAAAACATTTTACTATATTGTAATGTTATATTATTTTTTCTATATAAAATGTTACAAGTTCTACATACCTGAATATTCTCCCTACTCCAAGTATGTGGTGTTTTACTAGCAAGTAATTTCAGATCTTGAATAGCAAGTCTCTTTACTGCCTTCCTGGGATCATTCTTCAAATACTGCAATAGAAGCTGAATCTATAAAGGAAATAAGTCACTCCATAAACAATACTGTAACTGAAATGATCATTAGAAATGCAGTGTAGTTTAGTGAAACTTATAAAGGGACAGGATTCACTTCAAATCAGAGCTCTGTCACTCATTAGCTACGTGCCCACATTTGGACCTCTTTCTCCATGTTTGTAAAATACTACCATTTAACTTTAAAGTTTTAGCACATGACCTGGCATTTAACAGATACTCAATCCTTTCTTTCTTTCTTTTTTTTTTTAATATGGCCAACTTCACAGCCAGCCATGTACCCCACAACATCTCATTTTCCTCAAGGGATCCCAACAATCAGTACTGTGAACAGAGAGAATAAAAAAGCAAGCAAAAGGAAATTAATCTGACCTTTATTACAGAAAAGAACCTTAATGTCCTCCAGACTTATGGGCCACTTTCTTATTTCTAATCATATATTTAAGTTTACCAGAGAATAGGCAGTTTAAAGAAAATTGAAATTACCTGCTTAGGTGTATCAACCAAAGATGAAGCTGCAAGTAGAGTGAAAGTGTGCAAAGACACAATCACCATTTTGGTGGACGGATAGGATGTGACCAGCTGTTGTAAAAGCTGACGAGCACTGGAAGCCAAGATTGCATCATGGTGCATGTGCTGTAGGATGGGTATCAATTTTAGCTTCAAGTCTACTGGTGTCGCTAAACCTAGACACAAAAAGAATTCTCAAGGTATTTGTGATCATCATCCTTAAAAATATTCCAGATTAAAAAGCTGTGACTCAATTAGCAAAATTGCACTTGAGAAACACGGTATACTAATATTATATTTGTAACATTAAAGATTATACTAGAACCAAACAATAAATTCAGTATTTTTTCCAAAGTATTTATCTTGACATTAACTTTTCAATGATTATAAAACTACATGCTGATAATAAGAACTGTCTTTAAAAAGCACAGTAGAAACAAAGTCATATTTGCTGCCTATTTCCTCTCATTATCATAATAAAAAATTATACATACACATACACATATATATATACACACACACACACACACACACACACTTGATGGCTACAGTCTGATTATACTTATGATTTTAATTATTTCCTTCAACAACTAAATCAGAATCAGGATGTGAATAAACTGTGTGTAGAACAGTTTTGAAATCCTCTGAACTTTGTGTAGTAAACGCCTTTCTTTATTGCATACACAACTGGGTCCGTGAAGACTAACCCTAATCCACGTTTTCCTGTCAACAGTGGAGTGAAACCAACAAATCTTTTCTTCTATGGCATGGCTTTGCGGTAATGGTGAACACAAATTTCTCAGTCATAATGTATGACCACATACATGCCACAAGCTAATTATACTCTGCATATCGCTGGTTTTTCCATGGTGAAATAATTGTGGGTATGAACATAAGACAGCACTTCAATGTCCAACAGTTGCCTACATCAACAAACTCCATTGCTAGATGGCCTCTACTTGGGTTTGCCAGAGGGAAATGAATGAGATCAGAGTATTCCCTGCTTTCCTCTCTGCAGGGTCACATCATGCTCATGTTGTTGTTATTTTGTTCCTTAAGGTTCTGAATGCACTTGACACTGCTGACCATTCTATCTTTGAAACTCTCTCCTAATGGCTTTGGCTCTTCCACTCTTACTGTTTTCTGACCTCTTTCTCTGGCTGTTCCTTCTTAACCTCCTTTGCAATCTCCTCGTCTGTCCACACTTTAATTTCTGATATTACCATAGGTTGGTAATAAATTATCTTCTCATTCTATGTGCTTTCCCTGAGTGAGCTGATATAATTCCATGGTTTCCCTTATTAGCTAAATGTGAAAGGTTGCCACCCACCCGTCCTCCTGCCCAGGACATCAGATGCATGTATCTCATTACCTTCTGGTCATCTGCACTAGGAGGTCTCAGAAGAATTTTGTATTAATAGGGCCCAAAGAGAACTGATCTTCACCTTGAAACTGCCCCTCCAAAAATACTCCTGTCTCAGTAAATGACATCATTACAGCTCCTGAGGCCCTGGAGTCTTTCTTAATTAATGAAAGAAGGATTCTCTCACATCCCATTTCCAAATGTATTAGCAAATCTTACTGGTTCTATCTTCAAAATAAAATCCAAAACTAACTCTACCTCCGTCGTTACCATGCCGATCCACTTCCACTATCATCTCTTGACTAAATTATAGAAAGTGTCCTAAGTATTCTCCCTACTTAGACCTTTCCCCATGGCAGACTCCACTCTCATATCCCCCCTTTCCTCTACTGCAAGTTTATTCTCAACCCAGTACTCAGAGAGATCTTAGTGCTTACAGGCATCTTTACTAAAGATTTAGTGAGGCGCGGAGATTTTACTTGGCAGAAACACAAGCGGCTTAAAACCAAATGTCAGGATACTCTGTTCCTAAAACTCCTCTTCCATTTCCATGTCTTGGGTTCCAATTTTCCTCCACTTTTCCTCCACCCACACTCCTATGTTTTCCTCTACCTCTCTCTTCTCCTAATTCCTGTTCTTTTAGATTTTTCTAAGATAAAATTTAAGGAACAATAAAGTAATGAATCTTAAGTGTACAGATTAATGAATTTCTACATATGTACATTCCCATATAACTACCATCAGATACACAGAATACTCCAGCATCCTAGAAGGCTCACCTGTATAGCTCTCATCAATTCCCTTGCTATCTGCCCTCTGAGTTTAACCAATGGAGAGCCCAGCACGAGTTGCAGAGAATGAGGTCAGAGTAATTATTCCCTGGTTCTCTCACAGAAGGGTCACATCATGCTCCTGGAGGTTAGTTTCTCAAAGTGGCCCTCCTGACATGACTCCAAGTTTCTAGTAACCTCTCTTTAACCTATACCCTTAGAGGTGTGGTAAAAGCTATTACAGGCTCAAAAACTACATTATCCCCTACAGTATACCCTGGCCATGCCTTTGTGAATGGTTCCTTTATTACACCTTCCTTGAGTTATCTTAATTCAAATGTGCCACCTGTTTCCTGCTGAGATCTTGTCTGATATAGCAGGCAATTGATAAAATCCTGGTCAATGAATAAGTGATGCTTCCTTCTAATGTCATAAGGATACCTTTCTGCAGGAAAGCCCTTTTGCTAATGGTGGAAGAAAAAAGACAAAGGAATAAGGGGAAAACAACAAAGCTCATTCACTGTAGCTTGGTCTTTAAGTGATTTTTATTATTTATGCAAGTGAGCAAGTTCTCTTTCATTTTAATTTGAAGGACAATTTAAATGCATGTAAAATATAACTACACTAAGAAATTCATGCCTTAGAAAGACACAATGGCATAGTGGTTAAAAGCGTGGGCCTCAAAGCCAAACTGCAAGTTATCAGCTTTTTGACTGTGAACCAATCATTCGGCTTTAGTGTGGCTCCATTTCCTTTCCTGTAAAACGAACATAATAGTATTACCTATCCAAGGCTGCCACGTTGCACAATTCAAAGGAATGCTCTTTATAAGAATATAAACAAAGTGGTGTTCTCTAGAGTCATGCAATGCTATAGCCCAAGAGCTCCCTTTTATGACTGCTAGGATAAATCAGGGGTAAGACACAGGTATTAACCCTATGGGAGTTCTTGGGCTCCCATAATGACTGTTATAAGGATAAATAGGGTTAATACACATGACTCATGATATAAAAGAAGAGACTGGAAAACCAGAGCTTTGTAATCTATGGTAAGGAATCTGGATTTGATTCTAACTGCAACTGGGAGACACTGGAGGGACATTAGCAGAGAGTTCCAGAGCTCCTAATAACGTTACTCTCTCTCAGACAGAGCAGTCTTCCCTAAACTAATCATGCACCCCATAAGTATGCTTTGGTGAATGATGGACCACATGACAGACGGTGGTCCCATAAGATTATAATGGAGCTGAAAAATTCCGAGTAACTTCAGAGATCCTGTAGTCACTGTAACACCACAGTGCAATATATTACCTTTTCTACCTCAGATATACAAATACTTATCATTTTGTTACAATTGCCTATGGTATTCAGCATAGTTATACGCTGCATAGGCTTACAATAGGCTATACCATATAGCCTAAGTGTATAGGAGGCTATACCATTTCGGTTTATGTAAGTACACTCTATGAAGCTCAAACAACAAAACTGCCTAAGGACACATTTCTCACACAGGATCCCCACTGTTAAGCAATGCAGGACTATATCAGCATGGCTCACTCCTTTTTCTCCTTCATGTCTCACTCAAATATCACTTCATCAGAGACTGTCTCTGATCAATATATACAAGAAAGTCCCTTCTCTGATCAATATATATAAAATAGATAAGTCCCTTCTCTCCCCCCACCGACTTACTTTTGAGACTCTCTATCCTTATTCTCTCACTTCTTCACCATAGCACCAGAAATGTCACATGCACATTTGTCTATCCCCACACACCCCACCCCCGACTAGAGTGTAGGTTAGAGGGGGTAAGGACTTTGTTTTGCTCACTCCTGTATCCTCAGCGTTTATAACAGTGTGGGCACATAGAAGATACTTAATAAATATTATTTGAATGTATGGTGACTAGCAAATAATAAGTACTTAATTAGTGTTAGCAACTATTATAAATCTCATTAAGTCACTCATAATACTAAATGAAGAATACATACCTTGAATCATTTCACTGATCTTGTTACAGATTCCTACAGCAAAATCCCTTTGGGAAAAGAGAACAGAAAAAACTTTAAAACCAAAAAATTACACTTGCTTGTATTTTCTAAGGACTTAAAAGAAATAAAACACAATTAGCACAGAAGAAATCCAATATTCCAAACTGCAACTAACATTCCAAGGTCAGGTGCTCGGATTAGAGGAGGTGGTAAGAAACACAACTAAAACAAAAACTCCAGCAACCAAATGGGCTATGCCAACACTGCTGTAAAGCAGCTCACTTAGGCCATTATCACAATACAGTGTTTTTTTTCATAACACTAACAAGCATCTGAAATTATTTTGTGTTTATATAACAACAGGGCCTGACCATTTTCACCCCTATATTTCTGGTACTTAGAAAAGTGTCTGAACATGGTGGATATTCAGTAAGTATTTCTTTAATAACCATAAAAAGACTTCTTATAACAACTTGAAATTTAAAAATCAGTTACATACCTTTAGGGCCAAGAAACTGCAAACAAGGAGACTGCAGGCTTTTTGTGTGTAACAATATTTTCAAAACTATTTTTTAAATAACATTTTAAAAATTCTTAATGTCAACATTTAAATACAGTGAGCCCAAATAGAATAATCTGGTTTTTCAGATTATCCCCTCTCCTTTGCCAAAAATTGAGACCTGAGCACTGGGCATCCATTCCCGCACTGTTAACAACAGGCTGGTGCCATGGGGCACTTTAGATGGAGCGGATGTGCTTCAGTTCACCACAGATGCCACTAGGGGACACTACTCTCACTGACAATGTTCACCTGGCCCCTGAAAACATCTGAGCTTGTAACTCCTGCTTTGCGACCCAGAGACTAGCAATTTAAAATTTTCTGAATAAAAAAATTTAAAATTTTTAGAATAAAACAGATGTGGTGACGGTAGGAGACAGGGGAAGAAAAGGATTAAATAAATTCTAAAGGTCTTATTTGGCTTGTTACTCTGATTTAATATCCAAAACCGATCAATACAGACACTAGAAAAAAAATCTATCAGCACTGACCAAGATATGTGATCTCAAGCCAGGTCATTATTTCTGGGAGAAGACATGAACACTGATCTCAAAAATATAAATCTTGTCAGCTGGTCACAGTAGCTCACACCTGTAATCCCAGAAATTTGGGAGGCTGAGGTGAGAGGATCACTTGGGTCCAGGAGTTCGAGGCTGCAGTGTGCCATGACTGCATCAGCCTAGGTGACAAGAGACTCATTTGGTAATTTTTAATATAATAAATTACAAGTTATCACATTAAAGCGTGGTATATTAAAAACTGTTTCTACATAAACTGCTAATTTAGATGTTTAATCATCATTTCCACAAGTGAAGAATCTTGCTGTTTCTCTTACTTGGTCTTAATCATTTTCCAAAACCAGTAATTACACAGACTGAAATAAAATTAGCTTCTAATAAGAACACAAGAGAAAAACTGAACTAAAAGTGATTCTCATATATAAAATTTAATCACTAAATTACAAATTTATCATCCAAATTTAGAAACTAAATTTAGAAAACTATTTTTGGAAGCACTGGAAGTACATATTTAATCTGACATACTATGAAGCACTGACACCTTGGCAGTGGTAATCAGATGATAATTATTCACTAGGCACAACTCTTAATCAGTAAAAGTACAGTCATGTACAGCATAATAACGTTTTGGTCAACAACAAACCACATATATGACAGCGGCTTCAAGAGATTGTTTAACAGAGCTGAAAAATTCATATTGGCCAGAGATGTCTTGATGTCTGACCCTGTGTAGGTCTAGGTTAATGTATGTGTCCCTGTGTGTTTTCTTTGAGGGGTCTCACTATATTGCCTAGGCTGGTCTTGAACTCCTGAGCTCAAGCGGATACCCCAGCCTCAGCCTCCCAATTACAGGCTGGAATTACAGGCGTGAGACACTGTGCCCAGTTATGTCTTAATTTTAACAAAAAAAGCTTACAGAATAAGGATATAAAGAAATACGTTTATCCAGCTATATGTTTGTATTTTAAGCTAAGTGTTATTATAAAAGAGTCAAAAAGTTAAAAGAAATTAAGACTGTATAAAGTTAAAAAGTTACAGTAAGTTAAAGCTAATTTATCATTGAAGGAAGAAAAACTTCAAAAATAAATTTAGTGAAGCCTAAGTGTACAGTGTTCAGGAAGTCTACAGTAGTAATACAGTAACGTCCTAGGCTTTCACTTTCATTTACCGCTCACTCACTGATCACCCAGAGCAAATTCCAGTCCTGCAAGCTCCATTCATGGTAAGTGCCCTATACAGGAATACCATTTTTATCTTTTATGCCACATTTTTACTGAACCTTTTCTATGTGTAGATATACAAATACTTACCACTGTGTTCCAATTGCCTACAGTATTCAGTACAGAAATATGCTATACAGGTTTACAGCCTAGGGGCAACAGGTTATACCATATAACCTAGGTGTATAGTAGGTTATACCATCTAGATTTGTGTAAGTCCTCTATGATGTTTGCACAATGATGAAATTGCCTAACAATGCATTTCTCAGAATGTAACCTCATAGTTAAGAGACATGTGACTGAAATTTTTAAAAGTCCTCAAAACTAATGACTCTCAATGAGAAAAAAAAAATGCTTATTTTCAAAGGCACAAAAAGGAACTGTACTTATTCAGATATTTCTGATCATCAATTACAGCCACATCTATTTATTAATTTTGATCCATGAAATTTAAAACTATATGCTTTCTATTATCTACTTTTTCAATAAGAATTACTGGAACTCTGAAGGTTTGATAAGAATAGCTGAAGGGGCCGGGCACAGTGGCTCACGCCTGTAATTCCAGAACTTTGGGAGGCCGAGGCAGGTGGATCACCTGAGGTCAGGAGTTCAAGACTAGCCTGGCCAACATGCTGAAACCCCGTCTCTATTAAAAATACAAAAGTTAGCTAGGGATGGTGGCAGGTGCCTATAATCCCAGTTACTTGGGAGGCTGAGGCAGAAGAATTGCTTGAACCCGGGAGGCGGAGGTTACTGTGAGCTGAGATTGTGCCCCTGTACTCCAGCCTGGGTGACAAGAGCGAAACTCCATCTCAAAAAACAAAACAAAACAAAAGCTGAAGAGAAGGGTATGCAAATACTAATTTTTTTAATGTTAAAAAAAATTTATTATTCACCTGGTTATAAAACTGGAACTTGTTCATGCCAAGATATAGAGAAATTTATAAAAAGAAAACAAAAATTATATACAATCTTACCACTCAGAGACAAGATTTTTATATATATCCTTCCAGTCTTTTTTTCTATTGCATAAATACAAATACTAGGCCTTTTTGTTTTTTCAACAAACCTGTTATATTACATAAGTTAGTAGGGTTTTTTTTTTAAACAAACCTGTCATATTACATAACCTATTATGTAAACTGCTTCCAAATACGTTTCTAAAAACATTTAAGTTGTTACCGTATTCTATTGTATGATCATAATTTATCTAAGCTCAATGACAGAAATGTAGGTTGCTTCTCATTTCTTTTGTTGTTACAAGTAACACTACAACTAGCATCCATACAAATAATTATCAGTACATATTACTGATATCTTAGGATAAATTCTGGAAGTGAATTTCCTGGGTCAAAGGGATGTACCTGTTTAAGGCTTTTCACACATATTACCAAAACACTCCCCAGAAGGCAATGCTACTTTTCCTGTCAGTCAGGGGGATATTATATTTTATTTTACAGAAGAGAAACAAGCCAATCAAACATAGTAATAAAACCATGGTCAACATTTAATCCTCCCGCCCACCCCCCCAAAAAAAATACTGTTCTGTAAAACAAGTGTAGGATATGACATTCTGAATAGGTTAAAATTGGTTTTGATTCAAGTTACTGTCTTTGCCAAACTGTGGACAGCTCTAATGCAAAACAAATTAACATTAGAAGACAGTGGGTAAGCATTTTAGTATTACAGATGTATATGTCTGAGAGAAGCTCCTTAGTGAATAAAGCCTCTGCTACCCAATGAAGCCTTCCCCAACTAATCTATGCTGATCCTGTCCTTCTGGAAACTCATTTCATTTACACAATTAATGCCAACATTTGTACTTCCATTTTCTATTTTATGAATTTAAGTCTTGTTTTCCCAGTGTAAGGTAAACCTTCTCAGAAAATATACCTTGTCATTTAGGGATGTGCTTTTGTATGCTTACTTTGACTGTGCAGAGAAGTTTGCAGCAGCAAAAACAGCAGCTTCAACTTCTACATTATCATGTGAATCTAAACTCTGACGAATACTGTGATGAGCATTCTTCCTCTCAGGAATTATTGATGCCAGACTTCCCAACATCCTACAGAAATAGAGAAAGCCAAGAATATCGGGCATATGATAAAGTCAAGGTCAGAAAAGGAAGAGGCCAGGCAAAGTCAGATTATCAAAACTAAAGTTTATAGGTAATTCCATGTAACTCTGGTTAATAAAGCATAACTTTAGAAATCCATGACTCAAATTTTAAACACTTTTACATATTTCAATATGTCAGAAAAATTAAGATGGCTTATCTAAAAAGCAAAATTTTTAACAATCACCTTGAAGTACATTCCAGGTACCAAACAGCCCAGAAAGGAAACTTCTGAATTATTAAAGCATCAAAATATCAATTTTCCAATGTTGCATAAAGAAGTCCATTTCAGCAAAGCATTAAGAATACTACTTTTTTGCTGTTAAGCAGATACACAAAGTAAAAAAAAGTAAGACCTCCCAATCTTTTTTTCCCACATCAGTAAATATTGGTATGATGATTTTCAAATGTCCTCAAGATCAAGAAAGGAGTGGTTGAGTACACCCCTGGGGCTCATGCCAGAATCAACAATGGTGCAGAAGGTAAAGCTTGGAAAACAGTCTACTTCATAATAAAATTACACAATTAGAAAGGAAAAAAATCTATTGTTTATGATATAAACCACAGAAAGTAGTTTGAAAAATCCTTTCAGTAGAAAGGCATAAATTTTAGATATTTGCAAAACACTGCAGTAAACAAAACCTACAATGTTCCTACAATGACAACCTTTTTCAAAGTCAACATCCTAAATAACCTTCCAATGTGACATGTAATCACCTAATTATTCCCTGTAATTACACTCAATCAATTAGTATTGTTCCTAGTACTATTAAGTTTAAGTAATACTATTAGTAGCAAGAAACTAAAATGGACTAAATATGTAATTTATATTTAATTTGAAGGTTTTGAAATTATACATTTTTGAAAAGAAATAACAAATGACTATTAATCTATTATAACAGAAAAGATTAGACTAGTCTAATACTGACACATTTAACGACTTATTCCCACTGCTTCCAGCTTAATTTTTCTCTTCCTACTTGAGTACCTCCTTCTAGAACATTTACAAAATAGGTCCTATATGGCAAACCTCCTAAGGCCTTGTGTGCCTGAGAATCTTTTTATTTTACTACTCTTTAAAATGAAAACTGGATAGATATAAAATTCTTAGCTCAATTTTCCTTTAATACTTATTGCAACAAGTGTTACTGTTGAAAAATCTGATTTAAATATAATTTTTTTTTTTCCTTTAAAGTGATCCTTCTTTTTGGAAGCTTTCTAGAGATCGCTAGTTTTACTGATAACCATAGTGCTTAAAAAAAAGAGTTGAGGCAAGAGTCAACTGCCATGACTTAGAGAAAGGCAAGCATGCAAAATGAATAACAAATATTAATCTACATTCTTACCAAAATATTCAGGCTAGCTTTAAATTATTTATGAAATTCATTCCACCAGTTAAATTCTATTATCTTTTGATTTAAAAAAAAAACCACGTTTGTGAAAAACAATTCAAACATTACAAAAAAAGTCAAATGGAAAAGCCTCTTGTAATCTATAACCCAAAGACTCTACCAAAAATAATCACTGTTAATGGTATATATTCCTCTAGATTTTTTTCTGAGCCTATATAAACATACATATTAGTATTAACTGACAAAATGAGTTAATAAAATTGATACTATTTGACAACTTTTTAAAACTTAATATCTTTCTATGTCAGCATATATAGACTCACAACTCACTTTACTCTTTAAAAGTTATACAGTAGTTCACAAATAGCCATTCCCACGTTGATTTTTCCCCAATTTTTCATTCCACAAAAATGACACTATAATCATCTATATACATATATTCACCAACTTTTAAAAATGATTTATTTTAAAAATTCCTACAGGTATATTTGCTGAAGTAAAAGGGTAAAAATATCTTAAGTTTAAATTCTGGGCCAGACGCAGTGGCTCCCACCTGTAATCCCAACACTATGGTAGGCTGAGGCGGGCAGATCACCTGAGGTCAGGTGTTCAAGACCAGCCAGCCTGGCCAACATGGTGAAATCGTGCCTCTACTAAAAGTAAAAAAATTAGCTGAGCGTGGTGGCGGGCACCTATAATCCCAGCTACCTGGAAGGCTGCGGCAGGAGAATTGCCTGAACCCAGGAGGCAGAGGTTGCAGTGAGCCGAGATCACGCCACTGCACTCCAGCCTGGGCGACAGACTGAGACTCCATCTCAATCAATCAATCAATCAATCAATCAATCAATCAATCAATTCTATTGAATATAGCTTTCAAAAGATGAAAATCAATTAACTGACTTTAAAATATCACATACTGCTCACAATTTAATCACTCAAAAGGCAAAGAAATGACAAAAGCACTAAACTCTGAACAAGAAGGAAGAACTAATTCTTGGTGTGGGAAAAAGGACATTCAGGGAAGATGTGACATCCCGAACTTCCCGGTTAAAAAGAAGACTGTCCGGGCAGGGTAGGTCAGAAATGAACCCTATAATTTAGGAAAGTGAATTTCAAAAGATACAAAAAGTTATAGATATGATTCTATAAATGGCAGAGCTAAAAAGAGAATATGGTTCAAGCTGGATATAAGGCTTACAAAATGAAATTCTAACAAATACATTTTTTAAAATATGCCCAGAAAGAAAAGAAAAAGCTAAAGAAACCATAGTGGTTATATCTGATGTTCTCCGGTGAGATCAAATATGATTTATCACATTAAAAATAATCACATAATCAGGGAAGAATATAGAAAACTGACAGAAAACATTAAGTACAAGGTCAGGAAGGCAAAGTTCAAAATGAGCTGAGGCTGTTATATTGAGATCCACCAAGTTATCTGATCAGAACAGCTACCTATATAGAGATGCATTTCAAACACAAGTTAGGCAACAATTTATAACCAAAACAGTTAACATAGATGTTAACTAAAAAGCATTTGCAGATTGGGATGGTTATCACAGTTTTGCCTTGACTCTTAGTCAAAAAACCAAAAACAACTCCTAATATTCAAAATGAAAAATGTAAATATACTGCCTTTTTTGTACATAACTACAGTTCAAATAATCTTATAGTGAATTATTACAATACAGCATACCGGAGGGTGATGGCTCTTGCCACGGGATCATTACTATGAATCACAGAAAAAATTCTCTTCACAAATTCATCCACGTTTAGAATCTTCTCCAAATGTTTCTCACTTTGTTGGGTAACTTTAAGAACACATAGCCTCAGGAAATTATTTCTAGAAAAACCAGAAATAAAATAAATTAGGTCACTTTAGAAAGTAATATTTAATTAGGAACCAAAGCAACACTAATAATATTAAATTTTAGCAGCAGCAAATATTTTTCAATCTTATCATTATTTGTTTCACTACTAAAAGAGCTACTTAAAGTTTGTACTTTACGTGGACACTAAGCATAAGCAGTTAGCTATGCTATAGTGTTGCTGCAAGACACCAAAATGGCAGTGACACAAGGAGAAGACCTAGAGCAGAACTAAATCTCCTCAAACTATATTATAACCAAGGCCAGGAAGTCAGATGGTCTTTCTCTTCTCTTGGGGCTTATTCCACAACTTCTTTTCTCCTCAAGTGTGGTACTGTGTACATATGAGCACATGAGCACATGGAGAATGGCAGAAAGCAGCAGAAGAGGGAATGGTGGGGGCGAAAAAGCAAACAGGCATGTATTCAGTACTTATATGTTTCAGGTACTTCACAGACATGCATCTCATGCTATAAAACAAATTATCAAATCAGCAACTTCTCAAAAACAATCTGTACAAAGCCACAGATTTTCCTGAAGTATACACTAAAATATCAAGGTTGTCTTAATTTTATTCTGTTCTCCAAAGAAACAAGTATTGTCTAAATTATACTCTTCATTTTTGCTTTAAACATCATTAAATCTCACACTGATGTGCTGCACATAGTCATGTGTGTCCACTAATGGTAACTAACCAGGTGGAAGTCCTAAAAGGCAAAAAGAAAAAGACCACAATAGAAAACAAGAAATATGAACAAAGTACTTTAGAACATTGAGGCTTTAAAAAGACTTACCCAACTCTGAAAACATCAGCTAACTTTAGGAATGCAGAATTGATAAGAATAGGGAATGGATACTTCTGAAAAAGTCTGGGAAAGCGAACAACTGCTTCGCACTGTTCACCAAGTTTGCCAGATCTTAGGCCTATGGAAAGAAAAGCAGAGAGGGAAGAACAGTTTGCATATTCGTGGCTACAAAGCAAAAATAGCAAATATTAATTTACTAGATAGTGAAGAAATAATCATTCTTAAAAAGCAGGTAAAGTATAATTCATTACCCTTTTAAAAGTAAAAATGGTATATCAAATAGTAATCGGGAAATCACTACTTTTAGATAAACAATAATGAAAAATGGTTTTAAGGTAAGAGTTAAGAATATTCAAAGCCACAAAACAAAGCTCAACACATTTAAAAGGACTGAAATCATATAATGCATGTTTTCTGACCACATGGAATTAAATTAGAAAAAAGAAAAAAAAAAAAGCACCTTTAACCCATAGGTGGCTAGGCATGGTGGCTCATGCCTGTAATCTCAACACTTTGAGAGGCTGGGAAAAGGAGGGCTGCTTGAGCTCAGGAGTTCATGACCAGCCTAAACAACATAGTAAGACCTTGTCTCTACGGAAAAAAAAAAAAAAAAATCCAAGCATGGTAGTGTGCGCCTGTGGACCCAGCTACTGGGGAGGCTGAGGTGGATGAATCACTTGAGCCTGGGAGGTTGAAGCTGCGGTGAACTGTGATTGTGTCACCGTGCTCCAGCCTGGGCAGCAGCGCAAGACCCCATCTCAAAAAAAAATTTTTAAGTAACAAATAAATAAATAACTCACAGCTGAAAGAAGAAATTAGAAAAATATTTTGAACTGAATGAAAATAAAAGCACCATCTATGGAATGCAACTAGAGTAGTGCTTCAAGGAACATTTATAACATTGAAGGCTTATATTAAGAAAGAAGAAAGTTCTCAAATCAATGATCTAACAAAGGTACCAACATAATTCAATGTGGAAAGAATAATCTTTTAAACATGTGATTCTGGAAAGGCTAGATAAGCATAGCAAAAAGAATCAACCTCCCTTGCATCATACACAAAAATTAACTCAAAATGAACAACAGACCTCAGTGTAAGAGCTAAAATTATAAACTATGTAGAAGACGACATAAAGAAAATTTTTATGAGCTTGGGTTAGGCAAAGAATTCTTAGATAAAACAAAAGGCATAAATCATAAAATAAAAAAGTGGTAAGTTAAATTCCATCAAAATTTAAAACTTCTGCTCTTCAAAAGACACTGTTAAGAAGATGAAAAGACAACCCACATACTGAAAGAAAACATTTACAAAACACGTATGTGATAAAGGACTTCATCCACAGTTGTTGTAAATCAGTAACACAAACCGATTTTTTAAATGGACAAGAATTAAAGAGAAATTTCATTGAGGAAAAAATATGGATGGCAAATATAAGCACATGAACAGATGCTCAACAGTGTCATCAGGGAAAGGAAGATTTAAACTCCAAAAAGATACCACTACACATTCACTAGAATGGCAAAAACTTTAAAAAGACCAACAATGCAAGTGCTAATGAGGATATGGGGTAACTATAACTCTCACACATTGTTAGTGGGAATGTAAAACCGTTCAGCTCTTTTGACAACCCTCTGGCTCTTTCCTTTAATTTTCATTTTTCTTTTATTTTAGATTCAGGGGATACATGTGCAAGTTTGCTAATGGGTATACTGTAAGACGCTGAAGTTTGGGGTATGAATGATCCCATTACCCAGGTAGTGAGCATAGTACCCAATAGGTAGTTTTTCAACTCTTCCCCTCTCCCTCCCTGTTTACTTTTAGAGTCCCCGGTGTCTACTGTTCCTCTCTTTATGTCCATGTGTACCCAAAGCTTAGCTCCCACTTATAAGTGAGAACATACAGTATTTGATTTTCTGTTCCAACATTAATCTGCTTAGGGTAATGGCCTCCAGCTGCATCCATGCTGCTGCAAAAGACATGGTTTCATTCTTTTTTATGGCTGCATAGTATTCCATGGTGTATATGTACCACATTTTCTTTATCCAATCCATGATTGACAAGCATCTAGGTTGATTCCACATCTTTGCTATAGTTAACAGTGCTGGGATAAACATATGAGTACATGTGTCTTTTGGGCAGAACAATTAGAACTTTTGGGTATATATCCAGTAATGGGATTACTGGGTTGAATGGCAGTTCTAAGGTCTTTGACAAATCTCCAAACTGCTTTCTACACCGGTTGAACTAATTTATATTCTCACCAACAGCACATATATAAGCATTCCCTTTTCTTCACAGCCTTACCGGCAAGTTATTTTTTGACTTTTCAATAATACCCATATTGACTGGTGTGAGATGGTATCTCACTATGGTTTTAATTTACATTGCTCTGATGATTACTGAAGCTGAGCATTTTTTTCGTGTTTGTGGACTGCTCGTATGTCTTCTTTTGAGAATGTCTTTTCATGTCCTTTGCCCACTTTTTAATAGGGTTATTTGGTTTTTGCTTGTTGAATTAAGTTCCTTATAGACTAAATATTACACCTTTGTCAGATGCGTAGTTTGCAAATATTTTCTTCCATTCTGTAGGCTGTTTACTCTGTTGATAGTTTCTTTTGCTGTGCAGATGCTCTTTTGCTTAATTAGGTCCCACTTGTCAATTTTTGGTTTTGTTGCAACTGCTTCTGAGGATTTAGTCATAAATTCTTTCCCAAGGCTGATGTTGAGAATGGTACTTCCTAGGTTTTCTTCTAGGATTCTTACAGTTTGAGATCTTACATTTGAATATTAAATCCACCTTGAGTTAATTTTTGTATATGGTGAAAAGGAAGGGGGTCCAGTTTCATTCTTCTGCATAGGGCTAGCCAGCTATCCTTGTACCATTTATTGCACAGGGAGTCCTTTTCCCATTGCTTATTTTTATCAACTTTGTTGAAGATCAGATGGCTGTAGGTGTGCAGCTTTATCTCTGGGTTCTCTATTCTGCTGTCTGTGTGACTGCGTGTGTGCCAATACCATGCTGTTTTGGTTACTGTGGCCTTACAGAATAGTTTGAAATTGGGTAATGCAATGCCTTCAGTTTTGTTATTTTCCTTAGGATTGGTTTGGCTATTTAGACTCTTTTTTGGTTCCACGTGAATTTTATAAGAGTTTTTTTTTTTCTAATTCTGTGAAAAATGACGTTGATAGTTTGACAGTAATAGCACTTTGTAGATTGCTTTGGGCAGTGAGGCCATTTTAACGATATTGATTCTTCCAATCCGTGAGCGTGGACTGTTTTTCCATTTGTGTCACCTATGATTCCTTTTGGTAGTGTTTTGTAGTTCTCCTTGTAGAGATCTTTCACCTCCTTGGTTAGAGGTATCCCTAGGCATTTTATTTTTTGTTGGTTCTTTTTTAATACAGGTAAACTAATAGACACATAGCAATGCTACTTTTAGCTATTTATCCAAATGAAATGAAAACATATGTCCACACAAAGATCTGTATGCAAATATTCACAGCAGCTTTATTCATTAATAGCCCCAAACTGGAAACACATATGTTCACCAACTGGTAAATGAATAAACAATCTGTGGTATATCCATACAATGAACTACTACTCAGCAATAAAAAAGGAACCAGTTACTGATGCATACAACAACAAAGGTGGATCTCTGTTGTGTAGCTTTGAAATGATTACAAACACATAGTCTGCTATTGTGAGTGAAATGTTCTGCTGTGGTAAGAACATGGAGTGTAATCTCCCTCCCTGATGACATGGCTCCTAGCATTGAAAACCTTGTTGTCATCATAAATCTCCAGTGTTGGTCAGATCCTCTCTCCAGAGAACATCTCATAGAAAGGTACATCTCAAACTTCAATTAGACTTTACATTCACAGTGGCCTGTTTCCATCCTAAATGCACAACTAGACTTTACTAATTGGACTCTAAATGAAACTAGTATTCACTCACATGTGGTTTATGGACTTTGTCTATCAAATGTATTCCCTGTGAGATTTGTCTTATTATTCTCCCCCTCTAAACATTGTGAACAAGGTGGGGGTAACTCTTTCTGTATGGTAATAAACCATGTGATTTGTGAAATCATACCTTATTTTAACCACATAAAACAATCTCAAAATCATGCTGAGTGAAAGAAGCCAGACCCGAAAGACTACACTTACTTACTGTATGATTCTATTTTATATGACATTCTGGAAGAGGCAAAACTATAGTGACAAAAAATAGATTGGTGGTAGCCGGGAGCTAGAGAAAGGGAACTGACTGCACAGGCGCACAAGGAAAGTTTTTCGGGTAAAGGAAATATTCTTTGTCTTGACTATGGTCATGGTTTCATGACTACATACATTTGGTGAATTTTATCTGATACAAATTGTACCTCACTAAATCTGATTTTTAAAAAAATTTTAAAAACCCAACCAACAAAAAAGAATTAATATTCAATTTTCTAAAAAATTCATTAGGAATTCGCCCTTTCCTATGCCCTTTTAAGGTTGATGTAGTGCTTTAAGAAGCTAACATAGAAGGATAAAATAAGTCTCTACAAAACCCAGAGAAGAGATTAGAAAACTCCTCTGGATCCTGCCTGGAGTCACAGCTGAACCAGGAAAAAAAAAAATTCACTAAGAGTGAATACGTTGGTAAGGATTTAATAGCATCAATTTCAAATGTCTCTGTTTAGTATTTTACCAGTCATAAAATGCTAATTATATCCTCACAGGAATAAGTATCTTAGAATATCTCCGTCCAGTAACCTTTGATTATTCTTAAAAAAACAAGAAAGGAGGCCAGGAGCAGTGGCTCACACCTGTAATCCCAGCACTTTGGTAGGCCGAGGCAGGCAGATCACCTGAGGCCAGGAGTTCAAGACCAGCCTGGGCAACATGGTAAAACCTCGTCTCTACCAAAAAAAATACAAAAATTAGCCCAGCGTGATGGCAGGGACCTGTAACCACAGCTACTCAAGAGGCTGAGGCATGAGAATTGCTTGAACTTGGAGGCAGAGGTTGCAGTGAGCCAGTATCGCGACACTCACTGCACTCCAGCCTGGGTGACAGAGACCCTGTCTCCAAAAAGCAAAAAGACAAGGAAATCTGAAGGCTCTTCCTAGTTGCCACAATGTTTCATACAAAAGACAACCACAAAGTAAAACTGCACAGGTAATTCCTCTCATTTACTAATGAGTGATGTTCTATAATGCACTCATGTTAGTTATTCAGTACTTAGAACATTATTTCCTCATAGGAAAATAATAGCACTATCAGCACTGATAGTACTCTGGAACCTAATAACCATTTATAATAAAAGTTTCTATGGGATAATTAATTAACATTTCTAACTGAGATAGAACACATTCCTCCTTCATCTGGTCCCTCCTCCCCTTCACTCCCATACACACACAAAGAACTGCCTCTGAAGCTCTAGAAATCTTTTTCCTATCAAATACACAACGCCAAAAGGGGTAATTCCACATAGCTGGCAGTGTGGCTCACGTAGCCTTAAAGGCTTTTCTAAAAGCCTGATATGAAAAACGGGTCAAGGGACACACAGATAAGGCACAGAAGAGGAAAGACATAGCTGAGGATGGAGGTGAGAAGAAGAGACAAGGAACAGAGATGTGTGCTTATGTGTATGTGTTGGCCAAAGGGTTGAGAAAATCCACAGTAATTGGATTGTTTGATTTTCTTCTCACTTCCAGTAGCTGAGTTACATACAAAGGATGGTAAAGTTCTGTTTGTATTGAATTAACCTTGGCTGAGATGAAAAAGGCATAGTAGGAAACAGCCTATGTACAGGTAGTCTCCTTGACAGAATATAATCATGTTTTATCTTCCCTGAAAAACAGAACCAAAGACCATATTGATTTGTTTAAACATGCTGATTTAAAATGTACCAAAGATTATTTTGAATGAAGTCAGAGAATGTTTTATCTAATATCGTCAAACTTTTTTATCTGAGATAAAGTAGACTCTCATTCCTCTATAACAACTCCATGGGGTAAATGGAGCTAAAGAATATTAAATCTCTTCTGTATTTTCTGATGTAAGAGCCCTCCTTAGGAAAGAGGAAGTGAGAAGTAGGCTGGCTCTGAAGGATAGGAGTTAAAGTGAAAAAGAAGGAAAAAGTGCTTTAAAGGCCTATTATTTAGCAACAGCCCTGGGGTGGCGTAGTATGGTACTCATCTTGCTTGCTCTAGGCCAATTTTGTAAGCACTGGAAAACAGGAGCTCAGCACATTCCAGTTCTAGTATAAGAGGGTTAGACATTTTATTTGTATTGCTTGCTACAGGAAGAATGCCCTGGTCATAAGACCACTAATCATAAGAATACTACTGTGAGCCCAGAGATAAGATTAAGAAGGATGGATGTGATTGCCATACCTACATTTTATTTTGTATTCTTCCACCAAAAAAACAAAACAAAACAAAAACAAAAACAAAAACAAAAACAGATCCCTCCTGCTTTTCTGTGCCTGGACTTAAACAGTGCTTAACTCAGTTGCAACATGCATGTAGACCAGGGGAATTAAAATAGGCTGTAAAATCATTTATTCATTCAAAATTCATTTGGCAGAAGTAAAGCATGCATTATTCTAATCTTATTTTGCACTTAAAATGTGCAGAGCTTTTTGCCATGCTAGTGGTTTTCAGCTTTGTTCTGCATCAGCAATATCTGTTAAGTTTTTGAAAAATATCTATGCTAGGGGTTTTACTCCAAACCTACTAAATATATGGGGCAGAGTCCCAGGCATCTGTTTAACTTTGAAAGGGTTGGTTTTTGTTGGTTTTTGTTTTTTTTTTTTTTTTTTTTTTTTTGAGACAGTCTCACTCTGTCGCCCAGGCTGGAGTGCAGTGGCGCGATCTCAGCTCACTGCAACCTCCGCCCCTGGGGTTCAAGTGATTCTTGTGAGGCAGCCTGCCGAGCAGCTGGGATTATAGGTGTGCACCACCACACCCGGTTAAGTTTTATATTTTTAGTAGAGATTATATATTTAGTAGAGATTTCACCATGTTGGCCAGGCTGATCTCAAACTCCCAACCTCAGGTGATCCTCCCGCCTCAGCCTCCCAAAGTACTAGGATTACAGGAATGAGCCACTGTGCCCAGCCAGCACCTAGAGTCTCAAGTTAACTTCTGCCACCTGATAACTTATTTGACTGGCCTGCCCACACTGATTACACTGGAGTTAGAAAACTACTAGGCTGCCGAATTTGGTCCTCAGAATGCTGTTATCTGACAGGCACAATGTTTTTAAAGGTTTTGAACACACTGTCAGGTTTTACAAATCATACTTCACATAAAACCCCAGGATCTCTGGTTTTAGAAAAGTAAAAGATCTGAAATGTTACTGAAGAAGGTAGGAGTGTCTGACCAAAGAAACACAGTAGTACTGCAGAAACATTACAGTACTGCAGGTCCGTGTTGAAGGTCAGTGTGTATTTGGCTGCCATTTATGATGATAGCCATGTACCCTACTGTATGACTTTCTGCAGCAATTTTTGACTGCCTTTAAGGATAGTAAAGAATGGAACCTTGGATGTGAATTTAAAGTACTGGTAAGAAAGTAAATGAAGTTAATAAAATGAGGGACCATGAAATCTAAGCTGAACAAAGAAGTAAAACAGGTACAGAAAAGTAGAGAGGTGAAATACTGAGGTCTGAATGAAAATAAAGACCAGCCAAAATAGCAGTTAATCATAATGATAATGATGATACACATGAAGTGCTTATTCTGTGCCAGTCACTCTGAAGCACTTTACATGTATTAAAGTCTCACTAAAAATCACATAAATTAGGCACCATTATTTTCCCCATTTGAAAGGTGAGGAAACAGGCACAGACTAGTTAAGCAATTTGCATAAGAAACAACAATGCTAACAAATGACAGAGCTGGGATTCAAATTCTGGCAATGTGGCTCCAGAGGCTATAGTGCTAACCATTATGCTAAAATGTATCTATAGCAAGCAACTAGAAAGAAAGAGATTAAGATTCAAGAATGAGACATTTAAATGAGTGATTAAATAGTGGAATTCTGAGGTGATGAATTCTAGGGAATTAGGGGAATGCCATAAATTATGGTAAACTTGGGGTTTGGGATACACATTAATCAAGTTTTCAAAACAGCACAAATCTCCAAGTTGCATCTATCAGCAGTTCTTAGTTGCAAGCAACAGAAGCTAACTCTGGCTTATTAGGCAGAAAATGAGTTTATTAAAAGCTTAAGAACCATTTTTAAGGCTAAATTTCTAGGAACACCTAATATCACACTATCCAAACAACTGGATGGAGGAACCCTGTCTTTGGTAGGAAACACCAGATGCAACAATGAGCTCTGCTGTCATCTAGGAATATTGTAGCCATTGTTGTTGCTACTGTACACTAGAAATACCGCTACTGCCAGGGCAGAACTGTGAGTGGACAGTTCAACTCTTCCTTCTTGCATCTCTAACTTCTAAATCAGACAGTGAGAAGGAGGTGTGTCTGACTGGCAGAGCCTAAGTCAGATCCTGCATTCTTGCAAGGGAAACTAGGAAATGAGTTTTTGCTTCTACCTTGGTTAGACAAGGTTCATGCTATGGGACATTCCTTAAGCACAAAAAGAGTGTTCAAAAGATATTAAGCAACCATCAACATAACTAACATCCACTACAAAGAACACCACAAATAAAACCTTACCAAACAAACACAATTTAGGAGAATTTGTGACATACATTTGCTTTAGCTAAGAAATGAGGATGATTCGAAATTGAACCATAACACAAACAAATCTTGAAATCTATACATTAATAAAAGGTGTCGGGGGGACATGGGTAGAAATATGAACACAAGCATACAACCTACAGCTTAAAAAATTGATGGCAAAGCCAATTTTTATATTTAAAAAGCAGAAATAGAAACAAGTAAAATGATAGTGAAAACTAATGATGCATTAATAAGGCAGCATCCATCCCCCAAATTTCAGAAAATGTCTGTAAATGTACATGGTAAGATATATGCAACGTCATCCAGTATGCACATGAGAATACTAATTTAGAATCCTAAACAAATTTGAGTTTATGAATGCCAACTTCTAAGAATATTTAATAACTTACTTTGCAAATTCCAAGACAGTAAATCTTAGTAATATACAAGAATGAGTCTGTGGGTTTCAGTAAAAACTTGAATTTTTGGATTAGTTCATAGCCCATGAAGGAATTACCAACCAGGCTGCTGGTTTTTATGTGGCATTAAGTTGCCCAGAGTCTCACCTTAGTTCAATTCTATATGTTTTTTGTTTGTTTGTTTTGTTTTTTGAGACCGAGTTTCATTCTTGTCGCCCAGGATGGAGTGCAATGGCACAATCTCAGCTCACTGCAACCTCTGCCTCAGTGACTCTCCTGTCTCAGCCTCCCAAGTAGCTGGGATTACAGGTGCCTGCCACCACCCCCAGCTAATTTGTGTATTTTTAGTAGAGACAGGGTTTCACCATCTTGGGCAGGTTGGTCTCAAACTCCTGACCTCAGGTGATCCGCCCGCCTCGGCCTCCCAAAGTGCTGCAACGACAGGTGTGAGCCACTGCGCCCGGCCTAATTCTACATGATTTTATAGGTCCACTTCTCAACACTCTCAGACTGTGTGGTCTGGCAGCAGAGATTCTTAGGAGAAAGAATTTGACTCCGTGTGGGTCACATGCCTCCTTCTGAATCAATCAGTTATGGTAGGGAATTAGTCACCTGAAACAAATCTGGCTGCTGAGGCCTTTCTCTTCAGGAGGGCCTATGAAGATACTTCCTCAAAGGCCTCATATTTGTTTACTGAAACACCAACGACATCTGAGCCATATAGATAATGTAAAAGCAATCTGTGGTCTTTTTTGACAATCTTGATGGTCTGAGCATTCAGGTATTTTGGAATACAGGTGAGGTGACAGCGTCTAAGGGGGAATTAGAGTGTAGAGATAGTTTCCTGATTCACATCATTTCTCTATTTCATAACTAAATTTTTCATTAAGCACACCATCAAGCTTTTTCACGCAGCATTACATTCACCAGCACCTCTAGTAACAAATCTACCCTCTATATTTCCTCCCTTCCCATTGCATCAGCTGCAAGAAAAGGAATGAGTCACTGCTCTCTTCCCCATTGCTTTCACCTCATCCTTTCCAAGGTCAACACTGCAGAAGGCAGATAGGCTGAATAATGTCATTTAAGAGACTCCTCTTTTCCCAGGTGGAAAGAGATCTTGCATAAGTTTTCCCAGATCATCAGGATAACCTCCCATCAGCTGATCTAAAAATGTTTAGACTAAGAAATTATATTAGTGAAAAAGTTACACTAATTTTTGTGAGACGCATTCTTTATATTGCCAACTACGTATAGTAATGATTATATCATGAAATGTGTCAGATAAACATAAGCTGTAATGTATTTGATTATAACACTTAACTCTGCTTGTGTATGCTCAGTCTTACAGAAGCTCAGTCAGCATGGCCATCAGCCTACAACTTTCAATGCCTTCCCACTGCACTCTGCACAAAATCCAACTTCTTGTCCTAACAGCGTCACATTTGATCTAGCATTGTCTATCTCCTTATATTTGTATGCAAGCTCCTTAAAGATGTCTTATTTGCCAATATAGCCCCTAGTCTGAGTACAGAGCCTGAGGCAATGCAGGTGGTCAGTAAGTATCTGTTGAGTAAATGAATGGCTACCATATGGAGGATGATTTTCCGTTACTAACTACATCCTAAAGTAATGGAATTGAGTCAGCTTCAAAATAGTATCCACTTATTCCTATAGAGATCAGAAACAATCAGCTTACTACCAATGCTTGCTCAAAAGGCTCAGAATAAAGTACAATAGGTTATAAATATATAACAGGTTATGAATGGCAGCATTTCCCGAGTGTGTTTCTAGCAACACCAGTGCCACAAAATATTTATTTAAAATAGCGTTCAAAGGTTACATCTTATGTCTGTCTACTCATCTCCATTTGAATGTCTAAGAGACATCTCAAATTTAACATATCACAAACTGATTTGATTTCACTAAACATACATACATCCTCCCAGTAGCTCAGACCAAAAACCTCTAAATTTTCTTGACCACTTACTCTTATATCCTCATCTAATCCATTAGCAAATCTTGTTGGCTCTACCTTGAAAGTATATCCAGAATCTCTGCACTTCACACATTTTCAGTGTCACCACCTTGGTCCAAGCCACTATATTCTTTTCCCTGGATTGTTATAGTTGCCTTCTCATTCGTCTCCCTACTTGGGTCCCTGACCCTCCCCACTTCAGTCTATTCTCCACACACTAGCCAGACTGATACTTTCCAAAGGAAAGTCAGATCATGTCACACACACACACCTGCTGAAAATCCTCCATGGTTTCCTATCTCACTCAGAATGAAAGCCAGTCCTTTTGATGGCTTGCATGGCCCTACCTGAACTGGACTCTGGTTATCTTTCTTTTTCTTTTTTTTCTTTTTTTTGAGACAGAGTCTTGTTCTGTTGCCCAGGCTGGAGTGCAGTGGTGTGATCTCGGCTTACTGGAAGCTCCGCCTCCCAGGTTCACGACATTCTCCTGCCTCAGCCTCCCCAGTAGCTGGAACTATAGGCGCCCGCCACCATGCCCGGCTAATTTTTTGTATTTTGTTTAGTAGAGACAGGGTTTCACCATGTTAGCCAGGATGGTCTCGATCTCCTGACTTCATGATCCACCCACCTCGGCCTCCCAAAGTGCTAGGATTACAGGTGTGAGCCACCCGCACCCAACCAACTCTGGTTATCTTTCTATACTCATTGTCTATTACTGTGCTCCAGATAACTGTATGCATAGGAGGCTTCTACCTCAGGGCCTTTGCACTTGCTGTTCCTCCAATTGATTGAGGAGGTCTTTCTTGCCTATCCTTCATAAAATAAGAAATCAACTCCAGCCCCTGATCAGTTTTCTCCAGTCCCCTTCATTGCTTCATTTTCCTTTAGAATATGTATCACTAACTGTCATGTGTTCGCTGTATTTGCTGAGTGTCTGCATCTGCTGTCTAGAATGTAAGCTCTATAAGGGTAGGAGTTTTGTTTTGTTTCATTAACTGCCATGTTCCTAGTACAAAGCCTGATCAAATAAGTCATGTGTCTGAGTGTCTGTGCTGAGGTAGGGGAGATATTTCAGAAACAGCATTCCTTGGAGTTTGGGAACGAAAAAAGAGTTGTAACTTGTAGCCTTCTGACCTTTAGCTCACAAAAGTACTTTAACAGGTACAAGATGAAATGACTCAATATTTAAAATACTCAACTATATTCTACATGAAACTGGCTATTTCTATAACTTAATTTCCTAACAGCTTTAAAAGATACTATAGGTGAGATGAAAAAGAACAAGTTATCTTTCTGAGCCTGAGATTCATCTGTAAAATATGCTGGGCATTGCTGGGAGGAGTGAAAATGATCACTTACTCTGTGTCTAAGATTGACACCTGATTTCTTTCTTACAGATATAAAATATTTTCATTTCAACTTTTCTTTAAAAAGGAAAATTGTGGCTTTTTTCTTACAACTGCAAAATTTGAGGAATTAAACAATTCTAGACTCCTCTTCAGTGCCCCATCTTGATCACTGTTCCACAACCACTATCCTACTGTCAGCATGGTACAAGCTCAGCTGGACCAGCAGGATAGAAAATGTCCTTAGAACTGGTAGGGATATTAGATGTTATCCTGACCTGTAACTTTCACTGGGGAATAAGAAAGAGATGTATCAGAATGAGGAGGAAAGTGTTTGAAAAACACATTTAAGGCCGGGCGCAGTGGCTCATGCCTGTAATCCCAGCAGTTTGGAAGGCCGAGGCGGAGGAATCACCTGAGGTCAGGAGTTGGAGATCAGCCTGGCCAACATGGTGAAACTCCGTCTCTACTAAAAATACAAAAATTAGGCGGGCGTGGTGGTGAGCACCTGTAATCCCAGCTACTCGGGAGGCTGAGGCAGGAGAATCGCTTGAACCCGGGAAGCAGAGGTTGCAGTGAGCCGAGATCGCGCCACTGCACTCTAGCCTGGGCAACAGAGCAAGACTCCGTCTCCAAAAAAAAAAAGAAAAGAAAAGAAAAACATATTTAATATTATAATTTTATTTTTCAGAGGAGAAAAACCCTATAGATTTGGTAAGAGAAAGAAAAGTTCAACATCATTTTCTTGGTTGATGGGGGTGCACTAAAGATATTGAGACTCAACCAAAGGAATATCCCATTGGGGGTTGTGAAATTTTTGTGTTTATCAGGAGGTAAAAGCTTTTATAAGAGCCTGACAAACTCTTATTTAGATTAACCCACTAAAAATATTCACAGTTTAAAAAATAAACGGAAAAAGAGTCCCAAAAACGTTAATAGACATATCCAACTCAGAAAACTGGGAAGTGGCTCAAAGGGGACTTAAAGAGAGATCCTTCTGAGTTCTAGCCCTGTTCTCCAACATTATATATTGGCTACGATTAATCAAGATTTAATTGTATACCAGCTGCCGAAATGTTTCCCGTACAATAAAAATCCTTAATATGAAGCAGGTTTCATATCACCAGTCGAGTTCTTTACTGATAAATTTCCGACCCTGCGTCCCAAATCCATATCTATATCTCTTCAGCATTTACTAAATGCTTCTTTTGCATACCATTAAGTCACTTAATACAACAATTTTGCCGGCTTAATGGTACTGTACCCACTTGGTAGACGACAAACCGAGGCTAGATGAAATAAATCATAAAATTAGCGGCACTGAAATTTAACTCTGTGCAACCCCAAAGCTCCTTCTACACCAAACTGCTCCCTGTAAGGAAGGAAACAGAACTCCTGGAACTTGTCCGCAGAGAATGAACAGGGCTTTTTGCATGGTCTCGGCCATGGTTAGCCTGCCTTGTAACCCGCAGGTAACAGAGCTACGGAAATCAAATGAATCGCTGTCAAGTCGGTGCAAGACAACTAACTATTCAGCACATTTCATGGTGACCTGGTCTCAACTGAACAGACTGAAAACCAATTTCACAATTTCTTTGTAGTGTTTCTTAGAAACCAGCCACTGTCACTGCTTAGAAAATAGGGGGCTGTTCCCTCAAGTGGTCAAAACGGGCCTCTCACTAGAGCTCGCCACTTGTTTAGCCGGTGTAAGGCCAAACAATCCTGCAAATTTCCCACAACCTCCCGAAGGGGTCAAAGCCCACGCCCCAGCACAAGCACGGGCACTCCCCGCCCAGCGAAGACACGCGCATGCGCCTACGCGTCCTCTGAAGCTACCACCACGTGGTGGCGCCACTTCCCCCCCACGCCCGTTTCACCCATTCAGCCCGCTCTTTCGAATACCTTTGTCCAACTCCATAAGGGCAGAGTTGGCATCCAGTTCCTGTTCGCCATAGCCGGCATCTGCCAGGAAAGACTTAGTTGAGTTTGATGCCATGACCCGAATAGTTACTCGACTAGCCTAGTCAGAAAGATTGCAAACTCTACCCCAGAACCGCCATCTTCTCCCGCCGCCTTCTTGTTGGTTTTTCCTCCGCGCGCTGTCAAGCCCTGTTACGCATGCGCCCTGGTCACCCCGCGGTTCGCAGTCGCCTCTGCTGCCCTCTGCGCAGGCGCTCAAGGAGCTCTTGGACTCCAGGTTCCCGCGGCTGGGAGAAAAGGAGGCGGGGATTCGAAGGGGGAAATGACTCTGAGGCGCCCGGACGTCGCTCGGAAGCCAATCAGAGAGCGTGACGTCAGTTTGGCGCGGAGTTTGGCGGCCGGGGCTTACAGTGGCGGGAGTTGGAGGCGATAACGATTTGTGTTGTGAGAGGCGCAAGCTGCGATTTTTGCTGAACTTGGAGGCATTTCTACGACTTTTCTCTCAGCTGAGCCTTTTCCTCCGGCCCTGATGCTCTTCAATTCGGTGCTTCGCCAGCCCCAGCTTGGCGTCCTGAGAAATGGTGAGTAACGGTCCCAACCGCTGCTCGGGGCTGGCGGGATTCATCTACCCCGAAACACACGCCACCTCCGACCAGGGCCGACTTCAATTCTGAACTCAGCTTTCTGAGTTCTCCCATGGCAAGGGTAAATTAGTGTTAGCTCGGACTACTGAAGAAAGCTGTGCTTTCATCTCCTCGGAACACTTGTAATCGTAATCGGGCTTTTAAAATCGTAACGTAGGCATGGACGTCGAAATAACTTCCTTCCAAGGCCTCTTACAGCTTACATGTCCATTGCGCGTTAACGGGAAAATGCATGCATTTGTGTGTATATGTTTCTATCAACAGTTATTTGAGATGGTTAAAATTCATACTCATTGATTTATTCATTCGTTTGTTGTAGAATCTTAGTGAGCCCAGCTATTTGCTATGGGTATATACCAGTGAATATGACCCACTGTTAAGGAACTCAGTCAAGCAGAGAAGACAGGATATCTGCTTCTAACAGGATCAAAATCTTTTTTTCCCCGTTTACTACATGGTTATAAACATTTAGAGTGAAAGATGCCTGTAACCACATCCGCCAGAGATGACCCCTGTTAATAGATTGAAGTATATTATTCCAGATGTTTTCGACACTAGAGGTAATATCTATTATTTTCAGAAATGGGATCAAAATGTCCTGTTTTTTCACTTTAATGGTATGAGTTGAACGTATTCCCATGTTAATATGTAGAAATCTAACTTTCTTACGCTAAAGCATTGGCAATAAGAGATTTGAGGCTAGGTTTGGGTGTCATCAACTTAAACTTTTTGGTAAGTTTCTGATAAGGAAGGTAACTAGGCAGACTAACCTTGGACAGAAATAAAATCTCACTCATGTGAACATCGACTATAGCCAGAGGTTCTTTTTCCTCTTGAAACCATGTGGAAAAGGAACCTGAGAAGGGAATTTTTATGTTCAGGGATGAGTCTAGGAAAATGATATTGAGAAAGAGACTGAGAAGTAGTCCCTCAGCTTCCTGCTAGCAATCTGAAACTTTATACCATTCTTATTTCTTTCCCTCATAGATAATCTTTGTAATTATACTCTAAATGCTCCTCTTTCTGTCTCTTCTGGGACTTTGTTTGACTAACTTCTCTGTCCTCTGTTTAAGAGTGACAGTACGCACAGTGCTGCCTGGGTTTTATTATACCTCCACACCTTACTATATGTGTGTCCTGGGGGAGCTGTTCAGACTGTTTTGTGACAGATTTTCTCCTAATTCTCCATGTGTTTACCTTTCCCTTCCCTCTTTCCTGTTCACAAGTACTCATTCGTTGTTACACAATAGACACTGAAATTCATTCACTATTATATGTTACCCACTGAAATCTATAGAATCATCTCCTTTCCTCTTCAGTGTTGGTGTTCCCTCCTTGGCCCCTTTTCTTCTTCTTCCTACTCCTTTGGATGATCACAGCCATAACCAGGGCTTCTTCCACTTCTCTGTACATACAACTTTCTATTTCTTATACGGTAAGTCCTCACTTAATGTCTAGATAGGCTCTTGGAAACTGCGACTTTAGGGAAAACAATGTATAACTAAACCAACTCTACCATAGGCTACTTGATATAAACAAGAATTAAGTTCCAGTGGCATATTTTGGTCATACAAACACCACTGAACTTCTAAATAAAGACCCAAAACACTTTTAATATTAAATGTTGAAATAATTGTGTGCTATACATACATTTGAGAAAGATTAATAAAAACAAGTGAGATAATTATTTACCCAAGTTTGGCGTATCAGTGAGTGACCTCGGTCATAGTAGTGGTGGGCTAAATCAAGAAATAAATGTTTGCAGACTGAAAATTGGAGCACCTCCTACCACCACCCAGTTCAAAAACAATCACAAATATGGCAGCTCACTGAGCCCTTTCATACCAAATCGTTTATTGTCATTCATTTGTATGATTATTGTAAAGTTTACCATTTTTATTATATAATTATTTGTATTCATTCATTTTCTGACACACTTATTCCAGCTCAGGACTGTGGGTGCCCGGAGCCTATCCTGGCAGCTCATGGTACAAGGTGGAAACCAGCTCTAGACCGGAAGCTATTTCATCACAGGAAGCACTCACACACACCCATTGTCTATTGGGACCATGCAGACATGCCAGTGAATCTAACATACCCATCTTTGGCATGTGGGAGGAAACGAGAGTACCTGGAGAAAACCTCTGTGAACATGGGGAGAACATGTACAAACTCCACCCAGCCAGTGGCCTCAAACAGAAATTGATTTTTTTTCTCATGAACAGTATGAGGAAATGACATTGTACAAAATGATGTTATTGGAAGACTTCATGTACCTGAGATTCATTTCTGTAAAAGCTGTGTGGGTTGATTATCGCGCAGACTGTCAATCCCACAAGCATCTCAAACTCAAATACCCAAAACTGAACTCGACTTCTCCCCCAAACCTGCTATATTACCAATTTTAGGGAGTGGCCTCATTATTTAAACCAGTTTTCCCAGCCAGAAACCTGAGTCAGTTAAAGACTTCCTCATCTTCCTCATAGTTACACATTCAAAACATTTTGTTAAAATCTCTGTGATTATGCATCTTTACTGTATCCTGGATGTGTTCTATTTTTACCATTCCATTTCCCTAGGTTGGGCCCTAATGCCTTCTTGTCTGGATTGTAAGAAGTCTCCCAAATGGTCTCCTAGTTTGTCTGTCTTCACTTTATTCTCCACATTGCTGCTAATGATCCTTCTAAAATGGAAATCTGATGACTCTTCTGTGTATTTTCAAATTGATATCTAAAAGTTTTTATCATAAATTTAAACAAATGCAAAGAATGTAATTTCTGACCACATTGGGAATATTGACATTTTAAAATAAAAATGCTATATCACTCTTTTCAGTGTATCTAATATAATGTAGATACTGTAGTGATTTGATAATTACATCATCCAATATTTAGAAACATACGAACAAACTCTTTAACTGCTAGAAATTCCATATAGCTGCTTTTTCCTCTTGAATTTATTTCCATTTCATTTCTCCCACAGTAATTTAATTTTATACTTGAAAAGCTCTTTTACTGATCACTCTTGTCATACCCCTCTGTGTCAAAAGATGTATTTAAATTGCTGTTTTCTGTCATAAGCCTCTCAGTGTTAAAACTTCTTTATGGATTGAATTTTCAATTCAATTATTAGTACTATATGATTGTTTAAAACAATATAGTTTTAGTATATTATTAACCAAAAGTAATTATTAACCAAAAGTAAAATTTTGTTGAAAGTACATCTTTTCAAGAGATGAATTTGGGTGTTTATGATTCCTTTATTGAAGGAATTATTTATCTGTTAGTTAAGGTTCCAAAAGTTTATTTGTTTTTATTTAAAAATATTTGATACCCAAAAGTTTTTATTCTTTGGATCAATGCAAGGTTTAAGATTGGGGCACGGGAATGCCTTTCTTTTATAAAGTGGAAGAAAGGAAGTAATGAAGGGAAAGGAAAAAAGTGATACCTCAACCTTCTCAGAGACATCAGGTTTTTCAGACAGGTGAGTTTTGGAAATGCATATATAGTATCCAATTGCTTATAAATGGAGATAACATTTTGAGAAATGCATCATTAGGTGATTTTATCATTGTACAAACATCACAGAGTATACTTAAAGCTAGATAGTGTAACCTACTACACACCTAAGCTGTGTATTTTTCCTAGGCTATAAATCTGTACAGCATATTACTGTGTTGAATACTGTAGGCAACTGTAACGCAGTGGTAAGTGTTTGTGTATCTAAACATAGAAAAGGTTCAGTAAAAATAGGATATAAAAGATAAAAAATGGTACACCTGTGGAGGGTGCTTACTATGAATGGGAACTTGCAGGACTCGGGGTTATTGTGAGTGAATCGATGAGTAAGTGGTCAGTCAGTGTGAAGACCTGGGACATTATACTACTGTAAACATTATAAACACTCTATACTTAGGCTGCATTCAATTGATTAAAAAATACTTTCTTGAATAACAAATTAACCTTAGTCTTAGCTTACTGTAACTTTTAAACTTACAAACATCTTAAATTTTTTAACTTCTTGACCCTTGTGGTAACAGCATAAAGCACAGACACATTGTATAATTGTGCAAAATATTTTATTTCTTCATATTCTATAAGTTTTTTTATTTTAAATTTTTTTCTTTTTTCTTCTTAACTTTTCGAACCTTTTGTTAAAAACTAAGACACAATAGGAATTTTTAGGCTTCATTATAATCTTATAAGACTACCATTGTGTATGCGGTTTGTCTTTGGCCAAAATGCCATTACATGACGTATGACTGTATATCGTAGTTGAGTACAATAGTACCTCCTTATCCTTGAAGGATATGTTCCAAGACCCAACCCTATGTATGCTGTGTTTTTTACTATACAGACACATACCTATGATTAAGTTTAATTAGGCACAGTAAGAGATTAACAATAACTAATAATAGGCCGGGCACGGTGGCTCAAGCCTGTAATCCCAGCACTTTGGGAGGCCGAGACGGGCGGATCACGAGGTCAGGAGATCGAGACCATCCTGGCTAATATGGTGAAACCCCGTCTCTACTAAAAAATACAAAAAACTAGCCGGGCGAGGTGGCGGGCGCCTGTAGTCCCAGCTACTCGGGAGGCTGAGGCAGGAGAATGGCGTAAACCCGGGAGGCGGAGCTTGCAGTGAGCTGAGATCCGGCCACTGCACTCCAGCCTGGGCGACAAAGCGAGACTCCGTCTCAAAAAAAAAAAAAAAAAAAACAATAACTAATAATAACAGAACAATTATAACGATATTCTATAATAAAAGTTATGTGAAGGTGGCCTCTCGGAATATATCATTGTACTATACTTGCTCTTCTCGTGATGATGTGAGATGATATAATACCTACAACATGATGAGATGAAGTGAGATGAATGACGTAGGCAGGCACTGTGATATAACATTAGGCTACTACTGACCTTCCAACTATGTAACAGACAAAGCAGCTAAGTGACTAAAGAGCAGGTAACGTATATGGCACGGATACTCTGGACACAGATGATTCATATCCCTGGACAGGTCAGGGTAGGACAGTGTGAAATTTTCTTGCTACTCAAAATGGCACACAATTTAAAACTTATAAATTGTTTATTTCCGGAATTTTCAATGTAATAGTTTCAGACTATCGTTGACTATGGGCAACTGAAACCACAAAAAGCGAAACCACAGATGAGGGGTGACTGCTGTATCTGGAAATTTAGTCTCTGAAAACTCTCATGTTCTTGTATACTACTTGGAATATATGCATGTAACTCTAGGGGCTTAAGTTGTACAATGAGGAAATAATAGCTTTTTCCAAATGTGTTGTGGAGGTAAGCATTACAGTTTCATGTTCATAACACAATAAGGATCCAAAAGTAGCTTAGGTGGTTCATCAGTGAAGTGTATATTGCAGGGATTGCATAAGTAGAGGAGTAGGCAAGGACCAATCACTCACCATTCATTGGTGTTTGGATGTTAATTGTAGGCAATGACGCAGAGTTAAAGTCATTGTTTAATTGTAAAAAAATCGCAGGTTTTTTGGAGTGTATCTTCTTCTTTCAACCAAGTTGTTCAAAAGTCCCTTTTGAGTTTGCATTTTGCAGTTGATTTTTTTTAAAATTCCAAAACATGTATATTTACATAACCTTTGAACAGAGGCTTTTGTTTTTACACACTTATTCTGTAGGTTAATACTTGTGAACTCAACGTAACTATTGCATTCTTTTTTTTTTTTTTTTTTTTTTTTTTTTTTTTTTTTTTTTTTTGGAGACGGAGTGTTGCTCTGTCGCCCAGGCTGGAGTGCAGTGGCGCAGTCTCGACTCACTGCAAGCTCTGCCTCCTGGGTTCACGCCATTCTCCTGCCTCAGCCTCCTGAGTAACTGGGACTACAGGCGCCTGCCACCATGCCTGGCTAATTTTTTTGTTTTTGTTTTTGTTTTTATTTTTAGTAGAGACGGGGTTTCTTGGATTAGCCAGGATGGTCTTGATCTCCTGACCTCGTGATCCTCCCACCTCAGCCTCCCGAAGTGCTGGGATTACAGGCATGAGCCAACGCGCCCAGCCTATTGCATTATTTTAGTGGTCTTTATCGGCTCCTTTACAATGATATCTGATGTTGAAATTATGACATGATGGCCCCAGAACTAATTATTAAATTTGGATTAAATTTTTTGGTGCCCTTCTATTGATTCCTTCAGGTTATGTCTATGAACATCCAAATGTAGATTTGTCTGAGGTTATGTCAAGCTAGGATGTATTCTCCACATAGTACTTTTGATGAAAAGTGAGAATTCAGAGTACCCTAAAATGTGAGTTTGTTATGCTTTCAATAGATTGTAAACTCAGTGTTTCCTCCAATGCTTATCGAACATTTGGTTTTCAGTAATTACTTGTTGAATGTTTCTTTTATATGTTTAAAATGTCTTGACCACAAATCAGTATGATAAAAACAAATCTCTGAAGATGTCTTACTATGTAGGACCATAGTGCACGTTAGATCTCTGACCCAAGCAGAATAAACTTTTCTTCCACCCTGAGTTTCCTGTTCTCTGTTCTAAATTCAGTGAAAATTTACCCATCTTTCAAGACCCCCTGTAAAGACTGCCTGACCCACTGCCACTAGCCAGGGCTAACTAAATGTTTTCTAGGGGTAGGTACGTAACGCTTCACTTTACAATTTCTCTAATATCATTTAAGATACTATAAGTGTTGCTATTAACATTTTAGATTCCTACAATTTCAGCACTAAAGGAAAAAGAATGTAAATTTGGTGAATATGTTACTGGGTATAGTAGTTGCATTGATATATATTATTTTCTTTGGCTCTTTGACCACTGGATTTTGTATGATGTTCCAGCATAAGAATTTAATAGAAAGGGATAACAGTTTTAATGGAATGCTTTTGTGGTTGTCTCTTTGGTAGGAGAAGGGGGAAGATCTTTCTTAATATGCAAAGGCCTCTTATTTCTTCTAATCTCAATGTGCTAGTGAGAGTCTTCATTTTAGATAGTAAGCCCAAAGCTATACCTCCCCAGAAGTTGGAAGTGCTGTTTCATTTTTTCCTTAGGACTCTTTTAAGGAAATACCAGAAACGGTGTCTTCCATAGATATTAATAGTAAGTGGATCTATGTTAATATCTAAAGTTTCTTAAGAACAAATATTTACCTCTGGATTTGTTAAAAATGCTGAAATGTGATGCTCTATTGGAATTCTATAAGGAATTGTCTTGTTTTAGGATGGTCTTCACAATACCCTCTACAATCCCTTCTGACTGGTTATCAATGCAGTGGTAATGATGAACACACTTCTTATGGAGAAACAGGAGTCCCAGTTCCTCCTTTTGGATGTACCTTCTCTTCTGGTAAGAGAATTACTCTCTAGGCAAGGCTTGGACAGAAATGATCTATTTCACATTTACAGGGCAAATATACTTCAAAAAGTAAACTAGGTAGATGTTAGAGTTTTTGTAAAAACTGTTGTCTTTTGATTTATAAAATAGACTTTTCTTAATCTCTATGCATCATTAGCATAACTATATTTCTTCTAAAGCATAGGATTATTATAGCACCATTTAAAAAAAACCAATATAAGGAGATGGTTGCAAAGGTTCAGCTACAATGGAAACTGTTTTACCCAGTAGATACATACCCTTTGATCTGGTGGAATGTATCTTTCTGTGACTCACTGGGGAATATATGAACAGAAATAGAAGTACTTTGGCCAAGCTCAGTAGCTCACACCTGAAATCCCAGCACTTTAGGAGCCCAAGGCGAGTCTGGGTGCAGTGGCTCACACTTGTAATCCCAGAACTTTGGGAGGCCAAGGCAGGTAGATCACTTGAGGTCAGGAGTTCGAGGCCAGCCTGGCCAACATGGTAAAACCCCATGTCTACTAAAATTGCAAAAAATTAGCTGGGCGTAGTGGCGCATGCCTGTAATCTCAGCTACCTGGGAGGCTGAGACAAGAGAATCACTTGAACCTGAGAGGCAGAGGTTGCTGTGAGCCAAGATTGTGCCATTGCACTCCAGCCTGGGTGACAGAATGAGACTTCATCTCCAAAAAAAGAAAAAAGAAATGGAAGTACTTGTCTCCACCCATAATAGTTGTGAAAGGAGAGAAAAAGTTGTGAAAAGAAAATTTAAAACTAATAGACTCCTTACAGAAATTAGCCAAGCGTGGTGGTGCACGCCTGTAGTCCCGGCTACTGGGGAGGCTGAGGCAAGAGAATTGCTTGAACCTGGGAGTCGGAGGTTGCAGTGAGCCAAGATCACGCCACTGCATTCCAGCCTAGGTGACAGAGGGAGACTGCATCTCAAAAACAAATAAAAACTAATAGACTATTACGTAGTCATGATTGTGGTAAAAATACGTAAATAAAAATATGATTAAAAAAAAAAATAGACTCAGCCTGCTGGCGGCCTACATCATCATATGCCTTTGTTTGCCATTGGCCAGTACCACTCCTGTTTTGTTTAAGTACAACCCTCGATTTAGCCCTCTAAATAAGAGATTATGTGAAGAAAATTTTGGTGGTTTTGAGTAAGCTTAAAAAGTTTTGTGGCTGGGCGCAGTGGCTTATGCCTGTAATCCCAGCACTTTGGCAGGCTGAGGCAGGTGGATCACTTGAGGTTAGGTATTCAAAACCAGCCTGACTAACATGGTGAAACCCCATCTCTGGTAAAAATACAAAATTAGCTGGGTGTGGTGGTGCATGCCTGTAATCCCAGCTACTTGGGAGGCTGAGGCAGGAGAATCACTTGCACCCAGGAGGTGGAGGTTGCAGTGAGCCAAATCGTGCCATTGCAGTCCAGCCTGGGCGACAGAGCCAGACTCCGTCTTAAAAAAAAAAAAATTTTGTGTTACTCTTCATATATTTTTTTCTTTATTTCTGCTTTAGCTCCCAATATGGAACATGTACTAGCAGTTGCCAATGAAGAAGGCTTTGTTCGATTGTATAACACTGAATCACAAACTTTCAGAAAGAAGTGCTTCAAAGGTAAGTCTAGGTCTACAATTTTTGTTTTAACATTTAAAAAACTTTACAGATCCTCAAGTGTATTATTATTTGAACACATTCTGTTTTAGTCTGTCTTGTGTTGCTACAAAGGAATAACTGAGACTGGGTAGTTTATAAAGAAAAAAGGTTTATTTGGTGCATGATTCTGCTGGCTAGAAGATTAGACATCTGGTGAAGGCCTCAGTCTGCCCCAACTCATGGCAGAAAGCAAAGAGGAGCCCATGAATACAGAGGTTACATGGCAAGAGAAAGGGGTAGTACCAAGCTCTTTTTTTAACAATCAGCTCTCCAGGGAACTAATAGAGTGAGAAGTCACTCATCTGTTCACCTCTTAGGGAGGGCATTAATCTGTTCATGAGAGATACACCCCCATGACCCAAATGCCTTCCATTAAGTCCCACCTCCAACTTTCAGGATTAAATTGTAACATGAGATTTGGGAAGGGACAAACATCTGAAGTATATGTAACACATTCCCGATTATATTAACTTCTGATTAAGTCTTTTTAGGGACCAGGTTAGATGTGAATGGTGGACTACCTATCTGTCAATAACTGTTAACTATGACAATGCCTTTACTCAAAGTTAAGAAAAATACATTTTAGGATTAAAAACAATTCCTTCAAAAAGTTGAATCTTTAACACTTAATGTGGTTAGAGAAGTGTTGCTTTAAAATATTTATATTGATCAAACATTTTTCAGGTATAAAGCAAAGTTCTTCTAACCTTAAGAAGCTGATAATTTGGAACCTATAAGTCAAGTGTTGAAATAAATAAAACAAAGGCTATAAATGAGGCCGGGCGCGGTGGCTCAAGCCTGTAATCCCAGCACTTTGGGAGGCCGAGACGGGCGGATCACGAGGTCAGGAGATCGAGACCATCCTGGCTAACACGGTGAAACCCCGTCTCTACTAAAAAAATACAAAAAACTAGCCGGGCGTGGTGGCGGCGCCTGTAGTCCCAGCTACTCGGGAGGCTGAGGCAGGAGAATGGTGTAAACCCGGGAGGCGGAGCTTGCAGTGAGCTGAGATCCGGCCACTGCACTCCAGCCTGGGCGACAGAGCCAGACTCCGTCTCAAAAAAAAAAAAAAAAAAAAAAAGAATGCAAAATGTTGAATGTCAAACTAAAGTATTTTACATTCCATTCAGAGAGCATCATGAAGTTCTTTTTATTTTTGTTTTTTGTTTGTTTGTTTGTTTGTTTTTGGTAGAGATGGGGTTTTACCATGTTAGCCAGGCCGGTTAACTCCTGGCCTCAAGTGATCTGCCTGCCTCGGCCTCCCAAAGTGCTGGGATTACAGGTGTGAGCCACTGTGCCCAGCCAGTATCATGAAGATTTTTGAACTGGAATATGTTTCAGAAAGATTCCATTTTAGAGAATATATTACTAGTGAACTCATGGAAAGGAATTTGACATCAGATGTTAGTTCTCATGTGGTAATTAAGGGAATGTGTAATTTCTGTGAGTCCACAATTATCTTTGCTCATGCCAAAGGGTGCTGACTACTGATTTTTTGTGTATGCATCTTCGTTTTTATTATTTTAAGTTCCAGGGTGCATGTGCAGGACATGCAGGTTTGTTACGTAGGTAAACGTGTGCCATGGTGGTTTGCTACACATATCAACCCATCACCTAGGTATTAAGCCCAGCATGCATTAGCTTTTTTTTTTGAGACAGTCTTGCTCTGTCACCCAGGCTGGAGTGCAGTGGTGCCGTCTCGGCTCACTGCAAGCTCCGCCTCCTGGGTTCATGCCATTCTCCTGCCTCAGCCTCCCGAGTAGCTGGGACTACAGGTGCCTGCCACCACGCCCGGCTAATTTTTTGTATTTTTATTAGAGACGGGGTTTCACCGAGCTAGCCAGGATGGTCTCGATCTCATGACCTCGTGATCCGCCCGCCGCGGACTCCCAAAGTGCTGGGATTACAGTCGTGAGCCACCGCACCCGGCTGCATTAGCTATTTTTCCTGATGTTCTCCCTCTCCGTGCTCCCCCTCAACAATCCCCAGTGTGTGTTGTTCCCCTCCCTGTGTCCATGTGTGCTCGTTGTTCAGCTCCCACTTATGAGTGAGAACATACAGTGTTTCATTTTCTGTTCATGCATTAGTTTGCTGAGGATAATGACTTCCAGCTCCATCCACGTCCCTGCAAAAGACATATCATTCCTTTTTATGGCTGCATTGCATTCCATGGTGTATATGTACCAAATTTTCTTTATCTAGTCTATCATTGATGGGCATTTGGGTTGATTCCATGTCTTTGCTATTGTGAATAGTGCTGCAGTGAACATATGCATGCATGTATCTTTGTAATAAAATGATTTATATTCTTTTGGGTATATACCCAGTAATGGGTTTGCTGGGTCAAATGGTGTTTCTGGTTCTAGGTCTTTTGAGGAAGCGCCACACTGTTTTCCACAATGGTTGAATTAATTTATATTCTCACCAACAGTGTAAAACTATTCTTGTCTCTCCGCAGCCTTGCCAGCATCTGTTGTTTCTTGACTTTTTAAATAATTGCCATTCTGACTAGCGTGAGATGATATCTCACTGTGGTTTTGATTTGTATTTCTCTTAATGATCGACTACTGATCATTTTACTACTACAGCTTTCCGGGCATTTAAACTTCTATTAATATGGCTACCACAGAATACAATTTAGACATTTCACATTTACCATTTTCTTTGTTTAGAATGGATGGCTCACTGGAATGCTGTCTTTGACCTGGCCTGGGTTCCTGGTGAACTTAAACTTGTAAGTGACTTTATTTCATTAGGATCTGGGTAAATACTGATAAGGGATTGCTTTGTTAAATTGTGCTTACCTTATTTTTGAAAGGTTACAGCAGCAGGTGATCAAACAGCCAAATTTTGGGATGTGAAAGCTGGTGAGCTGATTGGAACGTGCAAAGGTCATCAATGCAGCCTCAAGTCAGTTGCCTTTTCTAAGTTTGAAAAAGGTAGGTTTGTGCTTATCCTCTTTCATCTCCTTAACCTTCTTTACAGTGGGGAGATAAGAACCTATAATTGTTTCTACCCTTTCCCCTATCAAAGTTACTACTTTACCTACCTAGATGATTAAGATTCTTTTTTTGGAGACAGTTTCATTCTGTTGCCCAGGCTGAAGCGCAGTGGCACCATCTTGGCTCACTGCTACCTCTGCTGCCTCCCAGGTTCAAGTGATTCTCCTGCATCAGCCTCTGGAGTAACTGGGACTACAGGCGCGCAGCACCATGCCCAGCTAATTTTTTTGTATTTTTAGTAGAGATGGGGTTTCACCATGTTGGCCAGGCTGATCTAGAACTCCTGAGCTCGGGCAATCCACCTGCCTCAGCTTCCCAGAGTGCTAGGATTACAGGTGTGAGCCACTGCACTCAGCCAGGTGATTAAGATTCTAATATGACTGAAAACCTTAATAAAATTAAGTTGGTTTTAGGCCCACTCTTCTGGACATTATCTCTAGCTTGTCTCTGAAAGTCAAGAGTCTTTGGTAAATTTTTATATAGTCATGCACATAAGGTGAAGATTTATAAACAGCTATGATACCATTGTTTAACTTTGATTGTTCATTGAAGGTAAAACCTTGTACTGGGCACTCATTAACTCTGTAAAACAGAGTTACTTTAACTCTACTTGTAAAATCTAAATGAGCTATAAGGCTGATAAACTGAACATGATTTTCTACCTAAAAATTTATCATGTATTTGGTTTAAATGGGCCGTTTTTTGTTTTGTGTGTGTTTGTTTGTTTTTTGAGATGGAGTCTCGCTCTTTCACCCAGGCTGGAGTGCAGAGGCTCGATCATGGCTCACTGCAGCCTCCACACCTTGGGTTCAAGCCAGCCTCCAGCCCCCGGGTTCAAGCAGTCATCTGCCTCAGCCTCCCAAGTACCTGGGATTACAGGAGCCCGCCACCACAGCCAGCTAATTTTTGTTTTTTAGTAGAGCCGGGGTTTCACCATCTTGGCGAGGCTGGTCTTAAACTCCTGACCTCATGATCCACCTGCCTCAGCCTCCTGAAGTGCTGGGATTACAGTCGTGAGTCACCGCACCCGGCCAGATGGTCCAATTTTCTATTGTGTTTTCAACTATTACTTAAAATTTGATTTTCCTATGTTTATTTTATTGTTATAACGGACAAGGAAGATTTAAGAGTGATATAACACAGCGCAGTACTGTGGCAGCTAGCGAAAAATGTATCAGTGGTGTCTGAATAAGCTCTTCATTTCTGTTTTTTGTTTTGTTTTGTTTTCTCCTTCCATTTGTTTCTCAGTAAATAAATTTTTTTTAGTGGACCAACAAACATGCATCTCAAAGGAGTCTCTGAAGTAATCTGACTTTAATCTCTGAATAATAGTGACAGACATTACAATCTCCTTTATCACTTAAAAAAAATACTCTGTTTTAAAAATCAGATGTTTCCATGTATTCACCTGAGCCATTTAGGAGGTTAAGCTGGTTTGGACTGGTTGTTTGTTTTTTGAGACAAAGTCTCCCTCTGTTGCCCAGGCTGGAATGCAGTGGCATGATCTCTGCTCACTGCAACCTCCTCCTCACAGGTTCAAGCAATTCTCATGCCTCAGCCTCCCGAGTAACTGGGATTACAGGCGTGCACCACCACACCCAGCTAATTTTTGTATTTTTAGTAGAGACAGGGTTTTGTCATGTCAACCAGGTTGGTCTCGAACTCCTAACCTCAAGTGATCTGCCCGTCTTGGCTTCCCAAAGTGCTGAGATTACAGGCATGAGCCACCATGCCCAGCCTGGCTTGGACTTTTAAGAAAGTCAGTTTTAATCTACTGTGGTTGCAGTTGAAACTGGAACCTTTAAGGAGAACTATGGCATGATTTTTCTTATTTCTGCATAACTTTATTAACATATTTAAGTAGTTAGGTATGCTTGTGTTCTAGTTTTCTACACTCATGTGTCAGAGTTCACTCTGAGTTTGTAAAAATAATGTTAAAATAATGAAAATTTATCTAACTACAGAATAATGGAAAACATCATATTTTTTGGTCTTTTTGCTTAATTTTTACAACTCTGCATGTGAACCAGCTTATGACAATGAGCTGTAGAAGAAAAGGCACTGAGTTAGAGATTGGGGCAGGTGGCTTTTTTCATGGCTTTCAGTAGTCCATAGGTGCTCTCGTGTAAATTAATCTGATCAGATACTACTCCCAAGCCCTGTGGTTTGTTTTGGTAAAACAGAACAGATAATAGCTCTATTCACTCCCTCAGCCATAAGCCCTCTTACAGGACAAACCTTTGCAACTAAACATGGAAGCCCTTTGTTTTATTCTGGACTCTTGGGCAAAGTGATTTTTACCTCCTCAGGCCTTCATTTTCTAATTTTGTGAGATAAATACCTATTCTATTTAGGTCACAAAAATATTGTAGACATAAAAGTGAGGTGAAATATGAATGCTTTTTTTTTTTTTAATCTGAGCTCATTATGGTGGCTCATTCCTATAATCCCAGCAACTTGGGAGGCTGAGAAGGATGGCTTGAGGCAGGAGTTCAAGACCAACCTGGATAACATAGTGAGACCGTATATCTAAGAAAATAAAAAATTAGCTTGGTACAGTGGTATGCACCTGTAGTCCGAGCTACTTGGGAGGCTGAGGTGGGAGGATCGCTTGAGTCCAGGAGTTTGTGGCTGTAGTGAGCTATGATTGTGCCATTGTACTCTAGCCTGGGCAATAGAGTGAGACCCAGTCTCAAAATAAATTAAATCAATTGATCTGTCTATAATCAATCAGGGGACCATATAAATACTTAGTGTTTTGTGGAGGTTTTTGTAGGTAGCATGGTAGAAAAGATCATTGGTCCAGTTCTTCCCACCCTACCTGGGTAGGATACAAATAATCCTAACTGGACATAGTCATACTAATGGAATTTGCCTTCCCTAAGTATCTACCAACTAAAAGCAAAGAAAATGGACTCAGATAAGTGCTTTATGTGGCAAAAGGGCAAGTATTAGAACTTTAGTGGAAAATTAAAATTGATTATAAATTTATTTCTATTTCCTCTCCTACAAACTTACCTATATTTGAACCTTCTTTCTCATCATTCTCAAGTTTTAATTAAATGAGAATCTCTTGGAAGTGGGCCAGGCATTTATTTTTTTAAAGTTCCTCAAGGGATTCCAATGTGTAGCTAAAATTGAGAAACATTCTTGATTCTTCCCAAGACCTTCCCCCATTGCACGTATCCCCACTACCCTGTATCTTCAAGTTCTCCCTCTCTATTGGCTGATTCGCCTTAGGAAAGACTCAAGAATGCCTGTGACCTATTTTCCCAAATATCTTAACCCTGTGTTCTCTTTTAGTTACTGTTACATATTTTCCATCTCCTTTAATTTGGTTTAATCTATTTTCCACATCTAGCCCTCTTCCTGAAATCACTCTTGCTAAGGTTATTATCTAATTATCAGAAAGCGTGAAACTTTCCAGGTCTTTTCTTCTGCTTGTATAATATGCTACACTTAGTGTTTATAATATATTACACTTTTAGTGTTTATAAAATTTCAGTAAAAGTATTTGCTTAGAATCTGCGACATCCCACTCCCTCTGGTACTCCTTCTGCTTTCTCTTTATTCTTTCATAGTTGCTTTTACCAAGCTTGAAGTGTTATCAAGGCCCAGGATTTGGTGTTTAGCCTTTTTTTGCTTTCAACCTATGCCTTCTTGGACAGTTTCATCTGTACCAGTTTTGTTTTGTTTTTCATTCTGCTTGTGTTGACCCAGATCTATAATCCTAGCCTTAACCTTTCTGCAGGTACTTCCGATTCAACATAGGAAAAACTGAACCAACAATTTCCTTCCTGAACTCATGATTTCTCCCTGGCAATGCCATCTTTTTCATCTTCTCTGGTATCACTTCCTTGAATAACTTCATTTAACATTTCTTATAGTGCGAGTCTGATGGTAATAATTTACCTTTGTTTTTCTTTATCTGAAAATGTCCTTATTTCATCATCATTCTTGAAGGACGTTTTTGTTGGATATGAAATTCTGGGTCAACAGCTTTTTTTCCTTTCATTGCCTGAAGATGTTCCACTATCATCTCTGCTTTCATTGAGAACTCTATGGTTGTTAAAATCATTTCCCTGTATATAATATGCTGTTTTTCCTGACTAATTTCAGGATTTTCTGTCTTTGGTTTCTAGCAGTTTGACTGTGGTATGTCTAGTCATGGTTCCCTTCACAGTTTTCCTATTTGAAGCTTGCTGAGCCTTTTGTATTTGTAAATTCCTTTTTACTGAATAGGGAATTTTTCTATCATTTCTTGAAATATTTTTTCTGGGCCAGGCATGGTGACTCAGGCCTGTAATCCAAGCACTTTGAGAGGCTTGAGGCAGGCAGATCACCTGAGGTCAGGAGTTCAAGACCAGCCAGGCCAACACGATGAAACCCCGTCTTTACTAAAAGTACAAAAATTAGTCGGGCGTTGTGGTGGGCACCTGTAATTCCAGCTACTCAGGAGGTTGAGGCAGGAGAATTGCTTGAACCTGGGAGGTGGAGGTTGCAGTTAGCTGAGATCATGAGTGTGCACTCCACACTCCAGCCTGGGCAACAGAGCGAGACTCTGACTCAAAAAAAAAAAAAAGAAAGAAATATTTTTTCTGCCTAATTTATTCATATTTTCTCTCCTCCCTGCTTCTTCTGGTACCTTAATTACTCATATGTATATATATATTTTCAATTACTCATATATTTGACTTTTCTAAATTATCCCATGCATCCTTGAGGTTTTCTTTTTTTTCAGTTATCCTAAATTTAAGATAAACTGAAAAAGCCATAACATCCATCCATTTAAAGTGCACGTTTTAGTGGTTTTTAGTTTATTCACTGAGTTGTGCAGCTATCACCACAATCTAAATGTAGAATCTTTTCATCAACCCAAAAAGAAACTTGAACATATTAGCAGTACTTTCACTCATTCCTTCCAACCCTATACAACCACTATAGTAATTTCGGTCTCTATAGATTTGCCCGTTATACACATGCATACAAATGGAATGATACAATATGTGATCTTCTGTGACGAGCTTCTTTAATTTAACATAATGTTCAGTTCTGTTTTTCTCTCTCTTCTTCATATTGAATGATTTCCATTAATTTGTCCTAAAGTTCACTTTCTCAGTTTTCTCCAGTCTGTTCTTAGGCCTATCAAGTGAATTTTTTCATTTCAGATGCATTTCAGATACTGGTTTTCAGTTCTAAAATTTTCTTATTTTTTTTTTAAAGACAGGGTCTTGCTCTGTTGCCCAGGTTAGAGGGCAGTAGCATGATCATAGGTGCATGCCACCATGCCTGGCTAATTTCTTTTTGTATTTTTTGTAGAGAGAGAGTTTCACCCATGGTTGGTCTTGAACTTCTGGGTCCAAGGGATCTGCCAACCCAGCCTCCCAAAAATGCTGGGTTTACAGGCATGAACCACGGTGCCTGACCTTCATCTGTTTGTTTCCTGCTGAGATTTATCATCTTTTTATTGATTGCAAATGTATATATTTTTTTCTTCCTTTTTTTTTTTGGTTATTGTTATTGTTTGAGACAGGGTCTCACTCTGTCACCCAGTTTGGAGTACAGTGGTGAAATCTGCTCACTGCAACCTCTGTCTCCCAGGCTCAAGTGATCCTCCCACCTCAGCCTCCCAAGTAGCTGAGGCTATAGGTGCATACCACCACACCCGGCTAATTTTTGTATTTTTTGTAGTGATGGAGTTTTGCCATGTTGCCCAGGCCAAGTGTACGTTTCTTTAACTCATTTAACATGGATATGTATCCTTTACAACCTTATCTGATAAATCAACATCTGGATTATCTCGGGATTGGCTTCCATTGAGAATAATTCATTTTCCTGGCTCTTTGTAAGTCAAGTAATTTAAGATTATATTCTGGACATTGCGAATGGTATGATGGATTCTAGATTCTGTTATATTGCTTAGAAAAGAGTAGGTGTTCCTTTTTTAACAGGCAATTCACTTGTTTAGATCCAAATTGAAGACTATCACACCTACAGGAGGACAGTGGATCTTATCTTAATTATTTTCTTTAGTTTAAGCCTCAGTTGCAAACTGCTTTCAGTTTCTCTTGCCCATATTGTACAGGGGTTAGCCAGAGACTTGGACTGAGTTTAAACATGGAATCATAATTCCATGGGTTCCCTTTCTCTAGCTGTATCCAGGTTTTCCCATCCCCTCACTCTCTGACTGTTCTTGTTGCTCCCAGTCTCCTTTTCCTGGTTCTTCTGGCTTGAAAGATGGCAGATTTTTTAATTTGCATTTTAGCTGCCTGGTATTAATGCTGCAACTTTGGCTGTCCTCAAGGTAAAACCACAAAAAAAAAAAAAAAAAAAACCAAAACAAAAAACCCAGTAACTTAACCTCAGGGCAATCATTTGCTAAAGATGTTGACTCTCCTCCAAAAATTGTATGTTTAAGAGGAAAGTGGGCTGGACTTGGTGGCTCATGCCTATAATCCCAGCACTTTGCGAGGCTGAGGTGGGCAGATCACCTGAGGTCAGGAGTTCAAGACCAGCCTGGCCAAGATGGTGAAACCCTATCTCTACCAAAAATATAAAAAATTAGCAGGGTGTGGTAGTGCATGCCTGTAATCCCAGCCACTTGGGAGACTGAGGCAGGAGAATCGCTTGAACATGGGAGGCTGAGGTTGCAGTGAGCCAAGATCGTGCCACTGCACTCCAGCTTGGGTGACAGAACGAGATACCATCTCAAAAAAAAAAAAAAAAAAAGGAGAAAGTGGTAACTTAAAGGGAGGAGTAAATTTTATCCCCAAACAACAGTTTCTATTTTAGGCAACAAATTCCAACAAAAGAGGGGGAAAATGAACCTGAGTGAGAGTCTGTACAACCAAAGCTGTTAAAAGGAATGAATAGTGCCTGACACTTAAAAAGTGCTGAATTAGATGAATGGTTTCAACATGGCTGATTAGATGCATCTGGCACTCACCTCTTTCACAGAGTGGAACCCAAATAGTGAGATATTATAGTGATAGTGAGATCGTAGATAATCACACTTCAAATAGATCATGTAAGAGAGAACACTGGGATTCAACAGGGAAGTGACAAGAAGCTCTGGAAGCAAGGAAGGAGGGAAAAGTAAAGCAGCCTATTTGACTGGGATCAGCTAGGAATCTGGAGAGGCTTCCTATGCAGGGAAAGAGGAAGTGAGACACACAGCAGCCCAAATACCTACTGTGAACCCTAATAATAATAGCCATGGGAGACCCCCTTGATGCTCATGGACCCTGAGACTAACATAGGGAGCTGCCTGGAGACTTCATGAAGGCATTGCTCCAGAGAGATATCATACTGGGTCCCACAAACCTCCAAGTCCTAAGCAGCTATAACACAGTTTGATTTTCAGAGCCCAGCCCCCACCAGACTGTGTCCTGCCCTGCCACCCAGGCTGAATTAGGAGCCACACACAGCAACCTCATTCCCCTGAGTGGAGGGGCAGCTGCACATTTTCACACTTCCCAAGGACAAATTCCACTGCCTGCAACCACCACCACTCTGAGCTGCCGCAGGGCAGAGGTGTAAGCGAAGCTCAGTCCCTTCACTGCCTGCCTATGGATACTCCCAGGGAAAGCAACCCCACTCTCCATGTCAGTACTGCAGCATAGCTGCTGCTGCCCCTTACTTGAGCATTCCACCGGAAGCCTGGGGATCACCCCACCCCTGCCTTCCATAGCCAGCACCTACAGGCACCACCAGGGTCACTGAGGGCAGTTCTACCCAGCCTAGCTTCATACCCGCCACTACCCAAGCACACCATCTGGGAAGCCTGAGGATTGCCCAGTTCAGTTCATCACCAGTGGTGCCTGAGCACTCCTCTTAGAGTCTGAAGTTGGGCCTACTCAATCTGCTGCTACCACCACAGATGGCATCAACCTGTACGTGCAACCTGCAGGTCTGGGGACTGGCCTGCCCAACCTGTCACAGCCACTGCCAGCACTAGTATGGAACACTTGGGTTCCAGGGGATTTTTCCATCACTGCTACTGTCATCACCCATATCACTCCACACCTGCTGCCCAGGGGCTCAAGAACTTGCCCACCTACCTGGCCCACTGCTGCCATTTGCAATACCTGAGTAAGCAATCTGAAGGCCCAAGAATCTACCTGCCTGGATCCATTAACACCAGTGCCAGTGTATGCTGCCTTGGAGCCAAAGGACAAGCAGGCTCAGACCACTGCTGTCACCACTGAGGCCTGAAGACTGGCCTACCTGGTATTTCAGTTTCTGGCAAAACTTAACCAGTCTGCACTAACAACCACACTCTAATCTACCAATGAAACCACAGATACCACTGACTCTATTTATGGCCAAAAGGAATGATAGAGACTATGCTACTGCATGCATCCAGAACCAAAGCCAAGTATCCTTTCCAACCGTCACCATAGATACATCTTCAGGAAAATGTTCTCCACTACAAACCAAATTCAAAAAATTGGAAGAAGCAACTGTTACACCAGGTGCACAAATATCGACATAAAAACACAGAGAAATTGAAAAGCAAGGATATGTGAGACATCCAAAGGAACACAGTAATTCTTCAGCAACAAATTCCAATCAAAAAGGAATTCACAAAATCCTGGAAAAATGATCCAGAATATTGACACTAAGGAAGCTCAGTGAGATACAAGAGAATTCTGAAAGACAATACAAAGAAACAGAAAAATAATTAAGGAAATGAATGAAGAATCTACCAAAGAGATAGGTATTATAAAATAGAGCTAAATTCTGGAACTACAGAATTCATTGAATGAAATACAAAATACCTTTGAAAGCTTCAACAATGCACTAGATCAAGCAGAAGAATCCCAGAACTTGAAGAAGTATTGAAGATCTTTTAAAATAACCTAGTCAGACAAAAATAGAGAAAAAATAATAAAGATGAATGACTAAAGCTTTCATGGCATATGGGACACTATAAAGTGGCCAAATATATGAATTTTCAGTGTCCCAGAAGACAAAGATAAAATGAAAGAGTTAGAAAGCCTATTTAACAAAATAATAGGTGAAAACTTCCCAAGTCTAGCAAGAGATTTATATATCCACATACAGGAGGCTCCAAGATCCCCACAAGTATATAATTCAAAAAGGTTTTTTTCCATGTCACATTGTAGTCAAACTGTCAAAAGTCAAAGACAAAGTGAAAATTCTAAAAGCAAAGAAAAAACATCTAGTCACCTATAAAAGAAACCCCACCAGACCTAACAGCAGATTTCACAGCAGAAATCTTACAGTCCAGGAGAGGATGAGATGATATATTCAACATGCTTAAAGAAAAAAACAAAAACAAACAAACAAAAAACCCTGCCACCCAAGAATACTACACCCAGTAAAATTATCCTTCATAAATAAAAGAGAAATAAAGTCTTTCCCAAACAAACAAAAACTGAGGAAGTTAATCACCATACATGGGCCATACAAAAATTACTTAAAGGAGTCTTATACCAGGAAGTGAAGAACAATATCTACTATTATGAAAATACAAAAACCACTGGTAAGCAGACACATGAGAGAGGAAAGACTGAAATGTTACCACTATAGAATACCATGAAACCACAATAATAAAATACCAGAGAAAGGAAGGAACAAAGGATATACAAAACAACCAGAAGTCAATCAATAAAGTTAGGAATAAGCCTTCACATATCAATAATATTGAATGTAAACATGTTAAACTTTCCATTTAAAAGATACAGACTGGGCAAATAGACAAACATGACCTAATTATATACTGCCTACAAGAAATGCATCTCACCTGTGAAGACACATATAAACTGAAAATAAAGGAATGTAAAAAGATGTTACATGCAAATGGAAACCAAAAGCAAGCAAGAATAGCTATACTTACATCAGATAAAACAGACTTTATGTCAAAAGCAGTAAGAAGAAATGAAGGTTATTCAATGATGATAAATCAATTCAGCCAAAGGATATATCAATTCTAAACATGTATATACCTAACACTGGAGCACATAGATATATAAAGCCAATATTATTAGATTTAAAGGGAGAGAGAGACTCCAGTGCAATAGCAGTTGAGGACTTCAACACCCCACTTAGCATTAGATATCTAGACAGAAAATTGGATTTAAACTGCACATTAGACCAAATGGACCTAACATATTTACAGAACATTTCATCCAACAGCTACAGAACACACATTCTTCTCATCAACAAACAGAATATTCTCCAAGATAGACCACATGTTAAGACACAAAACAAGTCTCAACACATTTTTAAAAACTGAAATAATATTAGGTATCTTCTGAGACCACAATGGAATAAAACTAGAAAACAACAACAAAAGGAAGTTTGGAAACTATAAATACATGGAAATTAAGCAGTATGGTATGAATGACTTGGGTCAAGGAAGAAATTAAGAAGGAAATTTTTACAATTCTTGAAACAAATGAAAATTGAAACCCAACATACCAAAACCCATGGGATACAATAAAAGCAGTGCTAAGAGGAAAGTTTATAGCAATAAGCATCTATACCAAAAAAGTAGAAAGACTTTAAAAGAATCTAATGGTGTACCTCAGGGAACCAGAAAAGCAAGAACAAACCAAACCCCAGATTAACAGAGGGAAATAATAAATAGCAGAGCAGAACTAAATAAAATAAAGACTTAAAAAGCAAGAAAAAGGGTCAGCAAAACAAAAGGTTGGTTTTTGGAAAAGATAAAATCAATAAAGTACTTGCTAGACTAACCAAGAAAAAAAGAAAGATGGTCTAAATAAAATCAGAACTGAAAAAGGAAACATTACAACTGATACCACAGAAATACAAAAGATCATCAGAAACTATTGTGTACAACTATACACTAACTAGAAAACCTAGAGGAAATGGATAGATTACAAGACACAACCTACCAAGACTGAATCAGAAAGAAATAGGAAACCTGAACAAATCAATAATAACAAGATCAAAGCAATAATAAGTCTTCCAGCAAAGAAAAGTTCAGGACCAGACTCTACCAAAAAAAAAAAAAAAAACAACCTCAGATCTAATAAATTCATTAAAAGTTGCAGGATACAAAATCAACATACAAAAATCAATAGCATTTCTATACATTGATAATGAATTAGCTGAGAGAAATCAGGAAGGCAATCTCATTTACAATAGCTACCAAAAAATAAAACACCTAGGAATAAATGTAGCCAAAGAGGTGAAAGATCTCTACAAGGAAAACTATAAAACACTGATCAAAGAAATTGAAGAGGAGACAAATGGAAAGAGACCTCATGCTCATGGATGGGAAAAATTATTTTCCCATGGGCATACTGCCCAAAGCAATCTACAGATTCAGTGCAATCCCTATCAAAATACCAACATCATTTTTCACAGAAGTAGAAAAAACAATCTTAAAATTTATGTGGAGCCAAAAAGAACCCAAATGCCAAAGCAATCCTAAGCAAAAAGAATAAAGCTAATATAGCTAAAACAGCATGGCATTGGCGTAAAAACAGACACACAGACCAATGGAACAGAATAGAGAATTCAGAAATAAATCCATGTATTTGCAGCCAACTGATTTTTCAATAAAGGTACCAAGAACATACAATAAATGGTGCTGGGAAAAGTGAGTATCCATATGCAGAAGAATGAAACTGTACCCCTGTCTCACTATATTAAAGAAAATCAAGATAGACTGGGCATGGTGGCTCATGCCTGTAATCCTAGCACTTTGGGAGGCCAAGGCAGATGATTGCCTGAGCTCAGGAGTTCAAGAGCAGCCTGGGCAACATGGCAAAACCCCACCTCTACTAAAATACAAAAAATTAGCTTGGCGTGGTGGGCGTGCCTGTAGTCCCAGCTCCTTGGAAGGCTGAGGCTTAAGAATCGCTTGAGCACAGGAGGCAGAGATTGCAATGAGCCAAGATAGCACCACTGCATTCTACCCTGGTTGACACAGTGGGACTCAGTCTCAAAAAAAAATAAAAATAAAAAATCAAGATGGATTATAAAGACTTAAATGTAAGACCTGAAACAAAAACTAGAAGAAAATTTAGGGAAAGCACTTCAGGATATTGGTTTAAGCAAAAATTTTATGGCTAAGAACTCAAAAGCACAGACAATAAGAACAAATAAATAGACTATACTAAACTAAAAAGCTTCTGCATGCCAAAACCTTTTGAATGGGAAGTATTTGCAAACTATTCATCTAATAAGGGAATAATATGTAGAATCTATACAAGGAACTCGAACAATTCAACAGTAGAAAAAACAAAAGAGTAGGCAAACACAGACTGGGCAATATGGCAAAACTCTGGCTCTGCAAAGAAAAACAAAAAAATTAGCTGGGCATGGTGGTGCCCTACTGTAGTCCCAGCTACTTGGTGGGACTGAGATGAGAGGATCACCTGAGCCCTGAGCGGTGATTACACCACTGTACTCCAGCCTAAGTGACAGTGAGATCCTGTCTAAAAAAAAAAAAAAAAAAGTAGGCAACATGAATAGACATTTCATGAAAGAGGACATACAAACGGTCAGCAGGTATATGAAAAACTGCTTAACATGACTAATAACCACAGTGAGATATCATCTTAACCCAGTTAGAATGGCTATTATTAAACAAAACAGATGCTGGCAAGGATGTGGAGAAAAGAGAACTCTTATACACTGTTGATGGGAATGTAAATTAGTACAGCCACTATGGAAAACAGTAAGATTTCTCAAAAAAAAAAAAAATTACTATTGATCTAGCAGTCTCATTATTGGGTATAGAGCCAAAAGGAAACAGTGTATCAAAGGGATAACTGCAGTCACATTATTGCAACACTATTCACAATAACCAAGATATGGAATCAATCTGTCTATTAACGAACAAATAGAGTTTTTAAAAATTGTAGTATATACACAATTTAATACTATTTGGCCATAAGAAAGAATGAAATGTCATTCACATCAACATGTTAAACAAGACAGGCACAAAAGATAAATTTCACATGTTCTCACTTATATGTGTGTGCTAAAACAATCTCATGGAGGTAGAGAATAAAATGATAGATAACCAGAGGCTGGAAAGTGAGTGGGTGTGAGGGTGGAATGAAGAAAGGTTGCTTGATGGATACAAGCATAAGGTTAGATAGAAGGTATAAGTTCCATTGTTCGAAACCTGACTATTGTCACCTTACAAAATATTGTATATTTCAAGCAGCTAGAAGAGACAAATTGAAATGTTCCCAGCACATAGAAATGATGAATACTCAAGGTGATGGATACCAGATACCCTGACTTGATCATAACACATTCCAGGCAGATATCAAAATATCACATATACCCCATAAATATGTAAACTATTATGTGTATCAGTAAGCAAAATTGCATGTTTTCAGTTTCCACAGAGCCCTCAGATAGTTGTTTTTGTGTTTTATCCCATTTACAACTAATGCAAGTGGATTAGTTTTAAGTGCTCACTCTTTCACACAGGAGGCAGGGGTTTTAAAGTAACCCCTTTGGCTTACTTTTAAAGAAGTAACCCCTTTGGCTTACTTTTAAAGAATAAAACATTACAGATAAATTGAAGTTCTCCTATAGTGCCTTCTCCAATCCCATTGCATCCCAGAGGCAGCCTCTTTCACAAACTTCATACGGATCTGGTCCATATTTTTATACTGAGCCAATACAGTTTAGAGGTTTGGAGTGTAAGCTGATTCATACTGCCAGGAATACCTTTACAAGTTATTTACCCTCTCTGTGCCTCTCTTGGTACCTACCTAATAAGGTTGATAGCAAGGATTGAGATAATTTGTATAAAACATGTGGGATAATAGCTAACATTTAGAATAATAAGCACTCTGTATTTTGACTCTTGCTTGTCGTTCTTAGTATAACCACTATATATTTTATATGGGTTTTAAAAATTTTACAGAGGAGTGATTCTATAAAGTTTTGGTTCAACATTAGTATCTCAAGCTCTTCGTAATCCTTTTTCCTATTTGTTATTGAGCCATATATTTTTAAATGTTTGACTCCAGTGCCAGATACAGTACCTAGCGCATAATAGATAGTCTAGGAAATTTAAATTGAAATATATGTGTCATTTACTGGTTTTGTTAACCTCTCAATAATCTGTTTATTTCCCGCACAGCTGTATTCTGTACAGGTGGAAGAGATGGCAACATTATGGTCTGGGATACCAGGTGCAACAAAAAAGGTTAGATTTTAATTCTGAGAGATTTGGAATTACCCTGTGCTTAATTTTGAGTGAAAGAGTTAGTGATTTCATCTGATTACCACCAGGGGGCGTGTACTCATAATTCCCCATTTCTACTCACTGTTCCAGATCTCAGGATCTTTGTCATTGTTACAAGTATTACACTCACGTATTTCTCTCATATTGTCTTCTGAATTATAATGCTATTTACCCACATTATTGATGGACTTAAAAATATTAATACGCAGCCTCACTGGTAAATGTCTTTAAATTTATTTTGGTTTTCAAGAATTTTTATTTTTTTTTTTATTTTATTATTTTTTTTGAGCTGGAGTCTCCGTTGCCCAGGCTAGAGTGCAGTTGCATGAACTTGGCTCACTGCCCTCTCCACCTGCTGGGTTCCAGCAATTCCTCTAGCTCAGCCTCCTGAGTAGCTGGGATTACAGGCACCTGCCACCATGCCTGGCTAATTTTTGGTTTTTTTAAATAGAGATGAGGTTTCACTATGTTGGCCAGGCTGGTCTCAAACTCCTGACCTCAAGTGATCTGCCCACCCCGGCCTCCCAAGGTGCTGAAATTACAGGTGTGAGCCACCATGCCCGGCCTGATTTTAAAGAATTAGATTGAATTCAAACATAAACTCATGGTTGTCTCGTGATGCCATTAAGCAGACAATGATGATTATCTCACTGTTCACGTTTAGTTAATTTATTAAAAATTTAGTTTCTACATTTTGAAAAATTGATAACATAGTTGTACATATTTTGGGGGGTATATGTGATATCTTGATACATATATAGAACATGAAATGATCAAATCAGGGTAATTGGGAAATCCATCACCTCAAACATTTTTCTTTGTGTTTGTTGGAAACATTACAATTCTTCTCTTCTAGTTTTTTGTTTTTTGTTTTTTTGGAGATGGAGTCTCACTCTGTCACCCAGGCTGGAGTGCAGTGGCGTGATCTCACCTCACTGCAACCTCCACCTCCTGGGTTCAAGTAATTCTCCTGCCTCAGCCTCTCGAGTAGCTGGGATTACAGGTGCATGCCACCACGCCCTGCTAGTTTTTGTATTTTTAGTAGAGACAGGATTTCACCATGTGGCCAGACTGGTCTGGAACTCCTGACTTCAGGCAATCTGCCTGCCTTGGCCTTCCATTCTTCTAGCTATTTTGAAATATATAATAAAATTATTTTGAAAATTTTAATAAACCTTATTTTGTAGAACAGTTTTAGGTTCACAGCAAAACTGAGCAGAAAGTACAGAGAGTTCCCATGTAGCCCCTGTCCTGCCCACACACAGGCTTCCCCACTGACAACATCCTATGCCTGAGTGGTACATTTGTTATATAATCAGTGAACCTATATCAACACATGCTGTCACTCAGAGTTTATAATTTACATTAGTGTTATATAGTCTTAGTATTACACATTCTGTGGACATTGACAAATGTGTAATGACACGCGTCCACCATTGTAGCATCATACAAAATAGTGTCACTACTCTAGAATTCCTCTGTGCTCCAATTATTCATCCCTACCTCCCTCTAAGCCCTGGCAACCACTGATCTTATTACTTCCCGTAGTCACATTTCCTCCATGTCATTTTATGGCTTTATCAAGCTCATTTATTTTTAGTGCTGAATAATATTCCATTATCTGGATGAACCACAGTTTATACATTCACCCACTGAAGGACATCTTTGTTTTTTGGTTTTTTGGAGATGGAGTCTTGGTTGTTTCCAAGTTTTGGCAATTATTAAAGGACATCTTGGTTGTTTCCAAGTTTTGGCAATTATTAAAGCTGTTAAAACATCTCTCCCTTTTTATACATTATAGTCTCACCACAGGAGATGTAGTGTAGCTGGCTCTGCTGGCTTCTAATTTCACCAATTTGGTCAAAAATTACTTAATATTGAAGTTTTATGTACACATGTTGTATTCAGCATGTAAGAATCCTGAAACCTAAATTTCCTTGGAATATCTTTCAGATGGGTTTTATAGGCAAGTGAATCAAATCAGTGGAGCTCACAATACCTCAGACAAGCAAACCCCTTCAAAACCCAAGAAGAAACAGAATTCAAAAGGACTTGCTCCATCTGTGGTAAGGTTTTACAGATGTATACATGTGTGCAGATCTTATCTGTAGGATAGAATAAATGGGAGGCTATTGATTAAGTGAATGAGAATCTTCATGATTTTCATTTGATATCAATGGTTTATTGCTTATTCAGTGCCTACATTTGTGGTTCTCAAATTCTAATGTTTAGTTCTTCTGAATTATAATTACATTTACCTATATTACTGATGGAATTAAAATATACGTAGGCTTGTTGATAAATATCTTTAAATTTATTTTGGTTTTAAATAATTAGATTGAATTAAACATAAGATCATGTTGTCTCATGCCATTAAGCTTTCAAGTGATGATTTTTTAAAAAATTTCAATATCTACATTTTTAAAAATTAATAACATAATTGTACATATTTGGGGGGGCACACTATGTATAATGATCAAATCAGCGTAATTGAGATAGCCATCACCTCAAATACTATGTACATCAGAGTTGCCTGAGGCACATGTTAAAAATTCACCTTACTGAGTCTCATCCCTAAAAATCTCTCTACACACACACACCCCTATAGTATAGTGGAATTCATTAGGAAAAGTCGGGGAGGAGTAGTTTGAGGAAGCATTTTAAGTACTGTGATGCAGTCTTCTGTGGGGAAAAATACCTGTTGTTTTCGTAATACAAACTACAGAGAGATACGTTTTTTTGTTTTTTGTTTCTTTGTTTTTTGTTTTTGAGACAGTCTCGCTTTGTTACCCAGGCTGGAGTGCAGTGGCGCGATCTTGGCTCCTTGCAAGCTCAGCCTCCTGGGTTCACGCCATTCTCCTGCCTCAGCCTCCTGAGTAGCTGGGACTACAGGCACCCGCCACCATGCCTGGCTAATTTTTTGTATTTTTAGTAGAGAGGGGGTTTCACCGTGTCAGCCAGGATGGTCTCGATAACCTGACTTCGTGATCCACCCACCTCAGCCTCCCAAAGTGCTGGGATTACAGGTGTGAGCCACCACACCCGGCCAGCTTATTTTTAAGCATTTGACAAAATATTATTAAATATATTGAGAAACACATGGGTAGAACATAGTACCACTCTAATAACTTACAGTCAGAGCTCAAACAATGCCCATAATATATCCTTTTTCTTTTAAAAAATTGCCCTTTTTCTCACTTTAATTTTTTTCATATTCGTGGTGTGTAGGGTACAAGTTAATATTTTGGGGGAAGTATGACTGCTAAGACATTAAGACTTAAAACTATACACCATGAACAGGACACAAGCATGAATGGAGGCAGATAGTGGAGGCCGTATGAAGTTAAAATGAGTAACATTTCAGACATTTAATCGGGTTCTGAGCCAAGATAACTTGTTAGGTAATAGCAATTAGGAGGTAAGACTCCACTGGGCCTCTTTTTCAGAGAACATGTAATAATCTTTTATTCATAATTCTTTTGATACTCCTGTATGATAATCTAGGTAGAGCAACATTTTAGAGGTTAAACCAGCACAAGAAAGTTAAATAAGTTTCCTAAGGATACACACAGCATATTAGTAGGGCTGAGTCTAACTAGATGCAGTAGGCTCAGACAAGCAAAATCTTTTAGTCACCAGTTTGTTTCTTGAGTACAAGTTGAAGTATTATATACTAAAACTTAATGATCCTTGCTAAAATTACCTCTTGGTCAGCATATATATCTGATTGAGCTCATTAGAGAAGACTTCATCTAAGTCAGTCTGGGGAGAAAAGTCGTTTTTTAGCACCTCGTTCTCTTGATGGTAAAGATTATGATGCTCAAGATAGAATCTTCTTTTTCTTTTCTTGTGCTATCAGGATTTCCAGCAAAGTGTTACTGTGGTCCTCTTTCAAGACGAGAATACATTAGTCTCAGCAGGAGCCGTGGATGGGTAAGAGTCTATTTCTTATTTCTTCCGACGAGATCTTTTTTTTGAGCTGTGATGGTACAGTCACATAGTCTCATTATAATTGAATGTGTGTGCTTTCAACTGTCTGCACAGCAAGTACCCCAAATGAGAAAAGGAACTGTAGATCACATTGGAAAATACCTAGTTGAAGGACTCTTGAAGGATAATTAAATGAAAGAATACATGTGTCACGCTTAGCACATTGTCTAGCACGTAAGAGCAGTGGTAGCTGCTGTTGCTATCTTAGAAAAGCTGGCTGGGTAGCTTGCTTGCCTGATGCAATATAATTTAGTCACTAATTCTCATTTTGAAGAGTAAAATTTCTGTTACTTCGGGTTTTATCTTTTTCAGGTTTAAGAATATCCTAAAAGAAGAAATCTGATTCTGGGGATGTAATTAACATTTCTGGGAGTAATCTAACTAGATTGATGATAGTAAGGTCTAATGACTTTCACATACCTATCATCCATGATTAGTCTGAATTCTTGGCTTCCAAATAAGTCTGCTCTGTGATGCTTGTTGGTTGGTTGCTTTGTAGAATATAAATTCTTTGCAAATGGAGACTCTCTTTTTAAGCTTCCTTCCTATTATATCTCTCAAGGCATCCTTCCCTTAAAATTTTTAATTTAAAATATGATGGCTTACCAAGCTAGGATTTCCATTGTGTCCTCTGGGCACTAAAACCCTCTGAACCAAATTATCAGGCAGGAATGAAGGATTATCTAAAAGTTATTAGTTCTGCTTGTGAATGACTGTGAAAGCTTGCTCTGTTTGTTTCCAAGAATACTGTCATTTCATATCAGGTCTGTGTTTTCAAGTTGCCTTCATGCTAGAAGTAGAGGGTTAAGACAATTATCTCAGTAGATGAAATGAAAAAATACTTTATTTCATGGAACAATTTGTTTAGATTATTTAAGGAATTATGTACGGAGATGTAACCACAGGGACAGAACTTACTACTTATGATATCAAAGGATATATGCAGAATATTAAGGCTTAGGAAGTGTTTTTTCTAAAAACAATGGAACAATTACTATCGGCACTCAACCTTCATCTTCCTTTTCCTTCCCTTAGAGTAAACTACAGTAACCCATCACTGGGTCAAATCACATCTGTTTCCGTTCTGTCAGAATTATAAGCCTGGTATTGGAGACAACAGTGTAAGATAGTTTGATTTGTTTCCCAATGAAGTATCCTCACTGTACCTAGCTAATGTGCCAGAAGAGTTAGATTAAAAGTCATTTCACATTTAGTGTAATTGAAGTTGTTTGGGGTTGGAAGAAGGTCTACAAAATATTTATTTGCCTTGGTTTTTAGGATAATCAAAGTATGGGATTTACGTAAGAATTATACTGCTTATCGACAAGAACCTATAGCATCCAAGTCTTTCCTGTACCCAGGTAGCAGCACTCGAAAACTTGGTAAGCCTTTGTATAGGTCTTTTGGGGGAGATATGAGTTTTTGTTTAAAAAAAAAAAAAAAAAAAAACCTTAGGCTAGTTTCCAGTAACATTGATACGAAAAATTCTAATATGTGAAGTTCAAAAGATAAAAACTCAGAAGAATGTTTTTGGTTTGTGTATATTTTGGGGACAAAGAATTCTGATGATTCTTCTTAAGGAACGATCTATTTTTGTCTCTACGTTTTGTCTCTACCTCAAATCTACTCACCATCATCAGGACATGCTAACTTAAGTTTCCTTTTTCCAGGATATTCAAGTCTGATTTTGGATTCCACTGGCTCTACTTTATTTGCTAATTGCACAGACGATAACATCTACATGTTCAATATGACTGGGTTGAAGACTTCTCCAGGTAAGACATTAGTCATTCAAATTCTCTTACCAGGAAACCATTATGGGCTTTTTTTTGGTAATGATAATTCAATGGGTTTTCTTCTAAACTGAACTTGTTAAGCCATATGAGGACTTTGACATCTTTGATTACATCCGGTGATAATTTCTTAAGTGTACATTCCTTGTGATTTCATAAGTAAGCTGAATTGTGCTTTATATGGTGACTTAATTTTATTTTAATAGAGAATATCTCCTAAAATTATACCCTTTGGTCTGTATTTAGAATTCTCTCAATTTTTGATTTAATAAGCTGTGGAGTAGACAAAGCGCTTCTGCTCAGCTTTTGTCCTCTTTAGGGGCTACTGGTTAAAATTAGGGGGCTGAATTTCTCAGACCCCCAAAATAGTTTTAGCCTATCTCAGCCTTCTCCTTAATGTTAAAGAGAGGCCCTTTTATTTCTAGATGTTTTCCCCAGCCTCGCCTTTTTTTTTCCCCTCAAAACTATAAAAATAGAATCTGATACTTACAACTAATAAATGATAATTTTAAAAAGAAAACCCAAGTTTCTCAAGCATGCTTTCCTCTTTTTTTAATCTTCTCCCCTCCCTCTTCCAAATCACTAGCCTCAGGCGTGCTTTAAGAGAGTTATTTGGGTTACGTTATTTTTAAGAACATCAGTTTCTTAAGCTACATCTTAGTAGCCTGGTTATTCCTCATCTATAGATCTTTCAAAAACACTTTGAATTCCATAACCAATCCTCAGAGTTACCCAGTTTCCACTAAAGTGAAATGGTTTGATAAACAAGAAACCTCAAGTACAGAACTTGTCATTTTATTTATTTTTTTTTATCTTTTGTTTTTTATTTTTTTGAGACGGAGTTTTGCTCTCTGTTGCCCCGGCTGGAGTGCAGTGGTTCGATCTCAGCTCACTGCAACCTCCGCCTCCTGGGTTCAAGCAATTCTTCTGCCTCAGCCTCCCAAGTAACTGGGATTACAGGTCACCACGCCTGGCTAATTTTTGTATTTCTAGTAAAAGCGGAGTTTCACCTTGTTGGTCAGGCTGGTCTCGAACTCCTGACTTCGTGATCCGCCCACCTCAGCCTCCCAAAGTGCTGAGATTACAGGTGTGAGCCATCGTGCCGGCCCAGAACTTGTCATTTTAGCTGAGATCTTACAGAAGTTCCAAAGGTCACTCCAAGCAATCTTATTAGGACTTTAGTATTGGTGGCAGTATCATAGTCGGCATTTCTGATGCTTTGTACTTGGTCTGGTTTTCTCTAAACAAGAGCAATAGTATTTAGAAAAGGGAAGAGGTGTTTCTTTTGCTGTTTTCCTTAATGGAATCTGAGCTTGGAGAACTGCTAATTTAGTTAATCAAAAATCTTTCCTTGAAAGATAAAACCTAATCCTGATTATATTATCAGATGTACAAGAGCTCTTTCTATATAATTTTTGCTGCAGTGTGGCACTGAAAAGGGCCTTGAGTTTAGTGTCCTGCCGTCAAACACTTTGCTAATAATTTAGTAAACCTTTTGTGTGCTTCTATTTAATTTCATTTGCTCAGATGGATAGATAGGTAAATAGATTAATAGATCAATTTGTTCCTTAAAAATTGAATGACAGCTGGCCATGGTGGCTCACACCTATAAACCCAAGCCAAGGCTGGCGGATCGCTTGACCCCAGGAGTTCAAGACCAGCCTGGGCAATATGGCAAAACCCCATCTTGACAAAGATGCAAAAAATTTGCTGAATGTGGTGGCATGTACCTATAGTCCTGCTACTCGGAAGGCTGAGGTAGGAGGATCGTTTGATCCTGGGAGGTTTGAGTCTTCAGTGAGCCATGATCTTGCCACTGCACTCCAGCCTGGGTGACAGAGTAAGACCCTGTCTTAAAAAAAAAAAAAAATTGAATGACAACTCTGTGTGTGTGTGTGTGTGTGTGTGTATAACATCTTGTAATTACTTGTCCTTTTCAAAACTTCTGAAAGCAACTTGGATTTGATACTTGATCTACCATGCTTTGTATTTATGGTGTTATATTAAGTGATGTTCATGAGGATGACTTTGCAAGATTAAATTGAGCTCATTAAAGCCAATATGCAGTTTAGGAGGATTTTTAGCAAGGTTTAAACATTTACAGTGCATATCATACCAGCCTTTCTTAGACCAGCAGAGGGCAATAAATCCTTACAGGTATAGTGGGAAATTCAGGCTAGAGTTTTCCATTCATAGTTCAGAGTTGAGGAAGATTAAAAATTACAGTTTTAAAACAATGTTCAGAATAAAGGAACTTGTTTATTTTGCAGTGATGATAGGTGTATACAAATTGATTAATATCCTGCCTCACTTTCACAGTAAAAATATCTGATGTGAGGAGTATTTGCTATGCCTGCATAGCTTTTTCCTTAAAAGCTATAAATACAAAGTTCTTTTCCAGCTTTATTCTAGAAAATGGAAGAGATTCCTGTAAGCACTTATGGAAAGCTGTTAAGTCCCCTACTAATACTTTTCTCTCTGGAGTGTGATTGTTTTTTGCTGCCTAAAGGTATCCTTAAATTCTCCAAACATTGAGATTTTTCTCTTGTATTTCCTAGTAGTGTTCTAATGTCAGAGGCCTCAGGTTTTGACCTTCTTAGGATAGAAGAACCTATCAAGAACGTATGCTAGATTGGGTTACCTGCCCTTTTGCCACTGATAGTGAGAAGGCTAAACCTAATCTAGTACCTTGCATATGAACATAGTTTACCCCACTAGCTACTTTCACCATTCAGCCTACTTAAAATGCTGGATTAAAATGATTCTCACATCCCAGATAAGCTGGTAGTAAGTTTTAACCAGAACTCAAATGATACTTTTCACTGTTTTGTTTGTTTGTTTGTTTCCGATTCATGGCACAAATGTTTGAGGATCTACTCTGTTCAAAGCACTATAAAATCTAGTGAAGAAAAAGTAAGACATAAAATTTATCCTCAAGAGGCTTGAAGTATAAGGGGAAATTAGATGAATATATTATGCAATGGAAGAAATCCTACCCTGGGCTGGAGAGAGAGGGTCTTATAAAGGTGTTTTACTGTCAGTTGCACATTGGCTGCATTCTTTTTTTAAGAAATGTTTTCCATCAAATTTTTTTCTCTTGATATCGCCATTTTCATACCAAGTATTCAGACTGAGTTCATGAGATTGGATCTAATCTAAAGCCTCTTTCTAGGGTTTTGTTTTTCTGCCAGTGTCCAGTTCCCTTGTATTTGATGGATAAAGCTAGACCATCTGCTTCAATAGGCAATACAGTGATAAAACTTGCTAGAATATATATGCTGTCTATATCCATTTGACCACTAGAAATAACAAGAGCCAAGTAATTTGTTTTTTTTCCTCTGGCAGTGGCTATTTTCAATGGACACCAGAACTCTACCTTTTATGTAAAATCCAGCCTTAGTCCAGATGACCAGTTTTTAGTCAGTGGCTCAAGTGATGAAGCTGCCTACATATGGAAGGTAAGCTGCTAAACTTCACCCACAAATGTTAGACTGAAGTATTCTTGCAAATATTTGTTCTGTCCAATATGAGGTAAGTTTAATGTAACCACATACTGTACTATTCCTACGTCAGATATTTAGTAAAGGTTGCTCTTGGCTCTTAATATAGCTGAAACCTTACTCTGCTACAGAATGTATGACACTTTCAGGGCCATAGCTCGTCAGAAATTGACAATTTGTATCCTCTGTTTCACAAATGATTAGGAATTGAGAATTCAGAGGGTAGTAAGAACCTTAACTACTTTGTTCCTGCATCCTGGAAAATATGCTGTACTGACTTTCTGCCCTGTGTTTTCAAACTCTTGTTGAGAATACAGTATTTTGATCCTCAGGATCCTGTATTTGAATCACCCATGGAGCCTTGCACAAAACCGAAACTCAAAACTATTTGTGTGATTAATTTAATCTTTATTCTCTTGTTACAAGTAGCTGATCTTCAGGCTACAAGTAGATATGGCTGCTTTCTCAGATTTTTATATACTTAATAGCATTATTTAATAATCTTTTTTTTTTTTTTTGGGATGGAGTCTCGCTCTGTCACCCAGACAGGAGTGCAGTGGCATGATCTCGGCTCACTGCAAGCTCCGCCTCCCAGGTTCATGCCATTCTCCTGCCTCAGCCTCCCAAGTAGCTGGGACTACAGGCGCCTGCCACCACGCCCGGCTAATTTTTTTTGTAGTTTTAGTAGAGATAGGGTTTCACCATGTTAGCCAGGAGGGTCTCAATCTCCTGACCTCGTGATCTGCCCAAGTCGGCCTCCCAAAGTGCTGGGATTACAGGGTGAGCCACCACGCCTGACCAATAATCTTTTAATTAACTTTTTTAAATAACAGTAATTCTAAAGTATCTACTGTAAGCTAAGAAATTTAAAGCTGTCCTTTTGAAGTCCAGTGGAGAAAATAAAAATATTACACAACAGGTAGCACTTATTACTGAAAACTGTCTCTTGAAGGAAGAATTAATTATGGAAATGTTCTGGGAATTCAGAGAACGATCATTAACGCATTGTTTACCCATGACTAAGAATTAGTTATCTTCTAGATCTCCCTGTAACTTCATAAATGTCTTTGACATTGGTGAATTGAATGATTAGAGTTCACATATTTTGGGTTTTAAAGTCATAACGTCTAAAACTTCATAGATCCCATAGTTTTGATAGTATCAAACCCTTCTCAAGAGAAAGTTGTATCATTCTTTATCCTGCCAAGCTCTAGAAAGTAATATTGCTAATTTTTTTTAGGACAGGGGTAAAACCTGTTTAGTATGAAGCATAATTCTTCAGCTTAATTTCTTCCAGTCCTGAGGGAAGTACAAAAAAAAAGTGGTTTCTATATAACTAGAGTTGCGAAAATGCAACACTGCTTTATTAAAATTTTAGTGACAATATCCTAAATAGTCACAAGGTGGAGATATTGCTCTATCCAAGATGCTTCTATGTTGGGCCTGCCTTTTTCTACAAGCATATTTCTTTCGTTATATTTTTAAATGAAAATTTGCCTGTAAAATATATACTTGAGACTCCATCACAAGATGGAGTTTCCTTTTTATAGTATTCTTCTTACTTGAGATTTTAACTTTAACAATGTTATGTCACTGGCACTAATGCTCTTATATTTTAAATTTTCAGTTTCAAATTTGGTCTTAATGCTTATTTTGCTACCTTTTTCCTTTCTTCTTTGCTCACTGTCTTACCTGTGTTTCCTTCTCTACTTTGGCTCCCAACTTAACTAGAGGATTTTATTCCTACCACAGGTCTGTATCTTTTAAAGTTTGTTTCTTCTTTAAAAAAAAAAAAAATTTTTTTCCAAACATAACAAAAAGCATGTAAAGAATAATTAAAAAAATACGCATTGATCATTCTTTTTAAATTTTTCTTAATAAGTTTTAATTATATGTACATAATTATGTATACAATTACATGTATGTTGTATAGTTTTCTTGATAGTTTTAAAATTCTTAATAAATTTTTAAATTATATATATACATAATTATGTGTACAATTATATAGTATGTGTATGTGTGTAAAGTTTTCTTGACAATTCTTAAAGTTCCTTCCTCTTCTCTAGCACAAAGGCCTTTTTAAAATTTTGTTTCAGGGAATGAAGGTTGAGGGAATACTTCCTGCCTTTAAAGATATACACTAAATATAGTTGGCCGTTGTTTCTAAGCCATTTTCAGACAACCAATCAGTGGCTACCACATACATGGGTCACCCTTTTTTAATTCCTAGGCTGGATCACATGTCAGTGTTGAATGACGTGGTTCAGATGTGATGTTCTTCTGCCTGTCCACATAACTCGGTGTACAGGCTCTGATATTTGAGATCCTGGCAAGCTTGCACCTCCTAAAATTGAATTTGCCTAGTGAGGTGGCTCAGTTTCTCTTTTCCATGATTAAAAAAAGGAGGAGTAGTATTTTAAGAGCAATTCCATTCAAGCTGAATATCCAGGCTGTTAGATTGCTCTTCTACGTGTTAAAAAGTCAGAATTATCTTAAGTATTGGAATTTGTTCTATGCTAAAAAGCCAAAAGCCCATGGGCACAAGAAAACAAAATAGAAGGGAGTTTTGTATCTTAAGACAGAAAAGAATGGCTTTTTAATCCTCACTACTGCCCAGCAAAGGGGAAATATAATATATTCAGACTGATATTGAGGTCTAAGTCTTAAAAAGATTTAATATTATACCTTTTCTTTTTTATTTCCTAACTATTGTCCCACCCTCACCCCATCCTCTTTTCTCTGGTTTGTTTCTGATACAGCCACTGAATAGCATCGAAGTGGTTATAAATAAACTGATTTGGCATAGTCATTCTACCACTGACTGGTGAAACGTTGAGCCTGACACTTTAGGAAGTGTAAATGATCTCATGGCAGAAATAAAGATTAGACTTGGTTTCCAACTGGGCAGAGAAGAGATTTTGTGAGAAAAAGTGCTGATCTTCTTTGTATGTTTCAGTACACAGAATAACTTTATGAGCTCTGTAGGTTAGAGCCATTTACTTCTAGAGGTACCTTCATAGTTCTAGGAGATTTAACTTTGGGATTCCTTGTGCCTTGAATTGAAGTCTTTATTTTACAAAAGGTAGAATATGTAAGAGAGGACAGTCTTCTGTGTCTGAGTATCTCCAAAATGCATGGATATAAATGTCTCTTAGAATTAATAGTCTTCCTACTTAAAAGGGAAAGGAAGCTTTAAAAAATGAAGTTATGTAATTATGATAATGTTCTTATAATAATGTAGGGACATAAATAAAAACTTATTTGAATAAAAATGAAGGATTTAAAAGTCACCTGAATCTCATTAGAAGAAATGAATCTTTCTTGAAGTAGTCATACTATACCCTGGGATAGTCTTAAACTATCAAAGCATAAAAGTTCATAAAAACTTGTTAGACATTCGTTTCTCATTTTAACCCATAACATGCCCTTCCCTCAACTTTTCTTTATTGAGATAGAATTCATATAACATAAAATTCACCATTTTAGTCATTTTAAAGTTTACAATGGAGTACTTACTATTGTAATCACAGTGTTGTACCAACATCACCGCTATTTGATTCCCAAACATCATCACACCAGAAAAAAACCTGTGTCCTTTAACAGTTAAGTCACTCTCTAATCTCCTCTTCCTCCCCAACACCTGCTAAACCTCATTCTGTCTCTATGGATTTACTATTCCAGACATTTCATATAAGTGGAATCATACAAAATCAGCATTTTGTGTCTGACGTCTTTTACTTAACATCGTCAAGGTTCATCCATGTTATAGCATGAGTCAGTACTTATTCCTTTTTATGATTAAGTAATATGCATTGTGCGGATAGACCACATTTTGTTTATTCATTCATCAGTTGATGGATATTTGAGTTGTTTCCATTTTTGACATGAATAAAGCTGCTATGAACATTTGTGTGTAAGTTCTTGTTTAACATAGGTTTTTAATTCTCCTGGGAGTATAGGAACAGAATTCTATTCCTAAGAATAGAATTGCTGGGTCATATAATTGTTTAACTTTTTGAGGAACCTTCCCCCCACTTTTAATGCTTGTAAAGTGCCTGGATTAGACTTTTACTGTCATCATTGATACCTTGTTATCATATTCCAAAATGTTTTTCTAATGGGTCTCTTTCTTTTTTCTCTGAAACCCTATAGATAAATGCAAAAATGTGCATATATTCTATTGGTGGGTATTTCGGGGGTTTTTTGAAACTTATTTTAATCCTTGGTGTACACATTTAGGTTCTCCTAGGTATTATAATACAGAAACTGAGGAAGGACCAATATCATGAAATTAAAAGCTAGAGGCAATAAGCAGGGTGAACCAATGGAAGAGAATAATGTGTTTCTACCAGGGATGCTCAGTAGGACTTGAGGATTTCCTCTCCTTTTTAATTTGCTGCTACCAGACCTGTTTGGACCTTGGGTGAAGAGAAACTTAATAGACTGGGGCCTTCCCAAATGGAAGAGGAAAGGAAAATTTCTGTGACTGCTGGGATAGTTAGAGACGATCTTCAAAGTCTTTTCTAAAATATTTTACCTTGTGAGAATGAATTATCTCTGTGCCATTGTAGGAGTAGGCAGTAAGTGAGGTTCCTGTGGATGTGGAAAAAGCCTCCTTTTTGTTAAATTTTAATTTACTCAGCAAGACAAGTTAGACTCTGCTCGTTGTATTCTTTTGCTTTTTGAATTATTGCATATGTACCATTTAAACCATTTAATGATTGAGTTGAATAACCTTATCAATCAGTGTGTCAGATCTCTTAACTATAATATGGGGAATCTATTAAGTTTACTTAGTCATTCCCACAAATAATCATTCCAGAGTCACCTCCACTTTCTTCATACAAATGAGCCATGATTCAGAGCCTCAGGAAAATGGAAAGAGAATAACTTCTCTCAGCCCCAACCTCCTTGCTCTTTTGAAACACACATGCTAATAATAGTTATGTGAGTTTGTACTCCTTATTGTGCTGATTAATTCCCATGGCCTATGAAAGAGATTGACATCTCTTGAATGAGTCAGCTGTATGATGCTGTCAAATGCACATAACTGGTGGCACCTGATGATGGAAAAATACGATTCTTAGTCACATGTACAGGACAGTACAATGTGACCCTTCTTTCTACATTAAAATATATTAAAATGTGAGTGACACTTACTTGAAAATTCAAAACTTCTCTCAGAAAATTAACTGAAATAAAGTTTTAGAGGAAAAAATATGTTTTTCCAGAAAGGATACCAAAGTGCCATGTAAAATATAGTTTATATCCCTTCAGAATGAAGGTTATCCAACTCAAAATGAAGGAGTATAACTTTGGGTTTTGGTAAAAGTTACTGACCAGCTCTGTTGGGACAAGAGAATGGTCTTGTTTTGGAAGGAAGACTGTCGTTTTGTCCCAAGAGAGCTGGTAGCATGTTTCAGAAATCTGCAAGTTTCACAGTTAATTTAGTGTTCCTAGAAGTAGCTGACTAGAGATCTGACGATGTCTGTGCTGTGTAAAAACAGGACTGAGTTGTCAAGTTGACTACTTAAGGATGGATAACATCCTTGCAGAAAGTTTACCACCTGAGGAATAAGGGACAATGCCAGTCTTGAATTTTAGTCAAAATATATATGGCTAGGTTGTCCTGATATGAAATAAGAACTATCCTTGTGTGTAAGCTCATATTATTTACTTATTTTGGCTGTTTTCATTGTGTTTTCCCAGATCAGTAACAGAAATATTTCATTGCCCATTGGAAATCTTTCCCCCCCCCCCCCGCCCAAACTATCTCTAGGAAGGTCTAGTGGTAACAATCCTAAAACTCTCTAAGACACACTTCTGAATTCAAAGGCCTCTATCTGGGAAATCTAACATTGCTTTGCTGACTTGTTTCTTTTTGATTGGACTAGGTCTCCACACCCTGGCAACCTCCTACTGTGCTCCTGGGTCATTCTCAAGAGGTCACGTCTGTGTGCTGGTGTCCGTCTGACTTCACAAAGGTTTGTAAATGAATCTCTATAGTTGGTTTAAAATGTAGATCACAGGTTTATAGGTTTTTCTAAGGTTTGTTTTGAGAATGATATAAATTTTTATGTTTGAGATTTTAAAGATCTAGGTGCCATCCAGGATCTATATTCACATTACTCAAGCATATTCTGCTTTTCTCTAACCATACCATAATGGTATTATGCCCTGTGAAATAAGGATAGATTTCTGGTTCCATAGAGTTATTTCTTTCCTAAATGTAGAATTAAGTTGTTAACTTAATTAAAGTTTTCTATTAAAATCTAAGATAAAAATATGATCTAAGGTGAGAACTAGTCTTTTTTACTTTTTAGATACTATCAATGTGGTATATTAAAGGTAACATCTTGACAGCCTCATTTGGGTTTTCACATATGACTAACAAAATGGTTACTGTGAAGTCTTAACATGTTAGGTTATCTGTTGCTAAACTATGTAAGTAGGTCTGAAATGTTTTAGATACTCCAGAAAGAAGACAATATGCCCACCTTTTAATTTTTTTATAGCGACACTTTAAGAAACAAAAAAACCCCTAAAATGTAGAAAGGCCAAAAACATTAAAACCTATGTATATATTGGAATTTCATGTAATAGTAGCTCAAGTTCCGGTCATTCTCCCAACCCCCATTGCCTCTGGTCTTCGAGTTATTCTGGGTTTTACAGGACATCTTATTTCTGTGGAGGTCTCCCCTTTCACGTATGACATTTTGAGGTTTTGTTGCCTATTCCCATCTGTTCTTTATCTTCCAGAAACTTCCTCATGGTCTGGTCTATTTGTGGCATCCCTGCTAGCTTCCAGTATTGCTGTGTATTTCTTCTTATTCTTGTTACCATTTCTGTGTTCAACTTCATGGCAGACCTTTTCTTTTTTTTCAGTCATTACTTTAATCACCCGAAATTACATGTTAATGATGTTTTTTTCTCTGAGATTCCATGTAATTTCTAGTGAAATGTCTACTTTTAACATGGAGTGTTGCATCTTCATGGACTTACTAAGTTGAATGATTTTTGAATTATTCAGTTAATTATGTTATCTTTTTTCAATTGTTATATATTATCCTTACCCCTATGCATCTCAGACATCATATATTAATTATCCTTTTTTCTGGTGCTCAAAGGGAATACCAGGGCTGTTTATCTATACTAATGTATTGGCTACTTTTTTAAGTCTTTTAAAAATAATTTCATCCCAAGACTAGAATTAGGAAAGTAGGATATGGTTTGTGTTGTTTTTGTGTTTTTAATGTCTGACATTTAGAGTAAGAGAAAGCTTGGTTTAAATTCTAGCTCCTCCATTTGATTGTGGTTACTTTGGGCAAATAACTTTATTCCCATTTTGCATATGAGATTATTTGAGTACAAAGCTTTTAGAGTGTGAGAATTAAATAAGATAAAGAATGTAAACTACCAGACACACAGTAGATGCTCTGTAAATAACTATTGTTAATAAACTATAGAGGAACTGTGAGATTCCAAACATTTCATATTGAACAGTTAAATATGTGTATCTTCTTTTGGCCTCCCAGTAAGGAAAGGAAAAAGCTGCCAGTCTCTTGGGGGCCAAGACTTAAGAGAACGTGTATTCTTTTTTTCTTTCTCTTTAGTGACTGAAATAGAGAAATTATATAAACAAATGCTGGGGAACAGCTCTGGTACCAGTGGCCATTTGCCACAAGCTCTTCAAGCTGGACTTTCTCTGCCATAAAAGGCTTGGGACCAAGATCGAGAATAGTCAGATATTTTTAAAGGGGCAAAGGTTATTTTTTAACTTCTTTCAGCCTAGTGAACTTGTTTTCCCAGATTGCTCCTTTACCTATCTGAAAAAGAATCTCAAAAGGAATGGTTTCCTTCTACTTGTCACAGCCTACTAGAGACATGGGCCAAGTCTGATCTTGCAAATGGTGCCATTACTTTAGCAATGTAGCACAAAATGCAGAATTCAGAAGAAAATTGTAGAAATTGAATGTTGGTAACATATACTGATTGATTATTTAACAGAAACGTAAAAAGGGTGTCTTAATTACATATTTTGTATTTATACAGAAGATAATAAAGAGCCAGGTTTTATAGCAGAACTTTAGATTAGATAAGAAATGACCATTAACAAAAGACATACTAGTAGAATGTATACGAAGAAGAAACTAAAGAGTCAGCTTTGTTGGAAATCTGGAATGATTCCTGAAAGCAAGAAATGGATGTACATGATCTTTCAGATATTATTTTCTATATCCTGTTTATTAGACAAAATAATTCTCCAGTCACAAGTCCTTAAGACACACCTGTTTTTTTAATGTATTGTGAATCTTTGATTAAAATTTCTTAATTCCCTTCTTGGTGCTCCCTCTTAGATTGCTACCTGTTCTGATGACAATACACTAAAAATCTGGCGCTTGAATAGAGGCTTAGAGGAGAAACCAGGAAGTGATAAATTTTCCATGGTGGGTTGGGCCTCTCAGAAGAAAAAAGAGTCAAGACCTGGCCTAGGTAAGGATATCATGTACTTTCCAAGTTTTTTATGGTTTGACTAGTTTAATCCTACAGTACAGAGTAATAAGCTAGATTTGATCTTGCTTTGGTATATTTGGTATCTTCTTGCCATTCATTCTTTTTGATAAGTACTTCCCAAGCACTACCATGTTTATCATTTACACAAGGTACTACAGTGGTGGATTTATTCAACAAATATTTCTTAAACACCCAGTATGTGCTGGGCCTTATTCTTAGTTGCTAGGGATTCAGCAATGAACAAAATAATTTTTAAAATCCTGAAGATGTAAATAGAGCTAACATATTAGTGTGAGAGGCAATAAACAAGATAAAAAAGTAAAATATATACTGTGTCAAATAACAATAAGGGCTTAGGAATAAAGGAAATAGGAAAGGGAGAAGGGCAAGGGTAAAGTATGCTATCAAAATTTTATATTAGGTGACCAGGGAGGCCTCAATTAAAAGGTGGCATTTGAGTAAAGAAAGTGAAGTAGTAAGCCATGTAGATATTTTAAAGAAGAGTATTCAAGGCAGATAAAAGTACACAGGCCCTAAAGCAGGAGCATGCTTGGCATATTTTCTCTTCCTCAGAGAGGCTAGCTTGGCAGGCCCCTAGGGCTGGAGCAGGCAAAGGAAAGGGAGGGAATAGTAGTAGAAAATGAAATTCTTGTGAGATTTTGGCTTTTATGTTGATAGAGAGAAGTCCACCAGAGGGTTTGGAGCAGAAGGGTGTCATAATTTGACTTTTAACTTGATCATTCTTGCTCCTGTGTTGAGGATAAATAGTAAGGTGGTCAGGATAAAAGCAAAAAGCTACTTTTAAAAAGCCATTGAGATAATCCAGGAAGTGATGATGGTGACTTAGACCAGAGTAGTAGCAGAAACTATGATGAGAAGTCATTCAATTTTGGATATATTTATAAGACAGAGCCAACAGAATATGTTGAGAGATCAGATGTGTGGCTATATGAGAGAGTTATCAAGGATGACTTCAGAGGTTTTGTTTAAGAAGCTAAAAGGATGGAGTTTCATTAACCTAGATAAATATCCCTGCAGGAAGAGCAAGTTTGGGAGGTAACAGCTGGAGTTCCCTTTGGACATGTTGTTTGATATGATTATTAAACACCCAAGTGTACATGTCAGGGAGACATTTAGATGTTCAATTCTGCAGTTCAGGGTTGAGATTGTAGATGTGAGGTTCATTATCACACAGGATGAAGATAGGTATAGATAGAAAAAATTAGGCCTGGTGTCTTGGGGTACCCCGGTGTGTAGAGGTTGAGGAGGTGACAAATACCATTAAAGCCTACTGAGCAGCCACAACCAGAGAAGTAAGAGAAAAACTAGGAGAGTGTTGTACCCTGGAAGCCAACTAAATAAGAGGAGAGAGGAATGAATTTGATCTGATGTTTCTGGCATACCAAATAAGATGAGGCCTAAAAACTGACCATTGGATTAGGCAGTTGTAGGGGTTATTTGGTGACCTTAATAAGTGTCATTTTGTTGGTATGGTGGCCTGATTGGTGTCATTCATGTGTATGACTTGGGGACTACAAGTATAGACAGTTATTTCAAGGAGTTTTGTTATAAAGGAAAGAAGAAAAGTGAAGTGGTAGCTGGAGAAAGAAGCAGGGTTGAAGTTTGCTGGGTTTTTTTTAAATAGGAATGTAACATTTCGCAGTGATTGGCAGGATCGTATAGAGAGGGGGAAATTGATGCAGGGGAATTTGCTGGAGCAATGTTAAGCATGAGGGGATACTATCTGATACGCAGTAGGAGGGTAGGCCTTTGCCAGGAACGTGGATAATTGATCCATAGTAATTGGAGAAAAGGTGGAATATATAAGCATGGTGCAGGTAGGCTACTGAGAGATGGTGGGGGGAGAGGTGGAGAGATGAGATGGCCATAACTTAATGGAAGTTTCCTTCTGTTCTGATGTTAAAATGTGAATTAGGGTTATTAACTGTGAATAAGGATAAGGGAGAAAGGGAGTAGAGATTTTAGAAGAGATAAGAAAGTCTGAAATTGTCACTGAGAGAATAGAGGAATAAATGGACAGGAAATTATGATTGTTGGGCTTCAAGAGTCAACTTGAGGCTAGCAGTAATTAATTGAAAGTGAGCACTCCACATGGTTCTGTGTTTGCTATGCAAGTACAAGTATACTATAGGTAGGGAGCTGGATTTAACCAGGGATGTGGTTTAGCAATGCAAGTGAAGAAGGAAGTTGAGGGTGGATGCAAAGAGGATGATTATGACTATAGGATATAACCTTGGTAAGGAGGCATATTAGTCCATTTTCACACTGCTGATAAAGACATACCCGAGACGGGGCAGTATACAAAAGAAAGAGGTTTAATGACTTACAGTTCCACATGACTGGAGAGGCCTCACAATCAAGGCAGAAGGCAAGGAGGAGCAAGTCATATTTTATGTGGGTGGCGGCAGACAAAGAAAGAGATTGGGCAGGGAAACTCCCCCTTATAATACTGTCAGATCTCATGAGACTTATTCGCTATCACGAGAACAGCATGGGAAAGACCTGCCCCCATTATTCAGTTACCTCCCACCAGGTCCCTCCCACAATACATGAGAATTCAAGATGAGACTCAGGTGGGGAAACAGCAAAACTATGTCAGGAGGGGAAGTGAGGACATAATGGGGCCAAGGGATAGTGTAAATGTGGTACTATCAATGGATTGAGGATAAAAGATTGTTGGAATTGAAATACTAAAGGGAGCTGGGAAAATAAGTGGTGGGATGACTGAAATTAAGATCATGGAAGATTTCCAGGTATTAGTAATAATAAGATCAAGAATAAGTGGCTTAGGAAAGTGAAAGGACAAGATTATTATAGAAGAAGGAGGTCAAGAAACTGAGAAACCAAGGTATTGGAAAGATTATGTACGTGGATTTTTTAATCACCACAAATTGACAGAGACGATGTTGAAGAGAGTAACAATGAACCAAGAGCAAAAATCTTCAAGCAATGAGCCAGCCACAGTGGATCCTCAGGGTATCAATTTGTACTTACATGGTAAACACACAACCATGTGGAATGCTCACTTTCAATTAATTACTGCTAGCCTGAAGTTGACTCTTACTGGCCAACAATCATATTTCCCTGTCCATTTACTCTTATATTCTCTCAGTGACTGTTTCAGACTTTATTATCTTTAAGCTTGAGGTTTAAACTTAAAGATTCATTTTACTTCAGCCATCAAGGCCTAAGGTTAATGGGGAATTGAAGGTGAGAAAGGGAAAATATACAGGCCCATTTTTCTAATGACTTATTTAGTTGCTTATAAGATGCAGAACTAGACTTCAGAGGAGTCTTTTGCTCTAAGTCTGGTTTCTGTAGTCTTTGATGGTGCTGCCTTATTTGTTTTTGCTCTTTGCTTTAATTTTTTTTTTTTCTTTTTTTGAGACGAAGTCTCACTCTGTCGCCCAGCCTGGAGTGCAGTGGCATGATCTCGGCTCACTGCAACCCCTGCCTCTCAGATTTAAGTGATTCTCCTGTCTCACCCTCCCGAGTAGCTGGAATTACAGGCACACGCCACCATGCCCAGCTAATTTTTATATTAAGTCAGCTAGTTCTACAAGAGTGAATAAGATAAATAGCAATCCACAGACCCTCTGCCTCATAGTTTCCCTTTCCCAGAGGCAACCTCTTTTAAATCTTTTTGCTGATTCTTTGATATGTATGTCTAGACCTCTAAATAGTTTTGTGCATTTCTATTTATTTTTTGCAATTTTCAGCTTTATTAACTTCTTTCCTTTGTGGCATGAGGATTTAACTCCCTTTCCTGTGTCCCACCACTATCAAACCTTCATACTCCTCATCCTCCTAATACAGAGTCATGATTTTGGTTAAATCAAGATACTGTTCAGTTCCTTTAAGTATGCAGTTGTCCCTCAGGGTCCATGGGGGATTGGACCCAGGAACCCCCAACAGATACCAAAGTCCACAGAGGCTCCGATTCGTTATATATGTTGTAGTATTTGCCTAAAACCTATGTACATTTTCCCGTGTGCTTTTATCATCTCTAGATTTACAGTATAAATGCTATACTAATAGTTGTTGTACTATATCATTAGGGAATAATGACAGGAAAGAAAAGTCTGTACATGTTTAGTACAGACACAACCATCTTTTTTCACATTTTTGTTTTAATATTTTCAATTTGTGGTTAACCGAATCCATGGCTGTGGAACCCAGCATACAGAACTCAAGATACAGAGAGTTAACTATATTTAGAGTTATGTAGTCATTAATACAATCTCATTCTAGAATATTTTCAACACCTAAAATGAAGGTTCCAATTTCTCTTGTGTTCTTGTCAACACTTGTTATTGTCCGTCTTTTTCATTGTACCCATTCTAGCAGGTGTGAATTAGTATCCCATTGTGGTTTTGATTTGTATTTTCCTGATGGCCAGTGATGTTGAACATCTTTTCATGTGCTTATTGGCCATTTATATATTTTCCTTGGCAAAATGTCTATGCAGATCTTCTGCCCATATTTTAATTGGGTTATTTGTCTTTTTATTGTTGAGTTGTAAGCATTCTTTATATATTCTGGACGTAAGTCCCTTGTCATGTAATGATTTGAAATGATTTATTCTGTGGGTTGTGTTTTTACTTTCTTGATGGTGTCTCTAGATACATATAACTTTATAATTTTGATGAAGTTCAGTTTATCTGTTTTTTCTTTTGTCACTTATGCTTTTGATGTTAAACCAAAGAAACTACTGCCTATTCTGAGGTAACAAGGATTTACTCCAGTGCTTTCTTCCAGTTTTTTAATTTAGGCCTGTGTTTCATTTTGAGTTTATTTTTGTGTTATGGTGAGTTAGGCATTCAAATTAATTTTTTACATATGGATATTTAACTTTCTCACCATCACTTGTTAAAGAGACTATTCTTTAGCCCAATGAATTGTCATGGCACCCTTAGTAAAAATCTGCCAAAAATCAATTGACCATAAATGTGAGGGTTTATTTCTGACTTCTGACCATCACACCTGGATGATTTTTGTATTTTTTGTAGAGGTGGGGTTTCACCATGTTGCCCAGGCTGGGCTCAACTCGTGAGCTCAAGCAGTCCACCCACCTCAGTCTCCCAAAGTGGTGGGATTACAGACATGAGCCACAGCACCCAGCCTTAAGTACTTTCTATGTTATCTTTTTTGCAACACTATTTAAAATACTATACTTGAGTAAATGTTCCATAATTTACCTAGCTATTCTACTGTAGTTAAACATTTGTTTCCAATATTTTAAAAGTTGGAGGTTTTTCCTCCCTGAATTTAGGGTCCCCCTTCCCATTAAAATAAGATTCCCAAAGGTGGAATTCTTGTGTTAATGACTATACCATTTTTTAAAATTTGTGATGAAAAGTATCTGACTTTTAACTATGTACTTTTAGTGTGCCATTAATTATTCTTAGAAGCCAAGTCACCAAAAAGTTACATATTGACCAAATTTGAGTTGTAATAATAACAACGTTTAGCCACTGTTGACTCCTAGCATAATTGTTCTAAGGACCTACTTGGATTATCTCATTTAATTATGAAAACAACTGAAATGGAAGGTCAAGGAAGTTAGACTTGCTTAAAATCTCATAGCTATGAAGTTGTAGAACCAGAGTCTATAACTGAACCCTTACAGTCTGACTCTAGAACACATGCTCGGAACCACTCTGCAGCACTGCCTTCTTTAGAACCTAACAAAGCAAGGCAAAAGTTCAGGTTAAGATCGGAGTAAGAGTTATGCCTAGATTACCCCATTTATGGGTGATGCTAGGGTTACTCTGAAGAGCACTACGAAGCAACAACCTGACATGGGTGCCAAAGGCTGGCACACTGACCATACGACTCTCTAAGCCAGCTTCCAGCCACAGATTTACTGCTTCTAATCACATTGCCATCTTGAAAATCATGTTCCTCTGCTTTCCCAAGCTTCTAATTGCCACACCAACCTTTCATTGCTATCCTGGGCTGCATATCTTCACTTCTGGCCCTGGTTTGTAAACCCCCCAGTTAACACATTAACTGGAAGGGTTTAAGTGCCAAGACACAGCCTCTTTTCCCCTGCCCAACTGTTCCCAGCCGGCACCTGCTTTATTGCTTACCGCTCTTTCCCTGTGTTTTAGCCAGAGATCTCATAGCACTGCTGAAACCAATAGTCCTCAATCTTGGCTATGCATCATAGCTACTTGGGGAGCTTTTCAAGTCCATGTATCCCCAGTGATTGATTCAATAGGACTGGGGTGGAGGCCAAGTACCTGTATTTTTACAAAGCTCCAAGTAGGTCTGTTATGTAGCCAGGATTGAGAACCTCTGGTTTAAGCATTATTGAGTGACAAAGTTGATTATCCTTATCCTAAAGAGAAGGAAACCTTACCTATTCTGTCTCAGTTGCTGCAGTCTCACAAGTCAACAGGATAATTATGGAGTTAATTTTCTGATGCCTAGAACCTCACCTGTATCCTTGTCAGCAGTAATGAAACTTAACAAACATTGTTTAATAATTCCTTGCTAGGCACTATAGGAGCACTGGGCCTAAAGATGAATAAACCATTGTTAGCTGCCCTCTAGGCTCACAGTCTAGTCTAGGAGGCATATTCAAAAACTGTAGCACACAGCCATTAGCTGTATAAACAAGGGACTCTGAGAACCTACTTCCTCTGTGGGAGAAGAGGAAAGAAGTTGTGAATTCTTCACAATGGAGTTAACGTTGTCATCAGAGTCTTGAAACATGAGAAGAATTTCTGCCTGACAAAGGAGGAGCTGACTTGGCAAGAAAACCACATGAACAAAGAAATGTGACAGTACACAGCTTGTTCAGGAAGCAACTAGTAGTGTCCTGTAACACGATCCTAGAATAGCAAAGTTCATGATAAGACTGAAAAGGCAGGCTGAGGCCAGATGCCAAACTCTCATATAGAAAGAAGCTGGCCTAGCATGGTGGCTCACGCCTGTAATCCCAGTACTTTGGGAGGCCGAGGCGGGTGGATCACCTGAGGTCAGGAGTTCGAGACTAGCCTTGCCAACATGGCAAAACCCCATCTCTACTAAAAATACAAAATTAGCCAAGCATGGTGGCACACACTTGTAATCCCAGCTACTTGGGAGGCTGAGGCAGGAGAATCGCTTGAATCCAGGAGGTGAAGGTTGCAGTGAGCTGAGATCATGCCACTGCACTATAGCCTGGGCGACAAAACAAGACTCCATCTCAAAAAATAAAGAAAGAAGCTGCAAACTATTAGTAGACTCCTTATAATTCTTCAAAGGAACTGACTTTAGGAAGCATTTAGGGCAATAACTCCATCTATGCTACCATGTCATCAAATCTCATATATTGCTTAAGGTCAATAAGGAGTTGGTCTACTTAAGTAGATGAAGTACTAAAGAAAATGGCATGCCATATTTAAATGTGTAGGCTCATATAATGGCATGCAATGCACCTGTAAAAAATAATGCAGTGCATCTATGTGTACTTTCATGAAGAGACATAAAAATAAAAGAGCAAATTGCAGAACATGTACATAGATATAGTATAATCCATTTGTATTTTGGAGTTTTTTAAGGTACGGTACATAACCTTTGTATATGCTAAATAGGCATAGAGAAAATTGTGGAATGCACAAGAATGTAAAAGTGAAATGAAAAAGTTGAAAATTAACAAGGCAGGATTGGAGAAGAAGGAAGAGTTGGGACAGGGACAAACCAGGTATGTAGGTTTCTGAAAGAGGATCCTGTTTCTACCCTCTTCCCCTCTGTATTGGTTGAATTTTTTTACCATTAACTTTCATACTGTTATAATCTAGTTACTGTTTAAAAAACACATACACACACACTAAATTTGACCCAGTGTTTGCTAACCTTCAAAGCTAACAAAATCTCTTTGACCCCCATGGTCCATTTCCTCTTTCACCATGACATCCTGAAGGAAGAGGAAATGCCCCAACTTTCCAACACATCAGTTTTATACCAGCCCTATCAGTAAATACTTCCAGTGTATGCCATGCAAGTTTCAGAAACCTACATACCTGGTTTGTCCCTGTCCCAACTCTTCCTTCTTCTCCAATCCTGCCTTGTTAATTGGCATATTATAGGACTCATAAAATTTTAGAACTTTCTGCCCTAGATGTACACTTTGACCTACTTAAATGGAACAGATTACAGATGACTGTGGCAGCTGTGCAGTGACTATTGACCTGCACCAAGGAGTGCAACAAATGAAAACTTCCTTCTGCTGAAAAAAATAGCTGTTATCAAGCTCTAGAGCATTAGTGTGAGAACCATAACCAGAGGCTTCATGAATAGGTCCCTGTTACTAAGTCATTTTCATAGCACCTTATGACAAAATGGGGTTTTTCATTAATGATCCTTATTAAAAAGAGCAGTATCATTTTGGCTGGTTCTAAACATATGGTTGACGAGAAAAGTTTAAGCAAAAGTCAATTTGTAGAATTTCTCTCTCTCAAGGCAAGACTGCTTTAGGAGTGAAAAGCACAGAGTAAAAAAGGACAGAATAATTAACTGACTAAAGTGAGTACTTGCCAATCTTTATTTCTGCTAAAAGAGAGATTGCATTTTTATATCAGCCCATCCTAAATTCAGCTGGATATAAATGCAATTAGGTAAAAATCATAGTTAACAATTCAAAGGCTTTGTGACTAAGAAATAAATAAATGCCCTTATTATTTGACAACAGGAATGCTATTTCAGCAATCTAGAAAGCTCAGAAGGAAATTGAGAAAGTGTTGTCTGTGGTGGGGCCTGAGAGGGAAGAAGCATGAAGTTCATAAAAATTTGCCTGAAGTACTTGCCATCGTATGTAAACAAAGGGATGGGTACACATAGAGAAACCCTATTTACTAAGTTTGATTTGATTTACAGAGAGCAAGCACTGAGATTCTGAATTTTTTTTTATTTGTGGAAAATAGTAGTCATTTGTAAAATAAAGTGGAAAGCCATGTGAGGCCTGATAACCTAAACACGTAACTGATTGAATGGCTTCTTGTGAAAAGAAAAACTATCTCCATTTAACAGATAAAGAATCTGAGTCCAAGGAGATAAAGGGTTATGCCCAAGTCACATAGTAAGTGATTGTGCCAGATTTTAGATCCGTGGGTTCCTGTTTGAGAGCCCCTGTGCAGTGCCTTTCTGCCCTAGCATTGCTCAAGAGTATATATAAGAATGCTAATGGCAGCATTAAATGTGCAGTAGAATACCTATACCTTAGAATACATTGTAGCTGTTAAAAATGATAAGGTAAATCTGTATTAATGTGGGAAATGTTCACGATACATTAAGGAAGCAGGTTGGTCCTAATTTTAAAATGGGCAAAGAGCCTGAATAGATGTTTCTCAAAAGAAGACATACAGATGCCCAACAGGTATATGAAAAACTTCTCAACATCACCAATCATCAGGGAAATGTAAATCAAAACCACAATGAGATATCCCCTCACACCTGTTAGAATAGCTTTTATCAAAAAGACAAAAGGTAGCAAGTATTGGTAAGGATGTGGAGAAAAGGGAACCCTTGTGCACTGGTGGGAATGTAAATTAGTATAGCCATTATGGAAAACAGAATGGCAGTTTCTCAAAAAATTAAAAATAGAACTACCAAATGATCCAGCAATTTCACTTTTGGGTATATATCAAAAAAATGATAGCAGTATGTGGAAGCGATACCTGCACTCCAGTGTTGACTGCAGCACTATTCATGATAGCCAAGATTCAGAATCACCTAAGTATTCATCAACAGTAAAGACAATATGATGTATATACACAATAGAATACTATTCAACCTTGAAAAAGAAGAAAGTTAATGTCATTTGCAACAACAGAAATGAACCTGAAAGACATTATGCTAGGAGAAATAAGCCAGACACAGAAAGACAAATACTGCATGATCTCACGTGTGGAATTTTAAAAAGTTGAACTCATAGGAGCAGAGAGTAGAATAATGTACTATGTACCTGAAAATTGCTGAGTAGATTTTAAATGTTCTCACTGCAAAAATATATGAAGTGATGTTAATTGGCTTGATTTAATCATTCTACAATGTATGCATGTATCAAAACATCACATTATAGCCTATATACATAATACAAATAAATTGACTTGAGATAAAAGATTACTAAATAGTGTATATATATAGTGATCTCTTTTTTAAAAATTTCAATGGTTTTGGGGGAACAGGTGATGTTTGATTACATGGATAAGTACTTTAGTAGTGATTTCTGAAATTTTGGTGCACCCATCACCCCAGTGGTGTACGCTGTAACCAATGTGTAGTCTTTTATCCCTTACCTGCCTCCCACCTTGAGTCCCCAAATTCCATTGTATCATTCTTATGCCTTTGCATCTTCATAGCTTAGCTCCCACTTGTAAGTGAGAACATACGATGTTTGGTTCCATTCCTGAGCTACTTCACTTAGAATAATGGTCTCCAGGCCAGGCGCAGTGGCTCATGCCTATAATCCTAGCACTTTGGGAGGCCGAGGCAGGTGGATCACCTGAGGTCGGGAATTCAAGACCAGCCTGGCCAACATAGTGAAACCCCCTCTCTACTAAAAATACAAAACTTAGTCAGGCATGGTGGTGCATGCCTGTAGTCCCAGCTACTTGGGAGGCTGGGGCAGGAGAATTGCTTGAACCTGGGAGATGGAGGTTGAGGTTGCAGCAAGCCAAGATTGTGCCACTGCACTCTAGCCTGGGTGACATAGCGAGACAACAGCTTAAAAAAAAAGTAATGGTCTCCAACTCCATCCTGGTTCCTGCAAATGCCATTATTTCAATTCCATTTTATGGCTAAGTAGTATTCCATGGTATATATATACACAGCACATTTTCTTTATCCACTTTGATTGAAGGGCATCTGGGCTGGTTCCACATTTTTGCAGTTGCAAATTATGTTGCTATAAACATGCATGTGCAAGTGTCTTTTTCATATAATGACTTTTTTTCCTCTGGGTAGATACCAGTGGTGGGATTGCTGGATCAAATGGTATATCTACTTTTAGTTCTTTACAGAATCTCTGTACTGTTTTCCATAGTGGTTGTACTAGTTTACATTCCCACCAGAAGTGTAAAAGTGTTCACTTTCCACCACATCCACCCCAATTACAGCTATTCTTGCAGGAGTAAGGTGGTATTGCATTGTGGTTTTGATTTACATTTCCCTAATTATTAGTGATGTTGAGCATTTTTTCGTAAGTTTGATGGCCCTATGTATCTCTTTTTTTTTTTTTTTTTTTTTTTGAGAATTTTCTGTTATTCATATCCTTAGCCCACTTTTTGATGGGATTGTTTTTTTCCTTGCTGATTTTAAAACGGGAAAAGTTCCCTTGTCCCCCTTGCAGGACGTGCAGTGAGGGTGTGGCTCTCTTTTTCAGTGCCCCGCTGCTCAAACCTCTAGGGGAGCATACAGATGTGCAGGCTGTGGGGCTCCACCCCCACAACAGTGTCTGGGGGTGAATGTTTACAGCTCCTGAAGCCGCAGTGGGTATGTGTTACAGGGTGCTCTTTTAGTTTTGCTGTCTATAGGCGGCTTGTGTTAACTAGCTCAATTAGACCCCTGCTTTATCGCAAGGACAGAGGGCTTTCTGTATCCCGGGGTTCTTGCCTTGGTATACCGGAAGATCGGATCACATGTGGGCTTGGAGAATTCGAGTGCAAGGTTCCACTGAGCAGAAGTAGCTCTCCGCAGATGGGGGAGCCAGAAGGGAGATGGTTTTCCCCTGGAGTTGGGCCCTTGGCGGCCCAAGTTCTCCTCTGACTGCCCCGACCAAACTGCATCATTCCACCGGTTGATGCCCTGCTGGCCAGCCTGCCGAAGCCTGTCAGTGTGCTCTTCCGCCAGCGTGCTCCTTTCAAGGTCTGCTTGAGGAGCAGCCACTTGTGTCTTTTTCTGCTGATGTGTTCCTTACAACATCCAGTCACCATGTGTTCCTGCTAGGGTCTTGGGGGGTTTTATAGGCACAGGATGGGGGCGTGGCAGGCCAAGGTGGTCTGGGAAATGCAACATTTGGGCAGGAAATGCCTGTCCTCACCTAGGTCCGTGGGGATGGAGCCCTAGCCAGGGATCACACCTTCTACCCAGCACTTCTCTTCCCTCATTCTGTATCATTTAAAGGGGCCATGCTCTTCCCTTCCCAGCACTCCTGTATCAATTTGTTTGAGTTCCTTGTAGATTCTGGATAATAGTCTTTTGTCAGTTGCATAGATTGTGAAGATTTTCTCCCACTCTGTGGGTTCTTTGTTTACTTTGCTGATTATTTCTTTTGCTGTGCAGAAGCTTTTTAGTTTAATTAAGTCCCATCTATTTATCTTTGTTTTTCTTGCATTTGCTTTTGGGTTATTGGTCATGAACTCTTTGCCTAGGCCATGTCTAGAAGAGTTCTTCCCATGTTATCTTCTAGAGTTTTTATGGTTTCAGGTCTTAGATGTAAGTCTTTGGTCCATCTGGAGCTGATTTTTGTATAAGGTGAGAGATGAGGATCCAGTTTCATTCTCCTACATGTGGCTTGCCGATTATCCCAGCACCACTGAATAGGGTTGTCCTTTCCCCACCTATGTTTTTGTTTGCTTTGTTGACGATTAGTTAGCTGTAAGTATTTAGTTTTATTTCTGGGTTCTCTCTTCTATTCCATTGGTCTATGTGCCTATTTTTATACCAGTACCATGCTATTTGAGTGACTATAGCCTTGTAGTATAGTTTGAAGTCAGGTAATGTGATGCCTCCAGATTTGTTCTTTTTGCTTGGTCTTGCTTTGGCTATGTGGGCTGTTCTTTCGTTCCATATAACTTTTATGATTGTTTTTTCTAGTTCTGTGAGGAATTATATGGTATTTTGATGGGAACTGCATTGAATTTGTAGATTGCTTTTGGCAGTATAGTTATTTTCACGGCATTGATTCTACCCATCCTTGAACATAGGATGTGTTTTTCCATTTGTTGTGTTGTCTGATTTCTTTCAGCAATGTTCTGTAATTTTCCTTGTAGAGGTCTTTTACTTCCTTAGTTAGGTATATTCTTTGGTTTTGCAGCTATTGTAAAAGGGGTTGAGTTATTGATTTGATTTGCAGCTTGTTTGCTATTGCTGTATAGCAGTACTACTGATTTATGCACATTGATTTTGTATCCTGAAACTTAACTGAATTCATTTATCAGATCTAGGAGCTTTTTGCATGAGTTTTTAGGGTTTTCCAGGTATACAATCATATCATTTGCTAACAGCGACAACTTGACTTCCTCTTTACCAATTTGGATGCCTTTTATTTCTCTTTTCTGACTGGCTGTGACTGGCTAGGGCTTCCACTACTATGTTGAATAGAAGGGTGAAAGTGGGCATCCTTGTCTTTTTCCAGTTCTCATGAGGAATGCTTTCAATTTTTCTGCGTTCACTATAACGTTGACTGTGGGTTTGTCATGGATGACTATTATTACCTTAAAATATGTTCCTTCTATGCTGATTTTGCTGAGGGTTTTCATCATAAAGCGATGCTAGATTTTCTGAAATGTTTTTTTCTGCTTCTATTGAGGTGATCATGTGTTTTTGTTTGTTTTTCTCTTAGACAGAGTTTCGCTCTTGTTGCCCGGGCTGGGGTACAGTGGCACGATCTCAGCTCACTGCAACCTCCGCCACCCAGGTTCAAGGGATTCTCCTGCCTCAGCCTCCCAAGTAACTGGGATACCACATCTAGCTAATTTTTGTATTTTTAGATGGGGTTTCACCATGTTGGCCAGGCTGGTCTCAAATTCCTGACCTCAAGTGATCTGCCCTCCTCGGCCTCCCAGAGTGCTGGGATTACAGGTGTGAGCCACCACACCCGGCCTGATTTTTGTTTTTAATTCTGTTTATATGCCGTATCACATGTATTGACTTGTGTATATTAAACTAACCCTGCATCCCTGGTTTGAAATCCATTTGATCATGGTAGATTATCTTTTTGATATACTGTTGGATTTGGTTAGCTAGTATTTTGTTGAGGATTTTTGCATCTACGTTCATCAGGGATATTGGTCTGTAGTTTTCTTTTTTGTCATGTCCTTTCCTGGCTTTGGTATTAGAGTGATACTGGCTTCATAGGATGATTTAGGGAGGATTCCCTCTTTCTCTTTTGGAATAGTTTCAGTAGGATTGGTACCAGTTCTTCTTTGAATGTCTGATAGAATTCAGCAGTGAATCCATCTGGTCCTGGACTTTTTCTTGTTGGCAATTTCTTAATTACCATTTCAATCTCAGTGCTTGTTATTGATCTGTTCAGAGTTCCTATTTCTTCCTGGTTTAATCTAGGAGGGTTGTATATTTCCAGGAATTTATCCATCTCCCTAGGTTTTCCAGTTGGTGAGCATAAAGGTGTTCATAGTAGCCTTGAATGATCTTGTATTTCTGTGGTATTCGTTGTTAATATTTCCTGTTTCATTTCTAATTGAACTTATTTGGATCTTCTCTTTTCTTTTCTTGGTTAATCTCACTAATGGGCTATCAATTTTGTTTATCTTTTCAAAGACCCAGCTTTTTGTTTCATTTGTCTTTTGTATTTTGTTGTTGTTGTTGTTGTTGTTGTTGTTTCAGTTTCACTAAGTTCTACTCTAATCTTTGTTATATCTTTCCTTCTCCTGGGTTTGGGTTTGGTTTGTTCTTGTTTCTCTAGTTCTTGAGGTGCGACCTTAGACTGTCAATTTGTGCTCTTTCAGACTTTTTGATGTAGGCACTCAATGCTGTGAGCTTTCCTCTTAGCACTGCTTTTGCTGTATCTCAGAGGTTTTGTTAGGTTGTGTCACTTTTTTCATTCAGTTCAAAGAATTTTTTAATTTCTAGCTTGATTTTGATTTCATTATTGACCCAAAGATCATTCAGGAGCAAATTACTTAATGTTGCATGGTTTTAAGAATTCCCTTTGGAGTTGATTTCCAATTTTATTCCCCTGTGGTCTGAGAGAGTACTTTATATAATTTTGATTTTCTTAAATTTATTGAGACTTGTTTTGTGGCCTATCATATGGTCTCTATCTTGGAGAATGTTCCATGAATGTTCTGATGAATAGAATGTATACTCTGCAGTTGTTGGGTAGAATGTTCTGTAAATAACCTGTTAAATTCATTTGTTCTAGGGTATAAGTCCACTGTTTCTATGTTGACTTTCTATGTTGAAGTCCCCCACTATGAGATGAGATTCTATTTTGGTGTATTTTGAGGTTTTGCTTCAAGATTTAGAACTCCTTTTAGCAGTTTTTGTAAACTGTGCTGGCTTGGTAGTGGCAAATTGTCTCAGCATTTGAAAAATACTTTATCTTTTCTTCATTTATGAAGCTTACTTTCACTGGATACAAAATTCTTGGCTGATAATTATTTTGTCAGCTAATAATTATTTAATAAGGCTAAAGATAAGACCTTAATCCCTTCTAGTTTGTAGGGTATCTGCTGTTAATCTGATAGGTTTTTCCTTTACAGGTTACCTGATGCTTTTGCCTCCCAGCTCTTAAGATTTTTTCTTTCATCTTGACTTTAGATAACCTGATGACTGTGTGCCTAGGTGATGATCTTTTTGTGATGAATTTCCTGGGTGTTCTTTGAGCTTCTTGTATTTGGATGTCTAGATCTCGAGCAAGGCCAGAGAAGTTTTTATTCTTTTGCCTTTGTCTTTGTTGGATTCGGTTAATTCAAAAGCTTTGTCTTTGAGCTCTGAAATTCTTTCTTCTACTTGTTTGATTCTATTGTTAAAACTTTCCAGTGTATTTTGCATTTCTCTAAATGTGTCTTTCATTTCCAAAAGTCATGATTGTTTTTTATTTATGATATCTGTTTCTCTGGAGATTCTTTTCATCTACATCCTGTTTTGTTTTAAAATTTAAGTTGGTTTTCACCTTTCTCTGGTGCCTCCTTAAGTAGCTTAATAATTGACCTTCTGAATTCTGGCAATTCAAAGATTTATTCTTGGTTTGGATCCATTTGCTGGTGAGCTAGTGTGATCTTTTAGGGGTGGTTATAGAACCTTGTTTTGTCATATTACCAGAATTGTTTTTCTGGTTCCTTCTCATTTGGGTGGACTATATCAGAAGATCTGGGATTCAATGTCTGCTGTTTAAATTATTTTGTCCCACAGGGTGATCCCTTGATGTGGTGCTCTCACCCTTCCCTAGGGGTGGGGCTTCCTGAGGGCCGGACTGCAGTGATTGTTATTGCTCTTCTGGGTCGAGCCACTCAGCAGAGCTACTGGGTGCTAGTCTGGTACTGGAGAGTGTCTGCAGAGTCCCGTGATGTGATCTGTCTTCAGGTCTGTATGCCATGGATACCAGCACCTGCTCTGATGGAGGTGGTAGCAAGGGAATGAAGTGGACTGTGTGAGAGTATTTGGTTGTAGTTTTGTTTAGTGCACTGGTTGTCTTGAATGCTAGTTCTACTAGCACTGAAGTTATTACATGGACAGACTCAGGACCTCTGGTTGGCAGAGATGTTACAGGCAGTAGAATTAGCTGCTGTTTTCTCCTTTCTTGGAGCAGGGTGGTTCTGTTGAGTTGCTGTGATGGCTTGATTTGGTTGGCCTCCAGCCCAGAGGTGTTGCTTTCAAGAGAGTATCAACTGCGGTGGTAGTATAGCGGGGATATAAGCTTGCCCTAAGGTTGCCTGGATAAATGTTCGGGTTTCTCACTCGATGAGCAGGACCATAGAGCTCCCACAAGTTTATGTCTTTTGTTTATGGCTACCAGGGCTGTTAGAGAAAGACCATCTGGTGGGGGCAGGGATAGTGTGTCTGAGCTCAGACTCCTTGGGTGGGGCTTGCTGTGGCCTGTGGGTGGTGGGAGTGGTAGTTCACAGGCCAACGGAGTTATGTTCTAAGGGAGATTATGGCTGCCTCTGCTGCTTCATACACATCACCAGGGAAATAGGGGAAAGCCGGCAGTGACAGGCCACAGCCAGCAAGGCCAGTCTCACTCCTGCCGTGCTTCCCCAACAGCCCAACAGAACCAAATTTATATCCATGCCTCCAGTGCACAGGGTGGATATTGTGCCCTAGACTACACGCCTCCCCGCCGAGAAAGCAAGCAGGGGTTTTAGACCTTGCCCATCTGCCTGCCACGGCTTCTCTGCTCATATGTGCACTTCCTATTTGTCCCATCCCCCCCACAGATTCTGCCCAGGAAAATTCACGCTCAGTTGAAATTATTACAAAGTTCACCTGAAAGTCTCCTTCTCCCTATGGTCCTTCCCCAATTCCATTGGCTGCCCTCTCCAAAGACCCCTGTGAGATAGTCAGAAATGGTTTCCCTGGGGACCAGGAGTGCCTACAGGGCTCTTCCTGCTGCTGCTTCTACTTAATATATTTTGCTTGGCTCTCTAAATTTATTTCAGTTCTCCTTCTCCCATGATCTGGATTTTCAAGTTCCTCAGTCAGGATGTGTGCAGAGGTGGATTTTCACCCCTCACACTGTTTTTTGTTTTGAAATGGAGTCATGCTCTGTCGGCCAGGCTGGAGTGCAGTGGGCAAGATCTTGGCTCACTTCAACCTCCACCTCCTGGGTTCAAGCGATTCTTCTGCCTCAGCCTCCTGAGTAGCTGGGACTACAGGTGCACACTACCATGCCTGGCTAATTTTTGTATTTTTAATAGAGACAGGGTTTCACCATGTTGGCCAGGCTGGTCTTGAACTCCTGACCTCAAGTGATCCACCCACCTCCACCTCCCATAGTGCTGGGATTACAGGCATGAACCACCATGCACGGCCACCCTCTCACACTTTGGACCTTGAGAGTTTGTTTGGAGGTTCTAGCAGAGGAGTACAGCTGCTCATATACCCTTGACCGAAGACCAGTTCTCTATCAGGGATGGTTGTCTTCTTCAACCAAGCATGCAGTTTTGGGAGCCCTCTCACACTTTGGGCACTCAATTTTTCTGCTGTCTTATGGATTTTGCAGCAGCAAACTACTTCTTTCAAAGGATCTGTTAATTCTTTTGTTTTTTCTGATATGTTCCTGCGGTAGTTCTTGGAGCCAGAGTTCACTATGTGAGTCTCCACATGCTGTTCTGTTCTGTCTGAGTGGCAAGTTAGTCCTGCCTCCTATCTGCCACCTTCCCCTTCTATCAGTCTCATTTTTGTATAGAAAGAAGTTGAGATATGTAGTATGTATCACATGCACAAATATAGAAAGTATGCTAAACATGGTTTATGTAGGCGCTTTAAATTTTTTCTCTTTATGTTTTTTGGTATTTTGTTGATTTTTACAAGTATATATTTTATAATGGGATAGCTGGGAGGTTGGTGACTTGGAAAAGAGAAAGGAAAATGATAAAAGGGTATGGTTGGAATCAAGTGATGTATATAACCTACTTACTGGCAAATTGACCCTTAGATAATTAAGTTAACTATGATTTTTCTTGATGAGAATTTAGGGACTTTGTATGGCTTTCACTTCTGATTTTCATGATCCTCTCCTCTTTTTCAGTAACAGTAACGAGTAGCCAGAGTACTCCTGCCAAAGCCCCCAGGGTAAAGTGCAATGCATCCATTTCTTCCCCGTCATCTGCAGCTTGTGCCCCAAGCTGTGCTGGAGACCTCCCTCTTCCTTCAAATACTCCTACGTTCTCTATTAAAACCCCTCCTGCCAAGGCCCGGTCTCCCCTCAACAGAAGAGGTTCTGTCTCCTCCGTCTCTCCCAAGCCACCTTCATCTTTCAAGATGTCAATTAGAAACTGGGTGACCCGAACACCTTCCTCATCACCACCCATCACTCCACCTGCTTCCGAGACCAAGATCATGTCTCCAAGAAAAGCCCTTATTCCCGTGAGCCAGAAGTCATCCCAAGCAGAGGCTTGCTCTGAGTCTAGAAATAGAGTAAAGAGGAGGCTAGACTCAAGCTGTCTGGAGAGTGTGAAACAAAAGTGTGTGAAGAGTTGTAACTGTGTGACTGAGCTTGATGGCCAAGTTGAAAATCTTCATTTGGATCTGTGCTGCCTTGCTGGTAACCAGGAAGACCTTAGTAAGGACTCTCTAGGTCCTACCAAATCAAGCAAAATTGAAGGAGCTGGTACAAGTATCTCAGAGCCTCCGTCTCCTGTCAGTCCATATGCTTCAGAAAGCTGTGGAACGCTACCTCTTCCTTTGAGACCTTGTGGAGAAGGGTCTGAAATGGTAGGCAAAGAGAATAGTTCCCCAGAGAATAAAAACTGGTTGTTGGCCATGGCAGCCAAACGGAAGGCTGAGAATCCATCTCCACGAAGTCCGTCATCCCAGACACCCAATTCCAGGAGACAGAGCGGAAAGACATCGCCAAGCCCGGTAAGTCAGCAGTGGTGGGAAGATACATTTCCTAACTTAAAAGAGGCCAGACACCCAGATGTCTAAAGTCAAGATGCTTTTTTTTTTTTTTAAAGAAAGAAATCTATTTATTCCTAGTGCTACCAAATTTAGCACATAAATACAAAATTTTGCATGGGCCATATTTTAACTAAAAATTTTTTATGCTAAGAAACTTTTTGTTTGAAATTCAAATGTAACTGGATGTGCTGTATTTTATCTGGCAACTCTACTTAATCCCATTAAAATCCCTCCTGTCAGGGTCCATACTCCTCAGCCCTGTTGCCTGATTCACTAAAGCCCTCATCATGCTCCAGGATATCAATTCAAAAATATCTCCCCTCCCCTGTTAGACAGTATGCCATCCTCTTTTTATAGATAAAGCTGTTGTTCATGGGAAAGTTGCCAACATCCATAAGTAGATTTCCAGTTTGTAATTACATTTTGTGATTATTTAAAATACAGTGAAACTTAGATACTTACAGAACAATTTGAGTGCAGAATCTTTCTAGATTTTTATGACTTCTCCCCAGTCTTTTATAATCATCTTGCCACACCACAGTAATACTTTTGACACTTATATCTAATCTTTTTAACATTCAGTGTAGTGTCACCTTTTTAGAACTCATTTCATTGACTGACTTAATATTTAAATTAGATAATATCAGTCATCAGTGATTGCTGGCAGAAATAGGTTTGTGAACCTTGAAAAACAAGATTCATTACAGTGATGGAGGCAGAAGTAGCTGAGAGCATTGGGTGAGCTATGGGCACCTGTCAGAGGGAATAAAAAGCTTCTATTGTTTGCATGTTAAGGGGAGATGGGTTAACCAAGTTTCCACTGTACTTCACAGTAGCTCTTGTTATGAGTTATGGAAGTGGTGGCAGGATGATTGAAATAGAATCCGGGATCATGATCAGCATCATCTGCCATTTTAAAGGGCAGAAGCTAGATAACCAACCTTAGGCCAGTTTTGGTTTAATAAGTGTTCATATCCCCCACCTGCTCTCATGAAGGCCTATCCCATAATTTTAGAAAAATAAACTGATACATTTTAAAGACAACTTAGTACACAAACTGCAATCAAGACCTTGCTGTAGAAAGTGGAGAAAAAAGAGTTATAAGGAATCTTTCCTTCTCTCAAAATTGTGACTGCTCTTTATCCCTAGCCAAAATTTCTATTTTTTTTTTTTTTTTCAAGGGAGCTGGTCTCAGCTATGTGTTAGCAGAAAAGTAGTTTCAAGGAAAAACTACTTTCACTGATAAATAAATCTTAAAATCTTTAAAAAGTAGAAATAGTGTGCTGGTCTTATAATTTATTTGAAGCTAACATTTCTTAAAAATTTTTTACCTTTATATGATGATAATGTCAACTTCAGAAGAGAGTAACAGCTTCCATTTGAATACCTATTTTGTTTATAAATGGGGGGGCTGATTTATTCATTTATTTCAAAAAGGATGTTAATTGTAACTTCTTCATTTCTTATTAGGAGACTTAGCTAGTAAATGTTTTCTTTTCACGTAAAAAGTCTATGCCTTCTTTCCCTACATATCATCTGTTAAGTTTTTACTGTAGTCAGTACAAATTAGCCAAAAAGACATTGCCATTAAAAGTATTTGGAGCTGAAAGTAGGTTAACTAAACAATCAAATTTCTGGCAGCCTAATTTAAGGTACACCTTAGTAATAACTTGGTAACAGTTGAACTTCAAGGAAATCTCTGAAATCTAAACTTTCTTCCTCTAGGTCACCATCACTCCCAGCTCCATGAGGAAAATCTGCACATACTTCCATAGAAAGTCCCAGGAGGACTTCTGTGGTCCTGAACACTCAACAGAATTATAGATTCTAATCTGAGTGAGTTACTGAGCTTTGGTCCACTAAAATAAGATGAAAAATACAAGACTGACTCTATAACTCTGGTCTTTAAGAAAGCTGCCTTTCATTTTTAGACAAAATATTTTCAATGCTGAAATGTACCTAATCCCGTTCTGCTACCATAATGTATATGCAGCTTCCCCAGGATGAATGCTGTGTTTAAATTTCATAAAGTAAATTTGTCACTCTAGCATTTTGAATGAATAGTTTTCACTTTTTAAATTATTCATGTTCTCTACAATAATGACATCCTGGTTCATGGAGGCAAAAAACAAGTTTCTTGTTATCCTGAAACTTTTCTATTCTCAGTGAAAAGTATCTGCCAGCTGCAGCATGAGGCCTGTGAAGGCTGACTGCTGAAGAAATCCTCTGCTGAAGACCCCTGGTTCTGTTCTGCCTCCAACATGTATAATTTTATTTGAAATACATAATCTTTTCACTATGCTTTTGTGGAGGTTTTTTTAAGTATGTGTAAAAATGTGATGTTCAGATAAGTACATTTATATCAGTTCAGTGTTAAAATGCAGTCTCTTGAGTTAAAGTCATCTTTATTTTAAATGCAGTGATAAATGTCAACTCTTTGGAGAAACTAGGAGAACAACAACAGAAATCTGTGTTTGTCTTTTTTCTCTCAAATATATCTCCCGTATGAGATTTCGGGTCCCCATGTTTTCACCAAGCGATCTGGTATGTCAGCCAACCCAACATCACTTTCTACAGGAGGTTGTGATTTTCGCCATTTACTAGACGAAGATGTTTTATAAAATCAATTTGGGGTTTGAATTCAGGTGTAGTCATCGGTTCTTTAGGGGCTGCAATGTTTTTAAAAAAATAAGTCATCAGATTTTAAGAAAAAAGTGATGATTTCTTATTGATATTTTTATAACAGAATATAGCTTTTAACTGAAAATCCAGAACCAGAAACATAAATCTTGAGTTTCTCTTCATGTACATAAAAAGCAATAGCCTTTTAGTATAGATAGCCTTGAGCTGAAAAGTAATAGAATTTTCTCTAGATATTTAATACAGAGTGTATAGACTGACTCTAAGTTAATAATGTGCAAAATATCTTCAACATCCCTCCCCTTAAGCAACAATTATGTATCAGTGATCTTGAACCATTGTTTTATATTTTTCACCTTTGTAACCTCACGGAAAGAGGCTTTACATACTTTCTATGTACTACCTACTTAGAAGGGAGCCTCCTTCCAGTCATGAAACTTTGTTTGTTTTATCCATATCCCTGAGGACTGTGTAACTTTATGTCGGTTTTTGTCATTATTTGAAAATCTATTCTTACTGACAACTTTTTAATTCCTTTGATCTTATAAGTTAAAGCTGTAACAACTGAAATTGCATGGGTCAAGTACGCATAGTTTCATCCAGGGAGAAAAATAAATAAAAGGAAGCCATAGAATTGCTCTGGTCAAAACCAAGCACACCATAGCCTTAACTGAATATTTAGGAAATCTGCTTATATCTAGTGTTTGTTTTTTGACTGTTGGGCTTTGGAAAGATGTTATTTATGACCAATATCTGCCAGTAATGCTGTTTATCTCACTTGCTTTGAAAGCCAATGGGGGGGAAAATCCATGAAAAAGAAAAAGATTGATAAAGTAGGTGATTTTGTTTGTATCCCTACACATCTCCTGGCAGCACTACTGAGTGAAATTGGGATACATTTGGCTGTCAGAAACTATACCGAGAGTCTGCTGGGTATAATATGTCTCACTTGGAAAGCTAGTACTTTTAAATGGGTGCCAAAGGTCAACTGTAATGAGATAATTATCCCTGCCTGTGTCGGTGTCAGACTTTGAGCTGATCCTGAATAATAAAGCCTTTTACCTTATCTGATGTCCTTTTCTGAGCTTTTTGCATTACCTAGAAGCAGTCTACACAAAAGAACTATGGTAGTCAAGAATCCCTTCTACTTGTTCATTAAATAAAATGTTTATTCCCAAAGTTATAATCTATTTCAAGCTGAAAGAGCTTTTAATAAAAAAAATCTTGCCTGGGTCAGACCTTGAGGATTTAAGATGGCTTGGATTACTTGATAAAGGAGGGTGGAGTGATGTAGTTCTTTTTCTAAACAAGTATTTCCAGCACAAACTTTTCCATTTGAATACATTCCAAGCACTATTGCTAGGATCCCGTATAAGAGTTTGCTTTTGGCTGTTTCAACACGGGCCCTTAATTTAATTTTGTGAGGATGACTGACTAGTCCCTTCAAATGTTTCTTCATCTGGACTGCATATTTAACTGATGATGGATCAAGACCATGTGTAGCTACTCTTGTATTGAGGGTCAGCCCATTATCCCCATCCCCAGCCCTAATAGCTTAAAACAGCTTTAACTCCCAGCTTGAAATTAGCCTATGGCCATGTTCGTAACATCAGTCGTGTGTGGGTTCAACAAATGCTTTTTGAGAGCCTGTCATAGCCAACACACTGCTGCTCTTTTTTTCTGCTTTTCCTAAGTCTGTTTTTCTGCTTTTCCTAGTCCCAAGAGGGCCAGACTTCCTTTTACATTGCTCTTAAAGCAAAGGCCAAGTAGTCTCACAGAGAAAAATCAATTCCACAACTAGGTAGTGTGGGCAACATTTTACAAATGTGTGTCAGAAGAGAGACTGAGTGAAAATATTGTACTAGAAAAACTGAGTTCATTTCCTCCCTATGGCAATTCAACACAAGTGGTTTCTGCTTCATAATTCCATAAAGGGCTAAATGTAGGCCCAGTTGAGCTCTTGTGGGTAGATCTCATTGCTTCTCACACAGGTCTTCACAGGGAATTCTTTGCCTGCCCTAGGTTTGGATCATGCCACATTACCAATTAACCCATTACTCATAAAATTATCAGGGATTATGGGAAAAAAATTGGATTATGCATCAGTTCTTTAGATATTCGTTGGAAGTTATAGGCAGGCTGAATACATTTTGTTGGACTTCAGCTTAATGCTTTCATCCCTGGAATACAACCCTAGCTTGTTATAAGGTAACCATTTTGATCCCTAAAGTGGTAGCAAAACCTGTTTTATTTCTGAGCTGTGTTTGAGTACAAGCTAAAAAGTGTAGGGGTTGTTGAGAAATGATGTAAGATAAATTCAACCTTTAAAGAAGAAATCACCTGAGCATATTAAGTAGCTTGTTTATATTGGTATGCCTGCAGCAAGCATATAACATCACAAATGAGAGATATTATGTTACTAAAGAATAGGCTTATTTGAACCTTAAAGTTCATCCCTCGCTAAGCCAGGAAAGAGGGTTTTAGGGTATGTAACCAGGTTCCTTATTTTGAATGTAAAAGGTTTAATATTCCGTTTATACTCCATTTGTCTTTAATTTCCTTAACTTGCCACATGCCCCTTTGTTTTGACATTCTGAATAATTTATATTCAAGCCATTTTGTGAAATATGAATAGCATATTTCAAAATGCCTTTGATTGGAAGGCGTTTAAGTCAGCCAACATTTACATATCACCTGGGTGCCAAGCCCTGTGTGTGAGGCACCTGGTCTGCAAAGAGTTCCTTTCTTTATTTTCAGTTGCCAAAGGAGTCACTTTATAATACCTCAGGAGGCCAGAGTCAGCATTTGAGAGAAACAGCAAAGATCAGATTTCAAGTCCTTTGAATAAAGTTGTTTTGTAATCAGCTATTATGTAGCAAGTACTGTCTAGAAGCCTACTTTTCCCTCCAGGAACTTAATTCAGCTGCTGCTTAGAACTTTTAACTTCTCAAAGTAAAATACTTTTTGGATACATGTTTTTATTAAATTCCTTACAAGGTTATAAATAATGGTTGAAAACATGATCTCTAGTGCCACACTGTCTAGCTTTGAATCCAAGCCCTGTGTGTTAGTGGACAAGTTACTTAACCCTTCTGTGAATCAGTTTCCTACCTTAAAATGGAATTATGTGGGGCGGGGCACAGTGGCTCGTGCCTGTAATCCCAGCACTTTGGGAGGCAGAGGCAGGCAGATCACAAGGTCAGGCGATGGAGGCCATCCTGGCCAACACGGTGAAACCCCGTCTCTACTAAAAATACAAAAATTAGCTGGGTATGGTGGTGCATGCTTGTAATCCCAGCCACTCGGGAGACTGAGGCAGGAGAATCGCTTGAACCAGGGAGTCGAGAGGTTGCAGTGAGCTGAGATCGTGCCACTGTACTCCAGCCTGATGACAGAGCGAGGCTCCGTCTCAAAAAAAAAAAAGGATTTTTGTGGTTATTACACATAAAGCTTTTAGGACAGTGCCTGGCACATAATACCTAATATTTTATTGAACAGTTGCTATTAGCTGTAAAGTATGGAGGGCAAAGGTTATTATCCATATTCGATACATGGACATAAAAGTTTAGCTCATTCCTGTTCCCTTTCCACTAACAGCTACAGTCTGCAAAGGTCTTCACAAATCAGAATCAACTGGTAATTAAAAAACAACAACAAAAGCATAAATGTTGCCTGGGGCTCCCAGTCCCAGCACTTTTCAAAAAGAGCAAGTAGGTCTGTGGGGAAAAATCAAGTTTGAAATTCATGACTTTGTCCTACCAGGTACACATGAAAATTACAGAGATTATTTCATATGTGGCCTGTAGCCACTGTTCAAAGAGACCATAATCTTCAAATCTGTATCCTGAACTCTTAAACAAACCAAAGCCTTTGCTCACACAAAGCCCACCCTCCCATTTCCTGACTGCTGCCCCCAGCTCTGCCTCATTGTTTAAGATGTGATCACCTTTAGAGAGGAAGCTGCAGCTGCTGGTCTTTAGAGCCAAGAGCCAACTCTTGCTCACTTGTTAGGCTATTGTGCTCTCTTGCTCATGAGCAGACAAATAAAATAGGTAAAGCTGAAAACAAGCCATGTTGCTGTCTGTTAGTAGTAGGATACAAAAGAAGATTAAAACATTTCATTGAAGTATAATGAAGACTCTAGATTCTTCGCTCTCACTTGATGAGATTCTTCCCCAGGCTACTCTGTTTTTGATGCCAATAATACTTGTTGCCATTCTCACATCAGTGTGAAAATACCAGCCCTGAAAGTTTGCTTGATATTTTGATGTATAAATCCAACACTGGGGTTTCAGCTGTCATCTAAGCATCGAATTTATGCTGCCACTGATGCTATTAAGGACCCTAGATTCCAATTTACAGGAACTTAAGGAATGTGGCATGCTTTTATTAGAAGCTGGTATCTGCTTCTGCAAATAGTCCTGCCACCTTGTATCCCCTTCATGGGTTTGTGCCAGTTATCAATTCAAATGAAGATGTTAAGAGCTGGGTTGTTTTTTTCTTGATAACAACCTTGCTTACTTCTGAAATCAAGGTCTAAAAGCAATTATACAAATCAACCCTTTCTCTGTCAATATATCACCATATGATATATGTTACTGAAACAAAACCAAACCATCTGGCCTTGCTGTGTTGACATGGAGTTAGCAAATATTGTTATACCATGTCACTTGATAATCATTCAGCATGACTGTTAATTTCTCTTCCACCTTTCCCTCATCTCCTGCAATATATTCAAACACAATTTTCCAAGAATTATTTGAAAAGAAGCATAAAGAGGATTTATTAAATGTAACTGTGAAATAACTTATTAGTGGTTCAGGAACTGAGAAATTAAAATCCAGTGGGCATTGTTGCCTCTATGAGAGGCAACATTCAGCCCAACCATTAATGTCAAGTTGGAAATGCTGCTTCCTCAAAAGCCCTTTTGGATTTAGACAGTTTTATATGGGAGTAAGAGACTCAGAGTCCAAAAATCAATGTCTTCAGAAAGAGGAAGACAAGTTAAAACGAACATCAGTATCTTGAGTGTGGTTATGATAAACACTTCCCAACTCCCTAATTAGATAATGAGGTATTGGCCTTGGAGTGCTGCATGTGTAATTAAGTATCTGGCTTTGGAAAACTCCTAAAACCAAGAAGTGTAAGTGACAGAGTCTGAAGTTATACACGGAAAGCCTGCAGGATAAAAAAAATTATAATGAATAGGAGCAGTTTCTGTTCCAGCCAACTCTCCTGTACAATAAATTGCACAAAGAGAGGATGCTGTTTAGAGCAGCTTGTTAATTTGAGTTATCCTGTGGTGTCCTCTTGCCTTCCTGTTTACGTTGACAGCATTTCTAAGCCCATTTATATTCTCCCTTTTTATGTCATTTTGGCCACTGTACTCATTTGAGTAGTGCATGAACCCAGGATTGTGGGTTTCATTCCCAAATGGGCCAATTCATTTCACTGTGTGTATTCTGTGGCCACAGGCAGCGTCTCACTGCCTGCGCTAGCCAGCCACTCCACAAGGAGGAGTGGACAGAGTTTAGACTTGGTATAAACACTAGATAGAAACTCATAGTATGTATCCTCACTATACAACCTGAAGGCATTCTCAGTGCTGCCTGTCTTTCCTCTTCCTGCCTGAAGACCAATTGTATAAACCTCTTACAATCAAAGTTGTAGATTGTTTGATTTAGTGCACACTCCTGTACCCACTTATAACCCTATAAATGGGTATAATTATTATCCCCATTTTTTTTTTTTCAGGTAAGGAAACTAAAACACAAGTTAAATAACTTGCCCAAGGATATGTAGCAAGTGGCAGCTTGTGGATTTGGTCTGACTCAAAGCCCACAGTCTTAATTCCCATCCTAGAGTGTCTGTCCTCTGGCCCTCCCCATCAATCAAATATGTGCTTTCCATTGTTAGTATATTCAAAAGAGAAGAACTCTCAAAATACATTTCCTACTAGAGTAATATTTGAAAAAATATTCCTTAGGAGAAGAAACAATTGTTAACTATAGAAGGAAGGGAATATGCAGGACTAGAAGCTAGAATCAGTGCTGAGAGTGTGTTATAAGAGCACAGGAAGAAGACTGATGAACACAGTGATAGGAAAACAGGAACAAAAGCACAGAAGTTAAAATTAGAAAAAGTGAAGAAAGGCTTACCCCCGAATATGACGGCAGAGAATGAAGATAAAGGTACACATGCCCTATGACCCAACAATTCCACCCTTCTACCCGAGAGAAACTCATGCACTGGGACATGTATAAAGATGTTTGTGGCAACATTGTTTATGCTAGTGAAAGGCTGGAAATAATCCAAATGTCTGTCCACAGTAGAATGGATAAATTGTGAAATACTCATATTGTAAATGTATATTACAAGGAGATGGAAAAGAATGAACTAGCTACATGACAATGCCAATGAATGGTTAGAATGTTGAGCAAAAGAAGCAAGAAAGAGGAATGTATTAAATATGATTGCATTCAGATCAAGTGTTAACAAGACAGGAAATTCTAACTAGTATGGAGAAATATACACATGGGTGGTAAACAGCAAAACAAAATCCTGATTTGATTATTATAATGAAACAGTAGTTCCCTCTGGAGGGTTGTGCTTGGGTAGTAACGTGAAGGACTTCCTAGGTTATGGTAAGGTTCTGTCTCTTGCCCTGGTTAGTGATTATACGGGTGTTTGCTCTATAATTATATCTTGCACTTATGTTTTATACATTTTTCTATATATGTTTTATGATTCATGATTTTAAAGGTTTTTTAAAAAAGGAATGAAGATCAGATAGTTCTCTAGAGAAGATAGACAAGGGGTGGGCATTGGGGAGGTCTAGATAGACTTGGCTACCAGTTCTTCAAAGGGAATAAGCTACTGGAGTGAGACTGTGGGTCTTCTTGATGCTTTCTAAGGAAAACAGGAGAATCCTCTGTTCCCTCAAAGCAGAAGGATAAACTAAGTTGCCTCTCCATATACTGTCAGGATTCAGTATATGCATTCAGTTTAAAAGAAAAGAATTTTCCCTTCAGCAAAATGTGCTGTGGCTGAAGCATGGGGTTTGGGATTTTCATAGCTGGGACTGAGCCAGAAGACAGCAAGGGGTGGCCAACAGAGGGAGGTCCTGTAGCGTTGCCAGCACTGCAGCATTTGGCAGCCTGTTAAAGCTCCACATCATATGCATTTCTTCCTTTCTCCTCCTTCCCCAGTCTTGTATTTTCTTTCTCTCCTCAAGGTCAACCATCAAATCAATGCAGAAATGGGGCATAGAAATCAAATTCCTATTTTAAAGATACAGAGGGTCGCAAAACTAGATAGTGGCAGAATCCATGCTGGTATCCTACAGTTTTTGCACCCAGTCCTCTTGATCTATTAGCCATTATCCTCAATTCTTTGCTATTCTGGTATTTTGAATATTTTGAACACTTGAATACTTTGCTATTCAAAATGTTTCTCTGCGTGGAATAGTTTTCCCACCTTAGGACTACCTTTAAGCCCTCATTTTTAAAGATCCAGTTCAACCCCTCCACCACTTCCTGTAGGAATTCTTCACAGATTTTCCTAATATAGCTTCCTTCCACTCAGCCCCATAGTGTCTGGTTTCAACACTCTGACAGTGCTTAGCACATTTGTCTTAGAATTATTTATATATTTCCTCCACTAGACTAGTCTCCTCAATATCTAACTGGTCTTACTTATTTCTCTATACCCATTATTGTGCTGGAACTGGCTTATACTCGTGACAGCCAATTATTAAATATTCAGGGATTTTGTGAGCTGTTAAAGTGTTAGTAGCCTGATACTCAGAAGTAAATACTCAATCATGGCAAGAGTATTTACACTGTGGAAGTAGGCAGAAGGTACAAATCGGGGTCTTTTATTTTTTTCTGGAGAGCTAGCTCACCAGCACATCACTGCACATATCCTGCCACCACCTGTCTGCCCCTGTGCTTGCTGTAGTGCTTGGCATAGTGGTTGTAAGATGCATGAAGAAGAAAGGCAACCAGTGAAAGTGCAGATCAAAAGGAAAGAGAATTCAAATAGTGTCAGCTCAGGAGCCCAGGGAAGAGAAGTTTCTGAGAAGTGGGTGTTCACTGCTGCAGACAGGTTGGAAGATAACTTAAATAAGGCTAAATTAAGCACATCTTTGTCCTTCTCAAGAGCTACTTCAGTAGGATGATAGATATGAAAGATGGCTGGGAATAAAAAAAAATACAGGTGGCTAGGAAATGAGCAGTAGATGTAAATTCCTTTCAAGACAAGAGGAGTCTTTCTCTTGTTAAACAGCTATTTGCTGAACATCTACTATGTGTCAGGCATTGCATTAAACAAAGACAACACATGGGCCCATCCTCAATTTCCTCCTGGACTCACAGGGCAGACAAACACAAGAACACAATGACAAGTGCTCTGAAGGCATGATCTGGGGGCTGTTGGAGCATATTAAAATGAGCCTGGAGATCCCAGGAAGTTTGCATACAGAAGTCAACTCTAAGCTTAACTCTGGAGAAAAAACAAATTTTCCAGATGTTTAAGTGAAGAATTATCCTAGCAAAGGAAATAGCACAATAGCATGAACAGAGGTTTGAGGACATGAGAAAGAATGGCCTGTCTGAGGAACTCTGTTATTCCAGTTTCCCTGATGGCTGCAGCAGAGAGAACATGTAAAGAACAGCAGGAGATGAGACTGTGGAGGTAAGCAGGGGTAGGGCACAAAGGCCTGGCATTGCCACCATACTGAGTTTGAGCTTTATCTTGAGGCACTAGACAACTACTGAATGACCAAGCAGGGGACAAGCACAATCAGATTTTTATTTTTGAAAAGTGGTTCTTTTACATAGTAATGTAAACGGTTAATGTAAAGATTGTAAAGGAACCAGATATTGGGCAGGCAGCCCAGTTAGGAGATGTATTAGTCTGTTCTCACACTGTGGCAGGACAAGCCGCAGACAAAACTCCTCAGACACCGAGTTAAAGAAGAAAGAGGTTTATTCGGCCAGGAGCATCGGCAGGACTCCTGTCTCAAGAGCTGAGCTCCCTGAGTGAGTAATTCCTGTCCCTTTTAAGGGCTCACAACTCTAAGGGGGTCTGCATGAGAGGGTCATGATCAATTGAGCAAGCAGGGGGTACGTGACGGGCTACATGCACCAGTGGTCAGAGTGAAACAGAACAGACCAGAAAGTTTTACAATGTCTTTCTATAATCTATAGATGACATCAGTTGCTAGGTCAGGGGTGGAATTTTAACTACCAAGCTTAGGACAGGCAGGCCCAGGCCTGGTTTCAGGTCTGGTTCCTTGGTTTCGGGTCTAGTTCCTAGGTGCCAGGCTACGTGCCTTTAGTTTTGCTTCTCTTTCCTTTTCTGAGTATAAAACAATATGAGAGGGTCTGTCTCTCTTCTCAACACTGCTAATAAAGACATACCCGAGACTGGGTAATTTATAAAGGAAAGAGATTCAATTGACTCTCAGTTCCACATGGCTGCAGAGGCTTCACAATCATGGCAGAAGGCAAATGAAGAGCAAGGTCACGCCTTACATGGCGGCAGGCAAGACAGCATATGCAAGGGAACTCCCTTTTATAAAACTATCAGATCTCGTGAGACTTATTCATTATCACGAGAACAGCACGGGAAAGACTCATCCCCATGATTCATTTACCTCCCACTGGGTCTTTCCCATGACATGTGGGAATTATGGGAGCTACAATTCAAGATGAGATTTGGGTGGGGACACAGTGAAACCATATCAGGAGGTGATTGTAGTGATCCATGCAGTATGGAAGGTGGACCTGAAACAAAACAATGGTGCACATGAGAGGATGTTACTGCTTTGAGAGATGCTCCTGAAGTGGCAAACTAAAGTCTTCTTAAGTGTGGAGAAAGGCCAGCATTATGGGTAATTAGAGAAAGAAGAGCTGACAGAGGTGACTGAGAAGCTATTTTAGGGAGAGAGTCCAGGACAGTTTCAAGGAGTAAAACAGTAAAGTCAAGCCGGATGAAGCACAAATAATGTCAATTGCATTTGACAATCTGGAAGGTAAGATTGGAGCCAAGTGGCAGTGTCAGGGAATGGGAGAGAGCAAGTGCAGTTTACATTTCCAGAGAGTTTGGCTGAAAAGAGAAGTGAGAAGAACAGACACTGAGAGGGTATGGAAGGGGTCATGGTCAAGAAAGGACTTGGGGATGGGGAAGGTTCATGGGCTAGGAGAAAGCAGGCAAGAAAGAGGAAAGTTTTAAAGACCCAGATAACAATGAGGGGTTAACAAGGGAAGCAGGAAGGAAGGGGACTTTGCCTTAAGCAGGAGGAGGAGCCCCACCTCTGAGGCCAGAGGGGCGGCTGGGGATGCCAGGAAAGGCCAGAAGAATCTGGGAGGGTTTGGAAGAATAGGTATCCTGCACCAAGTTTGTAATGTTTGTAGGCAGAAGGGAAGGAGCCAGCCAGAGGCAGGGCCCATGCTATGGGAGAGGTGAAGCAGTAGTTCAGGGTCCCAGAAATGGAGGTTTGGGAGGGATGGCATCAGGAACAGAGATGGGCAAAGAAATAATTTAGAAAGTGCCCAGAAATGCAGTTGAAGTTATCACAGTGTTATGTATAATCTTGGAAAAATAGAAACAGCTTAAATGTTTCTGTTACCAACAAAGCCAGTGCCCCAAAAATGGGATCTCTCCCTGTTCGGTGCTACAAAGCCAATACACAAAACCAAAAGTGAGTGTCTAGCAGTGCAGGCCTTATTCAATGGCCATGGAATTGAGAAGTGGGAGTTTGACTCATAAACCAATTTATCAGCTTGTGAGAGCTGGGAAGTCACAGATACAGGGTATATTTAATGAAAGGTTTGGGCATTAAAAGCCAGGGGAGGAATATTCATGTCTTTTCTAGGAATAGGCAGAGAACTCAAAAAAGAAGTGCTACCTTCCTTTATGTCCTTTTGTGGTTTCTTCTGGTCATTGTCATGGTGATCAACTGTCATGGTGCTGTGGGAGTGTCATTTAGTATGGGAATTAGATTATAATGAACTTAGAGGTACTTCAGAGGTAAAGTGAGTACCATCTGGGATCCCATCAGTCTTAGCCAATTTGGTCATGAGGAGGAATTTTGATCTTAGGCATCAGAGTTAAGGTCGGGTAGAAAATCCCCTATTTCATGTAGGTATTACATTGGGTATTACACTGGATAACACAGTTCCAACATTCTTAGAGGATGTTTAAATAAATTAAAATGTGGCTGTTAGAAACTATACTACTGTAATGATTTTTTAAAAATAGGACATAAGTTATAAAATAAGAGGTATAATATATAATTTTGTTATAAAATGTATAAATCGGCTGGGCACAGAGGCTCATACCTGTAATTTCAGCACTTTGGGAGGCTAAGGCAGGAAGATCACTTGAGGTCAGGAGTTAAAGACCAGCCTGGCCAACAAGGTGAAACCTCATCGCTACTAAAAAATACAAAAATTAGCCGAGCGTGGTGGCAGGTGTGCCTGTAATCCCAGCTACTTGGGAGGGTGAGGCAGGAGAATCACTTAAACCCGGGAGGTGGAGGTTGCAGTGAGCAGAGATTGTGCCACTGCACTCCAGCCTGGGCAATAGAGTGAGACTCCGTCTCTAAATAAATACATAAATGGTATAAATCAGGGGTGTCCAATCTTTTGGCTTCCCTGGGCCACATTGGAAGAAGGATTGTCTTGGACCACATGTAAAATACATTAACAATAGCTGATGAGCTTAAAAAATAATAACGTTTTAAGAAAGTTTACAAATTCGTGTTGGTCCACAGTCAAAGCCATCCTGGGCTACATGCGGCCCATGGGTCATGGGTTGGACAAGCTTAGTATATTATATACAGACACATACATTGAAATGTACTGTAATCATAGTAGAAACCACAAGTGATTTTTTTCTTTTGCTTGCATTTTCCAAATTTTCTACAAGAAGCATATGTTAATATTGTAATTTTAAAAAGTTATTTTGGCCAGGCGCAGTGGCTCACCCCTGTAATCCCAGCACTTTGGGAGGCTGAGGCAGGCAAATCACGAGGTCAGGAGTTCAAGACCAGCCTGACCAACACGGTGAAACCCCATCCCTACTAAAAATACAAAAATTAGCCAGGCGTGGTGGCAGGTGCCTGTAATCCCAGCTACTCAGGAGGCTGAGGCAGAGAATTGCTTAAATCTGGGAGGCGGAGGTTGCGGTGAGCTGAGATTGTGCCACTGCACTCCAGCCTGGGTGACAGAGCGAGACTCCGTCTCAAAAAAAAGAGGAAAAAAAGTTATTTTAAGCCAGGCCAGGCATAGTGGCACACATCTGTAATCCTAGCACTTTGGGAGGCTGAAGCAAGAGGATCACTTGGCCCCAGGAGTTTGAGGCCAGCCTGGGCAAGATAGTTGAGACCTCGTCTCTACCAAAAATAATTGTAAAAATTAGCTGGGTGTGGTGGTAAGCGCCTGCTATTCTAGCTACCTGGGAGGCTGAGGTGGGAAGATCACTTGAGCCCAGGAGGTTGAGGCTGCACTGAGCCATGATTGTACCCCTGCACTCCAGCCTGGGTAACAGAACGAGATGCTGTCTCAACAATAAATAAATAAAATGTAAAAGTTGTTTTACAAAATAAGGTTTAGTTGAAACTAGGGAGGAAAGAGGTTACTTATTTCTCAGAAGTAGGAGAAAATGAAGAAATAATGAGCAGAGATACAAAGAAGCTTTGCATTTTTTTCCAGGATAAGGAATTTCACAATGAACATCTTTGTGTGTATAAAAACACAGAATAGGCCAGGCGTGGTGGCTCACACCTGTAATCCCAGCACTTTGAGAAGGTAAGCCAGGTGGATCACGAGGTCAGGAGATCAAGACCATCCTGGCTAACAAGGTGAAACCCGTCTCTACTAAAAATACAAAAAAAAATAGCCAGGCGTGGTGGCGGGCGCCTGTAGTCCCAGCTACTTGGGAGGCTGAGGCAAGAGAATGGCGTGAACCCGGGAGGTGGAGCTTGCAGTGAGCCGAGATCACACCACTGCTCTCCAGCATGGGTGACACAGCGAGACTCCACCTCAAAAAAAAAAAAAAGAAAAGAAACACACACAGAATATAAGCCAGGCATGTTGGCCCACACCTATAATCCCAGCACTCTGGGAGGCCAAGGTGAGTGGGTCACTTAAGGCCAGGAGTTTGAGAACAGCCTGGCCAACATGGGAAAACCCTGTCTCTACTAAAAAATGTATACATACATACATACAAAAATAAGCCAGGCATGGTGGCACACGCCTGTAATCCCAGCTACTCAGGAGGCTGAGCCACAAGAATTGCTTGAACCTGGGAGGTGGAGGATACAGTGAGCCAAGACCACACCACTGTACTCCAGCCTGGGTGACAGAGTGAGAGTCTGTCTCAAAAGAAAAAAAAAAAAACACAGAATATAGAGTCTTATAATGGAAAATATTTAAATATAACAGATTATATAAGATGATATAACTATGTTACAGAATATTATACACACATATCCAACTACTTCTTCATAATAGATTCCTAGAAGTGGAATTACTATGACAAAGAGTCTGATAAAGGCAATTGCCTTAAAAGTACCAACTCATTTTTAAGAAATTTGTACTATAAATGAGAAATTTTTGATAGAAATAAAAGAGAATTGAGAGAATTCACCCTAAAAGATCATCTGCAGAGAATAAATTGACAGGAGAGGGGTGTAGGGGTAAGAGAAGGAAAAATAACTAATATTTACAGTGCCTAATATGAACCAGGCTCTGTGCAAGGCTCTTTAATAAATATAACCCTAATAGTATCATTATTATTCTCATTCTGCAGATAAAGAAACTAAATCTAGGCCAAGCACAGTGGCTCACACCTGTAATCCCAGCACTTTTGGAGGCCAAGGGGTGGATTACTTGAGGTCAGGAGTTCGAGACCAGCCTGGTCTACATGGCGAAACCGTGTCTCTACTAAAAAAATACAAAAATTCGCCAGGCATGGTGGCACGTGCCTGTAATCCCAGCTACTCAGGAGGCTAAGGCAGGAGACTCGCTTGAACTCAGGAGGTGGAGGTTGCAGTGAGCCAATATTGTGCCACTGCATTCTAGCCTGGGCAACAGAGCAAGACTTCGTCTCAAAAAAAAAAAAAAAAAAGAGAGAGAGAGAGAAGAGAAGAGAGAAAGAAACTAAATCTCTTTGAATTTAAGTGATTTGCCCATGGAAGGTAGTGAGTGGCAGAGGGGGGATTTAAGTACCAGCCTCCAAAACCTGTTGACATGGAAATGACTTTAAATAACTATCATGACAATTGTAATGTCTTCTCTCTTCCCTAGAGAATGGGAACTGGGACAGCACAGCCCAGCTGAACAGTGGAGGTATCTGGGGTTGTGGCACATGGGGCCCCGAGGGAAGCTCATCTGGGAGGTGATTCAGTCAAACACAAGGAAGAAGAGCATGGAAGGATGCCCTGAGAGTCTAGATGCTCACTGGGACCAGAGAGCAATGATCTCTAGTCTAAATTTAACAGAAGTATTGAAGAGTCAGAATTGAAATATATATACGTCCACCGGGCACAGTGGCTCACGCCTGTAATCCCAGCACTTTGAGAGACCAAGGCGGGTGGATCACGAGGTCACAAGTTTAAGACCAGCCAGGCCAACATGATGAAACCCCCGTCTCTACTAAAAATACAAAAATTAGCCGGGCATGTTGACGTGCGCCTGTAATCCCAATTACTCAGGAGGCTGAGGCAGGAGAATCGCTTCAACCTGGGAGGGGGGTTGCAGTGAGCCAAGATCACCCCACTGCACTCCAGCCTGGGTAACAGAGCAAGACTCCATCTCGGAAAAAAAAAAAAAAAAGAAATATACATAAGTCCAATTAAGAGTGAACAGGGGATGATTTAAAAGATTGCTAGATGCAGCAGAAACTCTGATGAAAGTCAACAAACTTTCCATGGAGCTCTTGTGAAGAGAACAGTATAAACGTGTCACCCAGATCCCATAATCTTGACTCGTACTGATCTTGTGACCTTATGCAAGTGACTTCATTTCTCTGAACCCCAGTGTCCTCACTGAAAAACAGGAAAGGCAATAACAGTACTTTCTCATCGGAGAAATTGTCATCGGAGACATCGGAGGATTAAATGAATTACTATATGTAAGATGCCTAGACAAGTGCCAGTCATGTACTACATTTTAACTCTTTATGATTATCCTGGGGGTGCTAAAGTCCCTACCTTGAAGTGCAAATAGTGGGGAAGACAGTCAGACACACATGGTCTTAATGGAATGGGTTGTTGAAGGCTCCAACACCACAGAGAGCTTGTATGTTTTCAGCTGCACTCAGCAATCTGGGAGCAGAGCCAAAGAAAACTGAGGTAGGGATTACCCAAGGTGGGAAGTCATCAGGGGCGACCCAGGGAAGAGTGAAAGCATGTGGGTCCCACGGGCACCCTGGAAACGGCAGGCCAAGGGATCCGGGCTGGATGTGGAGGATGCAAGAGATTCTGGGAAGGGCAAGCAGGTGAGGAAGAATTACCTGAAGCAGACAAGTAAAAAGAAGCTAAGATGTTTGTGGTCAGAGTAGCGTTGTAAGAATTTGGTATGATATGGGCCATTCTGATGCCCATGTCCAAAGCGTATTTGTTACAGTGAATGACAGGTTGGGCAGAATTTAATGTCATTTGTAGGTTTTAGAAAACAATAATGAGGCCGGACGTGATGGCTCGTGCCTGTAATCTCAGCACTTTGGGAGGCCAAGGCGGGTGGATCACAAGGTCAGGAGTTCAAGACCAGCCTGGCCAACATGGTGGAACCCCGTCTCTACTAAAGAAATAAGCCAGGCGTGATGGCGGGTGCTTATAATCCCAGCTACTCAGGAGGCTGAGGCAGGAGAATTGCTTGAACCCGGAAGGTGGAGGTTTCAGTGAGCCAAGATCGCACCACTGCACTCCAGCCTGGGTGACAAAGTGATACTCAGTCTCAAAAAAAAAAAAAAAAAAAAAAAAAAAAAAAAACAATAATGAAGCTAAGTTGCCGTGAAAGCTACTAGGCAGGTAGGTGTTAAGCCACTGAGGAGGGTAAGAGAATGCGCTGGACACCAGCGAACAGTTGAGTGGACTGAGCCGGCAGTAAAACAGGATGATGTGCCCAAGAAGGGAGGGGAAACTGGGGTCTGGAGAAGCTGGGGTCAGGAGGTTAGAGAATGTCAGCCTATTCTGACCCCAAGGAAGAGAGGTGGGGCCTGGTGGCAGGCCAGGTTTTCATTTAGGATGAGAAGGGGGAAGGAGTGTGTGTGAAAAGAATGGAGGAGGTAAGGAAAGGGTGTTCACCAGATAGCTGGTGCTGTACAGCCCAGGGTCACAGAGACATCTGCAAAAGCCCAGGGATAGTTAGCAGTGAAACACTGTCCTGGATTACTGCCCTGCCAGGAAGCGAGAGTGAGAGGCCAGGTTATGGCCCCACATAGCCCTGCCAGGGCCCCCCCATTGCAGTGCAGGGGACAGGCTTGCAGGACTCAGCCCGAGAAAGAATCTGGGCTCCTGAGTCAGTGCAGCATCCTATTTCTGCTACATTCAGCCTGCTGAGTAATGACTCCAAAGGCAATGCCAGCAGCTCACAGGGCACAAGGGGAAAGTGAGAAGCAGGGCCTGGCACCTTATTTTGGGAGCTGCTGTCAAAGGCCCAGGCCTCTGGTTCTGTGTGCCTGACACTCAGTGACAGGTCTCAGTGCGAGCCTGGATAACCAGCCCTGCAGGCACTGGCTGAGGTGCCCAGAGAGGCAGGCCCTGTAAAAAAGATGAGTTATGTGACTTCACCAAAGACAGGGGGAATTGAGTCTTTGCTTCTTAAAGGAGTCCTTACTTCTTGAAGGAGTCAATCCCATTGGTCATCCCAACTGGGCTAGTGCCTCAGCCTGAAGTCCCTTAGGAGTGAGCCTTGTTTACTTTCGCTGCTGACTTGTTCTTTGAAAATTACCTAAAATGATGACATGCAGAACACATACAAACTTGAGGTGTTAAGGTGTGCAGTTTGAGCTAGAGTGGACTTTGAGCTGGTTTCCAAAGGCAGGGATGCCACTCACACTCTCCCAGCCAGTCCTCCATGAGTCTCTAGTGATGCTCCTGGCTACAGCTAGGGCTCAGTCTAATGTGAAAAGAGAGTGACATTAGTTGTCGCATATACACAAACTTGCGATTCTTTGAGCACAGTGCTCTGGAAACTTGAGCTAACTGGCCCTGAGAACCTTTGAGACAAGCCTTTGGGTTAATTTCTGCTAAACATATAAAACCAAAGACTCAGCCCTGGGGATACTCATGGTTCTTGCATAGTAGATCTGGTTCCCTTAAATCTCCAGTCTTCCTTAGACCCCTCCAGATCCCCCAAGTCTGGACTCTAGGTGAGTTGCCATTAATATCTTAATTTCTTATATACTGACCCACCTTTTTCTTAAAAAGTATGTCCTATTGATTCCTTGGGATTTTTTCTTAGGAATTCAATTTCTCTCATATTAAGTACCCTTATGAAATAAAGGAATTGGGGCCAAGCGCAGTGGCTCACGCCTGTAATCCCAGCACTTTGGGAGGCCGAGGCAGGTGGGAGTGCAAGACCAACATGGAGAAACCTCATCCCTACTAAAAATACAAAATTAGCCGGGCATGGTGGTGCATGCCTATAATCTCAGCTACTTGGGTAGTTGAGGCAGAAGAATCGCTTAAAACCAGGAGTGGGAGGTTGCAGTGAGCCAAGATGGCGCCATTGCACTCCAGCCTGGGCAACAAGAGCAAAACTCCATCTCAAAAAAAAAAAAAGAAAGAAAAAAAAGAAAGAAAGAAAGGAATTGGAATCCAGTGAGATTGAGTGGTTTGCACTGAATGGTCATAAGCACTTTATAGCGGCCGGGCACAGTGGCTCACGCCTGCAATCCCAGCACTTTGGGAGGCTGAGGCGGGTGGATCACAAGGTCAGGAGATCAAGACCATCCTGGATAACATGGTGAAACCCCATCTCTACTAAAAATACAAAAAATTAGCTGGGTGTGGTGGCGGGTGCCTGTAGTCCCAGCTACTAGGGTGGCTGAGGCAGGAGAATGGCTTGAACCTGGGAGGCGGAGCTTGCAGTGAGCGGAGACTGCGCCACTGCACTCCAGCCTGGGCGACAGAGCAAGACTGTGCCTCAAAAAAAAAAACAAAAAACAACAAATAAAAGAACTTTATAGCCCAGCAGTGATTAGAGCCCCACAGTCTCTGCCTCTGTCAGTTGGCCCACCTTCCACCTGCTGATCTCTGGTTTGTGCCAGTCTAAGACCCAAACCACTTGTGACCACAGGTATGGACCCCTCCTGTGTGACAGTCTGGACGTCACTGCATCGGGTAATGGTCATCACTACACTGGGGGAACTTTCTGACAGATTCCTTTCTGTGATAAGCCCAATCGGGTGGAATTCTATTGTGCCCAGAGATAATTGTCCTGCAGTCAGAGCGTTCTCTATTTTTCTCTGTCGTTGATTAATCGAGAGGGTTTCAGGCTTCCCTGTAGGCAAAATGTCTAAAGCATAGAAATGGTGAGATCTGTGTTCTAAATTCCATTAGTTTTTCTGTGGCTACAACTGGGACTTACTCATTTATCAGATTAAATGCAATAGTGTTGGAAACAGGCTGGGTGCAGTGGCTCATGCCTGTAATCCCAGCACTTTGGGAGGCCAAGACAGGCAGATCACTTGAGTTCAGAAGTTCAAGACCAGCCTGGCCAACAATGGCAAAACCCCATCTCTTCTAAAAATACAAAAATTCACCAGGCATGGTGGCACGTCCTGTAGACTCAGCTGCTTGGGAGGCTGAGGCAGGAGAATCACTTGAACTTGGGAGGCGGAGGTTGCAGTGGGCTGGGATCACACCACTGCACTCCAGCCTGGGTGACAGAGCAGGATTTCTTAACCTTTAGAGGTTATCCACATTTTTAAGACTCTTTGAAACCTAAGGACACATAACCCAGAAAAATTCACAAGATGCTTATATACAAAATGTTACTTATAAGAGTGTGAGGAGGGGCTGCAAGTTTGTAAACCGTATAAAGCCCCTTGATGGAGTCTGGGAGATTTGTAGATCTCTGTTTAAAGATGCCTTAAACTACTCTAAGCCAATTCAAGCCCAAGCACAATGCTGATGGAACAAGGCTGGTAGGTTTGGTCCCTATGTGGTCGAGCCAACTTTGTACACAGCAGCTCTTATCTTAGAACCATAGAATAATCTCAAAAGTTCAGATCAAGAAGGAGGTTTAGCATGTGCTCAGTTCAACCACCTCGTTTTACAGATTAAACAGGAAAAAAAAAGAAGCAAGAGAATATTAGTCATTTACTTGAGGTCATATAGATAATTACAGGCAGGGTCAGGACTACAGCCTATGTCACACCACAAAGTAGATGTTCTTTTAATGGTGAATCAGGAATATCAACTTTATATATGGAAGAAAGCACATGATTATAATATCTCCATTTTTAAAGATATGAACCAAGATAGGCAGCCAGTATTTACTAAGTGTCTATCATACATTTGTTCATTTATTCATTTATCAAAAAAACATATTTAACGTCCACTGTGCACCAAGCACTGTGCTACGTACTATTTACCATAAGGCTCAAACCTTCCTTAAGAAATTACTAACAAAAACTGACCGGGCACAGTGGCTCACGCCTATAATCCCAGCACTTTGGGAGGCTGAGGTGGGCAGATCACCTGAGGTCAGGAGTTCAAGACCAGCCTGGCCAACATGGCGAAACCTTGTCTCTACTAAAAAAAAAAAAATACAGGCTGGGCGCGGTGGCTCAAGCCTGTAATCCCAGCACTTTGGGAAGCCAAGACGGGCGGATCATGAGGTCAGGAGATCGAGATCATCCTGGCTAACACGGTGAAACCCCGTCTCTACCAAAAATACAAAAAATTAGCTGGGTACAGTGGCGGGTGCCTGTAGTCCCAGCTACACGGGAGGCTGAGGCAGGAGAATGGCGTGAACCCGGGAGGCGGAGCTTGCAGTAAGCCGAGATTGCGCCACTACACTCCAGCCTGGGCGACAGAGCGAGACTCCGTCTCAAAAAAAAAAAATACAAAATTAGCCAGGCGCAGTGGCTCATACCTGTAATCCCAGCTACTTGGGAGGCTGAGGCAGGAGAATCACTTGAACCCGGGAGGTGGAGATTGTGGTGAGCTGAGATCACACCACTGCACTCCAGCCTGGGCGACAGAGCCAGACTCTGTGTCAAAAAAAAAAAAAAAAAAAAAGAAGAAGTTACTAACAAAAACAAACACATACGGACACAATTTGGTGCCAGCATCTTCTTCTATGGCAATATAGTTATCTTGTTCTGCATAGATATTGATTCAGATGCTGTCTACACCCAGGGATCCCATTGGCCACAGCATCAAGATCTCTTCATGTCATAAATCAAGTTGGAGGGAGACAAATTTAAGGTCCTCTACCATCTATGGCCACTTTAGTTTCAGACTCATCTTTGATGGGCATGTGACTCTGGAATAGGGCAACTCTAAAAGTTTGAGTAAATACTGGAACTAAACAACTAAAAAAGGGAGCCAGGATTCCACACTAAATCCAGATAAAACTATTTTAGGTACCTAAGCAAGCTCCCAGCCCTGTTCTGACTCTACCGTGTTTACTCCATCATCTTGCTGCTTCTTTTCCTCAATCCCTGACATTCTTTGTTTTTGTTTGTTTTTGAGACAGGGTCTCGCTTTATCATCCAGGCTGTAGTATGGTGACGTGGTGGCACAATCATAGCTCATTGCAGCCTCAAACTCCTGGGCTCAAGTGACTCCCTAATAATTGAGCTAACTTTGCACACAGGAGCTCTACAGGCCAGGCACAGTGACTCACACCTGTAATCCCAGCACTTCGGGAGGCCAAAGTGGGCAGATCACTTGAGATCAGGAGTTTGAGACCATCCTGGCCAACATGGTGAAACCCCATCTCTACTAAAAATACAAAAAAGGCCAAGCACAGTGGCTCACCTCACGCCTATAATCCCAGCACTTTGGGAGGCTGAGGCAGGAGGATCACTTGAGGCCAGGAGTTCGAGGCCAGCCTGGCCAATATGGTGGAACCCTGCCTCTATTAAAAATACAAAAATTAGCTAGGCGTAGTGATAGATGCCTGTAATCCCAGCTACTCAGGAGGCTGAGGCAGGAGAATTGCTTGAACCTGGGAGGTGGAGGTTGCAGTGAGCCGAGTTCGTGCCACTGCGCTCCAGCCTGGGCGACGGAGTAAGACTCTGTCTCCAAAACAACAAAAAAAATTAGCCAGGCGTGGTGACGCACACCTGTAATCCTAGCTACTTGGGAGGCTGAGACAGGAGGATCGCTTGAGCCCAAGAGGTGGAGGTTGCGGTGAGTCGAGATCATGCCACTGTAACACTCCAGCCTGGGCAACAGTGAAACTCTGTCTCAAAGAAAAAAAAAAAAAAAAAAAACAGAATGGAACTATAGACACATGCCAATGTACCCAGCTATTTTATTTTATTTTATTATGTTATGTTATGTTATGTTATGTTATGTTATGTTATGTTATGTTATTGGTAGACATGGGGTCTTTCTATGTTCCTCAGGCCAACATGGCCAGCTAATTTTTTTTATTTTTCACAGAGACAAGGTCTTGGGGGCTTGCTATGTGTTGCCCAAGCTAGTCTCAAACTCCTGGCTTCAAGTGATCCTCTCACTTCCACTGTGATGGTTAATACCAAGTGTCAACTTGATTGGATCGAAGGATGCAAAGTACTGATCCTGGGTGTGTCTGTGAGGGTGTTGCCAAAGGAGATTAACATTTGAGTCAGTGGACTGGGGAAGGCAGACCTACCCTTAATCTGGGTGAGAACCATTTAATCAGCTGCCAGCATGCTGGAATATAAAGCAGGAAGAAAAATCTGAAAAGACCAGACTTGGCCTAACCTCCCAGCCTTCATCTTTCTCCCATGCTGCATGCTTCCTACCCTCGAACATTGGTCTCCAAGTTCTTCAGCTTTGGGACTCAGACTAGGTCTCCTTGCTCCTTAGCTTGCAGACAGCCTATTGTGGGAGCTTGTGATCGTGTGAGTTAATACTTAACAAACTCCCTTTATATATCTCTCTATCCCATTAGTTCTGTCCCTCTAGAGAACCCTCACTAATACATCCACCTCCTAAAGTGCTTCAATTACAGGCCTGAGCCACCGCACCCAGCCCCTGACACTCCTTGATTTGCATGTAGTCCTCATCCTGCCCTGACTCCATCTGCACCTAGATTTTTCTCCTGGAAAAGCAGGGATTACCTGTAGGCCAGGAGGACAATGGTATGCTCTAGGTAGGATGCCCAGTCCTACCTAGACATGGACTTAGACTTTGAATTGAGTGATCTGGCACTAAGCCAGGGTCATATTGGACTTGGCCAGCTGTATTGAACCCTCCCTAATCTGGAGTCATTCCCACAGCTGGGCTTCCTGGCAGGTCAGGGTGGGAAGGGATCATTATAGAGCACCAACTATGTGTTGGGCACTATGCTAAATACTTTACATGGATAATTTCACTTTATCTTCACAACAAAGATGCAAGGCAATGCTTTTATTATCCCCATCCTAAAGATCAGGAAACTGAGGCTGAGAGAGGTTGAGTAACTTCCCTAAAGCTTGCAAGCAGTGAAGACAGGACTGAACCCAGACAGTGTGGCTCCACCACGCCCCTCTGAGAGCCGAGTTAGCAGGAAGTCATGGGGTGAGCAAGCTCTAGTCACAGCCTCTGCCTGCTTTCCTCCGGCCTGCAGTATACCCAGAGACAGTCATTCTCTGGTGTCTCTATTCTTCGTTTGGATGTGGATTACACTAGTTTTTCCTATGTATGTGGCTTATTATTTTTTAAAATACATTGTGAGCTCCTTAAGGACAGGGACCGTGTTCCACTGTAGTACTGCACACATGCCAAGCAAATAGCTCAGGAAGTATGTTTTCACTGGGGATCCAAATTGCCTGAAGACAGAGATTCAGCATAGAGAACCACAACTGGATCTCAAAGATCTTCTGGACTTCAGAGTCTCATTTTACAGTTGAGGAAACTGAAGCCTACAAAGTAGAGTCAGGGCCTTTCTTCAAGGCAGAGCCCTCCCAAGTCATTCTCTTCCCCACAGCCCTGGGACCATTGCCGGAACTCTGTGCTTATCAACTGAATCATGTGAAGACTTTGATATCCAAAGACTGTAAAATAATTTAAACCCAGTGTCATTTCAGACCAACCAGAGACTAATAGCCAGAAGTAAAGGAGCCTTAGAAATTACCCTGTTCGGCCAGGCGCAGTGGCTCCCGCCTGTAATCCCACCACTTTGGGAGGCCGAGGTGGGCGGATCACAAGGTCAGGAGATCGAGACCATCCTGGCGAACACGGTGAAACCCGTCTCTACTAAAAAAAATACAAAAAATTAGCCGGGTAATGTGGCGGGCGCCTGTAGTCCCAGCTACTTGGGAGGCTGAAGCAGGAGAATGGTGTGAACCTGGGAGGCGGAGCTTGCACTGAGCCGAGATGGCGCCACTGCCCTCCAGTGAGACTCTGTCTCAAAAAAAAAAAAAAAAAAAAAAAAGAAATTACCCTGTTCAATTTTCAGGTTGTAAATGAGGAACAGGCCCAGAGATGACAAATCACCTCCCCATCCTTGTCAGTTGGCCAGTGACTTCTTATTAAATGGGGTTGTCCCTGGCCTGGCCTGAGGTAACAGAGGCATGCAGGATGCACAGGGCAGCCTTTCTCCGGTTGGGGTGTATATGTCCAGGTAGGAGTGGGAGTGACTGGCTCCTTCCCCAAGGCCAGTCTGCTTGGAGAATAGTGTCCACCCTCCAGCAGAGCCACCCTCCCATGTTCACCCTCACTCCTCTGTCTCCCGAGCAGTAGAGGCATGGCTGGAGCCTGTGGCTGAGCTGGAACCTGATGCCACCACTCCTCCCATCCTCCTCCCTAAGCTTTTCCCTTCCCAGCACCAGCTCTGGCCCAAAGACCAAGTTAGGAATGTCACATATTCACAAATTCTTTTCTTTTTTTTTTTTTTTTTTTTTTGAGAGAGTCTCGCTCTGTCGCTTAGGCTGGAGTTCAGTAGCACAATCTGGGCTCACTGCAAGCTCCTCTTCCCAGGTTCACGCCATTCTACCTCAGCCTCCCCAGTAGCTGGGACTACAGGTGCCTGCCGCCATGCCCGGCTAATTTTTTTGTATTTTCAGTAGAGATGGGGTTTCACCGTGTTAGCCAGGATGGTCTCGATCTCCTGACCTCGTGATCCGCCCGCCTCGGCCTCCCAAAGTGCTGGGATCACAGGCGTGAGCCACCGTGCCCGGCCACACATTCACAAATTCTAACTTGGCTGCCCTGTCTCTTTGGGTAAAAAGCACAGAGCTCAGGAAAGTAAGTGTCTCCATTCTATTTTGCTTCCCACAGAAGCCAAGGGCCATAGGAAAGAGAAGTCCCCTTGCTTGTTATGGGCTGTATTGGAGTATCATGTGAGCTGGGAGCATTAAAGAAGGCTGTTTTGTCCTCACTTGATATTAATAGTGACCTTCCTCAGGGGGTCACCCCTGGCCCTCCCGTGCATTTCCAAGCACAGTATGGATCAAGAAAAAAGACCTTTCTGAAGGCTGAAAAGGATTGTTCCTGACAAGCCTGTAAAAACAGCAAACAGCATATGGGGGGACTGAGCTCTACATGGGGAATCTGTCAGGCTTAACAAAGGGCGGGCTCTCCCAGGGACAGGAAGTTAGAAGGTGAACTGCAGGGAACCTCCTTTTATGGGGATGGAGAACCACCCTCTCCCACTTCCCTGTGGCTGTGCTTCCACAGAAGAGCTGAGTGGCTGGCTGTCTCCATCTACCCAGGTCTCAAAGCAGTGCAGAGAAATTCTCTCCTCTCTCTGGCTAAATCCCACCCCCAGATGAAGGAAACTATTTTCTTCCTTCTTTCCTGCAACCAAATACTTTTTGTTTGTTTGTTTGTTTTTGAGACGGAGTCTCGCACTGTCACCCAGGCTGGAGTGCAGTGGTGCAATCTCGGCTCACTGTAAGCTCCACCTCCCAGGTTCATGCCATTCTCCTGCCTCAGCCTCTCAAGTAGCTGGAATTACAGGCACCCGCCACCACGCCCAGCTAATTTTTTGTATTTTTAGTAGAGATGGGGTTTTATCATGTTAACCAGGATGGTCTCGCTATCCTGACCTCGTGATCCGCCCATCTCGCCCTCCCAAAGTGCTAGGATTATAGGTGTGAGCCACCACGCCCGGCCTTTTTTTCTTTTTTCTTTTTCTTTTTTTTTTTTTTTGAGAGTTTTGCTCTTGCTGCCCAGGCTGGAGAGTATTGGCCCGATCTCAGCTGACCACAACCTCTGCCTCCCAGTTTAAAGGATTCTCCTGCCTCAGCCTCCCGAGTTGGGATTACAGGCATGCGCCACCATGCCTGGCTAATTTTTTGTATTTTTAGTAGAGACAGGATTTCCCCATGTTGGTCAGGCTGGTCTCGAACCCCCGACCTCAAGTGATCCACCCACCTCGGCCTCCCAAAGTGCTGGGATTACAGGCATGAGCCACCGCACCCAGCCTCCGAAATACTTTTTTTTTGTTTTTTTTAGACACAGTCTGGCTCTGTCATCCAGGCTGGAGTGCAGTGGCGCGACCTCAACTCACTGCAACCTCCACCTCCCAGGTTCAAGCAATTCTCTTGACTCACCCTGCTGAGTAGCTGTGATTACAGGCGTGCACCACTACACCTGGCTGATATTCGTATTTTTAGTAGAGACGGGGGTTTCACCATGTTGGCCAGGCTAGTCTTGAGCTCCCAACCTCAAGTGATCCACCCACCTTGGCCTCCCAAAGTGCTGGGATTACAGGCATGAGCCACCATGCCTGGCCTAAGGCAACTAAATACTACCAGAGAAAGTCACCATAAGGCAGATGGGTTTCTCTATAATTCAGAATCACCAATTCCACATGGGACCAAAGGATGCTCGAAAATATGACAACTGTGCTCTGAAAATGTAGTGCTATAGCTCACATTCCTACTACAATCAACTATTTCAAACCTTCTGCGCTCTCCCGATACCTCCGACACTCCCCCCACCCCCCACTCTCCGCCGATGTCATAATCTTTGAGTTCTTCCTTGTGTTACCAAATGCTTAAACCCACCCACACCTGCACCCTCCTCCTTGCCTCCCGTTGCAATTGAGGAGTTTCTTTTCTGTCTAATCAAGAGCAGCTCCACCACTTGTGTTTTAGATCCCATCTTCTCCTACCTTTTCATCACCCTTCTCTCTAGATTACCCACTTCCTCTCTTGTGCATTTCATCATTCCCTCTCTATTGGATCCATCTCATGGTTATTTAAAGAAGCTGATATCCCTGTTAAAAAAAAAAAAAAAATCCTCTGCCTCTACACACTCTAATTCCTCAAAATAATTCTACACTTTCTAGTTCCATTAGTTCCATTTCTCACCTCCCATTCACCCCTCAACCTGCTCCAATCTGACTTTTGCTCTCATTATTGTATTGGAACAGCTCTTGCAACGGTCATCAATGACATTCGTGTTGTTTTATACAGTGGTCACCTTTCAGGCCTCATCTTGGCTCTTCATCATTTGGCACTGTTGAATGATTGACCATTTCGTCTTTCTTAAAGAAAAAAAAAAAACTTTCCTTGTCTTCTATGATGAAACACTCTTCCTGCTTAATTCCTATGTCTTTGACTACTCTTGCTCAGTCTCATTTGCAGGTTCATTTTCTCTACCTAGTCATTAATTGTCAGAGTTCAAGTCATGGCATTCTCAAGTCTGTTTATGCTAAAGTGCTCTTAAACACCACACTGTACTGCTCCATTGAAATGTTTAAATCTGCCAAGTGTGGTGGCTTACACCTGTAATCCCAGCCCCAGCACTTGGGGAGGCTTAGGTGGGAGGATCGCTTGAGGCCAGATGTTTGAGACCAAACTGGGCAACATAGTGAGACCTTCCTGTCTCTACAAAAAGAACATTTTTTTTTTTTTTTTAAGACGTAGTCTCGCTCTCACCCAGGCTGGAGTGCAGTGGCACCATCTCGGCTCACTGCAAGCTCCACCTCCTGGGTTCACGCCATTCTCCTGCCTCAGCCTCTCGAGTAGCTGGGACCACAGGCGCCCGCCACCACACCCGGCTAATTTTTTGTATTTTTAATAGAGACGGGGTTTCACTGTGTTAGCCAGGATGGTCTTGATCTCCTGACCTCGTGATCCGCCTGCCTCGGCCTCCCAAAGTGCTGGGATTACAGGCATGAGCCACCACGCCCGGCTCTAAAAAGAGCATTTTTAATTAGCTAGGCATGGTGGCACACACCTGTAGTCCCAGCTTCTCAGAAGGCTCAGGTGGGAGGATCACTTGAGCCCCAGTTTGAGGCTGCAGTGAGCTATGATTGTGCCACTGTACTCTAGCCTAGGTGACAGTAAGACCTCATCTCTTAAAAAAAAAAAAAAAGCTTAAATCTGCAACATGTTACAAACATCTCCCATATCTGCAAAATTATTTACTAAGTGCATACTATGGATTTGTCATACTTATTTACTTAGTCCCCCATTGTTAGTTATTTAGGTAGTTTCTAATATTTTTACCTTTATAAATAGCACTGCAGCAAACGTCCTCATTTGGTTCTTTTTACATATGATGTGACAGGATGAATAATGCTAACATTAATTACCACTATCCAGTCAGTAATAAATTACTGTAGGGAAAGTGGGGATGTTTGGAATGTACACTTAATCTTTTGAGGTCAATAATATGGAGTGCAACTACTAAGCAACCACACCGGAACACTGTCCAGGACAGAATCTGAGGCAAAAAAAAAGAAAAAAAAGAAAAAAACTACTTGCTCTGTCTAGGGTGATATATCTCCCTTTTCCTGTTCTTTGGAGCTGTCAACGTGAGAGGCATCACCATGGACGGACTGGCAAGGGCTTCCGGACAAGGCTCTGCTCACTCTGGAAGTCACAGACCATTTGCCTTATTCCCAGGCTATACTTTGGCAGAAAACTGGTCCTGATAGAGTCCGTTTCCAAGGCCCGGAACCAGCCCTGGAACTGATCGGTCAGGCCTGGAGCTGGATGGCCACAGAACAAAGCAGGTCAGCAGAAGCCAGTGCCAGAAAGGTGGCAAGAGAAGGCTGACCGAGCAGACAGGATGGGGAGAGTCATGGGTGTAAGAGACAATGGGTGGGGGAGAGTTGGCACAAACAGTCAAGAGTTCCTCTTCATCTCTCCAAATAACTTTATATTAGACTGCCCAGGGCTCGGTGCTTGGCTTTATCTTTTCTGTCTTTTTTCTTTACACTCACTTCCTTATTGAGCTCATCCAGACTCAGCCTCCAATACCAGCTGTACACAGACAATTCCCGATTTTATGTTTCTAGCCTGGCCTTCAGCCTGAATGCCTGGCCTGTATAGCCAACTGCAAAGCTGACATCCCCACTGGGATGTTTAACAGGCATCTCAAATTTAACATGTTTAAAACTGAGTTCCTAATTTTACCCACCCTCACAACCCCAAATGTGATCTAACCTCAGGTAATAGCAATGCCCCTCTCCCAGTTTCAGGCCAAAAGCTTGAAGTCATCCTTAATATCTTTCTTTTTCTTACAACCTATATCCAACTCATAATCAAATCCTATTGGCTTTATTTATTTATTTATTTATTTATTCAGTCAGAGTCTCGCTGTGTCGCCCAGGCTGGAATGCAGTGATGCCATCTTGGCTCACTGAAACCTCTGCCTCCTGAGTTCAAGCAATTCTCCCACCTCGGTCTCCCGAGTTGCTGGGACTACAGGTGTGCACCACCACGCCCGGCTAATTTTTGTATTTTTTGTAGAGACGAGGTTTCACCATGTTGACCAGGCTGGTCTCAAATTCCTGACCCAAAGTGATCCATAGGCCTTGGCCTCCCAAAGTGCTGGAATTACAGGTGTGAGCCACTGCACCCAGCCCTATTGGCTTTATTTTCACAATATATTCAGACTCTGCTTCCACTCATGGAGGAATAACTGAAACAGGAGTTGCTTTCTCCTGCTAAACAACTGAGAAGCTGGATCAAACACACGAAACAGCTATTTCCAGACACAGACAAAAGGCAGTACAGGACTGTGACCACTCAGGGAAGGGAACAAATGAGGTTAGCCCACAGTTGTGGAGGCAACTTCCAGATTTCAATACAGAAAAGGAGAACTTAGAAAGAGCCCTGTGGTCTTCCCGAGTTGAGGAGTCAGAGACTGGAGTACCGGGAAGCCAAATCAGTTAGAATTTGCTAGATAAAATACCAGTGAGGAGGGAGCTACACAGAGAAAGAGCTCCATGTAAAACATTGAGTCTCTAGCTGAATACCAGTAGTGCATGCGTAGGGTGACACTCCACAAGGCCAGGCCAAAAAACAACTGCTGGGGAAATAACAATGACAGAGGAGGTGGAAGCCAAACATCCTTAGAGCTCATGTAGGGCTTGGATCATTCAAGTTCTGACCAGTCAAAGTAGAGAGACCTTGTGACAGACTGTATTTTCCAAAGACGGACCAATAGTTCCAATCTTGCAACCTTGTTATTCCCACACTAAGAGGTGGAGTCTATTTCCATTCCTCCTTTAATCTGGGAAAATTTATGATTGTTTCTACCCATTGCATATGGTAATGAAGCTGTGTTGACTTTGAGCCTAGGTTGGAAAGGCAGTGAAGCTTCCAGACACCAATATCATCTACCACCTCTCCCGCAGCTCGCACTTGTGACCACCTGGGTGGTCCCTTAGGATCGGCCAACAGAGGAGGAAAAAGCACCAGCCTTGGTTCACGTATGGGTCAAGCCACAGATGGTACTGCCTCTCAGCCCATTTCAGGGCAGCTCTGAAAGACAGTGGTGAGGGGAAATCTTCCCCGTAGACAGTGCTCCTATGCATCTGTCATTCATTGATGAGGGAAGAGAAGTTGCATGAGGTAAAAAGTACAAAGATTCATAGGTTGTGGTGAAGGGCTTGACTGTATTGGTCAGGGTTCTGGAAGGTGAAAGATTGGATTGGGGGCAAGGAGGTCTGAGAGGTGTGTGTGTGTGTGTGTGTGTGTGTATGTGAAAAGACAGTTACAAGTGTGAAGATCTTCGTACCACAAGTTACTTCCCACAAGAAAGCATCAGCCAAGCAGGCAGAATGGCTCAGCCAGCTGATGTCAGATAGCCTGTGTCATGGGACTCGTTAGTGCCACCCTCGAAGACTGGTCTAGCTATGGCTGCTGCAAATGTCCAACCTGCCAGAAACAGAAACTTACTCAGTCTCAATACAGCACCATCCTTTGAGGATTCAATCCAATCATTTGGTGGCAAGTTGATTACACTGGGTCTTCTTCACTCTGGAAGAGATAACAGTTTACCTTGACTGGGGATTAAAACCTGTTCCATGAACTCGAAAGGAATTACAGATATACATGTAAAATGTAAAGTTATATAACTTTTAGAAAAAACAGAGGAGACCACCAGGCACGGTGGCTCATGCCTGTAATCCCAGCACTTTGGGAGTCTGAGGCACATGGATCACCTGAGGTTGGGAGTTCAAGACCAGCCTGACCAACATGGGGAAACCCCGTCTCTATTTTAAAAATACAAAAATTAGCCAGGTGTCGTGGTGCATGCCTGTAATCCCAGCTACTCAAGAGGCTGGGGTGGGAGAATCACTTAAACTCGGGAGGTGGAGATTGCAGTGAGCCGAGATCGTACCACCCTGGGCAACAGAGCAAGACTCCATCTGAAAAGAAAACAGAGGAGAATATATTTGGGCTTTGCCAAGAGTTAGTGAAAGAGTTCTTAGACTTGATGCTAAAAGCATAATCTATAAAAGAAAAATTTGATAAATTTGTCCTCATCAAAATTAAAAACTTGCTCTGTGAAAGACCCTGTGGAAAGGATGAAAACACAAGCTATAACTGGAAGAAAATATTTGCAAAGCACATATCCAACAAAAGACTGGTATCTAAAATACATAAAGAGCTCTTAAAACTCAACAGTAAAAAAAAATTGAATTAGAAAATGGGCAAAAGATATCCACAGACATTTTGCTGAAGAGAATATGTAGACAGCAAATAAGCACATGAAGAGAGAGATTCAATATCATTAGCCATTAAATAAATACAAATTAAAGCAATAATGACTATCACTACACACAAAATTAAAAAATAATGACAACATCAAAGGCTGGCAAGGATTTGGAGAAACTGGATCAGTCATACATTGCTGGTGCAAATGTAAAATGGTACAGAAACTCTGGAAAACAGTTTGGCAGTTTTTAATAAAACCAAATGTGCAATTACCATATGACCTAGCAAGTGTACTCTTGGGCATTTATCCCAGAGACATGAAGACTTATGTTCACAAAAAAACCTGTATACAAATGTTCATAGAAGCTTTATTCATAACAGCCAAAAAACTGGAGACGGCCCAGATGTCCTTCAGTGGGCGAGTGGTTAAACAAACTGGTACATTCATACCATGGGATACTCAGCAATAAAAAGGAATGAACTATTGATGAATGCAACAACTTGGACGAATCTTCAGGCAATTATGCTGAATAAAAAGAGTCAATTCTGTACTGTATGGTTCCAACATTTCATAAAAACGTTTTTTAAAAAGCTCAACATTGGGCCAGGCGCAGTGGCTCATGCCTGTAATCCCAGCATTTTGGAGGCCAAGGTGGGTGGATCACAAAGTTAGGGGTTTGAGACCAGCCTGACCAACATGATGGTCATCTCTATTACAAATACAAAATCTATTACATCTCTATTACCCCATCTCTATTACAAATACAAAAATTAGCCAGGTGTGGTGGCATGCACCTATAATCCCAGCTACTCAGGAAGCTGAGGCAGAAGAATTGCTTGAACCCAGGAGGCAGAGGTTGCAGTAAGCAGAGATCATGCCACTATACTCCAGTCTGGGCGACAGAGTGAGACTCTGCCTCAAAAAAAAAAAAAAAAAAAGTTCAACATCACTTATCATTAGAAAAATGTAAATCAAAACCACAATGAAATGCCATCTCACACCAGTCAGAATGGCTATTAAAAAGTCAAAAAATAGGCCAGGCACGGTGGCTCATGCCTGCAATCCCAGCACTTTGGGAGACTGAGATAGGCAGATCACCCGAGGTTGGGAGTTCGAGACCAGCCTGACCAACATGGAGAAAACCGTCTAACTAAAAATACAAAATTAGCCAGGCCTGATGGTGCATGCCTGTAATCCCAGCTACTCGGGAGGCTGAGGCAGAAGAATTGCTTGAACCCGGGAGGTGGAGTTTGCGGTGGGCCAAGATTGCACCATTGCACTCCAGCCTGGACAACAGAGTGAGACTCCATCTAAAAAAAAAAAAAAAGGAAAAAAATAACAGATGCTAGCAAGATTGCAGAGACTCCATCTAAAAAAAAAAAAAAGGAAAAAAATAACAGATGCTAGCAAGATTGCAGAGAGCAGAGAAAAAGGAACAAATGCTTATACACTGTTGATGGTAGCGTAAATTAGTTCAACCATTGTGGAAAGCAATATGGTGATTCCTCAAGGAGCTTAAAACAGAACTACCATTCAACCCAGGAATTCCATTACTTGGTATATACCCAAAGGAACATAAAGCATTCTCACATGCACACATATGTTCATTGCAGCACTATTCATAATAGCAAAGACATGGAATCAACCCAAATGTCCATCAATGCTAGACTGGATAAAGAAAATGTGGTACATATACACCATGGAATACTATGTGGCCATAAAAGAGAATGAGATCATTTCATTTGCAGGAACATGGATGGAGCTGGAAGCCATTATCCTTAGCAAACGAATGCAGGAACAGAAAACCAAATACCATGTGTTCTCACTGATAAGTGAGAGCTAAATGATGAGAACTCATGGACATAAAGAGGGGGACAAAAGACACTGAGGTCTACCCGAGGGTGGAGGGTAAGAGGAGGAAGAGGATCAGGAAAAATAACTAACAGGTACTAGGCTTAATATCTGGGTGACAAAATAATCTGTGCAATAAACCTCTGTGACATGAGTTTACCTATGTAACAAACCTGCACATGTACCCCTGAACTTAAAATAAATATTTTTTAAGTCTTTTCTAAAATACTTTTGAAATGACAAAATATCCAGAAATGGATAACAGATTAGTGGTTGCCAAGGGTTAGGGACAGGAAAGGGAGGAAGAAGTGAGTGTGATTATAAAAGGTAAACACAAGGATCCTTGTGGGAAGGGAACTGTTCTGTACCTTGACTGTGGTGGTGGATATACAAGCCTACCATGTGATAAAATTTGATATTAAACACATGCACATACACACATGAGTGCAAGTAAAACTGGTGCAATCCGAATAAGTCTGGGTGGTTGTATCAATGCCCATATCCTGGTTGTGATATTGTACTACAATTTTGCAAGATGTTACCTTTGGGGGAAACTGGAAAAAGGGTACGTGTATTAGTTCTTACAACTGCATGTGCATTTACAATTATCTCAAAAATAAAAGTTTAATTTTAAAACAACATATTCCACATTGATCTTCCAAATTTGAATTTGCCTTTTTTACCAGTAAAGCCTCAGCCAACACCAGTATCCAGGGGTTTACAGAGAACATTTGTTCCACTGACATAAGACTGAGTATAACCTTGGCTTGGACCAAGGGCCTTACTTTTCAGCAAAAGGTGTGTGGAAGTGGGCACATGACCATGGTGTGCACTAGTTCTATCTCATACCCCAAAGCTCCTGGCCTGATAGAGTGATGGAGTGACTGCTTAAAGACACAGCTGAAAAAAAAAAAAAAAAAAAACTATTAGAACTGATAAACAAATTCTGTAAAGTTGCGAGATACAAAATGAACCCACAAAAATCAGCAGCATTTCTATATGCCAACAGTGGACAACCTGAAAAAGAAATCAAGAAAGTAATCCCATTTGCAATAACTATGAATAAAATAAAATACCTAGGAATAAACTTAACCAAAGAAGTGAAAGATCCTTACAATACAAACTATAAGACATTGATGCAAGAAATTGAAGAGGCTACAAGAAAAGGAAAGATATTCCATGTTCATGGATTGGAAGAATTAATGTTGTTAAAATGTTCACACTACCCAAAGCAATCTACAGATTTAATGAACTCTCTATATCTCTATCAAAATATCAATGACATTCTTCACAGAAAGAGGAAAAGCAATCCTAAAATTTATATGAAACCACAAAAGACCCTGAATAACCAAAGACATCCTGAGCACAAAGAACAAAGTGGGAGGAATCACATTACCCAACCTCTTATACTATAGAACTATCATAACCAAAACAGCATAGTACTTGCATAAAACCAGACACATAGACCAATGGAACAGAGCAGATAACCCAGAAATAAATCCATATATCTATAGTGAACTCAGTTTTGACAAAGGTGCCAAGAACATACATGGGGCAAAGGACAATATCTTCAATAAATGGTGCTGGAGAAATTGGATATCCATATGCAGGATGAAACTATACCCCTATCTCTCACCATATACAAAAATCAAATCAAAATTGATTAAAGACTTAAATCTGGCCAGGTGCAGTGGCTCACGCTTGTAATCCCAGCACTTTGGGAGGCCAAGGCGGGCAGATTGCCTGAGCTCAGGAGTTCAAGACCAGCCTGGGCAACACGGTGAAACCCCGTCTCTACTAAAATACAAAAAAAAAAAAAAATTAGCCGGGCACTGTGGTGTGCACCTGTAATCCCAGCTACTCGGGAGGCTAAGGCAGTAGAATCGCCTGAAATTAGGAGGCAGAGGTTGCAGTGAGCTGAGACTGTGCCACTGTACTCCAGCCTGGGCAACAGAGCAAGACCGTCGCAAAAAAAAAAAAAAGAAAGAAAGAAAGAAAAAGAAAACACTTAAGTCTAATACCTCAAACTATGAAACTACTAAAAGAAAACATTGGGGACAGTGGTCAGAGCAAAGATTTCTTAAGTAATACACCAAAAGCACAGGCAACCAAAGCAAAAATGGGATCACCTCAAATTAACAACTTCTGCACAGGGCTGGGTATAGTGGCTCATGCCTATAATCTCAGCACTTTGGGAGGCTAAGATGGAAGGATCACTTGAGGTCAGGAGTTCAAGACCAGACTAGTCCACATAATGAGACCCCATCTCTAAAAAACAAACAAACAAACAAAAAAACTTACTTCTGCATGGCAAGGGAAACAATCAACAAAGTGAAGAGACAGCTCACAGAATGGGAGAAAATATTTGCAAACTATCCATCGGAGAAGGGATTAATAACAAGAATATATAAGGAGCTCAAACAACTCAATAGGGAAAAATCTAATAATCTAGTTAAAAATAAGCAAAAGATCTAAATAGACATTTCTTAAAAGAAACATACAAATGGCAAACAGGTATATGAAAAGGTGCTCAACATGATTGATTATCAGAAAAATGAAAATAAAAACTACCATGAGATATCATCTCATCCCAGTTAAAATGGCTTTTATCCAAAAGATGCAATAGGAAATGTTGGCAAGGATGTGGAGAAAAGGGAACCCTTGTATACTGTTGGTGGCAATGTAAACTAGTACAACCACCATGGAGAACAGTTTGGAGGTTCCTCAAAAAGTTAAAAATAGAACTACCATATGATCCAGCAGTCCCACTGTTAAGTATACACCCAATAGAAAGGAAATCAGTATATCAAAGCGACATCTGCACTCTCATGTTTACTGCAGCACTATGCACAATAGCCAAGATTTGGAATCAACCTAAGTGTCCATCAACAGATGAATGGATAAATGTGGTACATACACATAATGGAGTACAACCATAAAAAAGAATGAGATCCTGTCATTTGCAACAAAATGGGTGGAACTGGAGGACATTATGTTAAGTGAAATAAGCCAGGCAGAAAAAGACAAACTTCACATGTTCTCACTGATTTGTGGAAGCTAAAAATTAACACAATTGAACTCATGGAGATAGAGAATAGGAGGGTAATTACCAGAAGCTGGGAAAGGTAGTGGGGAAAGTCGTGGCAGGAGGGGGAGAGGGAAATGATTGTTAACGGGTACAAAAATATGGTTAGATACAATGAATAAGATCTAGTATTTGATAGCACAAGGTTGTTACAGTCAGCAATAATTTGTTGTACATTTTAGATTAACTGAGTACAACTGGAATGTTCATAACCCAAAGAAATGATAAATGCTTGAAGTGATAGATACTCCATTTTTAAAAACCATTCCTATGGTGCTGAGATAGATACCCCATTTATCCTGATATGAATATTACATATTGTATGCTTGTATCAGAATATCTCATGTGCCCCATAAATAAATACTATGTATCCATACAAATTAAAAACTAAAAAATTTTAAAAAGATGCAGCTGAGGTGCCAACTTGGAGTTGATATCCTACAAAGTTGAGGTGTCATCCTCCAGGTGTCATCCTAAATCAACGACCATGATATGACACTGTGTCCCCAGTGGGCAGAATACATAGATCCAGGAACCAAGGCGTAGACCCACTTACCATCACTCCAGTGACCTCCTGGAGGAATTTGTGCGCCCTATTTCTGCAACTTTGGCTTCTGTGACTCTGGAAGTCCTAGTTCCCAAAGGGAGAATGCTTCCACCAGGAGGAGGTATAGTAGTTTCAGTAAACTAAGCTATGGCTGCTGCCCAGTCACTAAACTCCTCATGCCAAGAGACCAGCACACAAGGAAGGGAGTGACCACACAGGCTGACGTAATTGACCCTGATCATAAGGCGATAAGGCTGTGTTATGCTGTGAGGGCAGAGAAGAATTTCAAATTCATGTAATCCACTGAGATATCTCCTAACACTTCCTTTCTTTTTTTTTTTTTTTTTTTTTTTGAGATGGAGTCTCGCTTTGTCGCCCAGGCTGGAGTGCAGTGGCGCGATCTCAGCTCACTGCAAGCTCCGCCTCCTGGGTTCCCGCCATTCTCCTGCCTCAGCCTCCCGAGTAGCTGGGACTACAGGCGCCCGCCACCACGCCCGGCTAATTTTTTGTATTTTTAGTAGAGACGGGGTTTCACTGGGTTAGCCAGGCTGGTCTCGATCTCCTGACCTCGTGATCCGCCCGTCTCGGCCTCCCAAAGTGCTGGGATTACAGGCTTGAGCCACCGCGCCCGGCCTCCTTTCCTAATTATAGAGGTAAGTGGAGAAGTGCAGCCTTGATCTGAGAAGGGCATGGTGACCCACGGCTAAGAATTCTTAGGGATGAAGGTCTGGGTCATACCACAAGGTATGGAATAGCAGAGGTGCTAGCGAAGGGTGAGGGAACTCTAGAACGGGTAGTAGAGGAGGGAGATGAAGAATGTTGATGTGGCCTCAAGACTAGCTGCAGCAGAGGGGACAGAGGAAGCGGTGGCTAGTTCGTCCCACTAACCTTTAAGTTTCCCAAGGAAATAGACCAAGCAGAATCCTAGAGAAGTTATTCCCAGATGGAGTGAATTTATTATAAGAAGCAAATGGATGTGAATGGTGAAAGGAGTGGTTTGTGGTTTGTAGGAGACTCTGCGATAGAACATCCAAATTCCCCCTTCAGAACTAAGACATTCATCTCCTCAGCATCCAAGAGTGTTGACTATTGATAGCTCACAGCTGTGTCCCTCTCTGGGCAATTGCTGGCAGCTGAAGGGAGCTTCCTTGACTCAATGCTACACCCCCTCACTGGGGGCAGCCCACATCCAAAGACTGGTCCATATGGGGTTACAAAGCCTTGCCCAGTGCCTCAGATTGAGGCAATTCTGTCTAAAAAGCATCTCAAAGTTAACTTGTTCACAGCCAAGTCTCTCTCTCTAAACCTAAACCCATTTCAGTACATGCCAATTCCATTCTTTTTGTCCAGTCTAAAACTTTGCAGTCTTCCTTGACTTTTCTCTTTCTCTGGTTCCCCACATCTAATTTGCCAGCAAATCCTGTTGGCTCTGCTTTCACCTCCACAATTTGACCACCTCTCAGCACACCGCTGCTAACCCTCTGGTTCAAATCCTTATAAACTCTCACCTGGAACACACTATAGCCCCCAGCTGGCCTCCCTGCTTCTGCGCTTGCCCCGTCCCGTCTATTCCAAGCAAGCAGCCAAAGTGATCCTGTTAAGAGCTAAGTCTATTCATGTCACTTCTCTAACAAATTCCTTTAGTGGCTTCTCATCACACTCAGACTACAAGCTAAAGTCTTTACAAGAGCCTCCAAAGCCCTCCATGTCCTGGCGCTAGGCCACCTGTCTGACCTCCTCCCCTGTCCCTCTTCCCCCAGCCCTGTTCCAGCCTCTGGCCTCCATGCTGCTCCTCAGGCACACCAAGGATGCTCCTGCCACAGACCCTGTGCACTTGCCTTTCCTTCTGCCTGGAAAGCTTTTCTCCCAGATAGCCACATGACTCCATCCCTCACTTACTTTGGGACTTTGCTCAAATATCACCTTGACACAGAGATGTTTCCAGACCATCACATAAGTCATAACAAACTCTACTCCCATCTTTTTTTTTTTTTTTTTTTTTTTTTTTTTTTTTTTTTTTTTAGCAGAGTCTTGCTCTGTCACCCAGGCTTGAGTGCAGTGGCACGATCTCGGCTCACTGCAACCTCCACCTCCCGAGTTCAAGCAATTATTGTGCCTCAGCCTCCTGAGTACCTGGGACTACAGGCATGCACGAGCACGGCCTGGCTAACTTTTGAATTTTATTAGAGATGGGTTTTCACCATATTGGCTGGGCTGGTCTTGAACTCCTGACCTCAGGTGATCCACCTGCCTTGGCCTCCCAAAGTGCTGGGATTACAGGCATGAGCCACCGTGCCTGGCCCTCTACTCCCATCTTATCATCACCCACACCCCCTATTCCCCTTTGCCCTGCTTTAGCACTTACCACCTGCCGTCAATTTTTGTTTACTATCTATCTGCCTCCACTAGAATGTAACGTGCGTGAAGCCAGGGACTTTGTGTTTTTGTTTATTGCACGATATCTCCAATTCCTGTAACAGTGCTTGGCATGTAGTCGATATGCAAAATAATTTGTTGAACGAACAGGTAAAGTTTCAGGGACTTTATAGTCTAGGAATTCACACTACCCTACTCCACTCCAAAACAGCTACCTCCTGAAATGCAGATGCACCAAAACAACCATAGAAACACTCCTAGATAGAAAAAGAAACATAGCACGGCCAGACAGCCATGGGAAACAACACACTGACCTGAGGGAAAAAGGCCCCCTCACTTGTGAATTCACTGTACTGAACTACCTGGATTGCAACGGGACTCAAAGATGTAGAAAGAAAGAAAAGACTGGAGCCTGCAGGAATAGCTTGTGGCCTGACACCAGGGCTGATTTGTCCATTAGGCACAGGAAACTTAGCACCGAGGACTCCTGACACTTTTAGGGGCCCGCAAAAATATTTCAATTTATTTTAGAATCAGAAGAAAAATGAACATAATAATTAATATGAGGTAATAAATCCAGTTGGAATTATAATCATCTTTATACCAATGTAGTCATAAAATACAGTTTCTCTTTCTCCTTTTTTTTTTTTTTAATGGAGAAAGCAACCAGGAAGGCAAAAAAGACCCATGAAAATGACAGTGTGGCCCTGACTAAGCTCCCCTTTAAGCTCTGGCTAATATCAAGCAAGAGCCAGTCAGGACAGGGAGATGGAGGGAAACTGATATTCAGTGTGTGTTCCCATTTATTTGTCACCCCAGCCCAGCTTTTTGGTCCTAGGTTATAAAAGGGGAAATGGGAGCTTGGAAAAGTTAAATGATTTGGCAGAGCCAAAGACAGTAAATGTCCATGCTAAAATTTGAGCCTAGGATGTCAGAGACCAAGCCACAGATGACCTTAGCACACTGCAGCTGCCAAATGGTGCCTGCAAAGTTACAGGCACAAATGTGCGGTTAGACATTTTCCTCAGATCTGCCTCTGCCTGCCAAAGGCAGCCCCACTGAGTCAGCCCAGCTCCACCCTGCCCTTCATGAGCCCAAATGTGCCTTGTCTACCCCATCCCCAGTGCCAAGCCCCTGCCCCACCCCTAGCTCCAGGTCTTAATCATGAAACTTTGGGGAAATAAGGTTAAGTGGTAACACCCCACCCTATGAATAGGCAGATCTGGCTGCCCTCTCCTGCCTGTCAGTCCTTGCAGAGAGCATGAACTCGTTCCTCAGAAAGAAAAGAGCAGCCTGGGAAGAACTCATCCTTATTATTCCCACTGAAGCTGGGTGCCAAGGCCTTTCTCCTTGTGCCAATGCAAAGACTCTCAGGGCCTCTCCTGTCTGCATCCTAATCCACCTCAGCCGGCACTCAGGGTTAAGTTCTTTCTTGAGGCCTAAGCAAAAATTCTCTCAGATTTCCTTGTGAATCTCCCCTCTATCTCCTGCCCCTATTTGGTGAACCCTCACATAGGAGCAGTTGGGCAGTATTCAGTATCCAAGAGGGTAAGAAAACCTAGCATGAACTTGGGAACAGAAGGGCTTAGTTGAATTCCAGCTCTGCAGATAAATAATTTAACCTTTGCAAATTGAAATAAAACCCCTCTAAACAAAAAGAAAGAGAGAACAAAAGGTTCATAAACTGCTTAGCACAGAATCTGCAACAAAGTTGTGCCAATCAATGTTAGTGATATTTGTGCCTGGTGATGTTTCCACTCTAATTTGCCTGGTTTTATGGTGGCTGTATTCTGGGTTCCTCACTAATTCAGTCATTAATTGCACATTTATTGAACACTTACTATGTGCTGGCTACTATATAAGCATTAGAGACACAAAGTTGGAAATAAGACATCTTTGCCTTTGAGGATCTTGTAAGGATGAAGAGAAGTGGATAGTCAACTACAATATAATGTGGTAATTGTCCAGCTCTGCATCTCAGTTGATGGTGTTGCCATTGGGAAACCAAAAAGTCAGGGGTTAGAGAAGCATTTAGCCTTCACAGAGGAGATTAACAACATGAAACCAAAGCATATTATAAGATGGACCAGGAGAGAGAAAAATGGGACCCTAAGACCTGGCCTTCAGCAATTTTATATAGTAGAAGGTAGAAATCTAGCTGTTCCTGGCTATTTCTCTTAAGAGAAGCCTCTATTAGGGTCCTGGGGATTTAGCTCTAGGAGGTTTCTAAAATGGTAAGAGATTATTTTTTATCAGGGCTGACTTTATGAGTAAGTGGAGTAGGTTGCTACCTACGTGTGTGTTCTGAGAGACATGGGGAGGTGCCTCAGTCGTATACAAAAATGACTCTTCACATCACTGTTCTCTATTATTAGAGTCAGTCCTTAGGGACTCATTTAGCCCCCAGAATCTCCATTGAAAGGCACATAATCCAGGGACAATGACCCTTTGCCCTAGCTGTCCCCTGCTTAGGTTGCTCTTTTCCATATATTCAAATCCTGGCTGTCAGTCAGGGCCCGGTGCACTTCCTCAATGGTTTCGTTCCAGCCTACTCTGCTCTGTTGCCCTATTCTTTGGGCTCTGTATTGCTGGTACATGTATTTGATCTAGTAGCTATGGCCTTGTGTGACTTCTTGGCTGGATTCTGTGTGTGTGTGTGTATCCCCTCTCTTCCTGATTAGTCTGTCAATTATCTACTGTTGCATGAAAAACCACCCCCAAACTTAGTAGCAACTATTGATTTACTCCTAGACTAGGCTGGGATCAGATGGGTGGTTCTTCTGCTGGTTGGCTTGATGTTTCTCATGCAGCTTCAGTCATCTGGAGGCTCAGCAGGGGTGGGAGGATCCCAGAGGGCTTCATTCACCTGTCTGACACCTCAGCTGAGGAGATTATAACAGGGAGGGACTAATTGTCCCATCTCTCCATGTGAGGTCTCATCTTCCAGGGCCTCTCTACATGAGCCTCTCTCTCCAGCAGGGTAACCTGGACTTTTTTTATTTTATTTTTTTGAGACAGAGTCTCACTCTCTCACCCAGGCTGCAGTGCAGTGGCACAATCTCAGCTCACTGCAACCTCTGCCTTCCAGGCTCCAGTGATTCTCCTGCTTCAGCCTCCCTAGTAGCTGGGACTACAGGTGCCCGCCACCATGCCCAGCTAATTTTTTGTATTTTTAGTAGAGATGGGGTTTCAGCGTGTTAGCCAGAATGGTCTTGATCTCCTGACCTTGTGATCCGCCCACTTCGGCCTCCCAAAGTGCTGGGATTACAGGCATGAGCCACCACGCTCGGCCTAGCCTGGACTTTTTTACAGCATGGTGGCTGAATTCCAAAAGAGAGTATTTCAAGAAGTTGAGCCTCCATATGCAAGAGCTTACCTACTTGTTTCATGTTTGTTAGGATCTCACTAGCCAAAGAAGTCACATAACAAATCCCTAAGTCATGGCCAGGTGTAGTGGCTCACGCCTGTAATCCCAACACTTGGGAGGTTGAGATGGGTGGATCACAAGGTCAGGAGTTTGAGACCATCCTGGCCAACATGGTGAAACACTGTCTCTACTAAAAATACAAAAATCAGCCAGGTGTTGTGGCAGGTGCCTGTAATCCCAGCTACTTGGGAGGCTGAGGCAGGAGAATCACTTGAAACAGGAAGGTGGAGGTTGCAGTAAGCCGGGATTACACCACTGCACTCCAGCCTAGGCAACAAGAGTGAAACTCCATCTCAAAAAAAAAAACAAAAATCCCCAAGTTGATGTGGGAAAAGTCTTCAAAAGGATATGACTAGCAGAAGATGTGGTTTATTGGGGGCCATCAATGTTGACCACAGTTTATAAACACTTAGGGTAGAGATTGTATCTTCTATTTTGGAAATGTTCACATTTACTAGCATTGTCTAGAGTATACTGGTAGGCACTCAATCAATATTTGTTGACTGAATAAATGAATGGCAAGTAGAGTTAACAGAGAGCAAAGCTCTGTAGGATAAGCCTTGCAGGCAAGAGCTGAAGGTTGCTCCATAAAGAAAGCAGAGGCCTGAGAGGAAAGGTGGTTGAACCCCAAAAACCAATAGGTGGGTTTTAGTGAATTTAACTAATGCCTTCCTCATTGATTTTGAGACTAGAAGAATGTAAGCAATAAATATCCTAAGAAGCCAGAGTATGCTCAGCTCAGCACTGCATTAGGCCTCAGGGTGAGTATGGAAGAAAACAAGGCCATTGAGGTTATTGAAGAAACCAGAAAAAGGATAGGAAAACTTAAATATTACAAGGCCTTGGCCTGGTGCAGTGGCTCACGCCTGTAATCCCAGCACTTTGGGAGGCTGAGGCGGGTGGATCACCTGAGGTCAGGAGTTCGAGAGCAGCCTGGCTGGTGAAACCTCGTCTCTACTAAAAATACAAAAATTAGCAGGGCATGGTGGAGCATGCCTGTAATCCCAGCTACCAGGGAGACTGAGGCAGGAGAATCACTTGAACCCAGGAGGTGGAGATTGCAGTGAACCAAGATCGCATCACTGCATTCCAGCATAAGCTACAGAATGAGACTGTCTCAAAAAAAAAAAAAATTTTATATATATAACATATATATAATATATGTTATATATATTATATATTATATGTTATATATTATATATGTTATATATTATATATGTTTTATATATAATATATATTATATATATGTTTTATATATAATATATATTATATATATGTTTTATATATATATATAAAAAACAAGGCCTCATAATATACTTAACATAGTACATGGCACATAAAAGACACTCCAAAAAAAATTTTCTGGAAAGAAGGAAAATGATGTGGTCAGGAAATAAAAGATGGGTTACTTCAGGGTTCAGCAAACAATAAACCACAGGCCAAATCTGGCCCTCCATCTGTTTTTGTTTTTGTTTTTTTGTTTTTTTGTTTTTTTTAGATGGAGTCTCGCTCTGTCACCCAGACTGGAGTGCAGTGGCATGATCTCAGCTAACTCTAACCTCTGCCTCCTGGGTTCAAGTGATTCTTGTATCTCAGCCTCCCGAGTAGCTGGGATTACAGGTGCACACCCATACCATGCCCGGCTAATTTTTATATTTTTAGTAGAGACAGGGTTTCACCATGTTGAACAGACTGGTCTTAAACTCCTGACCTCAAGTGATCCACCCGCCTCAGCCTCCCAAAGTGCTGGGATTAGAGGCATGAGCCACCGCGCCTGGCCCCTCCATCTGGTTTGTTTTTTTTGTTTGTTTGTTTGGTTTGTTTGTTTGAGATGGAGTCGCACTCTGTCACCAGGCTGGAGTGCAATGGTGCGATCTTGGCTCACTGCAACTCTGCCTCCCAGGTTCAAGCGATTCTCCTGCCTCAGTATCTCCAGTAGCTGGGACTACAGGTGCCCACCACCACTCCCAGCTAATTTATGTATTTTTAGTAGAGATGGGGTTTCACCATGTTGGCCGGGATGGTCTCGATCTCTTGACCTCGTGATCCGCCTTCCTCGGCCTCTCAAAGTGTGGAGATTACAGGCATGAGCCACCGCACCAGGCCCCGTCTGTTTTTTAAAAGAAAGTTTTATTGGAGCACAGCCATGCCCATTTATTTGCATATTGTCTATGGCTGCTTGTTCACTCTAACAGCAGAGTTAAGTAGTTACAACGAAGACCATAAGGCCTACGAAGTCTAAAACATGTACTATCTGGCCCTTTACAGAAAAAGTTGCCAATCTCTAGGTTAGTCTAAAGTGACTCAATCAGTGCTTCCTAGACTCCGTAGAGTTGACACAGTTTTCCTTGATGGAGGAGAAGGGAGGTGAGTACAAGGTTAGATGGAAGATGAAATGCTTTGTGCTCAAAACTGTGAATAGTTCTGGTCCTAGTGAAAAAATGTTTTTTAGGACCCCAGCAAGGAAGAATTTGTGGTGATACGCAATAATGTCAGATCCTGGGCCCCTGTTCAGATCAGTGGTCCAGGTAATTCCTCTCAACTTTCTCCCCATTCATTGTCCTGTTTGCACAACCCCATCCACTTTTTTGACCTGATGTGGAGCAAGGTACCCAGATACTACAGTTGGACAACAGGGAACCACTGACAAGGTAGATGCACTTTATATTTGAACATACATCTGGGTCCATAGGAGGAAATGGGAGCATCTAACTATGAAGAGAAACAGCTCGATACCTTAAACCTTATTCCTTCACCTTACAAGGGTCTCAAAAGGTCATCTTGATCATTCCCCTCTAACTAGACTGAACTGATTTTTTTTTAATTCTATTTTTTTTTTTTTTTTTTTTGAGACGGAGTCTCGCTCTGTCGCCCAGGCTGGAGTGCAGTGGCCGCATCTCAGCTCACTGCAAGCTCCGCCTCCCGGGTTTACGCCATTCTCCTGCCTCAGCCTCCCGAGTAGCTGGGACTACAGGCGCCCGCCACCTCGCCCGGCTAGTTTTTTGTATTTTTTAGTAGAGACGGGGTTTCACCGTGTTAGCCAGGATGGTCTCGATCTCCTGACCTCGTGATCTGCCCGTCTCGGCCTCCCAAAGTGCTGGGATTACAGGCGTGAGCCACCCCGCCGGGCCTTTTTTTTTTTTTTTTTTTTAACGTGGAGTCTCACTCTGTCACCCAGGCTGGTGTATAGTGGTGCAATCTCATCTCGCTGCAACCTCCGCCTCCCATGTTCAAGCAATTCTCCTGCCTCAGACTCCTGAGTAGCAGGATTACAGGCTCCTGCCACCACACCCGGTTAATTTTTGTCTTTTTAGTAGAGATGGGGTTTCACCACGTTGGCCAGGCTGGTCGCGAACTCTTGATCTCAAGTGATCCGCCTGACTCAGCCTCCCAAAATGCTGGGATTACAGGTGTGAGCCACTGCACCTGGCCTAGACTGGACTGATTTCAAATCATCTCCCAGATCTAACACACACACCCCCCACCTACTGTACCCCACACCCACATGCTTAAAAATAGAATAGCCTCTCTCCAGGGCTGACCTGTCCATAGGCACAGTGGGCACAGCGTGGAGAGTATTTTAGGGGCCAATAAAAATGTTTTAATTTGATTTCAAACCAGGAAAATACAAAGGATGTAATAAGAATGGATAGATAACAATGAATCCAGCCTGGATCATATTCTTTATACCAGTTATATAAAATATAATTTGATATGTTCTTATGGAGGAAGGACCCGTAAAAGGCCTAAGTGCCGAGGGCTAGCAGAAGTTACAATGCGGCCCTGACTTCCTTAAGTAACAGGTTGCAGGGTTCACAAACTTCCTGGAGACGGGACTGTTTATTCCCCCAAGGCCTCAGAATCCCTGCTTTGACCATGTCCTCCCTTGGCCCAGTCCTTTGGAGAACTGAACACAGCTGCCTTTATCCTTTGAGGCAGGATAAAAAACAAAACAGCTCTCTGGGAAGGAAGCAGAGGCCTGCAGGTAGGAAAGAAGAGTGCTGGTGTCATTTCACTGGCCCCAGGGCCTGGCGAGGTGGGACTGCACAGCCCAGTTCCGGGCAGAGCAGAACCCAACTCAGATCCTCCTGAATAAATATTGCTTCAAGCCCAAGTGTGTTGACTTAAGAAACTGTGGTTCCTTCACCCTTCCCTGGCAGTGCAGATTAATCTCCGGGAGCCGCCTCCAGCTGAGAGCTCTCCGTGGAGTAAGTGCTGCCTAGAGTTTGCTTTTAAGCTTGGGTCACTACTGATTTGCCACTCGGGCTCTAAAATGCTCGTCTCTCAGGAGCCAAGGAGTTTGTTTGTTCATTAACCAACTGCTTCAATTTGCCTCTAAAATTCAACTTCCCACCACACTCCCGCCCCACCCCAGTTCCCTTTGTTTCTGCTTCACAGTGTTTCTTCTTTTTTTTTTTTTTTTTTTTGAGACGGTTCTCACTCTGACGCCAGGCTGGAGTGCAATGGCGTGATCTCGACTCACTGCAACCTCCGCCTCCTGGGTTCAAGTGATTCTCCTACCTCAGCCTCCCAAGTAGCTGGGATTACAGGCGTGCGCTATCGCGCCCGGCTAATTTTTCGTATTTTTAGTAGAGATGGGGTTTCACCATGTTAGCCAGGATGGTCTGGATCTCCTGACCTGGTGATCCACCCGCCTTGGCTTCCCAAACTGCTGGGATTAGAGGCGTGAGCCACTACACCCGGCCTATAGTGTTTCTTCTTAGAAGGGTGGGGAGAAATTTGTTTTCCTTAAAGTCAGAGCAGATGGTGTTCATTAAAATGCAACTTAAAATTTACGTCATCTTTGTTATAGGTTAAAATGTGTCCCCCCAACAAAAGATATGTCAAAGTCCTAACCTCTAGTACCTCAGAATGTGAGCTTATCTGGGAATAGGGCCATTGCAGATGAATTCAAGTTAAGATGAGGTCATACTGGAGTAGGGTGGGCCCCATAATCCAGTACGACCAGTGTCCTTATAAAAAGAACAGGCAGGGCCGGGTGCAGTGGCTCACACATGTAATCCCAGCACTTTGGGAGGCTGAAGTGGGTGGATCACCTGAAGTCAGGAGTTCAAGACCAGCCTGACCAATATGGTGAAACCCTGTCTCTACTAAAAATACAAAAAAATTAGCCGGGTGTGGTGGCGTGTGCCTGTAATCCCAGTAACTCAGGAGGCTGAGACAGGAGAAATTGCTTGAGCCCGGAAGGCGGAGCTTGCAGTGAGCCCAGATTGCATCACTGCACTCCAGCCTGGGCAACAGAGAGAGACTGTCTCAAAAAAAAAGAGAGAGAGAGAGAGAGAGAGAGAGAACAGGCAAACACACAGGGAGAAGCCCCTGAAGACATAGGCAGAGATTAGAGCCAAAGCATGCCTGAGGCCACCAGAAGCCAGGACGAGGCAAGGAAGTATCCTCTGCTACAGTCTTATAAGGGAGTGTGGCCCTGCCAATACCTTCTAGCCTCCAGAACTCTGAGAGAATACGTCTCTGGTGCTTTAAGTCATCTGGTTTGTGGAACTTTGTTTGGAGATCCCTAGGAAACTAATAGAGCCTTCAAAGCAAATAATCTGCACACAGCTGGAGCCTCAAAAATGGATGGACTGACATAATCACACCAAGCTCCTATACAATGTAAAAACTTTACTTCTCAAAGTCCTTTTCTTAGTGACGGCTAATCCGTACAGGTCTGCAGCAACCTCAATTCTTGCCTTCTTAGAAGAAAGAGTTCCACCAAGGGGTGTAAGGCAGAGGGAGAAACTGAGGCAAGTTTTAGCGTAGGAGTGAAAGTTTATTTTAAGTTTCAGAGCAGGGGCCTGGCACGGTGGCTCACGCCTATAATCCCAGCACTTTGGGAGGCCAAGGCGGGTGGATCATGAGGTCAGGAGATGGAGACCATCCTGGCTAACACAGTGAAACTGTCTCTACTAAAAATACAAAAAAAAAATTAGCCGGGCATGGTGGCGTTGCGCCTGGTAGTCCCAGCTACTCGGGAGGCTGAGGCAGGAGAATGGCGTGAACCCAGGAGGCGGAGCTTGCGGTGAGCCGAGATCGCGCCACTGCACTCCAGCCTGGGTGACAGAGCGAGACTCCGTCTCAAAGAAAAAAAAAAACAGTTTCACAGCAGGAACGAAAGGAAGTACACTTGGAAAAGGGCCATGCGGGTGACTTGAGACATCCAAGTGCATGTTTTGACCTTTGACTTGGGATTTTACACCTTGGCACGCTTCTGGGGGCCTTCTCCCCTCATTCTTCCTTTGGGGTGGCTGTCTGAACGTGCAGTGGCCTGCTAGCACTTGGGAGGGCCACATGTGTAGTGTGTTTACTGGAGCTGTACACATGCTCACTTGAGCATTCTTCCCTTACCAGTCAAGTGTTCCCAGAGAAAGGTCATATGCCAGTTGAACTTTGTCATTTTGGCTGAGTGTAGTGGCTCACGCCTATAATCCCAGCATTTTGAGAGGCTGAGGCAGGCAAATCACCTGAGGTCAGGAGTTCAAGACCAGCCTGGCCAAATTGGTGAAATCCTGTCTCTACTAAAAATAAAAAAAATTAGGCCGAGTGCAGTGGCTTACTCCTGTAATCCCAGCACTTTGGGAGGCCAAGGCGGACGGATCATGAGGTCAGGAGATCGAGACCTGGCCAACATGGTGAAACCCCGTCTCTACTAAAAATACAAAAATTAACCAGGCGTGGTGGTATGTGCCTGTAATCCTAGGTACTCAGGAGGCTGAGGCAGGAGAATCGCTTGAACCTGGGAGGCGGAGGTTGCCATGAGCCCAGATCACATCACTGCACTCCAGCCTGGGTGACAGAGTGAGACTCCCTCTCAAAAACAAAACAAAACGAAAAAAAAAAACTCCATCAATTTACCTCTTAGTGCTCATGCTTGAGCCCACTCACCCACCTCCTGAGATCTTATCGGGAAGCTGCTGATCACCAATTTCAGGCATTTCTATCTATTGGTAGACTGCCCTTCCCTGGTGCCAGCTGCGGTCAATTATCATCTGAGCGCGAGAGTTTAACACCTGCCTGACCATCACCTGATGATCACTGACTTTCCTGGTGGGGGTGGGGGACAGTGTTCTCCTGCCTGCTCATGTCTGCTTGGCTACCTACTGTAACACTTTCATCTCCATTATCTCATTTTAGCCTCTTGATTACTTGGTGACACAGGGCAGATTTCATTATCCCTCATTTTACAGAAGCAAAATATGAAGCTCAGGATATAAAATCACTTACCCCAATCATACCTTTAGTATCTCTGTGGCTTAGAAGAACACAATTAGTAACAGAAATTCAAATCTAGCTTTGTTCCTGACTAGATGTCTATGGTCTTTAGTGAATTACCTAACTCTACAGTATCCAAACTTTGTGATTACAAGTGTAGTTATTATTATTTATTTATTTATTTATTTATTTTGAGACAGAGTCTCACTCTGTCACCCAGGCTGGAGTACAGTGGTGCCATCTGGGCTCACTGCAACCTCCACCGTCCAGGCTCCAGTGATTCTGCTGCCTTAGCCTCCTGAGTAGCTGGGACTAGAGGTGCAGGCCACCACGCCTGGCTAATTTTTGTATTTTTAGTAGAGAGGGAGTTTAGTCATTACTTTCTTTAAAAAGAGCTTTAGGCTAGGCACAGTGGCTCATGCCTGTAATCCCAGCAGTTTGGGAGGCCGAAGTGGGTGAATCACCTGAGATCAGAAGTTTGCCACCAGCCTGCCTAACATGGTGAAATCCTGTCTCTACCAAAAATACAAAAATTATCTGGGCATGGTGGCAGGTGCCAGTAATCTCAGCTACTCGGAAGGCTGAGGCAGAAGAATCACTTGGACCTGGGACGCAGAGGTTGCAGTGAGCTGAGATCACGCCACTGCACTCCAGCCTGGGAGTTAAGAGCGAGATACCGTCTCAAAAAAAAAAAAAAAAAAAAAAAAGAGAGTTTTAAAGATCAGCTACCATCTATGATCAACATCATTGCACAAAAGAAATGCTATTTTAATATTAAGAACAAGGAAGACCATGATATCAAAATTAAGAGCTCATCTTTTAAATTAAATAAATTTCGTTTGTTTTATTCAGTGTATTCTAAAAATAAAAGGAGACTACTTTGTCCTTATTGTCATTTTTTGGAAGACTGACAAATATTCCTGTTGATTCTCTCCTATTTCTTAACATTTTATGATGATCTGACTCAAGTTCCGATTCTCTTTCCACTGAACACAGCTGGAAATGAGAACCCATGGGTTTGGGTGGTAAAGGCCAGAATGCTCTAATTAGAGAAGCAGGCTGGATGAATGTCCAGCCAGGTTCTGTTCTGAGACCACACCATCCCCTTGTGCCCTGATAAATCAAGCAACAGTTGTTTTGGTAGCACCAGATAAGCAGCGGGAAGAGCTGACTTCCTCTTAGAAAATGACTCCTTTGTATTTCTGGCAAAACAGCTTGGGGTTTGATGTGCAAACTGCAGCCTGTTCTTTCCTAGTACCTTCTGCTATCAGGCCAGTTACAACTGGCTTGGCTTTCACCCTGAGTGAAGAGCTACTGGGTCCATTGGGCTGTTTGGTCCCTGCCTACGGCTGTTCTAGGTCACAGTTTGGAAAAACAGCTTGGAGAGTCCAATGCTTCTACAACAGGCTCCCTGCCACTGGGCTCAACCGGGAGCTTGTATGTGAGCCACAGCTAGTCAATGACTTTACTATTATGAATGATAACAATAAACATCTTTTGCACATTTTTTAGTTTTTAAAATCCACTATCTTTTTAGAATAACATCAATGCTCAGGGAAATCTTCATGAAAGAATAAGAGATAGAACTGGTCTACCCTGAAAAATGAATGGTATTTGGAAGGGAGTTGGGGTGGGAGGATGGGAATGGGGTGTGGAGGGCAGAAGATGCAGGGACACACAGGAGCTGAGGAAAGGCATGAAGAGAGGAATACTGAATTCTCATGAGGAGAAGAGGGGGCAAGGTGCAATGGCTCATGCCTGTAATCTCAACACTTTGGGAGGCCAAGGCGGGAGGATCACTGGAGACTGGAGTTTGAGACCAGTCTGGCCAACATAGCAACACCTTGTCTCTAAAAATTAAAAATTACCTGGGTGTGGTAGCACACTCCTATAGTCTTAGCTACTCGGGAGGCTGAGATGAGAGGACTGCTTGAGTCCAGGAGTTCTAGGCTGCAGTTAGCCATGATCGCACCACTGCATTCCAGCCTGGGCAATGGACAGACCCTGTCTCTAAGAAAAGGGGGTTAAAAAAAAGGAGAAGAGAGAACGAACTGGTATAGGCCAGATGTGTGGAGATGTCTCAAGCTTTTGAGGAGGACAGACTTGGTCAAACCCTAGCTCAGCCACTTACTGCTGCTATTACCTCCACCCTCCACCGCCTGCCCCTCACTGCGAGGGAAAGCTCTTTGAGGCCAGAAAAGTTAAGTGATCATGAGGAGTAGGGAAAAGTCAGAAACATAATGAGTCTGACAGGGACTCTTCCTATTAAAAAGTTATTCAGGGAAATAGAAATAGTCAAACAACCTCCACCCTCTCTGTCCTTTGATCTGGGTGTTTCTATCCTTTCCTTTTCCTTGAGAGAAGTTTCAAGGTTAAAAAAAAAAAAAAAAAATCCATGGACATCAATAGGTCTTCAGACAAATTTGATCCCTCTAAGGCAGTTTGACCAAACCAACAAGCCAAGAAACAGTCCCCGTCCCTTGCTCTCAGGCAGGGACATAATAAGGACTAAGGAAGTGATCTCCTTTCAGGAAGTAGGTGGACACATGACCTAAAATTCAACTGTTCTCTTCTTGGAAGGAACTTATCATCTAAAGGAGAAAAGCTTTAAAATGTGCTCCCTTTTCAGTGCAGAAGGTAAAAAGGAGTGGGAGGAAGAATTTACTGTCCTGCAGTAGTTTTTAGAATATAGAGGAAAAATATTTTCTAAAAATGAACAACCTGAGTGAAGAGTTTGTAGCTTTAAAGATACTTTTCCCTGGAAATTTTAGCCTCTACTTTTTTAATTGTCCCAGTTGGAAACCTGGGGAGATTTTTATCATCTGTGAGGTTGAGCTGTTTATTTATTTACTACATGTTTCCCATCACCTCCTGTTGCAACTGCTGCAATTCATACTGGGTGGTGTGTGAGGAGATGAGGCTGGGATTAAGAGGGGAAAGACTGGCAAGGAAGCCAACCTATGAAACAGAGAAAGATTGGGGCACACTGCTAAATGAAAGTGTATTTGACTTTCTATGACTTTATTTAAATTTGCATTTTTTAATTATGAAAATAATGTATGTGGCCAGAAAGAGTGGCTCAAACATGTAATCCAAGCAATTTGGGAGGCCAAGGTGGGTAGATCACTTGAGGTCAGGAATTCGAGACCAGCCCGGCCAACATAGTGAAAGCTCATCTCTACTAAAAATACAAAAATTAGCTGGGTGAGTTGGTGCACACCTGTAATTCCAGCTACTTAGGAGGCTGAGGCATGAGAATCGCTTGAACCCAGGAGGTGGAGGTTGCAGTGATGTGAGATTGTGGCACTGCATTCCAGCCTGGGCCACAGAGCAAGACTCAGTCCCAAAAAAAAAAAAAAACCTGAAAACAATATATGCACCTATTCAAATTTCTATTTTGTGATGGTTAATTTTGTGGGTCAACTTGAATGGGGCATGAGGTCCCCAGATATTTGGTTGAATATTATTTTGGGTTTGTTTGTGAGGGTATTTCTGGATGAGATTAACATTTGAGTCAGTACACTGAGTCAAGTAGGCGACTCTCCATCATCCAGGTGGGCCTTGTTTAATTAATGAAAGGCCTGAATAGCACAAAAACGCGGACCCTCTTGCAAGTCAGAGGGAATGTCCCTTGTTTGGCTGCTTGAACTGAGGCATCAATCTTTTCCTGCTTTTGGACTTGAATTGAAATACTGGCTTTTCTTGAGTCTTGAGCCTGCCAGCTTTTGGACTGGAATTATATAATCAGCTTTCCTAGGGAATGTTATGGACTGAGTTGCATCCCCCCAAAATTCATATGTTGAAGCTCTAATCCCCAATGTGACTGCACTTGGAGATAGGGCTCTTAGGAGGAGATTAAGATTAAATTAAGTCAGAGGGTGGGGTTCCAATCAGACAGGATTGGTGGCCTCATAAAAAGAAGGGAGAGAGAGAAATCTCTCTCTCTCTCTCTCTTGCCGCCATGTGAAGACACAGCAAGAAGGTGGCTGTCTGTAACCCAGGAAGAGAGCCCTCACCAGAAAACCATACTGGCACCCTAACCTCAGACTTCCAAACTCTAGAATTCTGAGAAAATTGTTCTGTTGTTTAAGCCACCCAGTCTGTGGTATCTTGTTATGGCAGCCCAAGCTAACACACATTTTATTACCCAGTGTAATAAAAGTAACTTAAATACCCAGTGTAAAATAAATATAAATGTCTAGTGTAGAATTTGTTTTCCTCCTCAGATACGACCATGGTAAATGACATTTTTATTAAAAAGTATGTATGCAAATATAAGAATGTATCTTTTTTGCAAAAAAAAAAAAAAAAAAAAAACCACAACACAACACAAACAGAATCATGCTATACATACTGTTATACATCTGCTTTCTTCACCTAAAAATCTTCTTTGGCAATCACTCTTTTATCAGTAGTATGATCATATGTCCCAGTTTGCCTGGACCAGTCCTGGTTTACAGTTTTTGTCCCAGTATAGTTACCAGTAGAATCCCTTCCCACTCTCAAAAGAATCCTGGTTTGGATAAATCTCATAGTCACTCTATTTATCAGGCAAAATGAATCCGCCTTTTTGCTTTTAGTAAGTTTCATGAAATGGCACATCACAGATACCTCAATTGTAACTAAATCATCTATTTATGAATAGTTATTCCTAGTTCGTTTTTTTTGTTTTTTGGGGTTTTTTTGTTTTGTTTTGTTTTGTTTTTTTGATGGAGGCTTGTTCTCTCCCACGCTAAAGTACAGTGGCATGACCTCTGCAAACTCTGCCTCCCGGTTTCAAGTGATTCTCGCCTCAGCCTCCGGAGTAACTGGGATTACAGGGGCTCGCCACTAGGCCCGGCTAATTTTTGTATTTTTAGTAGAGACGGGGTTTTGCCAGGTTGCCCAGGGTGGTCTCAAACTCTTGGACTCAAGAGATCCATCCGCCTCAGCCTCCCAAAGTGCTGGGATTGGAGAGGCAAGAGCCACCATGTCCGACCTTTAGTTTTTAACTATTACAAAGAATTCAGCAGGGAGTTTCCTTCCTCATTCCCTTGAACCCCTGTGAGAGCACATGTGGAAGGCAAATCTTAGCAGTGAAAATTGCTGGGTCAAAGAGTTTGTGCCTTTTACATTTTTTTGTAAAATAATATTATTTATTTATTTATAAATAAATAATAAATAGCTGGGGCCACAGGCATGCACCACCACGCCCTGCTCATTTTTTTAAATTTTAGTAGAGACGGGGTTCCCCATGTTGGCCAGGCTGGTCTCGAACTCCTGATCTCAAATGATCCATCCACCTTGGCCTCCCAAAGTGCTGGGATTACAGGCATGAGCCACCATGCCAGGCCAAAATAATACTTTTATTAACTTTTTAATTGAAGTGTAATACAGCAGATTTTCAAACAATGTTGTTGTTTCATTATAACACTGATGAGAAAAAAATGGATTCTCTGCTAGGGCTGCTGTCTGTGAGGAATTTGCATGTTCTTCCCATGTCTGCGTGGCTTTCTCTGGGTACTCTGGTTTCCTCCCACATGCCAAAGCTGTACCTGTGAGGCTCGTTCATGTGCCTCAGTGGTCCCCGTCTGGGTGAGAGTGGGTGTGTGTGTGAGTGTGTCCTGTGATAGGATGGTGTCCTGGCCAGGGTGGGTTCCTGCCTTGTACCCCAAACTGCCGGGATGGGCTCTGCCAACCGGAGATCCTGAACTGGAATAAACAGGTAAATAGTGATCTTACTTGATTTTATTAATCTTCCTTAAATGTACGTATAGCTCACATTTATTTAGACATTTCATATTAGAAGTGTTTTTGTCTTTATTTAGAAGCTGTTTCTGTGACCAGAAATATGCCAAAGGAACCTAATTCTTGTTTATACCCATTAGCCTATGGTAAAATTCGTTTCATTATACTCCTTTTCACTTAAAGTCTCAATTTCCAAGAACCTACCGGGGAAGTTGTAAAGACTTACTGCATTCCATTGTATGAATATGCCAATTTATTAATCTACCGTTGACATTTTGAACTGCAGCCAAATTCCTCTTCATGTGGGAGGAACTTCAGGCAGAGGAGTCAACCTAGGTGAACCAACCCGGATAGCTCTGCACGCCTGCCTCACTCACAGCCTGGGTCCTCCTACAGCTCTTTGGACGGATCAGGTCATTGCCCTCCTCACACAGTTCCAGTAGATTTCCTGCCTGGCTCCTTTCCTTCTCCTGAGGGTACCAAGCCCTCTTCCTCCAGAACGCATTGGCTGACTCTTCCACCACCGTGCCCACTAAGACTGGGGGAGGGACCTTTTGGTGATCCCCACAGCATTCCCTACTTTTCATGTCCCTGCACACATCACTTGGAATTGTAATCCTTTCTTTAATTCCCATCTTTCCAGTTGGACTGTATTTATTTCCTACTGCTGCTATAAGAAGTTACCACAAACTCAGTGGATTAGAACAGTATACATTTACTGTTCTATAGTTCTAAAGTTCAGAAGTCTGAAATGATTCTCACTGGGCTAAAACCGTGGCATCAGTAGGGCTGTGTTTTCTGGAGGCTCTAGGAGAGAAACTGTTTCTTGCCTTTTTGGGCCTCTAGAGACTGCCCTTGTTCCTAGGTTCCCTGGCCATCTTCAAAGCCATCAGTGGCTGATCAAGTCTTTCTCATATCACATCATTTAACACTGAACTTCCATGTTTAAGGGCCCTGTGATACCACTGGGCCCACCTGGATAATCCAGGATAATCTCCTGGTTTTGTGTGTGTGTGTGTGTGTGTGTGTGTGTGTGTGTGTGTGTGTTTTCTGAGGCAGGGTCTCACTCTATCTCCCAGGCTGGAGTGCTTGTGGCACAATTACGGCTCACTGAAGCCTTGACCTCCTGAGCTCAAGCAATCCTCCCATCTCAGCCTCTCGAGTAAGTATGACTATAGGCACGTGCCTCCATGCCAGGTTAATTTTTTAAAAAAAAATTGTGGAGACGAGATCTCACTATGTTGCCTAGCTGGTCATTGAACTCCTGACCTCAAGGGATCCTCCCACCTCAGCCTCCTAAAGTGCTGTGATTACAGGTGTGAGTCACCACACCCAGCCAATCTCCCTATTTCAAAGTCAGTTAATTAGCAAACTCAGTTCCGTTTACAATCTAAACTCCCCCTTGCTATGTAGCATAGTAAATTCATAGCATCTGAGGATAAGAATGTGTACGTCTCCAGGAGCTGTTATTCTGCTTACCACAGACTCCAAGCTCTGTGAGGACAGAAATTATATCTCCCTTTTTTTTTTTTTTTTGGAGATGGAGTCTCGCTCTGTTGCCCAGGCTGGAGTGCAGTGGAGTGATCTCAGCTCACTACAACCTCCACCTCCCAGGTCCAAGCAATTCTCCTGTCTCAGCCTCCCAAGTAGCTGGGATTACAGGTGTGTGCCACCACGCCTGGCTAACTTTTGAATTTTTAGTAGAGGCGGGGTTTTACCATGTTGGCCAGACTGGTCTCGAACTCCTGACCTCAAGTGATCTGCCTGCCTTGGCCTCCCAGAGTGCTGGCATTATAGGTGTGAGTCACTGCGCCCGGCCTATATCTCACTTCCGTTATACCTGCTTCATGTCTGTGCGTTCTTTCAGGTCAGGTAAAGGATCCCACCCTAGTTCTCTGCCAGACGGCACACTGCTGTCTACTCATCAAAGCAGGCAAAGAAACCTCACTGTGACTGTGAAAAGGGTGTTTTCCCGCAACCAGTCATCTCGCCAGCTGTAGACTCTTTTTCTAACATCATTTTTAGCCTGAGGATGTTGAAGACAGACACAGTTACAGGTGTCTTTCAGGGCAAGAACCATGTCATTCATTTGCGTGTTGCTTATCACAGGGCCTGGTACACTTTCAGAACTCAATGCATGTATGTTGAGTGGGTCAGGGTGGAACCAGAGTCCAACTAGGGCAGCCAAGCTGATAACAAGGTGACCAGTAGGTCACTGGGTCAGAGATCTAGAGCCCAGTTGGGGTGGCTCCTGTGTGACCACAAACTTCTGAAGCACACAAAGCTGCCAATCAGACTACCAGGGAGCCAGGTGACCTTGGATTTGGTGAATCAGGCCAGGCAGGAAGTCAGCAGCAGGCAGACAAGACCGTGCCCACATGGGCACCAAGAGAGGGGTTGGGGCCAAGTGGGTTCAAGAACCTGGTGTGAGTGGAAGTTGAAATGGAAGGGGCACATCAGAAACCTGCAGGAGAGGAGGAGCAACTTAACCAGAGGCAGCTTCCTGCACCATGACCCAGTACTGATATTGTCCTCTGCAGTGAGAATCAACTCAGCCTAACCACAGGCTCATGGGCCGCAGCAGGCGAGCATGAGCCATAACTGTGAGGGTCTCTGCTAGGCAGACTCTGAAACCAGAGGTGAGCTGGAAACAGTCACTTCAACAAGCAACAGTCACAGTAGATACGAAACTGAATAGGACAGTCGCCACCCTTGGAAAGCTCGTGGTCTAGGGCAACTGTCAGGCACCAAAAAACGAACTCATATATGGTGGTAAATGAGAACAAAAGGCTACCAGACTGAAAGCTTTTAAAAAAAAAAAAAATCTCCCTTATCCTTTCCAATAATGCTCTGTGGTAGATATTATTTCTTCCACTTCATAGACAAGAAATGTGAGGCTCAGAGAGGATAAAGAGCTTGCCCAAGGTCACACAGCTGTTAAGTGGTAGATCCAGTTTACAAACTCAGGTTTCTTTTACTCCAAAGTCCTCACATCTCAGCTCGGAAGCCAAAGCTGTTTTTTTTTATCACTGGGCATATAGTAGGCATTCAGCAAATGACTCCTTTGCAGTAGATTTAGTTCTCATGCTCCTGTACTCTCCAGGCATTTCTATTATAACTCTATTCTAGTCCCAAGCACTTGGTAGAATAAATGTATTTCACTCATTCCAAACAGGCCTTAAAATAGGATAATTTTGTGTTTCTGAGAGACAGGGACTATACCCTACCAACCTTTTTTTTTTTTTTTTTTTTGAGACAGAGTTTCACTCTGTTGCCCAGGCTGGAGTACAATGGTGTGATCTCAGCTCACTGCAACCTCCACTTCCCAGGTTCAAGCTATTCTCCTGCCTCAGCCACCTGAGTAGCTGGGATTACAGGCACCTGCCACCACGCCCTGCTAATTTTTTTTTTTTTTTTTTTTTTTTTTTTTTTTGTATTTTTAGTAGAGATGGGGTTTCGCCATGTTGACCAGGCTGGTCTTGAACTCCCGACCTCAGGTGATCCACCCGCCTCAACCTCCCAAAGTGCTGGGATTACAGGTGTGAGCCACTGCGCCCAGCTCCATAACCAACTTTTTACCCTAACATAGAGTAAGTGTTAATACCTGTGAGTCTGAGTGTGTGAAGGTTAACCTGGCAGCATTGTGCTTGATGGACTGGAAAGGGAACAAAGGAAATCTCAGCTGGAATGGTCAGGGCTATTTTATTCTTCCCAGTATTAGTATAGTGCCTGGCACATTAGAAGTGCTCACACACATTGGTTGAATAAATGAAGAATCCTTCATTCATTCACCCTAGTTCTAGCTGTAACAATAGAATCCTATTCACTCTGGGTAATTCTAGAGCCAGTTAGAGATATTGTATTGCATTCTGGAGACCCTCCAAGTCCAAGGAATTTCACTGTGTCTACAGAATACCCCTGTCTCCAAAGAAACTACATTTCAGTTCCAAGTAGTCGTACCACAGTCATAAACACAACCACAAAGGAGGAATGGAAACAAACTACCAAAACACTGTGACTGGGAGGCCCAACTCCTCTCAACCGCTGAAGAGCAGTTTCTAAACAAACACAAAGGGGATTGCACCTGCCCTGGGTCCTGCCAAAAGAATAGAAAGCAAACCCAAGAAAGTCAGACTGGCACCAAGTGAGAACCCAACAGGGCCAAATAGGAAGCTCACTGGGGGAGGAGAGATGCCAGGATTAGTGGTGGCAGGAGGTTGACCTAATTCCACTGTGTTCAAGGGATATTACTGCCTGGTCCAATGAGTCATACAGCTCAGACATGTCATATCATTTTAACCACAGATAATAAGAATAACAACCCACTTTTATTGAGTGATTACTAAGTACTGGCCCTATGCTAAGCACTCTTTGCACATTAGCTCACTTAAGCCTCACAGCAGCCCTGTGGAATTGCTAAGACTGGGCAGGGAGGTAATCAAGCAGCGGGAGTCATCCAGGTAGGCAAAAGAAACGTGAAGACAAGCGCACCACCAAGGCTGAGGACAGGAAATTTGGATGTTGACAGACAAGTGTCTGCCCCACCTCTAATTCGTTAAGCTGATGATTCGCAAACACACATCTGGGAAAGTTTTCAAAAGACAGCTTTCTGAGTCCCCCTCAGACTCACTGAATCAGAATTTCTAAGGACAAGGCCCAGAAATCCATATTTTTATCTATATTTTTAAAATCTATATTTAAAAATCTCGATTTTAAAAAAAACCACCCTGAATTCACACTTGTGAATATCCCACATACACGTGGGCCCTTAAAGAAAGTGCAGATGCTAAAATAACCCAGGACCCTACATTGGCTTGTTCCCAAACTGCTTTCATTTAGTCCCAGCTCTACTGGGTCTCAAATCCGTGGCTGTAAAACCCTAGACATTCTTTGGGCCTGTGGACAAGGTGTTTCTCAGGCTTTGCATCTGAGTTAGTCCCCGAATCCTTAGGATTAACTTGACTCCTGGGCATTTCATGCCACATACCCCAGACATTTGCATCCAAACAAGCAGTGCCAGAGCCCTGTTAGTGAGGATGGGTAGGGGACACTTGGACCCAGGGTACCAGCAATGAGACCATCATACAGAAGGATGAGTGTCCTGCAAGACCTGGCCTAACTAAAAGCCTCATAGCTACTGCCCATTAGGGGAGGAATGACTCTCTTAGCAGTCCCTGAGCACACATTAAAAAAGGATGGATGCAAGTGAGGTGGCGAATGAGGGGTCTGAGCTTGAAGGTAGACCTAGGACCAGCTCAACAGGCTCCCAGGTTCTGAATCCTGTTCAGGAATCTTCCTTCTGCTGCGTTAAGAACCATCTCCACCAACCCCCATCTTTGGTCTTTACCACAGGAAAACACCTCTGCTCAATCCTGGCAACCATCCACCACCCACAGACAAAAATAGACCAGCTGGCCTCTGCAAGCACGTTGCTTTCACTGATGAGAAACAAACACCCATTTGGTTTACTTTCTCTTCAAAAGTCCAGGAAGCCTCTTGACAGAAGATATTGGGAAGGTTTAGTGAAGGCCAAGGGCTTAAGTTTTGAAACCTAAACCATTTGACAGGCCCCGTGAAGGTGAAACTTATGGTCACATTGACGCTCTTGCACTTTGAGTCTCATTTGCTAAATGTAGTAAGGCATTCATCGGGGTCTCTTAGACGCAGAAAAAAATGTAACAACAGTGAGGCATGTTTGTGCTTCACGCAAGAAAGAATTCTTTTTTTTTTTTTTTTTTTTTGAGACAGAGTTGCCCTCTTTTACCCAGGCTGGAATGCAGTGGCACAATCTTAGCTCACTGCAACCTCCTCCTTCTGGGTTCAAGCAATTCTCCTGCTTCAGCCTCCCAAGTAGCTGGGATTACAGACATGCTCCATGACACCTGGCTAATTTTTGTATTTTTTAATAGTGATAGGGTTTCACCATGTTGGCCAGGCTGGTCTTGAACTCCTAGCCTCGGGTGATTCACCTGCCTCAGCCTCCCAAAGTGCTGGGATTACAGGCGTGAGCCACCATGCCCGACATGACAGAACTTTCTAATGGAGTTGACCATCAGGGGAAGAGTCAGCCTGGGAGATGTGAGATCATTTCCATTGGATGTGACTCTAATTATCTATCAGCCATGCCATGGGTGTGAGGTTGGGACCAAGAGAACCTTTAAGATATCTTCCAAGCTCTAACTCTACAACTCTGAAATAATTATCACCATAAACTGGGCACCTTTTCCACAAGGGGCTTGTGGTAAAGTGTGGAATAGTCAACTCGGAAAAGGCCTATTCAAGAATCAGAACTTGTTGTGTTCTGAGGGATATTCCTACAAATCTCTGAAGACATAATAACTTACCAATATATAGTCTAAGAATATTTCTGAATGTTTCAGTCACTGAGAATCCAGGAAGCCTCTCTTCTGGACAGTGTCTGCTAATCAACTCCCTTGTTGAAATAGTCTGTATCTACCACCAAACACCCCGAGAGTGCTGTCCTTTCCTGATGGTACATTGTAGTTTATTTCTGATATAGTTTCTCTCTCAAATCTCCCTCTAACTCATACCTCTCCTCTGCTTAGATTGTTCCAATGAATTGGACATTTTATTTGTGTTTCAAACCACCTACACTTGAATATCCATTACACATTTTAAATGGAAAATACCCCAGACTCATCTTCTGCCACCAAACTTGCTCCTCCCACAGTCTTGTCCGTTTCAATGAATGGCAACTCTATCCTTTCACTATGCTAGGACAAAAACCCTGGAGCCATTTGTGACTTATTTTAGACCTTATAGCCAGTCTTTCAGAAACACCTGTTGTTCCTACTTTCAAAATATATTCAGATTATGACCACTTCTCACCACCTGCACTGCTGCCACCTGATGTAGGCCATGGTTATCTCTCACCAAGATTACCACAGTAACCTTTCAGCTCGTCTCTCTGCTTCCATCTTCCAGTCTTTCTCAGCACAGGATCCAGAGTAGGGTGATGGAAATGTTCTATATGATGATTGTGGTGGTGGTTACATGAGTCCATACATTTGTCAAAACTCATCAAATGGTACTCTTAAAATTGGCAAATTTTATTATGTACAAATTATATTGCAAGACGTGGTAGCTCATGCCTATAATCCCAGCACTTTGGAAAGCCAAGGTGGAAAGATCGCTTGAGCCCAGGAGTTTGAGGTCAGCCTGGGCAACATAGTGAGACCCTGTCTCTACAAAAAATAAAAAAATAAAAAATTAGCCAGATGTGGTGGTGTGTGCCTACAGTCCCAGCTGCTTAGGGGGCTGAGGTGGGAGAATTGCTCGAGCCTGGGAGGTCAAGGCTACAGTGAGATATGATTGTGCCACTGCATTCCAGCCTGGGCAACACAGCAAGACCCTGTCTCAAAAAAATTGTATTGCAATAAAGATTAAAAATGCAAATTACATTATGCCATTTATTGGATCAAAACCATCAAAAATGGATTCCCATTTCATTCAGAGTATAATCCGGGGTTCTTACAATGGCCTTCAAGGTCCCGTTTAATCTATTACCCCATTAGCTGGCTGACCTCACCTCCTTTTCGCTCACTTAGCTCTACCACACTGGCCTGCTCATTGTTCTTCTGTCATACCAGGAATGCACCCACCTCAGGATCTTGTATGTGTTTACCTGTCTAGAACACTCTTATTCTAGTTATTATCTGCATCCTTGATCCTTCTTCTTACAGTATTTTTTAAATTGTCACCTTCATAGCGAGGCTTTCCTAGACCATCCTATTTATCCACTCTGCCTTTTAATTATAGTGTTAAGACCATTTATATTTAATGTAATTATTGATGCAGTTGATGTCCACTATCTTGCTATTTATTTTCAATTTAGCCTATCTGTTCTCTGTTCCTTTTGCCTCTTTTCCGGCTTTCTTTTGTATAAAGCAAGAAGAAAATTATCAGGGTTTCATTTTATCTCCTCTATTGACTCTTGAGCTAGTTCAGGTGGTTTTTGTTTGTTTGTTTTAGTGGTTGCTCTGGAAATTATAATATACATCCGTCACTTATCACAGGTATATCTCAAAGTAAGATTATACCACTTCATGGGTAAGATAAGAAACATAAAACAACATACTTATATTTATTCCCTTTCTGGTCTTTTTTCTATTGCTATAATGCCTTTTATTATTTCTACATATGTTATAAACTCCACAAATTATTGTTAACTTTTGGTTAAAATTCAATTGTATAGACTCACAGATTCCTATTTGATTCAGTGATACGATCTATTACTGTTATTATTATTTTTTCAGTCTTCAAATCATCCCAGATTTGGTCAATGGAAATCCCTTTAAGTTACTTCTTGTGTCCTTTTGATATGTCTCCCATCATTCTTTGAGCACTTTGTTACTTCTGGTAGTAGGTTCCAGGCTCATTTTATAGTCTTCTGCCCTTCCCCTGAAATCAGCCATTTCTCTAAGGAGACTTGATTCTTTTTGTGGAAAGTGATATTTACAAAGCAGGATCTAGGTACTAGTGTGCTCATTGCTACTAGAGTATCGTTCATTACTTCTAGGCCCCTGTCCTCTCAATGGACAGAGCTAGGAAATGTACATATATATATATATACTCACATATATATACACATGCACACCTCTATCTGTTTCTATAACTATCTATTAAAACCATGAGCCCTCACCAATGCCTCCAATTCCAATCCAATATCACAGGGTTTATTTTAGCCTTCCCCTTTCCATTTTTGTCTTTTTAATTTTAACTTTTATTTCCTTTGGTGCTCCTCAGCAGGACCCTTTCCATATTTGTAACTCTATTCATTCACAGTGAGAGCATCAGCTTTCATTATCTTCTGTACATTTATGTATTTGCTCAATCTCCCTGTATATAACCAGTATTCTGGCCACTCTGGAGCCAGTCCTTGGTTCTGGTGCCCCACTGATTCCCGCCAGTGACATCAGGACTAAATTCTTCCCTCACTATTTGCTGCTGGCCATGCTGAAGCCAAAGCCTAGACCCTGATGAAGGGCCCAATAGCCTTGGCGAAGAAGCAGGAGGAATGTCAGGATTGATTCACAGCTGATACTCTGTAAAGTAGATGTGACAGGAAGATGAGAGAGTTTGGATACCAAGAATGCCAGAAAATATGCCATGGGTTTCAGGCGGGCTGTACAAAAAAAAAAAATGTGCCAGGAGATGCACTGAGTTGGTAGAAAATGGAGGGGTGGAAGTGCTGGAGATCTTGATAAAATCGAAGAATAGCTGGCCAAATGCCTGATTATATCTTCACATGAACTGGGCTACAGAGAGAACCGATTCCACTGGAACTTTTATTATCAAGTGGGTCACATCCGGGAGAACTGCCATTAAGCAGACATTTTTCCAAACAGGGATTACAGGTGCTTCCCCTCCAGTAAATTAAACCCCTAATAGCAGAAGGAAAGGAAGCACATGTACACTCACACACAGACTGAATAGAATACTGGCCCCCAATCAAAAATCATCAGGAAGTCAGACTTCAAGGCAAGCCCTCTGTCCTGAAACGACTCTTTCATGATCAGATAGCACAGGTATCAAAGAGAAAAGACAGAGATGGAGCTTTTGCAAGTTCTTGAACCCAGAAGCCATGGGGTTCTGAGAGACCAACTGGAAATTGGATAAATTAATATCTGAATAGTTGAATAAACAAACCTGAGCTAGCCTTGCAGACTGAGTAGGATTTCTGTATGTGAGAGGGAGGAGTGGAATTCCCATGGGAAGCAACTCAGTTAAGGATCTAGAGCAAGCCACAAGCACACGAGAACGGTGTGACAGAACCGTGACTATATCTGCTGCACTGGGGGTGACCTAGGTCAGGGTCGTAGCAGAGTCACGTCTCCAGGCAGCACCAGGCTCTCATTGCTGTTTGGCAATGCAGCTGTGTGTCAGTTTCCTCCTTCATCCCCTCTGTGGATATTCAGACACCCCCCTCTCAGCAGACAGCCTTGCTGGCTTCAGTGATTAACATCAAGGCTATCAGTCATGAACTTCCTCAGCCTCCTGTTTCTGCACCTACAAATTATTATATTTATACCTACTCACAAATTCTTTCTTCCCCAATCACAGGAAGAGATGTCCTATTAAAGACTAATTCCCCACACCACATTCATGCTTTCCTTTTTCCTCAAAAACATCATTACAGCCGAGCGTGGTGGCTCATGCCTGTAATCCCAGCACTTTGGGAGGGCGAGGCGGGTGGATCACGAGGTCAGGAGATCGAGACCATCCTGGTTAACATGGTGAAACCTCGTCTCTACTAAAAATACAAAAAATTAGCCGGACATGGTGTCGGGCACCTGTAGTCCCAGCTACTCGAGAGGCTGAAGCAGTAGAATGGCGTGAACCAGGGAGGTGGAACTTGCAGTGAGCTGAGATTGCACCACTGCACTCCAACCTGGGTGACAGAGCAAGACACTGTCTCAAAAAAAAATAAAATAAAATATTAATAATAATAATAATTACATCAGTTGTCACCCTCAACTCCTTTCAGGATCTTTCCCAAAAACTGTGAGCAGGAAGTCTCATCATGAGCACATGAAGCATTAATCCTATACCCTGTAGCTATTGCTCAATTCTATGGTTTAAATGGGTCCCTCCCAAAAATCAGGTGTTGTCAATGTGATAGAATTAAAAGGCATGGCCTTTAAGAGATCATTATGCTATGAGGGCTTCTTCTCTTGAATGGGATTACATATCCTAATAAAGGGATTCGGAGAGGAAGTTGGTTCTCTCTTGCCCTTCTGCTTTCCATGTGAGGATGCAGCAAGAAGGCCCTCATAAGGAGCCAGCACCTTGATTTTGGACTTCCCAGCCTCTAGAACTGTGAGAAATAAATTTCCTTTCTTTATAAATTACCCAGTCTGTGGTATCCTGTTATAGTAGCACAAAACAGACTAAAATGCCTTTTCTTTCTCTTTCCTTTAACAGCAAAGCTTGTTTTTTGTTAAATACTGTTTTACATTTTTCTCTACTTATAAAAATAGTACATGTTCATTGCAGAATATTTAGAAAACAAAGAAAACTGTACAGAAAACAAACAAACAAACAAAAAAACGAAAAAACTTTGTAACCCTGCCACTCATTTTGGAATCTCTCCACCTGAGGATATCTTTTTTTTGAGACGGAGTCTCGCTCTGTCCCCCAGGCTGGAGTGCAGTGGCACAGTCTCAGTTTACTGCAAGCCCCGCCTCCCGGGTTCACGCCATTCTCCTGCCTCAGCCTTCCGAGTAACTGGGATTACAGGCACGTGCCACCACGCCCAGCTAACGTTTTTGTATTTTTAGTAGAGACAGGGTTTCACTGTGTTAGCCAGGATGGTCTCAATCTCCTGACCTCGTGATCCACCCACCTCGGCCTCCCAAAGTGCTGGGATTACAGGTGTGAGCCACAGCGCCCAGCCCCACCTGACAATATTTTGCTTCTATGTGTATATATCTATGTTCAGCATTTAGTAGCTAACATTTTACTGAACGCTTTCTGCATGCCAGGCTAACCACCACCCAGTGAGGGACTTTACCGTGGTTACACATCCAGTCAGTGGCCTAGTCTGGATTTGATCCCAGGGAGTCTGGCTTCAGAGGGCGAGATCTTAACCCTGCTCCTTATGCCTCTAATTTATACCAGAATTGGAATCATATATTATAGGTAATGTTTTATATCCTGCTTTTCACTTAGTGCTATATTCTAAGTATTTTTCAATATCACAAATTATGTTTTGTAAATGTAATTTCTAAGGTATTATCACACTTTTCAATAGGATAGCTTGTCCTCTTCCATTCAGTTGTCAAACCATTGATTTTTGCCCTCACTTCTCACTCAACAACAGAAACAGATCCAGAAGGGTCATAGGTGACCTCTTTGAGGCTAACTCCATTGGACACATTATAACCCTTCTCTTTCTCGACTCCTCAGGATTATTTGACACCATTGTACTCTCCTTCCTTCTGTCATCTAGTCAATATTTATTGAGCACCAGCAGAAACTTCCTCCTCTGTCCATTTCCAGGATATACTTTTCTTTGGTTTCCCTTTCTTTCCCTGGCCATGTTTTCTTAGCCTCCAAGTTCCTGGTCCTCAGTCCACACTTCAAGTATGGGGCCCCCTGAGAGCCCCATGTTGGGGTTTTCACCAGCGTTTTTCAGCCCTGGCTGTGTCTAGGAATCACTGGAAATAACTGCCTAAAGTATTCAGAGTGGGGACCGGGCTTCAATATTTTGAAGATGCTTCATGTCCTCCATTCAGTGGTTGCTTTTCCTCCTGTGTTCCCTGTCAGAGAATAGCATACATCTCCACCCACTTACTTAAGCTAGAAAGCTTGCCTTCTTCCTCTCTCCCGATCAATCACTGTGTCCTGTGGATTCTACTACCTTATTATTTTTAAACGTTTCTACATCTCTCTCTATGTCCATTGTCATTACCTGCACTCAGCCCATCATCAGTTCTTACCTGGATTACTAAAATGCCATTGTAGTTGACCCTGCCTCCAATCTTGCCTCACTCCAATCCTTAGGTGGTTGTTGTTTCACACTGAAAACAGCGTTATTGTTTTTTTTTTTTTTTCTGATTATGTAGATACTATAAGGTCAATATAAAAACAAAAAGAATCGCAAAAATAAGAGGGAGAAATGATCACCTGAAATCCCACTGCCCTAAGATACCCTCATTCTTCCACTAACTTTTTGGTGATTATCCTTTCATGCACCTTTTTTTTTTTTTTTTTTTTTTTGAGACAGAGTAACCTAGGCTGGACGGAGTGCAGTGGTGGTGCGATCTCGGCTCACTGCAAACTCTGCCTCCCGGGTTCATGCCATTCTCCTGCCTCAGCCTCCCGAGTAGCTGGGATTACAGGTGCCCGCCACCACGCCCGGCTAATTTTTTTTGTATTTTTAGTAGAGATGGGGTTTCACTGTGTTAGTCAGGATGGTCTCGATCTTCTGACCTTGGGTTCCACCCAGCTTGGCCTCCCAAAGTGCTGGGATTACAGGCATGAGCCACCGCGCACAGCCTCATGCACCTTTTTATGTTGATCAGTCATATGAGAAAAGGGTCTGAACTGTGATCTTCATTGGGATTCAGATGTCAGAGAGTGGCCTTGAAAGAGGAACAATTTTAATTAGGGACAAAGAAGGCCTAGAAAGAGGGTATATATAATCGTAAACAGATGGCAAAATCTAATTGCCATGGTTTGAATGCCTCCCCCGGTTTCATGTGTTGGAAACTTTATCCCCAGTGTGGCAATACTGAGAGGTTTGGGCCTTAAAAGATGAATGGATCGTGAGGGCAGAGCCATTGTTCATGGATGAATGGATTAATGGGTTAGTGGATTAAAGGGTTATCATGGAAGGGGAACTGGTGGCTTTATGAGAAGAGGAAAAGAGGCCTGAGCTAGCATCTTAGCATGCTAAGCTCCCTTGCAATGTGATACTCTGTGCCACCTTAGGACTGTGCAGAGTCTCCACAAGCAAGAAGACCCTCACCAGATGTGGCTCCTTGACTATCTCAAGATCCATAACTGTAAGATATGAACTCCTTTTCTTTATAAATTACCCAGTTTCAGGTATTCTGTTATAAGCAACAGAAAATGCACTAGTACAATCATAATGTTGTTTTGTTTTCAAAGAGGGGCACATCTTATTTTTTAAAATATTTTTTTACTGTGCAAAATCTGCTACAAGAACATTCTATTTAAGTAATCTTTTTTGTTTACCTTCCCTCCTCTGTCTTTTTCTACTCCTTGCAGCTTCACCTGCACCCTAGGTAACCAGTGCTAATAACTTGGTATGTGTACCTTCATACCTTTTCTTCATGCTCATATAATCATATGTTGCATTTGGCTCCCCATAATAGCGACTCAACACAGGCTTAATCACTTTAGAGTTTATTCTTGTACGTAGGCATCCAGGGCTGCTATGGTGGTTACACAAAGTGATCAGGGAGCCAGCTTCCTTCAAACTGTGTGCCTGGCAATCTTTCACATTGTCATATCTTCAAAGTCAAACAATGACTATAAAAGCACCAGCCATGCACCCTTTTCAGGTAAGAAATGGGGAAGACCAGCGGCCAAAAAGAGCTTCACCTAAACTTCATCCAACACTTCATCCAAAACTTCCACTTAAATTTCACTGGCCATTCCTATCTGCAAGAAGAGAAACGTTTGAGCACATTGCTACCCCTAATAATGGAGGTTCTCTTAGTAAGGAAGAAAGAAATAAAAGATTTAGGTAGGCAGCTAGCAGGCTGTACCTAAACACACACACACACACACACACACACACACACACACACACACGGTTTTAGGGTTTTTGTTTTGCTGTTGGTAGATGTCATCAGTTTCTGAAAATTGGTTCAGAGTACATCTATACCTTTGCATATAGCTTTCCCCATTTAATCACATTTCATAGAAATCCCTCCAAGTCCATTAATATAGATCTAACATATATTTAAATGGCTACACAATTCCCCATGTATAAGACACTATAATTTATTCATTCATTCCCCTAATGATGGGCTTTGCTTGGTTTTCAGTGTTTTGCCAACTACAAACAATGCAGCAATAAACACCTTTGTACATGCGGTTTTTTTGTGTGTTGGTGCTTTTATTTCTATAGAGTAGATTCCCAGCAGTGGGATTACTAGGTTGAAGGGCAAATGTATTAAAGTTTTATAGTCTTTGCTAATTGCCAAAAGGTTTGTAGCAACTCATACTGCACCCAGCAATACATGAGTATCTATTTCCTCCTCATTCTTTCTATCAATAGTAGATGTTTTCACTCTTAATTTTTACCAATCTGAAGGGTATAAAGTAATATTATGTTATTACCTTAATTTTCATTTCCCTGATTGATAGTCATATTGAGCATCTTTTAAATCTATTTATTAGCCAGGCATAGTAGCTCATGCCTGTAATCCTAATACTCTAGGAGGCCAGGGAGGGTGGATCACCTGAGCTCAGGAGTTCAAGACCAGTCTGGGCAACATGACGAAACCCCATCTCTACCAAAAGTACAAAAATTAGCTGGGCATGGTGGCCCACGCCTGTGGTCCCAACTACTTGGGAGGCTGAGGTGGGAGGATCACTGGAGCCCAGAGAAGTCAGGCTGCAGTGAGCCATGGTCATGCCACTGCACTCCAGTCTGGGCAACAGAGGGAAACCCAGTCTCAAATGAATAAATAAATATCAGATCCTTAGAATTTCTCTTCTATGAATTACATTTCATTCATATCATCTATTTCTACTAGTTTTGTCTTTTCTAATCAATTTCTGAGAGTTTTTGTGTATTATCAATATCAATCAGCAATTAATGTAGTATACTTAGCATTCTAGCATACTTCATAAAAACTTTATTGACAGTTCTTTGCCTACAGAATAAAGTACAGGTTTATTATTATTATTATTATTATTTTTTTTTTGAGACAGAGTCTCACTCTGTCACCCAGGCTGGAGTGCAGTGACACGAACTCGGCTCACTGCAAGCTCCCCCTCCCGGGTTCATGCCATTCTCCTGCCTCAGCCTCCCAAGTAGCTGGGACTACAGGCACCCGCCACCACGCCTGGCTAATCTTTTTTGTATTTTTCAGTAGAGACGGGGTTTCAACGTGTTAGCCAGGACGGTCTTGATCTCCTGACCTCATGATATGCTCACCTCAGCCTCCCAAAGTGCTGGGATTACAGGCGTGAGCCACCACGCCCAGCCAAGTCCAGGTGTTTTAACAAAGTGAAGTATGTTGTCTGGGCAGGAGATGCTGTTCAGATGCCTTTGATAAGGACAGTTAGGCAACTCAATTCCTTTCTCCCCATGTGTCCATTTACATACGTTGATTTACACACAGATTAAACAGTATGGTCTATGAGGAAAAGGTCTGCACCTTGTTCTTGGTTGGATTTCAGTCATCTGATGGACTGGGGTGGCCCTGAGGGAGACATGATTAAAGTGGTGGTGGTGTGGGTGGTGCTGAAAAGTAGGTCATCATAGAGCAGAAGGGATCTGGCACCTTGGATCCAACCTAGCATTTGAGCCAGAATGTCCAAAAGCAGTTCTGGGTTCACTGTGGAACCCAGTACTGGAACTTGTCTCACCTAGCTGCTTTGGCAGCCTATGTGGGTGCTGAGAGAAAATGGGTGTCTTAGTGTGTTTGGGCTGCTGCTATAACAAAATACCACAGACTGGGTAATTTATAAACAATATAATTTATAAACAATAGACGTTTATTTCTTACAGACTGGGTAATTTACCACAGACGGGGTAATTTATAAAACTGGGTAATTTATAAACAATAGACATTTATTTCTTCCAGTCTAGAGCCTGGGAAGTCCAAGGGCAAGATGCCAGCAGATTTAGAGGCTTGCTCTCTGCTTCCAAGATGTTGCCTTCTTGCTGTGTGTTCACAAAGCAGAAGGTACAAATGCTGTGTTCTCACATGATGGAAAGGAGGCAAAAAGGGTCAGGTAGCTTTCTGAAGCCTCTTGTATGTATGTATATATGTACGTATATATGTATGTATGTTTGTGTGTATGTATTTATTTTTGAGACAGAGTCTCTCTCTCATCCAGGTTGGAGTGCAGTGGCATGATCTTGGTTCACTGCAACCTCCATCTCCCAGGTTCAAGTGATTCTTGTGCCTCAGCCTCTCAAGTAGCTGGGATTACAAGCACCCACCACCACATCCGGCTAATTTTTGTAACTTTAGTAGAGATGGGGTTTCACCATGTTAGCCAGGCTGGTCTCAAACTCCTGACTTCAGGTGATCCACCTGCCTTGACCTCCCAAAGTGCTGGGATTACAGGAGTGAGCCACCTCGCCTGGCCTGAAGCCTGTCTTATAAGGACATTAGTGCCATTCACAAGGGCAGAGCCCTCATAACTCAATCACTTCCCAAAAGGCCCCACCTCTTAATACTCTTGCATTGAAGATTAAGTTTCAACATGGATTTTCAAGAGACATAAACATTCCAACCATTGCAGGGGCTTGTATGGAGGTTTAAAGAGCTGTTATTTTGGAGCCAAAGCAGGCTTGCCATGGAACCCTTAATTGACCTGTAGCCAATCAGAGCATTTTCCTTCACACTTGACTAGAGCAGTGGCAATAAAGTCTGGTCTTCAGATGCAGCAGTGATGCTCCAGTTTCAATATTATGAACCTAATTGTCTAGGTATTCATGCCAATAATAGGAAAAATGTTCCAACCTTGTGTTGGTACCCTGTTAAATCAATAAGCCTTGGAACTGCAGAAATGCAGCCTGGCTAGACATGGTAGCAAGTGGTAATCTAGATGGGTTCATGAAAACATAAAAGTACTCCCCAAAGAGTTCCCTAAGTATTTGGCAGGGAAAACTCTGAAAATAACTTTGATTTCCTGCATGGATCTTGACTTCTTTTAGTTAAGCCAGTGAGACTCAAGAGTTTGTGAGAGCTGGGTATTGACGCTAATGGGATCACCACTATACACACTGATGAAGGCCAAAACCAGTGGCTTCCATTCTCACTGTGCACATAATGGACTTTGCTCACCTCTCCAGCCTTACCTCCTGCAATTTTCTCTGTTCTGAATATGTTGAATATATTCCTCCAGCCAGTAATAAATTTTTTGTCTATTGTAACTTTGCATATGCTGTTCTGTCTTCTTGAAATGCTCAATCTCTCAGCTGTATTATTTATTGGCTAACTCTTGTGAGTCACTGCCTACTTCAGGAAGTCCTCCTTGATTCCTCCAATTGGGGCTTCAGGTTTCTCCTAAAGCTCTCATCACATTCCTCGTGCCCCTACATGCCACCTCTTCTATCAGACTGTGCACTGGTTTCCTCAGCACTGAGTGCAGTGCTTGACACATAACAAACACTCAATCATGTTTCATTAAAAAAAAAAAAGTGTTTGCCAGAGAACCCATATAGGAGAGAAACCTTATGAGTGCAATAAATGTGAGAAAGCTTTTACTGATAAGTCATGCCTTAATAAACATCAGGGCGGGTGCGGTGGCTCACACCTGTAATCCCAAAACTTTGGGAGACTGAGGCAGGTGGATCACTTGAGGTCAGGAGTTCAAAACCAGCCTAGCCAACATGGTGAAATCCCATCTCTACTAAAAATACAAAAAATTAGCGAGGTGTGGTGGTGCATGCCTGTAATCCCAGGTACTCGGGAGGCTGAGGCAGGAGAATCACTTGAACTCGGGAGGCAGAGGTTGCAGTGAGCCAAGATTGTGCCATTGCACTCCAGTCTGGGCAACAGAGTGAGACTCTGTCTCAAAAAGAAAAAAAAAAATCAAAGAAACACACACACACACACACACACACACACACACAGTGTTTGCATGTGCTCAATGCTGTGCTCGTTTTTTCTAAGAGAAATAAATAACATATTCCCTGAGCTCAAGTAACTGATAATCCAGCTAGGGAGACAGGGTTTTTCGGGTTGTTGTTTGTTTTTTCCTCCCAACAAACTACTGCATAATTATACACATATAAAATGAAACGTTAAATTACATAATATACCCGTAAGGACGATGAGAGTTGAGAGAAGGGGACATAATAGAGCCATATGCATCCACGAAAGAGAAAATATTCTGTTAGTGGATATTTCTATAGAGTTCAAAAATAACCTCCAAACATATCAAATATTGAATATGTGAAACCCACTGTGCCAGCCACAGAAACCTTAAGCTAAAAAGAGGGGAAATTGCTAGCTTTAAGGGCTTATGATTTAGTCAGAACCACTTCAAATTCTGTTTGGAGGTAGACAGGGCATACACACTTAACCAACAGGTAACAAAGAAATGAGTACCACAGCTGGAGTGACAGGGCAAGGTGGCCACATAAAAACAAAGCAAATCAGTTTCACTCATTAAAATAGAAAATATTAAAATAGAGATAATATGCAGCCTTCTTAGCAGGGGGTGCTGAAATATTACTATTATACACTATTAGTGGGAGGGTAAATTGGTACATATTTCCTTAAGGGTAAATTGGCATCATATATCAAGACTTTCAGAAATGTTCTGACTCTGACTCAGTAGTTCTATTCTAGTAGTTTATATTAAGGAAATAATCAGAGACACGGACACTTATGCACAAAGATATTAATAGCAGTGTTATTCTTAATGGAGAAAAAAATAAAAACGTTGAACAATAGAGAATTAGTAAATAACTTATGATTCATCAGTATAATGGACATTATACAGTCATTAAAGTCTGTTTTTGTGATAATTTTAGCATTATTGGAAATTTTTCATGTCATAAAACTGAGTGAAAAAATATAGAAAACTGTGGACAGATTATTTACATTTTATGACTGCAAACCCCTAGACATTATCAGTGGTGGAATTATAAGTGTTCTTTTTTTCTTCCTTATCATTTTCTTTATTTTCTAAATTTCCTACAAGGATGTATAATTTTATTTTTAGAAAAGGCTTTTTTTTTTTTTTTTTGAAATGGAGTCTTGCTCTGTCCCCAGGAAGCAGTGGCCCAATCTCAGCTCACTGCAACCTCCACTTCCTGTGTTCAGTGATTCTCCTGCCTCAGCCTCCCAAGTAGCTGGGATTACAGGTGCTTGCCACCATGACCTGGCAATTTTTGTATTTTTAGTAGAGACAGGGTTTCACCATGTTGGCCAGCCTGGTCTTGAACTGCTGACCTCAGGTGATCTGCCCACCTCCGCCTCCCAAACTACTGGGTTTACAAGCATGAGCCACAGCACCTGGCCAGAAAAGGTTTTAATTTTTAATGCAAATAAATGGATAGGAGCCGGGCGCGGTGGCTCACGCCTGTAATCCCAGCTTCTTGGGAGGCTGAGGCAGGTGGATCACCTGAGGTCAGGAGTTTGAGACCAGCCTGGCCAACATGGTGAAACCCCGTCTGTACTAAAAATACAAAAATTAGCTGGGCGTGGTGGCCGGCGCCTGTAATCCCAGCTACTCAGGAGGCTGAGGCAGGAGAATCTCCTGAACCCGGGAAGTGGAGGCTGCAGTGAGCTGAGATCACACCATTGCACTCCAGTCTGGGGAAAAGAGTAAGACTTCATCTCAAGAAAATAAATAAGGCCGGGCGCAGTGGCTCACGCCTGTAATCCCAGCACATTGGGAGGCCGAGGCGGGCGGATCACAAGGTCAGGAGATTGAGACCATCCTGGCGAACAGGGTGAAACCCCGTCTCTACTAAAAATACAAAAAAATTAGCCCGGCGTGGTGGCGGGCGCCTGTAGTCCCAGCTGCTTGGGAGGCGGAGGCAGGAGAATGGCGTGAACCCGGGAGGCGGAGGTTGCAGTGAGCCAAGATCATGCCACTGCACTCCAGCCTGGGCGACAGAGGGAGACTCCATCTCAAAAAAAAAAAAAATAAATAAACAAACAAATAGATAGGACAAGGTAGTTTATGCTCAAAGCAAGATAAACAAGTGACAGTAAACTCACATTAATGCAGAATGATTGGGAGTTGCACCCCTCTTTTGTTTTCACGCCGTATAGCTATAGTCTTCTTCTCTACAATCTCTGCAGTTTTTGACAGGGAGGTGCATAGAGAAAAAAGCAAGGAGAGATTTGGAGAATGACACTACCATTTCTTTTGTGTTGTATTCAGGTGTTTCATGCAAAGTTTGTGGGTGGAGTAACTTGGTGGTCACGTCCTATTACCTATATCCCATGAATCTTTTCTTTCCTTGTTTATCCTAAAATAACGCTTGATGAAGAAAAGGCAGGGAACAGCAAAGGATTGCTGGCTATAGCATCATGAGCCCTGAAAGGATTTTACCAGCAAGCAGAAAAAGCCCCTTTCACCATCAAGCGGTGATCATCCTCATGGTCCTGAGTCCTTAATGACCATTCAGGAATATCTGGCCTGCCCGAGGCACAATAAGGTTAACAGCGTCTCAGTCCCTTTAACCTGGTGGAGGGATGAGACTGAGATAAGGATTGAAGGATCAAAGAAAAAGCAGGCGGGCCGGGCACAGACGCTCATGCCTATAATCCCACCACTTTGGGAGGCCGAGGTGGGTGGATCACCTGAGGTCAGGAGTTCAAGACCAGCCTGACCAACATGGTGAAACCTTGTCTCTACCAAAAATACAAAAATTAGCTGGGTGTGGTGGTGCACGCTTGTAGTCCCAGCTTCTTGGGAGACTGAGGCGGGAGAATCACTTGAACCCAGGAGGTGGAGCTTGGAGTGAGCCAAAACCACACCACTGCACTCCAGCCTAGGCAACAGAGTGAGACTCCATCAAAAAAAAAAAAAAAAAAAAATAGCAGGTGTACATGTCTGCTAAAATATGGATAAGACTGGCCGGGCGCGGTGGCTCATGCCTGTAATCCCAGCACTTTGGGAGGCTGAGGAGGGCAGATCACGAGTACAGGAGATCGAGACCATCCTGGCTAACATGGGGAAACCCCGTCTCTACTAAAAATACAAAAAAATTAGCCAGGCGTGGTGGCGGGCGCCTGTAGTCCCAGCTACTTGGGAGGCTGAGGCAGGAGAATGGCATGAACCTGGGAGGCAGAGCTTGCAGTGAGCCAAGATGACGCCACTGCACTCCAGCCTGGGTGACAGAGCCAGACTCCGTCTCAAAAAAAAAAAAAAAAAATTATGGATAAGACTGCCTAGGAAATCAACCCAGTTAATATGTATGCTTCCAGCAGATGATCAATGAACATCTGACATGCAAAAACTAGCTTCCATTTGTGTCACATTCCCCCCAGTTCATCAAGGGCTTTTACATTTATGATTTTATTTGATCCTAACCACAACCCTTTGAGAGAGGCCCCAGTCTTCCCATTTTACAGATGAGATCATCAAGGCTCAACAACATGAAAGCTTTTGCCCAAGATCTCTCAGTTAATAGCAGCTGGAGCAGAAACCCAGACTTCTGGTTCCTCTAATTCTTTCTTATTTGACACATTTAAGCCCTGACAGAAACATTCTCATATAAGAACACTCACAAATAATACTGAAATGTGAAAAGAAAAAGAAAAATCTATCTACTGGAATTTTTATTCGTGTGATCTTAGCTACTATTTCTCCTTTAGAAATTTCACTTCTTAGCTCTTATGAATGCCAAGAAGAAACACAACTGACATGCCCAAGGCACTACCTCTGGGCTTTAGTCAGATTTCATTCTCAATCCAACCCTGTGAAGTGAGTGGCTGTCCCCATTTTATAACTAAGGACCCTGCAGGATCAGAGAGATCAAGCAACTTATTCAAGGAGATGTGACTAGTAAGTGGCCCAGGTAGGACTTGTACCCGGATCCTTTTGGCCACAGAACTCAGGCACTTTCCAAGGTACTATGAAGCCTCCTCAGGCAGGAGGTGCTCAATAAACATCCTTAGCTTGCTCTAATCCATCAGAGGAGATTTGACCAACTTGGATGTTTAAGAGCCATACCACCACAGCAGATCAGGTTAGTACACACGGGGATGCATTTGCAGGTCATGCGTGACACAGAAGACAGCTCACCTTCATCAGTCAAGCAGATTTGAACTCCCCCTTTCTAGAAAACCTTCCTGCTTGCTGGAATCTGCTTAGCTTTAGAACACTCTAGTTACCTCTCCCCTTTCCTAGCTTACCCACCAAATGATTTTCCCTTGAGACATTTACTGAGCAGTCACAAAAGTATCTTCAGTCCATCCACATGACAACGGCATATGTGTTTGCAGGAGAGGAACCCATCTCAGGTTTTTGGTCCACAGGAGGCAGGGTCCTGGGATGCCTCAGTCACTGCAGACAAGGTCCAAAGAAGCGCCGAATCCTCCGCACCCACCTTCCTCTCACCAAAAACCATTTTCAGGGGGAAGAGTGGAATCATCTTAGCCTAGAAGAAGTTCATATCTAAATGAAACAACAGCTAAGTTTCTCTTCTCCAGGAGAAAAGAGATTTCCAGCCTCTGAGTTAAAAAAAAAAAAAAAAAAAAAAAAGAAGTCATTTTTTGGAGTTTCCTCTTTCCAATCTCTTTTACAACAGCTCTCTGAACTTTCAGCTAGACCCACCTGTCTTTTCTTATGCTTACGCCCTTTGTCCCATGTCCAACCTCACTGTCTTCCTGTCTTCGACCCTGCTATTGGTGGTCTGGGCCCTGCTGAGGACCACAACCTATAAAGATCACGCTTAAGGCAGGAAGTCAAGGCTTCACTCTGTCACTACATTTCTTGCTGCTTAGCATTTGTGTGTTTTCAACATATGTTTCTCCAGTCTCCCATTAAATCAGAATCACAGAATGTTAGGAATGGAAGGAACTTAAGAGCACTTTCGTTCGTGGAGAACCTCCACAGCCTGTTCCCAAACCCCTCTAGGGGCTTTGGCATTTGACCCAGAACTCCCCTCACACTACAGCAGCAGTTCCTAGCGGGTAGGCACTTTCCCTTGTACTTCTGCCTGGTTGCCTCCACAACTGACGCAAGGATCTCCAAAATCAGCGTTCAGTGGTGTTGACGAGGGGAGCAGAATTTTCCAGTTCCAATCACCCTTGAGGGTCCTCTTTGTTTTGCCAACAGTCCTGCAGGTACAGGCATAGCTGCTTTACCCCACTTTGGTAGTGCTGAGGAATGGCAAGCATGACTACTCTAAGGCTGAGATGAAGCCACCCATCCTGCCTCTGACCCCTGTCCCCCATGCCACCACCCCAGCCTGGTGCCCTTTCTACCCTGAACTAAGCTGTCTCTATTCTGTGAGCATGGGAGGAGGATCTGTAGTATAGTATAGTGTAGTGTAGAGACTCTTCTATATCCCTTCCTGGACAAGTCTTGCCCCCACACGTCCCAGCCTGGGAATCTCAGCAGGGCATTTGTGTTCACTGCTGGCTTGGGTTAGCAACAGTAATCACACCCTGATGAGGATTAATGAGCTTCCCGGGCCTGTTGGGTGACTGTGTCTTAGAAACTGTCCAATCCAGAGCTAGGTCTATCCCCTTAGCACAGCATGCTTTGCTATGAGTCAGAGCTTTGCGAATGCTGAAATTACCACCACCATGTTCCTAGGGATGACACATACTCCCAAATGCCATCATTATATATTTTCTTCCACAGTAAGCCTTATAGCTGGTCTGCAAGTTGGCTTAAATTTTAGTTAAGTTCCTTTTTGTCTCAGTTCTCAATTATTCCTACTAGGGGAAGCAGCAGTTGTTTGGATAATCCAAAAGGATGGATTATCTAAAAATAATTTGAATTTATCTCTGGAATGTGTTAGGTGATTTATTTGTTTTAAACACAGCAGTTACCTTTCTAATGATACTTAATTTAGGGTAATGTGAAAGAAATAGCATTCCATCACCACAGATGAGTTAGATAGGCAGTTCTGGAGGTAGGGGAGAGAGGAGCCAGTGAGGCAGGGTGATGAAACAATGCGCTCAACATCCACACTGGTCAGAGATACTCACACTCAGTCCCTACATGTATAGAGGATTACACAGCCTCCGTGATTTTGCTCCCAGGGGTACATTCACACATCTTGCCATCTTCCCATTGGCTAGAGAGGTCTTCCATCCTGGGAATGAGAGAGGGCAAATCAGGCAGACAGTGAAGTGCTTTCTGTGCCCAGAAAGTTGAGAGTTGTCCTTAAATTAAAAAAAGGGTGGGATTTAATGTTCCTTTTCCAACAAGTATGGGAAGTCCCCCTTGAGAGAGAGTGTAGGTTTTGGGGAGCCCATGGATGGCCAGTTCCTTGTTGCCCTTTCTAGGATCTTAGAACTCCTGTCTCTGGGTATCAGGACACAAGAAGACTCCAGTGAACAGATATTGGGACAGGGCAGGGGGATGGAGAGTGAAATGTATAGATTTTAGGCCAGAAGAAAAGGATTGCCTCTTGTTGGCTATGGGATCTTGGGCAAATTACTGAATTGCTCTGACCCTTAGTGCACCCGTCTGAAAAAACGAAAACAACAATAGTAAGAGTAGCTACCATACAGATGAGTGGTTGCTATGATCTGAATATTTGTGTCCCTGCAAAATTCATATGTTGAAATCCTAACCCCTAAGGTCATGATATTAGGAGGTAGAGCGTTTGGGTAGGTGACTGGGTCATGAGAACACACCCTTATGAATACAGTCAGTGCCCTTATACAATAGGTCCAAGGGGGCTTGTTCATCCCATCCACCATGTGAGGGTACAACTAGAAACTGCCATTTATGAACCAGAAAGCCCTCACCAGACACTGAGTCTGCCAGTGTCTTGATCTTGGACTTCTCAGACTTCAGAACAGTGAGAAATACATTTCTGCTATTTATAAGCTAACCAGCCTCTGGTATTTTGTTATATCAGCACAAATGGACTAAGATAGTGGCAGCTAAATAATATTTGTGAAAGTATTTTGGAAGTTGTAATGTCCTGTTCAATTGTTAGTTATTACCATAACCCGTGACTGGCCCTGCAAAACCCAATCACAGTCCTGAAAATGGAACTCAAAGGGCATGCCCTCCCTAAGGTGAGGGCAGCATTTGAAGGACTGTATGTTCTCAGCGCCTAAGGGGTATATTCAGGTGTGTACTTAATCATTACTATTCTGATTCTGACGAAGATGAAGATAGCACAAGAACCCAGAGGAAGACCGACTGCCTACCTGCATGGAGTCCTTTCTCATTTTCTTAACATTTGGTTGAATTTGTTAATGATTCTAGATCGCAGCCTCTTCAGATATTGGCCTCTTCAGAAAGCTTGGCAGTGGAATTGCCATCTACCTTGAATGCCAGGTTGGAATCTGCCCAGACTCTCAATAAGAGAGCACTTCCAAACACTCTGCCCAGGCTCCTCTCTTCAGAAAGTGAGTAGATGGTGGGGAGAGGGGGGAGGTAGGGAGTGGGGAAGGGTAGTGGTGGGGCGTTTGCCACTGATCGTCAACTTTCCTGCTTGACTATCTTCTCCCACAGAGAAGAAAGAAAGAATTGTGACTGAAGTTCCAAGTTACCCTGAGTTTTCCTTCTCTAGTCTGTAGCCTTATTCTTGTTTCTCAGTTTGCCCCCTTCTTTCTTTTCACCATTGCTCACACCCTTGGCTTTCGTGTTTCTGGTTTTTTTTTTTTTTTTTATCCTTAGATCTTAAACCACTGGGCCTCTGGATCAAATGGCAGACTTCTTTAGAGGAAAATGGGATATGTGTTCTGGGACCAGAGAGGTAACCTGCAGGCTCTAATAGTTGCTGAGGAAAAGGAGCAACGTGTTCACCTGGATGATTCCAAATGGCCTACTCTGGTTTAAAGTTAGGTATGGTTATTCCAAAGTCTTCACAGACTTCTGTTCCTAACCCATTCAAACCCAAGAGAACTCTAATTCTACATGTAGCCATCAGCTGTGTCTTAGTCCATTGGGCTGTTATAATGAACTGCCATAGTCTGAGTGGCTTATAAACAACAGAAATTTATTTCTCACAGTTATGGGAAGTCCAGGATCATGACATGTGGGAGAATCAGTGTCTGGTGAGGGCCTGCTTCCTGGTTCATAGATGGCCATCCTTACATGGCAGAGGGGCAAGGGATCTCTCAGGGTCTCTCTTCTAAGGGCACCTATCCCATCAGTGAGGTCTCTACCATCATGACCTAATCATCTCCCAAAGACGCCACCTCCTAATACTATCACACTGGGGATTAGGTTTCACCATATGAATGTTCTGGGGGACACAAACATTCAGACCATATCAAGCTGCAATTAGTTCTTTACCTCAGGATCTTTAGTTACCCTTCAATTACCCATCTGCCACCTCCCACACCTTCAACTGCTTCCTACTTTTCATTGTGATTGAGTAAATTTCAAATTATCTCCAGTGCACATAGTATTTCTAAAAATAGAATTCTTAAGCAATAAGGATGTAGTAAATCAGGAATCTTCAGAAGGTGCATATTCTGTCTGAGGTCAGGTTCCCTAGAGGCAGAATCTAATGCAGGGATCATTGTGCAGGTGACTTTGAGGAGGAGTGCTCTAGAAGAAATGATTTTAACACTCATCTTAAATAACTGTCCTAGTCACCCTCTAAAACTCACCCTATCTTTTTTCTTTTTTTTTTTTTTTTTTTTTTTGTCGGAATCTTGCTCTGTCGCCCAGGCTGGATTGCAATGGCACAATCTTGGCTCACTGTAACCTCTGGCTCCTGGGTTCAAGCAATTCTCCTGCCCCAGTCTCCTAAGTAGCTGGGTTTACAGGTGTGCACCACCACGCCCAGCTAATTTTTGTATTTTTAGTAGAGACAGGGTTTCACCATGTTGGTCAGGCTGATCTCGAACTCCTGGCCTCGTGATCCACCACCCCCCTCCCAGCCTCCCAAAGTGCTGAGATTACAGGCGTGAGCCACTGCGCCCAGCCCACTCACCCTATCTTATAGCACTTACCGCTGTAAGGTTTGCTCATTTATCTGTTTACTTACCTTTTTCCCATCTTCCTGCTACTAGGAAGTAGTAGCTACTTCTACTTTTATACTAGAGTAAAAGCTCCATGACAGTGTGACCTTACCTGCGTTTTTGTTTTGTTTTGTTTTGCTTTTATTTGGGTTTGTTGTTGTTGTTGTTGTTTTACTGCTTTATCCAGTGCCTGGAGCATAGAAGACACTAAGTAGGTAGTTGTTTAATAAGATAATGAATGAGTACATAGTTTAAAATAATGTCTACTACAATTGTGTAATACAATGGAAAAACGACCAAAATCTACTGTTAAGTGAAAAGATCATTATGTAAAATGTCATGTATTATATAATTAGATCTGTGTTAAGAGAACTTCTGTTCCTTACCACGATGAAATAATAGATTCCATGGGTTTCCTTTTTTTTTTTTTGAGATGGAGTTTCACTCTTGTTGCCCAGGCTGGAGTAAAATGGTGCCATCTCGGCTCACCTGGGTCTGCCTCCTGGGTTCAAGCAATTCTCCCGCCTCAGCCTCCCTAGTAACTGGGATTACAGGCATTTGCCACCATGCCCAGCTAATTTTTTTGTATTTTCAGTAGAGACAAGGTTTCACCATGTTGGCCAGGCTGGTCTCGAACTCCCAACCTCAGGTGATCCACCCGCCTTGACCTCCTAAAGTGTTGGGATTACAGGCATGAGGCACCGCACCCAGCCAGGGATTTACTTTCTTACCTCAAACTACTAAAAATCTGAACAAACTATATGACACAACGGTTTCAGGATTTGGTTAGTGAGCACAGGATTGTGTCCCTGAAAGAAGGGAGGGGGAAACCAAGTTCAGTCCTATGATTGCTTCAGTTTAACTGGTTACAGGCAGTTTCCCGGTTGCAGTGTGGGGAAGAGGAACCCAAGCAGAGCCTCGTGGTCTCACTGAGTTGAGAGACTGAAGTTTAGAGATGCTGAGATGGCGAGAATTTGAGAGGCAAAATATCAGAGAGGAGGAATCTGACCTGCAAGAGAGCTCCAGAGATCTGCAGGTTGATAATTTGACTGGGTAGTGATCTGTGCATGTAGGAGAGAAAACAACATGAAACTGTGTGAAACAAACATACATGCAATAGAAAGCAAGAACACCGGGCTGGGTGCGGTGGCTCACACCTGTAATCTCAGCACTTTGAGAGGCAAAGTGGGAGGATCATGAGGTCAGGAGTTCGAGACCAGCCTGGCCAATGTGGTGAACCCTCGTCTCTACTAAAAATATAAAAATTAGCCAGGCATGGTGCCACGCACCTGTAGTCCCAGCTACTCAGGAGGCTGAGGCAGGAGAATCACTTGAACCTGGGAGGTGGAGGTTGCAGTGAGCCGAGATTGTGCCACTGACTCCAGCCTGAGCGACAGAGTGACTCCATCTCCAAAAAAAAAAAAAAAAAAAAAAAGCAAGAACACCCCACATTCTGGAAGGTCACAGAATTCAGTTCCCATTAGGCAGAGTGGAAAGACCTCATCACACACAGAGCATTGAGTAGAGTCCACAGAAGGGTATGGTCATGGTGGTGGGACTAAATGGCCCTACATTACCTGTTGCTCTGGACCCACCCTAACAAAGCTTAAAAGCAAGCCTTGAAGGGATCAGATTAAATCTAAGTAACTTAACTGAACAAAATAGAGCATTATTTAAAGGATTACAACAAAATCTAGTATCCAACAAGGTAAAATTCACAATATCCAGCAACCAGTCAAAGCTTGCCAAGCATGCATCACAATAGGAAAATAGTACCCTTAACTAGGAGAAAAGTCAGTCAGTGAAAACAGACCCAGAAGTGGCAGAGATGATGAAATTAGCAGATAAGAACATTAAAAACAGCTACTATAAACATGTTTCACATGCTGAGGAACATAGAAAACATGAACCAAGTGTGGTGGCTCACGCCTATAATCCCAGCACTTTGGGAGGCAGAGGCAGGTGGATCACTTGAGGTCAGGAGTTTGGGACCAGACTGGCCAATATGGTGAAGCCCTGTCTCTACTAAAAATACAAAAATTAGCTGGGCAGGGTGGCATGCACCTGTAATCCCAGCTACTCAGGAGGCTGAGGCACGAGAATTGCTTGAACCTGGGAGGCAGAGGTTGCAGTAAGCTGAGACAACACCACTCACTCCAGCCTGGGCGACAGAGAGAGACTCTGTCTCAAGAAAGAAAATTTAAAAAAGTAGAAAACATGAACACAATGAAAGGATAAACTGAAGATACAAAAAAGATCCAAATGAAACTCCTAGAGATGAAAAATACATTCAAAATGGAAAATATACTGCATGGGATTAAGAACAAATTGCACGATGCAAAAGAAAAGATCAATAAATTGAAAACATAGCAATAGAAATTATCTAGAGAAAAACTAAAGAAACAAAAAAAAAAAAAAGAAAGAGAGGTAAAGAGAGTGAGCTTCAGTTACCTGAGAGACAATATTAAGCAGTATAACATGGAAATTGAGTCCCAGAAGAGGGGAATAAGAAAATTTTTTTGAAAAAATAATGGCTGAAATTTTCCCCAAATTGATGAAAACTGTAAACTCACACATATAAGAAGCTCAATAATCTCCAAGCAGAGTAAATATAAAGAAAACGGCCAGGCACAGTGTCTCACACCTGTAATCTCAGCACTTTAGGAGGCTGAGGCAAGAGGATCTCTTGAGCCCAGGAATTTGAGACCAGCCTCAACATAGTGAGACCAGGTCTCAACATAGTGAGACCTTGTCTTTATAAAAAAAAAAAAAAAAAAGAAAAGAAAAAAATTAAGGTATGGTGGCACACACCTGTGGTCCCAGCTACTGGAGAGGCTGAGGTAGGAGGATTGCTTGGGCCCAGGAGGCAGAGGTTGCAGTGAGCCGAGATTATGCCACTCTAGTCTGGGTGACAGAGTGAGACCCTGTATCAAAATAAAATAAAACATCAACCTTGGACCTTCATTTGTCACCCAGAAATTCAGTCAATGGGTGAGTCCATCAGACCAATAGCAGCAGTAAGCACCACTTGCGTAGAGAAAAAAACCACCACGCCAGGATAGAATAGGAGGGTCCCGAGACCTTGTCTGTGCAGAAGTACTTCCCACACCAAGGTTTCCTCACCTGTCTTCTACCCCAACAAGCACCGGAGGGCCATCATGAAAATGTACAGGGAATGTGAGGGAGGGCCAATCACATTAACGTTAGCAGGACTATACCTTGAAACCATTAACCCTGGGAGAAAGAATAGTTGAACAGTAAGTTTTCTGCATTGTTGAGATGAAGCCAGCAACAGTGGGCAAGAAGGTGGTAGCAGGAAGAAGGAAGTATTCCCTGGAGACCAACTCTCCTGTTCCAGTTTTGCCCCTGGGGCTACTCCTGCTCAGTCCTGTAAGGTAGTAGTGCGGTGGTTCTTTTCTTTCTTTCTTTCTTTCTTTTTTTCTTTCTTTCTTTCTTTCTTTTTTTTTTTAATTATACTTTATGTTCTAGGGTACATGTGCACAACGTGCAGGTTTTTTTCCTTTTTGAGTTGGAGACACATCTTTGACTATTAGAATATGGCGTAGCAGATTTGAAAATATATATATATTGTAAAACTCAAAACGATACCAAAGTAAGCAGTAATTTCACCAGCAGTCATTACCAAAGTGTAAGCTCTCACAGCATTTATAGCACTCACAGAGGCAGCAGTAGTTTTCAGTACTTCTACAATACATCACCATGTAGAAACAGCCTGTTTATTGACCCCTAAAGTCATCTTTTACATACTCCAGAGACAAAGTTCTCATGTGTTCCAGTCAACGCAGGAGTTTTTTGTTAGTTTGTTTAGGGTGGGGGTGGTGGGTGCCAGCTCCATGTCATATTATTCCCTCCTGTCTAGAAGAAAGTTTGCATCGCTCTCTGTACCCATTACATGAGCCCTCTGAGTCAGCAGGGAGCATTCTGACATACACTGAATCCTCAGTTGTAGCAAAAAGTGATTTTATTTTTTTTGAGACAAAGTCTCACTCTTGTCACCCAGACTGGAGTGCAGTGGCACAATCTCGGCTCACTGCAACCTCCATCTCCTGGGTTCAAGTGATTCTCAAGCCTCAACCTCCCAGGTAGCTGGGATTACAGGTGTGCCGCCATCATGCCCAGCTAATTTTTGTATTTTTAGTAGAGATGGGGAGATGGGGTTTCACCGTGTTGGCCTAGCTAGTCTCAAACTCCTGACCTCAGGTGATCCACCTGCCTCAGCCTCCCAAAGTGCTAAGATTACAGGCATGAGCCACTGCGCCTGGCCCTCAAAAGGTGATCTTCATGCATTAACCAATATTTGACAGTGCCCTGTGAAAGGACTGGCAGGAGCAGAAAGTAAATAGGAAACAGTTTTCCAGCTGCAGGAAATTCAACTAGATTCAATCGAGGCTGACTAAACACCTGCTGCATCTAAGTCCTTGAGCCAGGGTGGGCTTCTGTCCCTAGCAGAGGCTCTTCAGTCTGGAGGTGCACCGCTGGGCTGGGGCAGGACCAGTTAAAAGTGAGGAAACCATACATGTACGTCAGAGATATGTTTTCTCTCTTTTCCCTTTGGGAAGATGTTCTTGGGAGTTCTTTGCCAGGAAGTTGGTCACTTCCTGCCCAAATGATGAGGTTTCCAAAAGGTATAAATAGATTCACTTGCCACATGGAATTAGCTGAAGATGCCTCCACATGCCAGAAGGAAGCCTCGGGAGAGTTCTTTCCAGTATCAGGGAGCTCAGAGACAGGAGGCAGCAGCTGCCGGAGAAGCAGCACCAGCACCAGCTGAGCCCAGTGGGCTTGAGGGCTGAGGGCAAAAGGGCCTGGAAAAGTAACAAGTCTGTTACAGAAAGTGCCGGGAGTAACGTACTGTGAGTGCGGTGAAGCACATGAGAGAAAAGAGCATAGTAAATGATGAATAAGTATAAGAAATGCGGCCGGGCGCGGTGGCTCACGCCTGTAAGCCCAGCACTTTGGGAGTCCGAGGCAGGTGGATCATCTGAGCTCAGGAGTTCGAGACCAGCCTGGCCAACATGGTGGAACTCTGTCTGTATGAAAAATACAAAAAGTAGCTGGGCATGGTGGCGCACACCTGTAATCCCAGCTACTCTGGAGGCTGAGGCTGGAGAATTGCTTGAACCTGGGAGGCGGAGGTTCCAGTGAGCTGAGATCATGCCACTGCATGCCAGCCTAGGTGACAGAGTGAGACTCCGTCTCAAGATAAAAAAACAAAAACAAAAAAAACAACAAAAAGAAGCATAAGAAATGGGTTTGTATGGATCTGCGGAAGGAACAATGAAGACTACTAGAAATGTAAGTACCTGGTCAGTGAGTCATGCAGTGTGAACCCACATACAGGAAGGGGTCAGAGGGTACAAGAAGGGGAAGAACATGATAACTTATAGGGCCAAATACTGTGAGACACCTGGTTGTGCTAAAGAATTCTCCATGTAGGCATTGGTGCTACATTCAAATTTGTGTTGCACATATATTGTTTTTGTGTAACTTTAAGTGCATACTAAATTCTATTGGTAATTTATCCACGGGAGTGATTAAATTATCAAACACATCCTTTTTTGCTAATGGTACTGCTCTGCCAAGGTAAAAAAGGACCCCCGCCTTGGGCCTCTGCTTCAGGCCTTAATTATTCAAAGTATGGCCCTTGTACCAGCAGCATCGACAGCACCTGGAAGCTTGGGAGAAATACAGACTATCAGGCCCCACCCCATACCTACTTAATAAGATCCCAGGTGATTCACATGTGCATTAAAGTCAGAGAACTGTGCTTCCTCCAGCTGTGTCTCTCCTCACTGGATGCATGATCCTGGCCAAGGAGACGTGGCCACCCAGCGCCCACCTTCCCTTCTAGATCATGCTTCATGTAGCTGGGACACCAGAATGCTCTGGACAATTGGCCCTGTCTGACCCTGCCCCCAGAGTTTTTGTGGCCCATCCCCTTAGGGATGGCCTCATTGCCACCATGAAATCTCTGGGCCTGAGAGGTGGCCTCGGGGCAGCTGTTGGCAGGACATGTGGACAGAAGTTGGACCACATTCTGGAGTATCCACAGGCTTGCACATGAGGTCCGTTAGAGCCAGAAGCAGGAAGAGAAGTGGAGGAAGGAAGTTATTGTGTCCTGTGCCACCACATTTCAGGGCAGGACTCCAAGAAATTCAAGAATTTACATTTGAAATTGTTCTTCCAGGTCATTCTAAAAGTATATTTGTTGGCTGGGTGCGTTGTTTCACGCCTGTAATCCTAGCACTCTGGGAGGCCAAGGTGGGTGGATCACCTGAGGTTAGGGGTTCGAGACCAGCCTGGCCAACATGTTGAAACCCCGTTTCTATTAAAAATACAAAAATTAGCCAGGCATGGTGGTATGTGCCTGAAAACCTGAAACTATAAAACTCCTGGAAGATAACATAAGAGAAAAATCTAGATGACATTTTAGGTATAATACCAAAGGCACAACCCATGAAAGAAATAATTGATAAGCTAGACTTCAATAAAATTAAAAATTTCTGCTCTGCAAAAGACATTGTCAAAAGAATGCGAATATAAGCCATTGACTAGAATAAAATATTTGAAAAGACACATCTGATAAAGGACTGTTATCCAAAATGTTAAATAACTCTTAAAATAACAATAAAAAGACAACTCAATTAAAAATGAGCAAAAGACCCGAACTGACACCTCATCAAAAAAGATATATAGATGGCAAATAAGGATATGAAAAGATATTCAACATCATACATCATTAGGGAATTGCAAATTCAGACAACAGTGAGATACCACTATATACATGTTAGAATGGCCAAAATTCAAAACAATGACAACACCAAATGCTTGCAAGGACGTGGAGTAATAGGAAATCGCATTCACTACGGGTGGAAATGGAAAATGGTACACCTACTTTGGAAGACAGTTTGGAGGCTTCTTAAACATTAAATGTACTTTTAACATACAGTTCAGCAACTAAAGCCCTTGGTATGTATCCAAATGAACTGATAACTTATGTGTACACAAAAATTTGCACAAGTATGTCTACAGCAGTTTTATTCATAATTGCCCAAATTTGAAAGTAATCAAGACATCTTCAGTAGGTGAATGGATAAACTGTGGCATGTCCAGACAATGAAATATTATTCAGTGATAAAAAGAAATGAGCTATCAAGCCACGAACAGACATGAAAGAACCTCAATGCATATTGCTAAGTGAAAGAGTCAACCTTAAAACGTTATATACCATATGATCCCAACTATATGACATGATGGAAAAGGCAAAACTATGGAGGCTCTAAAAACATCAGTCATTGTCAGGGGAGAAGGGAGAGAAAGCAATCTTTAGGTGGAGCACAGAGGATTTTTAGGGCAGTAAAACTATCCGATATGATCCCATAATGGTGAGTGTATGTGATTATACATTTGTCCAAACCCATAGAGTATACAATACCAAGAATAAACATGAACTATGAACTTTGGGCGGTAATGATCATGTCATGTTTAGGTGGAGCACAGAGGATTTTTAGGGCAGTAAAACTATTCTATATGATCCCTTAGTGGTGAATGTATGTCATTATACATTTGTCCAAACCCATAGAGTGTACAATACCAAGAATAAATGTCAACTATGAACTTTGGGTGGTGATGATGTTGTCAGTGTGGTGGTATAGTGTCAGTATATTACTTGGGAATGGGATGTTGACAGTGGAGAATGCTGTATGTTGCTGGAGAGAGGACAGAAGTGTATGAAAACTGTGTATTTTTTTTTCCAGCTTAACTGAAGTACACTTGACAAAAATTGTATATATTTATTGTGTACCATGTGATGTTTTGAGGTACCTATACATTGTGAAATGACTACCACAATCAGGCTAATCAACATATGCATATCTCACATAGTTACCTTTTGTGTGGTGAGAACCACTTAAGATGCACTTTCTTAGCAAATTTCAAATATACAATACAGTATTTTTAACTATAGTCACCATGCTATGCAATAGATTTCTAAAACATATCATCTTGCATAACTGAAACTTTATAGCCTTTGGCCAACACCCTTCCCCCAACCCCTCCAGCCCCTAGCAACTATCATTCTACTCTGCCTTTATGCATTCAACTTTGTTAGGTTCCATATATAAGTGAAGTCATGCAATATTTATCTTTCTGTATCTAACTTTTTTCACTTAGCATCATGTCCTTCAGGTTTATCCATGTTGTGGTAAATGGCAGGCTGAAAAATATTCCATTATATTGCATACATTGTGTATATACACACAATGGAATACACACACATACCCCTCTCCCACATTTTCCTTTTCCAGTCATCCATCTACAAACACTTTAGGCTGTTTCCATATCTTAGCTATTGTGAATAAGGCTGCAATGAACATGAAAGTGCAGATATCTTTTTGAGACACTGATTTCATTTCCTTTGGATATATACCCAGAAACTGGATTGCTGGATCATATGGTAGTTCTATTTTTAATTTTTTTGAGAAACCTCCGTACTGTTTTCCATAATGGCTATACCAATTTTCATTCCCACCAACAGTGTCCAGGGTTCCTTTTTCTCCACATCCTTACCAACACTTGTTATCTTTTGTCTTCTTTATAGTAACCATTCTAACAGATATTAGGTGATAACTCATTGTGGTTTGGATTTACATTTCTCTGATAGTGATGTTGAGCATCTTTTCGTAAACCTGCTGACCATTTGTATGTCTTCTTTTGAGGAATGTCTATTCAGACCCCTTGCCCATCTTTTAGTTGGGGGTTGTTTGTTGTGGTTGTTTTTTGTTTGTTTGTTTTTGGTTTTTGGTTTTTTTGCTAGCTGTACTTTTTGCTCAGTTTTACTGTGAATCTAAAACTGCTCTAAATAATAAAATCTACTTAAGACCAAAAGATCTTGTGAATAAGTAAACGGAGGATAACAGACAAATCTCCCATGCAGAATTTCAAACAACATATATTAGTTACTCCACCCCAAAGGATGGGGAGCATAAATCCCCGCTTCTTAAGTGTGGCTGTATATACAGTTATCCCATCCTCTGATGTATGAGAGGGACTTATCCCAGGATCCTTCTGATACAGTTTGGATATTTATCCCTGCCCAAATCTCATGTTGAATTGTAATCCCCAGTGCTGGAGGTGGGGCCTAGAGGAGGTGTTTGGGTCATGGGGTGGATCCCTTGTGGCTTGGTGCTATCTTTGCAATAGTGAGTGAGTTCTCACAAGATTTGGTCATTTTAAAGTGTGTGGCACCTCTCCCCACCCCCGCTCTCTTTTGCTCCTGCTCTGGCCATGTGATGTTCCTGCTCCTACTTCACTTTTTGCCATGAGTAAAAGCTTCCTGAGGCCTCTCCAGAAGCAGATGCTGGTGCTATGCTTCGTATACAGCTTACAGAACCAAGAGCCAATTAAACTTCTTTTCTTATAAAGTACCCACCCAGTCTCAGGTATTTCTTTATAGCAATGCAAGAATGGAGTAATATAGAAAACTGATACCAGAAGTGGGGCATTTCTTTAAAGATACCGGAAAATGTGGAAGCAGCTTTGGAACTGAGTAACAGACAGAGAATACAAGACATTAGAGGGCTCAGAAAAAGATAAGAAGATGAGGGAAAGTTTGGAACCTCTTAGAGACTTGTTAAATGGTTGTGACCAAAATACTGAGCGTGGTATGGACGAAGGCCAGGTTGATGAGGCCTCAGATGGAGATGAGGAACTTACTGGGAACTGGAGCAAAGATCACCCTTGTTGTGCTTTAGTAAAGAATTTGCTGTATCATATCCCTGCCCTAGAGATCTGTGGAAGTTTGAACTTGAGGGTGATGACCTAGGATACCTGATAGAAGAAACTTCTAAGCAGCCAGGTGTTCGAGATATAAGCTGGCTTCTTCTAACAACCTATGCTCAGATGTGGGAGCAAAGGAATGACTTAAATTTGGAACTTATATTTAAAAAGGAAGCAGAGCACAAAAGTTTGGAAAATTTGCAACCTGGCTATGCAGCAGATAAAGAAAAAGCTTTTTTGGGAGAGGATTTCAAACAGGCTATGGAGCAACCACTTGCTATAGATATTTGCATAAATAAAATGGAACAAATTGATAATATCCAAAACAATGAGGGAAAAGGCCTTGAAGGAATTTCAGAGACCTCTGTAGCAGCCCCTCCTATCACAGGTCCAGAGGCCTAGGAAGGAAGAATGGTTTCATGGACAGGGCCCAGGGCTCCGCTGCCCTGCGTGGTCTTGGGACACCACTCCCCACGTCCTGGCCACTCCAGCTCCTGCATGGCTCAAAGGAGCCCAGGTATAGCTTGGGCCGCTGCTCTGGAGAATACAAGCTCTAAACATTGGGAGCTTCCATATAGTGCTAAGCCTGCAGATGCAGAGTGCAAGAGTGGTGGATTCTTGGCAACCTCCCCCTAAATTTCAGAGAATATATGGAAAAGCCTGGCTGTCAAGGCAGAAGCCTGCTATGGGGGCAGGGCCCTCACAGAGAACCTCTACTAGGGCAGTGCAGAGGGGAAATATGGGGTTGGAGGCCCCCAGCAGAGTTCGCACTGGGCACTGCTAGTGGAGCTGTGAGAAGGCAGCTACCATCCTTAAGACCCCAGAATGATAAATCCACTGGCAACTTTCACCCCGCACCTGGAAAAGCTGCAGACATTCAACTCCAAACCATGGGAGCAGGCATGGGGGCTGAACCCTATAAAGCCACAGAGGCAGAGCTGCTCCACGCCTTCAGAGTCCACCCCTTGCGCCACTGTGCCCTGGGTGTGGGACATGGATTCAAAGGAGATTATTCTGGAGCTTTAACTTTTAATGATTACCCTGTGGAGTTTTGAACTGTTGGGGTTTGAAAGGGGCCTGTAGCCGCTTTCTTTTGGCTGATTTCTCCCTTTTGGAATAAGAATGTTTACCCAATGCCTATACTCCCATTGTATCACGGGAGTAAATAATTTTTTGATTTTTATAGGCTCATAAGGGAAGGAACTCATCTCTAGATGACACTTTGAACTTACTTGGGTCTTCTGAGTTAATGCTGGAATGAGTTAAGATTTGGGAGAACTGTTGAGAAGGCATGATTATATTTTGCAATGTGAGGACGTGACACTTGGGAGAGGTTGGGGCAGAATGATATGGTTTGGATATTTTTTCCTGCCCAAATCTCATATTGAATTGTAACCCTCAATGCTGGAGGGGGGCTTGGTGGGAGGTGTCTGGATCATGAGGGTGGATCCCTCATGGCTTGGTACTGTCGTTGTGTGCGGTCTTTTTGATAGTGAGTTCTCATGAGATTCAGCCATTTAAAAGTGTGTGGCACATCCCCACCCCACCCCAACTCTTTCTCTCCCTTGCTCCTCCTTTTACCATGGGATTCCCCTGCTTCTGCTTTGGCTCTCATGAGTAAAAGCCCCCTAAGGCCTCTCCAGAAGCTGAGAAATGTCAGTGCCATGACTGTACAACCTGCAAAACTGTGAGCTCATTAAACCTCTTTTCTTTAAAAACTATCCAGTCTCTAGTATTTATTCATAGCAACACAAGAATGGCCTAAAATACCCACGGATATCAAAATCCACACATACGCAAGTCCCAAAGTGGGCCCTGAAGAACTCAGCCATACACAAAGTCAGCCTTCCCTATCTGCTGGTTTCAAATTTCTCCAATACTGTATTTTCCATCCACATTTGGTTGGGAATGTGGAACCTGCGGATACAGAGGGCTGACTGTATTTATTTTTAAAAAATTTGGGTTTAAGTGGACCTGTGCAGTTCCAACCTGCATTGTTTTTTTGTTTTTTTGTTTTTGTTTTTTGAGATGGAGTTTCTGTCTTGTTGCCCAGGCTGGAGTACAATGGCATGATCTCAGCTCACCGCAACCTCTGCCTCCCAGGTTCAAGTGATTCTCCTGCCTCAGCCTTCCGAGTAGCTGGGATTACAGGCATGTGCCACCATGCCAGGCTAATTTTGTATTTTTAGTACAGACGGGGTTTCTCCATGTTGGTCAGGGTGGTCTCGAACTCCCGACCTCAGGTGATCTGCCTGCCTCAGCCTCCCAAAGTGCTGGGACTACAGATGTGAGCCACCACGCCTGGTGCCCCAACCTGCATTGTTGTAGGGTCAACTGTACTGACTTCCTTCCAAAGAACGCAATATGAAAAGCAGGAGATGGAGTAACTTTACAGTGGAGGTGATCAAGGTCCAAATCAACAGTGATAAATTGTGTTGGTAGTATATACCCTTGATATGATGTGATGAAAACAGCACCTTATCTCTGTGATCTTCCTGTTAAAAAACCCATGATCTCAGTCACACAAGAAAAACATCAGACAGGCTGGGCACAGTGGCTCACACCTGTAATCCCAGCACTTTAGGAGGCTGAAGTGGATGGATCACCTGAGGTCAGGAGTTCGAGACCAGCCTGGCCAACATGGTGAAACCCTGCTTCTACTAAAAATACAAAAATTATGCTGGGCTTGGTAGCTCACACCCGTAATCTCAGCACTTTGGGAGGCAGAAGTGAGTGGATTATCTGAGGTTAAGAGTTTGAGACCAGCCTGACCAATATGGTAAAACCCTGTCTCTACTAAAAATACAAAAATTAGCCGGGCATGGTGGCAGGCACCTGTAGTCCTAGTTACTTAGGAGGCTGAGATAGGGGAATTGCTTGAACCTGAGAGGTGGAGGTTGCAGTGAGCTGAGATCGTTTCACTGCACTCCAGCCTGGGCAACAGAGGGAGATTCTGTCTCAAAAAAAAAAAAAAAAAAAAAAGGTTGGGCACGGTGGCTCATGCTGCAATCCCAGCACTTTGGGAGGCCGAGGCAGCTGGATTATGAAGTCAGAAGATGGGGACCATCCTGGCCAACATGGTGAAACCCTGTCTCTACTAAAAATACAAAAATTAGGCCAGGTGCGGTGGCTTACGCCTGTAATCCCAGCATTTTGGAAGGCCGAAGTGGGCAGATCACGAGGTCAGGAGTTCGAGACCAGCCTGGCCAACATAGTGAAACCCCATGTCTACTGAAAATACAAAAAAATTAGCCAGGTGTGGTGGCAGGCACCTGTAATCCCAGCTGCTTGAGAGGCTGAGGCATGAGAATCACTTGAATCCAGGAAGCAGAGGTTGCAGTGAGCCGAGATCATACCATTGCACTCCAGCCTGGCGACAGAGTGAGACTCAAAAAAAAAAAAAAAAAAAATCTAATGACACAATGATGCAGATAAAGTATTTACGCAACAGCTGGCCTGGCACAAAGGTGCAGTTCACATACTGAATGAATGAGTGAGCAGATGAATAAAAGTTTCAAGTGGGACCTCAGCTTGTCCTTCAACAGTATTTATCGGAAGTGCTAGGGAGGAATTCACTTGGAAATTTAATTTTGCTGGGTGCTGTGGCTCACGCCTGTAATCCCAGCACTTTGGGAGGCTGAGGCAGGTGGATCACGAGGTCAGGAGTTAGAGAGCAGCCTGACCAACACGGTCAAACCCTGTCTCTACTAAAAATACAAACATTAGCCGGGGGTGGTGGCACAAGCCTGTAATCCCAGCTACTTGGGAGGCTGAGACAGGAGAATTGCTTGAACTTGGGAGGTAGAGGTTGCAGTGAGCCAAGATCGCACCATTGCACTCCAGCCTGGGCAACAAGAGTAAAACTCCATCTCAAAAAAAAAAAAGAAAAGAAAAGAAAAGAAAAGAAAAAGAAAAAAGGAAAACATCAGACGAATCCCAATGGAGAAATATTCTACAAAATACCTGACCAGTACTCCTCAAAACTGTCAATCAAAGTCATCAAAAATATAGTGTGAACCCATACAAAGTTAAAAAAAAAAAAATTAGCTGGGAGGCTGAGGTGGGAGGATCACCTGAGCCTGGGAGGATGAGGCTGCAGTAAGCTGTGACTGCACCACTGTACCCCAGACTAGGAGACAGAGCAAGACCTTATCTAAAAAAAAAAAACTCAAAACAAAGCAAACAAACAAAAAACAAATAAAGTCTGAGAAACCATCATGGTTAAAAGGGGCCTAAGGGGGCCGGGGGCAGTGGCTCATGCCTGTAATACCAGCACTTTGAGAGGCCAAGGCAGGCAGATCACCTGAGGTCGGGAGTTCGAGACCAGCCTGACCAATATGGTGAAACCCTGTCTCTACTAAAAATACAAAATTAGCCGGGTGTGGTCTCACATGCCTGTAATCCCAGCCACTCGGGAGCCTGAGGCAAGAGAATTGCTTGAACCCAGGAGGCAGAGGTTGTAGTGAGCCGAGATTGCGCCATTGCCCCATAGCCTGGGCAACAAGAGCAAAACTCCATCTTAAAAAAAAAAAAAAAGAAGGGCAGGGGGGCCTAAGGAGACACAACAACTAATGTCTTGTGACATCCTGGATAAGCCCTGCAACCGAAAAAAAAAAAAATCAGGTAAAACCTAAGAAAATACAAATCAAGTATGGACATTAGTTAATAACAATGTATCAGTGTTGGGTCATTAATTGTAACAAGTGTATGATACTGATATAACACATTAATAGCAGAAACTACGTGTGGATATGTGGGAACTCTCTATACTATCTGTAATTTTTGTGTAAATCTAAAATTATTCTTAAAAATGATATATATATTTTAAAAGATACTGCATACACGTAAATGGTTTTTACCCTACAGTATCCACTTGCCTTTAGAAATGGTGTGTCCACGGCTGGGTGTGGTGGCTCATGCCTGTAATCCTGGCACTTTGGGAGGTGGAGGAGGGAGGATCATCTGAGGTCAGGAGTTCAAGACCAGCTTGGCCAACATAGTGAAAACCCGTCTCTACAAAAATACAAAAATTAGCCAGGCCTGATGGTGGGTGCCTGTAATTCCAGCTAGTTGGGAGGCTGAGGCAGGAGAATTACTTGAACCTGGAAGGCAGAGGTTGCAGTGAGCTGAGATCACGCCATTGCACTCCAGCCTGGGTGACAGAGCCAGACTACATCTAAAAAAAAAAAAAGAAAAACAAATGGTATGTCCACATAAGCGTGGTGAGTGAAGTAAGTATCCATGCCTGTGCATAGTGGGAACTTTAAGGGAGGGGGCAACACTTACCAATCAGTGATCATCTCTCCCTGATCACCTGACTGGGTAGTATTTGTCAATCACATTATGTTGTGCAATTTCAGCATGTATTGTTACGCTAGTCAGGATTTGTTGTAGACTAAATATTTACGCACCCATTCCCTGAAATTCCATGATGGGTAGAAGGAGGGTGTGGGATAGTGGTTATTTGAGTTCACTTGGCTGTCACAGCAAAATACCATAGGCTGGTGGCTTAAACGGAAGTTTATTTCTCATAGTTCTGGAGCCTGGGAAGACTGATACGAAGGTGCTGACAAGGAAGGTTTCATTCTGAGTCCTCTTCTCTTGGCTACCATCCCACTGTGCTCACATGACCTTTTCTTTAAGTGCACATGCAGGGTTTGGGGAGAGCTCTTAGGTGTCTCTTCTTATAAGGGCACTAATCTCATCATGAGGGCCCCAGCCTAATGACCTCATCTAACCCTAATTACCTTCCAAAGGCCCCATCTCCAAATAACATCACATAGGAGTTCAGGCTTCAACATATAAATTTGGGGAACAAAAGCTATATTTGGGAACAAACATTAAGTCCATAACAGTAGTGAAAACCCCCAGGCTTTGGAGCCAAACTACCTTGATTCAAATCCTACCTTAACCCCTTACTAGTTTTGTGACTTTGAACAATTTACTTTGTGTCTGTCTGTGCTTCCATTTCCTCATCTATAAAATGAGAGATGTTAATAATGCCCACCTTGCAGATTGCCTTAAGGATTAAATGCAGCAATGTATATAAAGTGCTTAGAACAGTGTTGGCATGTAAATATCAGTCAGTGAATGCTAGCTATTATCATTGCTATGATGCAGTTCATGAGCTTCTACCAGAATTTTTCTTTTTACACAAAAAGTGTTGTGAAGTCAGATATGCCTGAGAAATGCTGCAACAAACAATGGGAAAGTTTTTAAAAAGGGTTTGAGTAGGGAGGGTCTGCCTCTAGTGTTTTACTTTCTCTGCAGATGTGCCCATCAAAGACACCCAGCCAGAGTTGGCCATTTCCTTCCTTTGTTCATTAACTCATTAGTCAGGCTGCAATACTTCGCACGTTCTGATTTTGACTTAAGGAAAAAAGATGAAGTTACACATTCGACTATATAATATTGTTCTCAGTGCCACCTCATATTCTTTTTCAGAGGCAGAGAATATGTAAAACAGACATCTAGTAAATACAGCACTTAGTTATATATTCAATTTCATTTGAGTTCCAAGTACAATTTTAATTTCTAACAAATGCCTACCTTTACTCCATCGTTAATTTTAATGGTCATTTTATTCCTCATCTAATACACATACCATAAATTTACTATTGTAACCATTTTTTAAGTGTACAATTCAGTACAGGCTGTATTTTTATTGTTAATGCTTGTTTTATGGGCCCACCTGCATTTCACTTGTGGACTATGTAAACACCACATGTACATATCTCTCTCTCTCTCTCTCTCTCTCTCTCTTTTTTTTGAGACAGAGTCTCGCTCTGTCACCCAGGCTGGAATGCAATGGCACGATCTCGGCTCACCACAACCTCCACCTCCCGGGTTCAAGCAATTCTCCTGCCTCAGCCTCCTGAGTAGCCAGGATTACAGGTGCGTGCCACCACACCCAGCTAATCTTTGTATTTTTAGTAGAGACAGGGTTTTGCCATGTTGGTCAGGCTGGTCTGGAACTCATGACCTCAGGTGATCCACCCGCCTTGGCCTCCCAAAGTGCTGGGATTACAGGCATGAGCCACTGCGCCCAGCGTTTTTTGTTTTTTGTTTTTTTATAAGTTATCAGATGCCTGGTAACCACACCCAAAGGAAAGCTATGGAATGTTTTGTTGTTTTTCTTTCTTTCTTTCTTTCTTTCTTTCTTTTTTTTTTTAATGACTCAGCTCTGTTCAGGAAAAGGTTTAGTTTTCTAAGAAAATTCCAGGCCGGGCGCGGTGGCTCAAGCCTGTAATCCCAGCACTTTGGGAGGCCGAGACGGGCGGATCACGAGGTCAGGAGATCGAGACCATCCTGGCGAACACGGTGAAACCCCGTCTCTACTAAAAAATACAAAAAACTAGCCGGGCGAGGCGGCGGGCGCCTGTAGTCCCAGCTACTCGGGAGGCTGAGGCAGGAGAATGGCGGGAACCCGGGAGGCGGAGCTTGCAGTGAGCTGCGATCCGGCCACTGCACTCCAGCCTGGGCGACAGAGCGAGACTCCGTCTCAAAAAAAAAAAGAAAAAAGAAAATTCCAATAATCTGAATAATGATAATTGCTGTCTAAACCTCCCTACATAGTTGACAATGCATTATTTCTCTGATACCTTATCTTTCGTATAAAAAGATAAACATCTCTCTTTGGTTCTGTTTGCCTTCTAGTGAGGAAAGAAGTTGCACAGAGAAAGGCTGTTCTCTGGATAAGAAAGAACCAAAAAGAAATTGCCAATATGGAGAGGCCCAGGGCATGCTGGGAAAGGAAGCAGAGAGGCCCAGGGCATGCTAGGTAGGGAAGCAGAGGGGCCCACGGCATGCTGGGAGGAAAGCAGAGAGGCCCAGGGCATGCAGGGAAGGGGAAATGGAAAAGCCTAGGGACCGTGGCTGCTAGAGAGCCTGCTATTCCAGGTTCCTCTTGAAAGTTCTTGTGCTCAGCTAGCTAGTCATTGTGACTCAGCTCTGCCTGTGAAGCGCCTACAGTCTAGTTGAGAAGGTAAGGTACATATGTATAAATATATTAAAAAGCAGTTTGAGGCCACATTTAAATATATCAGCAAGTGAACAATATAGACAATAAAAGCAGAAATCCCGTGAGTTGGAAGGTTAGAGGAAGCTTCGTGGGAGAAGTAGGATTCCCGATGGATCCTGAAAGATGGGTAGATTGTTGGAGAAATGGAGATAATTAAGGTCCCACTGCTAGAGAGACTGTATATAAGCAGAGGAAAAAATGAACTCAGCATGTTGGGAAAGCCTATATCTCCCAGGCTATTTTATTATTGATTTTCATCATCTCCTGAACTTCAGTTGGTTGGATTGCTTTTTGCCATTTTGCCATCACTCCTTAAGTCTCCAGGGCAATCTCCAGCATTTACCTTTCTTTCTTTCTGTGACAAGAAACAGATCTGTCTTTTTGCCTTTTGGGGCACTGGCTTCCTGAGTGTAGAAGTCATGACTGTGATGTGCAGTATGCCTGGGAAAAATAAAAGGAGTTACTCCTTGCATCCAAGGTTAGACTTTCCTCATGGCAAGAGATTGTGGGGGATAGTTTTCGGCAGTGATCCCATCATCAAACACTTCTGGGATACTCATGACTAGCTAACTCCTGCTGGCGACTGTCTTTCATCACTGACCTTGAGTTTCTCCAGAAAGAGATCACATGTGGGGCTTCCATGACTGTGTTTATTCAACAGCAACACTGACCAGTCTGGCCACAGAGTCAGAACTGGCTCAAGTCTGGACCCTGAAGGCATTGATCAACTTTCTGGTCTCTCTTGAGCTTCTGGGGTCTCAACCATTCATCTGATTACTCAATTTATCCTGGCCAAGGGATTTAGCCAAGAAGAAAGGGCATCTGGGCAAAATGCCATTAGGAGGGTTGTCCCCCAGGAAACAACACACCCTTTATTTATGGTCTTTCCTTTCCCCCCATCAAATCAGATTTTGCTTTCTCCCATTACTGAGGTGACAGAGACAAAGACTTGTGTTTAATATGCAAAAGCAGTAGCTTACATCCAAATTGCTATTATCCCTGCAAAAAGACTTCTTTCAGAGCTTTACAATCCTTTTGCTATTTACTTTCATTGCGTGGGTTACATTTACCTATTTTTTGCTGCGAGTTTTATATAGCTTAATCACAAAGAAAAAGAAGCAGTTCTATACTACTATTTCTTTTTTCTAACCAGTCATCCCATTGAATTTTTATTAAGAAAAATTCTACCTGGATGTAAAAAAAATTTTACATGAAGGAGTTGCAGATAAGTATAAGAATTGCGCATATGCATAAAATAATTGTATTTTATCTTATTTATCTTATTTGCCAAAAGATGATAAAATCACTGACATATGCAAGTATAAAAGCACTATACGCCCTGTTTCTTTTGGTTTCCTTATCTGTACAATGGAAGATTTGCCCTGTATAGATTATTTTTAAGTTTCCTTCGAGTTTAATATTCCTTGGTCCTACAGGAGGATATGGTGCTGCTTTTGTTGGAAATTCAAGATGGTGGCATATAAAAAGAGGATTAGACAGAGAAATAGAAGTTTGTTCTGGAGTAGACTGGCAACTACCATCTAAGACCCTTTTCTGTCTGGACAGGTCTTTGAATGGTCTGCATTAGCATAAGTGGAAGTAAGTCAGCAATTGCTCCATATTCACCTGGAGTTTAAAATTGGCAGCCAAAGGTTGCAAACTCAAATGCCTCCAGGGTTTTGAGGTTGGTACTGTAGGTGGGACCTGAGGGGAGTGGTAGGAACCCCAGTCTGTAGGAGAGTGCTTGTCTCCTCCCTAAAAGTATGTAAATAAATAAATAAATAAATAAAGGTGGCCAAAACACACAGACAAATCTCTGGCTTTATTTAGCCTGCAGGCTACTAGTTTCCTACCCTTAAATTCCAATTCAGCCTATCTCTTCATTTTTTAAGTAAAGAATCTGAGGGACAGTAATTTGCCCAAGGTCAGACAGCAATTTAGTAGTACAGCAAGCCTGAGAAGCCGGATGCTTTGCTCTCTCAGTCAGTGTTCTTCCATCTGGTTATCTCTCAGCTCAGATCTGTCCCAGCAAGCAAGCCTGCTGATTGTCTAAACACTGAATAGGTTGTGGCTTTGCTGCCTTTACCTGAACATTGTTTATAACAATAGCTACTTCATAAAGGTAAAAGTAGATTGCTATGGTTAGAATACTTGCCACAGAAATTAATGTGCTGGAGCCTTGATCCCCAATGTAACAGTGTTGGGAGGCGGGGCATAATGGGCTGTGTTTAGCCCCAGAGGCTTGTCTCTTTCAAGCCCTTTTGAATGGACTAATGCTGTTATAAAAAGGGCTCATGGAATTAGATTCTTCCTCTCACTTTCTTTCTCTTTCCTCTCTCCCCATCCCCCACTCCCAACTTTTTTCCCTTCCATCTTCCATCTTGAAAGGATGAAGCAGGAGTGCCCTCACCAGATGCCAGTGCCTTGATCTTAGACTTCCCAACCTCTTTATAAATTCTTTATAAATTACTTTATAAATTACTCTTTATAAATTACTCAGTCTCAGATATTCTGTTATAGCAGCACAAAACTAAGACATAGATCTGTGTTAAAGTCACTTTCAAAAAGTGTTAATATGTTGTTAATTCATTATTAAATCATGAACACTGTAGAACAGTGACATTCAACAGCTCCATACATAATTTTAAATGACTTAGTAGAAACGTTTTAATAAATAAAAACAATATATCAAAAATATCATTTTGACTTGTAATAAATATATAAAATTATTAATGGGATATTTACATTCTTTTTTCATAGAACTCTTCAAATCTGGTGAGTATCTTATAGTACACCTTAATTCAGACAGCCACATTTCAGGTGCTTGATAGACACATATGGCCAGTGGCTACCATATTGGATAGTGTGGTTCTAGAAGGTTCCTTGTTTCATTCTCACCCTACTCCCAACCAACCAGGGAAGGGACAAAGTTCCCAGAGGCTTGCCTCTTTCAAGCCTTCTATTGTTGGTTAATTAAATCCCTAAGCAACGGTTGAGTCACTTGCAACTGTGGAAGACAATTTAAGAAATCTGTCTCAAAGCCAAGAACATAGCTCCCCACGTAAAAGGAGGGGAGGCAAGTCCTTTGAGCTAGATGCCTTGAAGGAAGAGTCTGTACTGAGTCAGGTGCCCCTATGTGAGAGGGAAGGAGATAAGTCATTGCCAAGGGGACAGAGGAAAGCAGAGAAGAGAAATGGTTCTCCTTAGGGTCATGATTTCCCTCCAAAGTCCCTGTGAAGGAGGGTCTATGGTGCTTTACTCACTTAGTTCTCACAGCCTCTCCGTGAGGCAGGTACTATACTATTCTCATTTTATAGAGGAGGAAACCCAGGCAGAGAAGTCATGTACTTGCCTGAGGTCATATAGCTAGTAATCAGCAAAGCTAGTGCTCAACACTCAGGTCTGATGGACTTCAATACCAATTTATTTATTTATTTATTTATTTTTTTTCTGTTTGAGACGGAGTCTTGCTGTTGTCACCCAGGCTCAAGAGCAATGGTACGATCTTGGCTCATCGCAACCTCTGCTTCCTGGGTTCCAGCAATTCTCCTGCCTCAGCCTCCTGAGTAGCTGAGATTACAGGCACCTGCCACCATGCCTGGGTAATTTTTGTATTTTTAGTAGAGACAGGGATTTCATCATATTGGCCAGGCTGGTCTCGAACTCCTGACCTCAGGTGATCCGCCCTCCTCGGCCTCCCGAAGTGCTGGGATTACAGGCGTGAGCCACCACACCTGGCCTCAATACCTATTTCTTAACCACTGGGCTATATTAGGAAGTTCTGATGCCATCTCCAAATATCACAGAGGGCATATGAACTTTTGCATAAAATGTGCATGATTGTTTGGCAGTTACATACAACTTATCACTGTCTATGTGACTGAATGGTCTATTTCCAGGCAAATTTCCGTCTAAAACAGTATCACTCCTTCCCAACACAGTTGGTTGCTTCTTAATCTTTCTTTTTGCTATTCATTTTCACCCATCCACTATTTCTGGTGGACTCCTGGGAGCAAAACTGTATGGAAAAATGGGAGACTCAGATAGCAAAGAAGTAGGAGGTGAATGCCAGAAATCAGCAGGGCTGGCTCTCTGTATAGGAGTTGGCTGAGTGTGGCATCTGATCTGGGATGGAAAAGGAGGGAAATATCACACATTTTGTTTGTCTCAAAATATCCTATCAACCTCAGTCCTGTAATTAGTGAGTTATTCCCACCAGGTAATTCATTTCACCAGAGGAAAGGCGTTTTCTCCAGAAGACCCCATTGAAATGAAGCAGGCCTAATGGGGAGGCCAGGTGGAATAGCAGCTGAGCCTGTAGTCTGTGGGGCTGTATTCCCTGTGTTTGACACCCTGCCCTGCCACTTTCCAGATGAGCCGCCTTGGACAGTTTACTGAAATTTCTCTGCCTCAGAGTCTTCATCTAAAAACTGGATATAGCCAGGCATGGTGGCTCACGCCTGTAATCCCAGCACTTGGGGAGGCCGAGACAGGCGGATCACGAGGTCAAGAGATCAAGACCATCCTGGCCAACATGGTGAAACCCTGTTTCTACTAAAAAAAAAAAAAAAAAAAAAAAAAAAAAAAAATTAGCTGGGCGTGGTGTCATGCGCCTGTAGTCCCAGCTACTTGGGAGGCTGAGGCAGTAGAATCGCTTGAACCCGGGAGGCAGAGGTCACAGTAAGGCAAGATCACGCCATTGCACTCCAGCCTGGTGAGAGAGTGAGACCCCATCTCAAAAAATAAATAAATAAATAAATAAATAAATAAATAAATAAATTGGATATAAAACTAGTTTTACATAATAGGATTTTCAGGATGATTAAACAAGATGAGGAATACAAAGTTCCTGAAGAGTCAGCACTCTAATCTTACAGTGCAATAGCATGAATGCCCAATTCAGTGGTCCTTAACCACTGAATCACCAGGAGAGTTCATTAAAATACAAGGACCCAGGCTTATTTTCCCAAGAGGGGGAAGGGTTACAAACAAGCAACATTTGTCCCTTGCCTTGGCTGGCATTGGTGTACCAGAATATTAAGTCCTTAGCCATGTGGTGCCAAAAATACCAAGAGGCCAAGTGATGTCGTGGGAAAGGCACGGGCTTCAGTGTCAGACAGGTCTGTGATGAAACTCGGCCCAGTCCCTTGCTGGTTATATGACTTTGGGGAAGGCTCTTCATCTCTCTGAGCCTCAGTTTCCCTATTTGTGCGGTGGAAATCATTATAGCTGTCTTTTTGCTTGTGGCAAGGATTAATTTAGGGCCAGCAGTGCCCAGTGGTCAGCCAGTGTGATCAGGATGGAGCCCTCACTTTGTTTGACACCAAGGTCTCTCACAACATGGGAAATAGAGCTTCTGGGAGCATCCTTGGGAGCAACTGGGCTGTCCAGCTGGCACTGAATAGAACTGAATTTTCTACAGGAGGAACAGCTGCCAGGTCATTGGTAAGCTGGTCACTGAGGATTGATGCCAGCTCAGAGATATCAGTAGTGGAGAAGCTGGTTGGAACAGAGACAGGCCATAGGGAGGGGTCCATTGGCTTCTTGTTTACTACAGAATAAACTCCTCCTATTTCTGGGAGTTAGAACCCTTCATACTAACCTAAGGAGTATTCCCTTCATGCCAGTAGAATAAAAATCTCCCACGTAGGCTGCACCCTTTTGAAGAGGTGGATGAGTCCTGTGAGTGGTGGCCTTGTGGTGGTGGTGGTGCTGGTGGTCCCTCCCACCCCATCAGGAGGAAGAATCACTTTGGAATCTCCCTCCATTCAATCTTTGATTTACAGTCTTGTAATGGAACGATTTAATTCTCAGCATTAAATGCACAAACAGATTCACACACATTATACAAAACCAATAATTCACAGGCAAGCCAGAAGAGATCTGAGACTTAGTCTACAGAGATGACAGACACAGTGATTCTGTCCTCCCTGTTTCCCATATTCCACCCCCAAATACCCTGCAGTAGTCCCCCATCTGTCCAGGTGAGGAGGAAGCCCTCCAAGAGGAAATCTCCCCTGCTGCTTCTAGCTCAGGATATGGTCAAACTACAAGATCTTTTTAGCCATAAGACATTCTAACAGGGGATACTGGGAATGGGGACAGAGGAGGGAGGCTTGGAAATCAAGTTCAGCTTTCTTTGCAGTTGTTTCCTTGTTATTTACATTATGACTTTCCTTGTTTCTGAGCTGTTGTTGACATTTTGCCTTTATTCTGGCCATTGCTGCCTCCTACCCTGTCTCTGGGAGCACACGCCTCATCTCTGTCTCTCAGGTGTGCTAGAATGTAGTTCCTGGCCTGACCTATTCCTCTTTATATCCCCAGTACTTAGCACAGTTCCTGGCATCTCCTCCATGATTGTTGACTGTGTGGAGTGGCTTATGATTGCACTGGCAGTGAGACTCACTTAAAGAAGAGTGGTTTTGTTATGGTTTCTCTAAAAGGTGGCTCTGTCCATATCTGGCTTGACTGAACAGAGGGCAAATGGGATGGTGGGAGGAGAGGAATCAACAGTTTCCCAGTTTTTCCCCCAGGCAATAGGAAACACCTGGGATTTGGAACCTGAAACCTGCATTCAGGAGACCAAACTTCCACTAACTGGACGAACCTTGGGCCATCTACTCAAGCCCACTGGACTTCAGTTTATTTATTTGTTTCCTGGAAAATATAGTAAGATTTTTCCCTTCTTGCCTTATAATCAAAGAAGCTGTGACAATTTAAGAAATAAGGTTTTGGAAAATGCTCTGTAAAGAAATATGTGAATGACAGCTATTATTTTTCATAAAGTGATTTCTTTGGTGAGTTCATAGTATTGTAGCTCAAATGTATTAGGCACCTACTATGTCCTAGGCACAGTGTGAGGTGTTTCAAGAAGTACATAATCAAGATGTAAAAGGAGTGGCGTGAAGACAGCTCAAAGAAGGGAGCCATTCATAGACAGCACCCACCCCAGGCGTGTCATAGGTGCTTCTGTTGCGAAAACAGCCCAAAGTCTTTCATCTTTTTAAGTTTGAAGTAACATGGAAGGCATCCTCATTTGGCTTCAGGACACCCCCAGGCCAGTCTGTGAATGGCTCCCTTCTTTGGGCTGTCCTCATTTGCACCCGATGGTACTGGCCACCAACTCTGGGAGAGAATTAACTAAATACGATCTCTGTCGAAGCAACATATGGATCATGGAGACTGTGTGATTTCAATTATCAGTTTCTATGCTATTAATAATAGGTGTTGTAGGGGGAAAAAAATAATAGTGTCAGCTAAAACTTGCTTTTACAAATAGGCCAGGCACTATTCCAAGTGATTTATATATGTATTTACTCATTTAATCTTTACAAGAATCCCACCAGGTAGGATCTGGTGTTATCCTCATTTTACAGATGGGGGCACTGGGACACAGAATGTTTAAGTAACTTGCCCCAAGCCTCTCAGACTGGAGCTGGGGAGCCATAATTTGAACCTAGGTAGTCTTGCACCAAAGAAAACTGGGCATTCTGCCAACCTTGACAGCAGCCTCTAGGACAGCCCATGGACTGTGCCCAGAAGAAGCAGCAGCATACTCCAAACGACAAAATAAGCTCTGGATGACCTCTTACTGATCACCATTTTTCCCCATCATGACCTCCAGAAATACCACGTCATTAGCAACTATGCAAGTGTTGAGAAGGAAGGAGGTTTTCCACTCTTTATTCCATTTCCTCCTCCTCCTCCTCCTCCTCTTCCTCCTCCTCCTCCTCCTCCTTTCTTCTTCTTCTTTTTGAGACAGGGTCTCATTCTGTCTCCCAGGATGGAGTGCAGTGGGGCGATCTCGGCTCACTGCAACCTCCACCTCCTAGGTTCAAGTGATCCACCACCCGCCTCACCTCCCTAGTAGCTGGGACTACAGGTGTGTGCTATCACGCCCAGATAATTATTTTTTGTATTTTGTATTTTTAGTAAAGACAGGGTTTCACCATGTTGGCCAGGCTGGTCTTGAACTCCTGACCTCAGCTGATTCGCCTGCCTTGGCCTCTCAAAGTGCTGGGATCACAGGCATGAGCCACGGTGCCTGGCCTATACTTCTTATTTAAAAACAACTTGGCTGGGCACGGTGGCCCATGCCTGTAATCCCAGCACTTTGGGAGGTGGATCATGAGGTCAAGAGTTCAACACCAGGCTGGCCAATATGGTGAAACCCCATCTCTACTAAAAATACAAAAATTAGCTGGACGTGGTGGCGTGCACCTGTATTCCCAGCTGCTCAGGAGGCTGAGGCGGAAGAATCACTTGAACCCAGGAGGCAAAGGTTGCAGTGAGCCAAGATCATGCCACTGCACGTACTCTAGCCTGGGCGACAGAGTGAGACTCTTATCGGAAAAAAAGAGCAACTTAAAAAAAAAAAAGATAAAATCATGACTCTCCTACAGATAAAAAGTGAGCACATTGCTATGGTTTGAATATGTCCCCTAAAAAGCATATGCTGGAAACTGAATTCCCAATGCAACAGTGTTGGGAGGTGTAGCCTGATGGCAGGCGTTTAGGTCATGAGGGCTCCACCGTCAGGAATGGATTAATGCTGACTGTGAAAAGACTCGCTGCTGCCAGTCTGAGCGCTCACTCTCATGTGACGTCTTCTACTGTGTTATGATGCAGCAAGGAGGCCCTCACCAGATGCAGCCCCTGAACCTTGGGCTTTCCAGCTTTTAGAACTGTGAGCCAAATACATTTCTGTTCATTACAAATTACTCAGCCTGTGGTATTCTGTTATAGCAGCATAAAATGGACTAACACACACAGGTTAGGGCTTCTCTTTTCTTTTCTTTTTTCTTTTTTTTTTTTTTTTTTTTTGAGACTGAGTATTGCTCGTTCGCCCAGGCTGGAATGCAGTGGCGCTATCTCGGCTCACTGCAACCTCTGATTCCTGGGTTCAAGTGATTATTCCGCCTCAGCCTCCCAAGTAGCTGGGACTACAGGCGCGTGCCACCACGCCCAGCTAATTTTTGTATTTTTAGTAGAGATGGAGTTTCACCATGTTGGCCAGGCTGATCTCAAACTCCTGACCTCGTGATCTGCCCACCTCAGCCTCCCAAAGTGCTGGGATTACAGGTGTGAGCCACCGCACCCAGTCACATGTTAGGGATTTTTATTTATTTATTTTATTTTGTTTTATTTTATTTTATTTTTTTGAGACGGAGTCTCGCTCTGTTGCCCAGGCTGGAGTGCAGTGGCCGGATCTCAGCTCACTGCAAGCTCCGCCTCCCGGGTTTACGCCATTCTCCTGCCTCAGCCTCCCGAGTAGCTGGGACTACAGGCGCCCGCCACCTCGCCCGGCTAGTTTTTTGTATTTTTTAGTAGAGACGGGCTTTCACCGGGTTAGCCAGGATGGTCTCGATCTCCTGACCTCGTGATCCACCCGTCTCGGCCTCCCAAAGTGCTGGGATTACAGGCTTGAGCCACCGCGCCCGGCCTATGTTAGGGATTTTTAAAACTCAGAACTGGATTGAATTTGGGCTTTGCTGCTTACTAGCTGTATTAAGATAAATGCATTTTCTAACCTATAAAATGGAGATAGATACCACACGGACAGCAGTGAAGATTAAATGAACCAACCTATGGCTATGAGGAAGATTTCTGATGCAGGTAACAGAGCCCCCAACTTAGTATGATATAACACAATAAGAAATTATTATATGACATGCTAGGAAGTCCAGAGATATCTGAGGCTCCAGGGGAGAATACTCGGTTCCACCCTCCTGTAGGTGTTACATTCATCCTTAGGTTGATAAAAAGATAACTGTAGGAATTTCAGGAATCTCATCTAGAAAAAAAACCAGAGAGAAAGGTCATCTCTTTCTGTGTCTCTTTCACAGAACCTTTCTTTTCCAGAACTTTCCTTCATGCTTCATTGGGCAGTGTTCTGTTATTTGACCTTTCCTCAACAAGTCCTTGGCAAGGGAGATGGAAATATCATGACTGGCTTAGACTAATCAATACTTACTTTTGGAATTGGAATGGGCTTTCTCTGGGTTTCAAAAGGAAATAATAGATGCACAAAATTGGGGTTCTGTTAGCTAAAAAGGAAGAATGGAGAAACAGAAGTTGAGTAGGCCACCCATAGGTTCCACTACCATCTGCGAATGCCCAGTATAAAGATTAATACCCAGCAGGTATATGTCCAAGAAATGTTAGTCATCACTTTTCTCAGTGACACCTGAATGTGATGTAAAAGACTGGTTTGAAGGCACATCTTCATGCAGTTCTTCACTCAGAAATCAAGTCATCTGACAGGTGCCGATGAAAATTTTTTCAGAAACTTCAGATGGACAGCTTCCAGAAGTAGATGCTGGCTCTTCACAACTTGCCACACATTGCACAGCACATTACGTTGCCAAGCAGGTATCTTGGGATTGGTGGGTTGCTCCTTCTGCTTAGAGGCCCCAAGCATCTGGTGTTTCTCTCTTCTGTGTTGGCGGATCCTCTGAACTTTGATACAGTCTTCATTCCACAATTGGCAAAGAAAATCTCCTCTGGGATACAGCCCACACACGCCTCACGCCTGGGGAGGCATGACTCCCGGCCCTGTCCTTTCACTTCAAATGAAATATAATAAATATGAAAGAAAAACAAAAGACAGGCAGACAAAAAGCAGACTCAGAAAGACAGAATGAGAAAACACATATATGCTCACAAAAGCAAGGGAGAACAAAAGGAGGCAAAGGGCAGACATCTCTCTGTCCACTGGAGCTCTGAGGAATCAGAATTTCTAAAGCTATTTTATTTTTTTTTCTTTTTGAGTCTCGCTCTTGTTCCCCAGGCTGGAGTTCAATAGCATGATCTTGGCTCACTGCAACCTCTACAATTCTCCTGCCTCAGCCTCCCGAGTAGCTGGGATTACAGGCGCCCGCCACCACGCCTGGCTAATTTTTTTGTATTTTTAGTAGAGAGGGGTTTCACCATGCTGGCCAGGCTGGTCTCGAATTCCTGACCTCAGGTGATCCGCCCACCTCGGCTTCCCAAAGTGCTGGGATTATAGGCCTGAGCCACCATGCCTGGTGTCTAAAGCTATTTTTTAAAATGTAAAGATTTATGACTTAACCTCTCCTTCCTGATAGCCCTCTTTTCAGCAGCTGCTTTATTCGTCTTGAGGCAGGAGGAGGAACAAAGGATCTTTCCTCCTCAAGAAACACCCCCTCCTTCCTCAGTTCCACACCCCTGCCCTAGGAATCCATGACTCCAGGAAATATTTTCAGATAAAACAATTCCAGTTACTGGAAAATTGCAAGGCTTTCCTCTGTGGGTTTACAACAGCCTGGCCTCTGACCCTGGCCTCTGACTTAGTAAAAGAGATTTACTAAGTGATAGTAACACCTTTTATGTACTCAACGTGAGGCAAGTCACTTTATCCGTCTCAATCCAGGCTCCTCAGGCTCATAATGGTGAAGGTTGGAATGGATTCGTGGTTTTGAGTGTATGTACGTATGTATGTATGTACATGTATATTACATACATACATATTAAACTATGTATGTATTAAATAGTTTAATATTTAATGCATATTAAACTATGTACATTGTATATAGTTTATGTATATGACCCTCCTTCACAGGGGCTCTGTCCCCTTGGCAATGACTTAGCTCCTTCCCTGCCGCACAGGGGCACCTGACTCAGTACAGTCTCTTCTTCCTACAAGGCATCTAGCTCAAAGGACTTGCCTCTCCTCTTTTTACGTGGGGAGCTATTACATGTTAAACAACAGAACATTATTTCAAATGCTGACATCTTATGTGGCACTTCAACATAAAAACAGGTCAAGGCAAGGGCTTTAATTGAAGGAAGGTGAGCATGGAAGGAGTGGAGGAAGAGCAGGAGGAATCTTTGAAATCCTTATCTTTGGCCACAGCAGCCTCTTGAAGTATGGCCCCAGGTAGGGCTTCCCAGGGCAATTTGATAACCATTGACCTAGCTGCTCTCTAAGGCATTATAGATCTAAAACACAAAGGTCTTGCTCTGCCTTTATCAAAAAGAAAGTCTGATTCCTCCCTTGTGGATTCACACAGTAACACAACATACCTTGAAGTGGAGAAGGATGACAAGAACCAGGAGGGCAAAAATTCCTTTCCTAACCCCATTTCTATCTTCTTTGGAATTCTGAAAAAAAAAAAATAATAATAATAAATAAATAAGAAAAAAAGATAGTGAATGGTACAGGGAATAATATAACTCATACCACCTGTAAGGTTAGCCGAGACAAAGTACAAGAGAGACCCAATGTTAGGCGAGGAAGTTTATTAACCTGCTGGCTGCCTGCTTAACAGTCAGAGAGGAGGCAGCCCCAAGCTTACAGAATGAGGGGTTTCTATTGGGGAGGGGAGTTTGAGGGAGTTCTTCGGTGTGGCCACATCCCCGGGTTGTTTGATGGTTAATTTTGCCACATATCACCTTGTGACATTTATTACAGGAGGGTGTAGCTAGTTTGTTTATGCTTCCCACGACGCAGCAAGGTCTGGTAAGTGAAGTCTGCGGGCTTCACCAAGGCACCAAGATAAGGGCTTAGAAATGTAAAGCGGCTTGTGGGAAGGAGAAGAGTTGCAGAGCATTACGGGGAGGGGTGGGCAGCTTGGTGAGGTTTGAGGGGGAGTGTCGGCAGTACCAAGAAACTTTTGGGGGCAGTTTGTTTCTAACACCACCCATAATCATAAAATGACAATTTGACATATTTGTCTCAGATAACGTTTTTATTTACTTTTATTATTATTTTTTGAGACAGGGTGTTGCTTTGTTGCCCAGGCTTGAGTGCCATGGCGTGATCTCGGCTCACTGCAACCTCTGCCTCCTGGGGACAAGCGATTCTCCTGCCTCAGCCTCCTGAGCAGCTGGGATTACAGGCCCACACCACCACACCTGGCTAAGTTTTGTTTGTTTGTTTGAGATGGAGTTTTGCTCTTGTTGCCCAGGCTGGAGTACAATGGCACGATCTCGGCTCACCACAACCTCCACCTCCCGGGTTCAAGCGATTCTCCTGCCTCAGCCTCCCGAGTGGCTGGGATTACAGGTATGCACTGCCACACCCAGCTGATTTTGTATTTTTAGCAGAGGCGGGGTTTCACGATGTTGGTCAGGCTGGTCTCGAACTCCCAACCTCAGGTGATCCACCTACCTCGGCCTCCCAAAGTGTTAGGATTACAGGTGTGAGCTACTGCACCCAGTCGATGAGTTTTTTTAAAGTAAAGAAAACCTGGCAGATGAAGTTCTCTTAGTTCATCACTCTAATCCTATTTTCCTCCTTCTCTCTTCAGTTAAACGCTATCATGACTGACGAATGCCTGCCCCCAACTCCCCCCGCCCAAAAGATGTTCACTTACCAACCCCTGGAGCCTGTAAATATGTTGCCATGGCAAAAGAGATTTTTGCAGATGTAATTAAATTAAGGATTTTGAGATGGGGGAGATTATTCTGGGTTAGCCAGCTGGACCCAATATAATCACAAGGGCATTTATTGGAGGGAGGCAGGAAGTCAGACGCAGAGAAGGAGATGTCATGGTGTTGCATGAGGTTGGTGATGATGAAGCAGAGGCTGGTAAGATGCATCCAAAAGCGAAGAAATGCAGGCAGCCTCCAGAAGTTGGAAAAGGCAAGTATTCTCCTTTAGATCCTCCAGAAGGAACACAGCCCTGCTTACCAACTGTAGACTTCCGTGTTGTTTCGCACTATTACATTTGTGCTGATTTGTTACAGCAGCAATAGGAAACTAATACAGTGAGTTGGGTGAGTTTCCATTTGCTCCATGCATTTTTTTTTTTTTTTTTTTTTTTGAGACGGAGTCTCGCTATGTTCCCTAGGCTAGAGAGCGGTGGCACTGCAAGCTCCCCTTCCTGTGTTCATGCCATTCTCCTGCCTCAGCCTCCTGAGTAGCTGAGACTACAGGCGACTGCCACCACGCCCGGCTAATTTTGTTTTCGTATTTTTAGTAGAGACGGGGTTTCACCATGTTAGCCAGGATAGTCTCGATCTCCTGACCTTGTGATCCACCCACCTCGGCCCCCCAAAATGCTGGGATTACAGATGTGAGCCACCACGCCTGGCCTCCATGTTTTTTACTTGGACTAGTTGGATAGACACAGAAATACAGAAGATAATTTTGTTTTATGTATTTTCTACAGTCACCTGATGTTTTTGAGAATATCCATTTGACATGTAAATATCTAATTCATCCAATTTAATTGCAATATAGTATTTTGTCATATGACTATACCACAGTTTGTTTATGTAAGTCTCTAAAATGGGCTGGGCATGGTAGCTCATGTCTGTAATCCCAGCACTTTGGGAGGCCGAGGCAGGTGGATCATGAGGTCAGGAGATCAAGACCATCCTGGTTAATATGGTGAAACCCTCTCTCTACTAAAAAATACAAAAAATTAGCCAGGCGTGGTGGTGGATGCCTGTAGTCCCAGATACTCGGGAGGCTGAGGTAGGAGAATGGCGTGAACCCAGGAGGCAGAGCAAGATCACGCCACTGCACTCCAGCCTGGGTGACAGAGCAAGACTCCATCTGGAAAAAAAAAAAAAAAAGGCTGTCTTAGTCAGCTTGGGCTGCTATAATGAAAAATCATAAACTGGGTGGCTTAAACAACAATGTATTTCTCACAGTTCTGGAAGCTAGGAAGTGCATGATCAGGCACCAGCAGATTTGATGTCTGGTGAGGGGTTTCTGGTTCATAGATGGTGCCTTCTAGCTGTGTCCTCACCTGGGAGAAGGGAGGAATGAACTCCCTTGGACATATTTTACGGAGACACTAATCCCATTCATGAGGGCTCTACCCTCAGGACCTTATCTAATCCTAATAACCTCCCAAATATCACATCTCCTACTATCGTCACATTAGGGGGTAGGATTTCAATACATGAATTTTGGGAAGCCTAGAGCATTCAGTTTATAACAATAACAAATGTTTATTCTACTTGATTCTGTGGCTAGTTGGGTGATTCTTCTGGTCTGAACTGGTTTGGTTGGGGCCGGATGGTCTAGGACGGCCTCGCTCATATGTCTGGCCTCAGTGGAATCCCAGGACTGTGGATATGGCTGGAGCTTCTTTCTGTGTAGCGCCTCTCGTCTTCAAGTAGTACTACCAGGAACAGCTTGTTGACATGGTGCCACAAGGGTTCCCACAAGCAAGAGCCTCTGCTTGCATGACATTTGCTATCATCCCATTGGCCAAAGAAGGTCATATAGCCAAGCCCAGATTCAGCAGGTAGAAAAACAGACTCTACTACTTTTTGAGAAGAGGGGCAAAATCACATTGCAAAGGAGCGTGCATGCAGAGACAAGATAAATTGGAGGGTATTACCGTAACAACCTAACGTAGCTGATAATAAGCTGATAATAAGAATCCAGCTTCCAGCGTGCTTAGAAATCTCAACATTCATCTCAATTCAAAAAGTATGCTCATTTTCAACTATGGTCTCTGCATGCCAGTAAAACTTAACTTATTTTGGCATGCCAGGCTACTTCCCCCGGGAGCCTTTCCCATGCTGTTTGCTCTGCCTGGAATGCTCCTCCCCTCTCCGTGCCAGGCTAATTATTATATTTCCTTTAAGTCGCTTCCTAAAGTCACTTCCTTAGGGAGCCTTTCCTGACTCTTCAGACCAGGCCAGGTCTCCTGTTCTACACACTCAGGGCACTACAGATGCTGTGTTTACAGCACGTACCACCATTGTCATGAATTACTTTGTTGTACAATTATTTGTTTAATATCAGTCTCCCTTTCAACCTTAACCAAAGGAGCTCCAGGGCAGAGACTGGGTCTATCTTGTTTACCGCTGAATTCCCAGCATCTAGTACAATGTCTAGCATGGAGTAAGTGCTCAGAATTGGAGGAATAAATGGATGAGCCTATGAATGAATGGCCTGCAATGTGCTCAGCATGGAATAGGCCTGTTTAAAAACCTGTTGGAGTAGCAGATATGGAAAACTGCAGCCTGGTGGGGAGTGAAGACTGGGTCGTACAAAATGATTGAGAACAACTCAGAACCAAATAGAGGGTGAAATACCAGATGCTGGGCTGCAAATGCCATGGAGACTGGGAAGAAAGGATTAGGATAAATCAGGTGGTCATAGGGGGTAGCACTTGAGTGAGGTCCAGAGGAGGAGCGGGATTTAGAGGCAAGGATTTAGAGGAGGAGCAGGATTTAGAGGCAGTTTGTAGGGAGGCTAATATATTAAGGTCATGAGTTTGCTCATCTGTAGTTCCTATTCTACTCATATCCTCATAAGCTGTTTATCATAAGAGAAAGTAGGCAGGAGAGTAAGGGGAGATAGTTCAGTGGAGCCAGTCCTACTGTTATTGAAACAGCTCCAAAAGGTTATGTTTCAGAGGAAACTGCAAAGTTGTGTCATCCACACATGCAAAAAATGGCTCATTTAGAGACCAGAGAGATTCCTCTGAGCCACTGAAACAGAACAACAGTAAACATCTGCTTCTACTCTTCTGGAAACATTGTGGTCTGGATGCTCTGTCTGTCACTCCTCTGCTCTTTTGCTTTTAACTATTATGAAAACGTCCAAACCTACATGAAGAAAAGAGTTTAAGAAAGTCCATCACCAACTTCAAAAAACATCAATGCTTCATCACATTTGTTTCATGTCTCTCCGTCTCAACCCTAAGTTTTTTTCTCCTAAAGCATTTTAGAGCAAATCCTAGATACCATGTTATAGCACTCCTAAGTACTTCAATACAGACATCTAAGGGAAATAAGCGCATATCTTATGTAACCACAACACCTTTTCATACCCAACAAAATAAAGCATAATTTGTCAACATTCTTTAACACCCAGTTCATATTCAAAATTTCTTGATTGTCTAAAAAAATGTCTTTTTGCAGTTGGTTTCTTTGAATCAGAATCTAAACAAGATCCTCACATTAATATCTTTTAAATCTCTTTTAATCTAGACTGTGGATGTTCTCTTTCAGCTGGGGCTTCCTTTACCAACAGCCTGCCTCAGCCCTCACAGTCCTTATCTTGCTCCTGGATTGGCAGGGAGCTGAAAGATCAGAAGCAGGAGGAATGAAGTCAACATGGGGAGAGGACGGGAGGGATGGAGTCAGTATCAGATGCCTAAGATGTTATGAAAAAAAAATCCTAATCAGCTTCAGAAGAAACAGATTAGAATAAGAGACTCTTAAGAACTGGAGTTGACCTGCATGCTCTCGTAACACTTAAGAATGTCAAGAATTTACAGAGATTATAAGAGGCTGATTCCTGTGGGCAAGAGAGGGAAGGCAAGAGAAAGGAAATCAGGATGAATCTAAGAGACAACATACAAGCATAGGCAGGACCTAATTTACAGGGCCCAGTACAAGATAAAAATCTCAGAGCCCTTGTTCAAAAATTATTGGGAATTTCAAGATGGCAATAGCAGTGCATCAAACCAAGCATAAGGCCCTTCAAAGCACAGAGACCTGTGTGACTCCACAGGTTACATGCCTGCCTTTGTGAAACTGGCCCTGTGCAATGGGTGGCCGAGTCTAGGAGGCCCCAGGGAGTTGCCCTACAAGGTCATGCTCTACCAATGCGTGTCTTGTTTGCATTTCAGAGGCAAGCAAAGGCAGTGGGAATTGTTTCCATATCTTGGAGTCACTGCCAGCATCTCAGACTTGTCAGGATGTCTAGGGATGGTGAAGGGCTTTTAGAGGGTCATAGAGATCCACGTTGCATAATTCAATTCTAAACCATGGATAGTGGTGGGTTTGGACCCTCTGGCCTTTATGCTTGTCTCTGTGAGTATAGGCTCTAGAGCCAGAATGCCTGGGGTCATAGTCAGGCTCCATCACTGTGTAACCTTGGCCAGTTACTTGTCCTCTCTGTGCCTGTTTTCTCATCTATTAAACGGGGTTAATAAAGACACCTACCTCAGGCTGGGCGCGGTGGCTCACACCCGTAATCCCAGCACTTTGGGAGGCTGAGGTGGGTAGATCACGAGGTCAGAAGATCAAGACCATCCTGGCTAACACGGTGAAACCCCATCTCTACTAAAACTACAAAAAATTAGCCGGGCACGGTGGTGGGCACCTGTAGTCCCAGCTACTCGGGAGGCTGAGGCAGGAGAATGGCATAAACCCGGGAGGCGGAGCTTGCAGGGAGTAGAGATCTCGCCACTGCACTCCAGCCTGGGCAACAGAGAGAAAATTTGTCTCAGGAAAAAAAATTTAAAAAAATAAAATAAAATAAAAATACCTACCTCAAAGGATTGTTGAACATTAAATTGGTATATTTTTGCTGCACATGGCAAGCACGATGCGTTTGTTAAAACAGGATAAATCCAGCGGCTCGAGCTGTACAGGTCCAGGCAGATATCTGGTAATGGTGAAACTTTCTGGATGAACAGACTCTGCTTTTCTAGGGGAGAGAGGCTGTGCCTACATCCTGATCCAGCTTCCCAAAAACATATACAATGGTCATTCACTCAGTAAGTGTTCATCAAGTACCTACCATGTATCAGGCACTCACTGAGTGGAGAGTGAGCCAGGCGTGGTTCTGATCCTTAAGGTGCTGACCTCTAGCATAGGGAGGGCTCCACCTGCAAAGTCAGTTGTGCCTCCAGGTCTAGGAGCAGACCTGCTTCCAGGTAGGAGGAAGGAGATATTCTCAGCCTGTAGCCCATTAACAAGGTAGTTCTGCAGCTCGAAAGCATGGTTTGACTTCAGTATCCTGAGTCCTTGTTCCCAGTCTGCTTTATGATATTCTGCTTTGGCCAAACACCTGCCTAATAATTCAGCATTTCCCATCTAAGATTCAGTATTTTATTTCCTGCCCCAAAACTCAGACACTCCCAGTCTGACTTCTAATCCCTGCTGTTGAAACCCCTGAGATGCTGTTACCTGCTTGGCTCCTCCCCTTCTTTGAAGGGGTTCTCAGGATCTTGAATTAGGTTTGGGCCACCATTGGTTAACAGCGATCATATCGTTGTTAAGAAAGACAATGGGGAAGGTGGCTGGGGCACAATGCCAGGACTTTTAATGGCCTTCTCAGGCTGGCCTGGGCCCGTGTGTGTCCATCTTTCCAGTAACTAGTCTCTGACCCTGTCCTCATGTCCTTAACGCCTGGCCACTCCTTGACTGCACAGCTGCACAGATTAGATTCCCATCTCACCAACACTCAAGCCCAGGATCTGAAGGATTCCGGTAGGGGAGGCTGCAGGAGCCCTTAGGAATGTCAGTTTGACATTGAAACAAGTTTTTTTTTTTCCCTCAACTAACAAATTCTTGGCCCTCTGCTAAGGCCTTTGAGGGGGAGTTTGTGGCAGGATGGCCATGGGAGGATAATGCAGGGTCATGGAGATGGAAGGAGGGTCATGGATAAAGACACCAGCTGCTTTCCTTTGGCTGACATCAACCCTGAGGCCATTCTGAAACTGCTCTGCTTGGCAGCCTAGAGACACTGAATAGAATACCACCATCCCAGGCCGGGCGTGGTGGCTCATGCCTGCAATCCCAGCACTTTGGGAGGCCAAGGCAGGCAGATCACAAGGTCAGGAGTTCGAGACCAGCCTGACCAACATGGTGAAACCCTCTCTCTACTAAAAATGCAAAAATTAGCTGGGTGTGGTAGCATGCACCTGTGATCCCAGCTACTCAGGAGGTTGAGGCAGGAGAATCGCTTGAACCTGGGAGGTGGAGGTTGCAGTGAGCCGAGACCACGCCACTGCACTCCAACCTGGGCGACAGAGCGAGATTCTGTCTCAAAAGAAAAAAGAAAAGAAAAGAAAAAAAGAAAAAGAAAAAGAAAAAAAAAAAGATTACCATTATCCCAGCTGAAGGCCTCCAGGCAACTGGACACTTCAGATAGCTGGTGATAACAAGTGGCAGGTGGAAGCCAAGGGAGAATTTTTCACATATCCTTCATCTTCCCCAATCTCATTTTAGAATTTCTGAAGTAGTGACAACTGGGGGGAAAGAAGTTTCTCCAGGGTCACTTTGGAAGAAGCAATGTATATTAATTTTCTCCTTACAGCCACTGAACTATGGCAGGTTAGAGAGTGGCAGGTCCTGTTGATGAAGTATTAATATTACTGCAACGGGCTGGTCAACATGGTGAAACCCCGTCTCTACTAAAAATAGAAAAATTAGCTGGGAGTGGTGGCGGGCCCCTGTAATCCCAGCTACTCAGGAGGCTGAGGCAGGAGAATTGCTTGAAGCTGGGAGGCAGAGGGTGCAGTGAGACAAGATCACGCCATTGCACTCCAGCCTGGGTGACAGAGCGAGACTCTGTCTCAAAAATCAATCAATCAATCAATCAATCAATCAATTGCTGCAACAGCAGACAGCCAGACCCCACAAGGGTGATGGCAAGAAAACTGGCAAGGAATTCGATGTGTAAATCTTGGGTTGCCTCTGAATCCTTTGGCCCTGGGAAGGGAGAGCACAGCCCAGCCTGAGAAGAGGACGAACAAGAGGACAGACAATGGGGAAGGAGTGCCAGGACTTTTTATCCTATTAGGCCACTGCATTCCTGCAACTTCTGAATATACAACCTAAATCTTTTTTTTTTTGTTGTTTGAGATGGAGTCTCACACTGTCACCTGGGCTGGAGTGCAATGTGTGTGTGTGTGTGTGTGTGTGTATGTGTATATATATAGTATATTCTAGGATGCAGGCAGGGCACAGTGGCTCTCGCCTGTATTCGTAACACTTTGGGAGGCCAAGGCAGGAGGACCACTTAAGCCCAGGAGTTCGAGACCCACTTGGGTAACATAGTGACACCTGCCTCTACAAAAAAATTCTTAAAAATTAGCTGGGTGCAGTAGCAGTGCACCTGTAGTCTCAGATACTTGGGAGGCTAAGGTGGGAGGCTAAGGTGGGAGGATTGTGTTGCGTCCAGGAGCTTGAGGCTGTAGTGAACCGTGATGGTGCCACTGCACTCCAGCCTGGGTGACAGAACAAAACCCTGTCTCTAAAAAAATTTTTAAATTATTGAATTTTAAAAATGTCCTGCTAAACTATAATATGCTTTAGGGAAGTCACATTTTTTATTCTCTCCCACCCTTCCATTGCCCTTGGCTGTTGTTTAGGAGATAATGTTGATTAATTTGTTGACTGACCCTTTAAGATATCAACATCAATTGTTTTAAAATCTTAGTTTGTAGAAAAAATGTTAGCCTAAAGACTGACTCCATTTGTCCCTCACACAGAAGCCAAGAGTTGCTATAAGATTTAGGTTGTATAGGCCAGGCGCCTATATATCTACATATACATATGTGTGTGTGTGTGTGTGTGTGTGTGTGTGTGTGTGTGTGTGTCTTTCCAGGAAGAGAGAAATGTAATAATTTATAGGCAATATAGAATACATTGTTCTGTGGTAGCAGAACTCTTTCCTATGGAGTGTTGAGGATGACTTGGAAATAGCAGAATTTGGCCTTGCTGGTTGGGGGACTTAGATTATGAAGCACCTACTAGGTGCCAGGCACTGGGCTAAGAACTGGGAACACAAGGATGAGCACTTCATGGGCTCTGTCCCCAGAGGAGTGCTCACAGACTAGTGTGGGTGGCAGATCTGTGAACAGAGAACAGAGCAGAGTCCTGAAAGGAGGAGTGATACCTGTGTGGCTGGGAAGGTTAGCAGGGTATATGTGGAGAGAGAGAGACAGACAGAGAGAGAAAGAAACTTCCAGAGGGGCTTCACCGAGGAGGTGGCATTTGGGTTACGTTTTCTCTGTGGGTTTGGAGGAAGAGCATTTTAGACATGCGGACAGTGAGTGCAAAGGCACAGGCAGATGCCACACGGGAAAGACAGGCAAGCATTCAGAGGAGTGACTGGGAGAAAGGCTGTACATACCATGCGGTAGCAGACAGTCTGGGAAAAGTGGGCAGGAGAAAGGTCATGAGGGCCCGGGTACCAAATAAAGTATGCATTTCTTTTTCTTTTCCCTTCCTTCCTTCCTTCCTTCCTTCCTTCCTTCCTTCCTTCCTTCCTTCCTTCCTTCCTTCCTTCCTTTCTTTCTTTTTTTGAGACAGAGTCTTGCTCTGTCACCCAGGCTGGAGTGGAGTGCAATGGCATGTTCTCAGCTCACTGCATCTCTGCCACCCAGGTCCAAGCAATTCTCCTGCCTCAGCCTCCCAAGTAGCTGGGATTACAGATGTACGCCACTATGCCTGGCTAATTTTTGTACTTTTAGTAGGGACAGGGTTTCACCATGTTGGTCAGGCTGGTCTTCAACTCCTGACTTCAGGTGATCTGCCTGCCTTGGCCTCCCAAAGTGCTGGGATTACAGGCATGAAACCATGAACCGCCACACCAGAACAAAGTGTGCATTTCTATCTTTTGGAAGATCGAAAGCCAGCCACTATTTTTGAGCAGGAGAGGAGTGGGTTCATGCTTACCTTTCAGAAAGATGCCTCACTGGGAGAAGGGGGTCTTATTGCTCCAAGAAGCCAGAGAAAGGGAAATCAGTTGTGGGGCGGGTGGGTTGGCTGGGGGTGGGGGCACTGAGGCTTTAGGCAAGGAGATGGCAGCAGCTGCCAGGAAGCCCACAGCTGTGTGACGTGCAAGAGGGACTGCAGACAGGAGTACTCTTTGAGGCGAGGGAGACTTTTAGAGAAAATGCCCTGTGAAAGCCATTTATTTTAACAAATACTCTTCCCTTGCTCTGTTTTTATTCCCCTCAGGTGCAACTTTCCTTCTGGGATTGTGAAAATGGGTGTCATTTCTGTAGCTTTCTGAAGTTTGGGTAAAATTTCCTTTTCCTCTCAGTGGATTCTGTGTAGCAGGAAGCATGAGTTGATTTCAGCTTTTTGTCTTCTGAAACCTACTTCAGAGTGTGTTGCTGCTGGTCCGAGGCTGAAAGGAAGGTCTGTAATGTCACAGGCTACGAATTTTCTAGAAACATGTTCTGAGATCAGCTGGCACAATTGTGTTTGTTTTAAAAACAAAAACATCTCAGGGGCAGTCCCCACATTCTGCATAACAGGACCCTTCACCCCACTGCCTCGATGGTTTATCCCGACAACTCAGAACATCCCACTAACCGAGGTGTTATGAGGTAAATCTCTCCTCACAGGAAAAACTACTCTGTAAGAAAAGGGCACTGAAGGAAGTGGCTTTTGTTCTAATGCCGAATTCCGGGGAGGCTGGTGCTTGGAATGCTTACCTCCTCCTGACTTTTTACATGATTTCTCCAGTTCTTGCATTTTATACACCAAGAGCAAAATGCAACTTGACCCCGGACTGTTACATGGTGGCCCTGCCAGGCTGGCTGTGGAACTCAGGCTCTGCCGTGCACAGGCTGGTTAGTCAAGAGACTGGAGCAGAGGGCAAATAAGGTCGAGGTCATGGTTGAAATTCCTATAGAGGCCAATTGGCTGGGCACACCCTGCCCTCCACTCTCTCTGGCCCTGTTCTACAGGGGACTGAGTAAGAGGGTATAGCTAGCTCAGTGCAGTCCAGCACCACTCTCTTAAATCGCATTGCACGTCCTGTATGGCCAGTAAGCAATACAGACTTCAGGCACAATAAGACCTTGCTTAAGCAGCCCTCTGGAAGAAAGCACCATTATACCTTTCAGCTGTGACTTTTTTCAGCCTTCATTAGTGATGTGGAACAGCATTGATTGCAGTAACTTTTCTACTAAACAGAAACATTTGTCTGCTGCTCCAGTCAAAAATACCTGCTTTACAGCTTTAATTTGCCCCACAGAGCTGCAGGTCCATAAGGTGAGGCCGTTTCCCTTCCCCACTTCCTCTTTCCATGCTCTTTCCTCACTCACTGATGGCCTCTTCTCTTCTGGCAGCACCCGAAGCCTTTTTTCTCCCTATCAAAGCAAGAAAGGCTCTTAGAATGGTTGTTTGCACGCACAAGTTGACAGACTGCCCTTCATGGCAATGATTCCTGTTACCATTACTTCACCCAGACATTGCATGTCAGTGTTTTTTCTAGAAGGTTGTCAGTAGAAGCTGGCAGTTAAGAGTGGGTAGTTTAGAACCAGACCAAAGCCAGGCTGGGATCTGGCCCTGACAGTTACTATCTGTGTGTCTTGGGATAAGAACTTACCCTTGCCAAGCCTCGGTTTCCCTCTCTGTAAAGGAAAGCTCATACTGCAGTTATTGCACGCTAGCTCTCAGCATTGCCTGGCACATGACAAATGTTAGTTATGATTATTTATTAGCTAATTGACACACAGAAGACTTTATTCTGCTAAAGGCCTTATTACAACAGGCTAGCAAGTGGAGATAATTTTTTATTCAGACTTTTTTTTCTTTTTTTTTTTGAGACAGAGTCTCGCTCTGTCGCCCAGGCTGGAGTGCAGTGGTGCCATCTCGGTTCACTGCAAGCTCTGCCTCCTGGGTTCCCACCATTCTCCTGCCTCAGCCTCCGGAGTAGCTGGGACTACAGGCGCCTGCCACCACGCCCGGCTAATTTTTTGTATTTTTAGTAGAGACGGGGTTTCACTATATTAGCCAGGATGGTCTTGATCTCCTGACCTCATGATATGCCTGCCTCGGCCTCCCAAAGTGCTGGGATTACAGGTGTGAGCCACTGTGCCCGGCCTCAAATTTTTTATTATAAAAAATTTCAAATGTATAGAAAAGTTGAAATAATAGTACAGTTGACACTGAAATCCCTGATCTAGATTCTACAGTTATATACATGTTACCAAATATATGTTTTTTACTAAACTATTTCAATGTAAGATACAGACATCATCCCTAAATACTTCGACACACATCTCTTGAAAATAAGAACATCCTTTGATGTACTCACAGTAACCTTTATTACACTTAAGAAAATTAATGATAAGTACCTAATATCCCCTGGTTCCCAATTCCCAAATCATATAAAATTTTCCAAAATGTTTCCCAATATGTCTTCTAACAGATATGTGTGTGTGTGTGTGTGTGTGTGTGTGTGTTTGAAAATTTCAGTAGCTTTTGGGGTACAAATGGTTTTGGGCTACGTGGATGAATTGTATAGTGGTGACGTCTGAGATTTTCTTACACCCATCACTCAAGTAGTGTACATTGTACCCAATATGTAGTTTTTATCCCATACCCCTCTCTCATCCTCCCCCTTGTGAGTCTCCAAAGTCAATGGACTTTGGATGTTTTTTTTCAAACAAGATCCAATCAAAATTCTTACTTTGCATTTGGTTGTGATGTCTCTATTTTATTTTATTCTAGAGCAGTAGGTGTGGGGAAATTTTGAGAACAACATTGTTACTGAAATCAGCTATTGGCTGCCAGGTGGAAATGGCTGCTGCCTCCACTGAGGCACACTGGGCCCTGCCACATTTATTAACACAGGCTCTGTGATATGGTTGCATAGTTTGCTTTGCTGAACTTGTTGGTTACTAGCTTTACTGCTTAATGACTGGACATTAGAGACTCTTCTGTTATTTTTATATTCCCACCACCTTCACAGCACCTAACACACAGGTGGTCAATAAAAGTGGATGGAAGGGGCCGGGCGCGGTGGCTCATGCCTGTAATCCCAGCACTTTGGGAGGCCAAGGCAGGCTGATCACAAGGTCAGGAGTTCAAGACCAGCCTGACCAACATGGTGATCTCTACTAAAAATACAAAAATTAGCCGGGTATGGTAGCATGCACCTGTGATCCCAGCTACTCGGGAGGCTGAGGCAGGAGAATCGCTTGAACATGGGAGGCAGAGCTTGCAGTGAGCCAAGATTGTGCCACTGCACTCCAGCCTGGGTGACAGAGCAAGACTCCATCTCAAAAAGAAAAAGAAAGTGGATGGAAGGAAAGGAGGCGAGGGGAAGAAGGAAGAAAAAGGAGAATGGGAAAGAGGCAGGCACTGGCAGGCACCTTCTTCCATGCCCAGTGGGTGCTTGGAGAGTCACACTGTGCCCTCCTGGGAAGCACCCACCCTACTTTGATTTGGGGAAGACGATTCCATGTGGGATGTGCCTTTTGTCCAAATAGGCCTTCTTCCTTCACATTCTCCTTTCCCTCTTTCCCACCCTCCTTACCTGAGCACTAGTTGGGATCCCTCAGACCTTCTGCTAACTTTAACTTAGTCTTTTCCTCTATTCCCATATGCAAGATTAACATTTGACATTATTTTAAAAGTAATCTATAATAGATTATCTTTTCCTACAATCACACTCATTTTCCCAATTCCTTGGAAGGTAATTCCCACATAATTTATGATCAGTAATTAAATTCCTGACCACAATGAATCATGAGGAATATATACTGTGTTCAGAGGGATGGAGTGGTATCCATAAGGGAGCATCTGCTGAAGGGAGAGAGTGGACACATGGGGGTTAGCCTACAAAGCCAAGGGGAGCTGTGCTCCAAACACAACCAACAGAGTTCAGCTCAGGTTTAAGGGTCAAACTATTGCTTCTATTCTGTGTGGAGAGAACAATGACTGAATTGGCTGGAATAGACCAAAGTTGGTAAAGTGAACTTTCTCCACATCTCATCTCTAATCTCTAAAATTTTGACTTAAACAAAATTTGAGTTAAAAATTTTGAGCAGATATAGGGAATGAATGCAAGAAGCTCTTGATTATCTATGTGGTGGACTGGCTCATTTTCATTCCAGGCTGTCCTACCACTCTACCACTTCTCCGTGCTGAGAAGTAGTTGGCGTCTATTCAAAATACACAGGCCATTTAATTATTAATCGGAGCAAAACATTATTAGGGAAGTTAAACTGTTGAGTAGGTGTGTGTGTGTACACATGTGGATATTTTCTTGATTATCCAGCTGTTCTGTTTTGCCTTTTGCCTTTCTGGGTTCCTGCCCCTCTCCATTTGTGGTGACACCTGTAAGGTGATTATGCCACTGAATTCCTAAGAGCTTTTTGGTCCCTCTCCCATTCTCCTTGGATGTGTGTGGAAATATTTGTCAGCAGGGGCGGACCGGGGAGGGTTCATGTACACAAGAAGTGACTGACCTTGGCCGCTGAGTGGAGCATGTATTTGTGACCAGGAAAAAGTTCAGTGTTTGTGTTTGATGATAGTTTTATGTCCTGCTGTCAGTACATAGGACTTTATAGGGGTTTCTGATGACCTAGGGCTCCAGGTACCATCATGATTATTTGGCCAATGATTTTAATGGGCCCATATAAACTTATTCTGTTTTTATATTAATAACAGAGAGGAGATGTTGGAAGATTAAATATAGAGGAGGATGGGCTTTAGCTTCACTGTTCAAGGCCATTGGGAATTATTCTACAGAATTCGATCCAGCCTATTCTCATTATTTCCTTCTTCCTATGACTTTGATTCTTTCCTTATTCTTCCTTCCTCCTTTTTCCTTTCTTCTTTTTCTTTTTCTTCTTCTTCTTCTTCTTCTTTTTTTTTTTTTTTTTTTTGAGACGGAGTCTTGCTGTGTCGCCCAGGCTGGAGTGTGGTGGTGCAATCTCGGCTCACTGCAAGCTCCACCTTCCAGGTTCACGCCATTCTCCTGCCTCAGCCTCCCGACTGGCTGGGACTACAGGCGCCCGCCACTATGCCCGGCTATTTTTTTGTATTTTTAGTAGAGATGGGGTTTCACTGCGTTAGCCAGGATGGTCTTGATCTCCTGACCTTGTGATCCGTCTGTCTTGGCCTCCTAAAGTGCTGGGATTACAGGCGTAAGCCACCGCGCCCGGCCACTTCTTTTTTTCTTCCTTGCTTTCTATCGTTCTTTTTCCCTCCTCCCTTCCTCCTCCCACCTTTATTTATTTCTTTCAACATGTACTTCATGCTTACTATATATTAGGCACAGTCTAAATGCCACAGATACAGAGATGAATAACACATGGCCCCAGACCTCCTGGAACTCAGTTTAGTGTGGGAGGCAGATGGAGACACAGATCATTCCAATACAGTGGTTAACAACAGAGATAAGTACAGGGTGAGCTCAATGTAGGGGTCCCTAATCCAGCTTGGCTTGGAAGAGAAGGCAGGAAGCTTCCTGGAAGAGATGATTGGCAGATTGATTGGGAGTGGCTGAAAGAGGAGCTGGGCTCAAGGCCTTTATCAAGCAGGCCAGGCCATTCACGTGGTTTATGAGCACTGGATAAAGGGATCCAGTATAATAGGATGAAGGGCCTTGGGAGTGTGAGTCTTCCATGAGATTTGACACCAGATTTTGATGTCACTGGATATGGTTAGGACCACAGGGGCAGGGCAGAAATGATGTCTACTACTCTGGGAAAGTACTAGTGACTTACCTCTGAAATCTGGGGACATTCTAAGGTATCTGCTCAGATGGTTGATCCTGGGGAATCCTGGAAGAAATGAAAGCCGAAATGAAAGATCACTCTTGAAGGCCAGTACATGGCATATATGTGCTCAGGGGTGAAGAGTAATGTAAGGGGAAATGGACAGTGGGTAGTCAAGGTGTGAGTGAAGATCACTGCTCACTAGAGTGGGGCAAAGAGGCTTGGGGAGGTGGAGGAGGACTCTTGGCTTCCTAAAAAGAAGGCCTAACTTGTGCTGCAAAGTTTACTGGATGCCCAGGACGCTGGAGGAGTTTTTGGGCCAGTAGACAGGCAAGTGACCACAACAGTTCTTATGCCCCACAAGGGCAGAGCCTTACATTGGCAGCTCCCTGAGTTACTTGAAGCAGGAGACCTTTTATAACCTCAAGAAGACGAGAAGAATTCTGTTGAGGGAAGCTTAATCCCTGCTCTTTGGAGATCTTGGCGTGATAGTAGAAAAGCACATATGAGCTAGAAAAACATAAGTATCACATCCGATGATACCAACTGCAACAATGGTAATAGCCACTGTGTATTTAGTCTCTACCCTGTGGCAGGGCTTTTCATGTATTACTTAACCCTCACAACTACATAGTGATATACAATGATACACAATATTATCATTCCCTCCATTTTATAGATGGGGAAATCAAAGTTTAGAAAGGTCACAGGTAGGGAGTCATAGAATCACATTTGAACCCAGATCATTCTAGCTCTAGAGCCCCTGATCTCAACTTCTGTTCTTACTGTGAATAAATTCTCAGTGCAGCTTCTCTTTGACTTGACCATAGGACCACAGCCTACCTGAAACGGTAGAATAGAGAGACCCTAGAGACTGACAAACTGCATTTCTACAGCACTACTAATTATTATGAAGATGGATAATCTAAAATTTTCTATTTCTCTAACATGTAGTCTTAGGACACTCAGTATTAGCCAAAAACATATATATTTAAGGGGAAAAATATGGATTAGAAAATAATTGTTCTGAAGTCTACTACTTTGGTAGTTGTTATGGAATGAATGTTTGTGTCCCTCCAAAATTCGTAAGTTCAAGACCTAGTCCCCAACCTGGTGGTACTATTAATAGATGAGGTCCTGAGAGCAGAGCCCCATGATTGGATTAGTGCCCTTATAAGAACAGGAAGAGAGACAGACTAGAGATTTCTTTCTTTCTCTCTCTCCATGGGTATACAGCGAGGAAAGTCCATGTGAGGACATAGCAAGAAGGCAACCATCTGCAAGCCAGGAAGAGAGCCCTCACCAAGAATCACATCTGCTGGTACTTTGATCTTGGACTATAAGACACCTCCAGAACTGTAAGAAAATTGGTATCTGTTGTTTGAGCCACCCAGTCTATGGTATTGTGTTACAGCAGCCTGAGCTGACTAAGGCAGTAGTTAATATCAGCAGCAGGGTGATCACACTCTCTGTGTGTGTGTCTGTGAACTAGATCCTCTTAGTCAAAAGGGTTGTTGACTGTGTCTTGAGACCCTTCACTCTCTATATTAGTTTTGGGTGTTCTTTTTCTCATTGGTATTTATGAACAATTTACATAAAAATGACTTTTTAAAAACCTTCTGGAAAAAATATATTAGTTGGTTTATGATTCTTCAATAGATGAGAAATTGGGCACTCCCTGTCACCTGTGGCCCCCAGGGAGGCAAGAAGATAGCTTTTACAAGTGAGAAGAGAGCTGGGATCTGCAGAGACCACTGGACTGCCTACCTCCCTCCTTGCTCTGGGAGTCTTCCGTGGGTCTGAGGGAGGCACAGATCATCTCTACAAGCTGTCTGGGCTCCCAGGTATTTGCTACAGGGGGTCTCATGTGTTCAGAAGACCCGAAGCTATGGTACCCTTGAGGCCGAGGAGGAAGGTGTACTTTCTCCCCTGTACAACAGGCATGTGGAGAGCTGTGGCTTGGGAGGAGAATACCAGTGTGCCTCCCACTTCCTTAGCAGCCAGGCATCCCTCCCCAGAGGGGCTGCACCATTTCTCAACTAGTGGCAGCTCATGAAATCCTCAAATGGGAGGTGTATTAGTCAGGGTTCTCTAGAGGGACAGAACTAATAGGATGGATTTATATATAAAGGGTAGTTTATTAAGAGGATTGACTCACATAGTCACAAGATGAGTCCCATAATAGGAGCAAGGAAGCCAGTTCGAGCCCCAAAGCTGAAGAACTTGGAGTCTGATATTCGACGGCAGGAAGCAACCAACACAGGAGGAAGATGTAGGCTGGGAGGCTAAACCAGTCTAGTCTTTTCACATTCTTCTGCCTGCTTTTAATCGGGCCACACTGGCAGCTGATTAGACTGTGCCCACCCAGATTGAGGATAGGTCTGACTTTCCCAGTCCACTGACTCAAATGTTAATCTCATTTGGCAACACACTCACAGACACACCCAGGAACAACACTTTGCATCCTTCAATCCAATCAAGTTGAAACTCAATATTAACCATCACAGGAGGAATCTGCAAAGATCATTTAGCCCAGTGCTTCTCAGTTCATAAGGTTCAGGCATTTTACCTGGGAACTTTGTTAGAGAGGAGATTTTTTTTTTTTTTTTTTTTTGAGACGGAGTCTCGCTCTGTCGCCCAGGCTGGAGTGCAGTGACGCGATCTCGGCTCACTGCAAGCTCCACCTCCTGGGTTCACGCCATTCTCCTGCCTCAGCCTCCCAAGTAGCTGGGACTACAGGCGCCCGCCACCAAGTCTGGCTAATTTTTTTGTATTTTTTAGTAGAGACAGAGTTTCACCATGTTAGCCAGGATAGTCTCAATCTCCTGACCTCGTGATCTGCCCAACTCAGCCTCCTAAAGTGCTGGGATTACAGGTGTGAGCCACTGCTCCCAGCTGAGAGGAGATTCTTATTCAGGAGGTCAGGGTGGGGCCTCAGCATCTTTAACAAGTTCCCAGGTGATGCTGCTGCTGCTAATCTGGGGACCACACTTTGAAGAGCAAGAATTTACTCTATGTCAAGGTAGGCTACATTTCAGTGACCATCACAGTCAAGTAAGAGTCCATCCTGCTACAGAGAAGCAAATACTCTTCTTCAGCAGCTTTCTTACCTTTTAGAAGTCATTATACTTAGCAAGCCCAAATCCCTTTAGTTTCATGCCCACTCTGTCAAGTTCTCCTCTCAGCAGAGATGGAGATGCAAAGTAGCCCTCTCCCATATCATAATCTTTAGTTATTTAAAGACTACTAAGTCAGATCTATTTTTAAAAGCACCGCTTCTCTCTCTGTTCTTATGCCTGCGTTACCCAGGTTGGTCAGTAGGAATGAAACTCCTGGGGCACTCTTTGCTGAGGACTTGGCACTGGGAACATTCACGATCTGCTTATGCAGCTGGAATCTCCTCACATGCCCAAACACTATTCTTTCTCAGTTCTCTACAGTAAAGGGATGGCAGAGTTATGAAAGTCAAAATCTGAAGAGAAGTGATTTTGTGAAAGTGAAAGGTTAAGTGAAGATACTTAACCTTTAGTATCATAACTCCTCTTCTCAGAACTCGATCAAGGTGTTATTCACAGGTAACAGTGACCTGGTTTGGGTTTTCTCTTTCCTCCCTGGCTCTCTACATGTCTCATGGTCAAGAGAACTTGGAAGCAAAGACTTAGCCATCTACCATAGCTAAGCAAAGGAGTCTGAATAACCCCCAACTGGGCCTGGCGCGGTGGCTCACACCTGTAATCCCAAGACTTTGGGAGACCGAGGCAGGCAGATCACGAGGTCAGGAGATCGAGATCATCCTGGTTAACATGGTGAAACCCCGTCTCTACTAAAAAATACAAAAAAATTAGCTAGGCGTGGTGGCAGGCGCCTGTAGTCTCAGCTACTTGGGAGGCTGAGGCAGGAGAATGGTGTGAACCCGGGAGGCAGAGGTTGCAGTGAGCCGAGATCACGCCACTGCACTCCAGCCTGGGGGACGCAGTGAGACTCCGTCTCAAAAAAAAAAAAATTAATAACCCCCAACCTGAACGAGAGTCCACAGGTTGGATCCGAAGTACCCAAGTCTGTGATCGAGAGTTCTATCCTCCTGAACTCTCTGCTTTTTTTCTGCCCCAAAAAGGACTACCGTCAGGTCTTTGCACCTTTGTGTGACTTTAAGTCAACATGTTTCCTCTCTCTAGGACACTTTCTCTCCAGTGTGGAATGAAATTTGTCCTTTGTTAAAGAGGCTAATGGTCCCAAGTGACAGGTTATTTTATGTATTATACCTGCCTAGGATGGCACAGTAGACATTGCCTATCAGAAAGAAGGTACTGCCACTTACAGGTTCACAGTGATATCCGGGGTGGAAGGGAGGGTTCTTCCAGAAGAAAGCAAGGCATCCAGGAGGAGACCACCAAGAGGGCCTGTGTCCTTTGCAGGTTTCTGGGGGTGCAGGGTTATTCAGAAGTCTGCTGTTACCCTGACCCCATCCTCAGCAGAACTTCCTCCATCATTTCAGAAGGTAAAATGAGACAGCTAGAGCAGAGGACGAGATGGCAACTTCTGTTTTGCTTTTTTTTTTTTTTTTTTTTTTTTTCTGACAGCCAGTGTGTAGGGAGCTCTGTATGGGGAGTATGACTCACCAGTATTGGTCATGACTCTGGGCCCAGGATTCACAAGTGTTCCAAAAATAGCAACCGGCCGTGGTGTACACCCACAGCGCAGTTAGACATTTCCCATTGAAAACACTCAATGGGAAACCTACACGGAGAAAGGGAAGGTTAAAAGAGCTGTAATTACAGTTCTTCTAGTTAGCCTAGAGAATATCTTCCTCTCTGCTTGGTCATTTATATTTCTCATTCTCTTTCTGGAGAACACCTTCCTCTTTACTTCAGCATTTAGTACTTGTTCATTCATCATTTAGCAATTTTTTTATTGAATATCTTCCCTGTGTCTAGCACCATTCTGGGTGTGAGGGAGGCATCAGAAATAAAGCAGTCCTTAGTCTCCTGGAGTTCACAGTTCAGTGAGGGAACCTTAAGCAAGTGACCTAATAATTGACCTTAAATTTCCTCATCTGTGAAACAGGCATAATAGGCCAGGTGTGGTGGCTCACGCCTGTAATCTCAGCACTTTGGGAGGCTGAGGCAGGTGGATCACCTGAACTCAGGAGTTCAAGATTAGCCTGGCCAACAGGGTGAAACCCTGTCTCTACAAAAAATACAAAAATTAGCCAGATGTGGTGGCATACACCTGTAATCCCAGCTACTTGGGGGTCTGAGGCAGGAGAATCGCTTGAACCCGGGAGGCAGAAGTTGCAGTGAGCCGAGGTCGAGCCATTGTATGCCAGCCTGGGCAACAAGAGCAAAATTCTGTCTCAAAAAAAAAAAAAATAGGCATAATAATGTACCTGATTCATTGTATATATACAATGTATGTATAGCACTCCTCAGAGTGCCTGATGCTTAGCAGACATTTAATCAATGTAAGTTGTTAGCTTCTGTTGAGAAACAACTGGTGTGGGACTAAGATTATTGTTATCCTGATGTGCCTGTTGGTGCCACAGTCAGATCTTCACCCTGGGAACTTAGGGCCTCAACAGTACCATGGCTGGGAACTTAGCCACAGTGGGGAGGGAACCAGAGATGCTGAACTTAGTATATGCCTCCACTCCATTGGTCAAACTCACTCAATCTAAAAGGAGCTGGGTAATCGGTGAGTGCTTGATGGTGGTGATAAAGAATCTGTCTATGGTGTAATTCAATTTTGTAGTCGTTATCTTTTCCATTTTAGTGTAGGGACCCACCCAATCAGACAGCTGCACAATGAAAATAAAGGCTGGGAATGCCAAGGTGTGTCACTGGTTGTAGTCCCACGCTAGCAAGGGGAAAGTCAGGTTGCAAAACCAGCGCTGCCTGCCTTCAGTGGAGAAACCATGTAGCCTCCCAGGCCTGCAGCTTCCCTGGGCCACGTTCCTTTCCTGGGCATCCTCCTTGGTGAAGTTTCTGGATCCCTGAAGGCACTGGTAGTTTTTGGTTTGGGTGCTCATATAAAACTTCTTACAAGAGTCTGTTAACACAATCTTATCTGTCATTATTTACATGTTAGTTCCTTAATAGATCCTATTTCTTTCTGTATTCCTGATGACCCTTCCAAGAGCTCCTTTAGGTTTGGAAAAGGCAGAGTAGACCCTCTGGCCTTCCCCAGTGAGGAGCTGGGCGGGTGGTGGTGGTAGTAGGGGGTCGGTAGACAAACCCATCTTTAAGGAGGTGGCTTCTGCAGCAGCCTTCATTGTGGGATTCCAGGCAGGTGCCTTAAAATAGCTCTGCCACTAGCTGATCACTCAACCCCATTCACAAGGGCAAACCTTCTTCTGGCAGGGAGAAAAGGTTTAAACATACAGAGGGAGGTAACTGTTGCTGTAAGTAGCCTTAAAGCAAGCAGAGGGGTACTAAGACATCTCTAAACTTCCTTCCAGGTCTATGATTCTAAGATCTTAATTATCCTAACTGGGAAGGAGAGAAGAAAAGAAAAAACAAAAATTAGGTGGCTTAGAAAGTGAGCAGAAAGTATAAAGCTTGGAGATTTTTCTATTTGAGATATGGCTGCATTTAGAGCCAGTTTTTAAGCATTGCCAGGTTCACCTTTCTAAAAGGCATTTAGAAACCTGCCACTATCAGATTTAAATCAGTTCACCAATATGGCTAATTGGTGTGATTTGAAAGTTGCAATGGGGCAAGTAATCAGATTGGTTCCGGAGCCTCCACCCTTTGCTGTGCCTGGGTGCTACCTCCAGCAGGGTAGCATATTCCCAATTTTTGTGGTTTTGCAGTGGCCTCCTTTCCTAAGCCCACTAAGCGTTTTCCTGTTCTTTTGCAAGGTGTTCTCTTTGTGTCAGGGTGTGGTGGAGCCACACAGGCCTGGCATGATATTCACCACTTGTTGCTTATGGAACTTGAACATATTTAACCTCTCTGACCATCAGTTTTCTCATCTGTAAAATGAGACCACATTAACCTAGCTTATAGACTTACTATGAGAATTAAAGGTATAGATGTGCAGATGATCATATTTAGACTTTAATTGAAAAGCTTTCCAGTAGATATCTTAGTCCACTTTCTGTCGCTATAACTAAATATCTGAGACTAGGTACTTTTTTTTTTTTTTTAAAGGAATTTATTTCTTACAGTTCTAGAGGCTGAGAAGTCCAGGGACAAAGGATTCCATCTAGTCAGGACCTTCTTGTTGTGGGGACTCTCTGCAGAGTTCCAAGGTAGCTTGGGACATCATGTGGTGAGGGGGCTCATGAGAGAGAACCAACTTGGTTATAACAGACACACTCTTGTGATAACTAACCCACTCACACAATGATAACCTATTATCCATTAACCCAGGAATGGACTAGTCAATCCAATCATGAGGGCAGAACCCTCATGACTCAAGCATCTCGTAAAGGCCCCACCTCCTGATACTGTTTCATTGGGGAGTGAGTTTCAACAGGGGGGGTTTCAAAGGGGACAGTTTCAAACCATAACAGTAGAATTATGTGCATGTCCAGGTGTGCCATTTAGTAGCTGTGAGACCTTAAACAAATTACTGTGCCTCAGTTTCTTTATCTGTAAAATAGACATAATAATAATACTACCTACTTCAATGGTTTTTGATAATGATTAAATGAGTTAATATGTGTAAAATGCTTGGCATAGTAATTGGCAGATGGTGTGTACTATGTTTTAGCTTTTCATATTATTACACCACACACCCAGTCTAATACCCAGCACAGACGAATGTTTAAAAAAAAAAAAAGTTTGAATCCCTGTGCTCTGACACCTTTAGCTCCAAAACTTGCTGCTGCTACTCAGGATCTCCTTCCTCTCTAGTTGTCCTGTTTAGCTGAGCCTCTCTCCAGCTTGTGTGAAGCTGGGTCTTGGTAGCTGCTGGGCAATTAGGCCTTCAAGGCCCATGCTTGGTGGCCTAGGTAGGCCAGCAGGCAAGTTCAGAGGGGGCAGAAGGGGTGAGAAGTACCCACAACTTTCACTGACTTCATGATTTCATTCCCTTTATTTGTCTGGGGTTCTAGCCTCAGGACATACCAGAGAGGGAAGCCAGGGCATGTGACTTTCAGGCTTTCTCAGGAAGCAAGCCTTCCTGAAGGGAGGAGTCCCTAAAACAGACTTGCACCTCTACATTTTGTCAACCCTGGCACATGCTATAGGAGGTTCTGGGTTAGCTTCAATGGGGATGTTTTTTGAAGCCTGCAAACTGAAATAGGTGACAACTTCCAGTCCCAAGAATTTGGCTGGCTCTGCTTTGAACACAAAGCTTCCGCTTGCTGCTGAGGGCCGCTGTGTTCTGCCTGCCTTCCAGGGAGAGTTACTTCTGGAAGGCTGTCATGGAGGGAGGACAGCTAGGCTGCCGGGCCAGCTGCCCACTATGCTGGTTCAAACTGGCTGTGCTGGCTCAAAAAGGAAAAGACACTCTCACCAATCAGCAGAATCAATCACAGATTGGGAGCTTATACCCTTCGAAGGCGCAGTGGAGGGTAGAATGGAACAGAAGACAGAGCCCATGCCCTCAAGGAGTTTGCCAAGCTGGTGTAGGAAATTGAATCACTTAAAAAGTAAACTAATAATAGCAGGGTATCTGAAGTCACCAGTTTGTCCTTGCAGGTATCAGTGCCCTATAGCACTCTTTAAACTCCTGTGGTTCTAGGTAAAACACACCTTCCTGGCAGAGGCATAATACTACCTATTCTATACCAGGCATTCTTCTAAAGCCTTTTTAATACATTATTTTGTTTAGTTTTCACAGTGACCTTTTGTAGTAGGTGTTGATCTCCTCGTTTTCGGAAGAGGAAACTCAGGATCAGAGAGGCAAAGGGACTAGCCAGAGACCCTCTAGGTAAGAGGTGATGGAACCAGGATCCAAAGCTGGGTTCTCTGGCTCTGGAGGCCATCCCTTCACCCTCCAGGTTAAACTAGCTGGAGCCAGGGAGGGTGGCTCTGAGAATCACACTGGAAAGAATTCCTTCCTCTCTGAGGTTGTGGGGAATCCACTATTGCCTGCTCCTGCCCTTGCTGACTAAAGGCCTCTTGTGTGTGTTGTATTCAGTGACTTGAGGGAGAATCTGCTCAGCTTGTCCACCCAGGGTAGGAATCCCTCTCAGGGAAGGGGTCTCCTGCCCCCTCATAGGCATTGGGCTACTCCCAGATGGTTGCTTTTAGGGGAGAAAAGGATGCCAATCCAATCAGTTGTGACCAGGATGGTGGGAGTCACGTGGCATAGGGAAATCAAATGGTTCCCTGCAACCATCTGATTGTTAGGAAGAGATTGCCTAGTGCATGGATCTACAAAGAAGGATGTGACAGCTCCTCCTCCCTACTTATGCTGAATTGCTGCTGGCTGTGCACTCAGAAGCCTTAAAAAACATACATGTTTGCACATAGTATATTTATAAGATTGTTAATAGTGAAAAATAAATGTAACTATCCAGCCATAGGTGATATACCTAAACAACAGATTACCATATAACTATTAAAATCAACGCTATGTAAGTATACTTACTAACATAGAAAGATGTTTTTTCAGTATGTTGCTAAATGTCAGGATCAACTTGAAAAACAGAATGGTCTGATCCTATTTTCAGAAGGAAAAATGTATATGTGTGTATAGAAAAACATTTTCATTTATATATCAACATATTAATAGAGGTTGTCTCTGATAGGAAGGATTTTAGGTTATTTAAGTTCTTTTTGCTTATGTGTATTTATATTTTTCTATAGTAAATATACATTTCTTATGTAATAAACCTGTTATTTTTAAAAGATCTAATGATATTAGAAATAATCTTAATTTTATAAAAAGAATCATCTCACCTTAAATACGAGAAAACAAAATATCTGAATTTCTTGTTCTTTCTCCCCTTTTTCCCCTTGTTTTTGGTGGAAAGCAAATAGTATTCATTCTGGAGAATGATTCTAGGCTAGTAATTTACCTTAGAGCCATGGCATATGAGAGCTGGAAGAGATTTTAGGGATCATTTGGCCCAATTCCTTATTTAGCAGATGAGGAAACTGGACCAAGAGGCTTAGCTAGTTCTATAAATGCTTGGTAGCAAAACTATGGTAGGAATCCAGGTCCCAGGACACAGTCCAGGGCATTTTCTTTCCTTTTCTTTTTCTTTTCTTTCCTTGTGTGTGTGTGAGAGTGTGTGTGTGTGTGTGTGTGTGTGTGTGTTTCGATACGGACTCTCGCTCTGTCACCCAGGCTGGAGTGCAGTGGCATGATCTCGGCTCACTGCAACCTCTGCCTCCTAGGTTCAAGTGATTCTCCTGGGACTACAGGCATGTAACACCACGCCTGGCTCATTTTTTATATTTTTAGTAGAGACGGGGTTTCACCATGTTAGCCAGGACGGTCTCGAACTCCTGACCTCAGGTGATCCGTCCGCCTTGGCCTCCCAAAATGCTGGGATTGCAGGCGTGAGCCACCACACCCGGCCCAGTCCAGGGCACTTTCTACACCATCATGACAAGCTGTTATATTTGCCTCATTGACACATAGAGAGGCTTGGAATCATTTCACGTGGAGGTACCAACTCTAAGAGTAGAAAAGGTTGTCATGCTAACCAGTTACTCTGCTTCAGTCACTATTCTTCTGAGAGGAAAACATGGGTTTTAACTGATTGCAGATCCAATGTTGAGAGTTACGACATTGTGATGGGTGCTGGGAAAATAATTCTTGCAGTCCCTGCTAGAAGTCTCCTACCTAGAAATCATATATGTGATTCCACATGAAGGCAGAGGCCAGGCCACAAGGGTTTTTCCATGTCGCCTCCTCTTCTTCAGCTGTTGGGTCATAAATGCTGCTTGGAATATTTTCATTCCTCTTCCAAACATTTATCTTACTGAAAAGTAGAGTAGTGATAGTTGTTCAAAGCCGGCATACCATAAACATCGCTCTTAACCCTTTTGTGAAACCAGTTTTGAGATGCTGCACTGATCATATGACTTTGTCAACTCTCCCGGAGAATCCTTGGCATTAACTGTATTGCATCAGTTAAGACTTTTGGCTACACACATCAGAAATTCCCCTCGAACTAATTTAGTAAAAGAGGGAATGTATTAGCTTATGGAGTCCATAGAAAGGTTGAGTATCCAAACTAAGAAAAGGTCAGGAAAACATGGAGCTGGGCCTCAGGAACCACAAGCACCAGGGACTTCACTGTGCCGGCCTTTGTCTCTACTGTGCATCTCTTTCTCACTCGTGGTTGCTTCATTTCTCTTTTACTGCAGACAGGCTGTCTCCATTTCCATGGCCATATTTCCATAGGACAGTTTCTATCATCGGAGATGAACTTAGCTGATCTTTCACTTGTTCTAAGTTAAGAAATCCCAATGGGAGGGCCAATGTGTGTTCCAGCTGTGACCAGGTTCTGGGTCATCTAAGAACATGATGTTTCCAACATGAACACACTGTCTAGGGGAAAAGCAGGTCTTAGAAGATTGGGAGGTAGTGGGCTAAGACCAGGATATCCTTCACCCCTAGCTACTCCTTAGAGATAATAAGTTTGATGAGGAGGCAGAACAATTAGATGATGAGTGAGAATTCTTAAGAAGTGAAAATAAAAATCCTGCGAGTGGGCTGTGCCTGGCCAGGGACATCCATTTTTACAATGTTTTGACATCCAGTGAAAAAATAATTGCAGTGAACCTCTCCCTGACTTGGCCCCCAAAGAGGCAAACCTAGGTATTTTAGGACCTGAGTCAAGTTTGAAGAACTGTGCTGTCTCTTCCCAACCTTCTCTCAGAAAACTAAACCACGGGGGTAACAATCCTGTAATTTTGACCGTATTTATAAATCCTTGATCCTTTATGCAGTGCGTTTTTTCTACTCTGCGCTTAGTCTGAATGTTGCTATTTTCACAGAGGAAATCAGAGGAAAGAGACTATAATTATAGGTCAAACACCAGCTCCGGAAACAGTGAAGGCAGCAGAGAGCCTATGGCTCCCTACCCTCTTCCGGGTTACACCCTGGACATCTCCCACTTCTTTCCTGGAGCCTAGGTCAGCTCTTCGCCTCTTTATCTTCATATCTTTTGCTCTCATGTTTGCCAGTCCAGCATATCACGAGACAAAAAGGGAAAGTTACAACCAAAAGCCAGCGAGTTAAAACTGCACAATCCTTGGGCAAGCCTGCCTGTTGGAGATAATTCAAATGGAAAAGAAAAGACAAAAAAACCCCACAACATTTCAGGTCATTGGTCTTTTTAAACAGACCGCCGGCAATATTTACTCCTCCTGAAATAGCACAGTCACATGAAATAAAACCGTGTTCGGTAAAGCCTGCAAAACAAAAGGACAATTTACAGGCTGGCATGCTCACTGAGGGCCCTCTGTTTACCAGCCGGATCAAGGCTCTGCTTCTGGGCTCTCCTGGCCACCTTCTGCCCAAACCTGCTGGAGAGCTGTGGGGGTCAAGGTCAGATTTTCTTGGAGACCCTCCCCAACTCTTTTCTCCTTAAATAATTTAGAAAGGCATGTTGAGAGTTGGGAACAGGGCTGTGAAGAATATGTGACTGATGTGGCCTCTACTATAGAAGCCCAGGTTGTGAATGTCACAGGAAGAGCTACTAATGGTGTCTGTCCTTGTCCAGCATGGTCACCTCTGTTTCTTCTTTGTTCTTTACTCCTTACTTCTCAATGCATTTACCTCCCCTAGACCTCACCCAGACCGCTGCCTTCTCTCTCTCTCTCTCGTCCGTTTTCCTCTGTTCCCCCCCCCCCCCCCCCCCACTCTATCTTATATTCCCCTTTTGCCTTCTCTCCTGACCTTAGTTCTGCCACGGACCCTTCATGGACCTTTATTGATTAGTCCAGCTGTTGCCTGGAAGGTCCAAAGTAGCTGTTAATGGTGGGGTTAATGAATGTACAGTCACAGGCCAGATCTGGGGTCATGGTGAATTCCCACTGAGACTGAGACTTCATTGAGGACTCAAGGGAACCTTCTCAGTCTCATTCTTTGAATGTTTTCCTCTCCATTACCTGATATTTCTTTGTAAAAATCCAAAAACTATTTAAAATAATACATTATACCTTGTTTCTTAAAGTCTTTTTATATCCGTTGATATCATCTTTACATCAACCTTGGGAGGGAGGCAAAGCAACTGAGGAAAGAGAAAAACAAAGAAGTTTGGCAGCATTCCCAAGTTAATTACAGAGCTATGTTCTCTGCTCCCTGGGTTCTCCTGAAGCAGGAGAATCTCTTGAACCTGGGAGGCAGAGGTTGCAGTGAGCCAAGATCATGCCACTGCACTCCAGCCTGGGTGACAGAGTGAGACTCCATTAAGAAGAAGGAGAAGGAGAAGGAGAAGGAGAAGGAGAAGGAGAAGGAGAAGGAGAAGAAGAAGAAGAAGAAGAAGAAGAAAGAAAATAAGATTCATTCCAGACACCAGAGAGGGAGCCTCCTCCAACACCCAGGGTGAGAAGTACAACATTATCATGCATCCCTGGCTTATCAAACACTGGACACTAACAAAGTGAAACAATCAACTTTGTCACCTGGAACTTCATGAAGCAGATTTCCCTGAGTGTCTGTGTTTCCTTTTTTTTTCTTTTTGAAATGAAGTTTTGCTCTTGTCACCCAGGCTGGAGTGGAGTGCAGTGGTGCAATCTTGGCTCACTGCAACCTCCACCTCCCAGGTTCAAGCAGTTCTCCTGTTTCACCCTCCCAAATAGCTGGGATTACAGGTGTGTGCCACCACACATGGCTAATTTTTGTAGTTTTAGTAGAGATGGGGTTTCACCATGTTGGCCAAGCTGGTCTTGAGCTCCTGACCTCAGGTGATCCACCCACCTCGGCCTCCCAAAGTGCTGGGATTACAGGCCTGAGCCAATGCACCTGGCCTGTGTTTCCTTTCTTTACGTCAACCATATAGCAGCTACTGGTTTCATTTTCTTTTGCACATGCCAAAGTATGTACAGTAAGTGGAAGAGTTAGCCAGAGATGTATATAATGTGCTCTTATTTTTTTCAAATGATTCAAAAGAAAATTATGACTGTAAAAAGTTACTTTTAGGCCTCTAGTGGAGCTTCTCTCTCTTTCCTTCTCTCTCTTTCTCTCTGTCCGTCTATTACAAATACTAAGTGCTCAGCACTGTGATGTAGGAGGTTCTGATACATTTGTTGGAAAAAGAAACCTCGAGAATCAGCATAGCAGAAATGTGTGCTTTCACTTCTCCCAGCCAGCACCTGCATCTCTATGTCAAAAGGCTGATCTCAGGCTGCCAGGATCCCCTTTGCATGAAGGCACAGAGAGCTGAAGGGTCTGGATTTTACACATCCAGAGAGAAGCCCTTACCCACTGACTGACAGGTGCAGTGAGTAAACACCCCACTCTGAGGTCTCACTTACACTGTCACTGCCCTGTGGGACTGAGCTCAAGTTACCCTCTGTGGGATTTCACTTGATTCCGTATCCTTTTCTGGATTCCACATCCTTTTCTGGATTCCACATATTCCTCATTCCACTTTCCCATACCCCTACTGGTTTTTCCTGGGAACACATCCTAAAAAAATCACCTCCACACCAATTCTTGTCTTAAGATGTGCTTCTGAGGGAACCTAGCTGAAGACAGGGAGTTTGTTTTGTCTTGGGCTCCCTCCCAACCCAAGTCTCTAGGATTAGAGTGAGTGAGAAAGATGGGGGAATGGAAGTGCAGACCTGTCTTCAGACACCAGAAGGAGACATAATTAAAAGCTGAAGATGGTGCCTTCCTAAGGACCCAGGTGATATAGTTTGGATGTCCCTTCCAAATTTTATGTTGAGATGTAATTCCCATTGTTGGAGGTGGGACCTGGTGGGAGGTCTTTGGGTCATCGGGGAGAATCCCTCATGGCTTGGTGCTGTCCTAGTGATAGAGAGTTCTCACGAGATTTGGTTGTTTAAAAGTATGTGGCACCTCCCCTGGCTCTCTCTCTTGCTCCTGCTCTCGCCATGTGAGGCACCTGCACCCGCTCTGCCTTCCACCATAATTGTAAATCTCCTGCGGCCCTCACCAGAAGCAGATGGCAGCACCATGCTCCTTGTACTGTCTGCAGAAGTGTGAGCCAATCAAAATTCTTTTCTTTATAAATTACCCAGCCTCAGGTTTTTTTTTTTTTTTTTTTTTTTTTTTTTTTTTTAGCAATGCAAGAATGGCCTGATGCCATTCTTGAGGGCAGCACTCAAGCAGGGAGAGACAGTGTCCCCACATCTGCATAGAATATATCTCTAGTGCAGAGAGCAGAGGACTGATGGGAACTGAATATCATTTGACACCTCAGGGTTTGCAGTTTGAAGAATACCAGGAGATGAAACCCATGTGGGAAAATGACATCCTCTGGGATGTCATCCTCAGGGCAGAGGGAGCAGCTTTGAGGCCTTTCTTCCAGGTGGTTTCTGGGGGGCAGATGTGCATGAGCAGACTTAGGCCTGAGTGCATGAGAACCATCATCTGGGATGCCTAGAAATAACTGGAAGAATGAATGAAGCACCGATACATACAACCACATAGATGCACCTTGACAGCATGTTAAGGTAAGAAGCCAGTCATAAAAGGCCATATATTGTTTGGTTCCATTTATATGAAATGTCCAGAACAGACAAAGCCATGGAGACAGAAAGCAAATTAATGGTTGCCAGGGGTTGGGAGGAGATGGGAATTAATGGGAAGTGACTATTTCATGGGTAGGGGTGTCTTTTTCAGTGATGAAAATATTTTGGAACTAGATAGTGGTGATGGTTGCAGAGAGTTGTGAAATACTAAAAGCCACTGAATTGTACACCTTAAAATGGTACATTTTATGATGTGTAATTACATACATAAACCTCAATTTTAGAAAAGAAAGAACTGGGAAATTTGAGGTGGCAGAAGAAAAGCTGAGGTCTCGATTCACATGAGGAAGTTGCAAGTTAGTAAAATATTTATTATTAATGCTACTTTCTCTTCATTTATTGCCTGAATTGTTTCTCATTTGCCTGGTGATGATTAGGATCATCTGTGTTACAGGAGACAGTATATAATTCAGTGCTAAGTTGTGCAGCACACATTCTAAGTGTGGAAGGTGGGTTGTATAGATCACATACTGTACAACCTCTGTGTCTGTACATGGTAGTCCTGGTCAGTTACATATTTCTGCAAACTTCGACACAGGATCTCCACACACCAAGAAAGAATGCTAGATACGTTCTTCTAATTGTTTCAGTGGAGTGCAGTGGCGAGATCTTGGCCCACTGCAACCTCCGCCTCTTGAGTTCAAGCAATTTTCCTGTCTCAGCCTCTTCAAGTAGTTGGAACTATAGGCACACTCCTGACTAATTTTTTTGCATTTTTAGTAGAAACAGGGTTTCACCATGTTGGCCAGGCTGGTCTCGAATTCCTTGCCTCAAGTGATCCACCCGACTCAGCCTCCCAAAGTGCTGGGATTACAGGCATGAGCCACCACACCCAACCTGAGACCATGTCTTTTTAAGCAAAGGGATTCCCCCTTTCTTTGCTGCCTTAAGTCGGGGAGCTATAAGTTCTTCCTGATGCTGTACTCTCCCTACCTGACTCCAAACTGGGTGTATAACAGGGGCCTGGCACCGGTGCTCACCTATGAGAGTCTTCAACCTTGGATAGGGTTCTGTTCTGTTTGCTACGGATCTCCCCAGATTCTTCTCTAAATGTCAGGGTTGGTACATGGGTCCAAAGATTTGCCTCATTTCTGAGGCAACAGAGAAGCAGGTTTGATTTCTGGAAGTCATTGTGGCATCTGATATTTCTTGGTCACAATACATTCTAACATGGAGTAGGCTAATTATGATAATACATTTGATGTAAAACTATAGTGAAATTGCAGTCTAAGCACTAAAGCCAGTTCAAAAGTCATCACAAGTTTTCTTTCTCAGTGAAAGAAAAAGGAAGTTCTAATTAAAATGTAGGATGTTGCTCCATCCATCCAGTTCTTTTAGCATTTCCTAAGCTTTTGGGATTAAAAGTAAATCATTTTCTGACAGTAGTTAGACAGTTCCTTTTCCGCTGAACAGCACGGTCTGAAAGATAGTTAACTTCCCAGCATTCTTCTGTGTGTTGTGCGGTGGGTCCAGCCCTCCACTGCTCACCTCCACACTTCCACCCAGCGAGAGAAATCAGCCTAGATGGGTCTCTCTTCCATGACCTGCATTTCATAAGGGGGTCTGTCTCCAGACATCCAGGTTGGGTGTTTACTTGAAGGCTTGGATGGATAGGAATGCCACTTTCTTATTCCAGAGCTGGTGGAGTGCCTGCTCCGCTACTGGCTGTGAGCCAGAGATTGCCTAAAGTCTAAACATTCCCACTATGTAGGCATGTTTTCAATGTCCCTGAGCTTGGGTCACATCTGAATTCAGAGTTTCTGCCTCCTGAGGGAGTATATGTGGTTGTGTCTGTGTGTTGGTGCAGTTTGTATATGCATATTATGGGTTGGAGTGTTTGTGTGTATGTATGGGTGTATTCTGGGAGTTAAAGTGGCTAAGTGTATATATAAAAATTGATATTTATTGTGAAACAGTCAAACAGTAAAGAAAAATATAAGTTAAAAAACCATAAAGTATCACTTTAGTGGACATTTTCCCATGTATTTCTACACACACACACATACACACAGATGTAATTTTCCATAAGTGGTATCAATATATTAGAAGGCTGTTTTCTAAGCTAATAATAATAACAATGGAGAGTGAGTGCTTGCTGTGTGTTAAGTATTGTGCTGGTCCCTTGTCCCTTGATATAGATTAACCTCACTTAATTCTCATGGCCACTTTATGAGGTAGGTACTATCACTATTCCCATTTTACAGATGAGAAGACTAAGCCAGAGAGGAGTAGATAAGGTTAGTCTCAAGTGGGTGGCCACACAGTTAGTAAGGGAACAGAACTGGGATTTGGACTCATCTTACTCTGGGGACTCTGTTCTTGACCACTGCTTGATAGAACCAGGTGACAGTAGGCAGCACAGCTGGGCAAGGATCATTCTTTCATCATTTACTGAGTGCCTGACATGGACTAGGCCATGGGGGTAAAAATATGAGCAAGACACAGATCTTCTTGAGGCTGGTCTTTTGAAGGAGACAAATGTGTAAGTACATGATTGCAATTCAGAGCAATTAGGCAAATTACAAAGAGAACAAAAGAGAATCCATTAATACTACCTGGGGAAATTGTAGAGATAACATTGTAACTGTGTCTCAAAGGAAAAGGAGGAGCTGTTTGTCAGGGAGTTAAGGTTGGGTGGGATGGGAAGGAAGGGGAAAAGGCCACTTTAGGCTGAGCAAATAACATGTACAAGGGTATTGAAAATCTCAAGTGTGTGGTATAGATGCAGGTAAAGAGTAAGGGAAAGTCTTTGGCTCACACCTGTAATCCCAGCACTTTGGGAGGCCGAGGCGGGTGGATCACCTGAGGTCAGGAGTTTGAGACCAGCCTGGCCAACGTGGTGAAACCCCATCTCTACTAAAAATACAAAAAATTAGCCAGGTGTGGTGGTGGGCACCAGTAAGCCCAGCTACTCGGGAGGCTGAGGCAGAAGAATCGCTTGAACCTGGGAGGTGGAAGTTGCAGTGAGCCGAGATTGCACTACTGCACTCCAGCCTGGGCGACAGTGAGACTCTGTCTCAAAAAAAAAAAAAAAAAAAAAAAAAAAAAAAGAGTAAGGGAAGAGTGGCTCACAGATGGGCATGTAAACTGAGAAGGGTCTGGCTGCTCCACTGAGGATGTTTGTCCCTATCATACAGGCAGAAGGGAACCACTGGAGGTGCTTGAGCAGGACAGTTGCATCATCATAGCGGTGCTTTAAAAGAACAATTAGACAGCAGTCTGGAGGAAGATTCAGAGTGGAGTGGGATTGGAGTAGAGAAAGTGGTTCTGCACACAAAGAGTCATACAAGGGTTCTCAGTATTGACTGCCCATGACAATCACCTAAAGAGGTTTTAAAGAAATACCCAAGTGCGGGCCAAACCCTCAGAGATTTTGATTCAGTTAGTCTGGGTTGAGGCTGGGAAAATGGTAGTCTTTAAAAGCTTCCCAGGGGATTCTAGAGTGCCACCAAGGTCGGGACCACATCACTACATGGCAGAGCTTAAAAACACAAGCTCTTGTCTCCACAACTTACCAGAAAGCAGGAGATCTTAGGCATGCTTAGTTGTTTTTTTGTTGTTGTTTGTTTGTTTTCAGACGAAGTCTCGCTCTTGTCCCCCAGGCTAGAGTGCAATGGCGTGATCTCAGCTCATTGCAACCTCTGCCTCCTGGGTTCAAGCGATTCTCCTGCCTCAGCCTCCTAAGTAGCTGGGATTACAGGTGTGCACCACCACGTCCAGCTAATTTTTGTATTTTTTAAGTTGAGACGGTGTTTCATCATGTTGGCCAGGCTGGTCTTGAACTCCTGACCTCAGGTGATCCGCCCACCTTGGCCTCTGAAAGTGCTGGGATTATAGGCATGAGCCACTGCGCCCAGTCAGTTACTTAGTATTTTTAAGCCTTCGGTTTTCTCACCTAGAAAATGGGGTTACCCCATTGATTAGTAATTATGGTATAATATTTATTGTAAAACAGTCAAACAAAAAGGAAAAATATAAGGTATATGTATGGTTTGAATATCCCCTTGAAAACTCATGTTGAAATTTAATTGCCATTGGCAAAAATATCTGTTTAATTGCAATTAAACAGGTTAAGAGGTAAAACCTTTAGTTTTTATTTATTTGAGATGGGGTCTAACTCTCTTGACCAGGCTGGAGTGCAATGGTGTAATCACGGCTCATTGCAGCCTTGACCTCCGAGGTTCAAGCAACTCTCCCATCTCAGCCTCCCAACTGAGACTGGGACCACAGATGCACATCACTATACCTAGCTAATTTTCACTTTTTTTTTCACTTTTTCTTTTTTCTTTTTTTTTTTGTAGAAACAGGGTCTTGCTACGTTGCTCAGGATGGTCTCGTAGAGATAGAACCTTTAAGAGGTGATTAAGTGATGGCTCCACCTTTGTAAATAGATTAATGCTGTTATCATGGGAGTGGGCTATTTATCACGGGAATAGGCTCCTTATAAAAGGATAAATTCAGTCCCCATCTTTCTCTTTGTCTCACAGACTCTCTTGCCCTACTGCCATGGGATAATGCAACACAAAGCCCTTGCTGGATGCTGGTGCCGTGCTTTTGCTCTTCCCAGCCTCCAGAACCATGAACCAAATAAATTTCTGTTCTTTATTAACTACCCAGTCTGTGGTATCCTTTTATAGCAGCAGAAAACAGATGTAGTTGGTATATAAGGATTTGAGCACTGTTTCTGACACAGAGTAAGCACTCAATATATAGCAGCTATCATTATTACACTGCAGTTACTCAGGAAAGAGATGATAAGGATTGGAACTAAGTCAGAGGCAGGGGAGATTGCAAGAAGATTATGAATTATCCAGATATTTCAAGAGTGAAAAGAGGGGTCTTGATGAACAATTAGGTAGAGGGTAGGTGAGGAAAAGAGAACTCCATGATTTCAAGCTTGAACAACTCGAGAAATGTTGATGCCATCACTGAGTTTGGAGGAACAGGGATAGGATATAAAGCAAGGGGATAAGAAGTAAGCACTGGGATGGAGAAAATAAGTTGGATTAGATGTACTGAGTTGGAGGTACCTGTGGGTCATCGGGTGGAGACATCCAGCAGGAAGTTGATCTCAAGAGATCATCTTGGTCTGAGCTCAAGAGAGAGTTCTGGGCTGGAGATATTTTTTTGGGGAGCCATGAACATATGAGTGCAAAGTTGAAGCTATAAAAGTAGATAATGGACTGGGTGAGGTGGCTCAAGCCTGTAATCCCAGCACTTTGGGAGGCCGAGGGGATCACCTGAGGTCAGGAGTTCAAGACCAGCTTGACCAACATGGAGAAACCCCATCTCTACTAAAAATACAAAATTAGCTGGGCGTGGTGGTGCATGCCTGTAATCCCAGCTACTAGGGAGGCTGAGACAGAAGAATCACTTGAACCTGGGAGGCAGAGGTTGTGGTGAGCCAAGATTATACAATTGCACTCCAGCCTGGGCAACAGAAGAGAAACTCCATCTCAACAAAAAACAAAAAACACAAAAACAAAAAAGTAGATAATGTTTCTCAAAGAGAGTCTATTAGTGAGAATAGATGAAGGTTGAGTTTAGAACGTGGGAAATGTCCAAATATAAGGGATGGATGAAAGGAAAAGGAATCTGCCCCCCAGTAATAAGGTAGGGGATAGAAAGAATAACAGGAATTATGAGGAAAACTAAGAAACAGCTATTGTCTACAGGAAAAGAAATAAGCCTGAGATAGAAAAAAAGTCTAGTTGGGAGCATTGAGCAAAATAACAACATTTTTTTACTTAGTCACTTTGATTCAATTTAATAGGATGCTCTTAAAAGACTTTAAAGTTTTTTTCATTTTGCCCACTGCTTCTAAAGGACATCTTTTTGTTCCGTATCTGGATGGCAGATACTGGAGCAGAAGCAGTGGCAAAAAGCCTGAGTCACATCTTGCCCTGCAGTAGTCCTGTGGAGGGATGGCATGAATTACTGTAGGAGGCAAAGGAGCAGGCATACCCTTTATGCCCTGAAACCCTTGCTCAGAGCTATCAGGATCTGGCCTGGGAAAGGCTTTTGCTGCCCATCATGCCTTTCAGACTTTTTGGGACTCAAAAAACGTAGCTGACTCTTTTCATCTGTATCAGGAAGCCACTTTTCTACCCTACTATCAGCACCATCGTCTTACCCCTCTCCACCAGGAGGACATATCTTCACAGTAGCTCCTTCTTACCAGAAAGTTTGGACAATCAGGTCACTCACTGAGTTCAGAGAGACCTCAGAAGTGACAGCCTAGGGAATCAGCACTGTACAAGTGGCCTGGGCACCAGGGGCTGTGGGAGACTTTTTGAAGCTCATGTCTGATATTAACGGTTCTCAAAGATTGACCTCTAGGCCAGCAGCACATCTGGGAACTTATTAGAAACGCAGATTCTCAGGACTCATCCCAGGCCTGCTGAATCAGGAGCTCTGGGGGTAGGACCCAGCAGTCTGTGTTTGTAATAAGCCTTCTTCAGTTTGAGGACCACTGTCCTGTATAAACAGGACTAGAAACACCAAGGTTAGGAATCTGTCTCCTTTTTTCTCTATATTTCTCCCTAGTACACAATTCTTCAGGTAGTAGACTTAATAAATGTTGTTCAGTGGGTGTTTATTGAGGATGTAGTATGTGGAAAACTCTTTGTACACACGTATGCATTCATTTGCACATACTCACACACGAGACTTTTTCTTTGGGAGTCTATAATTACAGATACAAAAGTTAGATCAAAGATAGATCAAGGCCGGGCGCAGTAGCTCATGCCTGTAATCCCAATACTTTGGGAGGCTAAGGTGGGCGGATCACCTGAAGTCAGGAGTTCGAGACCAGCCTGGCCAACATTGTGAAACCCTGCCTCTACTAAAAATACAAAAATTAGCTGGGCATGGTGGCACACACCTGTAATCCCAGGTACTCAGGAGGCTGAGGCAGGAACCTGGGAGGTGGAGGTTGCAGTGAGCCGAGATCCTGCCACTGTACTTCAGCCTGGGTAACAGAATAAGACTCTGTCTCAAAAAAAAAAAAAAAAAAAAGAAAGAAAGATCAAGACAAGGTGTTAGGATTGTAATAAGTAGGCTATAAATGATACCAAAGGGCAGATCCAGAATGCGGGACATTCTACAGGACAATTAACTTGAGGGAAAAAGTAGACGAGAGACTATTGTAGCTTAAAAGGAGTTAAAGGGCTGGGCATGGTGGTTCACACCTGTAATCCCAGCACTTTGGGAGACCGAGGCGGGAGGACTGCTTGAGGACAAGACTTAGAGACCAGCCTGGGCAACATAGCAAAATCCTGGGCCAGACATGTTGGCTCAGGCCTGTAATCCAAGCACTTTGGGAGGCCGAGGCAGGTGGATCACTTGAGGTCAGAAGTTCAAGACCAGTCTGGCCAACATAGTAAAACCCCGTTTCTACTAAAAATATAAAAATTAGCTGGGCTAGGTGGTGTACACCTGTAATCCCAGCTACTCTGGAGGCTGAGGCAGGAGAATCGCTTGAGCCTGGGGGGCGGAGGCTGCAGTGAGCCGAGATCATGCCACTGCACCACAGCCAGGTGGCAGAATGAGACTCTGTCTCAACAACAACAACAAACCGGTATCTACAAAAAATACAAAAATTAGCCAGGCATGGTGGTGCATGTCTGTAGTCCAACTACTCAGGAGGCTGAGGTGGGAGGATCGCTTGAGCCTGGGAGGTTCAGGTTGCAGTGAGCAGTGATTGTGCCACTGCACTCCAGCCTGGGTGATAGAACGAAATCAACTAAAAAAAAAAAGGGATTTAAAAGAGACTTCAACGACATAACCAAGTACAATCCTCCCAAAGTGCTGGGATTGTAGGTGTGAGTCACCGTGCCCAGGATTACAGGCGCCCACCACCATGCCTGAATAATTTTTGTATTTTTAGTAGAGACAGGGTTTTGCCACGTTGGCCAGGCTGGTCTGGAACTCCTGACCTCAGGTGATCTGCCTGCCTTGGCTTCCCAAAGTGCTGGGATTACAGGTGTGAGCCACTGCACCGGGTTCTGAAAATGAACTTTTAAAAAGAACACTTTGGGAAACTTCAATATAGACTGTAGATAAGAAGGTATTATCCAATTTTGGCATTGTGGTGATAGAAGAAAATACCCTTTCTAAGATGCATGCTAAAGTATTTGGGAGTAAGTTGACATAATGCCTATAATTTGCTTTAAAATGCTTCAGCAGGCTGGGCGCAGTGGCTCACGCCTGTAATCCCAGTACTTTGGGAGGCCATGGCGGGTGGATCTCAAGGTCAGGCAAGTTCAAGACCAGCCTGGCCAACATGGTGAAACCTCATCTCTACTAAAAATACAAAAATCAGCTGGGCAAGGTGGCGTGTTCTTGTAATCCCAGCTACTCGGGAGGCTGAGGCAGGAGAATTGCTTGAACTGGGACCCAGGAGGCAGAGGTTGCAGTGAGCCAAGATCGTGCCACTGCACTCCAGCCTGGGGTACAGAGTGAGACTCTGTCTCAAAAAAAAGAAAAGAAAAAAAAAAAAGCTTCAGCCAAAAAGCAAAAAGGTGGGGAGGTAAAGGGAGGATAGATTAAATACATATGGCAAACTTGACAGCTATTAAAACTGGTCGATGGGGTCATACGGGTTTTTATGTCAGTCTGGAAATTTTTATAATAAAAGTGGTTTGCTTGTTTGTTTTTAATTTTTTTTTAAACACACCTGCACATCACCTGTAGCTTGTCGGTTTTTTAATGAATGGCATAGACACTAATTGTGGAGTTCAGACAAGGGGTAGTAGCAAGGACTACAGCCACTGCAGAAAGATTTGCGGGAGAGATGGAGCTGTGCATTTCCTTCCTCCCTTCCTCCCTCCCTCCCTCTCTCCCTTCCTGTGTGTTAGCATCTCCCATACTAGGTAGGGCGTGGTATTAAAACAGCATGGCAGGAGTGTGGGTATCTTTTGGGGAGGTGGGAGATTGCCTGGGGAAGTTGGTGGCCAGACTGCAGAAGAATGTAGGGAATGCCAGGCTGGGCGCCCAGCTGGACCTTGTACTGTAGTCAGTGATGACGCTTCTGTGCAAAGAGAGTGATGCAATCTGTGTTCCAGGCAGATTAATGTGGATAATGCTGGCATGAGTCCGAGAGGTCTGGTAAAGGGCTGTTACCCAGGTCCAGGCATGAGGAAGTGATAAAAGCTTGCATTGTATAGGAGTGACAGTGACAAGGGACATTTCAGATGAATCAAGAATCAGCAGAATCTGCTGGTGACCATTTATGAAGCTAGTATGGGTGAGGCAAAGTAGTACTTGAACAACAGGATAAATGGCAGTCCTGTTTAATGGAAATAAGGAAACTCAGATGATTTGGGAGATGAGGATTAGGGGTTGATTTTGAACGTGCAAAATGAGGTGAAAACAGAGCAGCCAAGCTGAGATATTTCAAACAATAGACTGTTCCAAACAATAGGCCATTTCAGGGGTGAGATGAGGAGATGAGGAATCAAATAGATCCACTGGGGTGAAATCATTCACCCCGGCCCCTTCCCCATAAAAACCTGATTGAAGTTTGAGGATGAAGGTCTGAAAATGAATCTGGGAAAGTGAGTGGTCTAGCAAAGACGAAACTATGGGGGAGGGTGAGGAGGCAACTTGGTGTCTCCACAGGTGCTGAAGAAACCTCACTTTTGACATCCTGCTCTCCTGTGACTTTGCTTCCTGTTGTGATAGGAGAACCTGCCCAGTGTTCCATGGGGCATGGCTCTAGAGTCATTCTGTCTACACCCAGCTGCCTCTCGGTTAGATAACTGTGTGGCTGAAGAACGACACGGAGCATTAAGCTAGGCCCCCAAGAGTCGGGAGCAGCTCTGTTTCCCCGTCCCAAGTACACAGGATATAATGTGCCCTCCCTGGAGATGTCCACGGGGTGCTGCTGACCTCCCAGGTCCCTGCCTCACAGAACAGGGGTATTCTTTTCCTGTCATGACTATTTAGTTACTGGGCTAACAAACAAGAAAAAGTCACATGGGGCAGGATTTCAAGAGCAGAGTTACTTCAATTGCCTGTGGAAATACCACCAGGTTGTGCAACAAGACTTTTGGGCTGAAAAAAGCATGTTAGATCTTGGTCTGATGGTCTGAGCATCTGAAAAACACAGCCCATTTTTTCTTTTTTGGAGCTGCATATAGGACAATGATAAGACCACACCTCTCTTATGCCCCACAAAAGACACAAAAAGAGAAAGGCCTGAGTTTTGTGATACCTAAGAAGATTTGTGTTGGTTTATCTGAGTCCTCATTTTCAGCAAATGACAGCAAGAGGCCAATAAGACACAAGTGGATTTTTTTTTTTTTTTTTTTTTTTTTTTTTTTTTTGCTCAACCGCCTTCCTTCCTGCTAAAAATCTCTCAAGCTCTGCCCATCCCTCTTCTTTACCCCACCCTCTCCCTACCACAAACCCACTTCCTCCTCAAAGTCCCAGCCTTCCCACTAGCACCCTCTTTCTCCCCTGCCCCTTCTGCTCCCCTCCCATGGCTGCTGGTGTAGGGGTCATGCCCAGGCAGCCTGATGCAGGCCAGGATTTTCACCTCACTCAGCAGCCCCCAACAAAGCTGCCACTGTCTAACTGGGTCACCTTGTAGGAAGCAGGCAGGAGTGACTGGGGTTGTGTCCTGAGAGCATGGCCAACGTGGCCCTATCTTGTTGTAATCACTTTCAATATGGCTTCTTCTTATCACTATTCACAATATTATGAATGTATGAAGAAGAGCTACCACCAAGTGAGTACCTACTGTCTTCCAAGCATAGTGCTCCACACATTACATGCCTTTTCTCATTTAATCACCCAGCAAACACATGAAGTAGCAGCTATCACAATCCCCTTTTTACACATGAGGAAATAAGGTTTAGAGAGGTGAAGCAACTTGCCCAAGACCAGGTAGCACCAAGCGGCAGCACTGGGGTGCAGATTCAGATGTACCTAGTTCCCAGTCCCTCCTCTAACCATCTTGACATACACTTGAGTGCCATTTATCTTGACTTATTCCCACCTGATGAAGTAGGAAGACCATTTCAAACAGAAAGCCATTTGGGGTGAGGGGAAGCTGGTCAACAGGGACCTGGGGTAAAACTGCCCGGAAACCATGGGGATCTGGAACTGGTCATCTGCAGAGTAGCCTGCTGTTCCTCAAGGGAGTTGTGGCCAAGCTCCATCTTTGCCAGGCCTCTGGGCCAGCATCCTAGTTGGTTTAGTGGTAATAGGGCCAAGGTCACGAATCTGATTCCTTTGTGGGCCAGTGTACTTCCATCCACTCCAGTGTCACAGGCAGCACCCCTAACTTTGACCAATGGTTCTCAACTTCAGACCATTGGATGAGAACAAAAATGGTTTAGGCTGGGCGTGATGGCTCATGTCTGTAATCCCAGCACTCTGGGAGGCTGAGACAGGGGGAATGCATGAGCCCAGGAGTTTGAGACCAGCCTGGGCAACATAGTGGGACTCCATCTCTACAAAAAATATTTTTTAAAAATTAGCTGGGCATGGTGGTGTGCACCTATAGTCCCAGCTACTCAGGAGACCGAGGTGGGAAGATCACTTGCGCCTAGGAGGTCAAGGCTGCAGTGAGCCAAGATTGTGCCACTGCACTGCAGCCTGGGTGACAGAACAAGACCCTTTCTCAAAAAAAAAAAAAAAAAAAAAAGAAAAGAAAAAAGAGGTTTAACACAACTCTTTAATTTTTTTTTTTTAAATAAATAACCCATAAAAGCATGTGCTCTGCAGACGGATGGGCAAGAGTTACAACCCTTATATGAAAACTGCTTTCTATTTGCAATAGAAGAGACCTGGTATCTCAGTGAATCCCAATCCCTGAAAGGCCCAGCTCCAAATTTACTCCTTCTCTCCCAGAAGGTATTCCTGGGAAATGGTAGAAGTGTTCCAATCCAGTTGAGATATCACGTTTTGTTTAATTGTTCTGAGCTGTTTGAGGTCACGACACACCACCTTCTCATCAGATGTCTCCGAGACAGAAGTGAAATCTTTATGTTCAGTAACTCAGCACAGATCCAGTACAGGACACAGAATACAGCGGAAATGAATACTATGAGGAAAAGCTATACAAACTGGCCTCTTGTAGAGATGGCTACAGACTGTAGGGATTGTGAATGATCCCAAACAGGCTCTGGGCCAGTGAAGGAGGCAACCTCCACTGTGCACACAGCACTGCAGTGGGCTTGGTGGAGAGCCATGGCCGTCTGTGAACTTTGGCCTGAACTTTGGAGGAGACAGGGCACACATGCATGCATGCAAAAACAGACAAAAACATGCAATCAAAACATTGTGTACATAATGGTGGGAGGGCAGAGAGACAAAGGGAAAAGAACCAAGTGGATTTAAACAAGAAACAAATTTCTGGCCAGGCGTGGTGGCTCACACCTGTAATCCCAGCACTTTGGGAGGCTGAGGCGGGTGGATCAACTGAAGTCGGGAGTTCGAGACCAGCCTGACCAACATGGAGAAACCCCATCTCTACCAAAAATACAAAATTAGCCAGGCATGGTGGCACATGCCTGTAATCCCAGCTATTCGGGTGGCTGAGGCAGGAGAATCGCTTGAACTCGGGAGGCAGAGGTTGCGGTGAGCCAAGATCGCGCCATTGCACTGCATCCTAGGCAACAAGAGCGAAACTCCATCTCAAAAAGAAAAAAGAAAAAAAAGAAAAGAAAAGAAAAGAAAAAAAAGAAAAAGAAACAAATTTCCAAAAGAGGAAAGAGGGAGAGCATGGAGCTTGGAGTTGGAGATTCCAAGTCTAGATGGAGAGAATAATGTGAGTCTGTATGTAGACACAGGACCCAGCTCCTAGGGTGCCAGTGGAGCTCCAGGCCTGTGCCCAGGAGAGAACTGGAGATGAGGCCAGCTCTAGTCTATAGCATTGTGCAACACCAGTTGGTTGGGATGGTTCTACCCCCCAATCTATACCAAATTAATTAATTCATCAACATTTATTGAGTTTCTACAAGTGATTGGCATTGTACAAGTCACAGAAATATAATGATGCTTAATAGTTTCACCTTCAAAGAGTCTATGATCCAGTCTAGTTGAGGACAAAAAAGCAAAGAGATGATTACAGTATCCTGTGACTATGATAGAGATCTGCCTGCGGTGCTCAGAGGTAACAGAGGAGGGAGACTGAGCTCAGGAGGGTGTCACAGATGGTGGCACCTGAGTTATCTTAAAGAACACATAGAAAATAGATGGTAAAGAAGGTGGGAAAAAGGCAACCTTAGAGCTCAATCTGAAAGGCATAAAAGAGAGTTCCCATCTCACTGGGAACTGTAAGTAATGTTTAGTGACAGGGAGTGTTGAGAAATGAATTTGAAGATACAGGCAGAACCCAATTTGAATTTGAATGTCAGACCAAGGATGCAGTGGGAAGCATTGTTCAGATGAAAGGTTTTAAGCAGGGAAATAATAGTGTTAGCATTTAATCCTGAGTTGTAGTCATGGATATAGGGTGAGAAGATAAAACAGCTTTTATGGCAAATAACTACCACACCCCTTCTCAATGTCTACCCTTTCTCCCAGTAAGCCTACTACCTCCAACATTTCCTTTTCCTCATGCCTCTTGTACTATTGAACACATACCAAAAATACTGGGAAAGTCAGCCTAATTCTACTTCCACTAAGGAACATCACCAGGCCTGGTGTGGCACTTAAAACGGCCTAGAATTAACTCCAAAGTGCCCTCTAAAGTGACCCAGGAGACCGAGAAGTGATTTGTTAGGAAGATGCCATCCAAAGTCTTACAAATATCTTTTATCTGCCATTCCAAAATCTCAGGAAAATGGTAGACTACAGTCAGCATAGTCATAATTTTTTTTTTTTTTTTTTTGAGACAAGGTCTTGCTCTGTCACCCAGGCTGCAGTGCAGTGGCATAATCACAGCTCACTGCAACCTTGACCTCCTGGGCTCAAGTGATCCTCCCACCCCAGCCTCCTGAGTACCCAGGACTATAGGCATGTACCACCACACCCAGCTAATATTTTCATTCTTTGTAGAGATGGGTTCTCACCATATTGCCCAGGCTGATTTTAAACTCCTGGGCTCAAGCAATCCTCCTGCCTTGACCTCCCAAAGTGCTGGAATTACAGGCATGAGCTACCTCGCCAGGCCTCATAATCTTGTTATTAGCCCAGAACAATCTGTGACTAGGTAGGATGGATGGATGGATGGATAGATAGATAGATAGATAGATAGATAGATAGATAGATAGATAGATAGATCAGCCAGTACTAGTTTTGGCTTCACAATAGTATCCTGCTACCAAATTTTTCAACAGCCGCCCTCTTAAAGTTGTAAGAACTTTAACCTATTTATATCTGATTGTTTTGCCTCTAAAGTGATTAAAATGCCCATTTGATTTCCAAGATGCTGTGGGTACTGGGGGCACAGGCTAGCTTTTCAAATGTGTTTGTCTCTTTCAAAACAGGAAGCAGCATTGTCCAAGTTCATTAAAAATCAGCATCGAAGAACACTTACTGAGTGCCTAATTATGTCATCAGATTTTGACCTGGGGCTGGGAATAAAGTTTGAAGGAGAGAGGAAGAGTCTGGCTGAACCTGGTTGGATTTAAAAAAAAAAAAAAAAAAAAAAAAAGAGCAGCGTGAAAGATCAAGCCAGCTGGGTCCCTAGTCATGTATGCTGGGTCTCTGTTAGTTCCACATTCTTGAGCCAGGTGGCCAAGGTAACCAGACTTGGCATGTCCTACTTCCCCAGAAATTAGTGATCCTTTCCCAGGGATCGTGTCAGACCCTTTCAGGTGTGATTGTCTTTGGGGCAGCATGCCTAGTGGGAACAGACTAACTTTGAATAATAAAATTTTGAGGCGGTAAGGCACTCTGTATTTTTGAAACTCAAATGAGTTCATACCCAGCCCAATTCATACTGCAGTTGGTGACAAGAACTGAATCACACCTCTCCTGACTTCCACCATGCTGTCTCCCTTTCTCCTTGCCAATTCACTATCGCCTTGGAGCCACAAAAATGCAAAACAAACCTGAACCTTGTGTTGTGAGGTAAGCCCATGAGTCACGGTTGAACAGCAGTTTCTTTTTCTCCATGTTAGCTGTGTTTTCCTTCACTGTGGCCCAAACAAGCATCAACTTGGTGACATCAATTCATCATGTTATGGAGTAGGCACTGTGTTTAGAGATGGTAGATTCTGCAGTGACTCAGGTGGTAGGGTATTTTCTCCTGATAGAGTACCAGGAGGGATTTATGAGTTCAGAAGGCAGTAGAGTAGGGCACCTGCTTTCATTCACTGTCAGGCAGTCAGCAAAACCTTCATGCAGAAGAAAGAATTTCAAAACATTTTAAATGCCTGAGTGTGGGGAAAGCTCCCAGGGCAAGAGGAAGGCAACTTTCAGAATAAGTTGCCTGAGATTGGCAAGATAATTGATTGGATGAGGTCTTGTGGCACCTTCTAAAATTGGGTGTGGCTGGAAATAGCTGTTGGGGGAACCATGGGAAAGACGGAGCTCTGCTTTGAGTTCTAGGACTGTCCTGCAAGGCAGGTGTCCACTTTGCTCCTAATGTCTGCTCTGTCCTTAACCACCACCTCCGCCCTTCTTTTTCCATATCAACTGTATTCAGCCCTTTCAAGTTTATCTCAAACTTTTGCATAGAACTCCCTCTATCCCGTGACACTTTTTGTCCTTTGCAGAGTATAACCAGGGTCAAAACTCCTTTTTTCCTTCTAACTTTTCCAAATGTTCCCACTTGGTGGCCAAATATTTTTTTGAGCAATGATCATGTGCTGTTGGGAAATTCACAAGTTATAAAACAGTCACTGTAGCCTGACCAGGGAGACATACATATGAAAATATTAAACAATAATACAAAGTAGTATAGGATTAACTGACAACAATATACAATGGGTGGGAAATGTTTCAGGAATTTAGAGGGTTAGGAGATTATACTGGGGCTGGAATTCACAGTGAGGGCCTCATGGAAAAGCAAATTTTCAGTCTAGCTGGTAAACGAGTGTGACTAGGAAGGCTAGTAAGGCAAGTTTAGGGAACATATACTTGGAGAGAGAGTTTTATGGTAGGGGATAATAAAAATAATGTTTAACAACTAAAGAGCACATTATAATTTACAACTTTTCTCACACACACATACACACACACAAACACACAAACACAATTGAATTTAAGAGTGGCAAGATGAGCCAGATTCCAGAACCTTCTGAATACCATCAAAGATCTGGAAGTTTCAGCAATGTTGTGGTCACCTACCTCCTGCCAAGCAATCTCATATATATCATATCTCACTTAATTCAAGAAGTAGTCTTGTGAGGTAAATGTTATCACCATTTTACATATGAGTAAATTAATGGTTAAGGAACTTCTCAAGATCACATAGTTAATAATAATAATAGCAATTACACATGGTAATTACTATATGCCAGACACTATTTAAGTATTCTTATAACAACTCTATGAAGTAAAAACTCTTGTTAACCCCATTTTTAGATGGGAAAAACTGAAGTGTGGAGATAAAACACCTGCCTGAGGTATACAACTAAGGAATGTCAGAAACTAGACATTTGAATTCAGGCAGTCTAGTTTCAGAGCCCAGCCTCAGAAGCCTCTAAAGCAAAGCTGCTAATAGAAATGTACTGTGAGCCACAAATGTGAGGCATATACATAATTTTAAATGTTCTAGTAGCCACATTAAAAAATAAAAAGAAACAAGTAAAATCAATTTTAATAATGTATTTTATTTAACCAAATATCTCCAAAGTATTTTAAAATTCATTTTTATGTTTTATGTTTTTAGAGACAGTCTTGCTCTGTCACCCAGGCTGAAGTGCAATGGTGCAATCATAGCTTACTGCAGCCTCAAACTCCTGGGCTCAAGAGATCCTCCCACCTCAGCCTCCCGAGTAGCTTGGACTACCATGCCCAACCAAAATATTATTTCAACATGTAATCTGTATTAAAAATTATTAAATATATGTTATATTATTTTTAATGTGAAATCTCTGAATTGAGTATTTTTAAACTTACAGCATATTTCAATTCAAATGCTAAATTTACATCAGAAATATTTGATCTGTATATTTCACACACTTTATAGTTGAAAAAATAGATTCACATACCCAAGTTATTCCAAACATACTTAAAAGTTTTCCAATAACTAAGTTGAGTACCAAAAATAATTTTAACATTTGCATCCATATTGTCAAATCTGGTTTCTTTATTTTTAGAAGAATTAACTTGACTTTGAAGCAAACTATTATCAGTTTCAAATTATGTCTATTTAATTCAGTAACTCTTGTGTCAACTCAGTATTATTAAAGTTGAATTCAAAGGGGTATTACGTAAGTTGAAAATAAATGATACATTCATCAATTATTATAATATATTCATATCTTCTTAATTTTGCAACAAATTTGCATAATGCTCTTTATTATAATGAAAATTTGCAAGTTAATTTGTTAGAAGAATGTATAAGATTGTTATTGATTTGTATTATGAAAAATTTCAGTTTAAACATAGATTTTTGTACTTGTCTAGCTAGGTCACAGATAAGACTTTTCCTTTCCTTGAAGCTTCAAATTTAGCTCATTCATATGCTGTGTGATATCAATGAGAAAACAAAATCACACTGCTGTTTTTGGTCTTTTATTATTAAATATTTGGAGAGTATTCCTTTTGTTTCAAGAAAATTTTAAATGAGAATTAACAGTACATTAAACCTTTGTAAAGATCCCTCCACTAGTCAACCAATGGGCATTGGAAAAGAGCACAAGATCATTACATTTATTTTCTTTCATGTATTTCTACAGTTCCACAAGCTGATGATTCATAGCATTTGCACATATATTTAACAACTGTATCATGACACTGTTCAGAAAACTGAACATAAATATCTTCAGTATGTATAAGAGCAACAAAGTCATAGAAGAAATATAAGTTTCTTGCTTTAAAATGATAATAAATCTAGACTTTTGACTTAACATAGCTAGAGCACCCTTCTTTGTGATAGAATCTGTGTTTTATCTAGCTGACTGTTTTCTTTGACAGGAATAAAAAACTCAAAAACATCTACACCAGTCAGTTCACTAAAAAGGCTGCAAAATAATAATACTTGTTTTTTATAAGTTTGAAAGTCCTTTTAAGACAAAACACATTCAAAGTATTAATTGGGCAGTGCCTCTTATATAACTTCTCAAAGTAGAAGAAAGTCCTTGTAATTTTCCAAAACTTAAATCAATTGAACTTTGATATTGTTAGAAAAATTTTGTATTCAATAGGCAATTGTTTGGCAGGTTAATTGAAGGGCTTTCATCCCCCTCCTCCCAGTTTTATTGAGGTATAATTGGCAAAAATCGTATATATTTAAGATACACGATGCAATGATTTGATATACATATATATTGTGAAATAACTACCACAATCAAGCTAATATACTAGCACCTCACATAACAACTTTTTTTGTGTGTGTGAACACTTAAGATATACTCTGTTAGCAAATTTTAAGTATACACTACATTATTATTAACTATAGTCATCATGCTATACATTAGATCTTCAGAACTTATTTATCTTATAAGGAAAGTTTGTACCCTTTGACCAGTATCTCCCTATTTCCCTCACCCTCCATCCCTGGTAACAACCATTCAATTCACTGTTTTTATTTTATTTATTTTTAATTATTATTATTTTATTTATTTATTTTTGAGATGCAATCTCACTCTGTCACCCAGGCTGGAGTGCAGTGGCACAGTCTCGGCTCACTGCAACCTCTGCCTCCCAGGTTCGAGCGATTCTTCTGCCTCAGCCTCCCGAGTAGCTGGGACTACAGGCACATACCACCACACCCAGCTAATTTTTGTATTTTTTAGTAGAGACAGGGTTTCACCACGTTGGCCAGGCTTGTCTCAAACTCCTGACCTTGTGATCCACCCGCCTCGGACTCCCAAAGTGCTAGGATTACAGGCGTGAGCCACCACACCTGGCCTATTAGTATTATTTTTTTAGACAGTCTCGCTGTGTTGCCCAGGCTGGAGGGCAGTGGCGCAATCTCGGCTCGATGCAACCTCCGCCTCCCAGGTTCCAGCGATTCTCCTGCCTCAGCCTCTTGAATAGCTGGTACTACAGGTGCACACCACCACACCCAGCTAATTTTTGTATTTTTAGTAGAGACAGGGTTTCACCATGTTAGCCAGGGCTGGCCTCGAACTCCTGGCCTCAGGTGATCCACCAGCCTCAGCCTCCCAAAGTGCTGGGATTAGAGGCGTGAGCCGCTATGCCTGGCCAACTCACTATTTTTATGTTTGACTTTTTTAGATTTCACATAAGTGAGGTCACACATTATTTGCCTTTCTGTGTCTAGCTTTTTTCACTTAGCATAATGTCCTCCAGGTTCATCTATGTTGTCACAAATGGCAGGATTTTCTTTTATGTTTTAGGCTAAATAATATTCCTGTGTGTGTGTATCATATTTTCTTTATCAATGCCTCTATCAATGGGCACTTAAGTTGTAAATAATGCTGCAGTGAATGAAGTGCAGATATCTCTTTCAGATACTGATTTCATTTCCCTTGAATATATACCCAGAAATGGGGTTGCTTGATCATATGATAGTTCTGTTTTTCAATTGTTTTAGGAACCTCTGTGCTGTTTTCCATAATGGCTATACCATGCTTTAACTTCTTGTAAAATGTATTTTACATTTTTTCTTACACTCTTCCACTAATATATCCATGACTAAAATAATTTCTTTTATTACCTCTCTATCTAAAAATGACTTTCTTTTTTGTGTAAGAATCTAAGTCATCTTATAGTAGGCCAACATTATATGCTCAGATCCCGCGAAAAATTGTTTAAAATATTTGTTGGGCATATAATTCTAATTTCAGGCAACCAATATTGATTCTCTTTTAACTGTTGAGAGCAAATGTCTTATCAAGTTCACTATATATTTGCTGAAAATGTCTTGTACTATTGTTTTACTGTTTTTTTTGAGATGGAGTCTTGCTCTGTCGCCCAGGCTGGATTGCAGTGGTGCCATCTTGGCTCACTGCAACCTCTACCTCCTGGGTTCAAGCAATTATCCTGCCTCAGCCTCCCAAGTAGCTGGGATTACAGGCGTGTGCTCCATGACTGGCTAATTTTTGTATTTTTAGTAGAGATGGGGTTTCACCATGTTGGCCAGGCTGGTCTTGAACTCCTTTCCTGAAGTGATCCACCTGCCTCGGCCTCCCAAAGTGCTGAGAGTACAGGCGTGAGCCACCGCACCCGGCCTGTTTACTTTATCTTTATCTTTTTTAATAAAATAAATAGCTTTTAAATTTTGCTCTGCTGCAGCAAATTGCAATTGCTGTTCGCTTCGTAAATTTGTGACTTGACTTCTTCCAGTCTCTTTTTTGTTGAGACAGTGTCTTGCTGTGTCACCCAGGCTGGATTGTAGTGCCCCAATCATGATTCACTGCATCCTCAACTTCCTAGGCTCCAGGGATCCTCCCACCTCTGCCTCCCAAATAACTGGGACTACAAGTGTGCATCACCATGCCTGGCTAATTTTTTGTATTTTTTTTTTGTAGATACGGGGTTTCATTATGTTGCCCAGGCTGGTTTCAAACTCCTGTCTCAGCCTCCCAAAATGTTGGTGTTATAGGCATGAGCCACTGCACCCAGCCAGTCTCTTTTCTTTTTCTTCTTTTTGAGACAGAGTCTTGCCCTGTCACCCAGGCTGGAATGCAGCGGCATAATCTCGGCTCACTGCAACCTCCACCTTCTGGGTTCAATGGATTCTCCTGTCTCAGCCTCCTGAGTAGCTGGGATTACAGGTACACACCACTATGTCTGGCTAATTTTTATATTTTTAGTAGAGACGGGGTTTCACCATTTTGGCCAGGCTGGTCTTGAACTCCTGACCTCAGGGAATCCGCCAGCCTCAGCCTCCCAAAGTGCTGGGATTACAAGCGTGAGCCACTGTGCACAGCCCAGTCATAGTACCTACTAGCTGCTGAATCCCTATTCAATTCTGTATCAGTAGAATGTCTTCATTTTAAATATTGAAAGTTTTCCATACTCATTTTTTAAACTAAAAACTTAGTTTATTATATAATTAAAATTAAAATAAGCATTTTAATTATATTGTTGTTATATATTATTTATATTATTGTTTATATTAATTATTTATATTATTGTTACAATATAACAGTATTTTCCACATTGTGTTTAATGGAAAAATGATTTTCAGTGTCTCCGGTTTTTGATTAAAATTAAATTAAAATTAAATATAAAATTCAATTCCTCAGTCACAACAGTCACATTTCAAATGCTCAGTAGCTACATTTGTCTAGTGGCTAATATATATTTGACAACACAGCTCTAGAATGTCTCTTAGCGGCAGAAGCTGAGGAGCTATCATTCAAATCCTGATTCTAAGTCAGTATCCCTTCCTCAACCCCTCATTGCCTCTCAAACAAGGCGTTCTGGCTGCTAGGAGATATCCTTGTGGCCTACCAGGTTCAAGGTCTATAAACTGGGTCAAGAGATCCCACCAAGACTCCAGGCAAGTAAGAGGCTGAATGGAGAGGCATGGGTCTACTTAGAAGTGAAAGGAGACAAGTGAAGCATAAACCACTTCTAATTGTTGTGGTCCAAAGACTCACAAAGACCTAGGCTCAATAAAAGCAAGAAAAAGCAGAAAAGAATGCAGCTTCAAGTTCAGTTCTGAGATGACTGTTGTCCAAAAATGAGGTATGGGAACAAGGAAAGGCTGAAAGCTGGAGATGCCACTCTATTCTTTTATTCCCATGACTTTCTCTCCTTACTCTGCAGTTTGTCTGCACCTTCGAAGTATTTGGTTCCTCCAGATGGTCCATCTCTTCTCTTTTATTATCTTTTAGTGTTTGTGCCTTGTAGGTGGGTTTCCACTTTTTCAAAAGTTGTACAGTTCCCTACATCTTGCAAAACTTCCCCTCTCCTCCCTGGACTAGTGCCATTAGGTCCAGTCCATTCAGAAAATCACTCCATTATTAAAAATACTCAGAATGCCTCCTCTACCTAAATTGATTTTTATTCTACTTGGGGTTTGTTGGATTTCTTGAATGTATGAGTTTATAGTTTTCATCAAATTTGAAAAATGTTCTGCCATTATTTCTTCAAATAGTATTTGTGTTCTCTCAGCCCTCTTTTAGGATTTTAGTTACACTATTTTAGAACATTTGACATTTTTTCATGGGTCACTGAGGTTCTATTTGTCTTTTTTTTTTTTTTTTTTTGATGGGAGAATATGCGATTGGCTAACAAGAACTATAAAAAAACTTTTTTTTTTTTTTTTTTTTTTTTTTTTTCCTCTAGAGTGTTGCTCTGTCACCCAGGCTGGAGTGCAGTGGCGCGATCTCGGCTCACTGCAAGCTCCACCTCCCAGGTTCACGCCATTTTCCTGCCTCAGCCTCCCAAGTAGCTGGGACTACAGGTGCCTGCCACCACGCCCAGCTAATTTTTTGTATTTTTAGTAGAGACGGGATTTCACCATGTTGGCCAGGATGGTCTGGATCTCCTGACCTCGTGATCCACCTGCCTCGGCCTCCCAAAGTATTGGGATTACAGGCGTGAGCCACCACGCCCAGCCTTAAAAAAACTATTGTCAATATGTTTAAGAATTTAAGGGAAAACATAAATGTTGAGGAGCAAAATTGAAACTATAAAAAAGAATACAGTGGAATTTCTAGAGCTGAAAAGTACAATATCTGAAATTTAAAAATCATCGAATGGGCTATCTCACTCTGTCCCCCAGGCTGGAGTGCAGTGGTGCAATCTTGGCTCACTGCAACCTCCGGCTCACTGCAACCTCCACCTCTCAGGTTCAAGTGATTTTCATGCCTCAGCCTCCCAAGTAGCTGGGACTACAGGTGCATGCCACCACACCCAGCCAATTTTTTTGTATTTTTAGTAGAGACAGGGTTTCGCCATGTTGGCCAGGCTGGTCTCAAACTCCTGGCCTCAAGTGATCCTCCCGCCTTGGCCTCCCAAAGTGCTGGGATTACAGGCATGGGCCAATGTGCCCAACCTGTCTTTTTTTTCTTCTTCTTCTCGTTTTCGTCCTCTCTGCCATGTGGATAGTTACTATTGCTATATGTTCAAGTCCACTGATCTTTTCTCCTTCATTATTTAAGCTGCTGTTAAGCCCATTCAATGAATACTTTATTTCAGACATTGTACTTTTCAGCTCTAGAAATTCCATTGTATTCTTTTTTATAGTTTGTCTTGCTCAACATTTTTATGTTTTCCCTTAAATTCTTAAACATATTGACAATAGCTTTTTTATAGCTCTTGTTACCCAATCGCATATTCTTCTATTATTTCTGGGTCTGTTTCTGTTGACTGATTTTTTTTTCTCTTGTTTATGAACCACATTTTCCTTCTCTTTGGATATCTAGTAATTTTTTATTGGATGCTGGATATTGGATTTCTATATGGCTTGGCATCTGGTCAAAACTAGCAGATCAGTTTGATCTTTTTTGATGCTTGCTTTTAAGATTGGTTAGGGAAGGTCTAGAGTAGCCTTTACTTTAGGGCTAGTTTAGCCCTACTGCATATACATGAAGCCCTTCTGGGGTCTTTTCTGAATGCCACAAAGGTTCAACAAGGTCTTTCCATTCTCCCTGGTTGGAACTGGAATGTTTCCCAGCCCAGTGGGAGCTCAGGAAATTGTTTAGCTTACAGCTCCCTAAGAATTTATTTATTTATTTATTTTTGCCCAGTGTCATGGAGTTGCATGGACTCAAGGGGGCTCAAGATTTCTGGAGCTCTTTCTCTGCATACCTCTGTCTTCTCTGGTACTCTGCCTCACAAATTCCAGCCTCCTCAGTCTCCTCAAACTCTGATCTTTTTTGTCCTCATCATAGCAGGATTGTCATGTCTACTTGGGTCCCCTTCTTTGTGGTCTGGAAAGTGCCTCCAGGCAGAAAGCCAGGAATACTGTAGGGATCTTTTCATTTCTTTCTCTTTTCTCAGGGATCACAATTCCTCACTGTGTATTGTACAATGAAAACAACTGTTTCGTATATTATGGCCAATTTTCTAGTTGTTGCCAGTGAGAGGGCAAGTCAAATTCCAGTTACTTTTCATGTCTGGAAGTAGAAGTTTTTTCACAGCAATCGCTTTTTGCACTGCTAGAATTGTTCTTGATAAGTCAATACAAGTATTTTCCAGAGAAGTCCAAGTATCTTCTCCTTCTTTCTTCCCTGCTGCTACTGACAAATTACTTCCTAGTCTATGCTTTTTCCCCTCAAGCATCTAAGGAATTACATTTCCCTTGTTTTGTTATAGCAACCATCTGTTCCTCTAGCTTTTCCTCTGCTGGTGCTACTTCAGTGTCACTTTTCCTGTGGTGGGTAACCTCTAGGGGTAGGGCTTGAGGCTTTCCATTATTCAGCTCCTTTTGGGGATTCCTACTGTGGTGCATGAGGCTTGGCAGTCATCTGCTGGCTGGATCAAATGCGTGCGGAAAAGGATTCTCTCCATATTCAATTACCCCTTTTGTAAGTGCCCAAATATCAGCTCAAGCTCATCATTTCTAAAATGTAGACACCCTGCTTTCCTCATTCCAAAATTAAAAATATATATATTATATATACACATCATTTCTTACATACAAACTATAGAGAATAATATAATAAACACACATCAATCCAACACCTAGCTGAAAAAAATATAAAGCATTCAGATATAGCTGAAGCCCTCAGTTATCCCTCTCATTTATATTTTCCTTCCTGCCTGCCTTCTAGGAAGTAACCAGTTTTCTCAATTTGGTGTTTTCAATTCCCATTATATATACAGGAATGTTTAGAAATATATACATATATATATAATTGTGTGTATGCATATATTTATATGAGCTATAAATCCCTAAACAATAAAAAGCATTTTACATGTTTTTAGCTCCACTCATTCTTCCATCCAGGGTTATAGCTTTTCTGAGCTTCTGTGTCTGAATGCAACAGACAAACCAGAGACACTCAACAGGACTCTATTTGCCAGGGGCTAAGTGTTTTCCCAGTAGAGTAGTTATCTTGGGAGGTGGCGGGGTGGCGGAAAAGGAGCCAGTACAACTGCTTGACTCAATTAATATACAGCCGTGGTCATCTTAGGAGAAGAGCAATTCTGGCTACAGCAAGAGTTTGCCATTTGGTTTTGTTTCCTGAACTCATGGCAGAATTCTGGGAAGAACAAAAGGGTTACAAGGAAGGACTAACTGTGCAACTACTACCGATGCTACCACTGCCACAAGTACCATCACATCTGTCTCACGTGCCCATTATGAGTCAGGAACTGTTATATGTGTTTTTCAAAGCATTATCTTCTGATTCCCAAAACAATCCTCAGAGTAAAGAAACTAAGGCTACAAAGACCTTAACCATACCTTTCTCCTGAATCTCAGACCCTCATTCCAAGTGTTAATGAGCATCTTTATTCAGTGAGTGCATAGACATGTTAAACACATGTCTAAAATTTTTTCCTGTCTGTAGCTTCTCCCCTCTTTTCCTCCCAGTTAACAGATATGGGATTAAACCTCTTAGATCCAAGTCTAATCAACTGCTGTCCTGCCCCCAAAGTCTTCAATAGCTTCCCACTACTTGAAGAATTAAGTACAAACTCCTCACCCTGGCATTTGAAGTCCTCAGCAGTAGGTCCCCGACGTATGTTCCTAGCTTTATCTCCTACTTTTTTTCCTATACCCCCGCCAAACCAAACTATTTGCTTTTCTCCAAATATGCCACACATATTCCTCTCTCGTGACCTTGCTCATGCTGTTTCCCTTACCTGTTCTTCTCCTTTCCTCTACCTAGCTACCCACTGAAATTCTGTGCACTTTTCAAAGTCAATTTTAAATTTCCAGCTCCTCCCTGTCCCTTGTTCTTCATTCCTCAATCATAATATTATTTTTCCTCCTTTAGCCCTAATTGCATTTTGTTGGTACATCTCTTCTCTTCTTGAATTATACAGTGATTCTCTGTGTGCTTGACTTTTCTTCATCATGAAACTGTAAACTCCAAGAGAGCACAAGCTCTGTCCTCCTCAACTTTGCTTCCCTAGCACTCAGAACGATATAGTGCTGTATTAAATCATTGAATTGATGTGGTACTTTCTCTCTTAAGGCCAATATGCAAATAATTCGCACTGAAACGTGCCCAATGTGTATAAGGATTGAAATTGCATCTTTCAGTCTGAAAGGCTAAGGTCATTCTCCAGTCCTAGCCCATATGCTTGACCCAAAGTAAGCTGAGAAACAATCACTGTAATTCAGTGTGAGGGAGTTGGACTTATCTGCTGAGTGTAAGAAGAGGCCTTAACTAATCAAGAAGCTGGGAAAGCTGGAAGACTTTGCACAGATCTTGCTTGAAACTAGGAGGAGGTACTCAGTTGGTAAATTGATTTTTTTTCTTCCTCTATAAAGGCATCATAAAAAGATCTAGGTATAGTTTTGCTTAGAAGGTGGTTAAGAATTTAGAACACAGGGTGAGTGTGTCTGTGTCTGTGTGTGTGCACATGGTGTGCCCAGAGTGAGGGCTGCATTGCTCCTGATCTTTGGCCCACAGCCACAGCAGATATAAAGGGATGCCCTGGGTCTGGTCCTCTCTCGTGCAGTTCTACTGACCGTTTGGCACTGGAGAACGCAGAGGCACATGACAGGCCATCTTTTGACCATTTGTTTCTGTCATGATTTTTTTTTCCTTAAAGAGGAAAAAGAGGCTTGTGTTGTTTGTGTAATTTCCTTCTTTGCCTTGGCCTATGCCAGGCTGTCAGCCATTCTAGTCGTCTTCTTTCTCCAAATTAATACACAACATGTCATCACCTCTTTTTAAAAATAAAGATCCAGCTCTTCAGCTTCAACGACCTTAAAAAGCTCTTTTAACTCAACATTTCTAACCTCAGACTCATGTTTGCTTCTCTTTCCCTTCCTTCCTCTGACACCCCTCTCTACCTCCTCCCACAAAAGAAAACTGGATCAGCTACTGGACTTTTGTTAAAGGCCCCCAGTTTATTCGGTCACCCAATTCAAAACCTTGGCATCGTTTGTAATTCTCCTCTTTGACCTGCCACCTCCCTCCTCCACCTTTAGTCAAATCTTTCTAGTGTAGTATTCTTTTTTTTTTTTTTTTTTTTTTTTTTTTTTTTTTTTTTTTTTTGAGACGGAGTCTCGCTTTGTCGCCCAGACTGGAGTGCAGTGGCCGGATCTCAGCTCACTGCAAGCTCCGCCTCCCAGGTTTACGCCATTCTCCTGCCTCAGCCTCCCGAGTAGCTGGGACTACAGGCGCCCGCCACCTCGCCCTGCTAGTTTTTTGTATTTTTTAGTAGAGACGGGGTTTCACCATATTAGCCAGGATGGTCTCGATCTCCTGACCTCGTGATCCGTCCGTCTCGGCCTCCCAAAGTGCTGGGATTACAGGCTTGAGCCACCGCGCCCGGCCTCTAGTGTAGTATTCTTTTGTAGTATCTCTCACATCTATTCCCAAGGCCATTTTCAGTTCAAGCCACTCATTACCAAGGAATGGAGGATAGGATAGTGGGAGGGGACTGGAGTATCACTTGGGATTTTTTTCAAACTACACGTTTTGCCTCTTCTACCCCAAGATTCTCATGTCCACTGGGGAGCCAGGAAGTTATAGCTTGGAAAACTCCATGGGTGCCACTGACACACACTGTTTAGCACCACTCATTCAAGCTCTGGCTGCCTGGACACCTGTAATCATCTCCAGCCAATCTCTTTGGCTTCTATTGCCTTCACCTGGTGATCTTAAAACACTACTTCAACATGACACTTTCTATTCAAATAGTCTCCAGCATCTCCCGACTGACTTCAGGATCAGACCCAAACTTGATGACACTCCATAATCTGATACCATCTTCTTTCTCTGCAGCGTCCTCAAGTAAGGGTACCCCAGGGGTTTTCTCACCCTCTTTCCTTATTCTATACACTCCACCCAGAAGAACAAGGGTATTCTTAGAGTTCCATCTCCTATCTGTATACTGATGACTACCAGATCTCTACCTTCAGTACAGATCCCTTTCCTGCAAGCCTGTACTATCCAACTGCTTATTCTCAAAGTGTCCAACTTATTATGGCCACCTTTTCCTCCCTTCCCTGTCTCACTACATGGCATTGCTGCCCACCAGTCACTCAGTCTGGATACCTGGGAATCATCCTTTGCTCTTCTGTGTCTCATACCCTTATCCATGCCCAATAAGTCACTAAGTCGTTTTATTTATTTACAATATCTCCTGAGTCTGATCTTGCCATTCCATCTCAGATGCCTGACACAGACTCTTACTATTTGTCTTCTGGCCCACAGGTCTCCCTTTCTCTGGCCTTGCCCTCTGTAATCAGTTCATCCTCCACACTGCCAACAGTGTAATTTTTCTAGAATGCAAATCTGATCATGCCACTCTCCTGCTTATTAAAATCCTTCAGTGTCTCCCCACTGACTTGAGGATAAAGCCCAATAACTGCACACAAAGCCCTTCATGACCCACTCTGCCCTCCTCAATAGACACAACTTCTGCCCACTGAAGAAAGCTTATACCAAATTCCTTTGGTTTCCAGATGCAGCCCCTTCGCTCAGGGTTCTGCACCTTAGAAGTTATATTCCCACTGCTTGGAATGATTTCCTCTTTTTTTGGTCTTCCTGACTAACTCCTTCTGGTTTTTCAATTCTCAGATCTAGAGCATCTTCCTCTAGAAAGCCTTTCTTGCTCTCCACGCCAGAGATTCTGTACTCCTCCTCTGTGCTTATCTCTATCACAGCATTTATGATACTATCTGCGGTGGGTTTGGGGTTTGGAGGGCTTTTTTTTTCCCTCTCCAAACTCTCTGAAGGAAAGAATTGTATTTTTTTTTTTCCTTTCTATTCCCAGAACCTAGACCAGAAAACAGCCAATAATAAACACTGAACATTTGTTGAATAAGTACGTAATTGTACCTTTTCCAGCTTTCCCTCCCACTATTACCTCCAAAAACCATCTTCTCCAGTCAATACATCTTTTAACCTCCCATCTACATACTTGTTCTTTCCACTTCCACACCTCCATGTCATTTCTCCCTTTGTTGACTGGTGGACAGCGATATAATGAAACAGAGAGGGGAGGAGGTGGTCAACATAGTAATTTGAAAACTTCGAGTTTAAGAGGCATGCAGTAAGCAGTTGGATAGTGCTTTCCCTTCTCTCTTATCCTTTTCTCTATTTATGTAATTATGCCTGAACCTCCAGGTCCAGCTTGAATTCCGTCTTCTCCACCTGAGCACAAATACCACCTATGACCTCCTTCCAAATGTTCTATCTTGGCTGTCATCAAATGGTGTTCTGAATGAGAAGTTATCTTTTTGTGAATGCATGCCTCATCCCATCTCTTCCCCTAGAGCTTGTGCTCTCTTAGGGTGGAGGCCACAGTGTTTAGCCATGGGCCTTCCTCATAGTGGGCCTTGAATAAATGTGTTGCTGCATGTTTAGTTCATAGAGTGACTAATCATCCTCGTTTGCCCAAAACTGAGGGAGTTCCTGGGACATGGGATTTTCAGTACTAGAACTGGAAAAGTCTCTAGCAAACCAGGATGAGTTGGCCACGCTAGAGGTTCTCCTGAGCAGCTTTGAAGGTCTGTGTGTGTAGTCACATGGTGTTTCCTCTGGTACATATTCCCTGCTTTGTTTCCACATCTGAACTTTAATTGATGTGCGCTTTCATCATTGGAGCCAAGCTCCATGCAGGCTGACTTCATCTCATTCACCACTATACTCCAAGCACCTGGAAGAGGCCAGGCATATTATAGGAGGTTAATTAATGCTTTTTGATGGAATGAAAAGAAAACATTAAGCACCATTACATCTCTTGATAATCTTATTTTCCTTCTAGGTAGTAGGCTCCAAAGTTCCATAAACACAAAATTTTTAAAGTGCTAGGTAAGAATAATGATCTTATGCTAATCCATTCTAATTTCATTTTTTTGTAAATGTCTTTGTACAGAGTGAATAAAGATAGCCTTGAATTTCTACTGATGTTTATAAGAATGGAGAACTCCAGAGATGCTAGAATACAAAAAATTGCTCCTGAACATGGCAGAAGTCACCAAGACCAAACTCCTAAGGGAAGAAAGAGGAGTGTCACATAGATGAGAGAAACTTTAAGTGGGGATCTCATTTGATCTCTTTCTGCCAGATTCTTTATATGAATGGTGCCTAGCATATAGCATATAGGTGTTAAATTTATGGTAGAGATTATACATGTATTTAGTTTATTTTATTTTGAGATAGAGTCTCGCTCTGTCCCCCAGGCTGGAGTACAGTGGTGCAATCTCAGCTTACTGCAACCCTCCGCCTCCCGGGTTCAAGTGATTCTCCTGCCTCAGCCTCCCAAGTAGCTGGGACTACAGACACCCGCCACCACGCCCAGCTAAATTTGGTATTTTTAGTAGAGGTGGGGTTTCACTATCTTGCCCAGGCTGGTCTCAAACTCCCGATCTCAGGTGATCCACCCACCTTGGCCTCCCAAAGTGCTGGGATCACAGGCGTGAGACACTGCACCTGGCCAAGATTATATTTACACTTACCTACAGACATACAAATTTTTGAAAAAGCCATATTGTTTGCTATAGAAGTCAAAGCATAGGGTCTGAAAACATTAATTTCCAATTTAATAATTCCTGAAAACTCTTAGTACTACCATATTATTTTATCAAACTGTAGACAACACCTTACATAGAAGACAATAGTGAGTTTGTAGGATTTTCAAAGTAATTTGATCCAAAATAGTAAGCCAATGAGAAAGAATACATTGCTGACATTCAGCAGTTGGTATTTTAAGACAGGGACCGCCTCAAAACCTACTAGATGCTGCCTTCAGATGGATGAAAGCAGAAGACCACTTATAGATTTACATAAAACATGCATATTAGAGGAACATGAAGGAACCATATAGCACTTTTGCAATCACTGCTCTTTATGATATACCCAGAGGACAGTTACGTGTTGAAGTTAATCTCTACTTTTTCTTTGCCCATCCACTTCCAGGTCAAATTCCAACACAAGGTGTGGCATAATATATTCTCTTCTTGCAATGAAATTTTACTTTTTTTAATAGTTGTGTGGAATAAGTAAATTCATTGAGATACAGAAATCTTCATAGTGACGGAGAAATGTGGTAAGCTAATTTCTTGAATGGCAGGCATTTTTCTTCTTTTTTTGGTCTTCTCCATATGAAAATTTTGTTTTGCTTCTTTTCTTTTCTTTTTTTTTTGAGACGGAGTTTTGCTCTTGGTCCCCAGGCTGGAGTGCAATAGTGTGATCTCAGCTCACTGCAGCCTCTGCCTCCCAGGTTCAAGCGATTCTCCTGTCTCAGCCTCCCGAGTAACTGGGATTACAGGCACATGCCACCACACCTGGATAATTTTTATATTTTTAGTAGAGATGGGTTTCACCATGTTGGTCAGGCTGGTCTCAAACTCCAGACCTCAGGTGATCCGCATGCCTCGGCCTCCCAAACTGCTGGGATTACAGGTATGGGCCACTAAGCCTGGCCTTTGTTTTGTCTCAAGACTGACTTCAAACATTACTTTTTCTGCTAAATTTCCTCTTTCTTCCCAAAACAAATTAGATCCTTTATTCCACTGTTTTGCCACCACACCACAAAAAATATTTCTGATAATTGTTTGTTCATTTGTTTATGTTGTCCCTCCTCACTAGATTGATTTTAAGGCCCATCCTTATCTACCTCTTCATTCCTAGTGACTGGCATATTGCCTGACAAACAGAAGGCACTTGGAAAATGCTTGCAGGGTTGAATTAAAGTGTGGAGAGTTTGCTAACATAAGGTTCTTTTGTCCCACTCTGCAAGGGCAAGGGTATATTGGCATGAGTTGAGCCCCTTCAAACTATGTCCTGGTTCCTCATCTATACAGGTAAGGAACTGGGTAGACCAGGGGCTATTGAACATTTATGACTACAGCCCATTTAGATGGGGCAAAAGATTTCATAGTTATGGAAAGATGATTCCGTGATCATCAGAAAGTGTAACTACAGGAGCAGGCTTTGGGTGATTAATAATACCTCTGCTATATCGACAGCCCACATTCAGTCCATCTGCAAATCCTATATACTCCTCGTCCAAAATAAATCTCCAGTCTAGCCATCTCTACTGCCACTGGCCTAGTCTAAGCTCCTGGCTGACCAACACAATAGCCTGTACAGTAGCCCACAACAAATGAAGTGAATCATAATACGCTTAACTAAAGTAAGTTTAAAGTTAAAAAGCAAAAATGGCAGCAATTGAAAACCACGACTTCTAATCATATCAATATATTCTTGTGCTTGTAAAATGGCCAGATAGACAATATGGAATTATAATTCTTTAAAAAAAAAAATCTAGAAAAATAGAGAGTAAAATGGTTACTCTAGTGAAGCAGATTAATAGACCTACCCTCTTACATAGATACCCTTTTGTGACAAGAGCAGCTATGATCTACTTATTTAACAAAAAACCCCAAATATAATAGTTTTTATTAACTTTCCTTCTACATTAGATCTCTAAACTTATTCATCTTACATATATGCTATTTTGCATCATTTGACCTACATCTCCCCATTTCCTCTTCCTCACTGCATCCCACTGTTTCATTCTCTGTGTATTTGAACTCTTTTTTTTAATCTACATATAATTGAGATCATGCAATATTTTTCTGTGTCTGGCTTATTTCATTTAGCATAACATCCTCTAGGTCCATCCATGTTGTGGCAAATGGCAGGATCTCCTGTTAGAGGGCTGAATAATATTCCATTTTATATATATATATATATATATATATAAACATATATAAAATGTGTCTGTGTAATGCATATAATGCATGTGTGTATATATATTATATATATAAATAATATCCCATTATACACACACGTACATACCATTTTCTTTGTATGCTTGTCCATTGATGGACATTTAGGTTGTTTCCATGTATTGCCTATTGTGAATAATGCTGCACTTAACATTGGGAATGCACATATCTTTACCAAGTGGTATTTCATATCCTCTAGACATACATCTACTAGAAGGATTGCTGGGTCATAAGGTAATTCTATTTTGAATTTCTTCAGGAACTCCATGCGGTTTTTATAATGATTCTACTCTACATTCCCACCAATTGTGTACTAGGGTTCCCTTTTCTCTATACCCTTGCCAACATTTGTTGCCTATTGTCTTTTTGGTAATAGCTATCCTTATGGATGTGAACTGATATCTTTAGTGGTTTTAATTTGCATTTCCCTGATGATAGTGATGTCGAGTACCTTTTCATATACCTGTTGACCTTTTTTTTTTTTTTTTTTTTTTTTTTTTTGAGGCAGTTTCACTCTTGTTTCTTAGGCTGGAGTGCAATGGTGCAATCTCGGCTCATGTAACCTCCGTCTCCTGGGTTCAAGGGATTCTCCTGCCTCAGCCTCCCAAGTTACTGGGATTACAGGGACCCACGATAATGCCTGGCTAATTTTTTGTATTTTTTTTTAGTAGAGACGGGGTTTCACCATGTTGGCCAGGCTGGTCTCAAACTCCTGAACTCAGGTGATCCACCCACCTCAGCCTCCCAAAGTACTGGGATTACAGGCACGAGCCACCATGCCTGGCACCTGTTGACCATTTTTATGTCTTCTTTAGAGAAATGTCTGTTCAGGTCTTTTGTCCATTTTTATTTATTTATTTTTGAGACAGAGTCTCCCTCTGTCACCCAGGCTGGAGTGCAGTGGCACTCTCTTGGCTCACTGCAACCTCTGCCTCCTGGGTTCAAGTGATTCTCGTGTCTCAGCCTCCCAAGTAGCTGGGACTACAGGTGTGCACCACCAAAACTGATTAACTTTTGCATATTTAGTAGAGACAGGGTTTTGCCATGTTGACCAGGCTGGTCTCAAACTCCTGGCCTCAAGTGATCTGCTTGCCTCGGTCTCCCAAAGTGCTGGGATTACAGATGTGAGCTGCCGTGCCCAGCCTTCAGTCAGGTTGTTTTCCTGCTATTGAGTTGTAAGAGTCCTTTATACATTTTGGATACTAACCCCTTATCAGATATGTGGTTTGCAAATTTTTTTTTCCATTCCATAGGTTACCTTTTCATTTTGTTGATTGTTCCTTTGCCGTGCAGCTTTTTGGTTTGATGTGTCCCATTTATTTATTTTTGCTTTTGTACCGAGTTTTTGCTAAAATTTTTTTAAAAAATCATTGCCAAGGCCAATGTCAAGGAGCATTTTCCCTGTGTTGATTTTGAGATGATTTTAGTGTATGGTATAAAGGTCCAATTTCATTGTTTTGCATGTGGATGTATGGTTTTCCTACCACCTTTATGAAAGAGACTATCATATACAGTTGAATTTATTTCTGGGCTCTCTATTCTGTTCCACTGGTTTATGTGTCTGTTTTTATGCCAGAACTATTCTGTTTTGATTACTATAGCTTTGTAATATACTTTTAAATCAGGAAGTATGATACCTCTAACTTTTCCTTTTTCAGTATTGCTTTGGCTATTTGGGAATTTTTGTGGTTGCAAATGAATTTTATTGCTTTTTCTATTTCTGTGAAGAATGCCATTGGAATTTTGATAGGGATTGGGTTAAATCTATGTATTGCTTTGGATAGTATGAACATTTTAACAATATTAATTTCCCTGCTGGAATAGCAGTTAGGATTTGGTGCTCTCTCCTGCAGCTTCTTGAAGTGTGAATTTGCTCAGCCTTAAGCAATTAAACACATTATATCTCTGGAAACATATATAAGAAACTGATAGCAGTGGTTGTCCCCAAAGTGGGGAATTAGATATTGGGAAGCATGGGTGGGAGTGAGATGTTTCCTGTTGCCCTTTTACTCCTTTTGAATTTTAAATAATGTGAATGTATTTAAATAAAGAGAAATGAGGCACTAAAAATTAGTGTATTTTTATAAGTCAGATAGTATCTTGATTTTGATTCTAGTAAAGTGGTAGTAAGACACAAACATTTTAAAGAGATATGAGATAATTTTTTTTTGAGATAAAGTCTCACTGTTTTGACCAGGCTAGAGTGCAGTGGCACCATCAGTGCTCACTGCAGCCTCAACTTCCCGGGATCAGGTGATTCTCCCACCTCAGCCTCCTGAGTCACTGGGACTACAAGTGCACACCACCACGCCCAGCTAATTTTCTGTATTTTTAGTAGAGATGGGGTTTTGCCATGTTGCCCAGGCCGGTCTTGAATTCCTGGCTCAAGTGATCCTCCCATCTTGGCCTCCCAAAGTGCTGAGATCACAGGTGTGAGCCACTCTGCCTGGCCATGTGAGAAATTTTGTGTAAATTTGGAAAATACTACTACTCTTTGATTCTGTAGATCTGGCACCTTGGTCTGGTGTTCTATTGGAGCAGTTTGGGAATCATGACTCTTAAGGAAAGAGAATGTTGACAGTCGAAATTTTGCTTGGATATGCTTTAGAGAATTTCACAGTGATTTGAAAAGAACACTCTCTGTACAGGATGTGCTCTTTAAAACCATTACACAACCATTATTTTGATGTTGTGGATATTACTGTTTCTTGCATCATTTTTCTCAACAAAAGAATAAGGTCAGTAAGTGTATATATGTTTATAAACTAAGGAAGTGAAGTAATGTGAGCACAAACCATCCAAGGAATTTGTTAGTGATGCAGTCCTGGCCTCTAAATTGCTCTTGACCAAGGAGCTTCACATATGGGAAGGATCAGAAATTCTATGACACGGAATCAAAGACACTTTTCTGCTTCAGGGGCACATACATATTAGTACTGTCATTGCAGTTTTCTATTAGATGATTCTTAGTGACCAAATCTCTGTCTAGGACTCAGATACCTTATTTACTCAAAATAGTGGTCGGAAAATAAATGTTTGATATACATGTATGCATAACATTTTCATCTGCATAATTTTTATTTCCCCGAGTGTTTTTTCTCGGGTCATATTTAAAACTCATGCCAGCCCTGTGAAGCAGGTTGTCGTTTTTTTGTTGTTGTTCTGATGTACACATGTGGAAAAAGTCACTGGCCAGGGTCATTCTATTGATAAGTAACACAGAGTCAGGCATTTTGATTCTTGGGCTATTGTTCTTCCCCCTGGAAAATGCATAGTGACTTGATCTGGAATGCCATCCTCTCTTTTCAGGTTTTGACATGATCTTTAAAATTATGCTCAAAATTATTCCCCAAGAGGCTGTTTCAGACAAAGTCCAGATGGTTTTTGCTGGTTCCAAGACTCCCAAAAACTTGCTTCCAGTATTTTCTATCTATTCTAACCAGTATCTATTATATATCATATTCCAGTATGAACATGGAATATGATTTATTGTATTGACTTACAGAATTTGCTTTATTGTATTAATTTTTTCTTTTCTTTCTTTCCTTTTTTTTTTTTTTTTTGAGACCGAGTCTCACTCTGTCGCCCAGGCTGGAGTGCAGTGGCGCAATCTTGGCTCACTGCAACCTCTGCCTCCCGGGTTCAAGCGATTCTTCTGCCTCAGCCTCCTGAGTAGCTGGGACTACAGGCTTGTACCACCACGCCCGGCTATTTTATTTTTTTAGTAGAAACGGGGTTTCCCCATGTTGGCCAGGTTGGTCTCAATCTCCTGACCTCCTGATCCGCCCCCCTTGGCCTCCCAAAGTGCTGAGATTACAGGCATGAGCCACCGCGCCCGGCCTGTACTGATTTTCTTTCTACTATTTGTCTCGCTTTCTTATTTTATGTAAATTATTATAAATAATACTACTCCTGACTTATAGACATTTACAATCTATTTTTAATAACTTCCAGATGACTAGAGAATAGTAGTTCCAAACTTTTGTGTACATAAGAATAACCTAGGGAAGTTATTAAAAATAGACTTCTCAGTGCTTTTCCCATAGGTTATAATTCTGTGTGGTGGGGGGGAGCCGGGGGGAGGTCCAGGAATCTGCATTTTCAATAAGCACCCCCCAGAGGATGCTGATGCAGGTGATCCAGTAACCACACTTTCAGAAATTCTGCTGCTGAGAACTAAAAATGTGATTGTTATCCTCTGTTCACTGGGGGAAACAGAGGTGTAAAATAACTGAGTTCTTGCTCTCTTGGTGTTGACAAACTTTCAGGGGAGAAAGGGATACTGTCTGCCATGTCAGACAGTATGTGATTTTAGCTGTGAGCGGTGTGGACACTAAATGCAATACAAATACAAAGAAGGGAGGCATCACTTCTGGCTGGATTGTCATGCTTCGTAAAAAATAGGGGGTTTGAAGAAAAGAAATTTCAAAAAGATGAAAAAAAAAAAAGTGCACCGGGCGCGGTGGCTCACGCCTGTAATCCCAGCGCTTTGGGAGGCGGAGGTGGGCGAATCACGAGGTCAGGAGTTCGAGACAAGCCTGGCCAACATGGTGAAACCCTGTCGCTACTAAAAATACAAAAAATTAGCCGGGTGTGGTGGCAATGCCTGTAATCCCAGCTTCTCTGGAGGCTGAGGCAGGAGAATCGCTTGAACCCAGGAGGCGCAGCTTGCAGTGAGCCGAGATCGTGCCACCATTGCACTGCAGCCTGGGTGACAGAGCTGACTCCGTCTCAAAAAAGAAAAAGAAAAAAAGAGTGGATTATTTCAAGATGTTGGAACAGCAAAGACTAAGTGTTGAGGATGCATAACTTCTTTTAGGGGATCAGTATGTGGAACGATGTGCCTGAACTAAAAAGAGTTTGTGTGGGCACACGTAGGAATTTACACTTGGAAAGACAGGAGTCAGATTGCAGAGAGCCTTGGGTTTGGACTCTATTCTGCAGGTATCGGGTGGTTCTTCAAACACGCAGGTAAGATAAAAGTGATCTTAAAAGATTGATGTGGCAGTGAGTTTGAAAGCCCTGAACTACGTTTGGTGGTCTTTGTACACACTGGGAGAAAGGCCAATTGTGAAAGTAGATTTAACATGATCTGGAGCTTGACTATGTGAGAAAGCGAAAAGTGTCAGAAACGCTGCTGAGGTTTGAACCTCCTTGACTGGGAAGATTATGTACAATTTCACCACCCAGCAAATCTGAAGGAGGAAACGTTTTGAGGATAGTATGTTTGGTTCTAGGTCTAGAATTCAACTTCCTACCAAATTTGAAATATTCTCTACATATGCATCAGGTGGCTTCGTTTAAATATACGACAACTACTTTTATTATGTTGAAAGGAAAAGGTCTGGAGTTCCAGGGAGGGGATTACAGATTTGGGTCTATTGCCACAAACGGAGGCAGACTGTTCAGATTAATAATTATTAACGGCCGCTGTATGGAAAGCACTGCACAAAAAAACTAAGATGACCAGTCCTTATCCTTAAGAAATTCAAAATCTAGACGGAATCTCCAAGAAAGAGAATCCAATAAGAGTACATGGCAAGCTTCCATATCTACACACCACTGACCAATGGATTTGTACTCTTCTCGTTGGAGTAGTTGAGGGCCTTTGGCTCAAGGAGGGGTGAAAATTAGCAGGATACTAAATTGGGAATGAGAACTCTCTTTTTAGAGGGCGTAGACTTGCAGAACTCTTTGAAGCAGTAGATGCTATACTGCCCAAACCCCACACGAGAGTAGCTCTCTGGAGTTGCAGAGTCCGAACCTCCGAAGAACTACAAATTTATTCCGCAACTACCAATTACGCGGTTGGGGGCCGGTGAGGCGCCAAGACCCGCCCAGGTGTCCAGTACCTCGCAACGATTGGACGAGCTCACCTCCTCGCCTCCCCCGGGGCTCCCTCGCCCATCAATCACGCTGCTTGCTCGCCACCCGACCTTTGCTGCGCCCCCTTTCAGTGGCATAACACCTGGCGCTCTTTCGCGCCCCAGCCCTCCGACGCCCCACCAATCGCTTCAGTTCCTCACTGGCCAGCAGAGAGGAGAGCGAAGGGAAGGGGCGCTCTATTTTGCTCTCTGAACGCACCCTCTCAAATTTCCCGGTCTTCTAGCAGATGGCCCGGAGAGCAATGACAGTCTGGAGCAGTCGCGCATGAGCGCAAAAGTGCCAGCTGGCGGAGGGGCGCTTCCCCTCCCTCCCAAGAGATTTGCCACATTTGTTGTGACGCAGGGGCACCCCGCTCGCCTTCTTCACTTACGATTGGCTGTGGCCGAAGCCCGTCACACAGCCCGCCCCACTCCTCTGCCTCAAGAGGCCGCACCTCACGCCGTCGCTGCCGCTTAGCCGTGCGATTGGCTAACAAGACTGGCATGCTTTCCCGCCCCCTCCCCCGCCGCTGCACCGAGAGGCGGGCGGGACCCCACGGAAGTTGTCAGTCAAACTCCTCCCTCCCCACCCCTCTCGAGGCCCCTCCCCGGGCCGCGCGCCCTAGCGCGCGCACACGCGCACACACTCCCCGCTCGCCTGTACCAACCACCTTCTCAAGTTGTAGCGGTCGCTCGCCGGGGGTTCTCCGTGGGCGGCCGACGGGCGCGTGGGGGAGGGGGTTTGGGCCGCCCAGCGCGGCAAGGAGGAGTGTGTGCACGCACAGGGCCGGGGCTACGGGGCAGCGCCCCGGGCGATGAGGGGCCGGCGCTGACCGGGAAGAGTGGGCACAGCGGCAGTGGCTCCGAGGGGACCCGCGATGGCAGCGCCCCGGGAGGAGGCTCCAGGCAGGGCGGGCTACGCCGGCAGCGGCCACTGAGGTGCTGGCCGACCGGCTGGCTGGCGACCGGGGCAGAAGCAACGAGAGGCGCGCTTGGCGCCCGCACCCCCGTGCCCTCGCCTCAGTTGTCTAAACTTCGGGCTCTCTTCCACCCGCCCTGCGCGCCCGGAGTCAACAACTTCTTCACCCCCCTCCGCCCCCGCCCTTCCCTCCGTCAGCCCCGGGAGCTCGCCGCGCGCCGGGGACCAGGAACCTCCGGCGCTGAGATGTGGCCGTGAGGCGTTGGCGGGCGGCGAGGAGAAGCTCGGCGGCGTCCCGGGGCCGGAGGGCCGTGGGGCCGGGGCGCAGGGGCGCGAGCACCCCGCGCCTCTCCCCCGCCTCCTCCTGCAGTCTCCGCCGCTGCCCGTGCCTTGCAAGCAGCAGCCGGAGCTGCCAAGCGCCAGGGCCGCGGAGATGTCGTCGTCGTCGCCGCCGGCGGGGGCTGCCAGCGCCGCCATCTCGGCCTCGGAGAAAGTGGACGGCTTCACCCGGAAATCAGTCCGCAAGGCGCAGAGGCAGAAGCGCTCCCAGGGCTCGTCGCAGTTTCGCAGCCAGGGCAGCCAGGCAGAGCTGCACCCGCTACCCCAGCTCAAAGGTAACCTCCGAGGGCGCAGCCCCGGGAGCGAGCGCAGGGGCTGGCAACGCTTGCCTCTGCGCAAGCAGAGCCATTTCCTTCTGGGCTTCTCTCAGCTGGGACTCCTAGTGTGTGAGCCGAGTTCCCCACGATGCCTTGGCGTCCCCTCACCACCTCCTCCTTATTCAAACGGGTTTTCTGTGAAGTCTTGGCTCTTTCCTTCTAATTCTCACCTGAACTCTTTCCATCCTAGGGGAGGCCAACACTCCTCCCCACCTGCGCGCTTGCTTAACCTGCACTTCCTATTTTGCGTCCCGCGAGGTAGAGCCCTTCACTCTTTTTCCAGGTTTGCCCTTTCCCGGTCTTGCTTTAACAGCCACACGAACCTTCCCCGACCTTCAGTTTCCCGAGTGTCAGCTCCTCTGTTCGGCCACTTTTAGCTAGTCCTTTACTTTTACAGTTATAAAGCCGTGTGCACCCACCCTCTTCTCAACTCCACTTCCCATTGATTGCCCCTAAGAGTCATCAGACCAGGAATCCGATTGCAAACATCGGCTAAGAGTTAGCTGGCCTTTGGATGTATTTATAAAGAAAAAGCCTAAAAATTTAACCAGTGTAGTATCTTATTCACTGGATCGTTAGGTTTAAATGGTATCCTGTAGCTCAAAGAACAGAAATATTTAAAATATTCTGTTGTCTGAGATGATACACACGGTCTATTTGGAAATATAAAGAAGTAGGTAGTGTTGCTTTGCAATCGAATGGGAACTTAGTTTGCCAGGCAGTGATTCCAGGGACTTTGTAGGTTTGTACAGGAATTCAAATTGGTATCCGTGCCTAATGCCTTGCAGGAGAACTTGGCACTCTTTTTGGCTCACTTTTCCCACTAGGTTTAGAGGATTTTCGATGTTATTTCCTGGTGTTCTAGTTTATTCTTTGTGTATTACTCAGTATGTTTAATTAATGTCCTTGCATTTTATGAGATAGAAATGATGGAACAAGATGATAATGCTCCTACATTTTTAAATAAAATTTGCAACCTGACGGAGATCCATATCATCAGATGTTCAGATTTTTCAATTCATTTGAAAAAGCTGCAGCATCTCCTTCAAGGCCAGTCTGGTTCTCATTTGTCTTTGGGCCTGTGAATCCAGCCTTAGTTTGGCAAGGAATCTAAAGAAAACCCAGATCAAATCACAGTTGACCTACAACAGCTCCAGAACCCTACTGAGACCCTACCTTGCCCTGACTCTTGGAGTGCTTCTACATCATGACATCTCACCGTTAGAATCACACTGGCTTTTGAAAAGAGGTTTAGAGATATGATTAGTCTGTGTTATCGAATTTATCATTTGATTGCTCTTTAGCATACAAAAATTGTTAAAATTTACATAGCAAAATGGTAGACTGTAATGACAGGCATTGCCAAGACTTTAATTCTTGAATGATGTCATAGCTATAAAAGAATATCGTCTTTGCTATTCATAGATTTTAAATTTTACACTTATTTAAAATATCAGTTTTTTTACACTACTGATTTTTTTTCCTCATTAAATTGTCAAACTATGTAGTTTGAAGGTTTCGTGCTAGGGTTATTTCATAGTTATTTAATTTGCTTTTTAGTAAGATTCTAGTTTCTTAGTATTGTACTTCTTAATAGTATACTTTAATGAAAATAATTGAATATTAAACATTTGGTTGTTTTCAGGCCAGGAGATGCAGCTTTGATACGTTTTGCTTTTTTTTTCAATTTTGTTTAATTTAATTTAATTTAATTTTTTTGAGACGGAGTTTCACTCTTGTTGCCTGGGCTGGAGTGCAATGGCACGATCTCGGCTCATTGCAACCTGCGCCTCCCGGATTCAAACAATTCTCCTGCCTCAGCCTCCCAACTAATCCCAACTAGCTGGGATTACAGGCATGTGCCACCACGGCCCTTAGTAGAGATGGGGTTTCACCTTGTTGGTCAGGCTGGTCTCCAACTCCTGACCTCAGGTGATCAGGCCACCTCGGCCTTCCAAAGTGTTGGGATTACAGGCGTGAGCCAACGTGCCTGGCCACATTTTGCTTTTAAAAACCTGGCAAAAATATGGATAGAGTCAGTAATCATCTAAGTTATGTGATGTAGGGTTCAACAGGTTGAAGGTGCCATATAGTATTTGGTCACTAGTAAAGAAAAAAGTAAATTGGAACTTTAATTGTAGATATTTGCGTGAAAATACAGTATTCATCATAAGGAAAATTATGTATTCAGGATAAATTTATGCAAATTTAATTGAGGAAATAAGACCCTTACTTGGATTACAAACTAATAGGAACAACTTCTTTTACTCCAGAAGCCAAAATGCTTGAAAGTGATTAAAAAAGAAAAAAAAAAATCATTCAATTGCTTCACTTGGAACTTTGGCAGTGTACTTGATACCACAGTGTTGTGTTTTTTCTGCGAGTGGTAGTTTTTTCCATTTGTGGCCTTCACAAAAACAGTGGAAAGCCCTTTAGTATGTGTATGAAAGAGAATTTTCTTCCTCCTCTGAAATACCATCTTACTGTGGAGTGATTCAGATATCCATGGACTCCAAGATCTTTTAAGTGTTTATACCAGCCTGCTTGTGTTACACTTTGACCGCATGCATTTGAACTGGAAAAGTGCCAACTAGTTTTCCTCAAAGCATAGTAAGGATTAACAAAATAATCCAACCTTTTCACCTGTAAGAAGTATTTGTGCAAAATCATTTAGTAAGTGGGTTGTAGGATTTTAATGGCAAAAATGTTCAGAATAAATTGTTCTATAATTGAAAGTATTTAATAAACAAGCCTTGTTAAAAGGCTTTTCAGTCTGTGTAACCTATTTTGTTTAAGATTCTGGAAGGACTGGTTTGGTAAAGTAGTTGATGCCTTACATTTATATTGATGCCTTACATTCATATAACATTTTAGCATTTTAAAATTATTTTACCTTAAACATTTTCTTAAATTATAGAACAGTATTGTTCATACCAAGTGAAACAATCCAAAGATGTGTAACCCTTAATACCTGTGTATCTCTGGCTTTTTCACACCTAGTAAGGGTAATACTGTTATTTGATAATCCGTGGCTCAATGTATTTTTACAAACATCCTATTCGTTGGGTCATCCCTGAACTTTTTGCAAGATCAGTAGTCCCGTTTTATTGATGAGAAAGGTGAGGCCAAAAAAGAAGTTTTCTGGCCTGTGATTACTTATCTGGATGATGTTGCAACTGACACTGGGACCTAGGTTAAACGATTTCAGTATTTGTGCTGTTAACTGTTTTACGTAAATTTGAAGCAGTGTGATAGAGTTGGGTCTTTGGGGTTAGTCCTGGGTCAAAGGTAAATTTTTAATCTTTCTAAGTCATTTTCCTTATCTGTAAAATGGGGATAATACCTTCAATCTCCCCAGGCCTGTGGGGATTAAGGGAAATAATTTAAGTACCTAAAAATAGGCAAAGAATGTTAGTTCTCATTCTCTTAAATATTTGAAAATCCAGATTAAAAATATCTTTAAATGAAGGATTATTAATAGGATTACTTACTTAAATGGTAAACTTTCCTAGTGTATTTAAAGTGTGATTTTATTTATAATCAGTTTTCAGATATGATTTATGTGAAGTGCAGCTGTAACATCTTTCAGCATGAGTGTAGAAATGGAAATAGGATTAAGTCAGACTCTTTAAAATATTAAAAGTTGTGGTAAGATTTTTTTACCAGGCGAAGAAATCAGACTAACCAGTAGAATTGTATAGATATGCAGTCCTCATAGGAGACAGCCAGGAAATAAATAGCAAGATCAAGCTGAAACTGGCTTTGAGATTGAAATCCCCTTCAGAAGAGATAAAACTTTCCCCAGTAGCACTCAGATTCTTTGTTGGTTCTTTCTTAACAACTGGGTCCCACTGGAGGTATTGAGGCCAGTAATAGTGGTGTTGATTGCAGTGCTTCCTTACCTTTAGGGGGTAAAATGTGTGTGTTTTCTAGAGTAGGTGATCTAAGGTAATTGTGGAACAAGAACACTGACATTATCTTAAGTTCTATAGCTAAACCTTTTCGTGGAGAGAAAATAGTACTACTCACTCAACTTTTAAGGTTTATAGATCTTCTCAAAGTTACTATCATTCCATCTAAACACAATTGGGATACCATTAGAGGAGAGTTCAAATTCATCTGAAGATGCTAAGAAAATTGTTTACAAAGGGAAATAACATTTTAGTCATTTTAGAACTATTTTCTGAGATATCTCTTCTGGAAGATTTATTTTTAAAAAACTTAAAACATTTTTAGGATATATTTAAGAGAAATTGCTAAATAAAGTGTTCACTGCTAGTCGTCACATACAGGAAAAACTTTCCTATTTAAACCTATTTTAACATCTTTAGAATTCCTGTTTAGGATCATCTCTTCCTTCCCTCCATTTTATTATCTTATCTAATTGTTAATTATGGATTATTTTATGAAGTGTCTAACTGAATAAAGTGCTAATCCAATAAAATGTATTTGGCAAAATAATGTAACCATTGTAGTATGTTACTGTCATGTAAACAGTAGATTTCAGTTGTCTTCCTGTATGAGTGATGACTCATTCCTTTTAGCTTCAGTTTAGCCATTTTCACCTGCAAGAATAACATTTTTCTCTTGATAAAATTACAAAGATGAATTACTCTTTAAGTAGTTACTGCTGCTTTGGATTTCAAAGACAGGTTTACTAACAAAAATAACACATTTAGATTTTTGTGCTTCATTTTTAAAAGTTAGCTTTTTGTAAAAAGCTGGAGATAAAGACTAGTTTGTTTTTATGTGTTTAGCACTGTGGTTCCCAATACTGGCTATACCTGGAGAGGTTTTTTTTTTTTATTTTTTAATTTTTCTTTCAGACTGAGTTCTCGCTCTGTCCCCAGGCTGGAGTGCAGTGGCACGATCTCTCAGCTCACTGCCACTTCTGCCTCCCAGGTTCAAGCGATTCTCTTGCATGCACCACCATGCCCAGCTACTTTTTGTATTTTTAGTAGAGATGGGGGTTTCGCCATGGCTGATCAGGCTGGTTTCAAACTCCTGACACCAGGTGTTCTGCCTGCCTTGGCCTCCCAAAGTGCTGGGATTACAGGCGTGAACCACTGCACCTGGCCTATACCTGGAGAGTTTAAAACAAAACAAAACAAAAAATCAATACCTGGGCACATCCCCAAGAGACTGTAAATTAATTGGCCTAAGGTAAAATCCACTTACAGTATTTAAAGTTCCCAGGGTGATTCTGACGTGCAGCCAGGATTGAGAATCACTGGGTTAGCATTGTCTTTCTATTGATTTAATTCATTAATTGAGACTTTGTCCTTTTCTCTCTGATACTCATGGTTCATTACCCAGCCTATTAACATTTCCTGCCCTGGCTTCACCTCCTGCTATTTACATTTCACTCTCTTAACTTTGCTGCCCCCTATGGCTTTTTAAGTACTTTCCTGAAGGGGAGATAGTGCCATTAGATTCTGGAGTTTTAGGTATGATGGGATGATTCTGTTTTGTTGTCATTACCAAAATTAAAGCCCAACTATTATTTGATGTAAGGTGGTCAGTTTTCTTTTCTCTGTGATTTTTGGAGCTGGCAATAAAACCGAGAACATATGACACAGGTTTGCTTAATTTTAATCCCATCGTTCAGGATAATAAGTAATGATTTCAACCCCTTTGGGATGTAAAACTAGTTTCCTCTGTATGCTCACAACACTGTTCTGTTTCTTGAAGATCTAGGCCTGATACTACTGTTGTATGTGTTAAATACAAGATATTGAACAAAGGAACTATTCTTCAACTTTACTTCATTTTGGTCATGCCTTATTTTTATTTCACATCAAGAAATGTTTTTCTCCAGAGTGTTTTCGTGTCTATCTTCTAACTTAATCTTGACCACAGCTTTTTATCGAAGGTAGGGCAGTGAGAACTCAGGGCTGCTTATATTCCATATTCCTATTTTGTCTTTGTCTTTTCTGATAACCAGTTTGAATGATACTTGTGTTAGTTGATTTGTTGTTTGGGTGGGTGTTCAGCTGTTGTGTTGTGATGCTCTCTCTCCAGAATGAGATGGTGAATTTTTCCATGAAAGCAGAAGTTATTATCTGTTTTTTCAAATCCTGTTAAGGTACCAAATACAGTATTTTGTGCACAATGTGGTCATAGAGACAGAATCACGGTTTTGATGAAGAAATTATCTGTTGGTTTTCTTCTAGTCACCCCTTCTCCTTTGTTGATTGTGCTGTTTTTAGTGATGTTTGGTGCTGTCTACCAGAGATTGATTCTCTTCTGTTTTGTTTTTGGTTTTCTGTATTTTCTTGAAACAGGGTCTTGCTCTATCACCCAGGCTGGAGTATAGTGGCACAATTATAACTCACTGCAGCCTCAAACTTCTGGGATCAAGCAATTCTCCCAAGTAGCTAGGACTACAGGTGTGTGCTGCCACACCCAGCTGTTTTTTATTTTTATTCTTGTACAGACAGGTTCTCGCTATGTTACCCTAACTGGTCTTGAACTCCTGACTTCATGTGATCCTTCGTCTTTGGCTTCCCAAAAGCTGGGATTACAGGTGTGAATCACTGCCTCACCCAGTTTTTTGGTTTTAATATATTTATGCCTAAAACTGATTCAGGATTATTTAAAACAGGGGTATCCAAGGGAGAGAATACAGTCATGGGTTCTTAGTTTCTGTTTTTGGTTGTGCCAGTAAAGCCCCTTCCTCATCCCTCTTTTCTGCTTATCACTAGAGACAGAAACTAAAAACTATGTCTTCAGGATGCTAAAAGCCTAAAACAAAATGAAACAGAACAACAACAACAAAATAAGGTGGGTTGGACAAGCTTGATTTAAAGTAAATGAATTCTGGGTCCTTAATATCTTGGCAGTAAATAGTAAATGTAGGTTTAAAACAAAAGATTATTTGTATTTTGCCAATGAACAGTATGAGTGGCATGTAACATTATTGAGTGATTTGTTGCTATGAAAGTTACTGTATAAAATGTGTGAGGAAAAGTAATACTGGGTTGACTCCTAGAGGTGGACATGTGTATATAAAATAACTGAAACAATTTGTTTGCAGTAATTTCTAAGTTTGAGATGCAATCTTTTTTTATAAGGATGTCCTTGAAGGGAGGTAAAAGGAACAGATTTGAAATATATAATTACTTTTAGTGTATTATTATGTAACAAGGAATCTAAATGCTTTGCTGAAAGAGTTGTACATGACAGACTGGGATTATGCAAAATAAACTATACTTCTCTGAGCAAGATGTTGACTAATAAGCAGTTTCAAGCCTCGTTTTTATATCTGTCTTTTTGAACTGTTACCTGAAGGATTTTATTTATGTAGGCCTTTTAAGTGAGTAATGAAGAATTTTAGAAATCCCGTAATTTTGATTGGGTTTCCTGAAGAAACATATTGGGATTTTTTTTTTTGGTGAGGGTAGTCTAACTTGGATACTGAAGACAAGGGATTTCTTGGAAACACACTCCTCCTACTGGAATGGTGATGCTAATTGCAGCTACTATAACCTGACTGTGTGTTATATCTAGTTGAGCTTTCCAGTGCTGAATGGGATCTCAGAAGTCATTCTGGTTTAGCCTCCGTTGGGGATTGATTTCACTCTTGTTATTCTAATAAATATCTTGCCATTTCATCAGAGAAGTTTTCTTTAAGGTAGGGAGGAAAGTATCAAATCTAAAATTGTGTATTTTTTCAGCAGAACGCAGATTTTAAAAAATTGTATATTTTGTCTAATTGGTTTTGCCTTCATTTCACATTGTATCAAGGATATTCCATAATTATAGCTATTACCATAAGTCAATGATTGTTTGAACTCATTGTTAATCCCCTGCCTCTAAATTGATAAAAGTGAAAAAGGTGAGACAGTTTTTGTTATAACTCCTGAATTTTGATTAGCAAAACTGAGTAGATTTTTAAAACAACTTTTCAGACAGGCTTTTCTAAAGAAAAATATCTATTGAAGTTAAAAGTAAAATAAGACATAACTTCTGTAGGAATATGTTTCTGATTTTATTAAAACAAACGACAACAACAACAAAGTTGCCCTACCATTTTTCTTTAAATTGGCCAGAGGCAAAAGATTTTGTTTGCTGTGAAATTAGACACACACTTTATTTTCAAAAATCTAGTACTGAAATCTTTTCCTTTCTTTGGTTTTCCATAGTGCATAAAATTTTGGTGAACCACTGCAGAGATTAAAGCTTAGTAAAGTGAATAAAATTATGAATGCTTTTTCTTTTCAAATTTAACGTCTTTAGGAGTTTATAGTTGGTGGTGAATACAGACTTGTAAGCAGGCAGTTTCAAGTAATATGATAAGTGTCATGATAAGAATAAGCTCTAAAATGTTAAGGGAGTAGGTGAAGGACTCAGTCCTGTTTTGGTGTGGGAGGGAAGAGATCAGGGCAAGTTTCCTGGAGAAAGTGACAGGTAAACTGCCATCTAAAAGGCCAGAAGGTGTTAAGCCAAGATAGATGGGCTAAGAGGTCCACCCAAAAGACAATCTATGAAGACCCAGAGGTAATTCAGCATAGTATATTTTGGGAATTACCAGCGGTTTACATAGCTGTGATCTAGAATATAGGTTACATTCTATATCTCTATGTGATACATTCTATATGACTAGAGAAGTGGAACAACATTTAGGGTCTAGTGCATAGTCTTGTTGCTATGTTGAAGAATGGATGTAGGCACTTTATTGCATTTATACCTTACAGTACCATGAAGAGTGTATTGGGAAATGAGAGTGAGTAACACTAGTGAGGATACTGACACGGTAATCCAGACAAGAGATAAAGGTGCTTGTCCAAGTGGAGATGGGGTGGTATCACAGGCAAAATCTGGTGAGAGGGAACAATCAACGATGATACATTTCTAACTTGGGCAACTGGATGTATGATAGCAGTTGAAAGGGAAAAAGGGAGACATTCGATTTGGGAGGAGAAGATAATGGTTATTTTTTGGACAGGTCGAGTGTCCATGGGAAATTGAAGTGAAGCTGCCTAGTAGGAAGGTGGATTATTTGGATATGAAGCAATGTGCTAGAGGTAATTTGAGAGTCTTTGGCTTATACGTGGCATTTGAAGCACTTGAAGTAGAAATGACTGCCCACTGAAAATGGATAGAATGAGAAGATGCCAAGGAATACCAACACTGAGATAATGGGTAAGGGGAAAAGGTACAACCAAGAGCCAAGAGAGACAGCTGGAGTGGAGGCCACAGAAAACAGGAGAGAGTGGAGACGAGGCTGTCAGGGGAAGAGAGTCTTTACAAACTGGAGGATGGATGGGGAAAGTAGTAACAGTGGATAACTGTGGACAAGCCCAATGAGAACTGAAAAGTTTCCATGGGTTTGTTAGTCTTTAGGCAACATTGGTGACATGAGAGGCGTTTGGAGGACTGATAACGTGAAATGAGATTTGTGTAAGGTGGATAGTGAGTGGAACTTGTAAAAGCTGAATGAGTAAGTATGGACAACTCTTTCAGAAAGTTTGGCAGTTAAAAATTACTATCTCTACTGGGTAGAGAATGCATTGTAGCAGAACAAGATTTTTAGGAGGACAAGTTACAAGATTAATAAGCCGGGTAAGACATTACGTGACTTGGGCTAGGGTAGTAGCCCAAGATAGAGACAGAAAGATGCATTTGAGATATATCTTAGATAGGACCTTGTTAATGAATTGTTTGGGAGGAGATGGAAAGGCAGAGGTGTAGGAGTCAAGGATGACTCTCTCAGATGCTTTAGCTTGGACACCTGGGTAGATAGGAATGTGTCCCACCAGCGAGAAAGGAGTACACTGGAGGGGGAACCAGGTATAGAGGGAAAATCCAGAGTTGTATTTTGGAAATTTTAAAATTGAGATGCCATTTAGAAACCCAGTTGTAAATATAAAATAGACCACTGCATATGTGAATCAAAGAGTGCCCATTTGGTAATTTCTATGACTTCTAAACATATATATATAAATATATAAATATATTATTTATATATTTATATATAAATAATATAAAGAATATAGTTAATGTTTCTCTATATATATTCTTTAACTGTATTCTTTAATGCCTGCCAAGACTTTCAGATTTGCTTATAAGAAGGCACTGATAGTTGGGGTTGCTGGCCACATAGTCTCCTGGCCAAATTGGGATTATCTATTCCCTACTCAATAGAACGTCTTCTGTGTACACTGCATGAGAAGATGTTATTGTTATGTGCATGAAGAAGATCACAAAATCTTGCTGGGACAAGTTGCATGAATTACTTAAAGTGCCTGCTTTTTGTGTTTAGACTATAAGTGCTTTGAGACCCAAGAACCATATCTTCCTACACAGCATTTAGATAGTCAGTGCTGTTTTCTATTTATTGAATGAAAGAATGAAGCAAAAGCTGTTAAATTGATTGAAAGAAAAACATCATTTTATATCATAAAATAATTTACAATTTTAGGATGATTTATAACTGAGTAACGTTTACCTGCAACACTAAACTGGTTAGTATTTTATAGATGAAAACACCAAAACCTAGGTAGGTTACATTCTTGTGCCGGTCATGTATGACTTGCTCTTCTCAGTTGGTTGCTGATTCCTCTGTTAAATGGAAGATGTTTGTTGCCTGGACTGAAGCAAAGTTTAGTACCTTATTTCCTTAGAGGGCAACTGATAAATATTTATAATTGAGAACCTTATCAAGAGAAATATATATATATATTTTTTTGTGAGACCGTGTCTCACTCTGTCGCCCAGGCTGGAGTGTAGTGGCACAATCTCTGCTCACTGCAACCTCCGCCTCCCGGGTTCAAGTGATTCTCCTGCCTCAGCCTCCCGAGTAGCTGGGATTACAGGCACCTGCCACCACGCCTCCCTAATATTTTTTGGTATTTTTAGTAGAGACAGGGTTTCACTATGTTGGCCAGCCTGGTCGTAAACTCCTGACCTCGTGATCCACCCACCCTGGCCTCCCAAAGTCCTGGGTTACAGATGTGAGCCACGGCACCCAGCCAGTACGTTTCTTTCTGATAACTTGAGATGAGATTTGCGTAAGGTGAGTAGAAATTGTAAAAGCTGAATGAGTAAGTCTTTAGACTATAGTCTTTAGTCTAACTAAAGACTAAGACTAAGTCTATAGACTATAGTCTTTAGACCTTTAGACTATAGGTGCTGGGCAAGTAAGCTAGTATTGAATGTAGATTTTTCTAAGACCCGTTAAAGCAAGGGATTTTTGTTTGTTAAATTCTTCTGATATAAAAATGCTTCATTGATCTTCTTTGAGGTCTTCTTTTTAGCACTGTCCTCTCTCTCCTTTTTAGGTAACCTAAAGTTTTTCTCAAAAAAATATGAGAGCATTTGTTTTATGAATGAGTACTGAGAAATAATATGAAGTGAATTGTTAATCATTCAGCATATTTGTGTCGCAGTTAGATTTTGGAGTCACCACTCAAAGTTATAATGATCTGTAATTAACTTGAAGAAATTATTGTAGATTATCAAGAACTGATTAGAATCTACTTATTTTTGCCTCTTTTGGAAATGTTCGGCATATTCTGGTCCCCTTTTACAGAAAGTTTTTGAAAACTTTTTAAAATACTCTTCCACATTAGCATAGTACTATCTTTCTGATCATTTCTTCTCAATTTGAGAGAGGAAAAAAGTTAGGTAAAGATAACAGAGACTTGGAAATAAAAGTCAATTGGGTTAATCTACCACTTGACTGATTTTATTCTTCCACTAAAACTTCCAGACAAGCTGAAATTAAAGTTAGATATCATCTCCTCAAATAGTTTTCCAAATGCATTTGTGCTTCCAGTGAATGAACCAACCTAATTTTGAATCCATAGTGAACATAAAGTAGCAAATATAACAATGAAGTGCTTTTAAGATGCATTTATTTCCCACAGTCATATTGCCTTCATAAGACTTTTTTTTTTTTCTTTTTTTTCGAGACAGGGTCTTGCTCTGTCCCCCAGGCTGGAGTGCAGTGGTTTGATCTCCACTCACTGCAACCTCCACATCCTGGGTTCAAGCAGTTCTTCTGCCTCAGCCTCCTGAGTAGCTGGGATTACAGGCTCCTGCCACCACAACTGGCTAATTTTTGTATTTTAGTAGATACAGGGTTTTGCCATGTTGGCCATGCTGGTCTCGAACCCCTGACCTCAAGTGATCCACCTGCCTCTGCCTCCTAAAGTGCAGGGATTACAGGTGTGAGCCGCTGCACCCGGCCCATAAGAAATTTTGATTATTCATGTAGGAAAGGTAAAAATAACTCAGCCTTCACCTAGCTGCTATGTATCTAGTCATTGGTTTTGGTACTTCATCTGTTTTGATAATCTATTTTTAATTTGGATCACCTGGATACTCTCTGTATATTTTTAAGAACTAATTTGTTTAAGATCTAGAGAAGTAACTTCTATAGAACAGAAATGACTATTTTAGGTTATAATACAATACTTGCTGTGAGTCATAAGCGAATCTCAGTTTTCATGGTTTTCTAAAATAAACTCATTTAAAGAATATGTAATGGGAAGTGTCATATTTTAAACTACCCCATTATGTATTATTTTTGTAAAAACTTATAGACTCACTGTTAAAACAACTCAAAGGAGAATCTTACAATGGTAGAAAGTAAAAATTCCCACCCAGAGGAAATCTCTCTTAAATTTTTGAGCATCTTCTCATATTTACCCATGAGTGGGATCATACTGTGTATATTTTTCGATAGCCTATTATTTTCTGTTAATAGAATATTACAAATAGCAAATTTCTGAATGAAAAATATTAGAATCAATTTAGAATTGTTTGTGAATAAAGTTTTTATTTCTGGAAATACTGAACCAGCTCATTTGAAACCTTGGTTATAAGTTTCTTATGTTTAAAGGAAAGGAAATAATTTCTACGAGTACTAGTATTTAATTTCATGGAGATTATGTGTGAATCTCTTGGAAAATCCAATTTAAAGAATGTGCCGTTTTAAAATATGTATATAATACTTTAGGTAATTTTCAGGGTTCTTGCATTTCCCCACCACCCCAAAGCCCATCTATGCTGATGGTAGAAGGAAGTGGTACATCTGTAGAGCTTAGGTTCTGCTCTAGAGAATTGAACACCTTGTTTGTTTTTGTTTGTTTGTTTGAGACAGGGTCTCGCTCTGTCACCCAAGCTAGATTGCAGTGGTGCAATCTTCTCACTGCAACTTCTGCCTCCTGGGTTCAAGCAATTCTCCTACCTCAGCCTTCTGAGAAGCTGGGATTACAGGTGCGAGCCATCACGCCTGGCTGATTTTTGTATTTTTAGTAGAGACAGGGTTTCGCCATGTGGGCCAGTCTGGTCTCGAAATCCTGACCTCAAGTGATCTGCCCACGTTGACCCCGCAAAGTGCTGGAATTACAGGCGTGATCCACCATGCCCAGCCCAGTTAATTTTTTGAAATAAAAAATAGCAGTAGTTGCGGATATACTTACATTTGAATGGTAATTGATTAAAGCATGGAAATATTTATGTTCTTGAAAGTTTTAGTATTGTAGGGGTTTTCTTAAAATAATGCATACATTTATATATTAGAACATTATCAAACTGGTAGTGCGTATGTGTTCAAAATTCCTAAAATGTGATGTCTACAATTTTTTTCCCACCATTTTCAATTTTAATGAAATCACAGAACCTTAATAAGTCATATTTAGTCACAGTGCTGTGAATCATTTGTTAATAAACGTTTCCATTGTTACTTTATAATAGCCTGCTCTCTAAAGTTTCAAATAAAAGCTGATTTTAGATTTTTAGTTATTAATGTTCTAGGGGTATTGCCAAAAAAAGCTACATGTCCTATATTCTGTGCCAGTTTCTTAAATTAGAATCTTGGATTGCATCCTCAGCGTGTCACTGTAGTGGTATTGCTGGGTTGCTATGATACAGTGCTTGTTCTATAATTTGTAGCATGAATCCTATATGAGATCTTACTTTAGATTTCAAGTATGTTAGCAGCAGTAATTAGGGATGTTTTCCTCTAAGGAAAATTATAGCTATAAAATTATTATTTGTTACAAACGATACCTGCTACTTCAAATTATTTATCATTAAATGTAGAGAATTAACAATGGACAACTTGAAATAACTTGGTTGTCACCTCAGAAGTTTATTTTATCACTGACTTAATGAAGATGGGCAAGAAAAGGAAGGCTTTCTGATAATGAATGTATTAAAATTTCAATGTTCTACTTGGTATTTGAAATCTTGAGAGAAATGAATAGAGATTAGGTTTTCTGGAAAGATGCATTTGAAACAGTACAAGCAAAACCGCATTACAGGGGGAAAACTACAAATTATCTTGCTGTATGGTATTTAAAAAAATTCGGTTAACTGTTCTTAAAACCAGCCCTCTGTGGTCATCTTAATAAGTTATTATTACTACCTCTTTTTCATTTTATGTGTTGGTTTTGGGATTTCATTTACATGTTCCTTGAAAATTTTTATTAATCTAATTTAGTATTATAAGTTATAGGCAGCATAAAGACAAAACTAGTGGATTCTATGTATGTGTTGTATAGACATTGGTGGTGGAATGAAGTTTATGTGATTATTGGTCAGTGGCATTGCTGCAATTGATCTTTAAACTTTTACTGTCTCTCAGCAATGTTTTGGATATTTGATATGAAAGTATTTTAGAGACCAGAACTGGACTAAATTTTTAAAACAGCTCTATTGAGATATAATTCATATACCATGTAATTCCCCATTTAAAGTATACAATTCCATGGCTTTTAGTATATTCACAGACATGTGCAGCTACCACCACAGTCAATTTTAGAATAGTTTCATCATCTCAAAAAGAAATCTCATGCCCTTTAACTATCACCCCTTCTTCCTTTCGGGATTCCCTGAGCAACTGTTAATTTACTTTCCGTCTCTAGATTTCCCTATTCTGGACATCTCATGTGAATGGGGTATTATAATATGTGGCCTTTCATAATAGACTTCTTTCATTCACTTTGCATAATGTTTTCAAGGATTTATTCATGTTGTAGCATGTGTTAGGACTTCATTCCTTTTTATGGCTGAATAATATTCTATCGTATGGTTATACCATGTTTTATTTATCCATTCCTCAGTTGATAGACATTTCAGTTCTTTCTACTGTTTGGTTGTGAATAATGCTGCTATGAACATTTGTATACAAGTTTTTGTGTGGACATATGTTTTCATTTCTCTTGGGTATACATGTGGGAGTGAAACTGCTTGGTCATAAGGTAATTCTGGGCTTAGTCACTTGAGAAATTGCCACAGTTTTTTCCATAGTGGCTGCACTATTTTACACTCCCACTTGTGGTATATGAGGGTTCTCATTGCTCCACATCCTTACCAGTACTTCTTATTTTGACTTTCTGATTATAGCCATCCTAATGAATGTGAAGTAGTATCTCCTCGTGGTTATGATTTACATTTCCCTAATTACTAATGATGTCAAGTGTCTTTGAACATGCTTATTGGCCATTTGTATATCTTCCTTGGGGAAATGGCTCTTTAGATCCTTTGCCCACTTTTGAATTGTAATTTGTCTTTTTATCGAGTTGTAAAAATTCTTTATATATCCTGATATAAGTCCCTTGTGTCTTTTCACTTTCATGGTGGTATCCTTTGAAGCACAAATGTTTTACATTTTGATTAAGTCTAAATTCTCTTTTTTCTTGTTACTCATGCTTTTGGAGTCATTTTCTAAGGATCCTTTCCCAAATATGAGGTTATGAAGATTTACCCCTATGTTTTCTTCTAAGAATTTTATAATTTTAACCTTTACATTTAGGTCTTTGGCCATTTTGAGTTAATTTTTATATAGGGTAAGACGTAAGGATTCAAATTCATTCTTTTGCATGTAGTTATCACATTTATCTCTGCACCACTTGTTGAAAATACTTCTTTCCCCATTAGATGGTCTTGGCCTTTTTGTTGAAAATTAGCAGATGGTTTTATTTCTGGATTCTCAATTCTGTCCCATTGATCTATATGTCTGTTCTTGTGTCAGTACCACACTGTCTTGACTACTTGTTTTATGTAGTAAGTTTTGAAATGTGATAGCGTGAATCTTCCTACTTTGTTTTTCTTTTTCAGGATTGTTTCGGCTGTTATTGGGTTACTTATAATTGCAAAGGTTAGGTTTCCGATTTAAGATCTTTTGTTCTTTCTTATATAGACATTGCAGCTATATCTTTCTAAACACCCTTAAATTTTGGTTGTTATGTCTTCATTTTCATTTGTCTTAATGTATTTTTTATTTTCTTTTAGGTTTCTTCTTTGACCCATTAGTTGTTTAAGAATCATTGAATTTCCAAATATTTTTGAATTTCCCAAAAATGTTTTAACCTCTCTTTTTTAAGAGAAGGGGTCAACCGGGTGCGGTGGCTCACGTCTGTAATCCCAGCACTTCAGGAGGCCAAGGCAGGCGGATCACCTGAAGTCGGAAGTTCAAGACCAGCCTGACCAACATGGAGAAGCCCTGTCTCTACTAAAAATACAAAATTAGCTGGGGTGGTGGCACATGCCTGTAATCCCAGCTACTTTGAGGCTGAGGCAGGAGAATCTCTTGAACCCGGGAGGTGGAGGTTGAGATGAGCCGAGATCACGCCATTACACTCCAGCCAGCACAACAAGAGCAAAACTCTGTCTCAAAAAAAAAAAAGAGAGAGATGGGGTCTCACTATGTTGCCCAGGCTTGAGTGCAGTGACTGTTCACAGATGCTATAATAGTACGCTGTGGCCTCTTGACTCCTGGCCTCAAAGGGATCCTCATTGCCTCATTCTCTCAAGTAACTGAGCCTATAGGTTCATGCTACCAAGCCCGGCCCCAGGTTTTTTTTTTTTTTTTTTTTTTTTGTGAGACGGAGTCTCTGTTGCCCAGGCTGGAGTGCAGTGGCATGATCTCGGCTCACTGCAACCTCTACCTCCCAGGTTCAAGCGATTCTCCTGCCTCAGCCTCCTGAGTAGCTGGGACTGCAGGCACATGCCACCGGCTAATTTTTGTAATTTTAGTAGAGATGGGGTTTCACCATGTTGGCCAGGCTGGTCTCAATCTCCTGACCTCATGAGCCACCTGCCCCTGCCTCCCTGAGTGCTGGGATTACAGGTGTGAGCCACCATGCCCGGCCCCCAATTTTTTAATGTTACTAATTTCTAGCTTTATTCCTTTGTGGTCAGAGAACATAATTTTTATTTCTGTTCTTTTGAAATTTTTGAGGTTTTACTATCTGGTATGTGGTCTGGTCTGTCCTGGGGAATGTACCATATGCGCTTGAGAATATATATTCTCCTGTTGTTGGGTGGAGTGTTATATAGTGAGTATAAATTCTATAGTGTTCCATAGACACCTGTTAGGTGTAGTTAATTTAGGTATGTTCAAAGTTTTCTGTCTCTTCATTGATCTTCCGCCTAATTGTTCTATCCATTATTGAAAGGAGGTGTTGAAGGCTTCAACTATTACTGCTTTTGAATTTTCTGTTTCTCTCTTTGTTTCTGTCAGTCTTTCTTCATATATTTTGGTACTGTGTTAGTAGGTGCAAATATGTTTATAATTGTTACCCTCTTCCTGAGAGACTGACCCTTCCATCATTACAAAATGATGCTTTTTAGATATGAGATAAAGAGTATATTTATATAATGATATTTATATCTAAGTAAGATATAAGGATGAAAAATAATATATATTCAAACAACCACAAGAAAACTGAAGTGGCTATACTAATGTTAGGAATAATGCTCAAAATCCTAAGGAAATTGAATACTTGAACAAAGGATTCTTAGCAAAGCAATTTTACTTATGTGCAGAGGAGTGGCTCCCTGGCCAGTTATCATGAGAGCACACCTGAACAAAGGGGCAACAAAGAGCCTTTATTCCTGACGCAAGTCCTGCCCGTGTACCCTTTCCCCATTGGCCGGGGTTGGGTCGTACAATCTAAACTAATCCTGGTTGGCTAAACGTTTTATTTTTTTTTAGATAGGGTGGGCACGTAAAGGAAAGTAGAGGGAACAGGGGAAGGGGTGTCTGTAATGAGCCAGAAAGTTAGTCCTTCCAAATAAGGAAAGGAATGTGAGCTGGTACTGATAACTCTTTGTAGTGTGGAGGGCCTGGGCATTTAACAAAGGCAAGAAGGGAAAAGAAGAAAAAAGGAGAAAAATTGAGCGGGAGGTAACTATGAATTAAAGAATAAAAGATTAATCGGATTATTTGAAGAGAAACCTCATCATATCCCACACTAATATCAAACAAAACAGACTCTAAAAATATGTATAGTTTGATATATATCCATGTCTGTGTAAGATACAAGAAACAAAAGTTTTTAAAGTCTGTTTTGTCTGTATATGTCAAACACTTACCTATTTTTTAAAGTCTATTTTATCTAATATTGGTATAGCCATTCCAGCTTTCTTGTGGTTGTTTGCATGATATATTATTTTTCATCTTTTTATTTTCAATCTACTTGTATTTTTAAATTTAAATTGTATCTTCTGGAGACTTAGATCATTTTTAAAAAATTCAGTTTGACAGTCTCTACCTTTTGATGGGCTTGGTTAATCCATTTACATTTATTTATTTATTTATTGTTTGAAATGGAGTCTTGCTCTGTCTCCCAGGATGGAGTGCAGTGGCACAATCTCTGCTTACTGCAACCTCTGCCGCCAGGGTTCAAGCGGTTCTCCTGCTTCAGCCTCCCGAGTAGCTGGGCTTACAGGTACCTGCCACCATGCCTGGCTCATTTTTTTTGTAGTTTTTAGTGGAAACGGGATTTCGCCATCTTGGCCAGGCTGGTCTTGAACTCCTGACCTCGTGATCCACCTGCCTGGGCCTCCCAAAGTGCTGGGATTACAGGTGTGAGTCACCGCGCCCCTCCGGTTAATCCATTTACACTTAATGTAGTTGTTCATATAGTTGGATTTATGTCTGCCATTTTACTTTTCGTTTTCTCTGTATCTCATGTCTTTTTTTGTTCTGTATTTTTTTTCTATTTTATTGTATTCTTTTTCTGTTTTCCTTAGTATTAAGTGAATGTTTTCTAATGCAGCATTTAAACTTGTGTAATGATTATTTTTCACTACATATTTTTGAGAGTTTTTTTTTTTTTTTTTTTAGTGGTTGCCCTTAGGTTTATTATATACATCTTAACTTGTTAGAATCAGCTTCAAATTTATACAGGCTTTGTTCCAGTGAGATGTAGAATCATTATTCCTATATACCTCTATTTCCTTTCCTCCTTTTTTGTGATATTAGTGTTACATAATATCTATTAATGTTACAACCCCGAGCATATATTGTTATAATTATTACTTTACCATCAGTAGTTATTTCTTCTTTTTTTTTCTTTTTGAGACGGAGTCTCGCTCTGTTGCTCAGGCTAGAGTGCAGTGGTGCGATCTCGGCTCATTGCCAGCTCCGCCTCCCGGGTTCAGGCCATTCTCCTGCCTCAGCCTCTGGAGTAGCTGGGAATACAGGTGCCCGCCACCACGCTCAGCTAATTTTTTGTATTTTTAGTAGAGATGGGGTTTTACCATGTTAGCCAGGATGCTCTCGATCTTCTGACCTCGTGATCCACCCGCCTCGGCCTCCCAAAGTGCTGGGATTACAGGCGTGAGCCACCGCGCCCGGCCAGTAGATATTTCTTTAATGTAGCACAACTTCCCTCCCACCTCCTCCTTTGTGCTGTTATTAGCAAATACATTATATTTCTATATATTAACCGTCCAACGATACATTATATAATACTATTTTATGTAATGGCTGTTAAAATCAGGTAAGAGAAGAAAGAAAACTAGGCATTTATAATGTACTTTATAATTACATAATTACCTTTACTCGTGCTCTATGTTTTTAAATATAGATTTCAAACTATCATTGGTGGTCATATGCTTTGAGTCTGAAGGAAATCCTTTAGTGTTTCTTATAAGGTAGACCAGCTAGCAAAACATTCTCCGTTTTTATTTATTTAGGAATGTCTTCATTTTGCCTTCATTTTTTTTTTTTTTTTTGAGATTGAGCCTCTCTCTGTCGCCCAGGCTGGAGCACAGTGGCGCAGTCTCGGCACACTGCAAGCTCCGCCTCCCGGGTTCACACCGTTCTCCTGCCTCAGCCTCCTGAGTAGCTGGGACTACAGGTGCCCGCCACCACGCCCAGCTAGTTTTTTGTACTTTTTAATAGAGACGGGGTTTCACCGTGTTAGCCAGGATGGTCTCGATCTCCTGACCTCGTGATCCGCCCGTCTCAGCCTCCCAAAGTGCTGGGATTACAGGCGTGAGCCACTGTGCCCGGCCTTTGCCTTCATTTTTTAAAGATTTAAATACTTTTCGAGATAAGGTCTCACTCTAGTGCCCAGGCTGGAGTGCAGTGGTGCAATCTTGGCTCACTGCAACCTCTACCTCTCGAGCTCAAGTTATGTTCTTGCCTCAGCCTCTAAGAAGTTATCTTCTTGCCTCAGAATATCTGCCACCACACCTGGCTAATTTTTGTATTTTTTGTAGAGACAGGGTCTCAACTGTTGCTCAGGCTGATCTTGAGCTCCTGAGCTCAAGCAGTCCACCTGCCTCAGCTCCCAAGCCTTCGGTTTTGAAAGATTGTTTTATTGGATACAGGATTTTTGGTAACAGTTTTTTTTTTTCTTTGAGCATTTTGAATATGTTATTCCACTGTTTTCTGGCCTCAGTTGTTTTTGCTAAGAAGTTAGTTGTTAATCTTAGCCCTTGAAAGTAACTAGTTGTTTTTCTCTTGCTGCTTTCAAGGTTTTCTCCTTGTCTTTGACTTTCATCATTTTTACCGTGGTGTTTATTTGTGGATCTTGTTGAGTTTATCCTTCTTGGAGTTTCTTGTGTTAGGTTTGTGTTATTCAATACATTATGTTGGTACCTTTTTTTTTTTTTTTTTTTTTTTTGAGATGGAGTCTTGCTCTGTTGCCCAGGCTGGAGTACAGTGGCATGATCTTGGCTCACTGCAACCTCTGCCTCCCAGATTCAAGTGATTCTCCTGCCTCACCCTCCTGAGTAGTTGGGACTACAGGCACCTGCCACCATGCCTGGCTAAGTTTTGTACTTTTAGTAGAGATGGGGTTTTGCCATGCTGGCCAGGCTGGTCTCAAACTCCCGACTTCAGGTGATCCTCCCGCCTTGGCCTCCCAAAGTGCTGGAATTACAGGCGTGAGCCACCACACCCGGCTGTATGTTGTTACACTTAATGGTGTCCTACAGGTCTCTGAATCTGTTCATTTTTCTTCATTCTTTTTTCTTTCTGTTCTTCAGATTGCATAATTTCTATTGATGTATTTTCAGGTTCCCCAATTCTTTCTAATGCCAGTTCGCATCTCCTCATGGGTCCCTTTAGTTTATTTTGCTGTTATGTTTTTCAACTCCAGGATTTGCATTTGATTCCTTTTTTTTTTTTTTTTTTTTGTAAATTCTATCTCTTTATGATATGCTCTATTTGATGTGACATTGTCACCGTACCTTTCTTTACTGTTTAATCATAGTTTAGTTCTTTGAACATATTTATAATGACTACTTTAAAGTCATATATTCTGTTAAATCCAACATATGGTCACTCTCACAGGCAGGTTCTACAGCCTTCTTTTTTTCTGGCACACGGGTTATACTTTTCCTGTTTTTTTGTCCATTTTGTTATTAACTGGACATTTAAAATAACAGGTATCCAACCTTTTGGCTTCCCTGGGCCACATTGGGAGAAGAATTGTCTTGGGCCACACATAAAATACACTAACACTAACAATAGCTGACCAGCTAAAAGAAAAAAAACAGTCCGTGCATAATTTTTGTGATACCCACCACCACAGATAAGCAAAAAGGTCCTCGCATCCTAAGGGTTGGACTCGGCTGTTTTAAATAATATATGGTAGCAAGTCTGGGTATCAACCTTGTTATTGTCACTTGTTTATTTGTTTAGTGACTGGGTGTAGTTTTCCCCCATACGTTGTAAAGCCTCTGATCTTGTTCCTCAGAGAGGTACAGCTTTGGATATGCCCAGGCACCTTGGGATGACAGTGGTTTTGGCAGGGTTCTCTTTGTCTTTTCCTGACCATACTGCCAGCTGTTAAGTTCCATTGATTTTTAGCTGATTCTCAATTGTTTTCAATAATGCTTTGGGGCACACATTGTTCTATGGACTAATCCAATCAAATCCAGGCTCCTTTGAAGGAATAGTTCCCAAGGTCAGTGTGTGGTGATATTTGTTCTAACATCCACACTGCTGGGTTTTTTTTTTTTTTTTTTTTTTTTTTTTTGGTCTCTCCTGAAAAATAGCCTACAGTTTAGTCTGTATCCTCATTGAATTTACAAATCTCACCATTATCTTTCACCAAAACCTCCACTGTTTTTAAGAGTACCCTTAGGCTTGAACTTTTTATTTAATGCCCTGTTGTAAAGAAGTCAGTTGTTCTGAGAAAAGATGCTAACTGTTTTATGGCCTACTTCTCCCCCCAGGCAAAATCTCTAGAGTCTGGGCTCTGAGTTAGGGGTGGGGACAATAGTATGCTTCTCTCTGAAACCCTGCTTTAGGAGCAGTTGGGGAAAGTGGGGGAAGTAGCCTGAGGTCTTTTTGGCTTGCCTCTTCCAGTGTGGAATCACCACTTTATAGGCCAGAGCAAAGGTAATTGAGGCCCCAGTATTTTTTAGCAGTGCTGCATAAAAGGTAGAGCCTCTGCCCCATATGTGGAGGTTGGGCAGAAGAAAGGAGGCCTGCCTTTCAGATGCACTTGTCTAGAACTTATCCTTAGCAACAATAAGTAGCTGTGGAAAGGATGAGAAATGCTGATATGTCCTACTCCTTACCTAAAGATGTCTGGGAGCTAGAAGTAGAGGAGGATCCCTGTGTTCTCGGCTGCCTTTCTACATAGCAGAGCCAAGGGGGAAGGAGCAGTCTTGGTTAAAATATAGTCATGTGCTGCATAACTATGTTTTGGTCCATGATGTGGTATATAGGATGGTGGTCCCATAATATTACAATGGAGCTGAAAAATTCCTATCCCCTAGTGATGTAGCTTTAGCTCATAGAACAAGGTGTGACTCACGTGTTTATGGTGATGCCAGTCTAAAAAAACCAACTGCACTATCATATAAAAGTATATATACATATACAATTATGTACAATACATAATACTTGATAATAAATGTTGCTGGCTTATGTATTTATTATACTATTTTTTATCATTATTTTAGAGTGTACTCCTTCTACTTATTAAAAAAAAAAGTTAGTAAAAAAAAAGTTAGCTGTAAAACAGCCTCAGGCAGGCCCTTCAGGAGGTTTTCTAGAAGATATGGAGATGAGACAGTGATGTGGATGATCCTGACTGTCTGTAGGCCTAAGCCAATATGTGTTTGTGTCTTAGTTTTTAACAAAAAAGTTTGAAAAGTTAAAAAGTCTGAAAAATAGAAAAAAGCTTATAGACTACTGATAGAAAAAATATATTCATACAGCTGTACAGTGTGTGTTTTAAGCTATGTTATTGCAAAAGAGTAAAAAAGCTAAAATTTTAAAGTTTATATAAAGTAAAAAAGTTACAGTAAGCTAAGGTTATTATTGGAGAAAGAAAATGTTTTAAATAAATTCAGGGTAGCCTAAGTATACAGTTTATAGAGTCTGTGGTAGTGTACAATAATGTCCTAGGCCTTCACATTCACTTACCACTTACTCCTCCAGAGCACCTTCCAGTCTTGTAAGCTCTATTCATGTTAAGTGCCATTTTTAAATCTTTTATACCATATTTTTTATCATACCTTTCTGTATTGGATACACTTACAAATTGCCTATAGTATTTAGTATAGTAGCATGCTTACAGGTTTGTAGCCTAGGAGTCGTAGGTTCTACCATATAACCTAGGCGTGTAGTAGGCTGTGCCATCTAAGTTTGTGTAATACATTCTGTGATGTTCACACAATGATGAAACCGCCTGAGGATGCATTCTCAGAATGTATTTCTGTCGTTTTAAGTGATGCATGACTGTACCACTAGCTCTTGCTATTCTAACCGAATTTTCATAGATATTCCTGAATAAATGTTTTTTTGCTGTTTGCCCTTAGGACCATTTCAGAGGCTATAAAAATGGCTGTTTTAAACATAACTTCTATCAGTTTCCCTGGTGAGTAGGTCTGTGGAACTTCTCACCTTGTCTTGTCAGAAGTTGATGTCCCTCTGGACTACAATGTTAGCTTTTTTTTTGTAGTAATAATTAGTACCTTCGCCTTATTTAGGACTTCATAGCTTTCAGGTACATAATCATGCGAATAAATCTGAAAACCTAAGAGGAAATGGGAAAATTCCTTGAAATAAACAGCTTTCTGAAACTGACACAAGAAGAAACAAAAATCTGAATAGTTGTATACCTATTTGACTGATTGCTAATTTAAAACCCCAAGAGGGAAATTACAAGAAAATTATAGACCAACATCCTTTATGAACATAGTTTTTTTTGTCTTTTGTTTTGTTTTGTTTTGTTTTTTTGAGATGGAGTCTCTCTCTGTCCCTCAGGCTGGAGTGCAGTGGCGTGATCTCGGCTCACTGAAGGTTCCGCCACCCAGGTTCACGCCATTCTCCTGCCTCAGCCTCCCGAGTGGCTGGGAGTACAGGTGCCCGCCACCACGCCTGGCTAATTTTTTTGTATTTTTAGTAGAGACGGGGTTTCACTGTGTTAGCCAGGATGGTCTCGATCTCCCGACCTTGTGATCTACCCGCCTCTGTCTCCCAAAGTGCTGGGATTATAGGCGTGAGCCACCACACCCAACTTGAACAATAAAGTTGTATACAAAATATTAACAAATTGAATTTGAAATATATAAATAGAATGCAATATTTTGATCATGTGGGATTTATGCTAGGAATGCAAGGCTGGTTTTACATTAAAAAAAGTTTTGTTACATAAATAGAATAAAATAAAAAGTATCACTTCAACATAAACAGAGAAAATAGAAAGTTCCTTCTCTGTATAGTTGCCTTCTCTTTAGTACTTTTCTATGCAAATCCTAGCCACCTCAGTAGCCCTATCTGTAGTCTTTATTTTGCTCATTAAATCTGCTTGTTCTTTTAGGGATTTTTTTTCCCTGTGCCTTCTCTCTTCTGGAGAGCCCTAGCAGGTAGGAAGCTGGTGTGATTGTGGGGCTTTGTTTTCCTTCCCACAGGGATCACAGTCCTGTACTGCCTGTTTCCAGCATCTGAAAACTATTGTTTTATATATTTTGTTCAGTTTTTAGTAGTTTACAGTGGGAAGGTTAGTCTTCTGGAAGAAGTCTTGCCCACACTTTTTGTCATTCTTACCCAATAGGTATAAAGTGATGTATGACATTTCATGTATAAATTCATGTATACTGTTCATACATACTTACATTTTTTTGGTTACCAGTGTGGTTGAATATCTTTTCATATGCTTATCAGTCATTTATGTTTCATGTGACCTTTTTTCCTATAGATTTTGTTTTTTTTCTTAATTTGTAGGTGTTCTTTTGTACACTCTGTATACCAATTTCTTGTCCACATTTAATTTTTTAGTTCTCTTGGGACTAATTTTTGTGTGTGAAGGGTCTAATTTTAATTTTTTTCATATGAGTAGTTGGAATAATTTATTGAATTTTAAATATTTCCTACTGACTTTTTTTTTTTTTTTTTAACACCAACCCTATTATATACTACCAACCTTTTGTATGTGTACGCTGGCATGTTTCTAAGTGCCTTATTTTTTTTTCCTCAGTGGTCTGTAAATTCCTGCACAATACCATGTGGTTTTAATTACTAAATGTGGTAAGATGACTCTTCCCTTCTTCATCTTCTTAAAAATCATCTTGGCTATTCTTTTTCACTTTATTTTTCCAGGCGCATTTTTAAGAACAACTCTAATGGTTCCACCAAAATACCCTATTGAGAATTTAATCTGAATTGTGTTCCTTGTATAGATTCATTGGGGGAAAACATTGATTCTTCTCACCCATGAATATAGTATGTCTCCATTTATTTATCTCTTTAATACATTTCAAGAATGTTTTATAATTATATTCATAAGAGCCTTGCTTGTTTTTCATTAGACTTCTCAGATTCATTGCCCTTGGAACACAGTCACCATATTAGAAGGGAGCTCAGACCGCATGGAGAAGTTATATGTTGGAGGTTCTGGTACTAGCCCCAGCTAGTCTGTCAGTCAAAAGCCATCAACTACCAGACATATGAGTGATTTAGCCTTCTCAGAATTCCATCCTCTAGCTTTCTAGTCCTTTAGCTGAGGCCTTAGACATCATGGAGCAGAGATAAGGTATCCTTGTTCTGTCCTTTCTGAATCCCTGACACAAATTGAGAAAGGTAGAGTTTTGTTTTGTTTTGTTTTGTTTTAAATTAAGATGGGTTCTTGCTTTGTTGCCCAGGCTAGAGTGTGTGATCACAGCTTACTGCAGCTTCAACCCTCTGGCCTCAAGTGATCCTCCCACTTCAGCCTCCAAAGTAGCTGGAACTACAGGTGTGTGCCACCAAGCCTAATTTTTTTTTTTTTTTTTTTTGAGATGGAGTCTCGCTGCGATGCCCAGGCTGAAGTGCAGTGGCTCAGTCTCTGCTCACTGCAACCTCCGCTTCCTGGGTTCAAGCTATTATCCTGCCTCAGCCTCCTGAGTAGCTGGGACTACAGGCACATGCCACCATGCCTGGCTAATTTTTTTTTGTATTTTAGTAGAGATGGGGTTTCACCATATTGGCCAGGTTGGTCTCAACTCCTGACTTGAAGTGATCTGCCCGCCTCAGCCTCCCAAAGTGCTGAGATTACAGGCATGAGCCACTGTGCCCAGCCAAGTCTGGCTAAACTTTAAATTTTTTGTAGAGACAAGTTCTCGCTATGTTGCCCAAGTTGGTCTTCAGCTCCTGGGCTCAAGCAGTTCTCCTGCCTCAGCCTCCCAAAGTGTTGGAATTACAGGCATAAGCCACCACACTTAGCCCATTAATTGTTTTAAGCTGCAGAGTTTTGGGATAATTTGTTACTAAGAATAGAAAATGAATACCCCAGGCATCATTATGCTTATGATTTGACTTGTTTTATAAGTTTCCTATGGGAACACATAATCAGAATATTCTAATATAGTATATGGGGAATAGTTTCTCATCCTGGATTAATAAATTGGTATTTATTACTGTTTTATGAGCTTGGGGAATTTGTGTTATGTATGATTTTAAAAAACAGCTGAGTTTGTAAGGCAGAGGAATAGACTCAGACATTGAAAATTCATCATGAACACTAAGCTCCTTGGGAAACTGGACTTACTCTCTTTTGAGGGTATACTAACATCCCTGCGTGGTTGAGAATGAGGTTTCATTTTGCGTGACATTTCTGTAGTCAGATATATGTTACACAGTTAAAACACCCAAACTTGTCTTGAAGACCTCTTAATTTAATTGTACAGTCTTCCTAAGTAGGTTTCATAAATTGACATTCAAGAACATAATGTAAAACTTCTTTGCAGCATTTTCCTAAAGATTCTAATTTACTTCAGAAAATCCTCACAAAGTTTGCTAATATTGAATGAGTCATTGAAATAAGCCAGGCTATGTACTCAACTATATAGATTATTTCTGTGATATTTTCCTTTTATGTAAATATGAAGTTTACATACAAGTACATCTCATTGTATTGTGCTTCACTTTATTGCATTTCCCAGATATTGTGGGTTTTATGTTTTTAAAACAATGGAAGGTTTTTTGCAAACCTGCATTGAGCAAGTCTGTTGGTCCCATTTTTCCAATAGCATGTGCTAACTTTGTGTGTCTGTGTCACGTTTTGGAGATTCTCGCAATATTACAAACTTTTGCATTATTCTATCTATTATGGTCGTCTCCGATTAGTGATCTTTAATGTTACTATTGTAATTGTTTTGGGGCATCATGAACCATACCCATATAAGATGTCAAACTTAATCAGTAGGTATTGTTTGTGTTCTGACGGCTCCACCAATCGGCCATTTCCCGGTCTCTCTTCCTCTCCTTGGGCCTCCCTATTCCCAGTGAAATACCTCTGCAATGGCTGCTAAGTGTTGAAGTGAAAGGAGAGTCTCACACCTCACTTTAAATCAGAAACTAGAAATGATTAAGCTTAGTGAGGAAGGCATGTTGAAAGCTGTGATTGGCCAAAAGCTAGGCTTCTTGTACCAAATAGCTAAGTTGTGAATGCAAAGGAAAAACTCTTGGAGGACATTAAAAATGCTACTCCAGTGACCACATGCATGATAGGAAAGCAGAACAGCCTTATTGCTGATTTGGAGAAAGTTTGAGTGGTCTGAATAGAAGATCAAACAGCCATAACATTTCCTTAAGCCAAAGCCTAATCCAGAACATGTCTAAAAATGCCCTTCCTGAACCTCTGTACTTAATTGATAGTTGACTAGTTATAGAGTTCTAGACTAGCATTAGAATTCTAATAGGATAGCCCCATTATCTTCTGGCATGACTTTTTGCTGATAAGAAATTCCATGGATACTTAACCTCTGATTCCTTTGTGGATGACCTTTTTTTTTTTTTTTTTTTTTTAATCTGAAAGCTTTTATTCTTCTCTCCTGGGCATCTGAATTTTCAGTGATGTGCTGAATTATCCCTTTGGGATCATGTTTTTCTCTGTATTTGGTTTTATGTCATGTTGTAGTTTTTCCTTGAATGTCTGGTGATCTTTTATTTTCCATTAATATGTATGGATAAACAAAAAATTACTGTAAGAGTTGGTTGGGGTTTATTGATTATCTGGTTTTGTTTAGAGTAATTGGTTGGGGAACTAGTTAAATGTTGGAATGTAGGAATCCTCCTCTGGCACTATTCAGTTTCTGTAGGGAAGAACCTTCTAATTTTCTTGCCTGAAGCATGAATGCTTGACTGTCTTTTGGAATGGGATGGTAGACTCTTCAGCAAATCCAGACTTTTATTTAATCCCCCATTTTAGTTCATGTCTTAATCCTTTCCTCTGTTTCACTAGATATTTCTTAATCTTGAACTAATCTGAAGTTCTGTAGGACCCTTGTCTGTATTCCCACTAATCTGAAGTTCTGTAGGACCCTTGTCTGTATTCCCCCTTCTTTTTATTCTAGGACGTGACTTCCTCTTAGTTTTGCCAGTTACCACTTCTCCACCTACTTTGAGTTTTCCCTGAAATTTGTTGAAGTCTCTTGCCTAAGGGCCTATTCTTCTGTTCTCTGTTATTGTGGGTTTTTATCTTTTTTTTTTTTTTTTTTTTTTTGGTGGGGGGGGTCTACTTTTAGAGGGAAGGAGAGAAAATAAACAAAATTGCCATTTTTAACTGATATGTACTGTGAATCTCTAATGGGTAATGATTTAGAATACAGCTTTTAAAGAAACATTTGATATTTCAAAAACAGTATTCTCATACTTATTCACCTTACATTCTAGGTGGTTTAAGTCCTAGCTTCAGTACAAATTTGCTTTATGATCTTGGGCATGCTGTGTAGTGTGGGAACCTGAAGTACTTCACATATTGTAAAGCAATGGTTTTCAAACTCTTTTTGACTGTAAACTATAGTGAGAAATACATTTTACTTCACAACTTACATACTTCCATGACATAATATCCTTATGTGCAATGCACTCTGATTTTTGTTTTTAAAACTCTGGTTGTGACCTACTAACTTGATCTTACTGCCCACCAATGGTGTGCAACCTACACTTTGAAAAACAGTATACTAGAGCAGTATTTCTTAAAAATGTGAGCCAGGGCCAGGTTCAGTGGCTCATGCCTATATTCCCAGCATTTTAGGAGGCCAAGGCGGGCGAATCACAAGGTCAGGAGTTTGAGACCAGTCTGACCAAGATGGTGAAACCTCATCTCTACTAAAAATACAAAAATTAGCTGAGCGTGGTAGTGGGCACCTGTAGTCCCAGGTACTTGGGAGGCTGAGGCAGGAGAATCACTTGAACATGGGAGGCAGAGGTTGCAGTGAGCTGAGACTCAGTCTCAAAAAAAAAAAAAAAAAAAAAAGTGTGAGCCAGATATATTTTCAAGTTGAGTATTGAAAAAAAGTAAGAATTTAGGAAAAACCTAGCAGGGCTTTTGTGAGTTTTAAAAGGTGTGTTAATAATCCTCCAAAGGTGAAATTCTGCCCTTCCCTAGAGTTATCTTGAGTCACCCTTGGCTTGAGGCCATGCAGGGATTTTTACAGTGTTGAGAATTATCTTTAGTGAGATCAAGTGGCAGTCATAATAAATTGAAATACAGTTTAAAATGTGCTTTAAAAACACTTCTTTTAGCCAAATTTAAATTAATTATGTATTTAGCAAAGGAAGGCATATCTGTTTTTTTAAAATAATTCCTAGATTGTGCAGTTTGTTGTACCTTTCATAATATTCATGCAGAGCTCTTTATATTGTGGATTTAGTGATATTTTCTAGAAGAATGCTGTTTTTAAATTTTATTTTTTATTTTTGGAAGAATGCTTTTAATAAATCCTAACTCTGATGCTGAAGAGATGACCACAAATTGATGCTGCAGGTTATTACATATATTAAGTAAGTGCGTAGTCAAATTCCTTGAGGCAACACAAAGACTTAAGGCATTGGAAATGGTTAAATATGATATACCATGATAGTAGATAGTAGTCTGAATTGTTCCTTGGTAAATACTTGGGAAGATCAAAATACAGTTGGCCCTCCATATCTGTGAGTTCCACATCTGTGGGTTCCACATCTGTGGATTCAACCAACCTTGGATAAAAAATACTCCAGGGGAGGGAGGAAGAGTCTATACAGAATATGTACAGACTTTTTTTCAGCTCATTATTCCTTAAATAATATAGTATAACAACTGTTTACATAGCATTTACATTGTGTTAGGTGTAAGTAATATAGACATGATTTAAAGTATACAGGAGGCTATGCATAGGTTGATGGAAATACTAGACCATTTTACATGAGGGACTTGAGCATCCTCAGATTTTGGTATCCAGGGGAGTCCAGGAACTTGTCCCCATGGATAATGCAGATCAACTGTATACTTATAAGTTTACATGTAGGACATTCTCTTCATTTAAATAGAGGTCACTAGGACCTTAAATACGCATCCCTTATTTACTCATTTGTTTATACATTTTGGAAGAAATCAGCATCCATTTGAAACAGATATATGTCATCGGTTCAAGAAAACCTGATTAAAATTGTCCCAACAAAACTTGGACCTCTTATAATAATTAAATTCAGAGTGACTGAGCAAACTACTGTGTTGTAGTACTCAGGGCATGATCCAAAAGTTACCTTGTCAGCCACAACTCTAGTTGCTGATGATGCAGTGCTGTAAGGTGGTGTGAATTTTTCCTGTGAACTTGTTGGTTTCTAAAGACGTTTTCATTTTTAAACCTTTAAGTGAAATTCTGATAGAAAATATCAGCATCTCTTGCAGGGAGAATGCCAGGTGAGCAAACTGTCACCGTAGGAATCAGAATGGACGTTATCATCCATAGTGAGAATGGCAAATGGATAATCAACATCAGCCCAATTGCCAGACTGAAACATCATTATGACAGACTTCATTTGCAAGAATTCTTAAAACGGAGAAGCTGAGGAATAAAGTGGCCAGTGCAAATATCGTCTGTGCTTTTTACATTTAACAGACTTATTATATGTTCTTTTTCTTTTCCTTTTTTTTTAAGACGGAGTTTTGCTCTTGTTGCCTAGGCCGGAATGCAATGGTGTGATCTCAGCTCACTGCAACCTCTGCCTCCTGGGTTCAAGCGATTCTCCTGCTTCAGTCTCCCAAGTAGCTGGGATCACAGATGTGCACCACCACGCCCGGCTAACATTTTGTATTTTTAGTAGAGGTGGGGTTTCACCATATTGGCCAGGCTGGTCTCAAACTCCCGACCTCAGGTGATCCGCCCGTCTCAGCCTCCCAAAGTGCTAGGATTACAGGCGTGAGCCACCATGCCTGGCCTATGTGTTCTTTTTCTTATAGATTGTTACTCACGTTTATGAAATATAGCAAGAAGATAGGCTGATCTTTTTTCAACCTATTTATATTTTCTGCTCTTTTTTCTTATGAGAAAATTCAGCGTTACTGTTTCACAAATGTACCAGAGTTGGGACATATTAAGCATCTACAAATGCAAAATATTTCATAATTTTTTAAATAATGAAAACTATGATTACTATCTTTTCTTACAGGATAACTACCATAAAAATGTTTTTGACCTATATAAAAATGTTGCATGTCTTGAACCTACAAGTAGGCCAACCAGCAGTACATAACAGCAGCTTCTCTTCTCTCATTTAACCGTTTACAGTATGGCTACTCTTCACAACTGTTTTACCTTAGCTGCCAAGAAACTTAGTAAAAACAAAAGCCCTTAAATATAGCAGTCAAATATCTTGTAAAGCTTTCTTGCATTTAATTAATTGTGATTTCATTTTTTAAATTTATTTTATTTATTTTTATTTTTTTGAGATGGAGTCTTGCTGTGTTGCCCAGGCTGGAGTGCAGTGGCAGGATCTGGACTCACTGCAAGCTCCACCTCCCGGGTTCACACCATTCTCCTGCCTCAGCCTTCTGAGTAGCTGGGACTACAGGCTCCCGCCACCACGCCCGGCTAATTTTTTTTATTTTTGATAGAGACGGGGTTTCACCGTGTTAGCCAGGATGGTCTCGATCTCCTGACCTCGTGATCCACCCACCTCAGCCTCCCAAAGTGCTGGGATTACAGGCATGAGCCACTGCTCCCGGCCCTCTGATTTCATTTTAAATTTTTCTGTTTATATTTAATCTTGTAAGCACTCTTGAATTCTTTTTGATTCCAGATTGTGTGGAGAGTAGTCAGTATAGATGTGGTAAATATATACTGTGGTAGTACCTGTTCCGTTTTGCCTGATAGCATTATTTTCTGTGTTCTGTATCTTCCCTTCTCAACTTGCTTCTAGTCTTTTGAAGGCAGGAAATCATCTCTTTCAGAATTTGCTTCAAAAGATTGTTGTGAGAGTGAAATTAGTGCATATAAAACACTTAGAATTGTCTTTGGAATGAAGTACTAACGTTAGCAGTAGTACTGTATTTTAATATGGAGCACAGCAGACTGCTCAATAGACGTTATGTACTTAATGGGAAGGGTTTAGTAGGAAAATATATTTCTATATCGTAATACCTAAAAATAATCAAGAATTGGAAACTTCTGTTTTAACCCAGAGCCAGTGGAGTTGTAACATTAACTGTTTCTAAATACTTCTGATGTTTGGGAGAATTCAGATGTGACCTATCCCACCCAAGCATTATGTAATGCTGGGATATAGTTCTGGGGGAGAAAAAACAAAAACAAATTTAAATGCATCTTCAGGCTAAGAAATGGATTACTGAATGGATAAGCTATGGAAAAACATTAATTTCTTTCTGGAGGAGGAGACCCAAGAGTTAGGTGCCCAGAAAAAGTCTTTTTTAAAAAATGTGTAACATGGGGCTGGGCATGGTTGCTCTCCCCTGTAATCCCAGCACTTTGGGAGGCTGAGGCGGGTGGATCACAAGGTCAGGAGATGGTGACCAGCCTGACCAACATGGTGAAATGCCATCTCTACTAAAAATACAAAAATTAGCCGGGCGTGGTGGTGAGCGCCTGTAATCCCAGCTACTTGGGAGGCTGAGGCAGGAGAATCTCTTGAACCTGGGAGGCTGAGGTTGCAGTGAGCAGATATTGTACCACTGCACTCCAACCTGGGTGACAGAACGAGACTCCGTCTCAAAAAAAAAAAAAAGGGTAACATGTTCTTAAACCTACTGTGATTGTGCTTAATGATGGGGCTATGTACTGAGAAATTCATTATTAGACAGTTTTGTCATTGTGCAAACATCATAGAGTATACTTCCACAATCTTAAATGGTATAGCTTACTACACATCTAGGCTGTGTACAAACCTGCACAGCATGTTACTGTTTGAATACTGTAGGCAATTTGAAAAGTAAGTATATGTGTATCTAAACAAGAAAAAGTACAGTAAAAATACGGTTTATATGGGACCACCATTACATATGCAGTCTGTTGTTGACAAAACTTTGTTATGCGGCGCATGACTGTATTTTCCAATCCTGAAAGTTATTTTGTGTCTTTTTTTATGCTAGCCACAGGCTACTTAGCCTGTAGTGTTAGAAAAACAGACTTTCCATTTGTATTTCACCTTGAAATATATGCACTTATGTTCATGATTGTTACCTCAATCCATTTAATTCTACCATCAAGGTAGATTGTTCATAAAAATGGTCATTATGATTCTTTTTTTTTTTTTTTTTTAAACAGTCTCGCTTTGTTACCCAGGCTGGAGTGCAGTGGTGCAATCTTGGCTCACTGCAAGCTCTGCGTCCCAGGTTCATGCCATTCTCCTGCCTCAGCCTCCCGGGTAGCTGGGATTACAGGCACCCAACACCACGCCTGGCTAATATTTTGTATTTTTAGTAGAGACGGGGTTTCCCCATGTTAGCCAAGATGGTCTTGATCTTCTGACCTTGTGATCTGCCCGCCTAGGCCTCCCAAAGTGCTGGGATTACAGGCACGACCGCACGCGGCATTATTCTTAAACATAGGCATGTTGTAGTAATTCATTATTTATGTCACTGTTAATAGCCAGCACCAATTTTGAACTTCTCCTTGTTCAGTAGACTGTTTTTCAGTGCAGTATCTTTATTCTTTAAATTCAGAGGAGTTTTTTGAAGCATCAAGTAAGTATTTATTAACTCCTTATATACCCTATCCTAGATAAAAAAGAAATAAAAAGGAAACCCTGCTCAGTGAATAATCCTTCCCCTTGAGGAGCCTGAAATCTTTTGGTGGTTGATGAAAGAAACATCTGTTGAATATAGGCCTAAAGATAATGGGTACTCAAATACGTAATTGAGGTTGTGAACACTATAGATCATGAGAGGTGGGAGAGATCATTATATCTTGACCTACCTAAGGGAAATTTTGTGGAGAATGTGAGATTTAAGTTTGTTCTTAAAGGGCAAGTAGGATATGGAAAGATAGGGGAGGAAATCTAGTGAAGTATTTCAGGTAGGGAAAAGACTTTGAACAAACACACGGCCTTTAGAGATTAAGAGAGCTGGTTTCACATTGAGGAGGTGGTAGTGGGAGGAAGGAGAGAAGAGGACTGGCTATATAAGGTATTCACATAATTGAAGTGGGATCTTGTGTGAGTTTGTATTACTATTAGCGTTAGGGAAAAAGAGTTAAAATATATCTTAAAACTCTGTTAGAATGCAGCCTCTCAAGGTATGGCAGCTATTTCACCAAGTCATCATTATGGAATTTATATTAATTATAAAGATATATATTATAAAATAAAGCCATATATTAAGGATATAGATATCTTTGAAAATAGATAACTATAAAGATACTACTGAATAACTGAGAAAACTATAGGGATTTCCTGTACACTATGGATCGAGAAGGATTCTTACAGCCCACATAGTCAACATGTATCTCATTCAGTGTGTAGTACATACATAAGCAGAGGTGTCCATCTCTAGTTTTCAAACTAAGTGTTAATATCAAGCAGACATCTTTTTGTTAGTTGAAATAAATTAAGTATTAGGAGACATCATTTATTAATGGAAATTAAATGCACATAACCATTTTAACTTTAAGGGTAAAAAGCCCCAGAAGATTTAAGAAAAGGGCCATTCAAGAAACAACTGATTTTACAGAGAAGCAGCAGATTCTGCTTAGAATGACTAATGGCCATTTTGGGATAAAAAAAGGTAGTAAACATAAGATTGCTGGTTATATGTAGCATGTATGTTGGCTCATGCTTCATTCTCACCCCCCAATAGAATGAATTTTAATTCTGGGATAAAGACAACTGTTTGACATATTAGTTAGTATTAAAAATAGCTGCAAATTTAATTTTTTTAAATCAAATATTTTTTAATCAAAAATCAAAATATTCCCACTTAAGAACAGTTTCATAAAAGGTGATCCTGAATCAGGATGTGGTGGCTCACACCTGTAATCCCAGCACTTTGGGAGGCCGAGGCACGCAGATCATTTGAGGTCAGGAGTTTGAGACCAGGCTGGCCAACATGGTGAAACTTCATCACTACTAAAAGAAAATACAAAAATTAGCTGGGTGTGGTGGTGCAGGCCTGTAATCCCAGCTACTTGGGAGGCTTAGGCAGGAGAATTAAATGAACCTGGGAGGAGGCGGGAGTTGCAGTGAGCCAAGATCACACCACCACACTCTAGCCTGGGCAACAAAGTGAGACTCCGTCTCAAAAAAAAAAAAAAAAAAAGTGACCCTGAATCAAAAACTTTACCAAATTGGTAGTGAAAAATGTCATATATGTCAATATTACGTGGACTCTGAATGCCAATCTTAGGATTATAGACTTTAGCCTTCATAAAGCAGAGAGTCATTATTGATTTTGGAACAGGAAGTGTTAATATAAGTTCTTTGTGAGTGTGGAGCTATCTTATTTTACTGGCATAGCCACAAATGAACTGCAGCAAATTCAAGTCTTCATATTTTTACTTCAAAAATCATGTGACTTTTGCTGTTCTTTATAATATATCCACATTTGTTTTATTGTAAAATTATTTAATAATAATTGACCAATGAAAAGAATGTGCCTTATGTCTTGTGACTTTGTGTGAACATGCTTAGAATACCTGACCTACTATGGTTCAGCAGTACCTTATCTGCATCAGCATTTTTAAGGACAGCAACTTGAATATAATTGAAAGGTAATTTTACCTTTTAACTTCCTGCCCTGGAGTTAATTACAAAGCATAGGCATTCTTGATTAGGTTATCATCTTTACGAAGATTTCTGCCTGTATCTTTATATAAAGTATGTACTGGTTTTGAATGGAAGAATAGTTTTGTATATTATGAGCTAAATATCAGAGTTGAATTTTTAAATTTTACTCTCAGAAGTTCAATAATCTTAAGTGATTGAGCTAATTGAAGTCCTTGTTTATAGATATGGAAGTTCAGAATTGAAGTTTTATGGTTTTGAAGGTTAGATACAAAAGGATTTAACATTTGTTAGAATCAAATCGATATGATGTGTCCGTATTTTTGTAATAAGTAGAATATAAAACAATAAGCTTTTTTAAATCGAGACTTGAGTCTCACTCTGTGGCACAGGCTGGAGTGCAGTGGCACTATCTTGGCTTACTGCAACCCCCACCTCCTGCGTTCCAGTGATTGTCCTGCTTCTGCCTTCCCAGTAGTTGGGATTACAGGTGCCCCCCACCACATTCGGCTAATTTTTGTATTTTTAGTAGAGATGGGGTTTCACCATTTGCCCAGGCTTGTCTTGAACTACAGACCTCAAGTCATCTGCCTGCCTCAGCCTTCCAAAGTGCTGGGATTACAGGCATGAGCCACCACACCGGCCCATTTTTTGAGTACCTATTATATGCCAGGTATTGTATTAGATACTAGAAAGAGAAAGAGAAGTAGAGAGATAGAAAGACAGAAATAATTAGATAAATAAAACTTGGTTTCTGCATTGATTGAGACGTCGTCTCTGTTGCCCAGACTGGAATGCAGTGGTGCGATCTCGGCTCGCTGCAACCCCAGCCTCCCGGGTTCAAGTGATTCTCTTACCTCAGCCTCTGGAGTAGCTGGGATTACAGGCACGCGCCACCACGCCCTTATAATTTTTGTATTTTTAGTAAAGACAGTGTTTTGCCATATTGGCAAGGCTGGTCTCGAACTCCTGACTTCAAGTGATCTGTCTGCCTTGGCCTCCCAAAGTGCTGGGATTACATAGGTGTGAGCCACTGTGCCTGGCTGTTGGTTCCTGCTTTTAGTCGAGGGGTGCTGAATATGTAAAATATAATTGCTGTAAAGCACAGTAAATACTATAATAGGGATATGCATCTAAAACATATTTGGGTAAAAGTGGATAAACCAACCAATTTAGCTTCAGTACCATAAGGAAAGCTTCTGAAAACTACTCCAGCCTGGGCGACAGAGCAAGACTTTGTTTCAAAAAAATAAAAATTAAAAAAAAAAGAAGGGACTTATGCTGAAACTTTATAAGTAGGTAGTGTTCCCGGGGTGGGAATGTGGGAAGAAGGGCATTCCAGACAGAGGAAACATTGTGTAACCTTCGGGGAACTGCATAGAGTATGGTTTAACGAAAATGAAAAGGCATGTTGGAAAGGTTAAGAGATGACTCTTGACAGTAGACAGCTGCACTTTGTATACAACCCAGAGGAGTTTGAACTTTATTATTTAATTATTGGAGTATCATTGAAAAACATGGAACTTGAGCACACCGACTCTCATTTTGAAGTAGTTTGGAGGGTATGTCAGGAGTGGTAATGATTATGGGATAAGAGGAGCAATTAGAATATCATTGCTGTAGTCCAGATGAGGCATGGTGAGAGTCTGAAATGACAAAGGGAGTGACAAGGATAGATTTCAAATATGTTAAAGACGTTGAATCAATAACATTTAATGATTAGTTGGGCATGGTGGCACATAATCTCCACTACTCTGGAGGCTGAGGCAGGAGGATCTCATGAGCCCAGGAGTTTGAGTCTATCTTGGGCAACGTAGCAAGACCACATTTCTTTAAAACAATTTTTTTAATGATTGATTGTGAGTAATGAGAGAGAGAGAAGAGTCCAGTATGAATCCCTGAATAATGGGGTTAGATGGGCGCATTTCTCACTAGATTTTTGGAAGAAGTTTTACATATGTGAATAGCTTCTACAAAATTAATAAATATATAAAAGTAACTTCTGAGTAGGTTATTTCTAAGTTTTTCTTTATTTTTGTTTATAGATGCCACTTCAAATGAACAACAAGATCTTTTCTGTCAGAAGTTGCAGCAGTGTTGTATACTGTTTGATTTCATGGACTCTGTTTCAGACTTGAAGAGCAAAGAAATTAAAAGAGCAACACTGAATGAACTGGTTGAGTATGTTTCAACTAATCGTGGTGTAATTGTTGAATCAGCGTATTCTGATATAGTAAAAATGGTAAGCCTCTAGACTTATGTTCCTCAGATGTATGTAAATTTAAGATCTGAGGTATAATAATGGATTGATGAGACTGATTTTAAATAAATGTACAATACATCCCCCAAATTTTAAAAAATAGTTCATTTGAAAGATTATCCCATCCATTCCAATGATACCATCATTGCATATACAAGTTTGGGAATTGAGAGAGTCACAGTGGCTGGTGGCTCCCATATTGGATAGTGCAGATCTAGAGCTTAAGAGAAGGATTTAGGCCTGGGATTATACAGATCGATAGGTAATTAATGTCATGGAGGTGAATAGTTACTGAGAACTTTTATTTTTATTTATTTATTTATTTATTTATTGAGACGGAGTCTCACTCTGTAGCCCAGGCTGGAGTGCAGTGGTGCAGTCTCGGCTCTCTGCAACCTCTGCCACCCGGGTTCAAGCAATTCTCTGCCTCAGCCTCCTGAGTAGCTGGGATTACAGGTGCCCACCACCACCATGCCTGGCCAATTTTTGTATTTTCAGTAGAGATGGGGTTTCACCATCTTGGCCAGGCTGGTCTTGAACTCCTGACATCGTGATCCACTCGCCTCGGCCTCCGAAAATGCTGGGATTTTAGGTGTGAGCCACCGTACCTGGCCATTACTGAGAACTTTTAAAGGGGAAAAGGAAGACCGATGAAAGACTAGGGATCTCCACATTTAAGTAGCGGGTAAGGGAGTCAGGTATAACACTTTAATTGAAAGTCAGGATCTTTAAGAAGTTAATACAAATAAATGGAATATCTGATGTGAAAAAAAACTACAGCCAACTTTATTGAAGTAAGATCGTTTAGGATTCTTGCTGTTTATTAGTAATTCAACCTTATTTTCTATCAAACAGTAGGATTTTGTTTAGTATTTGTGAATTTTTTTTTTTTTTTGTATTTTATTGTATACTAACAAAATATAAACATTTAGTCCAGTGCAGTGGCTCGCTTATGCTTGTAAACCCAGCACTTTGGGAGGCTGAGGTGGGAGAAACACTTGACACCAAGAGTTCAAGACCAGCCTGGGCAGCATAGCAAGGACCCATCTCTACAAAAAGTACTAAAAATAAAAATAAAAAAATTAGCCAGGCATGGTGGCATGAGCCTTTAGGCCCAGCTACTCAGGAGGCTGAGGTGAGAGGATCGCTTGAGCCCAGGAGTTCAAGACTGAAGTGAGCCACGATCACCACTGCATTTCAGCCTGGTTTGACAGAGCAACACCTTGTCTCAAAATAAATAAATAAATCCAGTTGGACTAATTAGATTGTCACTGAGTATATAATTTAAACTTATATCAGGGTATTGAAGCTAAAAGCAAATATAAATATAACCTACAGTTGCCTTCATTTCTTTCCCCTTGCCTAATATATGTTCTCAGGGAAGAACCAAATGTGTAGTAGGAAAGATAAGTTTGGCCCTAATACAGTAGTTGGGTTTTCTTTCATCACTCTGTAGTAGAAGACCTCTCAAAAGGAATTAGGAAATTTCGATTGTTGAGTTTTTTTTTTTTTTTTTCTTTAAAGAGAATAAAAGCCTTCAATTTTTTTTTTTTTTTTTTTTTTTTTTTTTTTGAGACAGAGTTGGCTGGGCACAGTGGCTCACGCCTGTAACCCCAGCACTTTGGGAGGCCAAGGTGGGTGGATCACCTGAGGTCAGGAGTTTAAGAACAGTCTGGCCAACATGGTGAAACCCCGTCTCTGCTAAAAATACAAAAATTAGCCAGGCGTGGTGGTGGATGCCTGTAATCCAACTGCTTGGGAGGTTAAGGCCAGAAAATTGCTTGAAGAACCTGGGAGGCGGAGATTGCAGTGAGCCAAGATTGTGCAACTGCACTCCAGGCTGGGCGACAGAATGAGACCCTGTCTCAAAAAAAAGAAAAAAAAAATAAGAGAGAGTCTGTCTCTTTTCCCAGGCTGGAGTGCGGTGGCGTAATCATAGCTCACCGCAGCCTTGGCCTCCTGGGCACAAGCTATCCTCCTGCCTAAGCCTCCTGAGTAGGTAGAACTACAAGCATGCACCACCATGCCTGATTAATTTTTTCATTTTTGTTTTTTTAAGAGGTGGAGCCTTGCTTATTGCCCAGGCTGGTCTGAAACTCCTGACCTCAAGCAGTCCTCCTGTCTCGGCCTCCCAGAGTGCTGGGTTTACATGCATGGGCCACCATGTCCAGCCTCAAAAAAATTTAAAGATTGGCTATAGAGAGAACATTAATCAAAATAAAATTGGCTTAAACTCCCACAGACAATAAAAGGAAGTGATAATTTGAGAACATAAATATTAATTACTGGTGGACTTCTTCAAGTTTTTTTTTTTTGTTTTTTAATCATTTAAAAAGTTCAGGGAGAAAAAGCAGTATTTCCTACTGTTACTGATTTCAAATGGCTTATATTCAGGAATTTTTAGAGTCAGGAATTAATCTCTAAAATTGTTGACAGATATTGAAAGTCTCAAATATTTGAGTCAAATATGCTATATACTAATAAATTATGGGATTTAATTTCTTTGCCCAAGTAAAAAGGTGTGTGTTTGTTGTTGCTTTCTTAAATTTATTTTGATTTCTGTATGCACATAGTAGGTATATATTGTTGGTTTCTTAAAAATGTATGAGTACTTAATTTAATATCTAAGTAATACTTGAGTCATCTTACCCATTTAGACTCTTGAAGCTCTTCTGAATATTTGTTATATACAGTTAATTTTATTACTAGCTACAAGGTTAACTTTTTCTTTTACTACTGACAATAATAAGTGTGATCTCAAGGACAAATTCTATACTCTTGTGAGATATATTTGTTTTCAAATTTTATCGAAGGCTTGCTGCTACTCTTTGTGAAATTGATGTCCATCAAACTGTTTATTCGCTTTGCCCTCAAGTACTGGCTTTGAGTTCTGGCTGATGAAATTTTAGGTTATTCTTATTAAGTCTTATGATTATAGTAATTGACTATTAGCAGTAATTTGTGTACCAGAGATGCAACTTCATAAGAATAGTTGGGAATTTGCTTGCAATTTCTTGTCTTATCCTCTACCTCTGGAATAGTTTATCTCAAAATGATCAGCCCCTTAGTAGTTGGGCCTTAAATATTTATTAAACTACTTGGTCTATCAGTCTGTTCATTATTCTTTAAAAAATTGTAGATTGAGACCACAGTCTATCCTTTGCTAGAGAAAAAGGATATATATTACCTTAGTACTAAGATAATGCAAAGCATGAAATTATAAATACTGTATTTCACTGGATCTAAAATGAAGAACATCCTGATTTCAAGGTGGTTAATATGTTTTTTAAAAGTCCCAAAGTAGATGAAATACAGTAAATTAAATCATCAAGAAGTATTATAAACACATTTATAATAATAGTGAAGGTATTCTACCCTCGCCCACGTTTCCCTTAGTGTGGTATGTATAAGAATGGAGATATTTTACCAAACTCTGAGTTATAAGGCAAGTATAGAATATGGCCAGGTTGGAATATGGGAGGAATTGTAGAAAGATGAAATGAATCAAATTAAAGATAAGTAGAATTAATAACTTTTTCCCTCGAATTCCCTTTACTCCCTTCCTCTATATTCTCCCTTTTCCTTCTGTCTTTATTTTTTTTTTTTTTTTGGAGACAGGGTCTGGCTCTGTCACCCAGGCTGGAGTGCAGTGGTATGATCTTGGCTCACTGCAACCTCCGCCTTCTGGGCTCAAGCAATTCTCCTGCCTCAGTCTCCCCAGTAGTTGGGACCACAAGTATGCACCATGATGCCTGGCTAATTTTTATGTTTTTGTAGAGATGGGGTTTCACCATGTTGCCCAGGCTGGTCTTGAACTCCTAACCTCAGACAATCTGCCCCCTCGGCCTCCCAAAGTGCTGAGATTACAGGTGTGAACCACTTCGCCTGGCCCCCTCTTTCTTTTTGAGTAAAATTCGGAAAGAACAATTTATAATTTAAAGAAGATTAATCCAGAGGCTATCTGTAATCTTCAGGAGCTTAGGTCTGAGGAAGTCAAAGTTATTAGATAAGAGAAAAGAGAGAAACAAACACCTGCCTTCTTTGTATCTTGGAGAGGTTTATAGATTTTGAACTAAGCTTACAGCTATAACTTTTTTCTTAAAGTGATCTTTAAAATATTTCATTTTGAATTGTCGAATTCATTTACACATACAACAAAGAACATAAAATTATTTTTTCTTTACAGATCAGTGCTAACATCTTCCGTACACTTCCTCCAAGTGATAATCCAGATTTTGATCCAGAAGAGGATGAACCCACGCTTGAGGCCTCTTGGCCTCACATACAGGTATGGAACATAATTACATATTGACAGTTTTTATATTTATGCTATTCTGCAGAAATCATGGTTTTCTCATTTAGATTCTGAGTGTGTACAATATTTAACTTTTATGGTTTTCTTAACATTATTTTCTTTCATGCAAATACTGTTTTTCAATGTTTTTTCATTGTAATAAAATACACTTAATATATATTTACCATTTAAACCATTTTAAAGTGTACAATTCAGTGGCACAAAGTACATTCGCCATGCTGTACAACCCATCACCAGTCTTTAATTCTATAACTTTTCGATCACTCCAAATGGAATCCCCATTGGCATTTAGCACTCACACCCCGTTCCCCTCTCTTTACAGCCCCTAATAACTACCAATCTGCTTTCTGTCTCTGGATTTGCCTATTCTGGTATCTGCATATAAATGAAATTATGAAATATGTGGGCTTTTGTTTCTGGGTTGTTTCAGTTAGCATAATGTTTTCAAGGATCATAAATGTTGTCTGTGTCAATACTTCATTCCTTTTTATGGATGAATTATTCCATTGTATGGATATACCACATTTGTTTATCCACTTACCAGTTGATGGACATTTAAATTATTTCCATCATTTGGCTATTGTGAATAGAGCTGTTATGAACAGTTCTATGTATAAGTTTTTGCTTGAACCAATAAATTTTGATACATTATGTTTTCCTTTCTTTTTCTTCTTTTTTTTTTGAGATGGCATTTGGTTCTGTCACCCAGGCTGGAGTGGAGTGAAGTGGCGTGATCTTAGCTCACTGCAACCTCTGCCTCCTGGGTGCAAGCCATCCTCCCACCTCAGCCTCCTAAGTAGCTACAACTACAGATGTGTGCCACGACACCCACTAATTTTTGTATTTTTAGTAGAGATGGGATTTCACCATGTTGCCCAGGCTGGTCTCGAACACCTGAGCTCAAGCAGCCCACCCAGTTGGTTCCCAAAGTGCTGGGATTACAGGTGTGCACCACCACACCTGGCTCAAAATATTTTCTAATTTCCTAAGTGATTTTTCTTTTGATCCATTAGTTATTTAGGAATGTGTTAATTTCTACCTATTTGTGACTTTCCCAGATTTCCTTGTTATTAATTTCTAATTTTATTTCGGTATGTTTAGAGAATATACTTTTTTTCTTAAAGTTTTTCTTTTTTACTGCCTCTATAATTGCAGAATGGAGAATATGTTTTGTATGATTTCAGTCCTTTTAAACTTACTGAGACTTATACAGTGGCTTAATATACAGTCTGTCCTGGAGAATGTTTTATGTGTGCTTAAGAAGAATGTGTGTTCTGTTACTGTTAAGTACAGTGTTCTGTAGAAGTCTGTTAGGTCTGGTTGGTTTATGGTGCTGTTTAAGTTTTCTATTTCCTTGTTAATCTTCTGTCTGTTCTGTTATTTTAAAGGGGGACTGAAATCTCTATTATTGAATTGTCTGTTTCTCTCTTCATTTCTGTAAGTTCTTACTTCATATATTTTAGGACCCTGTTGATAAGTGTATATAAGTTTATAACTGTTATATATTCTTTATAGATGGCCCTGAAAAGGTCCTTTGTCTCTAGTCACAATTTCTGTGTTAATTTTGTCTGATACTAGTGTAGCCACTCCAGCTGTCTTTTGGTTACTCTTGGTATGATATATCTTTTCCATCCTTTTATTTTTAATCTATTTGAATGTAAAGTGTGTCTCTTGTAAACAGCATGCAGTTGGATCATGTTTTGAAAATAATTTCTACAGTCTCTGCCTTTTTGATTAGAGTGTTTGACCATTTATATTTAATGTAATTACTGGTAAGGTGGGCTTTACAACTGCCATTTTGCCATTTGTTTTCTGTGACTTATGTCTTTTTTATTCCTCCACTTTTCCACTACTTTTTTTGTGTTAAATAGGTGTTTTCTAGGGTGCCATTTTCATTCCTTTGTTTCTTTAACTATATTTAACTTTTTTTTTTACTTCCTTTCCTTTTCCTTTTCCTTTCCTTTCCTTCCTTCTCTCTCTCTCTGTTTCTCTCTCTCTCTCTTTCTTCCTCTCTCTCTTTCTTTCTTTCTCTCTCTCTCTCTCTCTCTATCCTGGGGATTACAGTTAGCATTCTGAGACAATCTAGTTTGGTTTAATACTAACCTAATTTCAATAGCATACAAAACTTCGGCACAGTATACATCTATTCACTCCCCACTTTTTTGTGGTATTGTCATACAAATTACACCTCTACACATCATGTGCCCACCAACACAGTTTTGCAGTAATTGCTTTATGCAGTTGGCCTTGTAAAGGAGGAAAGTAAGAGTTAAAAATACATTTATACTGTCTTTTATATTTACTTGTGTATTTATCTTTACATGTGCTCTTTATTTCTCTTTGTGGATTTGAGACACTGTATGGCGTCCTTTTATTTCTTGAAAAGCCTGAAGGAATTTTTTTTTTTGAGATGGAGTCTCGCTTTGTTGCCCAGGCTGGAGTGCAGTGGTGTGATCTAGGCTCACTGCAAGCTCTACCTCCTGGGTTCACACCATTCTCCTGCCTTAGCCTCCTGAGTAGCTGGGACTACAGGTGCCTGTCACCACACCTGGCTAATTTTTTGTATTTTTTGTAGAGATGGGGTTTCACCATGTTAGCCAGGATGGTCTCTGTCTCCTGACCTTGTGATCTGCCCACCTCAGCTTCCCACCTGAAGGAATTTCTTTAGTATTTCTTGTAGGGCAGGTTGGCTAATGACAAATTCTTTTAGTGTTTATCTAGGAATGTCTTAATTTCCTCTTCATTTTTGAAGGAGAGTTTTGCTGGATATAGAATTCTTGGCTAACAGTCTTTTTCTTTCAACATGTCATCCCATTTGTCTTCTTACGTCCATGGTTTTCTGATGACAGGTTAGCCATTAATCTTTCTGAGGATTTCATTATGTATGTGAAAAGTCATTTTTCTCTTGCTGCTATAAACGTTATCTCTTTTAAGTTTTGTCAATTTGATTATGATGTATCTAGGTGTGGATCTTCTTGACTTTATTCTACTTGTTGTTTATTGAGTTACAATTAGAATTCATTATGTAAACTAATGTTTCATAATCTTTGAGTTATTTTTGGTCATTATTCAAATATTTTTCCTGTCCTTTTTCTCTCATCTTCTGGGACTCCCATTTATGTGTATGTTGCTATAATTGCTGGTGTCCCACAGGTCTCTGGGGCTCTGTTCAATTTTCTTCATTTATATATGGATTCTAGGTATTAATGCCAATTAATTTGCTGATTTTTTTTTTTAATTTTGCAAGTACTTATATTTTGTAGTGACCTTTACATTTTCTGTTATTATAAAAAGATGAGAGAGGCTGGGCGTGGTGGCTCACGCCTGTAATCCCAGCACTTTAGGAGGCCAAGCTGGGCGGATCACCTTAGGTCAGGAGTTCGAGACCAGCCTAACATGGAGAAACCCATCTCTACTAAAAACACAAAATTAGTTGGGCATGGTGGCACATGCCTGTAATCCCAGCTACTCAGGAAGCTGAGGCAGGAGAATCGCTTGAACCCAGGAGGCAGAGGTTGTGGTGAGCCGAGATAGCGCCATTGCACTCCAGTCTGGACAACAAGAAAGAAACTCCGTCTCAAAAAAAAAAAAAAAAAGATGAGAGAAAGAAAATTATATTTTATATCATTTGGGATACTTTATGCAGTATTCTGCCTCATTATTTATTAATGTATTCATTCTGTGTAGCACTTATACATCCAAATAAGATGGAGAGGAGTCCTAGGATTAGTGAAAACTGATAACAGTTTTAAGATCTGTCAGCACATTAGAGTTTACAGAACTAGAAAATCCAAAGTGGTAAATTATTTTTTAATAGAACTGTACACAAGTTTATATGAAATTTTGTTCCATAGTTGGTATAAAATTAATAATGCTATATTTGAAATGCAAAGGTTTTACAAATTCTCATTAGCTGATAAGTTGATAAGCTGATAATGAAAAATTCTCATTAGCTGTTTTTTTAATCAGATGTAGTTGAATGGTCTGAAAGAGACCCCTTGGTCTTTGAATTTTTAAAATTAAAGAAAGTGTTTTCATTAGGATATGTTTATATGCTCATGGAAAGTAACAGTGGAAATTGAGCCAAGTAGACAATATGCTTTCCATTTTTAACTGGTATGATTTGAGGTTTTATTTAAATTCCCTGAAACCAGTGGTTCTTAACATTTTAGGAGGTGCTAAGTTGCTTTCAAAATATGATTTTTTATTTTTTATTTATGTATTTATTTTTGAGATGGAGTCTCACTCTGTTGCCTAGGTTGGAGTGCAGTGGCGTGATCTTGGCTCACTGCAACCACCACCTCCCAAGTTCAAATGATTCTCCTGCCTCAGCCTCTTGAGTAGCTGGGACTACAGGTGCTTGCCACCATGCCCAGCTAATTTTTGTATTTTTAGTAAAGATGTTGGCCAGGCATGTCTCAAACTCGGACTTCAAGTGATCCATCCACCTCAGCCTCCCAAAGTGCTGGGATTACAGACATGAGCCACTGTGTCCATCCAAAAATATGATTTTTGAGAAGTAGTTCTCTCTCAAGACAAATTCCCAGAGATACAAGAAATTCTCATTCATCTATGGTGCCTTGATTAAAAGGCTCTGCCCCAGATATATATGTTTATAGTTAAAAAATCCTTCCAAAAACCAAAATTTCTAGAAACCAAAATTTGGCATACAGTTTTTAAATTTGGCAATTAAATGGTCTAAGGACATCAGAAACTGGTAGATACTGAAGTGACCTGATTTATAGGATTTGTCAGTACATGTAGCTACATTATTAATCATCTTAAGTTTTTTTAGATGGAATATTAAAGCTACTCTGACAGATTATAGGGAATTGTAGCACTGAAGAAATTTGCTCAATGAAAGTTTCTTCTGCTGTTATAATGTGTGCTTAATTCACCTGGAATTCTTTTGTTTTGTACTAACAGTTTACATTTTACATTTAGCTTATGAGATCCTAGATACTAGAAATTAATTTGTTATGGTGGAAAATAAACATTAGTTGTTAATGAGGGAGAGTAATTACAAGTAATCTCAAAACCTTTCAAGCCTTTGTTTTCCCCACCCTTTTCATGAATTTTCTAAACATGTGCTAATAAAAGTTTATCTCTTTTTACTTATTCTTACACTGTAATGGAAATACTAATGAGCAATGGAATAATGGAATAAAAAGAGATAAAGGAACACAAGGAAGGTCATTTCAGTATTAGGGGATAGGTTATATCTTCTAATTTATTAAGTGTAGTATCATATGGTAACTATTAATGTACAACAGTTTTAAATTATTTTCTCATTTCTTTCCTAAGTATTATTGCTTTCTATTGAGGACTAACAATATATTAATTTTCTGCACTTTTAGATAATTAGGACACTTGGCTGCTGTACTAGCCTGGAATACAGGCAGATTGTGTATTTTCACTTTCTTTTATTAATTACTTTAGTGGCAGAGATAATTAAGATTTAATTGTGTAGGACAGTGCCTAGAACATAGATCTTTTTAGGAATAACTTGTGTTTTAGGGATTAGAGAGCTTTTCTGTTTGGGCAATATAATTAGAAATTTAAACTGGCAACATACATGTTTTACAGTGTATACCTTTACATTCAAATAACTCTTGGCCATATACTATATTTTAAATATTTTCACGGGCTAAGAATCCAAAATGATAGGAATCATAGCCTAATGCACTAACTTTATAGGCACAAAAATAAAAAGGAATATCTTTTATATAAGGTTAAGAAATACTTTTATTGCTTTGGCCTTTTTAATTGTGAATAGTTATTATCTTTTTAGTTCTTATGAATGAAAGAGCAGAGGAAAAAAACCTAGGCTGACTATATTTAAACTATTCAAGGTTTATGCAGAATCTATTGTTTTCACAAGGATTAAAGAGAAAAACAGATTCTTAAAAAACTAAGATTTTGTTAATGTTTACCTTATCTCAGGCAATGTTCTTTTTGGGTGCTTAATATGTAATATATAGTTGAATATGCATTAATTTTTATATGAATTCTTTTATATATTAAATCAGTTAAAAACCTTATTTACGTTAGTTTCCTCTTAATAGAGGTTGGAAAACATTGGTCACCTGTATTACTTGAAAGCAGCCTCTTAGGTACTTGTAGATCATTAAAGTTTGCTTCTCAGTCTTTGCCTCTCTGAACCAAACATTTCTATTCCTTTCGCTTTCTGTATAGGTCTTATTTTTCAGATACTTTAATCATCCATGCTGTTTTCTGTTGGAACTTCTCCCAAGTCTTTTTAATGGTGAAAACCAGAATTTTATGTTTTATTTTAACTCCTTTAGGAAAGACATGGTCAGAACTGAGTAGGAGGGTAAGATTACACTCCTCAATTCCCTATACTTTTTAGTTATCTTTCATTTTTTAGGGTATTTTTGGTGTACAGAAGTAGAAGGACTAGCCATACATTGAACATAAGTGAAGTTTGTCCTTTTTATTAGTGAACTGAATTCATTGGTGAAGTGTGTGTTTTTCTTTGCAACATTGTTTCTTAGATTCTTGGAGCAAGTTATTTGTATAGAAGACCATAGAAGGCTGGGCGCAGTGGCTCACACCTGTAATCCCAGCACTTTGGGAGGCTGAGGCAGGTGGATCATGAGGTCAGGAGTTCAAGACCAGCTTGAACAACATGGTGAAACCCCGTCTCTACTAAAAATACAAAAATTAGCCAGGCGTGGTGGTGCACGCTTCTAATCCCAGCTACTCAGGAGGCTGAGGCAGGAGAATGGCTTGAACCCAGGAGGTGGAGGTTGCAGTGAGCCAACATTGCGCCATTGCACTCCAGCCTGGGCGACAGAGCAAGACTGTGTCTCCAAAAAAAAAAAGAAAAAAGAAAATAAGACCATAGAAAAACTTCAGTGACTACATAGAAACACAACCTCTTAACAAATGTGATTTCCATTCATTCAGTAAGCATCTATTGTGCATCAAGCATTTTTGTAAACATTGAAGGTAAAGTACTGATCTAAGCAAAATCCCTTACATCCTAGCAGAGAATAACAAAATAATAATAAAATAATTGGCATACATTCTATGTTAGGTTGTGATACATTTTTAAAAATGTAGGATGGGGTATATAGAGAGTGACACTGGGACAGGATAAATTTTATAAATTTTATAGAAGCATAATCTCGATTATTCCATTTTGAAGATTTCCAGCTCTGTAGATCACTAGTGTTTCTTCTACCTCTATTTGGGATAACTATTCAATAATTTTTTTTTTTTTTTTTTTGAGATAGAGTTTTGCTCTTGTTGCCCAGGCTAGAGTGCAATGGAGTGATCTCGGCTCACTGCAACCTCTGCCTCTCAGGTTCAAGCGATTCTCCTGCCTCAGCCTCCCGGGTAGCTGGGATTACAGGCATGCGCCACCATGTCTGGCTAATTTTGTATTTTTAGTAGAGATGGGGTTTCTCCATGTTGGTCAGGCTAGTCTCAGACTCCTGACCTCAGGTGATCCACCCGCCTCGGGCTCCCAAAGTGCTGGGATTACAGGCGTGAGCCACTGCACCCGGCCCTCAATATGTATTTAAGTAACTTTTTGTCATCATCTCTTTAGTGGTGCTAAGTTGGCAGCATAACAGCATTTTGCTGCTAATTTTGACTGATCACCTAATGTTCACTGTGTCAGGTAAATAATGTAGATGAAAACTGTGAAAGAAATTATATGTGGTATTCGTGAATGGCACAGGTTTCAATTTATATATATGGTTTAGAGAATTCAGTTTGATTTGTTGTTTGATGTCATAAAAGTCTCCCATAGGACAGGCTATTACTCTGAAAACTATTAAGCCTTAGGCCCTATATTTCTGATGAAGATCTTAAGAAGGGAGAGTAGATAGGCTAATACTTGCTACATTTGGCTCATGTTTAACCTGATCCCACCTTATGATGGAATCTCCAGGGATTTGCATAAAGATTTGGAGTCTATAATTCCATACCATCAACCTGTACTCTGCACTCTCTTCATCTCAAGACATGCTGCTTAAAAAGACAAAAAAAACAAAAAACAAAAAAAATTCCCGGCATGGTGGCTTACACCTGAATTCCCAGCACGTTAGGATGCTGAGGCAGGTGGATAGCTTGAGCCCGGGAGTTCGAGACCAGCCTGGGCAACATGGTGAAACTCTGTCTCTAAAAATAAATAAATAAATATATATATTTTTAAATCAAGACATACTGCTACCTTTCTATAAAATAAAAGCCATCCTCTTCCTGAGGATCCAGAATCGAAACAAATACAGGGCTCAAGTTGCATATCCTCCTTAAAGCTTTTCCTACCTTTTCCACAGTGATACGCCCTTTTCTAAATAGCTCCTGCACTTATAGTCTGTGCCACATAATATAATTATTGTGTAGTGAATGGGCTTTTTAAGCCATACTATCCCTAATGTCTGTTCATACTATACGTAGCCCAGTACTGGACATGAAAATAGGCATTGAGTGAGTAAGTTGTGCCATTAATGAAACTACACAGCAGTCCATGAGACTGTGCCGACTTTTCAGAGCACTCCGTGATCAGTTTTGTGTGTCTTTTTGCATGTGTATACCCCAAAGCAAAATTATCTGTTATCTTTATTGTTGTTTGATTAGAAAATTGTCTATGAGTAAAAACTTAAATTGCTATCAAGTTTTATTTCTTGTTATATCCTTAATTTATAATAAACACAAAATATTAGGTAACATTAGACCAGATAAGCATCACTCCTTTTCCACAGTTGGGCAGAGATACATCAGGCAAAACTGTATTTGCTCAGATCCACAAACCATTGTTAGCCATAGAATGTTACTGAACTCACTGTAATAAAAATGTGTTGTTACTTGGTGAATGATAAGGCCTAGATCTGGTAGTGCTTTTGTTTGCTATAACGTCTATTAATTTAGCGTAGCAATCTTTCTTTTCCCTTTTCTTCCTTCTGCATCTAATCTAACTGGCTACCTAAATGTTTATTGAATGACTGTTTTTGCTTTGGGACAGAATCCTCCTTTTTAATTTTTAGGGTGTTAAATTGATATAGTCTTGTTTAATAGCTAATAAGATACATTTTGGTCTAAGTTTCTGCCTTTTTATAGCTATTAGGTTACAATTAAAAAAACTTTAGTCATATTTGCCTTTCTCCTTGAAAGCAGGTGTGATAGTGACAAGCTCAACCAAATATTTAATTCTGATTTGTGGTAGCAAATGCACATTTCCTATTACTTGTAGGTTGCTTGGCACTTTTATAGAAGGCCTGCTGTGACTTCTAGTTTATTTGCTGTGGTTGGTACACAGACATTTCTTCCCTAGCCCTGTACTTATGAAAGACCAGAAGTTTTTCTTTTCCTTTCTTTTTAAAAATTAATAATACAGTGCCTGTCTTTTTTTTTTTTTTTTTTTTTTTTGAGATGGAGTCTCACTTTGTCGCCCAGGCTGGAGTGCAGTGGCGCGATCTCGGCTCACTGCAAGCTCCACCTCCTGGGTTCACACCATTCTCCTGCCTCAGCCTCCAAGTAGCTGGGACTACAGGCGCGCACCACGATGCCTGGCTAATTTTTTGTATTTTTAGTGGAGACAGGGTTTCACCGTGTTAGCCAGGATGGTCTCGATCTCCTGACCTCGTGATCTGCCCACCTCGGCCTCCCAAAGTGCTGGGATTACAGGTGTGAGCCACCGCGCCTGGCTAAACTGCCTGTCTTATCTGGGGGTTGTTGACTCTGCATTTAAGAGACTCTGTAGTGATTAAATTGAGGTAGGTAGTAGCCCACTGGGAAGGAGCCTGTTCCTAGTGAGTATGGATTACAAAATAGGAATATATTTCATTAAGAAATATTTAATTTTATAGGCATTGTCCTTCTTTTCTAGCTCCTGTAATTTAACGTTTTGCATCAAGTTATGTAAAGCAATAAATAAATCTCAAAGTTTATCATGTTAGGAAACCAAATTGTGAATATATAGTTTCTGGGTTTATTTGTTTATTTATTTATTTATTTTTGAGACAGAGTCTCACTTTGTTGCCCAGGCTGGAGTGCAGTGACACAGCACAATCGCGGCTCACTGCAGCCTTGACCTCCAGACTCAAGGGATCTTCCTACCTCAGCCTCCCAGTAGCTGGGACAATAGACACACGCCACCATGCCTGGCTAATTTTTTGATTATTTGTATAGACAGAGGTCTCACCATGTTGTCCAGGGTGGTCTCAGACTCCTGGGCTCAAGTGATTCTCCCACCTCCGCTTCCTAAAGTATGTTAGGGGTACAGGCATGAATTTTTAAAAAAAAAATTTTTTATCAACTCATTACATTTTCAGATCTCATTGTGAGATCTGAAATCTCCCTACTAAGTTGGTAAGAACAGGTGTGTTTTTAATATGAAGTGATAATTTAGGGTAGTATTTTATAGCCATCATCTTAGCTTTTATTTGACTTTCTCTCATAGTTGGTATATGAATTCTTCTTGAGATTTTTGGAGAGCCCTGATTTCCAGCCTAGCATTGCAAAGCGATACATTGATCAGAAATTCGTACAACAGGTAAGGAACTCTTTTGTCTTAGATTCTCTTATATTCATCTTAGCAATGATTTATTAACTTATGATTAAAATAGAGTAGTCTTTCAAAACTTTAATGGTTTATTTTAATTTGACAGCACTTAATATTACTGCCAAACAATTAGAATAAAAGTGAAGTAGCTCTGAGAATATGAGTATTTTTATCAAGGGTAAGCGTCTAATGAAGTCAATCAGATTATCCTGTTTAATCCTAAAGTATCATAGCTATTTTATAAATACCAGAAAAACAAGCCTTTCTGCAGTATCTAAGAAAATTTGGTATGACCATTCAATCCAAGGGAAATCTTTTGTTTTACATTTGTAAGTCTTTGAACTTGACATATATTTTAAGCATTGGGACTTTGAAATGACAGGGGAAAAAAGAAATAGAATCATTGTGAGGAATTTGGGCTTTAGGCTCCTTTCCTGTCATTAAGTATCAATTACCTTTTCCTTTTTCTTTCCTTTTTGCACCTAAGCATCCCACCACCCAATTTCTAAACCACAAATAAAATGGAATCATTAAGAATATAAGGAGGTAAAGTTAATTGTGATGCCTTCTTTCTTTATATAAACTGGTTATTAGCTGTTATTTTTAGAACCTACATATTCACAATTTCTAAGAATATATTTTTATTTTCAAAACCTTTTCAAAAATTTAAAGGCCTCTTTTTTTTTTTTTTTTTTTTGAGAGGGAGTCTTGCTCTGTTGCCCAGACTGGAGCGCAGTGGTGCAACCTCAGCTCACTTCATCCTCCACCTCCCAGGTTCAAGCAATTCTCCTGCCTTAGCCTCCCAAGTAGCTGGGACTACAGGCACGCACCACCATGCCCTGCTGATTTTTTTTTTTTTTTCTATTTCTAGTAGAGATGGGGTTTCACCATGTTGGCCAGGCTGGTCTTGAACTCCTGGCCTCAAGGGATCCTCCCGCCTCAGCCTCCTAAAGTGCTGGGATTACAGGTGTGAGGCACTGCACTGGCCTAAAGGCCCCTTTTTAACTATATGGAATTGGCCGGCCCCAAAGAAAATTGTGAAGTAGACTAAGCCTTTCTAGGCCTGAGTATGCAGACCTCTTTAGGAATTTGATGCTGAGGCCAGAATTAAAATCATTGCAAGGACCTTTCCTATCCTTCAGACTACTTTGTATGTGCCCTATGATAAAGATTCTACGAATGTGAGTTTGGTATGTTTAGAGCTCATTTTTGGTCATTCGTAACTACCCTTGACCTCATATAAAGTATTCTGAGCAGTTGCTGTGAAAGATTGATAAATGAAGAACATTGTCAGCCTAAAATATTTCCTTGAACCATTGAAGTAGTTCTTCATAAACTATAAAGAAATATTAGATGTGTATTAACAGTAACATATACATTTTAATCATGACTAAAAATTAGATTAAATGAAGTTATGTTATTTTGGTAATTGTAAATGAACGCCTGTTTATTTCCTTGTGCAGCTCTTGTGTGGGATACAGTAGGGAGGTCTAGTAATGCCATATGAAATTGTATTTAATACAATAACAGGTTGAGGGGAACAGTTGCCTTAGTGCTTTGTTAATCTAGAGCTTGAGGTGTTTAGGCTGCTGTATTATTTTGTGGTGTGAGGGCAGCAAGAAGAAAACTGATGGAGCAGGATCTATTTCTACCTTCTAATTTAAATGTTTGAATTATCTGAGAAGCTAGGGCCCAGTAATTGCTTTTAGCAGTTTATATGGCTGTTTCTCTCTTGTTGCCCAGGCTGGAGTGCAGTGGCTGGATCTTGGCTCACTGCAACCTCTGCCTCCCAGGTTCAAGCGATTCTCCTGACTGAGCCTCCCAAGTAGCTGGGACTGCAGGTGTGCCGACATGCCTGGCTAATTTTTGTGTGTACTTTTAGTAGAGACAGGGTTTCACTATGTTGGTCAGGCCAGTATCAAATACCTGACCTCAAGTGATCTGCCCGCCTTGGCCTCTCAAAGTGCTGGGATTACAGTTGAGAGCCACTTTGCCCGGCTGCCATTTTTAATTAGAATAGTTTGATCTGAACTTATTAGGTGTAGTAACAAAAATTCTCATATTCCATAGATATTTTTTGCTGGAGTCTCATGAGGGCCTCAACAGCCTAGCAAACAAAGAATGGAAACTATAAGTATGTCAGTTGTTTTGGGAGATATAAATATGACTTAAGTCATCCACTGTGGTTCAGATGCATGTGTTAGCAATTATATATAATTCAAAACAAAATGGAATAAGAACTTCTGATGAGGTTTAGAGCTTGCTATCTTTATTGTAATTATAAACACGAAAGTTCAGAACATAAAATTCCTTGACAGTTTTACAGATACTTGTACTCTAAAGAGAGTATTTTATATTTTTCTAAGAAAATCCAATGTTTAAAATATAATATTGGTTTTTTTGACAGAAGAAATTAAGTTTCTTTACCATTGTAAATGGAAATCTGAGATTTTGACTTTAACTTTTTCTAAAGTCTCTTCTCTCAGGTTTTGCTGAAAAGTTGTGCAGAATATAGGAGTGCGCTGATTGGGCCAGTTGAGGTATAGGAGAGTGCTGATTGTGGAACTGGTTTAAAATTTTTTAGCTATTTGCTAAGATGAAAAAGCTATAGACTGGTCATAGTGGCTCACGCCTATAATCCTGGCACTTTGGGATGCTGAGGAGGGCGGATTGCTTGAACTTAGGAGTCATGGTGAAACCCCATCTCTACCAAAATATATAAATTAGCTGGGCGTGGTGGCATGCGTCTGTAGTCCCAGCTAGTTGGGAGACTGAGGCAGGAGGATCTCTTGACTCCAGGAGGTCGAGGCTGCAGTGAGTTGTGATTGCATCACTACCCTCCAGTCTGGACTACAGAGCAAAACTCTGTCTTTTAAAAAAAAAAAAAATTGGCCTCATCTTTTATTCTAGTGTTATTTTATATCTGATTTCTATTCTATTAGTATGTATCTGCCAATATTTTATCCTAATAACTGAACGTTAATTTTTCAACTGTTGGCATGGTAACTATCTTGAATTTATTGTAAATTCACAAAAAGTAGTCTTAGTATGTGTACATCTTTCTATTAAACTAGAAATATACATTTACACATGGATTTTTTTAAACTATTTGATGACTTGCAATCTAAAAACTTAAAAGATTTTCCATGTAGTTTTGACTTTCAAAAAGTATTAAAAATCCCAAATTTTAACACTCCAAAATTGTGAGCCTGTTTAGTATTCAAGAGTAGGATGGAATTTTAAAATCAGTGGGAAGGTAAAGAAAAATCCACTTTTTGAAATATTTATATTTATTGTAAATGTCATATTTTGAAGTGAAATAAGTGAGAAGAAATATTCCCTAAGCTTTTCCTCAACTTCATTACTTAGCAAGAATAAAGTCAGTGTGGTAAGGCAGAACTCTAAAAAATTTTTAGAAGATGTCATGGATAATCTTTCAAATCAAAATTAGAATAAAGCTTTAGCTCAATTATTTTTTAAAAGTAATTTCTCAGATTTCTTTTAAAGCTCCTGGAGCTCTTTGATAGTGAAGATCCCAGAGAACGTGACTTCCTGAAGACTGTTCTGCACCGAATTTATGGGAAATTTCTTGGATTAAGAGCATTCATCAGAAAACAAATTAACAACATTTTCCTCAGGTAAATTAATCATTTATTGTATATTGCACTTCTTCCTCCTACATATCTTCTTGTATTCAAGTTGTCTTTGTTTTTTGAGACAGGGTCTTACTCTATCATCCAGGCTGGAGTGCAGTGGTGAGAACATAGCTCATTGTAGCCCCCATCTCCCAGACTCAAGCAATCTTCCTCTCTCAGCCTGCCAAGTAGTGGGACGACAGGTGTGCACCACCACGCCTGGCTAATTTTTTTGACTTTTAGTAGAGACAAGGTCTGTATACTATGTTGCCCAGGAGTCTTGAACTCCTGAACTCAAGCAATCCTCTTATGTGGGGCCTATCATTTGCTTGTAGTCATCCCTCAGTATCTGTGAGGGACTGATTCCAAGGCCCCTGCTAATACTAAAATCCAAAGTCCCTTATATAAAATGGCATAGTATTTGCATATAACGTCCACACATCCTCCTGTATACTTTATCTCTCGATTACTTATAATAATACAGTGTGAATGCTATGCAAATATATGTTATTCTATATTTTAAATTTGTATTTATTTTTAAAAAATATTTTTGATCTGTAGTTGATTGAATGCACGGATATGGAACCTGTGGATACAGAGAGCCAAGTGTACTTTATAAATATTAATCTGTTAAGTAGTTGCTTCAGATCAGGAGATTTCATAACAACACCCACCTTTAAGGTTTGGTTTGTTTTAATTAATTGAAGATCTGGCAAAATTTGGTTACTATTCCCACATTGCAACAATTAGAGATGAGTAATACCTGCCTTCTCTAGAGTGAGTATCCTTCTCCAGTTCTCTGTCATTACTTCCTAAGCCCATTTCAAATATCTACCCTATTCTATTTATGTCTCCCTGCTTTAAAGGCAACCCTAATCTTGGAAAGCTATGCAGCCTATATAGAGGTTTAAAGAAATTCTGATTAAAAATGGCTTTATTACATATGGGCCTTTTTCTCTTGGATTTCCCTATAATTAGAGGTTTCTTATTTTAAAAAGTATTTCTTTGAGAAAACTTACCTTTCTTATAAATTAAGTTGAATATTCCAGGTGAAATGACAATCTGTTATCTTCACATACGGCAAGTTTTGGCAAAGGCATATGTAGTTCATTAGGAAACAGATCTTCTTTTGTAAGACTGATATGAATTAATTGGTTTGGGGCAAAAGAGCTTATAAGACCCAAAACATGCTTGTGTGTTTCTAATAGCTGTCCTTTGGATTGATTTCTTCACCCTCCTGCCTGTTTCTCTTAGTTTTCTGAAGTTTGATTTTGATTACATCTGTCTTTATTTTAAATTCAGGTTTATATATGAAACAGAACATTTCAATGGTGTTGCTGAACTTCTTGAAATATTAGGAAGGTAGGTCAGGTTTTTTTGTTCTAAGAAGTAACTTTGAATGTTTTATGTATTAAAATCTTAGCTGGGGTTGGAGAAATTATGTCATATTTTAGAGTTTAAATGTAGAGCCCATAGTTTCTCAACTGAAGTTTTTTTTTTTTTTTTTTTTTTTGAGTTGGAGTTTCACTCTTGTTGCCCAGGCTGGAGTGCAATAGCACGATCTCGGCTCACTGCAACCTCTGCCTCCTGGGTTCAAGCAATTCTCCAGCCTCAGCCTCCTGAGTAGCCGGGATTACATGTGCCTGCCACCACGCCCAGCTAATTTTTGTATTTTTATTTTTAGTAGAGATGGAGTTTCACCATGTTGGCCAGGCTGGTCTTGAACTCCTGACCTCAGGCAGTCCACCCACCTCAGCCTCCCACAGTGCTGGGATTACAGGCGTGAGCCACCACGCCCAGCCTCAACTGAATTCTTATTACCTTTTGCCATAACACTTTGCCTTCTTTATTCACTACATATTAGTATTAAGAGAATTTTAGACCCTTCTGTTACTATTTAGAGAATGATTTTAGTTTCCTTTATTAATAGTAGAAAATGATTGTGGAGAGAACTACTTCTTAATTTCAGATTATCCAACAAAGTAAGAAAAACTACCCATTTACTTCAGAAAATATTGAACGTTCTAACAATATTATGATACTGACTCTCCTGGGGCCTTGGGGGGGAAAAATAAAGGCAACAAGGCATAAAGTGACAGGTTTGATAGAAAATAAAGATAGAAATTACTTGGGAATTAACTGACAGTCCTAATTTTCTTTTGGAATCATCAAATGACTTAGAGGAACAGACTTCATAGTAATAGTCTTCCTAAAGTAGTTTGAAGATGAACGGTCATACAACACCAGGATTGAAACAGAGCACTGTTCCTTATGTACTCATGGATATGACAGCTTTTAGAAACAAAGTAGTAACTACTTAACCCTTCCCCTGCCTTTTTTTCCCTCCAGTATTATCAATGGCTTTGCATTGCCACTGAAAGCAGAACATAAACAATTTCTAATGAAGGTTCTTATTCCTATGCATACTGCAAAAGGATTAGCTTTGTTTCATGCTCAGGTAAGTTTCAGAAAAATTTCAAATGAAATGAATACTATTTCAAAGGCAAATATAAAGGCAGAGAAATTGAGAAATATTGAGATGACAGTTTTAAGTATAAGCAATTTGCTTACAAAATTACCCAAAGCAAATTTTTGTTATCATTTTAAAATATTTAGTTGTTAAGACCAATTATTTAATTTCTATGTCTACACTTACACTTTAAGTGTAAGATACACTTTCCTCATATTTTAGTCTAGGCCTTGACCTAATATGTGACTTCCAATAAATCCCACATATCTACAGAATGTTTCTTCCAGCTGCAATAACCTAGACCTAGTTAGAGAGATTTTGGTCTCTTCTATTAATATTTAGAGAATAATATATCAGCATAGGTGTATATGTAGAAACATGCTGAAAAACTAAATTGTTAGCTCTAGTCTTCAGTTAACTTTATAGTCAGAAATTACTACAAAAAATCTTTTTTAAACTTGAAGTTACTTTCAAGGCTAAAAAGTTACACAATTGTGAGTATAGTTTCATGACTGAGGTATTTCACAATTTCATTCACAATTGTGAGTGTATTTTTATATATCAAAATAGTTTATCAAAATGAGGTAGTCTAAAAAATATTGGCTAAATATAAAAAAATCCTACATTATTAAATGTTATCTCACTCAGTAATATTTATAAACTGTCCCTTACCTTTTAGCTAGCATATTGTGTCGTACAGTTCCTGGAGAAAGATACAACACTAACAGAGCCAGTAAGTGTTCTATGTATTTTCATGTTTTTGGTCTGCATTAATAGCATTTCACTGTAGCTTTCTTTTTATAGCCTTTATAGTTATTAAGTAAAATAATGTACCTTAAGCTAAAATCATTTAGAAGAAGAAATGTGAGATTAGTCTGCATTCAAAGAAGGGGTTAGGAGGGGAGAGTTCTCATGGTTATATGTCTTGAATAACCAAAATATAGACTACTATTAATATGTAGTAGTTAAGATGTACAATGATAGGATCAGATGACCACAGTGAAATTTTATATGCATACTGTCTTCACCAATAATCTTTTAAATCTTCATTCACCTTCTGAAATTAAAGCATACTTCGAGGGTCCCAAAACTACTACTCCCTTGAATTTTGTTTTGTTTTTAATAATAGAATTTTTGCCACTCATTAACGATAAACCACTTGATAGGGATAGAAAACATTTCCTTGCTTTTGGTGATTTAAGATGTAATCTTGGAATAAAAGTTGTTTATGAACCAGCAAGGCAACTTAGTCTTTTAATTCTACTGTTATTTGCCTCTAGAATGAAAATTCAGGAGAGAGTGAAAACATAATTAGTTATGAAAATTTACTGAGGATTCAAGAAAAACAAAAGATGAAGTAGGGGGAAACAGAAAAGTATAAAAGCATAGAAACCTTTTTAACCTTGGTGAAGTATAAATATTTTGAGAGAATGCTTTCTAGGCATGTTAAATCTAAATATTTACCTAGTATTAGGTTGGTGCTTTTAAAAGATTTAAAAGTAATGGCAAAAGCCACAATCACCTAGCAGCAGCCTAATGAATATTTAGTAAATAGCAAAGGGTTTGAAGGATTAAAACTAAAATATATATGTATTTTTACTATATTATGAGCCTTCTCAGGCTATCCCTAGGGATGCTTGAAAAAATTATATATTTAGTATTCTCCCTTTCACTTGAACTTTGTGTAATGGAACAAAAGACATTTTTCCACTCCTTAATTTTTTTAGTTTTTTTTACTTCTAGATTTACAGTGTTTTTTAGAAACCGCTGTAAACAGTTTTTTTTTTTTTTTTTTTTTTTTTTTAGACGGAGTCTCGCTCTGTCACTTAGGCTGGAGTGCAGTGGTGCGATCTCGGCTCACTGCAAGCTCCACCTCCTGGGTTCACTCCATTCTCCTGCCTCAGCCTCCCAAGTAGCTGGGACTACAGGCACCCGCCACCACACCCAGCTAATTTTTTGTATTTTTAGTAGAGACGGGGTTTCACTGTGTTAGCCAGGATGGTCTCCATCTCCTGACCTCGTGATCCGCCCACCTCGGCCTCCCAAAGTGCTGGGATTACAGGCGTGAGCCACCACGCCCAGCTAGCTGTAAACAGTTTTTAAAGACAATTCAGGAGAATTAGAAACCATATATTTACAAATGAAACCACATAAACCTCTGAAGTTGATTAAAACTTGGCTGGGTGTGCGGTGGCTCACAACTGTAATCCCAGCACTTTGGAAGGCTGAGGCAGGCAGATAACTTGAGGCCAGGAGTTTGAGACCAGCCTGGTCAACATGGTGAAACCTTGTCTCTAGTTAAAATACAAAAATTAGCTGGGCATGGTGGCACGGGCCTACAGTCCCAGCTACTCAGATAGTGAGGGCACAAGAATTGCTTGAATCCAGGAGGCGTAGGTTGCAGTGATCTGAGCTCATACCAGTGTGCTCCAGCCTGGGCATCAGAGTGAGACTGTCTTAAAAAAAAAAAAAGAAAAAAGTAAAACCTTAATACAAATCCATGATAACTCCCATTAGAATTGAGAAAAAGAAAACCCATAATAACACATATTGAAAAGTCATGGTTCATGCTTGGTAAATAGTATACAAATAAAATTTTAATTAATTTGGGGTGGACAAGTAAGACAGGTGATTTATTTTTAAAGAATGGAAGATAGAGGCTGGGCACAGTGGTTCATGCCTGTAATCCCAGCACTTTGGGAGGCTGAGGCAGGCGGATCACCTGAGGTCAAGGGTTCAAAATCAGCCTGACCAACATGGTGAAACCCCATTTCTACTTAAAAAAAAATATTAGCGGGGCATGGTGGTGTGTGCCTGTAATCCCAGCTACTAGGGAGGCTGAGGCACAGGAATCACTTGAACCCTGGAGGCGGAGGTTGCAGTGAGCCAAGATTGCACCAAAAAACAAAACACAACAAAAGCACTTGACGATTAGGGCAAGGGATGATGGCCAGTTACTCAGCTTTTATCTGGCTTGGCTGAGCTGGGTTAATGAAAATAGGAGCAGGATGAGGAGAGAGAGTAAGATAAATACCCAGGTTAAGAAAGGAAAATATTTTCCAACTCATAAAGATCTCTCGATTCAGAGATCTTGCAGTTTCTAACATAGGCCATTCCAGTGCCATATTACTTGGGTTTGAGCCTTAATACTAATTTTCTGGAAAGCAAGCATTCCTATCAAAGCTTTCTACAAGTTATAACTAGCTCAGAGCTTTTGTTCATTTATTACTCAAGCCTGTAATCCCAGCACTTTGGGAGGCTGAGGCAGGCGGATCACCTGAGATCAGGAGTTCAAGACCAGCCTGGCCAACATGATGAAACTCCGTCCCTACTGAAAATACAAAAATTAGCCGGGCGTGGTGGCGGGCACCTGTAATCCCAGCTACTTGGGAGACTGAGGCAGAATTGCTTGAGGCAGGAGAATGGCTTGAACCCAGAAGGCGGAGGTTGCACTGAGTGGAGATCACAGCACTACACTCCAGCCTGGGCAACAGAGTGAGACTCCATCTCAAAAAAAAAAAAAAAAAAAAAAGTACAGGGTGAAAGAATTAACTAAATATTCATTACAGCTAAGTTTCCATGTAAAGAGGAAAAAAATGAAGAGTCGGCATGACTTTCAAAACTTTCATTTTTTTGGCAGTGTAAACCTTTCCTTCCATGCAAAGCTGCATTTTTATAAAACAAGCAAAACAAAACACCTTTCTTATTCCAAGAAAATCTAACTTGAGCCCGAAAATAATTTTTTTATCTTTTTCTTTTCTTTTTTTTTTTTTGAGACAGAGACTCACTCTGTTGCCCAGGCTGGAGTGCAGTCAGTGGCACGATCTCAGCTCACTGCAACCTCCACCTCCCAGATTCAAGCAGTCTCATGCCTCAGCCTCCCGAGTAGCTGGGATAACAGGCGCGCAATACCATGCCTGGCTAGTTGTTTTTATTTTTTTTTTGTATTTTTAGTAGAGACGGGGTTTTGTCATGTTGCCCAGGCTGGTCTCGAACTCCTGAAATCAGGCAGTTTGCCTGCCTCAGCCTTCCAGAGTGCTAGGATTATAGTTGTAAGCCACTGTACCTGGCCCACATTGACATCTTTTTGGGGGCCACTAGTCAACCCACTGTTCATTATTCAGTACTATCCAACATTGAAATTTGTGTATGATGAGGGTAAGGAACTGCATTTGGGTTTTTTGTTTGTGTTTTGGGTTGGTTTTTTTTTTTTTTTGAGACAGGAGCTCACTGCATCACCCAGGATGGAGTACAGTAGTATGATTGTGACTCACAGCAGCCCTGACCTCCCAGGCTCAGGTGAGCCTCCTGCCTTAGCCTCCCAAGTAGCTGGGACTAGAGGCATGCACTACCATGCCCAGCTATTTTTTTTTGTATTTTTGGTAGAGATGAGATGGGGTTTCACCATGCTGCCCAGGCTGGTATCGATCTCAGGATCGATGCTGGGATTACAGGCCTGAACCACCATGCCTGGCCTGCATTCATTTTCAGTTACGCATATCAAATGATCACAAAATTTATTGGCTTAAAATAGCAAGCATTTATGGCCTTTATCAAAGCTGCAGCTGCTTCCATGTAGCTGCTGTGGTCAAAAAGAAGCCAAGAGTGACAGTTTTCCGTGATGGTCACAGTTCTGTTTGCTGTAACTGATCTGCAACATTTTGGGAAAATGTAGTTCCATTGGGAGGAAAAATAACAAGCATTTGTTGCCTTAGTTGCTGTGAATCAAGAATCTGGTCATGGCTTAGGTGGGCTCTCTGCTTCAGGGTCTCTTACAAAGCTTCAGTTGGAGTGTTGGCCAGAAATTGGGTCTCATATAAAGTGTCAGATGGGGAAGGATCTGCTTCTAAGTTCACATGTATGTTGGCAGAATTCAGTTTGTCATGTTATGTTGGACTGAGAGCCTCAGATCCTGGCTGGCTGTTGGCTAGAGCCCGCCCTCAGATCCTTGTCACTTAGGTTTCTCCAGCATGGCACCTTACTTCATCAAAGCCAAGACAGCAAGAGTCTACTAGTAAGACAGAAGTCACAATCTTTTGTAACTTACTCATGAAGTGACATTCTGTTGGTTAGAAGCAAGTCACACTAGACAGCTCACACTTAAGGAGAGGGGATTACACAAGGGTGTGAGAACAGGAAACAAGCTCATGAGGTCATCATAAAAGGCTGCCAAACAAAGGAGCCTGTTACATTTTTCCTTTCTAAATAGTGAGCTACCTGTCCCAGGACCACCACTGTTTCCCATGGAACTGAAAGGCCACCTTTGCCATATATTAAAACTCATATATACATGAGTATGTCTAGATACTCATATATATCTTTCCATTTATTTGCCAATATCATCTTGTTTTAGTTGCTGATATCCATAATATAGGTTCTGTTCTATTAACTCCCTCCACCAAAAAAACAATTGTTGTCATTTGCTTATATTTATGGATTTTAGAATAAATGTTTCTAGTTCCAAAAAATAATTCAATTGGCATTTGATTGAAATTATATTAAATTTACTTATAAATCAAGTACAGGAAAAATAATATCTGCACAATATTGAACCACCTCACTTATTTACAGTCATGTGCTGCATAATGATGTTTGGTTTAATAACAGGCTACATATAAAATGGCAGTCCGAGACAGGTGTGGTGGCTCAGGAATGTATTCCCAGCTACTTGGGAGGCTGAGGTAGAGGGATCTCTTGAGCCTAGGGGGTTGCAGTGAACTGTGATCATACCAGTGCACTCCAGCCTGGCCGACAGTGCAAGACTGGACTGTCTCTTAAAAAAGTAAAATGGAACTGGGCATGGTTGCTCATGCCTGTAATCCCAGCACTTCGGGAGGCCAAGGTAGGAGGATTGGTTGAAGCCAGGACTCTAAGACCGCCTGGGCAACAGAGCAAGACCTCGTCTCTACAAAAAGGAAAAAATTAAAATTAGCCAGGTGCAGTGGCATACACCCGCAGTCCCAGCTACTTGGGAGGCTGAGGCAGGAGGATCACTTAAGCCTAGGAGTTCAAGGTTACAGTGAGCTCTGATCATGTCACTGCACTGCAGTCTAGGCAACAGAGTGAGGCCTCATCAAAAAGAGAGAGAAATGTTGAGAGAGAGAGAGAGAGAAATGGTGATTCCAAAAGAAAGAGAAAGAAAAATGGTGATCCCATAAGATTATAATGCTATATTTTTACTGTACCTTTTGTGTTTAGATACACAAATACTGTTGTTACAACTGCCTACAGTGCCTACTATTCAGTACAAGAACATCCTGTACAGGTTTGTAGTCTAGGAGCAAAAGGCTACACCATACAGTCTAGGTGTGTAGTAGGCCATACCATCTAGGTGTAAGTACACACTATGATGTTTAAATGATGAAATTGCCTAACGACACATTTCTTAGAACGTATCCCCATCATTAAATGACATATAACTGTATTTGTAATCTTCTATGATCTTCAGTAAAGTTTTATACTTTTCTCCATATGTCTTAAATATTTCTTGCAAATTTATTCTTTATGCACATTACAGTTCTTATGAAAAGTACCTTTTTTATTATTCATCTGATTTTTACTGATGTTTTATAAAGGTATTGATTTTTATATACATATTTTTTAATGTGGCCACATACTGAATTTTCCTACTCTAGTAACTTGCAGGTTTTTTGTTTTTTTTTTTAAAGTTTTAGGGGATATATAAATATATATTTACACAAGTAATTGTAATTCTGGTATTCCTTTCCAACATTATTCATCACATTGTTATCTTACTGGACTATCTCCAAAACAATATTCTTCTCAATTTTAATTTGAATTAGTGTTCCACATTACTGGACCAGACAGACTATAAAGTAACCTAAAAAGCTGTCAAAGATCTACTTCCACAAAACCACCAGGCCTAGATGGTTTTACAGCCTGTCTCTAATAAATCATTGTGTAGAATGATTACTGGTGGTTTCTGATAAATTCATTTAGTTCTAGCTTACTAATTTTTTTTATCAGAATATATAGTCAATTAAAAATGTCAAATGACTTGAAAATCTTTTAAAATGATCTGTTTTTTATTTCCCCCTTTAACCTATGAATCGAACCATCCTGGCATTTCTGGAATAAGTTATAATTAGGCATATAGCATTCTTCTATTGTGATTCAGTTTAATGCAAATGTTTTCAACTATGTTTATTTAAATAAATAGTCTCCACTTTGGGAGGCCAAGGCTGGTATATCACAAGGTCAGGAGTTTAAGACCAGCCTGGCCAAGATGTTGAAACCTGTCTTTACTAAAAATACAAAAATTAGCCAGGCGTGGTGGCAGCGCCTATAATGCCAGCTACTCGAGAAGCTGAGGCAGAGAATTGCTTGAACCCAGGAGGCCGAGGTTGCAGTGAGCCAAGATCACACCACTGCGCTCCAGCCTGGGCGACAGAGTGAGACTCCATCTCAAAATAAATAATAAATAAATAAAAATAGTCTCTTTTGTTTCATTGTATTCTGGTTATAAAGATTGTACTAGCCATGAAATAGACTGGGAAGCTGTCCGGCTTTTTGTGCTTCATACTGGTTTAAATAACAGGAATCATCTGTTCCTTAAGGTTTCTCCCTAAAATAACCTCCCTCTCTTACCCCACCAACTTGTATTTTCCTTTATTTTCTTAGAAGTAGCACATACTGGCCGGGGGCGGTGGCTCAAGCCTGTAATCCCAGCACTTTGGGAGGCCGAGACGGGTGGATCACGAGGTCAGGAGATTGAGACCATCCTGGCTAACACGGTGAAACCCCGTCTCTACTAAAAAATACAAAAAAACTAGCCGGGCGACGTGGCGGGCGCCTGTAGTCTCAGCTACTCGGGAGGCTGAGGCAGGAGAATGGCATAAACCCGGGAGGCGGAGCTTGCAGTGAGCTGAGATCTGGCCACTGCACTCCAGCCTGGGTGACAGAGCGAGACTCTGTCTCAAAAAAAAAAAAAAAAAAGTAGCAGCACATACTATTAAATTGTTTTATGTGTTTAATTGATCACCTGCATTGGTCTTGCTCCATTAGAATGTAAGCTCTATGAAAACCAGAGACCTCATCTATCTTATACATCAGTGTGTCCCTAGCATCTAGAACAGTATCTGGCACATAGTAGGCACTCAGTAAATATTTGTTGAATTAATAAAATTCTAAAGCTGAGCAGAAAGTCTGCTTATACACTTACATATTAAGCAATATTGATTTACTTCAGAATGAGTGTTGATATAATCATAGCTATGGAAAATACCCTGGGATTAACTAGCTTCATTGTTAAATTCATGCTAAACTTTTTCTTTTTCGCAGGTGATCAGAGGACTGCTGAAATTTTGGCCAAAAACCTGCAGTCAGAAAGAGGTGGGTTTTGTTCACTAAATGTAGTGCATTTTACTAGAACTTGTCAATCCCAGGGCTATGCTGCTTTGGGCTGGCTGTATTGCTGTTGCTAACGAGCGGGAGATGTACACAGACTTGGTAGAAGACCTGTGCTATAATAAACTCTGTGCCACCCAGACATTTTTTTTGCCCATTGTATACTGTGCAGATTAACCTTCTCATTTGTATGGTTTCTATATTAGTTTCACATAATTTATCATGTTTCTTAAAATAAAATTTTTTTAACCTAGGTGATGTTTTTAGGAGAAATTGAAGAAATCTTAGATGTCATTGAACCAACACAGTTCAAAAAAATTGAAGAGCCACTTTTCAAGCAGATATCCAAGTGTGTATCCAGTTCTCATTTTCAGGTATGATGTTTTCAGTGAAGCCCTTACTTTACACTAGTATTTCTTTCCTATTTTAGTTTTGACATTTCTCTAAATGTCTTTTTTTAGGTTGCAGAAAGGGCATTGTACTTCTGGAATAATGAATATATTCTTAGTTTGATTGAGGAGAACATTGATAAAATTCTGCCAATTATGTTTGCCAGTTTGTACAAAATTTCCAAAGAACACTGGAATCCGTAAGTATCTTTTATATAGGTCATATTTTTATTTTTCTTTCTTCTTTTTTTTTAAACCTTTTTGTCATTGATTTCCTAACTCATACCTGAAACCTATTACAGATTTGGAAGTTACTCCAAGGTTAACATCAGTTGTATTCTGTTTTGTATTTTATATACATATACCTTTATCAAGTTATGAATGTGTGTGTATGTTCTTCAATATGTGGTCTTAATGTCAATTTATATTTTAACTTTTTTTAGAGACAGTCTTGCTCTGTTGCCCAGGCCGGAGTGCAATGGTGCGATCATAGCTCACCATAGCCTCAAACTCCTGGGTTCACGCAATCCTCCTGCCTCAGCCTCCTGAGTAGCTAGGACCACAGGTGTACACCACCATACCCAGCCAATTTTTATTTTTATTTTTTTGGACACTTGAGGTCTTAGTATATTGCCCAGGCTGGACTGAAACTCATGATCTCAAGTGATCATCTCACCTTGGCCTCCCAAAGTGCTGAGATTATAGGCATGAACCACTGTGCCCAGCCTTCATATCAATTTAAAATTGCAAATCTCCCTGGAGGGTGGACTATCTGGTATACCATTCTGCACCAGAGTGTGGTGAAACCCTGTTGGAGAGACCGACTGAACATTTGCAGAGGATGCACAAACTACTTCGTTAATGCAGAGTTGTGTTGGTCTGCTCCCAGTGTATAGTCTCACCTCTATAAATGGCACTGTCCTAGGGGAAAGCTGAAGTGCTAAGGGTAATATATTCTAACTTCTTTAACATCCTTATCTGGCTTTCTACTTTTCTTATAAGTTTTGGTAATTGGATCTTTTTCATCTTTTAATGTTACTCAGGATTTCAGACATGAGACTGTAAAGCAGAAATGAAGATAACTATAGTGAACATTTTTAACTACAGTTTAAGCATGATAAAGTGGAAAAGATTTTTCTTAGACTCTCTCTACCACCACTTGCTGTATGACCTTGAGCATATTACAAACCTCTTGAGCCTCAGTTTTATCATCTCTAAAATGGATTAAATGAATCAGCCAACCTTTAAACCATTTTAGAGACCATAGTGTTAACATTTCCTCTCTGTTAGCAGTATCATAACTCAGGACTGGCTCATTTTCATTTCAGGACCATTGTAGCACTGGTATACAATGTGCTGAAAACCCTAATGGAAATGAATGGCAAGCTTTTCGATGACCTTACTAGCTCATACAAAGCTGAAAGACAGAGGTATTTGATATTTTGAATTACAAAATTTCTCTACATTTTATGTTAGTTGAATGTGATTCAGTTCAGGAAGGTATCTGCTCTCAGTTCAGATTTTGATATTTAAGAAGTTAATTACCTTATAGTAAAAATTACAGTGTGAAAGTCTCTTAACACATAAGTCATTTCCAGATAAACTAGCCCCAGTATTTTTATAAATTTGTTAAAGCAGAAAAAGCAGGAACATCTATTTTTGAGGGTAGTTACATAATTTACTTCCTCTAATGGTTAGATTATGATTTTAATGTGGATCATAAATCCTGTTTATCTCATTCTGAGCCTTAGATTTCCTCAGTCTGTTAGCATCTGCATATGAAATATAATTTATGCTGAATTTTAAATATCAATTTGTACAATTTGATTTTTTAATCCATGCATTTACGGAAATCCTTTTTGTCCACGTGGGCTTCCAGAGTGAGCTTTACTTTTCAAGTGTTCTTTGTTAGCAGTAGGTAATTCTTAGGCTATGGATTATCAGAAGGTGGTATTTTAATGTCAGCATAGTTCTCCTTTGGGAAGAGGGAATTCACATAATGATATGGCTTAGGGTACTATTAATATATTGTTCCTTGCAATAATACATATTTTAGAGTATAAATGTTAGCATATATCAGCCTTTAGGAACATGGCTTAGTGATTACTTCTTTTTGAGAATTTCATAAATTACTATAAGATAATCTTTCAAAAATTACTTTCTTCTCATATGTTTATTTCAAACTCAAGAAGTGCTTTCTTAAACTTAAGTGGTTAGTAACCAGTGTACCTGAGCCCACCCATCATTTGAGGATAATAGTTACCATTTACTTCTAGTAAGCATATTACCTATTCTGTTTAGAAAAGCTCATCTATTTTGACAAATTCCTAGTTATGGTTATCTTAAAGTAGAAAATGGATAGCCTTTCTTCAAAGCCATCTAGCCCATTAATAACTAACTCTATGCATTATTTGCTTTAAATAGCAGCATTCAGGCAGGAATAGAAATTAAGTACATGTTTTGAGCCTCAGGAAGCAATGGGAAGAAAAATAAGATGACTAGGATCATAGGAAACTTGTATTTGAAAAATACATATTTCACATGACTAAGAATATAATCAGTTTTTCTTATCTGCATAAATCAGCAAATCCTTTAAAAGGATTTGTCCTTTTAACTCATAACTGCAGAATTATAAGCCTATGTTTTACATGTTCATGTAGCCTTTCAGAATAGACTGGTCCAAGTTATTCGGAAATGTTTTCCTTAGAACTGAAATTAAGTAGTTGAAACGACGTATGAAATATTTTGACTTTCATTTTGTTTTATAGAGAGATTACTGAAACTAAAATTTTCATTTGACATGTAAAAGATAGGACATAGTAAGATACAAACTGGTTAGTGGCTAGAGATGTGGCTGTTAGTGGCAAAAATGATGTGGCTTCTGCCTGGTGTGAAGGAAGTGCTTCCTACTGACCTAGCGGCCAGCCCCTTCAGCCTTTGTAATAGTGATTGGACTACTACAACTGCAAGATGTTAACATGAGAAAATTAACGTGTAAGTACCTTGTTGACTATAAAGCACAGTGTTGTAGTGATAATGTGTAGGGGACAGAAAGCAAGTAGTAATGTCTAGCTGGTACAGAAGATGCAGACTCAGTACATTTAGGAGAGTGACAAGAAGAAATTAGGTGCTCCAGGTAAGTGGACTCCAAAGCTTTAGCAGACAGATTTAAGTGAAATGTGGGTGAGTAATATGTTCTCCAGTAAGCTGTCAAACAGCACCTCTCTTTGGGTTCTGAAATAATTTCTGATTACAAAACTTTTGGTTTATCTACAGAGAGAAAAAGAAGGAATTGGAACGTGAAGAATTATGGAAAAAATTAGAGGAGCTAAAGCTAAAGAAAGCTCTAGAAAAACAGAATAGTGCTTACAACATGCACAGTATTCTCAGCAATACAAGTGCCGAATAAAAAAAAGCCTCCCACCTCTGCCGGATAGGCACAGTTTTGTATGCTTTTTTGAAATATGTAAAAATTACAAAACAAACCTCATCAGTATAATATAATTAAAAGGCCAATTTTTTCTGGCAACTGTAAATGGAAAAATATATGGACTAAACGTAGCCCTGTGCTGTATCATGGCCACAGTATATTGTAACCTTTGTCTAATCATTGGATTTATTGTGTCACTTCTGAAGTTTCACAGAAATGAATGAATTTTATCATCTATGATATGAGTGAGATAATTATGGGAGTGGTAAGAATTATGACTTGAATTCTTCTTTGATTGTGTTGCACATAGATATGGTAGTCTGCTCTGTATATTTTTCCCTTTTATAATGTGCTTTTCACACTGCTGCAAACCTTAGTTACATCCTAGGAAAAAGAATACTTCCTAAAATAAAACTAAGGTATCATCCTTACCCTTCTCTTTGTCTCACCCAGAAATATGATGGGGGGAATTACCTGCCCTAACCCCTCCCTCAATAAATATATTACTGTACTCTGGAATTTAGGCAAAACCTTAAATCTCCAGGCTTTTTAAAGCACAAAATATAAATAAAAGCTGGGAAAGTAAACCAAAATTCTTCAGATTGTTCCTCATGAATATCCCCCTTCCTCTGCAATTCCCCAGAGTGGTAACAGATGGGTAGAGGCAGCTCAGGTGAATTACCCAGCTTGCCTCTCAATTCATTCCTCCTCTTCCTCTCAAAGGCTGAAGGCAGGGCCTTTCCAGTCCTCAGGACCAGCCCTTCACCTAGTCCCTCCTGACCCAGGGATGGAGGCTTTGAGTCCCACAGTGTGGTGATACAGAGCACTAGTTGTCACTGCCTGGCTTTATTTAAAGGAAATGCAGTAGGCTTCCTCTGTAGAGCTCTGAAAAGGTTGACTATATAGAGGTCTTGTATGTTTTTACTTGGTCAAGTATTTCTCACATCTTTTGTTATCAGAGTACCATTCCAATCTCTTAACTTGCAGTTGTGTGGAAAACTGTTTTGTAATGAAAGATCTTCATTGGGGGATTGAGCAGCATTTAATAAAGTCTATGTTTGTATTTTGCCTTATGTCATCTTTGCTTCTTTTAGCTCTAAGCTTAGGCATACAGGAGAAGCCTGCCCCCCTTTTTACATACATATGTATATTTATAGAAACTTTTAAGACAAATTGTGGGACGAAGTCTAATTTAAAAATAGGAAGATTGTGTGCCAAGGTTGAGTCTTCTAGCCCTTTACCAAAATATGTTTTACAGAACATTTGCATAAAATTCTAAGTTCTAGGATATCCTTCCATCATCTTTCATGTCCTTGTATGTTAACAGGATAGGTTTAATTTACTTTGAAGCTAGTTTTTCATAATCCATAATAAATAGCACTTTTAGTGAAGAGCAGGGAGCCTGTGGCACAGTTAGAAATCAGATATTATTGGCTGGGCGCAGTGGCTCGCGCCTGTAATCCTAGCACTTCGGGAGGCCGAGGCGGGCTGATCACCTGGGCCTGAGGTCAGGAGTTCAAGACCAGCCTGGCCAACATGGTGAAACTCTGTCTCTACTAAAAATATAAAAATTATCCATGCATGCTGGCGGGCGCCTGTAATCCCAGCTACTCGGGAGGCTGAGGCAGGAGAATCGCTTGAGCCTGCAATGACCCAAGATGGCACCACTGCACTCCAGCCTGAGTGACAGAGCAAGATTCTGTCTCATAAAAAAAAGAAATCAGACATTATTGTAATGAAGTGTTATCCACTACTGATGTTTACTTCTGCTTTAATATTAAAAACTCTAGTACAGGGTGTGTACACTACTCCCAGGTCATCATGAAAGCACTGTACCAAAAGGAAGAACACCAGAATTCTTCCTTTTACAACAATAGCTCATATTTTATTTTTCTCAAGTAGTAGGTATTGCAGAGTCATCTTGTCATGGCCATCAGGTTAAGGTGTTCCTTCCAGATTCTCTACACTCACCCAGGGTCAGCCAGTATTGCTGACAGGTGGGAGACAGCACAGTTAAAAATGATGATCCTACACAAAACAGAAGGAAAAGGCAAGCACCTGCCTTTCCAGAAAGTGAAGGTTATGTCTAAATGTCTTATTCTGTAGAAGGTATATTTCTTTCACTGAAGAGCAACCAGAGTAGATTTTGACAGGTTACAGCTAATAAAGGTTTTTCTCTCTGAAAAGGTAAAATTGTTGACTTCCTAATTATGTGCTTACATGAAAGCACATTTAATGTCTCTCGACTATTATTTTTTGGGTTTTTTTTTGAGATGGAGTGTTGCTCTGTTGCCCAGACTGGGGTGCAGTGGCATGGTCTCCTTGGTTCAAGTGATTCTCCTGCCTCAGCCTCCCAAGTAGCTGGGATAGGCACGCACCACCACACCCGGCTAATTTTTGCATTTTTAGTAGAGATGATGTTTCATCATGTTAGTCAGGCTGATCTCGAACTCCTGACCTCAGGTGATCCACCTGCCTCAGCCTCCCAAAGTGGTGGGATTACAGGCATAAGCCACCATGCCCGACCTCAACTTTCTACAATATAGAGAATATAGTATGTTCACTGAAACAAATTTTATTAGATATTTAAGTAATATTAAAGTGACTGGCCGGGCACAGTGGCTCACGCCTGTAATCACAGCACTTTGGCAGGCTGAGGCGGGTGGATTGCTTGAGCTCAGGAGTTTGAGACCAGCTTGGCCAATATGGTGAAACCCTGTCTCTACTAAAAATACAAAAATTAGCCAGGCGAGGTGGCACATGCCTGTAAACCCAGCTACTCGGGAGGCTGAGGCAGGAGAATCACTTGAACCTGGGAGGCAGAGGTTACAATGAGCCGAGATAGCACCACTGCACTCCAGCCTAGGCAACAGAGTGAGACTCTGTCTCCAAAGAAAAAAAAGAAAAATAAATAAAAGTGACAGATTATTAGACATGCTTTTAAAAAACATACCCCCCCCTTTTTATCAGTACTGTTAATGTAAGCTTTTATGCCTGGCTTTGCATTTGCCCTGCAATAAAATAAGATTTTATAAAGAGACCTAGGCTAAAACTTGAATTCTCATGCTTCTGTGGAGCAGAAAAGTGGCAGGGAATATTTCTTTATACAGTTCACTTTTAATCATTCAATCAAAAAACAGTTTCTTCCCATTTAAAATGCCTGTTCATACATTTGAGTTATTCCCTTTGGATTATCAGAAGCCAGATTACAAAATTAAAAAAATGCTACCAAGTCCTCTATGAAGCAACAGGCACAGAGATAATTTAAAACTCTGGAAACAATTTTTAGAACCTTAATGTGAAAAATAGATTTTTTTTTTTTAAGGCATACTCATCTCTGTCAAAGGCTAGGCTAAAAGCTTTTTGAGAGTCATACTGCATGTGCCCCTTCCTCAGGTGATGGGTAGTTTTGTGGACGCAGTAAAGAGTTAACGCAGCTTACTCGGGGGCATCAGGTCACTCTTCCTGGACACCTGCCATCAGTCACCATGCCTAACAAACCCTTCCCTGGAAGCACTTAGAACATACCTTGGGAGTCAGATCCATCCATCTTGGGAGTCCAGACTCATGCTACCTTTTTGTCTTTGGAAGTCACCAAATGAAAATAATTGTGCCCGATGATTGAGCAGATATGCATACTGTCACACTCATTCCTTTTGTATTAACCTTTTATTTACCTGTTAATGAAATCATCAAAATACACTGAGTAGGCACCTAGTATGTACATCTGTCCTTAGTGCTTTTGTTAATCTAAACTCATACATCAACAAACATTCTAGCCAGACAAGTAGGTCGCTAGTCAGCCCATTAAGAAACTTAATTACTAGTTTCTAGTAGCTTTAAAGTCTCATTTAACATTTAACAAATCAAAGAGCATGTCAGAGGCTGGACATCAACGGCAGATGACGCCAAAGTCATAGGGTTTTGCCTGTGTGTACAGTGCATAGGCTCCAAAGCATGACCTGCACGTCTTGATAGGATTTTTGGAAAAAGAAAATCACTCTTTTGTCTACTTTTAAAAAGTGAAAAGTAGAGCCTTCATTACCGTAGTAGAGCTTAACCTAATACAATACAATGAACCAAACAGGAAGAAAGGCATCTTCTACAAACCCTATTCAAAAGTCATTGGCCAGCTCTTTAGAAAGTTTATTAATAATTTAAATATTTAAATAACGTGTAGGTTATCTATTAGCTCTCTTCTATTAGGCTCTACACGGCCTCTTTTGGGGCGAGGTTAGAAGTTCCAGTTTGACATGCTGTTCCTCTCAGCAAGGCCCCGTTTCTTCAAGTGAGTACAGGATTGTTGATAGCTCAGTTTACAAAGTGGAAGTGATGACAACTCCCATTGATGTGGACAGTTCTATAAACAACGCGAGGTGACTTCAGCTTATGTGGCTCGTTGCCTGACCTCTTCTTTTAAGGTATCTCTTTCTAATTTTGATCATCCATTTTATACTCAGTTTGGCAAACTCTGCTGCTTTAAATAATGCCAAGAAGGCGCCACAGAGAAGAGCAATTGTGTTCCAAGGATTGGCAGTGATTATCTGTGAAGCAAACAGAAACAAACATAGGATTACTGGTTTGCTTCAGTCTTGATTCTTTTTTTTTTTTCTTGAGATGGAGTTTCGCTCTTGTCGCCCAGGCTGGAGTGCAGTGGCACGATCTCAGCTCACTGCAAACCCCGCTTCCCAGGTTCAAGCACTTCTCCTGCCTCGGCCTCCCGAGTAACTGGGACTACAGGCACGTGCCACCACGGCCAACAAATTTTTTGTATTTTTAGTAGAGACAGGGTTTCACCATGTTGGCCAGGATGGTCTCGATCTCTTGACCTTGTGATCTGCGTGCCTCAGCCTCCCAAATAAAATACTTCCAAGCTCAATTTAGCAGGGTGACCTTAGTATGCACTTCAGTGTTCACATGTGAAAATGGTGATACCACCACTGTTTATATAAGACTGTTGTGAAGCTGAGTACAGCAGGCCTTGGGTACTGGGCTCCACTTGGCCCGTAATAGGTACCTCATACTGAATATAGTAGGTTAAAAAATGTTTTATCACACATTTACCCAACAAGCTGCAAGCCCTTCTCCCCTGTCTTGATGTAATAAGCCTCTGCACATCCCTCTTCATACAAAGCCTTGCCAGTCCATAATGAATAGTGGTAGTGGGTGATAGCAGAGCAAGCACATCCATATCACAGAATCCCCACCTGGGGTTGGAAGCTTACACGTTTGGGTCTCAGCTATGAAACTTTCCTGTAAACCACGATCACATCAGGACATATTGTGATGACCTGAATGCCAATTAATACTAGATTTGGGCCTGGCTCTGGTGGACGGTGTGTCTTAAATGTTCCTTTAGCAAAGCTGTCCAATTATTCCTCCCCTTCCAAGATCATGAGTCAGAATTTGACATTAGAGGAGGTGGAGCCAGATGGCTAAAGAGAACCCTCCAGCAATAGTCCTCTGCAGCAACACCAAACTGAGCTATCCATGTAAAAAAGTATCTACACAAGAGCCAAAAAATCAGGTGAGATATCCCAGTATCTGGTTTAGTATAATAACAGGAAAAGACACACTGAAGAGAGTAGAAAGGAGGGTCTCACATTGCCTATCCACCCTTAGGCAGTGCAGCAGAGAGAATCTGTGAGCTTGGGAGAGGGAGGCGAGTCTGAAACTTTGCATTGGAACTTCACAGGGGAACAGAGCACGAGACAGAATTCTGAGGCCCTGATTCCAGGCTAGAGCCCGTGAAAAGAGTATTAGGCCCACCCCAGATCAGAGGGGCATCTGCCACCCCGGTGGGAGGAAACCAAGTCTGGGCCCACTTTACAATAAACTAAAGTGGCCTTGGGCCCCAAATAATTTCAGTGGCAGCCAGGCCGTAGTAACCACAGCCCTGGTACTGCACTGGGCTGGGAGTCTGTGGGTTTGGGGTGTGATCCAGCATGACACCAGCTGCCTCAACTCCAGGCAGTGCAACATGGTGGAACACTCCTGCTTGGGCAAAGGAGAGGGAACAGTATGAGGGACTTTGCCTTGGAATCTAGTACCAGTCCTGCCACAGTAAAACACAGCACCAGAAAGAATCCTGAATCCCCTAATTATAGGCCATTGCTCCCAAATGGCACTTCTAAACCCACCCTGGCCAAAAGGCAATCTGCCACCCTAGCAGGATGGATCTAAACCCCAGCCAGCTTCACCACTGGCTGACTAAAGTGGCCTTAGGCAAATCCCAGTATTGCATTGGTCTAGGAGGGACCCAAAGTGGTGCCAGCTGTGACAGCCATGGAAGTACCTGCCTTACCCTCCCCAACTCCAGGCAGCTCAGAGCAGAGACTCCTTCCCCTTGAGGGAAAGAGATCAAAGTAAGCAAGGGACTTGGCCTGGGAACCCCCAGGGCATTCTCTCTGATCCTTCCCAAGTACATGAGGGCTGGACATCTAGAAGTCTACAAAATAGTCACAGTGTAACTTGGCTTAGACTGCCCTCTAGTGCTGAAACAGCTGTAGTGACTACATGCTTAGGGAACTCCATCAGTCACCTTTCAATTTGTAGAAAATCCCCTGAAGATAGATGGGTATAAACAAGGGCAGACTGTGAAGACTGAAATAAACACCTAAGTCTTCAATGCCCATAGACAGACATCCACAAGCACCAGAAAAATTCAGAGAAATACAACCTCATCAAACAGACTAAATAAATAAGATGCCAGTGACCAATCCAGGAGAGACAGAGGTGCGTGACCACTCAGGGAATTCAAAATAGCTGTTCTGAGGAAACTCCAGGAACTTCAATGAAACACAAAGACTCAATTCAGAAATTTACCAGAGAAATTCAAGAGATTAAAATCATTTTAAAAAATTCAAATAGAAATCCTAGAGCTGAAAAGTACAATTAACAAACTGAAAAATGCATCAGAGTGCCTCAAACACAGAACTGATCAAGCAGAAGAATTAGCTTAAACACAAGTTATTTGAAAATACACAAATTTAAAAAAAAAAAGGAATGAACACTCATAAGGTCTAGAAAATACCCTCAAAAGGGCTAAATCAAGAGTCAATAGCCTTAGCCGGGTGCAGTGGCTCACGCCTGTAATCCCAGCACTTTGGGAGGCTGAGGTGGGTGGATCACAAGGTCAGGAGATTGAGACCATCCTGACTAACACGGTGAAACCCCGTCTCTACTAAAAATACAAAAAATTAGCCGGGTGTGGTGGCAGGTGCCTGTAGTCCCAGCTACTCAGGAGGCTGAGGCAGGAGAATGGCGTGAACCCGGGAGGCAGAGCCTGCAATGAGCCAAGATCGCACCACTGCACTCCAGCCTGGGCAACAGAGTGACACTCCATCTCAAAAAAAAAAAAAAAAAAAAAAAGAATCAATAGCCTTAAAAGAGGGATAGAGAAAAAGACAGAGGTAGAAAGTTTATTCAAAGAAATAATAGCAGAGAACTTTCCAAACCTAGAGAAAGATATGAATATCCAGGTACAAGAAGGTCAAAGAATACTAAGTAGATTCAACCCAAGCAAGACTACCACACTAAAATATATAATAAACTCTCAAAGGTCAAAGCAAAGAGAGAATCCTAAAAGCAGTAAGAAAAAAGCAGCAGACAAGATAAAGGAGCTCTGATATATCTGGCAGCAGACTTCTTTGTGGAAACTACATGTCAGGAGGAAGTGGGACAACATATTCAAAGTGCTGAAGGGGGAAGAAAGATAACTGCCAACCAAAAATATTGTACCCAGCAAAGCTACTGAACCCTTCAAACATGAAGTAGAAATACTTTCCCAGACAAAATCTGAGGAAATTCATCACCACTAGAACTCTCTTATGAGAAAATCTAAAGGCAGTTCTTTAATCTGAAATAAAAGGACACTAACATGCAATAAGAAATCATCTGAAGGTATAAAACTCACTGGTAAAATAAGTACACAGACAAATTCAGAATCCTGTAATACTGTAACTGTGGTGTGTAAACCATTCATATCTTTAGTATGAAGACTAAAAGATGGATCAAAAATAAGAACTACAACAATTTGGCCGGGCGCGGTGGCTCACGCCTGTAATCCCAGCACTTTGGGAGGCCGAGACGGGCAGATCACGAGGTCAGGAGATCGAGACCATCCTAGCTAACACGGTGAAACCCCGTCTCTACTAAAAAATACAAAAAACTAGCCGGGCGAGGTGGCAGGCGCCTATAGTCCCAGCTACTCGGGAGGCTGAGGCAGGAGAATGGCGTGAACCTGGGAGGCGGAGCTTGCAGTGAGCTGAGATCCGGCCACTGCACTCCAGCCTGGGCGACAGAGCGAGACTCCGTCTCAAAAAAAAAAAAAAAAAACTACAACAATTTATTAAGAGACAGGCAATACAGGTCGTGCACAGTGCCTCACGCCTGTAATCCCAGCACTTTGGGAGGCCGAGGTGGGCAGATCACAAGGTCAGGAAATCGAGACCATCCTGGCTAACGGTGAAACGCTGTCTCTACTAAAAATACAAAAAATTAGCTGGGCATGGTGGCAGGCACCTGTAGTCCCAGCCACTCGGGAGGCTGAGGCAGGAGAATGGCGTGAACCCAGGAGGCGGAGCTTGCAGTGAACTGAGATGGGCCACTGCACTCCAGCTTGGGCAACAGGGTAAGCCTCCGTCTCAAAAAAAAAAAAGAGGCAATACAAAAATATAAATAGATATAATAATATATAAATAGATATAACAAGTCAAAATGTGAGAAGTATGGAGTTGAAGTATAGTTGTAAATGTTTTTTGTTTCTTTGTGATCAAAGTTAAGTTGTCCGCAGTTTAAAATAACTTGTTTTAACTGCAAGATGTTTTTTACAAGCCCTATGGTAACCACAAAGCCAAAACCTATAATGGACATAATAAAAATAAAAAGTAAGGAATTTAAAGAGATAATCATTTATCCACAAAGACAGTGAGAAGAAAGAATGAAGTTACAAAACCAAAAAACAAAATAGCCGTAGTAAGTCCTTCTCTATCAGTAATAATATTGAATGTAAATGGACCAAATTCTTAAGACATAATTGCTGAATTTATTAAAAAACAAGACTCAACTGTATGCTGTCATACAGCATATAGTTCACCTAGAAAGACACACAGACTGAAAGTGAAGAGATAGGCCAGGCGCAATGGCTTATGCCTACAATCCCAGCACTTTGGGAGGCCAAGGTGGGCAGACTGTTTGAGGGCAGGAGTTTGAGACCAGCCTGGTCAACATGGCAAAACCCTGTCTCTACTAAAAATACAAAAATGAGCAAGGTGTGGTGGCGCATGCCTGTAATTCCAGCTACTCGGGAGCCTGAGGCAGCAGAATCACTTGAACCTGGGAGGTGGAGGTTGCAGTGAGCCAAGATCATGCCACTGTGCTCCAGCCTCGGTGAGAGAGCAAGATTCCATCTCAGAAAAAAAAAAAAGAAATGAAGGGATAGAAAAAGACATCCCACACAAATGTAAATTAAAAAACAGGTTTAACTATACCTATAGCAGATAAAATAGACTTCAAGTCAAAAACTGGAAAAAGAGACAAAGATCATTATGTAATGATGAGGGAGTCAATTCAACAAGAAGATATAACAACTGTAAATATGTATGCATCCGATATCATCAGAGAAAGCAAATATATAAAGCAAATATTAATAGATCTAAAGAGAGAGACAGACTGCAATAATAGTAGGGGACATCAACGTCCCACTCACAACAGTGGGACAGATTATCTAGACAGAAAATCAACAAACATTGCATTTAAACTATACTCCAGACCAAATGGACCCAACTGACCTTTACAAAACATTTCATCTGGCCAGAAGCGGTGGCTCACGCCTGTAATCCCAGCACTTTGGGAGACTAAGGCAGGCGGATCGTGAAGTCAGGAGATTGAGACCACCCTGGTTAACACGGTGAAACCCTGTCTCCACTAAAAAATACAAAAAAAATTTAGCCAGGCATGATGGCAGGTGCCTGTAGTCCCAGCTACTCGGGAGGCTGAAGCAGGAGAATGTCGTGAACCCGGGAGGCAGAGCTTCCAGTGAGCCGAGTTTGCGCCATTGCACTCCAGCCCGGGCAACAGAGCAAGATTCCATCTCAAAACTCCAACTGCTACAGCATACACATTTTTCTCATCAGCACGTGGAACATTCTCCAGGGGAGACCATATGTTGGGCCACAAAACAAGTCTCAACTAATTCAGAAAAATCAAAATCATATTAAGTATCTTGTCTGACCACAATAGAATAAAACCAGAAATCAATAATGAGGAATTTTGGAAACTGTACAAATACATGGAAATTAAACATGATGCTCCGTAGTGACCAAAGGTCAATGAAGAAATTAAGAAAGAAATTTTAAAATTTATTGAACAAATGAAAATGGAAACAATATACCAAAGCCTATGAGATACAGCAAAAGCAGTACTAAGAGGGAAGTTTATAATAAATGCCTACATCAAAAAAAGTAGAGATTTCAAATAAGCTAATGATCACTTCAAAGAACTAGAAAAGAAGAAACCAAACCCAAATTTACCAGAATAATAATGATCAGAGCAGAAATAAATGAAATTGAAACTTAAATGAAAAGTTAGCTGTTTGACGCCAGGCGCAGGGGCTCACACCTGTAATCCCAACACGTTGGGAGGCCAAGGCGGGCAGATCACAAGTCAAGAGATCAAGACCATCCTGGCCAAAATGGTGAAACCCTGTCTCTACTAAAAATACAAAAATTGGCCGGGTATGGTGGCGGGTGCCTGTAATCCCAGCTACTTGGGTGGCTGAGGCAGGAGAATCGTTTAAACCAGGAGGCAGAGGTTGCAGTGAGCCAAGATTGCGCTACTGCACTCCAGCCTGGTGACAGAACAAGACGCCGTTTTAGGAAAAAAAAAGAAACGTTAGTTGTTTGAAAAGTTAAGCAAAATCAATAAACCTTCAGCTAGACTAAGAAAAATAGAATGAAGACCCAAATAAATAAAATCAGACCAAAATAAAAGACATTACAATTGATGCCACAGTAATACAAAGGATCATTAGAGACTTAATGAAAAACTGTATGCCAATAAAGGAAAACCTAAAAGAAGTGGAAAAATTCCTGGATACAGAGTCTACCAAGATTGAACCATGAAGAAACAGAAAACCTGAATAGACCAATATGAGTAACAAGATAGAGGCAGTGACAAAAGAAAAGCCCAGCACCTGATGGCTTCATTGCTAAATTCTATCTAACATTAAAAAAAAATTAATAGCAATTCTACTCAAACTATTCCAAAAAATTGAAGAATATTTCCAAACTCATTCTGCAAGGCCAGCATTACCCTGATACAAAGACACAACAAAAAATGAAAACCACAGGCCAATACCCTGATGAACACAGATGCAAAAGTCCTCAACAAAATATCAGTCAACCAAATTCAATAATACATTAAAAAGATCATTCACTATGATCAAGTGGGATTCATCCCAGAGATGCAAGGATGATTCAACATATGCAAATCAATAAATGTAACACATCACATTAACAGAATCAAGAACAAAAATCATGTAATCATTTCAATAGATGGTAAAAACGCATTTAATAAAATTCAACATACTGTCATGATAAAAACTCTCAATGTGCCAGATACGGTGGCTCACTCCTGTAATCCCAGCACTTTGGGAGGCCGAGGCAGGCAGATCACTTGAGGTCAGGAGTTTGAGACCAGCCTGTCTGACATGGCGAAACCTCACCTCCACTAAAAATACAAAAATTAGCTGGGCATGGTGATGTGCACCTGTAATCCCAGCTACTCAGGAGGCTGAAGCACAAGAATCATTTGAACCTGGGAGGCAGGGGTTGTAGTGAGCTGAGATCATGCCATTACACTCCAGCCTGGGCGACAGAGCGAGACTCCGTCTCAAAAAAAAAAAAAAAAAAAAAAAAAAAACAATAAAGACCATACATGACAAACCCAAAGCTAACATCATATGGGGAAAAATTGAAAGTCTTTCTTCTAAGATCTGGAACAAGACAAGGATGCCTACTTTCATTATTTTTGTTCAACATAATACTGGAAGTCCTAGCCAGAGCAATTAGACAAGAGAAAGAAATAAAGGGCATCCGAATTGAAAAGAAGTCAAACTGTCTTTGTTTGCGGATGACATGATCTTATACTTTGAAAAACCTAAACACTCCACCAAAAAACTGGCAGAACTGATAAATTCAGTAAAGTCACAGGATACAAAATCAAGACACCCAAATCAGGAATATTTCTATACGCTAACAGCAAACAATCTAAAAGACTTATAGCAATGCAAGAATAAAATAAAAAATAGAGCAATCCCATTTACAATAGCTATAAAAATATAAAATACCTAGGAATAAATTTAACCAAAGAAGTAAAAAATCTCTATAATGAAAACTGTAAAACAGGGACGAAAAAATTGAACAGGACACAAAAAATGGAAAAATATCCTATGTTCATGGATTGGAAGAACTAGTATAATGTCCACACTACCCAAAGCAATCTACAGATTGAATGCAATTCCTATAAAATACCAATGACATTCTTTACAGAAGTAGAAAAAAAATCCTAAATTTTGTATGGAACTACAAAAAATGCTGGATAGCTAAATCAATCCTGGGCAAAAAGAACAAAGCTGAAGGCATCACACTACATGACTTCAAAATACACTACAAAGTTATAGTAAACAAGGCAGCATGGTATTGGCATAAAAACAGACACATAAGACCAATGGAACAGAACACAGAATCTAGAAATAAATCCATGTATATGCAGCCAACTCATTTTTGACAAAGGCACCAAGAAAATACAATTGGGAAAGGACAGTCTCTTCAATAAATGGTGCTGGGAAAATTGGATATCCACATGCAGAAGAATGAAATTAGACCCTATTTTTTACTATATAAAAAAATCCACTCAAAATGGATTAAAGACTCAAATCTAAGACTTGAAATTCTAAAACTAGAAGAAAACACTGGAATAATACTTTAGGACATTGGTCTGGACAAAGATGTTTCTGGTAAGACCTCAAAAGCACAGGCAACAACGGCAAAAACAGAAAAATGGGATTACATTAAGCTAAAAAGCTTCTGTACAACAAAGGAAACAATCAACAAAGTTAAGAGACAACCTACAGAATGAGAGAAATTATTTGCAAACTATGCATCCAACAAGGGATTAGTAACCAGAATATATAAGGAACTCAAACAACTCAACAGCAAAAAAAAGCCAAATAATCCAATTTTAAAATGGGCAAGAGATCTGAATAGCCATTTATCCCAAAAGATGACATTCAAATGGCCAAAAGGCATATGAAAATACGCTCAACAACACTAATCAATCAGGGAAATGCAAACCAAATCCAAAATAAGGTTATATCACCTCCCCTCAGTTAAAATGACCACTATCAAAAAGACAGTAAGTAACAGATGATGGTGAAGATGTGGAAAAAGGGGAATGCTTGTATACTGTTGGTAGGAATGTAATAATTTACATTATGACTAATGTAATAATTTACATTATGACTAATGTAATAATTTACATTATGACTAATGTAATAATTTACATTATTAAAGTCACTATGAAAAAACAGTATGGAGGTTCCTTAAAAAGCTAAAACTAGAACTACCATATGATCCAGCAATCTCATTGCTGGGTGCATATCCAAAAGAAAGGAAATCAAAAAAGAAAAGAAAAAAAGAAAGAAAGAAAATCAGTGTATCAAAGAGATGTCCACACTCCCATGTTTACTGTAGCACTATTCGCAACAGCCAAGATATGGAATCAACTCAAGTGTCCATCAACACTTAGGATGAATGGATAAGGAAAATGTGGTATATATACACAATGGAATATTCTTCAGTCATTAAATAATGAAATCCTGTCATTTGCAGCAACACGAACGAAACTGGAGAACATTATGTTACGTGAAATAAGCCAGGCACAGAAAAACAAATATCACACGTTCTCACTCATGTGGGAGCTAAAAAAAGTGAGTCCCATGGAGGTAGTGAGTAAAATGGTGGTTACCAGAGGCTGGGAGGGGTTGGGGGAAGCAGAGATGAAGAGCAATTGGTTAATAGGTACAAAAATACAGTAAGACAGACGACATGACAGTACAGTAGAGCAATTATAGTTAACAAGAATGTATTACATATTTCAAAATAGCTAGAAGAATGTTCCCAATGCAAGGAAATTAAAAATGTTTGAGAAGATGGGTAACCCAACTACCCTGATTTTTGATCATTAGACTTTGTATGCATCTATCAAAATATTACATGTACCACATAAATATGTACATTTATCAATTTTTTAAAAATATGGCATTAATTAATGCTTTGTTAATTATTTGTACCATTCTGTTCTTACAAGTAGTATTTATCCTACAGAGAACCATTAAGAAAAAGAATAACTTGCAACTGCAGTAACCTGTATAGTAGCAGCTTAATGCTTTCTACTCAATTTATTCAATGAACATTACTACTAAGCAGCTACTCTGCGCTAAGCACTCCACTATATCCCAGATAAACTATGATGAGCAAAATTAAAGTCCCCCTCCTTTACAGAGAAAGTCTAGTGATGAAGACAAGACCAAACACAAAGAATACGTAACACTGATGCCATACATATAAATTACAAGCCATTTGTGCTATGAAAAAAGATGAGGACAGGTAGGTAGACTTATCAGTCTACAAGAATGAGCCAAAATGCTTCAGGGCAGGAGTTTTGCTATCATAATCTTAAATAATACTCACATCTTGGACTTTCTGGATGAAAGGATCTTTCCATTCAAAGACCACAAAAAACAACTGAGCACTTTTTTCAGCAGCTGGCCTCTGGTCAATGTAGTTAACCACACTTGTCTAGATATGGAGGAGAGAAAGCAGTGTTACCACCTCTGTGTGCCCTTCCCTTGCCTGTGTCCAGGGAAAGGAGAGAGAGTAGGCAGGGGATCATAGACTGTGGTTCTCCTCACACTATCTTTTGGAGACAGAGTGGCAAAAATCTCATATATACAAGATCCTGACACTGGTAGCAGAGCCAAGACTTTACCTTGGTTTCCACAGTTCTCTGGGGAAATGGGATCTGTGATGTACAATAGGTGTTTGGGATTATCACTGAAATTTGTCACTAGGTGTCTGTACTCACAATTAAACCATATTCAGGCCAGGCATGTTGGCTCATGTCTGTAATCCCAGCACTTTGGGAGGCTGAGCTGGGCAGATCACCTGAGGTCAGAAGTTTGAGACCAGCCTGGCCAACATGGTTAAGCCCCGTCTCTACTGAAAATACAAAAATTAGCCGGGCGTAGTGGTGGGCGCCTGTAATCCCAGCTACTCAGGAGGCTGAGACAGGAGAATCGCTTGAACCTGGGAGGCAGAGGTTGCAGTAAGCCAAAATCGGGCCACTGCACTCCAGCCTGGGGGACAGAGCAAGACTCTGTCTCCAAAAAAAAAAAATAAAATAAACCATATTCAAACTACCATGTAAGACTCACAATTAAAAGCAATAAAAATCCCAAATTTCAAAATACTTGGTTTTCAGACCAAGTATTTGTCTGAACTTACAACCCTTGTTTCAACCCTTCAAGTTTACAGGGACAAAGCACAGCTGCAGAGATCCACACAGCTAAGCATTCCCTGTAAATACTCAGTAGATGTGCTTGGTGAGATCTGGTAGTCAATTACTAAAGAGGCTGTGTGGCGTAATGGAGAGCAGACAGGTAGCAAAGGCAGAAACCAGCTCCACCCAGAGGCTCGGATCCATATCGAAGCTGAGCCTCAGCTTTGCCACCCGCAAAGGTGAACAAAATGCCTACGTCACTACAGTACGGGGCATGCCTATGTGAGAGCATTCTAAACTCTAAAATGTGATTTTAAAACACATTAGTTAGTTGTGTTCAAAGGAGCTCATAACACCAACAAAAGACTTCCAATTTAGAGAGTAATAAAAGACACTAAAATTTCTTAAATGTAAAGGTTCACTGGGGTTTTCACCCTTTGGTTTTGGATCACAGTGGGAGCTACCAGAAGAGCCAGGGTAGGTGGGGTTGAACTTAGGTAAGTGAACACAGTCTCCTTCCTCAGAACTGTTGTGGGGCCAAATAAGAAAGGACTTGAATTTCTTGGAGCAAATTTGGATGTAAAAATCTGGGAGATGACAGTTATCTTACAAAACAGGAATACTGTAAGGTCCAATCACCGGGAGGGATTGTCACTTCCCAAGGCAGGAAAAATAGCCTTGCTTCCTCGAAAAAAAACTGGCTTTGAGCCTCTTCCAAGTATCCAGCCTGGACTAGTTTGAGGAGCTAGGGCTCATGAAAGGACCCTGTTTACCACTAATCCAAGACAGTCCCCTCCTGCCTGACTTCTGGCCAGTGACAGCCTAGTTGGCTGGAGTGTGTCCTTCTGCTCCAAATGAGCATCATGAGCCACTGGGATACAGGAGGAAAAGACTAGCTTTGTTAGTATTTATTTTTATCTCATCCTTTTAACATTTCTGTTTTTGAATGTTTAAAATGTATATAACATTAGGACAATAATAGTATGTTATATCACCTGCAAAGTTGTATGTATATGGAGTATATGCTCAAAAAGTCTTTACTAATGGGAAATCTGATCAAAAAGCTTTCAGTCCACTGGCCTAGCAGCCAGGAGATACAGCTGGCATCTCTTGCTGTGACACCCATGAGAGCTGAAGAGGACCTTAGGAAAAGGATCAACATGCACACTTGGGACTACTGTGTCTAGTCTCTCTTCCCTGCAAATAATCAATCTGCTATGCCACTGCCAGCCCCTCACAGTGCTGCTAGATACAGGACATCAGACACGACTGGATGAGTTACTGACCTCTCTGCAAGCCGCAGTGATCTCTGCCCCACACATGCATTCTGTGAGGACTGGCCGGTATGTGCGCTGTCTGCAGAAGCACACACAGACTCTCTGGCACAGCGTATGAAGCCCTCCATGGGGGTCCCTTCTCATCCTGACCAAGGCCTACTCACCCTTAAGGCCCTGCTCAAAGGACCCTTCTCTGCAAAGCTTCCCTCCACCTCAGACTTGAATGTGGAAAAGTCACCAGCAGTTTCGAGCAAACCCAGAGCCACCTACCTCCTGCCGGAACTCCACTGCTTCCCGCCCATCCTCCTCCTTGGTCTTCACCAGTGACATCTTGACCCAGGTGCGGAAGCCCCCAGAGAACTTCCAGCTGGAATAGGCACTCTCACAGGCCTGCATGAAGCCTACCCTGTTTGGGCTTGGAGGAAGGAAGGAGAAGGAAGATTCACGTCAATCCGGGTCTGGCAGCAGGAGTCGAAGCCCCCACTGCAAGCTGGTTTCCTTGCTGGCACAACCAGGATGCTGCCCACTCCCTGCCTCCTCTCCAAACTGTGGTTGCCTCAGCAGGGCTGTCAGTCACCAGCAAAAGCAAGGCCCATCCCAGTTTTCTCTCCGTTTGGTTTCCAAATGGAGGGGGGGAGTTGTCACTGGCCTCAAGGCAGGAACATGATCCCTGAAGCTCCCAATGGGAGAAATCCTCCTCCCTCCTCCCATCATTCCTATCTACTGCTACCAAAGCTGTCGGCAATGAAGTTGGCAGAAGCTCCTCAGAACATGGCGCTCACGGCTCCTCAGAGAACTCTGGACTTGAGCAGAGCCTGAGGAAGCCCTCACTGGCCTGTCAGCTCCCTCTGGAAAGCCCAAAGAGGGGAAGAGGGTTCCTTGGGGAGCTCTCAGGCAGGTGGGACACCTACAGCATCAGCCCCAAGACAGTGCAGATGCAGCAAAATCAAAGCGAACATAAAAACAAGTAAAAACTGCAGCAGCGTCCTGAGGAAGCTCACAAAAGGAGTGTGGAGTGGGGGCGGGATCCCGGGGAAAGTCTTCCAGGAGGAAGGCAAGATGGCCAGCTTGAAGCAGGGAAGGGAGGAATTCTAGGTGGCAGAAAGGGGGAAAAATGCTAAGGCAGAGGCTCTGGGGTGGAAGAACAAAGCAGTAGTGGTGTGGAATGGAGGCAGCTCGCTGCATGTCCAGCTGGGGAGCAGCCTCCCTGCCTTGGTAGCTGCCTCCCCGCTTGCTCTGAATGGAGCCTCTGTGCTCAGCAGGACCAGGAACTGAGTCTCTCTCAGCTCAGGCACATGAAGAAAATTCTCCTGCCCTCTAGGCTCCACGGTGTGACCCCAAAGCAGTGTGTGTGGAGCAGACAGGAACTTTCTGATGGTCAGGGGACATTCATTACTGTAAATCAAAGACTAAGAGAGGTGGCGGAGCTTCCATCATCATACTAGAGATGCAGTAGACCCTTAAACAACACAGGTTTGAGCTGGGCGGGTCCATTCACACATGTATTTTCTTCCGCCTCCGCCACTCCTGAAACAGCAAGACCAACTCCCGTCCTCCTCAGCCCACTCAACATGAAGGCGACGAGGATTAAGGCCTTTACAATGATCACTTCCACTTAATGAATAGTAAGTATATTTTCTCTTCCTTATTTTTATTTATTTATTTATTTATTTATTTTTTTGAGATGGAGTCTCACTCTGTTGCCCAGGCTGGAGTGCAGTGGCGCAATCTAGGCTCACTGCAACCTCTGCCTCCTGGGTTCAATCGATTCTCCTGCCTCAGCCTCCTGAGTAGCTGGGACTATGGGTGCATGCTACCACACCCAGCTAATTTTTTGTATTTTTAGTAGAGATGGGGTTTCACCATGTTAGCCAGGATGGTCTCGATCTCCTGACCCTGTGATCCGCCCACCTCGGCCTCCCAAAGTGCTAGGATTACAGGTGTGAGCCACCACACCTGGCCATGATTTTCTTAATAACATTTTCTTTTCTCTAGTTTACTTTATAAGAATATAGTCTATGATACATATAACCACAAAATATGTGTGGTTTATGTTATTGGTAAGGCTTCTGTCAATAGTGGGCTGTTAGTAGTTAAGTTTTGGGGGAGTCAAAAGTTATCCACAAATTTTTGGCTGCACAGGCAGGAGTGGTTAAGTTTGGTCACCCCAAACCCCAAGTTGTTCAAGGGCCAACTGTATTTCAGGCAAACACACACTGAGCCCTAGGGGCAAGACGTGGGTCCTGTGCACACTGGAGGGGTGGGGAGTGGAACCAAAGAAACACATAAGAACTTGCCCTCAAGAGGACTTACAAATCAAAGGTAACTTCCCCTACTCCTCAGCAGCCCCAGGCAATGGCGAGACCAAATGATCTCTCCAGAACCAGTCAGCACTATGTGCAGGGACAGCCAGCGTGCTCCTCCACACCAGCTTCGCTTAACTTTGTGATAAGATGTTGAGTGGATCGGCTGAGCTCATGAGGTCCCTTCCTGGGCCAATGGGTCATCTGGGAATGTCCCTTCCCTTCCCTGCCCTCAGCCCTCCATCTCTAGCCCAGGGATGTACATGGCTGGAATGAGATAAAAAGTAGACAGTAAGCCCACTGTGAACTCTAAAAGGCCACCTTTGCAGGAACTCCTGGAAAGAAGAGAAGAGGAGGTAATCAATGGCGCTGAAGTCCTCACTACTCTTGTTCAGGCGGAACTGGAGGAAGACCAGCTCCCGCTTTTTCACTTCCCGGGGCCCCTGGACAATCAGGGCAGATTTCTGCAGAGAGACAAAGGACAGAGTCTCAGTCCTGGGAGAGCACACAGAGGCCTCTGGGTCTGAGGGCAGAAGCACTGACTGGAAAACCCATAGCTCCTCGCCCAGTGGTCTCCAAAGGGACCACTAGCCAGACCCTCCTGTTCAGGCGAGAACAGGCCCGGGCTGGGACTCATGCTCATTCCTGGGGAGCTTCCCCCACACAATGCCTGACCAGAGCTGAATGCAGCTCATTCTCTGTCCACTTTTCTCATTGGTTGAGTTACGGAAGCCCTTAATTTAGCAAAGATGTTCACTTTCATCTGTTACGTGTGCCAATCTTTTCTTCCAGTCTGTCATTTTTCTTTTAACTTTGTTTCCAATGTCACTTGTCCTATGGAAACTTTAAATTTAATGTAGTGAAACCTATGAACCTTTTTTTCTAAAGTTAATCTATAAATTCAGTTTCCATCACAGTTATAAGTCCCAATGAATTTTTTTTGTGGAACTAAGCAAGCTAGTTTTAAAGCATACTTAGAAGAACACATGTTCAAAAATAACCAAGACAAGTTTGGGGATGGGGAAGACTGGTAGGGAAGGCACTATAGGGAAACTTACAAACCTATAAACCATAAAGAAACCTTTTCTTTATGGCTTTGGGTTTTGCTTGCTGAGGAAAGCCAAAATTATATCAATATTCTCCTCTATTTCTTTATAGCATTTTTTAACCTTTTTTACATTTATATACTTTATATATCTGGCTTTAAGCTCTGCATATAGTGTGAAATAGGGCTCTAACTTCTACTTCCCAAACAACGCATAGAGACAGGTTTTAAAGCCTCTTCCCCTCCCTGCTTTATCCTATACTAAATTCAATATAGAACCAACATCTGTGTCTGCTCCCGGCCCTAACAGAGCCCACACATTTGTCTGTCTCTGTCCAGTACTATGCTGCTTTGATTCCTGTGGTTTTCCCCTGTTCCCAGATCTGGGCCGGTGCCCTCCCCACTAGTCTTCCCCATCCCCAAACTTGTCTTGGTTATTTTTGAACACGTGTTCCCCTAAGTAAGCTTTAAAACTAGCTTGCTTAGTTCCACAAAAAATATCCATTGGGACTTTTAACTGTGATGGAAACTGAATTTGTAGATTAACTTTAGAAAAAAATGTCTTTTACATCAACTTATATGGAATTCCACACTGACTATTAATATTGCCACTTCTGGTCTTCGTTGCATTTTCCAAAGACAGCTTTGTCCATCTTACTTATTTTTCAACCTTTCTGTGCCATTTCGTTTTCAGTATGCAACAGAGAGCACTGTCCCTGGTTTCTATTATCCATTTCTTCCTTTAGTACTAGAACGGCTTTCCCAACACAGGTTTCAGCAGAATCCACTCCCCCTGCTGGAGCCTCATCTCTGCCCTCAAATGTAGCCATGTGATGAAGTTCCTAACGTGTGGAAGAAAAGGGGACTCATTCAACTCCATGCCATTTCCTAAAAAGGGAACTGCTTGCCCTCCACTTCTCACCTTCCCAGGCTTGGGCATGTGCGCGCGCGCGCACACACACACACACACACACACACTGCCCACATGGACCAGAACAATGCCCAGGGGACAGCACAGTGACAAGACAAAAGTCATGGCTGGACCATCCTATGAGGCAGCACTGGCCACTATGCCACACAGCCTGCATGCCAGGACTGTTCTCAAAGAGAGGAGGAGACTTCTCCCTCATCTCAGCCACCGTATTTGCAGGTTTTGTTTTTATTCGGTAGCTTAGCTTATACTCTGACTAATACACAATTTGTTAACTGACACTGGAATGTTTCATGGTTACAAAAAAATCTAAAAATGAGGCATCAGCCAAACATTTGGGCGGTGGGAAAATGGCGGGCAGTAAGGAAATAGATAAGGATCCTGCAGGCTGGAAAGGTGGCAAACCTTATTGTGCCGGACAGAGCATTTGGTAAAAAATAACTACCATTAAATTGAGAGAATGAAAGAAAGCACCAGAAAATCACAAAATTCCGAAGATTTTACAAATATAACAGGATGAGACCCTCAACTAGGGTCACTTTCACATGGACTTGATTAGATGCGAACAGCCAGAAGCCTACATGTTTCTGAAATCTCACTGCAAACAAAGGCAATGGGAGGAGGAGGCGGGTAAGAAGCCACCCTCCCAGTTTGTGATTGTTTAGCCCTAAAGCCGCTCACACAATCAGGAAGTGAGTGGCACAAGCTGTGCAGCCACCAGGGAGGGCGTATTTTCTAATATCCACTTCAGATATGGCCACAGAGCATTACCACCAAGGCAGAAGTTCCAGGGACAAGGCCAGAGCACATAGGAGTCTCTTTCTGAGGGCAGCAACAGGTTCAAACCAAGGAGCTTACTTCACGCCAAGAAGGCATCTCACCGGTCCCACCCCGCAGGGTTCCAGCACTGCTGCAGAGCAGAGCTGCGGGCCCTTCCCCTTCGTCCTTTTACAAACGGGAGCTCTACTGCTCTCATCGTGTTCTTCCTCCACTGCTATATGCTGGTTTGGGTAGGAAACTTGGTGGATAGGGAGGAGATAACTTCTCTGTTTATAGCTTGTGGACTTCAAGGAATTGATGGAGGAGACGAACCATCACTCAGAGCCGGGGGCTAGTAGCTGTATTCAACTTCATTTCCATAAAAACAACTCTCTCTTTGTGCCCTTATTTCAAGGGTTTTTACACTATTTAGTCAAATCATGCAACTATTGTAACAAGTGCAACTGGCCTACACGGGTTTGGAATTGACCCTCACTAACTCCTCGTAAGCGTACCCTTCAACTGGGGGAGGAGAAGAGGGCATCCAGAGAACAGGCACTTGGTGGGCCGGAAGCAGCCACGAGTGTTCATTAGCGTGTTTTACAGAGGGATGAAGGGAGTTGGGAATCCAGACAGAGAGCTTCTATTATACATATAACTCCACATTGGAATTGTTTAAAAGTTGTTTTCCTTTTTGTTTTAATTAGCTTCCATTTCCCTATTCTAGAGTCCATTCTATTTGTTCATCTTGGTCTTTTTCTGTCATTGGTTTCATGCAAATGTCTAGTGACCATTAATTCTCCATTCTTATTTATGAATGAAGGATTAGGTTGACTAGTATAGGTCTGGGTTTTGATTTCTTCCAAAGTAGTAAACTTCTGTTTCTCTAATAGGCCTCTCCCTTGCATGGGAAAGCTAAGTATGCTCTGTGGAAGCACACTGAGTATGCCAGTGTGTTTTACTCTGGAAAGAGTCATTTCCGTTAGTTCTTTCTCCTTTTCCATTGTAGAAGTCTGCTGTTTCCTATGCCTAAGCAAAGAATCTTCCCTTAGCTTCTGTAGAGAATGGTTCCAGGGTCTTTTACCCAGAAGCAACCATCCCCAGCGGCTCTGCATACCTGGGGAGGGTATAGGGTGTGTCTGGCCCAGCCAACAGGCAGTCCAGTGATGACTACCCTGCTTTCTAACAGTGCTGATTCCAAGCTGGGGGTTTGGCAGGAAAGCTTGTACCTCTCCAGCAGGTCTCTCCTGCATCTGTTTTGGGTTAGGGGTTTTTCTCTATTTTGTTTGCTCCACCAATCTGGCCCAAGCTGTTTTTTATACTTTATACCAGTTCCTCAAAATGTCTGGTCCACTGGTGATACCCTTTCTTTATGTGCAAAGCTATTATTGATGTTCTAGTCTGTTTTATCTCGTTCCTTACAGAATCATTTCGGCAGAATTTTAGGAGGGGGACTAGCGCACACGTACTAACAAAAAAATATTAGTGCGATTCTTTCATCTTAAAACCCACTAACAGTTCCCTGTTACCCAAGGGAGCAAGTGTGGCGCTACAGCACGATACATGTTCTTTTCTCATCTGGCCATTACTCTGTCCACAGCTTCATCAGCCATCAGTCTTCCAGGGCTCCTGACCCTATGAAACATCTCCCCACCAACTGCAATTGTGCCCAGAGGCACAAGTACAACATGTCGTCTCTTCCCTTTAGGTCATGATGCAATTTCCTCTGCCTAGAAAACCTTTCCTTCCCAATTTCATCTGGAAAACTTAATTGTAGCCCCTTTCAATCCTTTCTGAAGCAAGGAGATGAGATGTAAATCAATACAAAACGCCTACCCTGCCTTTGAAACCCTGTGCGGTGCCATTCCTCCAGGGCACTCCGAATCCCATCCCTTAGTCATCCTTCCCAGCCGTGCTGTTGCACATGACAACACGGCCAGCCCAGGGCCCAGGAGTTGTTGTCCCCATACTGGCACTCCTTTATGCTGGCATATTTATTTCAAACTACGGATTCCCAGGCCTCACCTAAGGAATTATAATTCAGTTGGCTTCACATGGAACCTGGAAATTTGTATTTTCAAAAAGTATTCTGGCAATTCTGTCAAGCGGTCAGGTATGGGACCCACTTTGCTATATCCCACCAGCCCCACCCTTTAGCCCTGTCATTCTTCCATCGGGGACAGGGTCTCACCGCACTGTCAGGAATCCCTGAGCATTACTCAGCAAAGGCTGGAGGCCTCACTGTCCTCCCTGAATGCAAACGAGCCAACCACAGCCAAGTGTCCACGTGGCACAGCCGCATGTCTACTTGGGGACCAAGGCCCCACACTGAGTGAGTGGGAGAAGGGGTGCGGGGCTAACGGAGCAGCTGCCCAGACCCAGCTCAGGCAGACAGGAATTACCACAGTCTGATTGGAGAAGGGGTCCGTGTAGTTGATCCTCTGGGTGGTGCAATTCATGTCACCCCGGCTGGCCAGGGCTTGTCAGAGGAGGAATGACCTCATAATGGTGCTTACAGCTGAGCAACTGGGCCTGACCGGGATACAGGGCAATACCTGGGGGCACAAACAGGAAAAGCAAGTGTCAGAAATCACAGTCCTGACCACATCCCTGAAATCATCTCACATCTACCAACAACCTATGCTCTGGACTCCCTGGATGACTACAAGGAAGGGAGAAGAAAAGGGTTTCAGAGGGTAAGGAGCCACATCCCCTGGCATCAGAAAGCCCCGCTCTAGCAGAGGGCACAAGCCCCTCCTCAGTAAGCCCCTGGCCAACCTGGGATCCAGCCAGGATTGACTCCTGCTTCTCCTCATCCCTGCCCTCTGGCCCCAGCCAAGTTAGTCTCATCCTCTCCAGAGAAGCCCTCTGCCTCCCTAGACACCCCCCTCCTCTGCTGATCCCCATCCCAAAGACACTCTCTTCCCATCTATGTGCTTTTCAAGGCCCAGCTCAAATCCTACCTCTCTGCCAAGCTTTCCCTGACCCCTCTAGTAGCCTGCAATAGCTACTCTAGGCTCTGTTCATTTCTCTCCTCAGCACGTACCACACTCCCAACAGCAGCTCTTTGGGTGTAGACGCTATACCTAGACTATGCTTGGTTGGACTCCTCTGCCCTGCCCATAGTGCCACAAATACCCTGATGCCCACATCAAAACCCGGTCCCCCTCAGAGCCGCACTCCACACCCTCCGAGGGAGTGTCTCTTGACTCAGCTCCGCTGTGCCATCCCTCTGGGCCAACACCCACCTGCAGAATCGCTGGGAGGCTCTAAGCTGTGGAATTCCTCGGAACTCATTTTGTCTCTTAGACTGGGAGCCCCAAGTGTGCGAGTCACATCCCAAGAGTCCCTCCCTCTTCCCAGCCCAGGCACCTCTACGGACAGTAGCTGTCCAGCCTCAAGGGCGGCAATGCTAAGACGGCAGCACACGGTATCAGAGACAGACTTCAGAGAGACTAAGAGACCAGACAGAGAAAGTAAAACCTACAGATAAAGAAGACTCAAGCAGACACACAGAGAAGAGGGACAAACACAAGACAGGAAGAGATGGGCAGAGGAGCCATGACCAGCACAACTGACTCTGCTGGAGGCTGGCAGGAAGCCCCAGAGAGAGGGCACCTGGACTCTGACTCTGTCATGTGAGCAGGCCCTCCCGCAGGTCACTCAGGGGCATCTGTGGACAGAGCAGGTGGCACACACTGGGTAGACAGGGCCAAAGTCACACAGCTCATGTCTCCTCATTTACTCTACAGCCCCCAGAGCATCCAGTGCCAGCCTGTAGCCCAGAGCAGACAGCCTGCTCTGTAGCAGAGCAGACTCCCACTCAGGGACCAGACACCCCAGTGGGACAGGTATACCCAGTGTGGCCTGGGAGTCCCTCTCCAGGCAGGGTTCCTGTCTACCTTGAATGGTCTCACCTCCCCTATCACCCTCCCCACCCCACAGTCCAGCCTTGATTCCTGCTTCTCCTCATCCCTGCCCTCTGGCCCCAGCCAAGTTAGTCTCATCCTCTCCAGAGAAGCCCTCTGCCTCCCTAGACACCCCCTCGCTCTGCTGATCCCCATCCCAAAGACACTCTCTTCCCATCTATGTGCTTTTCAAGGCCCAGCTCAAATCCTACCTCTCTGCCAAGCTTTCCCTGACCCCTCTAGTAGCCTGCAATAGCTACTCTAGGCTCTGTTCATTTCTCTCCTCAGCACGTACCACACTCCCAACAGCAGCTCTTTGGGTGTAGACGCTATACCTAGACTATGCTTGGTTGGACTCCTCTGCCCTGCCCATAGTGCCACAAATACAATGGCAGCTCAGGGAGTATCTGCCAGCCGACACCCTAGATCTGGGGCCCGGATGCCTGGCCCAGGGGCAGGCTCTACCTGGGGCATCATAGCGATCCACTTCCTTGTAAGACACAGACATGACAGGGTGCTTGAGTTTCTCACGAAAGTCTGTGATGGTCTGGTAGACCAGGAAGACGGCCACAGCCATGAGCAGCAGGTAGATGAAGATGAGCAGGACCGAGAAGACGTTCTTCAGGCAGGCCTTGCTGAAGCGGATGCTGCTGGAGGCAGACTCGCTGTCCAGGCCTGACAACAACAAAACACCACGTGACCCAGGACACAGGGACAAGGTACAGCCAGAGATGGTCAGCAACCTCCAGGCCCTTGCCTACCTCACCAAGGAGGTGAGGTCACCTGCACGCCCAACCTTTCCACCTCACCCCACAAATCCTAACAAAGGGCACCTGTAAACATTTACTACACAGCTTCTCTGCCAGGCAGAGGACACCAAGCTGAAGGAGACTTATTCATTGTCTTTAAGGAGTTTACTCTCAAAAGAAAAAAGATAAAAGATAAAAAAATAATAAAAATTTTAAAAGAACAAGCAAAAAACAAACAGAACAGAAAAAAGGAGTTTACTCTCTAGAGAGATAGGCAGTTACAATCCAACAGCCTACCTCTCTGGCCTTATCCCTCACCACTCCACTTCCCCAATTCTCCCAGCTCCAGCTCCACCTCTCCTCATCGACTTTCTGTTCTTCTGGCATGCCCTGCTCAACCCGGGAGCCTCTCACATTTACCATTCCCTCTGCTTGATTTTCTTTTCTTCCACAGCTGACACCTCACTCATCCTAAGCCCCGAAAGCTTTTTGCTTGGCATCTGGCTTCCAACAGTGACAGAGTAGCTTGGTCATGCTATCCTTCCACAGAAGCATTTTAATTTAGAAAGACATTTGATAGGCCAGGCGCAATGGCTCACGCCTGTAATCCCAACACTTTGGAGGCCGAGGCGGGTGGATCACCTGAGGTCAGGAGTTCGAGACCAACCTGACCAACACGGTGAAACCCCGTCTCTACTAAAAATACAAAATTAGCTGAGCATGGTGGCACATGCCTGTAATCCCAGCTACTCAAGAGGCTGAGGTAGTAGAATCGCTTGAACCCAGGAGGCGGAGGTTGCAGTGAGCCAAGATCGTGCCATTGCACTCTAGCCTGGGCAACAAGAGTGAAACTCTGTCTCAAAAAAAAAAAAAAAAAGAAAGAAAGAAAGACATTTTCTTGAAAAAGCCTCTCCTGACCCCTAACCTTTATTTGGGCACCTCTTCCTGAATGTCCCCTACTTCATCACTCTGCAATGTCATGTCTATACATCTTTTCTCCCCCTAGGCTGTGAGTTTCATGAGGGCAGGGATGGGGCCAGTCTTATCCATAACTGAATCCTTAGCCCTTCATGCTATGCCTGGAACATTCTGCATTTACATGGTGACTGATTAAACACGTCCTGATGCCATTGGTACAACACAACTCTGTCTCCCCTACCTCCCTCACAAAATCCTGAGACTAGAAGCTAGATTAATCTCTGTTATGGGCAAAACTGTATACCCTCAAATTCAGGTTGAAGCCCTAACCCTCAGTGTGACTATACTTAGAGACAGGGCCTTCATGGATATAATTAAGGTTAAATGTGGCCATAAGGATGAGGCCTGATCCAATAGGACCAGAATCCTTATAAGAGGAGGAGACACTAGGAGCACAAGCACACAGGAAAAAAGTTCATATGAGGACACAATGAGAAGGCAGCTGTCTGCAAGCCAAAGAGAGAGGCCTCACCAGAAATCAACCCTGCTGGCACCTTGATATTGGACTTCTCGCTTCCAGAACTGTGAGAAATAAATTTCTATTGTTTATGCCACTCATCTGTGGCATTTTGTTACAGCAGTCCGAGCTGACTAAGATACTCCCACAGGGTTCCCCGTGCCCTCTCTGCTCCTCAGCTGAAAATGGAGCTCCCTGAGAAGAAGCCCTATTTCCTCCACAGCCCAGGTTTGCACAAGGCTGAGAACAAGGGAAGCGTCTGAACATAGGCCCCAAAAGGTATCTGCTTGGCATCTGGCTTCCAACAGTGACAGAGTAGCAGTGTCACATCACCCTTCCACAGAAAACAATTATAAACTTTGGACAACATATTTTAAATTATTTGAAGGCACTAGGAGAATGATCAAAAGCAGGCAGAAATTGAAAGAGAGGCTACCCTTGAAAAAGAACAACTCTACTTGGTGAGATTTATACATCTGTAGCTTTTTGCCTAAGAATACATGCCAATCCCTATAAGGCATGGTTCAGAGTGACAGGGACAAAGTTCAGGGCTGGAAGGGCAGCCAGAACGTTCAGACTAAACCTTGAAAGGGAGGGAGCCACGTAGGGGGTGAAACTCCCAAATCGGCAACTAAATATATGTTCAGATCCTTGGCTGGAGAACCCAAGGGGGCCAGCAAAAAGTAACAACTGGAAATTGAAAGAACTGCATGGAGATTTCAACTACGGCTAATGCAGTGGAGATAGGAGTTTAGAGCTGAGCTTAAATCTTGCCATACTAACTATATGCCAAGAAAAAAAAATACCCTTCTGAAGATCATAACAGAATCCAGAATCTCTACATCATTCATAATGTCCAGTGTTCAATCAAAAATCACTAGACATTCTAAGATACAAGAAAATGTGACCTGTACTCAAGAAAAAAGCAATCTATAGAAACCAACACCAAGATGACCCAGTGTTGCAATTTAGCAGAGAGGAACTTTATGGCACTTAAAGGAAAATATCTGAATAAGGAATAAAGACAAGATCAATAGAGAAACAGAAACTAATAACAACAGCCAAATACATAGAATTTCAGTTTTGCAGGATGAAAAAGCATTGTGGAGATGTATGGTGGTGATGGTTGCACAGCAATATGAATGTGCTTAATATCACTGAGCTATATACATTTTAATGGGTAAGATGATGAGTTTTACATTATGTGTATCTAACCACTGTAAAAATGTTTCATTAAATTTAAAAACCAGATGGAAATTCCAGATCTGACAAGAAATAAAGTAAAAAGTTCACTGTATATTTTAATAGCAAAAGATGACAGAAAAAGAGTCAGCGAACTTGAAGTTAAATCAACAGAAACTATCCAATCTGAAGAAAATATTGAAGGGAAAAAAAAAAAAAACAAATGGAGCCTGGATAACTGTTACAGTATCTGGCAGTGTAATGACATGTAACTGGAGACAGAAAATAGGTCACAAAAAATATCTGAGGCCAGGCACGGTGGCTCACCCCTGTAATCCCAGCACTGTGGGAGGCTGAGGCAGGTGGATCACAAGGTCAAGAGATCGAAACCATCCTGGTCAACGTGGTGAAACCCTGTCTCTACTAAAAATATAAAAATTAGCTGGGCATGGTGGCATGCACCTGTAATCCCAGCTACTTGGGAGGCTGAGGCAGGAGAATCGCTTGAACGTGGGAGGCGGAGGTTGCAGTGAGTTGAGATCACACCATTGCACTCCAGCCTGGGAAACAAGAGCAAAACTCTATCTAAAAAAAAAAAAATTCTGAAAAAAACAATGGCCCAAAACCGTAAAAAGACATCAACTTACAGATCCAAGAAGCTCAATAAATGCCAACCAGGATAATTTAAAAAAATAATAAAAAAAAAAATTGCTGAGGCAAATCATAGTCAAACTGCTAATGTAAAGAAAAGAGAAAAATCTTGAAGGCAGTAAGGGAAAAAATATATATCTATATATCTATACATAGATATATATTACATATAGTGCACTGATACTAACGACAACCAATTTCTGAACAGAAATAATGGAGGCCAGAAGACAACAGAACATCTTCAAATGCTGAAAGAAAAAAAGTTTTTCGTCTACCAGTATAATTCTCTAACCAGCAAAACTTCAAAAATGAAGATGAAATAAAGATATTTTGAAACACAATGGCTGAGAGAATGCATCACTAGCAGACCTGCACTACAATGCATGCTAACAATAATTCTGAAAGCTAAAAGAAATTGACACTTAGATGGTAACTCTCAGATGTAAAGAGCAGGAAAATGTTAAATAAGTGAGTAAAACAAAAAGCTACTTTAAAAAAGGTTAAGACTGCCTATAGCAGAAACTACTCAACAATATTGTAAGGTTTATAACTTGCAATAAAGAAAAAACAGAGAAACAAACAAAAAAACCCAGCAAGACAAACAGAAAACAGCAAAATGGTAGTCAAATCCAGCCATATCAATAATTACATCAAATGTAAATGGACTAAACCATCCAATTAAAAAGCAGAGACTGTCAGTCTGGATTAACAACAAAACCCAACCATATGCTTTGATAGCAGATTTCAAATACAAAGACACAAAAGAGTATCTGCTCATAATTATTTCATTTTACTTTATTTAAAGCACAAAAGCAGGCGCAGCACAGAACCATCCAAGTCTCCTGGATTGGTAAAGACAAGGAAATAATTCATTCTTTACTTATACAAGATCAAGCACCAACTCTACATGCAAGATTTTGTACTAGGTGCTTCAGGGAGATACCAAATGAAGGACTGATGGTCTCTGATCCAAGTGCTACAGAATTCAGAAAGATGTAATGGTATAAAACATTAGGTTTCCTTCAACTGGAGGAAGAATGGGAAGCACAGGGAGAGGGGCAGTTATCAGCAAAGACTCTGTGGAGGAGGTCATGTTAGTTCTGCACCTAAACCACAAGGAGAATTTTAAGGAAGAAATAATTTGGTTTCCATTATTCATTTATTTTCTGACTGAAAGAGCAGATATACTGTGCAGTGGTTAAGAGCATGAGCTTTAGAGTCAGAGTTTTGAGCTCCAGCTGCAGCTTTGCTACTAACTACTCCATGATCCTAGACAAGTTACTCAGTGCTCTTAAAGCCTTACATTTTTATCATTTCCATTTTACAGGATTTTTGAGAGAAGTAAATGAGAGAATGTTGCAAAATGCATTACATAGTGCCTGCTCAATGGTAACAATTATTGGTACCAAAGAAAGAGAATGTACCCACTACCCTTCAAACAATGAAGTGCTCAATTATGAAAATAGCAAAAATAAAGATCATAGAACTATAATCTCTTTTGAAAAATAAATCTGAAAAGATATACGCTGAAAATAAAACGGAGGCAGGGCAGAATGTAGTGTCTTTCACATAGCAGGCATGTAATGTTTCCATGTTTGTCAAATGAATAAATAACCCAAATAATAGATGAACTAAGTCTTGCCATGCTAACTCAATCCGTCAGAGAACATTAGTGCAATCAAGCACGTGAAACTATAAACCAATGAATGTTCCTTGCTGTTTTTTGGCAAAATACTTTAGAAAGTTTTTACTTTACACAGGAATGCCAATTTCCAGAACTGTCTGTGAGGCCCCTTTAGGTTTTAAGGAATAAGTTACTGTGGGCAGTGGACTTTTACTCTACAGGTACAAGGATAAGTGAGAGCCCAGGAAACCCAATGGATAGCTGAGAGCTAAGCCACCAAGGTCCACAGCAGCTCTAGTTGTCCAAAAGGAATTAAAGCAATTCTTTCTCATCTCAGCTTCTTTTGTGTTTGATTACACTTTTGCCTCTACCTATTGCTAATAGACACTGTGTCAATTTCTGCTCTTTCATGCCTTTGCTCTCTGCCTTCTTTACATGTTTCTCTCATGACCCTGCTCCACTTTACTAAGTCCTCCATGAGTCTTGCATTCAAATTCTCCCCCAGAGAGTATCCTGTATAGGGTGTTCCACCAGATACCTCACAAGACACTGACCTCCTTCATGCCCAGCCTATAGATGGCCTCCCTTTGTTGGGTGCTGACCCCTGAGCAGTCAGCTGTAGCTGGGCTGCAGGGCCACAGGATCTATGCACAGGAACCTACCCATAGCTATTTAGCTTGGAAGGTAGAACCAACTCCCATGGTCCAAATGGGACCATGGGTATCCTTCAAAACCTGGTGGGTGAAAATATATCCACTGTCATGAGCTGCTCATAACTGCAGTGGCAATGAGTACCAGCCGACTACATTCTAATGGGGTTTGAAAAGATCACAAGATAAAACTGAAGGAACTCTGAAGTGACTGATTTGTTGCATAACATCTGAATCTAATTTTTAAGAGTTGATAGGGACCTAAAAGGCCATCTGGCCCAACTCTACTCTTGGTACAACAATCCAGATCCCACAGCCAGTAACTGGCACAATCAGAATGAGAGAGTCTTAGAGTCCTGGCTCCTAGCCCAATGCTCTTTCCCTACACAACTGTGAGCAATAATATTTAAAATTACAGTCATCAATAATAAAAGATGTAATTGAAATAATATAACTTCGTAACAAGTAGAGAAGTCTGAAATACTTTTTCTCTTTTTTTTTAAGAGACAGGGTCTCACTCTGTCACTCAGGCTGGAGTGCACTGGTATGATCATAGCTCACTGCAGCCTTGAACTCCTGGACTCAAGTGGGGTCTGGCTCTGTCACTCAGGCTGGAGTACAATGGCATGATTTTGGTTCACTGCAACCTCCACCTCCCAGGCTCAATCAATCCTCCCATCTCAGCCTCCTGAGTCGCTGGGACTACAGGTACGTGCCACCATACTCAGCTAATTTTTGTATTTATTGTAGAGATGGGGTTTCATCATGTCACCCAGGCTGGTCTAGAACTCCTGGACTCAAGCAATTTACCCACCTCAGCCTCTTAAAATGCCAGGATTACAGGCATGAGCCACTGTACCTGACCTGGAAAACTTTTTTTTTGCTTTTTTTTTGTTTTGTTTTGTTTTGTTTGAGATGGAGTTTCACTCTTGTTGCCCAAGCTGAAATGCAATGGTGCAATCTCGGCTCACTGCAACCTCCGCCTCCTGGGTTCCAGCGATTCTCCTGCCTCAACCTCCCGAGTAGCTGGGATTACAGGTATGCGCCACCACATCCAACTAATTTTTTGTATTTTTAGTAGAAACAGGGTTTCACCATGTTAGCCAGGCTGGTCTCGAACTCCTGACCTCAGGTGATCTGCCTGCCTCAGCCTCCCAAAGTGCTGGGATTACAGGGGTGAGTCACGGCGCCTGGCCCGGAAAACTTCTAAGACAAACTCTATACTACATCCAGACTGAACAATATAATAAAAAGGAACAATAACCGGTATTTGTGGACAGGTGTACCCACTCTGCATTAAGCCAGATAAACATGATTTGAAATGTTTTGCCTTCATGATGGCCTTGGTTAGGGAAAGAGATGAAGTTCTCCCTACATGTCCTTGAAAATTCTAAAAATAGGAATAAAACAAAAAGGTCACATGCCAATTGCATCACTGCAATTCATCTGGTAGAGGTACTTGGAACAAATTACTCTCATGGGAACATTGACCAAAAGTCTTCTCTTCTGTTTTACTCACAGAAGCCAAGTTTAGCTTCTTTACAGGCCTCTTCTTGATCCACAAATAGGAGTGTGATCTAAATAAAAACTGTAAAACTATTTACTTATCCTCCACACTTGCTATAAGTAACACTCCAATTCTAAAACTAGACACCATTATACTTTATCATAAAAAAAAAAAGGTGCTGGTTATTTGATAAAATGTCCCACGCACTCTGTAGTGAGAAAACTGAACACTGGCTTTTTGTGGCAAACTGGATGAATGTGCTTTAAAAGTACACATTCTTTAAATGAATGCAAACTCAGGGTAGTAGGAAGACAAAAATAATGCACAAGATGTTCCAGGGAAAGGTAGTTTATATGCTTTGTAAAACCCATGACAGAATTCCTTCAAAAACCCCAACTTGTCCCAGAATGCAAGTTTATCCACTAAGGGGATCTGTGATGGGCAATTCAGTTCTTGAAAATATCATGGAACCTCTATTCAGAGGAAAGGGGCTTGGCTGTCTGCTGTAATCCTGTGAAACTCCACCTTGCAGGGAGCACTGAGCTAAGAGGCATTCTGAATTTTCTGCCTACCTTTTTTTTCTGTTGTTTAGTGTAATCAATTTTCTTTCTTTTTTAGATATAATTTACATACCATACAATTTACCCTTTTAAAGTAAATATATTCAGCAGTTTTTAGTATATTCACAAGATGTATAACCACCACTACTATATGCAGAAAATTTTAATTACCCAAAAAGAAACTCCATACCTGAGAGTGGTTACTTCCCCTTTTCTGGCAACCACTAATTTAATTTCTGTCCCTATGGATTTGCCTGTTCTGGACATTTCACATAAAGGGCATCATATATGTGGCTATGTCTGACTTCTCTCACTTAATATAATGTTTTCAAGATATAGGCAGGCGTGGTGGCTCACGCCTGTAATCCCAACACTTTGAGAAGCTGAGGTGGGAGGATCATCTGAGGTCAGGAGTTCAAGACCAGTCTGGCCAACATGGCAAAACCCGTCTCTACTAAAAATACAAAAATTAGCTGGTCATAGTAGCACATGCCTGTAATCCCAGCCATTTGGGAGGCTGAGGCCGGAGAATCACTTGAACCCAGGAGGCGGAGGTTGCAATGAGCCGAGATGGCACCACTGCCCTCCAGCCTCGGCAACAAAGAATCTTGTCTCAAAAAAATAATTCATCCAAGTTACAGCATGCATCAGTTCCTCATTCTTTTTTTTTTTTTTTTTTTTTTTTGAGATGGAGTCTCCCTCTGTCACTCAGACTGGAGTGCAGTGGCACCATCTTGGCTCACTGCAACCTCTACCTTCCGGGTTCCAGTGATTCTCCTGCCTCAGCCTCCTGAGTAACTGGGATTACAGGTATGCACCACCACATCTGGCTAATTTTTCATATTTTTGATAGAGACGGGGTTTCACCATGTTGGCCAGGCTGGTCTTGAACTCCTGACCTCAAGTGATCCACCCGCCTTGGCCTCCCAAAGTGCTGGGATTACAGGTGTGAGCCACCGAGCCCAGCCAGTTCCTCATTCTTTTATTGCCAAATAATATTCTATTGTGTGAATGTACCATTTTACTTATCTATTCATCAGCTGATAGTCATTTGGCATATTTCACTTTTTGGCTATTACAAATAAAGCTTCTATGAACATTCAGGTCCACGTTTTTGGGAGATTTAAGTTTTCATGTGGACGTAAGTTTTCATTTCTCATGAATATACACCTAGGAGTGGAATTGCTGGCCCATATGGTAACTCTGTAGTTAACCTTTTGAGGAACTGCCAGACTATTTTCCATAGCAGCTGCACCACTTTATATTCCCACCAGCAACGTATGGGGGTTCCAATCTCTCTACATCCTTGCCAAAACTTATTATCCATTTTTAAAAATTATAACCATCCTAGTGGGTGTGAAGTGGTATCTCATCGTGATTTAGAGCTGCATTTCCCTGATGACTAATGATGTTGGCATTATTTCATGTCCTTCTCAGTCATTTGTATATCTTCTCCAGAGAAATGTCTATTCAGATTCTTTGCCCGTTTTTAAACTGAGTTTTATTTGTCTCTATTGTTGAATTGTAGGCGTTCTTTATATGTTCTAAATATCAGTCCCTTATCAGATATACGATTTGCAAATACTTTTTCCCATTCTGTGGGTTGTCTTTTCACTTTCTTGATAGTGTCCTTTGATACACAAAAGGTCTTCTTTTGTGGGGGAGGGGAATGGAGTCTCACTCTGTCACCCAGGCTGGAGTGCAACAGTACAATCTCGGCTCACTAGAACCTCTGCCTCCTAGATTCAAGCAATTCTCCTGCCTCAGCCTTCTGAGTAGCTGGAATTACGGGCATGGGCCACCACACCTGGCTGACTTTGTATTTTTAGCAGAGGCAGAGTTTCACTATGTTGGTCAGGCTGGTCTCAAAATCCTGACCTCTGGTGATCCACCCGCCTTGACCTCCCAAAGTGCTGGAATTGCAGGTGTGATCCACCATGCCCAGCTAAGGTTTTCATTTTGATAAGGTCCAATGTATGAATTTTTTGTCTATCCCATTATATACAGTTGTTTCCATGGAGAACTGATTGTAATGACTAATTAACCAAGGGTTTTCCTCAGTTTGATTACATCTCTGAGGTAAGAAAGTGCTTATTCTATTAGCATGTCTGATGTCGTTTCTCCCTTTGAACAGAATACTAATTGGTTCTGATTCACTTGATAGACAGGAAATGAATAGACTAAAGCTTTTAGTGCATTATGGTATGGAATTATGTATTCCAGAGAATAAAACTGATTTACAACCCCGCATGTTTGGGTGCTTAACTTGAACCTCTGCTGCACTGTCCTCCTTTCTTGTAGCTCCTACCTCCAGGCCCTCCATTCAATTCCTTTTCCAGCCCTAGCTCCTCTTTTGTCCCCCAAATGGGGATGTTTGTGAGGCTCAGTCTTCATAGCCCCCCTGCTCATTTTCCATCTGTTCCTGTGACCTTGCCCCCATGGGATTTCTCCAGGTCGCACAACTCCAGCCCTCCCTTTTCTCCTGTCCATCCTGCATCTGTCATTGCCTCTGGGCCATCTGGACTTCAACTGACTGTATGCCAACAACAGACAGGCTTTTTTTTTGAGACAGGATCTCACTCTGTTGCCCAGGCTGATGTGCAGCAGTGCAATCTCAGCTCATTGCAACCTCTGCCTCCTGGGCTCAAGCGATTCTCCCACCTCAGCCTCCCAGTTAGCTGGGATTATAGGTACATGCCATCATGCCCAGCTAATTTTTGTGTTTTTTGTAGAGACAGGGTTTTGCCATATTGCCCAGGCTGGTCTTGAACTCCTGGCCTCAAATGATTCACCCGTCTCAGCCTCCCAAAGTGCTAGGATTACAGGCGTGCCACCACACCTGGCCATCTTCTTTTCTGAGCCATTTGCCTCTCTAGGCTTCATCTCTATGCAGTATCACTCTCCCATCCGCCTGGCTTCAAAATTAAGAATGCTCTTTGATTCTTCCTTCTCCCCCTCCGCTACAGCAAAGCAGCCTCTCACATCAGCCTTTGCCGCAGCATGGTTGTCTCCCTTTGCCTTAATCCAGCCACATTCATCTCCTGAATCCCCACTTTACTCCTCTTACTGTCCTGTTCCAATCCTTTTAAATACTCCCTGCTCCCTACTAGATAATGTACAGACCCTGACACTCAGACCCCTCCACAATCTGACCAAGTCTCTTTCCTACCTCACCTCCCTCTACTTCGCTCACCAGCCCTCTGCCCCAACCACACCATGCTATTCATGATCTCCAACATGTCCTATTTTATTCCCATCTCTATACAGTTGCTCATGTAATCTCCCTTCCCTAGCCAGTCTCTTCTTTTTCACCTACGTGTTACCTTTCCTTCAGAGTAATCCCACCTTCACAAACCAGCCAGTCTTCCTTCATTTTTTTTTTTTCCCCCCCAAGTAGCTGGGACTACAGGCGTGCACCATTCCTGGCTAATTTTTGTATTTTTTTTTTTTTTTTGAGATGGAGTCTTGCTCTATCACCCAGGCTGGAGTGCAATGGCACAATCTCGGCTCACTGCAACCTCCACCTTCCTGGCTTCAAGCAATTCTTCTGCCTCAGCCTCCCAAGTAGTTGGGATTACAGGCATCCGCCACCATGCCCAGCTAGTTTTGATATTTTTAGTAGAGACGTGGTTTCGCCACATTGGCCAGGCCAGTCTCGAACTCCTGATCTCAGGTGTTCCGCTCGCTTTGGCCTCCCAAAATGCTAGGATGAGCCACAGCGTGAGCCCCTTCAGGTGTGAGCCACAGGGCCAGGCCACTTCATTCATTCTGAAGCATCTGACTCTACCATTTCTTTGGCCCTCATTCATTCATTCCAGTTGGCTCACTTGCTCCTAGATGAGATGCTGTCCTGCTCTAAATCCCCACTGCTCTCCCCCATAGGACAAATAAGCACTGAGTACCTACAGTACTCATACTCCATAGAAGTCTGAGTTCTACGGAGTCATACTTCCACACTACCACTACACTCCACACTAGGCACTGCAGTAACAGTAAAGGAGGAGAAGACAAAATCTGTGTGCCTCACAGAACTTGTGGGGCACTGCCAAGGGGTGGATAACAACTGAATAATTAAACTCAATAAATGTGACCTATCAACTGTGTTAACTGTTACAAAGGAAAGCATATCACAGGGAGAAAGGGACCTCATCAGGGAAGTCAAGGAAGGCTCAGAAGGAGGGACAAGTTCTTCCTTTGGTAACCGGCCTTGTGTCTCTATATGTCTGAGCTCCTGGAGGAACTTACTCACCCTCTTTGTGGTGTTAGCACTTGGCATAACAAGTGAAGCAGTCCTGAAGTGATCTGCTACAGGGAGGGGAGAATTTGGAGCAGGAAAGCTGTCCTCTAGGAACAACTGAGCCAGAGTCAAGACACCTTCGGAGGTAGCCCTGAGTGCAGATTTGAGCCCTGCCACTTATGAGCTTTGAGCATGTTCCTTAACGTCTGTGCTTTGGGTTCCTCATCTATAAACTAGGACTAACCATTCACCTCACAGAGTGGCCATGAAGATTACAGGATAAAGTGTATATAAAAAGTCCTACGGGCTCGAAGCGGTGGCTCACACCTGTGATTTCAGCACTTTGCGAGGTCAAGGTAGAAGGATCACTTGAGCCCAGGAGTTTGAGACCAGCCTGGGCAACACTGAATGACCCTGTCTCTAAAAAAAAAATTTAAAAATTAGCCAGGTATGGTGGCACAACCTATAGTCCCAACTACTTGGGAGGCTGAAATGAGCCATGATCACACCACTGCACGGTAGCCCAGCCCACAAAGCAAGGTAGCATCTCAAAAAAAAAGCCCTACACAGGCCTAGTACATGAAAGCACTCCCAAAATGGCAACCACTATCATCGTTACCATCATTATTATTATTATTATTATTATTATTAGAAGACTCAAAGGGGCCGAGCACGGTGGCTCACGCCTGTAATCCCAGCACTTTGGGAAGCTGAGGAGGGCGGATCACTTGAGGTCAGGAGTTCGAGACCAGCCTGGCCAATATGGCAAAACCCCGTTTCTATTAAAAATACAAAAATTATCCAGAAATGATTGCAAGTGCCTATAATCCAGCTACTCGAGAGGCTGAGGCATGAGGAATGCTTGAACTCAGGAGGTGGTGGGTGCAGTGAGCCAAGATCATGCCACTGCATTGCAGCCTGGTTGACACAGCAAGACTGTCTCAAAAAAAAAAAAAAAAAAAAAAAAAAAAAAAAGACTCAGAGGCAAGAAATGAGCTCTGAGACTTTTGTATCAGTCCATCAAATTTGAGCCAACTCACTACCGACCCAGACAAATAAGACTCCTGAGATCTGGATCTTCTGTGATTTAGAAAGGAGATGAGCCTAGCTCATCTGGTTCCCCCAAAGCAAGTGGGAATGCTCTTGCCAGTTGAACTTCCCAAACATTTACAGTTGTAATATCCAAGATTGCTAGTCACAGGTCAACATAACAGACTTACTTAATAATAATCATGAAAATGATTCCCAAAATTTGCTCTGCCTGAGGCCTGGCTTCCTATTCTGATTGACCCCCAGCTTTGCAGCCTCAGGAATCTGAGGCAAAAGAGAGGCTGCTAAGGTCCAAGGTCATTAGGGCCACCTCCTGATTTACCTGGGCACTTCTCTATGAAAGGAAACACAAAGCGAGCCTCATCTTTCCAAGTCTGGTCCCCTTCCTCTTCTTCCTCCTACCTCCATCTATGCACTTCTGGTTGGGGGCAACAGGGTAGTGCATGGTGTGGTAGGCAGAATAAAGGCTCCCAAAGATGTCCAAGTGTTAATCCTTAGAACCTGTAAATATGTCAAGTTGCATGGAAAAGGGGAATTAAGGCAGAAAATGGGACTAAGGTTGTTAATCAGCTGACTTTAAAGCAGGGAGATTATCCTGGGTTACCTGGGTGGGTCCGATGTGATCACAAAGGCCCTTTAAACATGGGAAAGGGAGGCAGGAAGGTCAGTGTCAGAGTGAAGTGATGTGAGAAAGATTCAACCAGCCACTGCTGGTTTTGAAGCTGCAGGAAGGGGCCACAAGCCAAGGAATGCAGGAGGCCTCCAGAAGCTAGAAAAGGCAAAGACCAGGTTCTCTCCTCAAGCCCCTGGAAAGGAATTCAGGCCTGCCAAGACAGCTTAATTTTAGCCCAGTGAGATCCATTTTGGACTCCTGACCTCCAGAACTGTTAAGATAGTAAATTTGTGCTTTTTTAAGCCACTATGTTTGTGGTAATTTGTTATAGAAACAATGGAAAACTAATATACAGGTCTTTCAAGTTGTTCTCCTAGGAGCCTTAGGGCTTTAGAGGCAATGCCTCATGTCAGAGGCAGGGTTAGCCACGCCACTATCTTTTACATATTGGGCTTTAATAAAAGAATGCTTAAAATATTGTTTTGTTTGAGTGTTTTCGGTTTTTGTCTCTTTGGTAGAGGCAGGATCTCATTTTGTTGCTAAGGCTAGTCTCAAACTCCTGGCCTCAAGAGATCCTCCCATCTTGGCCTCCCAAAGTTTTGGGATTACCACTACTTAAAATAGTTTTTATAAGCCACTGATGTAGGCCAGGCGCAGCGGCTCACGCCTGTAATCCCAGCACTTCGGGAGGCCGAGGTGGGCAGATCACCTGAGGTAAGGAGTTTGAGACCAGCCTGGCCAACATGGTGAAACCCCATCTCTACTAAAAATAAAAAAGTAGCCGGGTGTGATGGCACACGTCTGCAATCCCAGCTACTCGGGAGGCTGAGGCAGGAGAATCACTTGAACCTGGGAAGCAGAGGTCGCAGTGAGCCGAGATTGCGCCACTGCACTCCAGCCTGGGTGACAGAGTGAGACTCCGTATCAAAAAAAAAGAAAACACCACTGGGTCGGGCAGAGTTTGATTCAGTCTGTGTTTACCAGCTATATGACCTCCCCATGCTTTACTCAACCTCCCTGAGGTTGGGGGCCTCATGTGTAAAAGGAGGATAACCACCTCACAGGGTTTATGTGAGAATTAAATGGGGCAAATGGGGTAGGACAGATCCTGGCACAGGGGAAGCAGTCAGGAAATGTTAGCTGCCATTTCAGCCTCCTTCCTTCCAGGCAGTCTTTTTTTTTTTTTTTTTTTTTTTTTGGGCAGAGTCTCACTCTTGTCACCCAGGCTAGAGTACAGTGGCATGATCTCATCTCACTGCAACCTCTGCCTCCTGGATTCAAGTGATTCTCCTGCCTCAGCCTCCCAAGTAGCTGAGATTACAGGCACGTGCCACCACACCTGGCTAATTTTTGTATTTTTTAGTAGAGAGAGGGTTTCACCATGTTGGCCAGGCTGGTCTCGAACTCCTGACTTCAGGTGATCCACCTGCCTCAGCCTCGCAAAGTGCTGGGATTACAGGCATGAGCCACCGTGCCCAGTCCCTTCCATGCAGTCTTCTCTAAGGAGCAGGCAGAATCACATTAGTTCCTGTCTTGTTCCCCTCTCCCACAAACAGATGGGATCCACCCAAGAAGCTGAAGTCAGGCTGGGGCTTCATTCATTCACTCAACAAATTTTTATGGTGTGGTCAAGGCTAGGGTGGTGAGCAAAACAGACTGGTCTCTGCCCTCAGGGAGTTTCATTCTAGTGAAATCCTAGGCCACAGATCAATATGGGTCTATGGCCTGTTAGGAACTGGGCCAATACCGTAGGAGGTGAGCAGTGAGTGAGGATTACCGCCTGAGCTCCACCTCCTGTCAGATCAGCTGCAGCATTAGATTCTCATAGGAGTGCAAACCCTGTTGTGAATTGCACATACAAGGGATCTAGGTTGTACACTCCTTATGAAAATCTAACTATGCCTGATAATCTGAGGAACAGTTTCATCCTGAAGCCATCCCCCAACCTCCATCTGTGGAAAAATTGTCTTCCACAGACCGGTCCCTGGTGCCAAACAGTTGGGGACTGCTGTAGTAGAACAGACAGACATTAGCCAGACAAAGAAACACACCATTCCAACAGCAATAGCTGGAAAGGAGAGGCGCATGGACTATGAGACAGTGCTGGAGGGTGGAAGGTAATCTAGCCAGAAAGTTAGAGAAGGCGCTGTAGAAAAAAATAAGTGAGCTGAAAGCTGAAGAATGATTAGGCAGTAACAATGTGATGAAGGAAAGTGAATTCCAGGCAGAGAAATAAAACAACAAAAAGGCCCTATGGTGAGAGGGAATGAGGCCTAAAATAAAAAAAGATCAGCATGGCTGAGGGCCAGAGAAAAAGGGGATGAGGGGAAGGAAGGAATGGAGAACTGCTCTGAAGTTCAGCTGCGTAAGTGGTAGTACCATTCCTGCAAACAGGAAATACTGGAAGAGGACCAAGCTGGGACTGAGAAGATCATGAAGTCAATTTTGGACATGTGGAGTTGAGGGAAACTTTGGGAGATCCAAGCAGAACTATCACATGGGCAGTTGGAAATACAAGATATATAAATTTGGAGTTTGTAGGTAATCTCTGGGCTGGAGATGTAAATATGGGAGTCGTGTGTGAGCAAGCAGTAGCTAAAGCAGGGGAGCAGGCCTGGGTGGAACTGCGTATGAGAGTGAGAAAAAGGGGCCTGCAACCAACATTTCATGCCCAAGAGCTGGAGAGTGACCGCAATGGAGCCTGGAAGGAGTGGCCTGAGAAGTGCTGCATCACAGAAGCTAAGGCAGTCGCGTGTATCTGGGAGGAAGAAGTAGTCAGCAGTGTCAAACATTGCCATAGGGCTCCATAAGATGCCAACTGACTGATGGGACCCTGCTTACCCAACTGAGCAGCATTACTGGATAGGCCTTGTATTTGAAAGGGGGTGCCTATTAGATCTTCTTTGACCTGGATATTAGAGGCTCACCTGCTAGCAGCTTCCAGGGAAAGAGGAACAGAAGAGCAGCGATCCAAAGCATTTGCCATTGTACGCAATGACCTGGCCTCAGGAAGTGGCTCAAATTGGAGTTAAGAGCAGATACCAGCCTAGACATATCCTCTGTTCCAAGGCTGGTTAAATATGTATGGCTTTAAAACTAGGGCAATACTTGAGACCTGACACCAGGGTGCAGGGAAGGGGGGTCCTTCTCTCCCACAGTTGGCAAGGTGCCTGGACTGGGGAATCAGGCTACAGCAACAGCACAGCAAAGCACCAAACCCACTCACCTGGTAAGACACCTGGACCTTGGACTTTGACCGTCTCCTTGTCCTGCTCGTCTGCCAGCTCTGAGTTCTCAACCACCTGGTCCAACTCCTCACTCAGCTAAAGGGAGAAGCAAAGAGAGAAAAGACGGGTCAGCTATGTCAGCCTTGCTTTTCTAGACTAGAATAAGAAAGCAGAAGTTGCTTCTCACTTATCGTCACCAAAAGCCACATGATGTAGAATGCGTTACAGCAATTTTACAGATGAGGACACTGAAGCTCAGAAAGCTCAAGAAACTTTCTGCCCTCTATGTTCCTAGGACTACCGTAGCCAAGTACCACAAACCAAACAGCTGAAAACAGCAGACATGTCTTCTCTCACAGTTCTGGAGGCTAGAAGTCTGAAATCAAGGTGTCGGCAGGGTTGGCTCCTTCTGCGAGTGGTGAGGGAATCTGTTCCATGCCTCTCTCCTGGCTTCTGGTGACAGCCAGCAATCCTTGGAGTTCGTTGGCATGTGGAGGCATCCAGTCTCCACTCTCCGTTGCCATCTTTACAAAGTGTGCTCTCTCTGTGTCTTCACATGGTCATCGTCTTTAAGGACACCAGCCATGTTGGATTAGGAGCCCACCCTACTCCTGTATGACCTCATCTTCACTAATTACACCTGCAATGACCTCATTTCCAAACAAGGTCACAATCTGAGGTATCTGGGGTCAGGACTTCAACATATCTTATTTAAGGAAGCACAATTCAACTCACAATATTTCCCATGGCCATAAAGCCAGGGAAAGACACAGCTAGGAGTCAAATCCAAGTTGGTCTAGTTCCAAAGCCCACGGTCTTAACCACTTCCCAAAGGAAGAGGAAATGCGGCTTAGAGTCTGCTGAGAGAAAAGAGGGAACAGTGAAGGTGGTGTCAGAGCTCTCTGTGGCACTCTGGCTGAAGTCCACCGACTTGGGCTGCAAATGGCAACACACAGCAGGAAGGGCAGGCAGGCACTCCATCACAGGGACAGGTGCTAATTACAATCAGCAGCCTGGTAGCCAGCAATCTCAACCTCACTTCATCAGTGGTCTCACCTGTCAAATGGGGACAATTATACCACTGAGAAGGGTAGAAGGATGGAAAGGATACCATGATAATCAACAAGTCTCTGAAGGATTAAGGAGGAGGGCAAGAGAGGTCAAGACCAGAGCTTAGAAGAGAAGCCATCCCTAAATTGGGAGGGAGCGGGGACAGTTTTCCCAAGCATTTTCTCAGGTTCACCGCATCAGTGTTTAAGGTTTCAAGACATTTTCATTAAAAACTCACCTCCAAGAGACAAGTGAAAAACAGCTCTTATGCATCGATTCTTCTATCTCCCTCTCCACGACTCCATTCCTGCCCCTTAGAATCAGGCAAAATCTCCAGTTTAAAGCACTCCAAGCACAAAAGAAAAGGCCGGGTGCGGGGCCTGACACGGTGGCTCATGCCTGTAATTCCAGCACTTTGGGAGGCCAAAGTGGGCAGATCGCCTAGGTCAAGAGTTCGAGACCAGCCTGGTCAACATGGTGAAACCCCATCTCTACTAAAAATATAAAAATTAGCTGGGCATGATAGCACACACCTGTAGTCCCAGCTACTTGGGAGGCTGAAGCAGGAGAATCTCTTGAACCTAGGAGGCGGAGGTTGCAGTGAGCCAAGATTACGCCATTGCACTCCGGCCTGGGTGACAAGAGTGAAACTCCATCTCAAAAAAAAGAAAGAAAAGCAACCAGTGGGAAAGGACAGGGAGGCTGGTGAAGGCACCAAGAGATATAAGCCACTAGTGGGAGCACAGATAAAGAGGTCCCAGAGGTCTCACTGGCCAAAGGGAGAGGAGGATGTTAGTCCTGGGAAGTCTCAAAGTTCCCTGATCCAAGCCTCACCCAGGTCGACCCTGACCCAGGTGCTAACACACTCCCACTGAGTTCCCTTCTTGACTAGCCACAGCCATAATGAGCCTGCATCCTTATCTGCCCCTGGCCAAATTCTCAGTATATCCCACCCTCCCTAGGGAAAAATCCCGTCTCAGCAAATAAACCTACTCAGAGCTAGGTACACTCACAGAACGGTTCAGGCAAGAAAGATGCCGGCCATTCTCTGGGTGGCCCCTTTCTCTGAAGAAGGGAGAGACAGGCACCACAGAACAGGCCTCTGAAGAAGGCAAGGGGAGGGCACCCTTCCAGTGCCTTCCACCTTGAAAATGCCTCCAAAGAGAAACTGTGTCTACCCTGGGCCTTGGCCATCCAAGCGGGATAAGTGACTATATTTTAATAAACATTTTATAAGCCCTGCTAGGCCGGCTATGTGTGGATAGTGAGGCACATGTTCCTGCTAAGCCAGGACCCCCAAAGCACCCTAGACGCGGGAGCTGCCCACACCCTGTTAACAAGAGCTATCATTCACTGTGGGGTCACTATCTGCCAGACACTGAGCCAAGCACTTTCCACACCAACTTATCTAATCCCCAAACAACCCCGGGAGGTAGAGACTTTTATTATCTTCATCTTTCAGACAAAGAAACTGAGGCTCAGAAAATTATGTGACTCAATAAAAGTCACACAAATGGCAAGAGGCACAGCCAGGACACGAACATGGGCTTTGTGACTTGAAACCCCTAATTTATCCACTGTGCTCCACACCCTATAAACCTAAAAACTTTCAGACACATCTCTTTCCCCAGGATTCCCCCGCTGTTCAGGGTACAGAATCTAGGGGCCATGGAATCCACAGCACTGGTTAAAATCCCTCAGACTCCTTTCAGACAAAGAAAACAGATGGAATAAAGGGGATGGGAGGAGAAATATAGAAATTTGTCCAAGGCCAGGTTCCAGCCAAGATCCTACACTAAAAAATGGCAAGCCTTAGGTAGATCTTATCTACCTTCAACTTGGCTTCTCCCTCCACTGTAGGGCTAAGTCACCTGCTTTATATAGTGCACAGAGCCCTTCTGTGAATCACAGTCTTTTACAAAGGGAGACATGTACAGCAGTAACTATTGACTAAGACTGAAGGCAGCAGGTTCGTATGAGAAGGACAGACAGAAATGCCAGACGGGTCTGGAAAGTGGACCCCTATGAAGCACATGGAACTTGCGGTAGCCCTTGACTTCTGGGGGCATTTTACCGAATGGAGCTTGGCGGAGGGTTGACGAAGAAATGGAGTGAGTGCATGCACAGAGGCAGAAGCACATTTTAAAACTGAGTTTCCACTGTGGCCAGACCCTAGGTGGGTAAGGAGGTGGCAAAGGTAATGGGAGACATGGCTGCTGTGCTGTACAGAGCTTTGGGAGCTTGCCGAGAAGTCTGGACTCTTCTGGGCAGACGAAGGGCAGCGTCAGGTCTGAGAAAAAAGGAATGCTCCGAGGTCAAGGCAGGGCCTCAAGGTAAATCTGGAGAGTATAAGAGACTGAAGGGAGCGATGGTAACACAGTATCACACTCAGAGGTTACAGCAAACACAAGGACACAAACTGGAGGAGGACCGATCTGGAACTGCCTGACCTTGGCCACTGAGGGGGCACGGTGGAGGGGCACAGAAGAGGACGGGTCCCAAAGATGACCAAGGTTCGGGGCCCGAGAAGTGGAGGAGGAGGAGGAGAGCAGTTTCGCTAACACAGCTGGAGAAGTCAGGAGGCAGGGCTTGCCTGGAGGAAGCGCTGGACGCACAGCCTGCAGCGCAGGACAGGGTAGAGACAAAGAACTGGAAAGTGATAAAGTCGTGGGAGGAGGTGAGGCTGGAGGGAGAGAGAAGAAGAGCGAGAACCAGCAAAGTCCATGAAGGCACTTTTTCAAAGTTAGGCGGTCACCAAAAAACAGGTAATCAATCCTGTCACCAGCTGCGGGGACCGCGAGGCCTTAGGTTTGGAGGGGGAGGATGCCGACGATGCCGACCGCGCATCAGCTCTCGCTGGGAGGAGGACGCGGGCGCTCCACTTGTTGCAAAGAACGCCGGGTTTCTCGGGGCCACGGGGCTGCCGCTCCGCCCCGGAGCGCGGAAGGCTGGGCCTCAGGTAGCTTCAATCATTCACCTGCTGGTTACAGGTCGCGGCGCCGGGGACTCGACTCTAGACTTCGGCCATGAGACCCGCAGCATATGGAGGAGGCTGGGCGCCCGCTCCGCCGCCCCGCTTCCTTCCTGCCCCTGGGCCGCTCCTCTGCACCACCGGAGCCCTCCCTCGACGCACCCGCCCGTCCCTCGGAAGAGCCCTCTGCCGCGCAGCCCCGACAACCCCGGCCCGCATCCGCCCAGACCCCCGGGACCCTGCTCCTCCGCCTCAAACTTCCCTTCCGTCTCTCACAACCTCGTACCTCCTGGTAGGATGTGGAGTGCTCCTGCCGGATCATGGCACAGACCAGAGCTTCGGCACACCTGAGACCGCCACAGCCCGCGGCGCCGGGAGGCAGCACTGCGGCCGCTGCACCTGGACCTACCGGCACAGCTAGGCGAAACCGGTCCGGAGGGGTGTCCCAGAGACCAGGCGTGGCAGTACTCGGCGCATGCGCCTGGTCGCTGCCGCCCGGGAGCCGCGAAAGGGTTGATGGGAAATGTAGTTCTGGACGGGGGCGTCCCTCACACCGGCTCTCACCCCGTGGGGCGGCAAATCTTGCATGTGACCCTGGGGCCAGCTAAACTGGTCCTCAGACGCGTGCCTCTGCGTCTCTCACTTCCTCTCTTTGTTGGAAGGGGAGGGACGGAGAAGAGGAGTGGAAAGTGGAACAAAGTCAGATGAGTAGGAGCCCCTAATCTGTAACTGCAAGAGGAAGCTTTGCCTGGCGGTTTAAAACCGTAACAAATGTCTGGAGAGCACTTTGTCTGTTAGTTACAAAGCGCTCTCACTCACATTATGCCCTTGATTCTGCAAGGAACCCTGTAAGGAGGACATTTTTCTCCCTATTTTACAAATGAGGAAACTGAGGTACTTTGTTTCAGAAAGGATGCTGGTGGAGCGGTAATCAAATGAAGAGTATTTCATCCAGGGGTAGACTGCGGAGCCCATGTTCTCTCCGTTATTCCAGGGCCAGGAGTACCCCTAGGTTCTTGTCCTGGCTCCGACCCTCTTAAGTCTTGCAATGCTCTGAGCCCTCCTCTCCTCGCCTTAGAATGCAACTGCTAAACCCTGCCCTGCCTGACAAGGCCTATGAAAGCAGAAAGAAAGGATCGTGCAGAGAAAGCCCAAACACGCTGTTCAGCCACAGAAGAAGCCTCAAGCCCTAGATGTTGCATAAAATCTGGTGTTGGTCCTGTGGCAGGGTGGACCTGAAGACCACATCTTCCTCTCCTCCCACTGCCTGAAACAGCTGTTGTGTGGGGGCCCTCAGCTCCTCAGTCCTGAAGCAGATAGAGGCTGCTTGTTGTGCCTTGGTGAATGCTGCTCTGTGTCCCTTGCAGCTGCAGCTTGGTAACCCCTCCACTCAGGCCACTGGGAGCCTCTTCTCTCCTCAGTGATAAGCAGACTAGCACCAGCCACATCAAAGAACGCTGGACCTCCTGCAGAATTAGCAGTGGGAGGTCCCCATCACCTCTCCTGACCACTCACCCCATCCCAGGCCTTCTGCTCTTACATCTGTTATATGGGACAATATATACAGTGCCTAACACATTGTAGGCACTGGACAAACGTTTGTTAAATTTATGAATGGAACACTGATTCCAGTCATTTCATTTAACAGTTGCTTACCAAACAAATTAACAACAGCAGACCGCTAATTAAATTGCTTACTCTATTAATTACAATGGTACTTGATAGAACAAGTTCACACAATCATAGAATATTAGGGCTGGAAAGAACCAGAGAATTCTATTCCAACCCTATCATTCCTCTCTAGTCTTTGTTGGTGTGACCAAATCGAAAGATTATGGGCTCCCACATTTGAAGGAGATACTGGTTAATAAACTATAAAATATGGCTTAACAAATACAATGTGGCCGGGCGCGGTGGCTCAAGCCTGTAATCCCAGCACTTTGGGAGGCCGAGACGGGTGGATCACGAGGTCAGGAGATCGAGACCATCCTGGCTGACACGGTGAAACCCCGTCTCTACTAAAAAATACAAAAAACTAGCCGGGCGAGGTGGCGGGCGCCTGTAGTCCCAGCTACTCGGGAGGCTGAGGCAGGAGAATGGCGTGAACCCGGTTGGCGGAGCTTGCAGTGAGCTGAGATCTGGCCACTGCACTCCAGCCTGGGCCTCAGAGTGAGACTCCACTCAAAAAAAAAAAACAAAACAAAACAAAAAAAAACAAATACAATGTGCTGGGCACTGGGATACAGAAATGGATAAGATACCCTTGGGTCCTGGCTTTTGTGGCTCTTTCACGCAAGTGTGAAGAGACAGACCATAAAAATGTAAATAGTGTTCTGTCATTGCTTCCCCCAGGTCCTCTCTCCCATTCCTTCATGAGCACACACCAGTCAGGCTTTACTCCCCTCCACTCCACTGGAACAGTGCTTGTCAAGGTCACAAGTGACCTCAGTGTTGTCACATCAGATGGCCATTTTCCCATTCTCTTTCTTGATTTATCAGCCACAGTGGACTTGGTTAATCCTCCCTCCTCCTTGATACATGTTCCTCCCTGGCTTCCAGGACACCACACACTCCCAGCCTGCTCCTACCTCACTTTGAAGCCCTCCTCACAGGGTTAACATGAATTCTGCAGAGAAATAGAGTTATAATTAAGCATTAATCAGGCTGTATTTTGACCCACTTCCTTGTAACCAAAAGTCATGTGGCACTAGATACTGACCATTTGCATCTCCACTGTTCCTATAGATAGGATTTCTGACGTTAGAATCATAAGGCTTTTGTTTAAGAATTGTTTAAGGCTGGACACAGTGGCTTATGCCTGTAATCCCAACACTTTGGGAGGCCGAGGCGAGCAGATTGCCTGAGGTCAGGAGTTCAAGACCAACCTGGCCAACATGGTAAAACTTCATCTCTACGAAAAATACAAAAATAGCCAGGCATGGTGGCAGGCACCTATAATCCCAGCCTCCCTAGCCTCCCTACTCAGGAGGCTGAGGCAGGAAAATCGCTTGAACCTGGGAGGCGGAGGTTGCAGTGAGCCAAGATCATGCCATTGCACTCCAGCCTGGGCGACGAGAGCAAAATTCTGTCTCAAAAAAAAAAAAAAAAAAAAAAAAAAATTGCTTAAGATGTTTTTCAGATCACAAATTCCAGTGAAACAGCTGACACCAACCAGTTTGAAGACACCAACAGAGGAATGGAATCAGCATGAGAATACAGCTGCTTCTTTCTCTGTCCCATGATTTCGTCCTGCTCTCTTTGACCAATCAGCAGTCTCCATACTTCAGCCTACTCCTTAAAAACCCTTAGAAAAGCCCCAAACTCCTTGAGAGAGGATTTGAGGTTTCCCTCCATCTCCTTGATTGGAGGCCCTATTAGTAAGCCTCTTTTTCTACTGCAACCCCCTGTCTTGGCATATTGACTTGCTGCACACATCAGGCAACAGGCCTATTACAGTTACAGTTACTGCTCCTTCTCAGCCTCTCTGCTGGCTTCTCCTCATCTCAACTCTATAGGGTGGCCTTTCCCAAAGCTAAGTTTGTTATTGTTGTTGTTGTTTTGATTTTTTTTAGATGGGGTCTCGCTCTGTCACCCAGGGTGGAGTGCAGTGTGGCGATCTTGGCTCACTGCAACCTCTGCCTCCTGGGCTCAAGTGATTCTCCTGCCTCAGCCTTCCAAATTGCTGGGATTACAGGTACCTGCCACCACACCTGGCTAATTTTTGTATTTTTAGTACAGACAGGGTTTCATCATGTTGGCCAGGCTGGTCTCGGACTCCTGACCTCAAGTGATCTGTCTGCCTCAGCCTCCCAAAGTGCTGGGGGAGTTATAGGCGAGAGCCACCATGCCCAGCCCCAAAGCTAGTTTTCCATCTCCTTTCTGTGAACTCCGTAGGGGCTAGTGAAGTGGTCACCTCTAGCCTCATGGCTTGAATTATCATCTATACCCTAAAGATTCCTGTTATAATTGACTTGTGTCTCCCCAAAATATGTTGAAGACCTAGACCTCAGTATCTCAGAATGTGACCTTAGATGGAAATAGGGTCATTGCAGATGTAATTAGGAGGAGGTCATATTGGAGTAAGGTGATCTCTCAATCCAATATGACTCGTCCTTATAAAAAGATAGAAGGCATGGGCCAGGGTGGTAGGATGCTAATATATCTGGGGGATGTCAAGAGAGGCCTCCTGATGGCAGTTACTTTTGAGTTGAGACCTGAATGACAAGAAGGGACCAGCACATGATAGTCTGTGTGGGTACAGGCAGAAGGCACAGGTACGACACACAGGCTCTAGGCTGAAGCACAAGCAGAAGGCAGTGTCAGTGGAGAGGACAACTGGGGTCATGTAGTGTAACCACCTGATGGGTTCTTCCTGCCTGCTGTATAGACAATATCAATTCACTGAGACTATGGCATTGCAGTAAAGAAAGAGTTTGACTGAGGCCACAGGGAGACAGAGTTATTACACAAATCAATCTCCTCGAGCATTTGGGGGCCAGGGGTTTTCAAAGGTAGTTTGTGGGATGGGGTACGGGTGGCTAGGCCACGGGTGCTTGCTACTGATTGGCTGGGGTCGCAATCATAGGGGTGTGGGAAATGGTCTTCCAGTGAGCTTACTCACTGCTGGGTGGGGCCACAGGAGTGACTGGTGGGTCCAGGTGGAGCCATCAGTGTCAGACATGCAAAAAACCTGAAAAGACATTTCAAAAAGCCAAACTGAGTTTCTACAATAGTGATGTTATCTGCAGGAGTAATTGGGGAAGTTGCAATGTCTTGTGACCTCTAGAATAATGGCTGGCAATCATTTACATCTGTACCTTAGCAGGAGGCACTTTCAGGAGTCAGGGCAAGGGAGAAGCTGGGGCTTTTCTTTCCCTGTTCTCTGCCTCTTGCAGTTTCCCTTCCATGGCTCCAGCCTCTGATACAAAGGCTTTTTGTGGTCCTAGCTTCAGCCAGGTTAACCCAGGCCCGTAGACTCTAATAAACACCACTGTTGCCCAGCGTGGTAGCTCATGCCTGTAATCCCAGCACTTTGGGAGGCTGAGGTGGGCGGATCACCTGAGGTCGGGAGTTTGAAGCCAGCCTGACCAACATGGAGAAACCCTGTCTCTACTAAAAATACAAAGATTAGCTGGGCGTGGTGGCGCATGCCTGTAATCCCAGCTACTTGGGAGGCTGAGGCAGGAGACTCATTTGAACCTGGGAGGCGGAGGTTGCAGTGAGCCGAGATCACGCCACTGCACTCCAGCCTGGGTAATAAGAGCAAAACGCCATCTCAAGAAAGATAAATAAATAAAAATAAATAAACGCCACTGTTACCCTTCCATTGGCTGGAATGGTGACTACTGCTGTTGATACTCTCTGGGTTGCCTCAGGGTTATTGTCTCAACTTCTTTCATCACCTGTGTAACTGGCTCCCTGTATTCAGCCATTCTGTTCTGTTCAGAATAGTTTCTATTTTGTGAGGGAGAGCATCAGGATAAATAGCTAATGCATGCGGGGCTTAATACCTAGGTGATGGGTTGATGCAGCAAACCACCATGGCACACGTTTACCTATGTAACAAACCTGAACATTCTGCACATGTATCCCGGAACTTAAAATAAAATAAAATATTTTTAAAAAGAATACTTTCCATTTTTCTTGCCGGTGACTAACTGATTCCAAGTGCTTTGGAAAAATATGTCTCGGTTCAAGTAGAAAACGACAATCAGAGTGGTGCCTGGAGAAATCCAAGGGCAGATGAGCATGTTATTCATGTATAGACATCCTCAGCATCTCAGGAAGTGGGGAGCTATATGGGAGCAGTAGAAATTAGAAGGGTCTTTTGGCTTAAAGATGTTCCTTACAAACAGAACTGTGGAAAGAGAAAGGGCCCAAGCAGAGAAGCAGCACAAGGTATGATAGGGATGTTATCGTGACATGCATCAGGAAGGGGATGATATTCTATTCGGGGGTTTTCAAAGGCCTCCTCCATCCCAGAGATCTTGTGACACAGTGTAATGTAGGTACTGCACTTTGAGCTTCACAAGTCCACTACCATTGTTAGTTTTAACACAGTCCTATGAAAGAGGCAGGCTGGCATGTTACTAATGCGAAAATTGAGATAAAGTTAATGGACATAGATCCTGTTTAAGTTACTCTGCACTAGAAGCCCATCTTGTTAAATAAGTAAAAATATAAACCTTTGGTATAGTTGCTGGGAGGAAGGATAGCCTGATGATTAGGGCAGGGTGTAGGACACATGGCCTGTGCTTGACTTGGCTCTGTTACCTACTGTGAGAGCTAGGCGAGGTACTTGAAGTCCCCTGACATAGTAATGGTTATGTCCCAGAGTTAAAGTGAGGATTAAATGAGCTTATAAACATTGAAGTGCTGAAACCTGTACCTGGCACATAGTGAGCCCTTCTCTGGTCTCCTTTGCCAGTTCTACCAACCACCAAATGTTAGGAGCTCAGTCCCCTCCGTCCACATGCACTTCCCTTGGCGATCTCATCCATTCCCGTGGCTTTACATACCACATCTATGCCAGTGAATTCCAAAATTTCTATCTCCAGCCCAGAAGTCTCCCCTCATTCTAGACTTGTATATTTAATTGCCAATTTGATATGTTCAGTTAGATGTCTAACACACATCACAAACTGAACAAGCCCCAGATTGATCTTGATCTTCTCCTCCAAAATCTGCTCCTATGTCAATAAATGGCAATTCTATCTTTCTAGTTACTCAAGCCAACAACCTTGAACTTACCTTTGACTCCTCTCTGTTTCTCACATCCCAAGTCTCATCTGTCAGCAAATTCTATCAGCCACATCTTCAGAACATATCCACAATCAACCACTTCTCACCACCTCCCCAGGCACCACCCTGGTCCAAGCAGCCATCATCTCCCACCTGGATTATTGCAGTAGCCTCGCAGCTTCAGCCAGAGTTGTTCCATTAACATCTAAACTTATTCTGTCACAGGTGTCCTAACCAGAATGACTCCATCTTGAATAAAGGCCAGAAAAGAAAAACAAAAAAGAAAACAAAAACTGCTGAGTGACTTTCTCAGGAAGTTAAAGATGTCTAAGGTTGAGGAAACAAGTTAACAGAAAAAGGCATTCTTAGTTTAAAAATGGGTTTTACTCTAATGATACTATTAACAGTACACTCATAAATTCTCGATGAAATCAATAGTTACACAAGAGAATATGAATACTAATATCCTGTCACAAGCTGGTCATAGGACTCTATAATAAAGTACACTATTCTTAGCCCTCATATCCTATATAAGCTAGCATTACATTAAGGTACAGGCGTTCCCCCTCTTGCTTTCTGAGCATGCCCTACTCTGTAATAGAGTGGTTTCTAATAAACTATTTAAACTTTACTATACTCTGTGACTTGCCCTGAATTATTTCCCTGCAAGAGCCAAGAACCTGCTCTCGGGGTCTTGGATGAGACCCCTTTTCTGGTAACATTTTTCCCATTGCATCTCCACCGGAACCTTAATGAGGTGAGACACCCCCACCAACCCAGAGGAAATATGCTGTGCAGCACCAATTGGCCAACTTTGGGTGATTGATGGAATATATATACACACATATATATATATATATATATTTTTTTTTTTTTTTTGAGACTGAGTCTTGCTCTGTCACCCAGGCTGGAGTGCAGTGGCGAGATCTTGGCTCACTGCAAGCTCTGCCTCCCGGGTTCAGGCCATTCTCCTGCCTCAGCCTCCCGGGTAGCTGGGACTACAGACGCCCACCACGACGCCCGGCTAATTTTTTTTGTATTTTTAGTAGAGTCGGGGTTTCACCGTGTTAGCCAGGAAGGTCTCAATCTCCTGACCTTGTGATCCGCCCACCTCAGCCTCCCAAAGTGCTGGGATTACAGGTGTGAGCCACCACGCCCGGCCGGAATATGTTTTTATACTGGTAAAGGACAGGGGCACCTGTCTAAAACTGAGTTACAGGTCCAACTAGGAAGGGTTGGAGGCCCTCCACATCCTCATAGCTGGATATGGATTCAGCGTGACGGGATATTAACCATTACTCCCTTTAGATTAGCCCTCCTTGCAAACACGTGGCTGCTTATTAAAGGCTGCTACCTGCCAGTTTCCTGCTTGCTGTCTATGCTTTACTGCTGTGTTTTACTGCTGCTTTTCAGAGGCCTCACTTGACCAGTCGTGATATTTTTTTTACTTTTACTTTCCTCATTTGCCTTCGGATTTTCGGCTCTTTGCCTGTCTGCTCCGGCATACTGTTAAGATACATTGGGGATGAACAGTTCTGCAAGATTTACTTTCCCTATATGTAGCCCATTTACATGGATTATTTATTGCCTCCCCTTCTCTCAAAAGATTAATTGAAACTTGGTACTTCCAATTTTTTTTTTTTTTTTTTTTTTTGAGACAAAGTCTTGCTCTGTCGCCCAGACTAGAGTGCAGTGGTGTGATCTCAGCTTACTGCAACCTCCGTCCCCCAGGTTCAAGCGATTCTCATGCCTCAGCCTCCCGAGTAGCTGAGACTATAGGTGTGTGCCACCATGCCTGGTTAATTTTTGTATTTTTAGTAGAGACAGGGTTTTGGCATGTTGGTCAGGCTGGTCTTGAACTCCTGACCTCAAGTGATCCACCCACCTCGGCCTCCCAAAGTGCTGGGATTACAGGCATGAGCCACCGCACCCAGCCAGTACTTACACATTTTAAATGAAAAATTCCAGGGTAATATGACTGAGCCAGGCAGCAGTTATGCCAGTCCCCTGTAGACAAACAGCTCTAGGATAGGGACTTGGAGATTCGGTTTTAGCAGTTCCTCTTCATCTGCTCATTAATCAGATGACTTTTACTTCTTGGTTACAGACAGCAAGACCATGTAAGTCTCCTCCTGTTTGCCATCACTGTCCTGAGCCTGGACATTCCTTTCTGGGTCTGTGTCATTTCCCTTGCTTAGTGAGACATTTCTTTTGTCAAGTCCCCTATTGTGGTCTCTCTAGTGCAAATGGCTCAACTCATTATTTGGGTAATATGAATAGCTGAATTAAAGTGACCACAGGGGCTGGGTGTAGTGACTCACACCTGTAATCCTAGCACTTTAGGAGGCCAAAGCAGGAGGATCATTTGAGCTCAGGAGTTCAAGAGCAGCCTGGGCTACACAGCAACACCTTGTCTCTATTTTCATTAAAAAAAAAGAGAAAGTGACCACAGGATCATTTTCCCTTGCTCATTTGGCTCTGAAAGCTCTTTCATCCTTTTTAGCGGAGCTCGGCCAGTGGCAGTACAATCTCATTCATGATGATCTCTACTTCCGCCTTTACCTGCTCCCCTCATGGGTAACACAGCCTGAATCCTAAAAAGTTCGCCACTAGGGTAACATATTAGAGCACTGGGACCATTTTAAATTAGGTGGGCTTAAGAAAAAGAAATTTTTATTTTTATGTAATATTGTTTGGCCCTAATAGGGCCAAATAATAATGTTATTATTCCAAATAATAATAATGTTATTTGGAAAGTCAAGAAAAATAGCCACCTAATGGAACTACAGCCTTTAATAGTATACTTCAACTTGATTTGTTTTGCAAGCAGGGGGGAAAATGGAGTGAAATACCATACGTTCAAGCATTTTTATTGCTTAGGCTAAAACTTTACAACAAGTATGTGCATGTTTAATGAAAATAAAAGAGGAAAAATAATTAGATATTCTAGGTGATCTTTCAGTGTAAGCCTCGGTCAGTTCCAATGCTTCAGGTGTATCTGCCCCTGTCCCTTCTAGCCCTTCTAGTAGTTCTATTGAGGCCTCTTCATCTCCTCCTCCTTACCCTCTAGCCCTATTTTACATCTACCTCCTTCTGAGAGGCTCAGTCCTATTGTGTACCCGTTACTCCCTGAGGAACCCAGCCCCACCAGTACTGCCCATAGTGGAGCCTCTTAGCAACTTTCAAAGGAAAATCTTTGCTTAGAAAAGTGGCAAATGGGAATAGGGCACTATAAGGGTATGTGTCCCTTTTTCTATGTCTGATTTGGCATTATGCAAAGAAAAATTTGGTTGTTTCTCTGAAGACCCAGGAAAATTTATAGATGAATTTGAGAAACTAACTCTGACATAATTTAGCCTGGCAGGATTTGCATATTTTGTTATTCACCTGCTGTACAGTGGAAGAAAAGCAATGGATTTTGGGAATAGCTAGGACACACACAAATGAAATGCTATCCCACAATTCTAATCGTACTATCTACAGGGCCTGGGGTATTGCAGTTTCTGATCAAAATCCAGGATGGAATGATCAAAGGAATAGTGAAGACAGAGAGGAGAGATCACATGATCACTTGTTTATTAGAAGGGATAAACACATGTATGAAAAAAACCTGTTAATTATGATAACGTGAAGGAAGTTACCCAAGGTAACGATGAGAATCTGGCTTTGTTTCAGGGACAATTGAGGTAATTAGGAAATATACTCATCCCACTTCAAAAGGGCAAACCTGATTGGGGGTACATTTTATAATTCAGTCTGCTCTTGATATCCACTGGAAACTGCAAAAAGCAACCTTGGGTACCCAGACTACTATGAACCAGTTTTGGGACATGGCATTTATGGTTTTTAATAACAAGGACAACACAGAGAAAGGAGAAAAACTTAAGACAGTTTCTCAAAAGGGACAGCTCTTAGCTGTGGCCTTCAGTTTGCCACCCACATGGGGGTTGCCCTTACACTTCTCAGCCTTGGCAAGGGAAGCTGGAAGGCAGAAAGCCCCAATCTGGGCTTCCAGATCACCACAACTTGAATATAAATTAATGTGCTTGCTGTAAGAAAACTGGCCATTGGGAAGAGCGAATGCGCACCACTCACTCTTGGGTTTGCTCAGACATCCTTGGTTTAGGTGCTGAAGACCAAGAGTGACGGGGCTCAAGACCTTCCACTACAGCTCTCATTGGGCAACAAAACCATATATCTGGAGGATCCTGGGGTAACCCTTGAAGCGGCAGGTAAGAATATTAATTTCCTTTTCTATACAGGGGCTGCTTGCTCTGTTTTGACGCATTATGAGGAGGTTTTATCATCCCGAGACTGTATGGTCACAGGGATAAATGGACAAGCTCATAGGTGCTGTTTTAGCATCCTCTAAGCTGCTCTTCAGGGACTATTTTTTTCATATGCTTTTCTTGTCTTTTTTTTTTTTTTTTTTTGAGATGGAGTCTCACTCTGTCACCAGGCTGAAGTGCAGTGGCACAATCTTGGCTCACAACTTCGTATGCTTTTCTTTTAATGCCTGAATACCCTGCCTCTCTGTTGGGAAGAAATTTATTAACTCAGCTTCAAACTGTAGTCTCTTTCAGAAATTACAAGGTGGATGAGGAATTGCTTTTACTTCTCTCCACAACAATGGAGAAAAATTAATAGAGATTCAGCTAGCTTGCATGTTGTAGTAACCTCCCAAATAGATCCTATGGTTTGGGACATTTAACTTCTGGGGAGGGCATTAAATACCCCTCCAGTTTGTATTTAACTTAAACCTGGTGTCTCATATTCCCGGGAAAAGACAATACCCTCTGAGACCAGAGGCATAAAGAGGAATCCAGCCACTAATAAATACGTTTCTGTAATTTGGTTTGCTGAGACTCTGAGTCTCCCTGTAATACTCCAATCTTGTTAGTTAAAAAGATAAGTGGAGACTATAGATTTGTTCAAGACCTCCTTGTTGTCAATGAGGTTGTTGTTCTCATACAACCTATAGTATGCAATCTTTATAGGCTGTTATCCCAGGTCCCTGGGGATGCTGATTTGTTTACAATCTTAGATCCTAAGGAAGCCTTTTTCTGTATTTTGGTGCACCCTGACTTGTAATCCATCTTTGCTTTTGAATGGACTGGCCCACATAGTCATTTAGTTTCTCAATTAACTTGGACAGTTCTTCCCTAGGGGTTTGGAGATACCTCTCATTTATTTGGAAATGCACTGGCTAAAAGAATTTAAAATGTTGTGATTGGATAAGGGCACCATTATTCAGTACTTAATGATCTGCTTATTGCTAGCCCAACCAAAAGGGACTCAGACAATAACACCATTACATTGTTAAATTTTCTGAGAACTAATGGGTATATAGACTCTTGCTGTACAAGGTCCAGATTTCTTTTTTTTTTTTTTACTTTTTTTGAGACAGGGTTTGGCTCTGTCACCCAGGCTGGAGTGCAGTGGTGTGACCTCAGCTCACTGCAACCTCCATCTCCTGGGGTCAAGCAGTCCTCCCACCTCAGCCTCCCGAGTAGCTGGGACCACAGATGCACACACTACACCCAGATAATTTTTTTTTTAAATTTTTTTAGAGACACTTTTGCCATGTTGCCCAAGCTGGTCTTGAACTCCTGAGCTCAATCAAGTGATCCACCTCAGCCTCCCAGAATGTTGAGATTACAGGTGTGAGCTATTATGCCCAGCCAAGGCCCAGATTTCAACTCAAAAAGTTAAGTATTAGGGATATGTCTTAACTCCTGGCACCAGGGCAATAGCCCTGGTACAAAAAGAAGCTATTTTGGGTGTTCCAGAACACCAAACTAGAAAACAATTACGGGCTTTCCTAGGGATGGCAGGATTCTGCCATTTACGGGTATCCGGATTTGGGCATATGGCCAAGCCTTTAGATGAGGCTCTATGAGGAGCAGACTCAGATCCTTCTGAATGGGGTAACAATTATAAACATGCTTTTAATACTCTCTAAGAGTACATCTCCAGCCTTAGGAATCCCCAGTCTTGACAAACCAGTCTTCCTTTAAGTGGCTGAAAAACAATAAACAACCCTATGCATTCTTGTCCAGAAACTAGGAGATATCCCTTAACTGGTGGCATACTTTTCTAAGCAATTATACCATGTGGCTTCAGGATGGCCCAGATGTCTCAGAGCAGTTGCAGCAACTGCTTTTCTGGTAGATGAAGCTAACTTTATGGCAAGATCTGGAAGTTTTGACACCACACCAAGTATAAGAGTTTCTAGAAGCCAAAGGATACCTATAGATAACCAAGATATGCTTATTAAAGTATCAGGCTTTATTGTTTAGACACTCCTGTTATTACTCTTAAAGGATGCCAAACCTTAAACCTGGCTACTTATCTGCCTGAGGCTATGGACCCTCTAGATCATTCTTGCATGCAAGTTATGGAACAAATTTATTCCAGCTGGGCAGACTTAAAAGATGAGCCACTAGGTAATCCTGAATAGAATGGTTTACAAATGGGAGCAGTTTTATGTATCAGGGAAACTGAAGAGCCAGGTAGGTTGTTGCCAGTCAGCATGAGGTAAACAAAGCCCAGGCTCTAACAGCTTCCAGCTCAGCTCAAAAAGGAGTTAATTGGCTGGGTGTGGTGGCTCACACCTGTAATCCTAGCACTTTGGGAGGCCGAGGTCAGTGAATCACCTGAGGTCAGGAGTTTGAAACCAGCCTGGCCAACATGATGAAACCCAGTCTCTACTAAAGATACAAAAATTAGCTTGGCATGGTGGTGGGCACCTGTAATCCCAGCTACTCGGGAGGTTGAGGAAGGAGAATCATTTGAACCCAGGAGACAGAGGTTGCAGTGAGCCAAGTTTGCACCATTGTACTCCAGCCTGGGTGACAGAGTGAGACCCCATCTCTAAAAAAAAAAAAAAAAAAAAGAAGCAGTTAGTGGCTCCTACCATAGCCCTTCAATTGGGAAATGATTTCAGAATGAACATTTACACTGACTCCAAGTATGCCTTTCTGGTCTTCACGCTCATGTTATCATTTGGAAGGAACGGAGATTCCTAACTGCTGCTAAGGGTTCCCATATAAAAATACCACTTGGAAATTTTAAATCTACTAGATTCTGTCCTGCTGTCAAAGGAAGTTGCTGTGAGTCACTGCAGGGAGCATCAGAAAGGAGACTCCACTATAATAAAAGGAAATTCTTTTGCAGGTGCTATACCCAAGGCAGCTGCATTAAGGGAGCCAATCAACTTTGTGGGCATGTTGGTACCCCCTGCCCTGGTGATGATAAAGCCAGAGTATACTAAAGGAGAACAGGAATGAGCTAAAACCCATGGATTAACTTGAAACCCTTTCAGATGGCTAATTAATGAAAATGACAGGCTATATGTACAAAGGCTGATCAATGCAAAGTGGTTAAACATGTGCATGACTCTACTCATTTGGGAAGATATTCCCTATTTCAATTGATGTCTTGTCTTTTTATAGGAAAAGACCTTCTTAAAACAGTAAAACAAGGGACTTGGGCCTATGAACTATGTGTCCAAAATAACCCAAATAATCAACCTTTACCTCCTCCTTTAGCAAAGCCTGTTCAGCACAGGGGGACATACCCAGGTGAAGACTGGCAAATAGACTACACTCAAATACCCCCATGGGAAGGATTAAAATATTTATTAGTATTCATTGAAACCTTTACTTGTTGGATTGAAGGTTTTCCTACTTGGTCTGAAAAGGCAACTGACATTTCTAAATTTTTATTAAAGGAAATAATCCCTAGGTTTGGGCTGCCTAAAAACTTACAGAGTGACAATGGCCCATTTTTCACAGCAACAAGAACCCAAAATATATCATTGGCTCTAGGAATTCAGTATCACCTTTATTCAGCATGGAAGCCAGTTTGCAGGAAAAGTAGAAAGGGCCAATCAAACTTCAAAGAGAACTCTTGCCAAGTTATGCCAGGAAACATCAGAAACCTATTTGTCTCTATTGCCCGTGGCCTTGTTGTTAGTTTTGGCTGCCCCTAAGGGAAACTTGTAGCTCAGCTCTTTTGAAAAAATGTATGGAAGTCCTTTCTTAACTGCAGATTTCCTAGTAGATATAGATACTTTTTTTTTTTTTTTTTTTTTTTTTGAGATGGAGTCTCACTCTGTTGCCCAGGCTGGAGTGCAATGGCGCGGTCTCGGCTCACTGCAACCTCTGCCTCCCGAGTTCAAGCAATTCTCCTGCCTCACCTCTGGAATAGCTGGGATTACAGGGGTCCACCACCATGACTGGCTAATTTTTGTATTTTTAGTAGAGATGGGGTTTCACCATGTTGGCCACGCTGGTCTTGAACTGCTGACCTCATGATCCGCCCCCTTCAGCCTCCCAAAGTGCTGGGATTACAGGAATGAGCCACTGCACCCAGTCGATATAGATACTTTCAAATTACAGAACTATGTTATTAACTTAGGTCAGTTGCAAAAAGCTCTTGAATATGGAAATCAGAGACTTTCTCCCCCAACTAAGAAAGAAGATCATGTTATAATTCAGCCAGGAAACTGGGTTCTATTAAAAACTTGGAAGGAAGGGTCTCCATTAGATCAACTTTCCCCAAAGTACTTGTACAAAATACCCTACCAAGTACTCCTTAGTACCCCAACTGCAATTAAACTTCAAGGAATAAGCAGCTGGGTTCATTCATCTCGAATTTAACCCATTTCTTATGAAGTCCCACAGGCTGCCGGAACATAAGAGACTGATCTCACTTATTCCTGTGTACCAGCCACTGATCTCTGGTGCCTGCTCAGGAGAAACAAGAAGGATGAATAACTTAAAGATGTGGATTAACATCTTAATTCTGCACACGTATTGGAACCAGCTAAGAAGCAATCTCTTTGCCAAATGGGCACAAACTTTAGCCTCCCTACACAACAAAACTGATTGCTGGGTATGCACAGAATTAATGCCTCCTCCACCTCAGGCTACCCTGGCACATCCTGCCAGCCACTATGAGCATATGGGGAAATTATTATGATTGGGGTAAATGGACAACCCTTTTTCCCTTCTACTGAAAAACAGGACCCAGCCCTTTCCCTTCCCACCGTGAAACAAAGTGAAAATAGGCCACAAAAACTTAGAAACTTATAGACTTAAAAACTTAGAAACCTTTAGAAACTTAGAGACCTATAGACTTAGAAACTTAGAAACCTTTAGACTTTTAGACTTAGAAACTTATAGACTTAGAAGCTTAGAGACTTAGAGACTTAGAAACTTAGAAGTTTAGAAAAGCCACACCAGGTGGCCATCTAAAAGCACCCGCCCAATGACCAGGTGGCCATCTAAAGCACCCGCCCAATGACCAGGTGGCCATCTAAAGCACCCGCCCGATGTCCGTGTGGCTATCTAAAACACCCACCCAAATTCCTGGAACTCAAACAGAAGGACAAGTCCGGGAAATACCCCGCGCGGGTTCAAACCAGGTTCAAACCAACTAATCAGAGTAAGACACCCTGCTCAGGCCATAACCTGCTCCAATCATCTTGCGCCTCAAGCTTTGTGAGTTTCTGTGGTTTTTGCCTTTATAAACTGTCTGTACTAGGCATTCGGGGTCCTGTGGCCAACTTCGGACATAGGACCCTAGCGCGCTAGCAATAAATCTCTCCGCTGTGACTTCCGTGTCGAGTGGTCTCTCGCGACGACCCCTGCCCAGGAAGGAATCTAAAAACTAGGTTCCAACAAAAGAAGCCTCTTTTTAGTTTGATCAGAAAATTAAACTCCACTCTGACTTTAGGTTATACTGTACATGATGAATGAATGACAGCTGTATAAGTTCAGGTATTAGGCAGAGTGCCCCTATGCTTTGAAAGACAATAGCAGTAATCACCACACTGAAACCTGTAATATGGAATGGTTACTACCCCAACACTATAATTGCACACTTCTTGTAACTAGCCAAAAGTGGATGGGATGGCAAGATGAGTCTTTATGGCTAGATGCTTATATTTCTCCTTGGGGTTGGTTATGGGCATGTGGGTCACATGGCTGGCCATACATGCCTTATAATTGAACTGGAAGATGTACATAGGGTCATCCTCATCTCCCAGGATGTATCCTCACTAGATTATAATCTCTCCCATCTAACTGGGAAACTGTAAGAGCTAATCATAAGTGACAAAAGCAGACTTCTTGGTTGTTTTACCCATTGGCTATCTGTCATGTGTGTCCGTATAGAAGACCACCTAAACAGGCTTTGTGTGAGCCACAAGGCTGTTTATTCACTTGGGTACAAGTGGGCTGAATTTGAAAAGAGAGTCAGCGAAGGGAGATAGGAGAGGGGCAGCTTTATAGGACTGAGGTAGGCAGTGGAATGTTACAGTTAGAAGTGGTTATCTATTGTTAGCAGAGGAGGGGGTCACAAGGTGCATGGTGGGATCATAAGATTCATTGTCCAGAAGAAGAATGTCACAAGGTTGATTGATCAGCTGGGGCAGGGCAGGAACAAGTCATAATGGTGGAATGCTGAGCTGGGCTGGGGAGACCCTAACCCAGCGGCGCTAGAGGAATTAAAGACACACACACAGAAATATAGAGGTGTGAAGTGGAAAATCAGGGGTCTCACAGCCTTCAGAGCTGAGAGCCCTGAACACAGATTTACCCACATATTTATTAACAGCAAACCAGTCATTAGCATTGTTTCTATAGATATTAAATTAACTAAAAGTATCCCTTATGGGAAACGAAGGGATGGGCCGAATTAAATGAATAGGTTGGGCTACTTAACTGCAGCAGGAACATGCCCTTAAGACACACATTGCTCATGCTATTGTTTGTGGCTTAAGAATGCCTTTAAGCAGTTTTCCACCCTGGGCGGGCCAGGTGTTCCTTGCCCTCATTCCTGTAAACCCACAACCTTCCAGCTTGGGCGTTAGAGCCATTATGGACATGTCATAGTGCTGCAGATATTTTGTTTATGGCCAGTTTTGGGGCCAGTTTGTGGCCGGGTTTTGGGGGGCTTGCTCCCAACATGTCTCCCTTCTTTGATTTGCAACGAGATAAAAGCAAGGGCAGCTTTGTCATGGTGAGCTACTTTATCCACATCTGCAGATTATACAAAGACAAACAACACAGATTAAAAGCACCATCATCATGGAAATCACAGCGCTTCCAAGTGTTTTTATCCATTTTAACGGGTTACTAGCTGCTAATTTGTCTGCAGCTCCTTTAAGTACTCCAGTTCCTGGCATTAAGGTCAGGTGTGCCTGGGATGCTTTAAATATTTGTTCTTTTAATTTTGCTATATCCAAAAACAAGTTTGTAGAGTGTCCTTCTAGATGCTTTTTTACTCTTTCCCAAATTTTGATCTTACTAAGAGCATTTAATAGTTTCCACAAATCCTTATGTTAAGCTCCTAGAGCGGGCCATATCATTTGAAGTTGAGGTACCACTATATCGCCATGGTTCCAGATAATAGGAACTTTTGCCGTACTTCTTATCATTTCTACCATCTGACCATTTTGTTCAGATCATCTGAACATAGTGTGACCGTGGCATGCAGACTGAAAGGTGCAATTCAAGCTAAACATCCCCTTAGGGAACAAATTAACAATGATTCCATAGGAATCATTGTGCAGCAAGTCTGCCTGTTCTGCGATGCAATCTTCCTAAACAAGTATGTTCATTTTTTCCAACTGGGTCCAATCCTGTTTACAAAACAGATTTTTAAGGGCAGTATGCCTCAATTATAGGAGCAGATTTATTATGGTAAATACTGAGATCAGAAAGCATGTGTAACTGTGTCAGAGTGATTGCATCCAGGCATTATTACCAGCCCTTATTGAAGGAACGCTCACGGTCATTGTGACTGGTTGTCTGGCTTTCCTTAGGTTTTCTTCTGCCATCTGTGATAGCTTCTTGATCTGTCCCAGGTGGGTGGCTGTGTTCGACGTGTATTGCTCATGACAGTTGGGGTCCCCCTCAGTGTTAGTCTCAACATGGCTGCAACTGGGGGGTCCTCGGGATGCTCCCAGAGTCTCTTCCTCGGCATCTGCTCATAATAAGGTTTTAGATGTCTGGATGGTATCCAAATCGGCTGTCGATTTTGGCCTGGAAAAATACAAGCAAAACCTCTACCCCAAGTTATTATTTTACCTATTTCTTGATTTTTTTTTTAATTATTGGACCTTTTCGTTATTGGATCTTGTCACCAAATAATGCTAGATTCAATTGTGTATGGGCTGTCCTATAATCCCTATTTCTCCTCCTTTTTTGTTTTTGTCATCAATTGTTCTTCTGTATGAAATCATAACTGAGCATTTTCAATTAACTGTGTGGAATGAACCACGTATGAAGAATCAGAAATCACATTAATAGGCATATAAAAAGCAGTCAATACCTCAATCACTGCTACAAGCTCTGCTTTTTGAGCTGAAGTATAGGATGTCTGGAAAGCTTTACTTTTTGAGCCAAAATAAGAAGCTTTACCATTACTAGACTTATCTGTAAAAACATTCTCAGCACCTTCAATTGGTTTAAATTTAGTTATTTTAGGGAGAATACAATTAGTTAATTTCAAAAACTGAAATAGCTTCGTTTTAGGAAAACCATTATTGAGAATACCCACAAAGTCAGCTAAATGGGTTTGCCAAGTAAGACTATTTATAAATGCTTGCTGTATTTGTGCGCTCATGAGAGGGACAATAATTTTTCCGGGATCATGTTCATGTAATTTAACAATCCAAGCTCTCCCAATCCCTATCATAGTAGCGATTTGATCTAAATAAGGAGTTAGAGTCTGTGAAGTAATATGTGGAAGAAAAAGACACTCTACTAAGCCCTTTTCTTGGACAATAACACCAGTAGGTGAATGCTGAGTTGAAAAAGTTAGCAAATCTAGAGTCTTCTCTGGACCTATTCTATTTATCTGAGCTTTATGGACTTGCTTTTCAATCAGTTGTAACTCTGCCTCAGCCTCTTTTGTTAATCTCCGAGGGCTAGTGAGACTAGGATTTCCTCTAAGGATAGAAAACAGGTTACTCATGGCATAGGTAAGAATGCCTAGAGCAGGTCATATCCAATTAATATCCCCAGTAATTTTTGAAAATCATTTAATGTTTTTAATTTATCCCTACATATGGCTACTTTCTGTGGCATGGTGGTAGTGTCATTTACTAAGGTCCCCAAGTAGGAGTAGGGAGTAGTAGTCTGAATTTTGACAGGAGCTATAATTAAACCAGCATGAGAAATCAAATTTTGCAAGTGATCATAACTTTGGAATAATATTTCTCGAGTGGGGGCAGCACAAAGTATATTACCCATATAGTGAACAATGTAACACTGTGAAAATTTTTTACGAGTAGGTTCAACTGCTTGCCCTACAAACCTCTGGCAAATTGTTGGGCTGTTTGACATGCCCTGTGGCAACACTTTCCAACGATAATGCTTAGCAGCTGCAGGTTGTTTACAGCAGGAATTGTAAATGCAAACCGTTCACAGTCTTGCTCAGCTAAAGGGATAGTAAAGAAACAGTCTTTTAAATCTATGACAATTAAAGGCCATTTTTTTGGAATTATAGTAGGAGAAGGCAATCCTCGCTGTAATGCTCCCATAGATTGTATAATTGAATAGATGGCTGTTAAGTCAGTTAACATTCTGCATTTACCGATTTTTTTCTTAATTACAAAAACTGGAGAATTCCAAGGAGAAAATGTTGGAGCTATGTGCCCATTTTCTAATTGTTCAGCAACTAATTTCTCTAAAGACTCCAGTTTTTCTTTACTTAGCGGCCATTGTTCTATCCAACTTGGCTTATCTGTTAACCATTTTAAAGGAATAGGTTCTGGAGGCTTAACAGTGGCTGCCATCAAAAATTATTTCCTAATCTTTGGTGGGAACTTTGTTTTTCCACTTGAAGCGGTTCTTTCAAACCTTGCAAATTTTTTTCTAGTCCTTGGGACACGCCCCATTTCATGTATTCTATGTTGATTTTGAGGGCTATATAATTGTTCTGGAATTGGAACTTGTGCTCCCCATTGTTATAATAAATCTCTTCCTCATAAATGTATAGGTACAGAAGTTATAATTGGTTGAATAGTCCCAGGTTGTCCATCAGGCCCCTCACAATGCAAAATGTAACTACTCTGATATGTTTCAGTGGCTTTAGCAACTCCAACTATGTTGAATTGAGCGGATTGAATTGGCCATGTGAACGGCCAGTGCTGCAGATAAATTATTGAAATGTCTGCTCCCATATCTACCAAACCTTAAAATTTCTTTTCTTGAATAGTTATTTCACAGGTAGGATGTTTATCAGTAATTTGATTTACCCAATAAGCTGCTTTGCCTTGTTTATTTGTGCTTCCAAATCCTCCTGTTCATTTAATTTCACTTCTTCCCATTCCCACATATGGCACAATCAGGAGCTGTGCTATGTGCTCTCCTGGCTCTGCTTTCCAGGGAACAGAAGTAGATATAACAATTTGAATTTCCCCATTGTAATCTGAATCAATGACTCCTGTATGTATTTGTAAGCCTTTTCAACTTACACTAGACCTTCCTAAAAGTAACCCTATTGTCCCTGCTGGCAAGGGTCCACAGACTCCTATTGGGACCTTTTGCGGGGGTTCCCCAGGCAGAAGGCTCACAGCTTTTGTGCAGCATAAATCTACTGTGGCACTACAGGCTGTGGCAGAGGACAGACGTTGTACAGGGGTGAGGGAATGGCCTTAGCTGGAAATGCCTTGGTTAAGAACAGGGCCCGGGACAGGCCCCTCATGGCATTTCCCAAAATCGGGTTCCCATCTTTATCAAACTTAGAGTGACATTGACTAGCCCAGTGTTTTCCTTTTTTACATTTTGGACATATCTCAGGCTCAACAGTTTTCTTTTTTCCCCTATCTGGTGGCCTGACTTGCTAATTTTTTTCTATGTTCTTTTTTAGTATGACCATGCTTCCCACAGTTAAAACAAGCTCCAGGAAACGGAGTATTTCCTTTACCCACTGTCAGTCCTGCCATTGCCTGTGCCAACAAAGTAGCTTTATGCAGATTACCTCCAATACCATCACAGGCCTTGATATAATCAACTAAATGTGCTTTCCCTCTGATAGGTTGCAGAGCAACCTGGCAATCGGAATTAGCATTGTCAAAAGCTAATAACTGCAACACTGTATCCTGAGCAGCTGAATCTGCAATCATCTTTTTAAGAGACTCCTGTAACCGAGCTATAAAATCAACGTATGGTTCTCTGGGTCCTGTTTTTATAGCACTAAAGGAAGGGTATTGTTCTCCACCTGAAGTGATTTTTTCCCAAGCCCTAATGCACACCCCCCTAAGCTGTTCTATGGTATCATCCTGCATGACCAGTTGTGCATCTAAACCAGCCCAGCCACCAACCCCCAAAAGATGGTCTGCAGTTATATTAATTTGAGGTTGGTCCTGGGCATTGCAAGCAGCCTGAATGGAAGCTTCATCTGCCCACCAAGTTTTAAACTGTAAGAACTGAGCAGGAGTTAGATAAGCTCGAGTAAGAGCATCCCAGTCAGTAGGAATCATCTGACTGGAAACAGTAACATCCTTTAACAGTCCCATTATGAAAGGAGAACCTGGTTCATACTGATTTATTGCTTGTTTTAATTCTTTGAGTAATTTAAAAGGAAAAGGCTCAAATGTAGCTATAATATTTCCCTCTTGATCTGGGGGTTGTATTCTAATAGGGAACTGCCAGGCCTCTAAATCACCCTCTTGTCTAGCTTGCTGAATTGCTGCCTGAATAGAACTAAGAGCAGTTGCTCAAGGTGCTGCTCAAACAGTCACTAGGGCAACTACTTTTTGCCCTGTGTCCTCTGGGAAAAAAAGATCTGGGGGGTCATTTTCTTCAAAATAATAATGAGGGAGTGCAGAAGGGTAGGGATGAACCTCTCCTTCCTTTGCCACTTTAGCTTCAGCTGGTAAACAAACATGCTCTGTAATCTCTTCTGCTACTTTGCTATACTCTTGTTCCTCTTCATTATCAGTGTTAAAAAGTTCAAAGGTGAAACGAACCAGAACCCAAACCTGTTCCACTGTTATCCTGATGCTTCTGAGCTCCCCTTCTTACTCACCACGGGGATTACTTTAAGAGTACTCGGGTGTCCTCCAGCTAGTTTTCCGTTCCAACTGTGGCTCCGGCGACCCTTCGGCCTGGATTCAAGGTCCCACGTTGGGCGTCACTTGCCGAGACCAGCTCGGTTGGGGAGACCCTAACCCAGCGGCGCTAGAGGAATTAAAGACACACACACAGAAATATAGAGGTGTGAAGTGGAAAATCAGGGGTCTCACAGCCTTCAGAGCTGAGAGCCCTGAACACAGATTTACCCACATATTTATTAACAGCAAACCAGTCATTAGCATTGTTTCTATAGATATCAAAATAACTAAAAGCATTCCTTATGGGAAACGAAGGGATGGGCCGAATTAAATGAATAGGTTGGGCTAGTTAACTGCAGCAGGAACACACCCTTCAGACACACATTGCTCATGCTATTGTTTGTGGCTTAAGAATGCCTTTAAGCAGTTTTCCACCCTGGGCGGGCCAGGTGTTCCTTGCCCTCATTCCTGTAAACCCACAACCTTCCAGCTTGGGCATTAGGGCCATTATGGACATGTCATAGTGCTGCAGATATTTTGTTTATGGCCAGTTTTGGGGCCAATTTATGGGCGGATTTTGGGGGGCTTGTTCCCAACTGTGGAATGTTGTAAGATTGGTCAATCAGTTAAGGCAGGAGCTGGCTGTTTAACTTCTTTTGTGTTTTTTTGGCTACTCCAGACTTCTTGGCTCCTGAAGGCCATCTGGACATATATGTGCAGGTCACAGGGGTTACAATGGCTGAGCTTCGGCTCAGAGGCCTGACACTATCTTCTCCCCACAGGCAGCCACAATTGACACGGAGCTTCAAGTCAAAGTCGTAGCTAAACACAGCTGCAGTTTTCAATAATATACCCCATGCCCTTACCCTCTTGACTGAAGAAACATTTCAAATTAGACAGATAGCCTTATGAACCTATGGCTCTGGACATGTTAACAGCAGCTCAAAGGGGGAACTTGTACTATAATCAAAACAGAATGCTACGTATATATTCCAGACTATTCACATAATATTACTCAGGCCACAAAAGACTTAGACACCCACATCTCTGCCATTGACACGCTGTCAGTTGACCCTGTATCAGCTTGGTTCTAACAGCTGCGTAGTCCTTGGGAAACTTTTTTTGTTTAGCATGCTTGGGATAATTCTATCCATTCTGTTTTGTGCTGTGAAATATATTGCATTGTACTTTTTATGTAGGAATAAAAGTTATGCTTACTCAATGCTTCTTTAAATTCAACACATTAATTTTCTAGATTTCACCTTTTTCCAGGACTTAGAATTATGTAGGATTGGTACTCACTATACAGATGCTTTCTGACTGGCTAGCTCTCTACTTTAGGCAAAGGGATCCTAATGGTTAGGCAGGAATATTGATGTTATACCCAGACCGTTTGTTCCCCAAAGAAGACCACCAGAGTCCAGAGTCAAAGCCAAGGGGCAAGGATCTTTACTACAAGTTCGAACTTGGTCCCTCCATTTTACAGCATACAAGTGGGCCCTGAACAATGCGAGTGCTTGCTTTTTATAGCCCGATGTAAACAGGATATGTAAAGTTACAGGGAACAAGGTAGTTCTCTCGGTTACTGCATTACAATTGGTTAACATTATACATTTAGCATTCCTTATTGGAGATCTCCCAGGTGATGTTTTTCTGAAGTTTGAAAGAAATCTGGAGGAATGTGTTTGTGCTGAGCTCAGGAAGTTGGGAGATATATGGGGGATGTGCCTCATTCCTTTCATTATCACTTCTGTTCAGCTTGAAGAAGTTACTAAAGATGGATTTCTGTCCTCCTACGCCCCTTAGGATTAAGGGTCTCCTTGTAAAAAGGAGGAGGGAATTATGTCAGAAGTGTCCTAACCAGAGTGACTCCATCTTGAATAAAGGTCAGATAAAGCCAGATCTGCTGGGTGACTTTCCCAGGAAGATAGCCACTCTTCACAAGATGTTTATGGTTGAGGAAATGAGATAATGGAAAAAAGGCATTCTTAGTTTAAAAATGAGTTTCACTCTAGGCCGGGCCTGTGGCTCAGGCCTGTAATCCCAGCACTTTGGGAGGCCGAGGCAGGCGGATCACGAGGTTGGGAGATCGAGACCATTCTGGCAAATACGATGAAACCCCATCTCTACTAAAAATACAAAAAAATTAGCCAGGCATGGTGGCGGGCACCTGTAGTCCCAGCTTCTAGGGAGGCTGAGGCAGGAGAATGGCATGAACCCGGGAGGCGGCGGAGTTTGCAGTGAGCGGAGATCGCGTCACTGCACTCCAGCCTGGGTGATAGAGCCAGACTCTGTCTCAAAAAAAAAAAAAAAAAATGAGTTTCACTCTAAAGATAACAGTACACCCATAAATTTTCCCTGAAATCAATAGTTACACAAGAGAATAACAATACTAATAGTCTGTCACAAGCTGATCATAGGCCTTTGTAATAAAGTACACTAGTTGTAGCCCTATAAAAGCAAGCATTACATTGAAGGCCGGGGTGCTCCTATATAAGCAGTACTTGCTTAGTACTACTTGCAAGCAAGGATACTATTCAGAAATGGAGTAGTACTATTATTAGAAACGGAATAGTTTCTAATAAACTACTTTAACTATTATACTCTGCAACTTGCCCTGATTCTTTGCTGCGGACATCTAAGAACCTGCTCTTGGGTCTGGAATGAGACCCCTTTTCTGTTAATTCCTCTATTCCATTTACTCAGAGTAAAAGCCCGTCTGGAAAATAACCTGTGAGGCCTCCAAGATCCACCCCCACTCCCTTACCCACTTCCTTCCTGACTTCATCTACCCCTCTTACCTTCCCTTGATCCTCCAGCAAGCCAGGTATCCTCATTCCTCCACATTTATGAGCTTGTTACTTTGACCAAAGTGCTCTTCCCTCTAGACCGCCTCCTTCATCTCCTGTAGATTTTTAGGCAAATACCATGTTCTCAGTGAGGCCTTCCCTAACCTGCCTACTTAAAATGCCCATCCCATAAGTGGGCACCGTTGCTCAAGCCTGTAATCCCAGCACTTTGGGAAGATGAGGTGGATGGTTCACTTGAGGTCAGGAGTTCAAGACCAGTCTGGCCAGCATATAGTGAAACCCTATCTTGACTAAAAATTAAAAAAAAAAAAAATTAACTGGGCATGGTGGTGGGTGCCTGTAATCCCAACTACTCTGGAGGCTGATGCAGGAGAATCACTTGAACCCAGGAGGTGGAGGTTGCAGTGAGTCAAGATGGTGCCACTGCACTCCAGCCTAGGTGACAGACTCCATCTCAAAAATAAATAAATACATAACAATAAAATAAAATGGCCATCCCAGTGCTCCCTATCTCTTTGCCCTGCTTTTTCTCCCTAGTATTCACCACCATCTAACATAATACTTAGAATCTTATTGTCTATCTGCCCACACAATGTAAGCTCCACGTGGGCATGGATCTGTCTTCTTCAGCGATGAGTCCCCAGTGACCTGGTACATGGAGGTACTCAAAAAATATTTGTTGCATAAAGTAATGAGCAAAGTTTGGCACAAATGTTAGCTCTTATTATTTCAGGGCATATCGGTGACAGCACCCTACCCTTTGCAAAGATCTTCTTGGGAACCAGAAACTTAAACACAAGTAGGAAGAAAAAAAGTCAGCCAAAAATAAAAGCAGGGGTCTTATTTTAGAAATACAGCTTTCCAGGTCCTGGTATGTCGGGCTCTGTCATCTTTGTATCTGATCAAGGAACTACTGTGACATTTTTTGGTAACTTCCAGTCTGCAGTTTGGATTTAGGAGTTCAGGATTACAATCCTAGTTCCCAGGTTTCCAGCTGCGCCGCCCGAATAGCCCTGCCAGCCCCACCCCGAGGCGCAGGAGGCGCGCGGAGAGCGTCGGTTCTCGGTTCCCCGCCCTCTGGCCGGCTCTGGGCGCGGGGCGGGACTCTGGGCCGCTGGGCGTGCGTGCTGGGACTCCCGGCCGCGGGGCGCGCGTGCTGAGACCCCGCCGCCCTGGCTGGCCTTGGCAAGCGCTGCGCGCTCACCATGGCGGGCCCCGCGCCGGGGCGGCGGCTGCGGCCGCTGGCAGCGCTGGCCCTGGTCCTAGCGCTGGCCCCGGGACTGCCCACAGCCCGGGCTGGGCAGACTCCGCGCCCTGCCGAGCGGGGGCCCCCAGTGCGGCTTTTTACCGAGGAGGAGCTGGCCCGCTATGGCGGGGAGGAGGTAGGCGGGGCGGCACGGGCCGAGGGACCCGGGGTCGCATCCGGTCTGCGGCGAGCCGAGCTGGGACCCAGGAGGCGCCCGCGGCCCAGGAAGCATGGGGGACGCGCGGCCCGCGGCGGGCGCCCCCTTCCGGAGCCCCGGCTCTGCGCTCTGCCCGGGCCGCTGGGCCTCCTATATCTAGGCCGGGACGGATGGCTGAGGGTTGAGGGCGAGTCCTGAACAGTCGGAGCGCCCCGCTTTGCCCGCATACCCCACCCTGAGCTTCCCCCTCGGTCCCCGGGAGATTCCCCCTCTAGCCGCCTTTTCGTTGATGATCTGCGTACAGACCTCAGAACTTTCTGGTTTTCATGTTAGCATCAGCTGAGGTGCTTACTGTGCCCATGCATAGTGGGGAGTGGCGGGGGACGGAGGGAGGGAAGCAAAGTCTGCTCCCTGGGTTAGGCAGGAATTGGGACAGGTCCTGGGATAAGCCAGTCTTTGCCTGCACTTCCTTTTCCTGCTCCTGTATCCCAGACCTCCTCTGCATCGGACTCCTCAAACCCACTTTTATGCCTGTGCCCCTGGGGCTCACCCAAAGCTGAAAGCGAGTGTAGAGGGTGAACTGGAGGTTAGAGACCCCCCCCCCGCCACACACACACCCACCCACACACACACAGACACCCACACACGTCAATCGATAGTCTAGAGGCGTCCAGAAAACTCACAACCACCTGTCCACCTGGGTTGGTTGGGACTGGTGCGATGGCTGTGTCGTGTGACAGCAAGATGCTGCTCATGACAAGGACCACTGGGGTGCTGATATTAAATGCGGAGCGGGGGAACAGCATTGGGGTGAGGTCATAGTACCATAGCATTTCAGAGCTGGCAGGAACCCATCTCCTGCTTTTACACATAAGGAAACTGAGGCCTGCCACCTGTTAGTGGTAGAGCTGGAAGGGGCCTGATGTTTTTCAAAACCCTCTGGCCTGGTATCCCTAATTCCTGAGTTAATTGGCCTTATATGGACTGGGAGACATGGCTGGGATGTGAGGATGTTAAGGGATGCCTTTTTGCCGTTAGCAGAGGGAACCAGATGGTTCGGAGTCCAGGCATCTGTGCAGAAAAAAGTTAACATGACAGGCCTGCTCTCCTTAGAAAATCCTGCTTGCAAGGGTAGGACTTGTCTGGTGTCTGGATTTCTCACCCAATAAGGGTGGGCTCACTCGCCTAGGCTGTATATACAGATGGTGAGGTTAGTATTGAGGTTAGTATTGAACACTGTATATGCTAGGCAGAGTATGCCCTATGTGACCAGCCCCCATTGAAAACCTCGGGTGCTGAGTCTAATGGGCATCTCTAGCAGAAGAATGTTCTGCCAGAAGAATGGCACACGTTGTCAAGTTTTGTTGCTGGGGGAAGAGTGTGCTCTTTCTCATGGGAGGGAGAGAGCATAGGAAACCTACACATAGATTCCCCTAGATTCTACCTCTGTGTTTTTCCTTGCCAGCTGTGAGTAGAACTATATGCTGAGTTCTTGGAATCTTCCTTCTAGGGACTCTCCAACTGACCCGATGATCTTTGGGACCGCTGGCACAAAATCTAAGGAAAGAGAGAGTTCACCACTGAGGTTCCAGCAAGAGTGCCAGAACTGCAAGATGAGGACTGAGAAAAGACCCTTGGTTTTTTGATGTTGATGTTATAGATTGAAATTTAACTGAGGGAAACAGAGAGAGGACCTTGAGATGGAAACAGGGTTAGGAAACAATTGTTTTGGGAGTGGAGCCTGAGGATATCTGTAGGTGGAAGGAAGGAGCCAGAGAGAGGAGGGGAGTAGGGACGAGAGAGGCAGTTGAGTGCAGTGGGTTCAAGCTATGCTGAGCTGTTGTTTGACCTAGATTGTTCTAGTCTATGCCTGTTATCCAGGGATAAGTATTAATAACACCCCCTTTGACTCAGAAGTGTCACAATTTGTATAATACATTGGATCATACCTGGTTTTGAGTCCCTGTTCTGCTGTGTGATTTGGGGCAAATTACTAAACCTCTCTGAGTCTCTACTTTGTTCATCTGTAAGATACCTGCATTAGTCAAGGTTTCACTAGGGAACAGAACCATTTGGATATCTATATCTGTACAGATGATCCTTGAGCAATACAGGAGTTTGGGGTACCGACACCCATGCAGTCAAAAATCTGCATATAACTTTTTCTTTTGGAGGCAGGGTCTTGCTATGTTGCCCAGACTGGAGTGAGTGGCTTTTCACAGGCACAGTCATGGTGCACTACAGCCTGGCACTCTTGGCCCAAGCGATCCTCCTGCTGCAGCCTCCCAAGTAGCTAGTATTACAGGTGTGCACCCAGCCATGTATAACTTTTGACTACCCCCAAAACTACAATTTTTTTTCTTTTTTCTTTTCTTTTTTTTTTTGTTTTGAGATAGGGTCTCACTCTGTTGCTAAGCTTGGAGTGCAGTGGCAGGAACACAGCTCACTACAGCCTCCTCCTGGGCTCAAGCAGTCCTCCTACCTAAGCCTCCCCAGTTACTGGCATTACAGGTATGCACCACCACACCCAGCTATCTTTTTAATTTTCTGTAGAGATGGGGTCTTCCTGTGTTGCCCAGGCTGGTGTCGAACTACTGGGCTCAAGCAACTCTTCCACCTGAGTTTCCCAAAGTGCTGGGAATACAGGGGTGAGCCTCCATGCCTGGCTCAAAACTTAACTACTAATAGCCTACTGTTGACCACAAGACCCAAGAATAGAGTCGATTACCACATATTTTGTATATGTATTATATACTGTATTCTTACAGTAATCTAAGCTAGAGAAAAGAAAATGTTCTTAGGAAAATCATAAAGAAGAGAAAATATATTTACTATTAAGTGAAAGTGGATCATTATAAAGGTCTGCATCCTGAGAAGGAAGAGGAGTGGTTGGTGTTGCTATCTCAGGGGTGGCAGAGGTGGAAGAAAATCCACATATAAGTGGACCCATGCAGTTCAAACCCTGTGTTGTTCAAGGGTCAACTATATATAGATAGAGAAATGGTTTATCATAAGGATTAGTTTACACGATCGCGGGGGCTGGCTGGACAAGTTGGAAATATATAGGGCAGGCTATCAGAAGGGGCAGGCTGGAAGCCCTCAGGCAGGAGCAGATGCTGTAGCCCACAGGTCTTTGTTTTTTTTTTTTTGTTTTTTTTTTTTGAGACAGAATCTCGCTCTGTCTCCCAGGCTGGAGTGCAGTGGTGTGATCTCAGTTCACTGCAACCTCCACCTCCCATGTTCAGGCATTTCTCTGCCTCAGCGTCCCGAGTAGCTGGGATTACAGGCGCCCACCACCACGCCCGGCTACTTTTTGGTATTTTTAGTAGAGACAGGGTTTCACCATCTTGGCCAGGCTGGTCTTGAACTGACCTTGTGATCCACCCACCTCAGCCTCCCAAAGTGCTGGGATTACAGGGGTGAGCCACTGCACCCAGCCTTGTTAAGATCTTTCAACTATGGGATTAGGACCACCCAGATCATCTTGGATAATCTCCTTATATAAAGCCAATTGATTGTAGATGTTCAACACTTCTAAATACCTGCACAGTAATATCTAGGTGAGTATTTGATTGAATAACTGGGTACAGTAACCTATGCAAATTGACACATAAAATAAATAATCACAATGGTTATAATAAGAGTTCCTACTTGGCTGAGTGTGGTGACTCACACCTGTAATCCCAGCATTTACTTAGGGAGGTCAAGGCAGGAGGATTGCATGAGGCCAGGAGTTTGAGACCAGCCTGGGCAACATAGCGAGACCTCACCTCTACCAAAAAAATAAATAAATAAAAGAGTTCCTCCTCTAAGCAGGTGTTTTGTGAATGCCGCATTAAATGAGATGGTGGTGTGCACAGGCTTAGCATAGGCCTGGAATAGGGCTTAGCACTGTAAGCCTTAATAAATGTTAGCTACTATTAGTTTTATTATCTTTTTAAAGATACAAGCAAGAGTCATTATAACAGGTCCGCAGTCCTTTCATGCACTACAGAAATCTAATAAGTTCTGAAACCTAGACATTTTTGTTTTTCACAAGTCATTTGACAGCAAAACCCAACTTGATCTGAAATCACTTGGTGAGAGAACCTTGTTGGAGCTGCTATGAGTCTACGTTAGTCTTTATCCCATTTAGTGTGAATGTTCATGTTTCACTGGAGAAATACTAACATATTTGATTATGGGTGTTTCCTTGTACCTCCCTAGATGTATTGCTTAATATGTGGTATGTTCCCCATAACACCTTTCTAAAATCTGACAGATTCTCATATTGAAAACATATCTGATCCCGAAGAGTTTCTGCTATGGGATTGTGGATTGTATAACAAGACTGTGTAACAAGTCTTTCTGAAACATCTAGCAATGAGTGACTTGTTTCTACTGTATATAAAACCTTCTTTCTTGGATGAGAGCCAAGGCAGACCCACCTCTATCAGTCACACATCCCGCTGTGTGGTTCAAGGTGAGAGAGCTCAGACACCCATGCAGGGGTTTGTGTGGTTCTCCAGTGGCAGCTTCAGATGGGAAATCCGTGAAGCATGGGTGTCCTAGCTGCTGGTATCTTTCACAGAACCACACTGTGTTCTGGATCTACCACACCAAGAGCCAGTTCTTTCCTTTTAGGCATCGTAGGGCCTCAGAGTGATCCCATAGCATGGCTCCCTAAATCATTCACATACGGGAATAGAAAAATCTTTGGTATATATTAGTCCTCTTCGAATGCTTGCTACAAATCTGGGCGGGGTGTGGTGGTTCACATCTGTAGTACCAGCCGTTTGGGAGGCCGAGCTGGGAAGATCACTGAAGCCCAGGAGTTGGAGACCAGCCTGGGCAGCATAGTGAGACCTTGTCTCTATTTTAAAAAAGAAAAAAAATCTGGACAGCATCTCCTTGGTGCTTCTTTAAAACTTCATTCTCCCAGTAATTCTAGTAAGGGTTGTACAGAGGAGGTGATTTTGAGGACCTCTCGTGTAGATAACAGGTTACAGAGTGAGTGTGTTGAACAAAAATGAAAATAGGGAAAAAAAGGTAGTGTGTTCCAGAGTGCCTTTCTTTGGACCTTGTTTTCTTCAGCTCTTGTCAAAATTGCCCTGATAGGTAGAGATCTCACTTGCACATGTTCACCGCTAGCTTTTGCCCTGTCACACACCTGTTATGATAGCAGGGTTTCACTGTCTACAAATTGCAGGCCAGAGATTGGCATTCAAGTTTTCAATAAGGAAAAATTGCCCGAGGAAGGGCAAAGGCTTAGAGTCAGACAGGTGTGAGTCTGAATCCTGACTTTTTATTTACCAGCAGAGAAACCTTTGATAGGTTATGTAAACTCTAAGCCTCAGTTTCTTCACCTATAAAATGGGTATAGTAATACCTGCCTCACAAGGTTATTTTAGTTACGTTTAGTTTTTGAGACGAAGTCTCACTCTGTCACCCAGACTGCAGTGCAGTGGCTGATTTTGTTTGTTTTGTGTGTGTGTGTGTGTGTGTGTGTGTGTGTGTGTTTAGAGACAGAGTCTTGCTCTGTCATCAAGGCTGGAGTGCAGTAGTGTGATCTTGGCTCACTGCAACCTCCTTCTGGGTTCAAGCAATTCTGCCTCCCCAGTAACTGGGATTACAGGCACCCACCACCACACCCGGCTAATTTTTGTATTTTTAGTAGAGACAGGTTTTCACCATGTTGGCCAGGCTGGTCTCAAACTCCTAACCTTAAGTGATCTGCCCACTTCAGCCTCCCAAAGTGCTGGGAGCCACCGTGCCTGGCTGTCTCTGTGTCACTTCTATTCCTGCATCTGCATTTATACTCCCAAGCCTTCCACCCACCCTCCACCTTCTCAGTTGCCATTTCCTGGGCCTGAGAGTCTGTCCCTGGGGACTGTGCTATCCTTGGATGTCCATCTATACCGGGTCAGAACTCACCACCACAGCATGCTCTGTTTACTGATAAGGCCATTCCTCTGTGTGGCATGTGTGTGAGGCATCTATGTCACTCTGAGGCCTCAAAAACACTAAACATTCTTTTCTTCCCCTTTAATATGACTTCCTCTTAGCACTTACACCTTCAAGTAAGTAGTTTAAGGAGGAGATAAAGCTTTTATTGCTAAAAAAAAAAAAAAAGGAGATTGCTGGGTGCAGTGGCTCATGCCTGTAATCCCAGCACTTTGGGAGGCCGAGGTGGGTGGATCACCTGAGGTCAGGAGTTCGAGGGCAGCCTGGCCAACATGGTAAAACCCTGTCTCTACTAAAAAGACAAAAAATTAGCCGGGTGTGGTGGCAGGTACCTGTAATCCCAGCTACTCAAGAGACTGAGTCAGGAGAATCTCTTGAACCCTGAAGGCGGAGGTTGCAGTGAGCTGACATCGTGCCATTGCACTCCAGCCTGGGCAATAAGAGCGAAACTCTGTCTCAAAAAAAAAAAGATGGGGCCCCATGGAGCTGTTTAAGTGACAGTCATTTTGGTGGGAATGTTTATATAAAGGAATAGTACCTATAAGAAGCAAAATATAAAATAGATTGCTCGTATCAGTTACATCAATGTATGACTATTGATGAAGAGGAAAGGAAATTTAGACTGATAAGTAATTCATCATTTACTATTCTTTTGAATTTTCATCTCCATGAAGTTGCTTCAGTTCCTGATTTTCTTTTTTTTTTGAGACGGAGTCTCACTGTGTTGCCCAGGCTAGAGTGCAGTGGCATGATCTTGGTTCACTATGACCTCTGGCTCCAGGGTTCATGCAATTCTCCAGCCTCAGACTCCTGAGCAGCTGGGATTACAGGCATGTGCCACCATGCCCAGCTAATTTTTGTATTTTTAGTAGAGATAGGGTTTTGCCATGTTGGCCAGGCTGGTCTTGAACTCCTGACCTCGGGTGATCCATCCGCCTTGGTCTCCCACAGTGCTGGGATTACAGGTGGGAGTCACTGTGCCTGGCCTCTGATTTTCTTTATAAAGGAGAGGATTGCCACATTCTTGTCATGAGACTTTATGACTTTTCCAAATTTCTGTGCATGGGCATGACGCTGCCCAGGCAGGTGGCAAGCTTGCCAAGGACCAGGCTTAACAGAAGGCCACTGGGACTTGACCCACTGCTCTTTGCTCAGCTTGTGATGGGAGAAGATTTAACTACGTTGCACTGGAAGAGCCGGCTCTTCCCCTCCTCTTCACAGCTTCTCCCCTGCTTTCTAGGAAGATCAGCCCATCTACTTGGCAGTGAAGGGAGTGGTGTTTGATGTCACCTCCGGAAAGGGTAAGTGGTGTGGCATTTTGAATCTTCATTTCCAGGGAGCACAGAAGCCAGAGTGAGCAGCACTTGGAGGTGTGAGGAAAGGGAGGGAACATTAGGTAAGTCTGTTTCATTCCATTTTATTTTTTTTATTTTTAATTATTTAATTTAATTTTGAGATGCAGTTTCACTCTGTCACCCAGGCTGGAGTGTGGTGGCACGATCTTGGCTCACTGCAAACTCCGCCTCTTGGGTTCAAACAATTCTCTGCCTCAGCCTTCTGAGTAGCTGGGATTACAGGCACTCACCACCACCCCCCGGCTAATTTTTTTTTTTTTTTTTTTGAGACGGAGTCTTGCTCTGTAGCCCAGGCTGGAGTGCAGTGGCCGGATCTCAGCTCACTGCAAGCTCCGCCTCCCAGGTTCACGCCATTCTCCTGCCTCAGCCTCCGGAGTAGCTGGGACTACAGGCGCCCGCCACCTCGCCCGGCTAGTTTTTTGTATTTTTAGTAGAGACGGGGTTTCACCGTGTTAGCCAGGATGGTCTCGATCTCCTGACCTCGTGATCCGCCCGTCTCGGCCTCCCTAAGTGCTGGGATTACAGGCTTGAGCCACCGCGCCCGGCCCGGCTAATTTTTTAATATTTTTAGTAGAGATGGGGTTTCACCATCTTGGCGAGGCTGATCTTGAACTCCTGACCTCGTGATCCACCCACTTCGGCCTGCCGAAGTGCTAGTATTACAGGCGTGAGCCACCACGCCTGGCCTTCCTTCCATTTTAAATGAGCAGATTGAGTTAATCTTTGTCAGTGTTTTACTTCAGTAGGGGTTTTTTCCCCTGATAATGATATTACTCAAAAGCCTTCCATGGCTTTCCATTGCCTGTAGAATTAAATTCAAACTTGATGATTTACCCTAGTTGAAGCAATGAGAGAAGTGTTCTTTAGTAAAGAGTTGGCATTATAGTACATTACAGAACATTTTAGTGCCATTTAGTGTAACTATATGGCAGATATAGTGTAATTATATCTTGGAGGTAGTTTTATATTGGTTCATCTATTATTTGATAACAAACACTGCTGAATGGAAATAGATTTGGCTTCCACCAACATTTAAGAAGAAGGAACATTTTTCTTGTTTGCATCTTTAATTTTTTTTTTGGAGACAGAGTCTCGTTCTGTCGCCCAGGTTAGAGTGCAGTGATGCGACCTCCTCCACCTGCCAGGTTCAAGCAGTTCTCCTGCCTCTGCCTGTCGAGTTATTGGGATTACAGGTGTATAGCACCATGCCCAGCTAATTTTTTGTATTTTTAGTAGAGCTGGGGTTTCACCATGTTGGCCAGGCTGGTTTTGAACTCCTGACCTCAAATGATCTGCCCATCTTGGCTTCTCAAAGTGCTGGGATTACAGGTGTGAGCCACCACGCCCAGCCTGCGTCTCTTATATTTTTAAGAGACTATCTTCTCAGTATTAACACTTAGGTTAAAAAAAAAAAAAAAGAGCGAGAGGGGAGCTGGGCACAGTGGCTCATGCTTGTAATCCCAGTGCTTTGGGAGACCAAGGTGGGTGGATCATGTGAGCTCAGGAGTTCAAGACTAGTCTGGGCAACATGGTGAAACCCCATCTCTTCAAAAAATACACAAATTAGCTGGGCATGGCGGTGCATGCCTGTAGTCCCAGCTACTCTGGAGGCTGAGGTGGGAGAATCGCTTGAACCTGGGAGGTGGAGATTGCAGTGAGCTAAGATCGTGCCACTGTACTCCAGCCTGGATAAGAGTGAGACCCTGTCAAAAAAAAAATTTTAGGGGGACTATTCTCATTTTGTATTTTCTGAAAATCCCTGCTCAGCCTGCATGTGTGACTTATTTCACATTTAGAATGAATGGAATCCAACCTGATGGCTGGGGTGGCTTACTGGACTTTATGTCGCCATTGTTTGGCCTCTCCGTGAGCCTGGAGCCTTTTTTAGGATTGGGTGGGGGCCTTGGGAGCCCCCCCACGTGCAGGCTCCTGGTTACTCTGCATGTAAACCGACACTCACGTCTCTTCCTTCCTCCCCACTACAGAGTTTTATGGACGAGGAGCCCCTTACAATGCCTTGACCGGGAAAGACTCCACTAGAGGGGTAGCCAAGATGTCCTTGGATCCTGCAGACCTCACCCATGACACTGTGAGCCAGATTATAAGCCTTTGTTAAAATGCTCTACCTCCTTGTCCATGCCTTTTTCTCTTTTTCTTTTTTTCTTTCTTTCTTTCTTTTTTTTTTTTTTTTTACCTCTGGGCAGAAGCAAGGCTTCCTAACTGGCTTATTTACCCCTGTGGTCCGCTTGGTGTGGTGGCCAGGCATTTTCTTGAAATAGATTATCCTGCCATGTCACCTTGACTCAGAAACCTTCCGTGGCTGTCTGTTGCCTAGAGTTAAGTCCAAACTCTTACAAACTTGTGATTCAACTCAGTGATCATCACAATTTGGCCCCAACCTGCTTTGGCAACCTAATGCTCCTTATGATCTGTACCTGCCACCCCGTCCCCTCAGCCCCTTACGGTCTTGCTGTTAGTCTCTGAGACCCATTCCCCAGGCCATACTTGGTAGCTTTGTGGATGAACTAGATTGGGAAGAAAGGTCTCCCTCTATGCTCATATTTCTGCGAAGGAGAAGGTAACATTAAAACGTTTTTTAGGCCGGGAGTGGTGGATCATGCCTGTAATCCCAGCACTTTGGAAGGCCGAGGTGGGTGGATCACCTGAGGTCAGGAGTTTGAGACCAGCTAGGCCAACATGGAGAAACCCCGTCTCTACTAAAAATACAAAAATTAGCTGAGTGTGGTGGCGCATGCCTGTAATCCCAGCTACTTGGGAGGCTGAGGCAGGAGAATTGCTCGAATCCAGGAGGCAGAGTTTGCAGTGAGTTGAGATCGTGCCACTGTGCTCCAGGCTGGGCAACAGAGTGAGACTTCATCTCAAAGAAAAAAAAAAAATTTTTTTTTAAAACCTATTCAAGGTCTAAATAATCCCAACAGTAAGGCTGGAATTTCCCCCAGCAGTGCTCAACATCAAACTGACATTGAGATAAATTGAGATGAGCCAAACTTATAACAAAATGGATGTAACAATATTACAAAAATGAATGAAGAACTTAAGAAAGGGGAAGGTGCCAAATGTATAATGGGAGGAGTGTAGAGAGAGGGAGGATTAAGTGGGGGAAGGGGATGCAGATGCAGCAGGGCACGTCCTGCCCCACCCCAGCATGGTCATGGTGCTCTCTGGAATCTTGCATCCTTGCATCAGTCAAACTGCAAAGTGTGATGAAGCATTGCTCCCCGTATGTTATACCCTCGCACCCGCCCCACACAGCAGTGTCTCTTAAGCCATTTGCCCATTATTTGGTTTGTTGAGATATCTTTTCTCTTGCATTAGGGATGTGGGAGGCAAGGCAGGGATGGAGAAAGGCCAGTGCCCCACACCATCCACTTACCCCATCTCCTGTCTGTCTTGTGCTTTTCTCCCCAAGACGGGTCTCACGGCCAAGGAACTAGAGGCCCTGGATGAGGTCTTCACCAAAGTGTACAAAGCCAAATACCCCATCGTTGGCTACACAGCCCGGAGAATTCTCAATGAGGATGGCAGCCCTAACCTGGACTTCAAGCCTGAAGACCAGCCCCATTTCGACATCAAGGATGAGTTCTGATGTTCCACCTGCAGGAGCAGGTTCTTGGAAGAATGAGGCAGGAAGACACTAGGTGCTGAATCTCCTGCAAAACGGGCTGCCTGGAGCCCCTGAGCCACACAGATCCGAATAAAACAGATGCTTACCCTGGAAGAGCAAATGCCTCCTGTTGTCCTTGGTCAGGGGTTCTGTCTACCTGGGGACCCCTGTCCACACACCAGGAGTCAATAAGAGCCAAAGTGGGACACCTCCTAGACGTCAGTGTCAGCTGGCTGGGCAGTGGGATTTTGAGCGACCTTTATACTTTTCTGAACTTGCCAGATTTTCAACTGTGACCATGTTCACTTCATAATCAAAACAAAAATAAACATCCCATTTTTACAAAAGGAGAATTCTTCCCCAGAGGCCATTTCCTTGGAGCCCCGTCAGCACCCCACGTAAGTGGGTGGGCTGTGTTGTTCTTCCATAGTCCTACGAGGCTGGATGGTGGGGCATTTTGGCGATGGGGCAGGAAAGGAGAGTGGTGAGGTGGGAGGGTGGGCGATGGGAAGGGAGGCAGGAAACCCGGCTGGAGTGAGGGTGGGAACTGGCTTCAGCGCATGTGCAGCTGGAGACTGGTGAAGAGGACTGGGGTCAGTGTGGGCAGAGCCTGGTAGAGGTCATTCCAAGAATGGGGAGGCATATTCTTTACGCTGGACTGACGTCAGATTTTAGGAGGAAGCCCCTTTAGTTAGAGGGGGCGGATTTTTCCCTCTGGGGACATTGGGTGATGTCTGGCAACCTTTTTTTTTTTTTTTTAATTTTTGGTTGTCATGACGGCAGGATGCTACTGGCATCTCAAGGCCAGGGATGCTGGTCAACATTCTGTAATGCACCTGACAAAGCATTATCTGGTTCGAAATTTCATTCATACTGAGGCTGGGAAATGCTGTGTTAGATGGATCCTGGACATTTTACAGTGGAGATGAATTTCCTTGACATAAAACTTGTATTTTGTTAAAATAAATAGCAACTGCCCCCAAGAGAGAATTTTCACATTAAGCAGAATAATCTGTTAAGGTGATTGTACAAAATGTTGATTCCTGGGCCCCACCCCCAGCGCTTACGATTCAGTATTTCTAGAACATGGCCTGGAATAGTGCTTGTAGTGAGCCGCTCAGGAAGTTGCGATACAAACGGGCCCAGGCACACTTTGAGACACCACCTTATTGCCTTATCAATCATCACAAGGAGAACTCAGAGACTTTGAGGACAAGGTTTGACCTTTAACGTGTTTCAGGGCTGGGAAGTCCAATGGTAAACCTCTGGGTCGCACTCAAGAAGGTGGGAGCTTGATGGCCATCCAAGAGTAACGTGCCTGGATCTTATCAGATAAGACTTTTTGGCCTAGAATTCTAGAAGCTAAAGTTGTCTCTATCAGGACATTTGGCCCCAAAACAGGATGTACAAATAAATACAAATAGTGTACAAGTCCTTGGGAACAGTCAAGAGATGACTTCTTTTACTTGCGTGCCCACCACTCCCTACATCACCGTGTAATATGGGGGCGGGACGGTGGGTAGAATTCCACTCCTTAGACACAGATTTCTGCAGTGGGTCAAGGTCTCCAAATTCAGGCTCTGGGAATTTTCCAACACCACTGTTTGGCCCACTCCCGAACTCTGCCCCCATGAAGGCAGTTTTCCCTCATGGTCTCAGGCTCACCACCTTTCCCAGGATAACCCTGCCCAGTTCCCCGAGTGCGCATCAAAGGCTGCCAGCCAGCCAGGACCATGTGCAAGAAATCAGCAGCCTGTGTGGGCTCCAGAAAGGGTGGGTGCAACCCCAGGGGAGGGGGCACAGATCAACCTTAGAATCTGCATCATTGAGGTCTGCAGGACCTAAAGAAAGTCTCGCACAGATCCTGGGAGGCCTGAAGTCTCTGCCTCATGCACCTTCTGCTCCTATGTCTATAATGGTTTCTTTTCTCTGAAGGCTCATACCCTCCTTTTAAGACTCAGCCTAGGTGCACGTGTACCAGGAAGCCTTCCCCCTCCTGTGTGATCCCCTTAGCCTACACTCACCTGCTTTGCTGTGATTACCTGTTTGTGAGCCTGTCTCCTTCAAACAGGGGCATCTTGCAGGCCCAGCACACTCTCCTACAGTGACCAAACTTTCTGATTTGCATGGGAATTTCCTGGTTTTAGCACAGAAAGTCCTGCATCCCGGAAAACAAAACCACTCTGTCCTGGGCAAACCTGAGGACTGACCGGCACCAGCAGCAGAGTCAAAGCCTCCTCCCAGCTGGGGGGCTCCAGGGCGACCACGTGCCACCCTGGGATGAAGAAGGAGGGAGCACATCGGGAGAGCGCAGGGGGCTAGGTTCTTAGCCAGTCCTGACAAGTTCCAATTTAGCATCTCCAACTGGAAGCTCAATGCCTTGTCTGCAGTAGGTGCTCGGTGCATTGGAGTGTTGTTGATATTGGTGTAATTTGTGAAGTTCTCTACATTTAAATTCCTTCTGCTGAGATATAACCCCTCCCTGACCTCTCAGAAGAAACGTGTTTCCTTGAACCCAGAATGCTGATCCAAGCACCCTTCCCTCTCTGAGCTCCCGGGGCCTGGGGCACAGAGCCTTCCCCCTTGCAGATGACTGGGGGCCAGTCCCCATGCCATGTAACAGGAAGAAAGGAAACAAGGTTTTGCTGTGTGGAGCCCGTTTCTGTATTTCAAACTATTGAAATAAGACTGCTAAGGGCCAGGCGCAGTGGCTCACACCTGTAATTCCAGCACTTTGGGAGGCCGAGGCAGGCAGATCACCTGAAGTCAGGAGTTCGAGACCAGCCTAGCCAACATGGCAAAACCCTGTCTCTACTAAAAAATGCAAAATTAGGCCGGGCGTGGTGGCTCACACCTATAATCCCAGCACTTTGGGAGGCCGAGGCGGGTGGATCACGAGGTCAGGAGATCGAGACCATCCTGGCTAACACAGTGAAACCCCATCTCTACTAAAAATACAAAAAATTAGCTGGGTGTGGTGGTGGGTGCCTGTAGTCCCAGCTACTTGGGAGGCTGAGGCAGGAGAATGGTGTGAACCTGGAAGGCGGAGCTTGCAGTGAGCCGAGATCACACCACTGCACTCCAGCCTGGGCCACAGAGCGAGACTCCTTCTCAAAAACAAAAAACAAAACAACAACAAAAAATTAGCCAGCCATGGTGGCACGTGCCTGTAATCCCAGCTACTTGGGAGACTGAGGCATGAGAATCACCTGAACCCGGGAGCCGGAGGTTGCAGTGAACTGAGATTGTACCACTGCGCTCCAGCCTAGGCAACAGAATGAGACTGTGTCTCAAACAAACAAACAAAGACTGCTAAGAATTAAATGCCCCAGAGGGTGAGTGATGGAGTTGACTATCCCAAAGAAGAGCAGGGCAGAGGGGTCTAACCGGCAGACCGGGTCCCTAGAGGTGGAGGCTGTGCAGAGTCTGCCTGATCTAAGGTCTGGCCCAGGCCTCAGCCCTATCCTGGACCCAAGATGCTCACCCCCTACTTTAGGTACCTGCTCCAGGGGGTTTCCTCACCACCACTACCCAAGGGTCTGAACAAAGCAAACTCATCCTCTACATTGACTTCCTTCAGAAGGCTGCTTTTCAAGCCCCAATCTCCAAAAAGCATGGTCCACTGGGCACTGCCAGCCTCCCGAGATGCTGCTGTGAGGGGCCGAAGCTGGAAATCTGTGGCTGGAGCCTGGCCCCTGAGAGGCAGCGAATGCCCTGACTCCAGGCCCTCCCCCGGATCACTGTGATGACCAGAGATCACCCACAGGGCCCAGAGAAGGCAGCTGGCCCTTCTGATGGATGGTGGCTTCCAGCACACTAGGGCCACACTAGGGCCTTGCTCAGGCAGGCCTGGAATTGCACAGGCTTGACCAGAGAGGCCTGAGCAGGCCAGTAGGCAAAGTACCGACCAGGCAGAAGTTATCCCTGTGAGCCTCTGTCCAGGACATCAAATGCAATCATTGCCTGAAGAATTATTTAATGCCACATTGTGTTGGTCATCTTTTATGCTCCATTTCACAGCCTGTCAGTCCAGCTGTAATCTCTCAGTGCCTGATTTAGCTTTCTTCCCTGGGCTTCCCTGCCAGGCAGAGCTGCTCAAGCTGTTCTGGGACAGCTGCAAACCGGCAGGTGCAAGGAATTAACATCCTCTGGGGACAACCTACAGCTGATAGCGGATGGGTAGACACAGTCTCCCCATAGCCCTGAGGCTCATTCTACAGGTTCCTCAGAAGGCCTCCAGTGATATTGAGCCTCAGCTGCCCACAGTGGTGTCAGCTCAACAACACAGCCTTGGACTGGCTGAGCCTCCTTCCCAGTTTCATTCTTCCCAGTCCCCTATGCCTGAGCCCATGGATCACTTCCTAAATGTGTGTTCCTGCACACAAACCTTTGTTGCAGTTTCTGCTTTTGGGAAGAACTCAGCCTGAGACACAAGATTACTTCCTCAGATACTGATACAATCCTGTTGTGCCAAACTCAGGTTTACTAATAACGTTTTACACGTGTATAGCACTTTACAGCTTACAAAGTTCTCATTCCAGCTGTGTAACCATTTGCCCCAGAACTCAGTGGCATCACTATGATGACATCACTCAGGATGGAGCCACTCATGATGCTCAGAGATTTTGTGTGCCGGAGACTGAGAGGGTGCAGTGGGCATAGCCTTTCTGCCCCTGATGTCTGTGGCAGGTGTCAGATGGAATGATGAGGGTTCACACATTTCTGGTGAGTGATGCTGGCTGCCGGAAGTTCTACTCCTCTCCATGGGTAACTTCTCACAGCATGGCGGCAGGACTGTCCCTCCTCAGCCTCTGCAGTCAGGCAGCAACATTTCTATTCACCAAGGCAGGAAAGCACAAAGTCCCACCTAAGGTCAGGGGGCGGGGGGCCATTTTGGGAAAATACAATCCACCATGGTTACTTCCCATGTTATCTCTTTGATTCTCACAAAAGAGACTGTATCTAATCTTTGAATCTGCAGTGCTGAGGTCAAGTAGCAGGTGTGCATGCAGTAAATCACATTTGCCTTGTGGACAGAGACAGGTTTTAGAGTCAGACTGATCTACGTTTGAATCCTGGTTTCATCACTTAGTACCTGTATGATCATGGTGAAGTAATTTAGCTTCTCTAAGCCTCAGTTTCCCAATCTTTACAATGAGGCTAAAATATTCATTTCCCTTGCTGGTGCTAGAATTTGATGCAGTTGTGTGTGTAACATGCCCAGCAGGCTGCTGACACCTGCGGGATCAGCCTCTCTCTGTTTCTTCCTCTTCTACTCCATCCCACCTCCCACCTCCTACAATAATGAGCATCTTGGACTTCCCAGCAGAGGCAGGGACGTAAGTGAGCAGAAAGCATTTAGGCACGTGTCCAGGGTCTTGACAACAGGCTGGAGTTTGGAAGAAGTCCGGATAAGCAGCTACAGTGCCCCCTCTCTTCCTCATGCCTGGACACATCCCGCCCAGCCCAGAATTGAGAGCATTAACCCAGCTCCTCCCTTGTATAGCTTCAGAGTCTCAGGCTTCCCTGATGCCCTATAGATTCTCCCAGAGTCCCAAGGGCAACGGGGAAGCCTGCTCCTCTCCCCCAGGGGCCTTGCCGGGACTGCAGTCTTGCTGCCAGAGGCCGAATAGCAGGTGTGCCTGGGGGTACCACTGTGATGCAGTTTGTCTCACCCCCAACCCACTGATGGTTTGGGTCTCTACAGCTTTGCTCCTCCCACTGGGTTGGGCCCTAGCCCTGACTCCAGAAGTTAAGTGGCTTTTGTTCCAGAACGTGCTGTATTCACAGTCTCCCCTGGGCCTTTGCACATGCTGTTGTTCCTCTGCCTGGAATGTTCTTTCTACTTGCTCTCATTGCATGTAAAACCCTATCTTGGCTTAGATATTACTTCCTTGAGGAAGCTTTCTCAGACCCCTCTCTGCCAAGGTGGGCACACAGTACCTGACATGCCCCTTTGGTATCAGATCCCAGTGAACTGTAATTGTATTTACTTTGTGTTTTCCTCCCCACCAGGCTAGGACACACTTGCCCTATTCACTGCTATATCATGTAGCACAAGCCCAGCACCTTTGATGTGAGATAAAGTGAATGGATGGGCAAATGGACAAGTGGTGAATGAATGAATGAGTCAATGGATTGGTGCTCCCTCATCCAGGGCACATGCCTTCCTTGCAACCCTCCTTCACCCCTTACTCAGGGATGCACATCTGATTCCTGAAACATCAGAGTGGCTTCCCACTCTCCAGCCAAGTTTCCAGCAGAGCCTGCTTGGGCATCGCTTCCAGGATTACTCCTGGACCAACTTTGCCTGAACATTTCTGCAGCCTCATCATCTGGGGAATATATAAAAATAGTAAGTGGTTCCCCTGGCAACCACCACAGCAAATGGTAACCACGGTGGGCGGTCCAGGAAAGCCTCGAGGCTGGGAGGAAAACAAACCCCGCCCTCACTGCTCACTCACCGAATCTTGGCTGGCCAGCGTGCCCTCTGAGCTGCCTCGCCTAGTCTCATGGCTTCCTGGAGACCACCTGCTCTGAAGCCCAAAGGGAAATAACGGACTGGAGGAGCTGCTCCATCAGCCAGACCATCTGCCCCATCAGTTCTTGGGCTGCTGCCCCTGTGCCCTCTCTGTAGGGTCACCAAGGGCCTCTTCTGGCTGCCCTGCCGTGTCCAGTACCTTATCTGGGTAGTCAGAGGGCTTCAGAAGCTGCCAGCGGGAGACTCAGCCTTGCTGCCAGGGTCTAATATCATGTGTGCCTGTGTGGACCCCTTGTGCTGGGCTGACCAAGCCCCTTCGTGACAGTTTGGTCTCTGCCCAGGTCTTCAGCTTCCCTGCCCTCCAGCCGGGCTCGTGGCCTGGCTCTTGCAAGTTTACCCCTCCACCAAGGTTGACTCTAGGTGCTGCCCAAGGCTCGGATATTGTCACCACCACCTCCTCTCTGGGATTATTAGAGGGCGTGGGGCTTCTGCATGCTAAAACTGTGGGGTGAGAGTTGGGAGCACAGGCTGGGAGGGTGCTTGGAAAGCATTGCCAAGCTGGCTGCAAACTGTCCACAGGAAGCCAGGCTCTAGGAGATCCTGAGGGAAAATCCAGCAGCTGAGACACTAAGCGGGGCTGGAGGCAGAACCTGGAGTGAGTGTGACCCTGAGGTGTCAGGGAGCAGAAGCCTCAGGTCTCCAGTGGGTGGCTGGTGGGTGCAGCTATTTCAGAGTAGCCTGATCAGCCAGGCTACTGCTGTCTTTTCCCTGTGCATGAGCAAGGTTTTTGCTCCCCTGCCATCCCCCAACCTCCTGGAATATTGAGTTTCGCTGCCTCCCCTTGGCTGTGGTTACCTCTACCCTGTCCTTGCCTCTCCCAACTGAAGCCTACTTCCTGCCTCACTGCCCCGACCCCTCCCTTTCATCTAAGTCGGTGCTGATGGTCATTGCAATGGTGGCACTGGGCTAGCATGAGCCAGGTGCTGGCATGCCATGTTTGCGGCTTAATTTGATTCTCTTCAAGGAGGTACTAACATTTGCTTGGGTCTTAGGAAGCATAAGTAACTTGCAATGGAAACTACACCTCTGACAACTGAGAGGAGAGGAGCTGGAGCTGAGATTCCAAGGCAAATCTTCCTTCCAGCCTGGGCACTTTCCATTCTGCCATGTTGCGCCTGAAGATCGAGAGTTCCAGGGAGCCCCACCCCAGGGCCATTGGAATTAGGATGTGGCATGCTGAGCTGGTGGCAGATATTCTAAAATCATAGCAAGGGAAGGTACCTGGAGGTCCTGTGGAGAGAGACTCTACTTCTGTGTGTGTGTATATATGTGTGTGTGTGTGTGTGTGTCTGTCTGTCTCTCTGTTTCCCAGGCTAGAGTGCAATGGCACAATCTGCAACCTCCGCCTCCTGGGTTCCAGCAATTCTACTACCTCAGCCTCCCAAGTTGCTGGGATTACAGGCATCTGCCACCGCACCCGGCTAATTTTTGTATTTTTAGTAAAGACAGGGTTTCACTATGTTGGCCAGGGTGGTCTTGAACTCCTGGCCTCAAGTAATCCTCCTGCCTCAGCCTGCCAAAGTGCTGGGATTATAGGCATGTGCCACTGTGCCTGGCCTTGTTGTTGTTGTTTTTTTTTAAACACATAATTTAATCCTTTAACAAGTATTTCTTGTGCTCCAGTCTTCACAGAATTCTGTGGTGAACAAGATCTGCTGTCATTTGAGAGAGGTTCTCTTGGACTAAGGATGTGTGATACAGGCTCAGGGTACTAAGCCCCATGGCATCACCCAGAGAGAGGTCGTGGGACCCAGGCCCATCTGTGGGAGCTCAGAACCTGCTGGTGGCAGCTGCAAGCCACCCCAAAGATATGAGAGGTAATAGTGGCTGTGGTGGCTGGTGATGCCCACCTGGAGGCCATGCGAGTTGTGGCTGGGACTCCTTTGTCTAATCTCCCCCATATTTCTGGATTTGGCCTCCACATTGAGGAATCTCTTACTACTCAGGATCCCTGAAATACATCTGTTGCCTTCCTACCTGAGCCCTCTCACTTCTTCCCCTTTCCCATTTATCCATGACCCTCCCCTTAACTGTCATTCATAACCTCTGTCTGATTCATACCACTGCATTCTCTCTGCCATTCCTTCAAAGATCAAGCAGTTTCCTTCTGTTAAATAAAATGTATGGGAGGTCATTATTTGGATTGACCTCTTGCATTAGGCTCCAACAGACCCATTCAAAATGGAGTCACTCATGCTAAGGTTCCACACCACGAAACCAAAAACGAAGCTGTTTACTTGTAAGATCTGAGCTTCTGAGAAATCAGGAGAGAGTTGATAGTCATATCCCATTAAGCTAACCAGATCCTCAATAAGGAAAGTAACTTTGAAGCGGCCAAACTGCATCTTATTCCTTGTTTTGACTTTCTTCAGTCTTTTCTGCCTGTAAAGCTCAGCCCTTAGCTCAGTTCATGGGAGTTCCTTTTTATTTTGTAGATTGGATGCTGCCCAGTTCATGAATTGCTAATAAAGGCAAACTAGACCTTTACAGCTCAATTTATTGAAATTTTGTTATTTGATATGTCCCATAATTTATCAATCACACCTGATTTCACATATCCATTAATCAACAAAGAAGACGCATTATTTCTTGCTTATTATATGTCCAGCACTGCCCTAGGTCCTGGTTTTGGGGTGAGGGGGGAGGAAGGATTAAGTAAATGTAGGAACTTGCTCTGCTCTTAAGGGTCCCCAAAGAGGAGAGCAGTGGGCTGAGTTGCAAAGTGGTTTCTCTAGGACCAGGAGCTGTGGAGATCTACAGGGATCCCAGCCACAGAGTCCTGAGCAAGGCAGGCTGGGGTAGGAGCTTGCGGAAGGGTGTTGGGTTTTTCTCGGAAACTTCTGTCCTGGTCCGACCCACCAGCAGCTGCCTGCATGGGACGACAGTGCCCCCTGGTGGTCAATTCCTGGAACTCTCCAGCAGCTGTTTTGTAAAGCCCAGAGGATTAAGCTCCCTCAAGAACTTCTATTTTTGGTTCCCAGTATTTCCATAATGAAATGCTAACACAGGCAGCCAAATGGCTTCCCAAAGGACCTGAAAGCTGCACTGCCAAACTCCTGTGTTCTCCAGCTCTCTGCTTCCCGGGGTCAGATCTGCTCTTGGTTCTCAGGGGCAGTTCTCTATTCCATATGGTTTAATTAAAGGATTCCAGGGATAGCAACTATATGTTTGCCTTGCCGAGTCTGACCTCAGGCTGTGTGCACATTCAGAGTGACGTGTCGGAAAGAACACTGGATCCAGGATCAGGAGGCTCGTCCCACGCCAGCCGCTAAGTAGCTGTGAGATAATAATTTCAATAATAGCTACATTTATTCAGTATTTACTCTGAGCCAGACATTGCACCAAGAGCTTCACATACATTGTTGACTTTGATCCTCACAACAAGCCTATGAGATTGATACTGCTGTCATCTCCACTTTACAGAAATCAAGGTAGAGAGAAGTCAAGTAACTTGGCCAAGATCATACAGTGTGTGGCAGAGTTAGGACTTGAGTTCATGTTTCTGGGCATCCACTATGCTACACTGTACTGTGGACCTCAAAGAATTGGAAACTAGTGGTAATGTCCAGACACTGATGTCTTTAAATGTTCCCCGGGTGATGGTGATGTGGCGCCACTTTTGTAATCTATGGGGTCCCACCAGCTCTAACACTCAATGAGCCCCATGCCTTCCAAGAAGCAGAGGTGGAGTTGGGATGAGTTGAGAAGCCTGGGTTCAGGCCCTAATCTCCACGAGTGTACAGGGCTGAACAGGGCTACAGCACAGCAGAAACACCATGATGGCAGAGCAGTCATCCTGCCTGCTGTCCTCTTGATCTGGAGATGGTTTGTAGGACAGGAGAGCAATTGCCTTCCACAACATTCCTCAGAGTTCGTTATGTCACATACACCCCTATCTACAGATCCATCACCTGTCCATTGATCTCAATGCCTCTAGAGCCATTTTCTATTTTTTAATAGATTCACTTGACAAACACTTGAGTCTTATGATGTGCCAGGCCTTGAGTCTATAAAGGTGGAAGAAGCTGGCATGGCCCCACTCTTGTGAGTTCGCAATATAGAGGAGGAGATAGGCAGTCAGCGCATGATGAAAAAAAACGCACACTGTGACACATGCTCTGAAAGACACAGAAATGCACAGTGGTGGAAAACAACAGGACAGCAGAGGGACCTAATAAGACAGAATGAGCTGGGATTAAACAGAGACCAGAAGAATGTTTTTAGTGTGTGCCTCTTGTTGGTAAATGAGCTCTGTTGTGTTCACTACGTGTTGGGCGGTTTGGTGCAGAGCTTGCTTTTCCCCGGGCCTCTGCTGGAGTCCCCTCCTGGGCATGGGGTGGTTGCTGTTGACATTTTCTCCCTGAGAGCCCAGGTATCTCTCTAGAGATGGAGAACTCTGAGCTTCCTTTTTACAGAAAGGACTCAAACTGGTGGCTGTTTGGGGGTGGGGCGATGATGGGTGATGTTTGAGTCTGGAGTTTGAGAATCAGTAAAGTCTCTGCAGTCAGGGCCTTGAGGTTTGCTGACTTCGTGTGACACCCAAGGCATAGGACCCACAATGAAATCTGTGGGGAGGGCGCTTGTGATCCAGGTGTAGGTGTATACCTGTGAGCACAGGCATGTGTGCGCACACACACACGTGCATGGGAGCAGGCTCAGGCTTCAGCTCCTGGTCACACTAGTCTTTCTTCTCTTCTCTGTTGGAGGGCCGGGACTTGGCAAACCACTTTTGGCTTTGGCGGCAGCTTCCTATCGGATTCAGCCAGGAGGGGGCGCTAGAAGGGGTACTGGGAGGCTGGAGGGAAGCCTTCTATTTCTTGTTTGCTTCTGTTCTTGTAAGCGGCTTCGGTAGTACTTCTTCACCCTGGCAGCAGCAGTTCCTTACCATAGCAGCAGCTAGATTCAGTTTACAATCTTTCTAACACTTGTAGAACTAACTTCATCAACCCAAACTCAGAGGCCAGCACCAGCCGGCAGGCACCCCCTTCCTCACCAGATGTCTGGTTCCAGCCCCACAAGATGCTCCTGTCTCTAAGTTTTAATCATTGCAAATGCACCCCTTTGCTGCCTCGCCCTTGGGGTGGTAGTGCTTCCTCCATGATACCTTCTTAGCATTCTCTGACATTAGTGTTAAGGGATCCCAACCCCTAACATGAATTTCCTGGACTATGGGGGCCTTTTGTGCCCTTATGAGCCCTGGGGAGATCAAAAGCAGTTGTGTAACCCCTCGGTGGTTCGTAACTGCTCTACTCTGATAAAGAAGGGCTGGCTTATCCTTGGAGAGGCGAGTAATTCTGTTCTCAGCTCTTCCATGTGCGGGCCTCCACATCTCAGGGTAAAGGACAGGTGCCATCTCAGTTCCAGTCATCTTAGCACACGACTCCCACTCTGCCTCCCTGCTGATCTGCACCTTACCTGTGACCTGGCCTGGCCTCAAAATACTCCCAGGAGGAGAGGCCATGGCCTTCTCCATGCGCCTCCTCAAGTGTGAGCAGAACTGATGGAGAAGCTGGGCTGAGGAAGGAGAGAAACTTGAGTGGGAGACCTTGGGGCCGTTGGTGGCTGCCTCGGATAGAGTGGGTTTCTGTTTCCTTCCCCATTAGTGTCTTTCTCACGGAGAAAATCTCTTTTCCCTGAAGTAACTTGACGGAGTCTTTGACTGGTTTCCCTTTGCAAGGTGAACCCAAGAAAGAAAAGAAAAGAAAGAACAAGGAACCCAACATCCACAGAGGACCTGCTATGTGGCAGGAAGTGCTGGGAGCCCTGCACACATGTATGGCCCTTGAGGACTGATTGAGTAGCTCTGGCTGATGGGGGCGCAGCTGAGGAGGAGGAGGGTAGGGGCCAGGAGGACAGTCTCAGAAGAAAGAATAACGAACACTAGATGTGAAAACTTCCACAAAGCAGGTGGTCCACCAGGTAGGATCAGAGCAGTTCCCTGCCATTATAGATTGTCTTTTTGCCTACTCTTCCGTGTTTGTATGGGGGTGGTGTGTGTGTGTGCGGGAACACAGTTTCGTTTTGTTTTGATCATTTTTAAAGCTTTAGTGAAGTATAATAGACACACAAAAAATCGCATACATATAAAGAGTACATCTTGATGAGTTTGGACATATGCATACACCTGTGATAGCATCACCAAAATTTAGTTACTAAAAACCACCTCCAAAAATTTTCTTGTGTTCTTTTGTATTTTGGTTTGTTTGTTTTTGGTAGTAGGAACATTAAACATGAGATCTATCCTCTTAACATATTTTAAAGGGTGCAATTCTGTATCGTTAACTACAGGCCCCATGTTGTACAGCAGACCTCTAGAACTTACTCATCTCGTATAACTAAACTTTATACCCATTGAGCAACATTTCTCCATTTCCCCTTCCCCCAACCCCTGGAAACTGCCCTTCTATTCTCTGCTTCTATGAGTCTGACTATTTTAGATACCCATTTAAGTGGAATCATGCAGTATTTGTCGTTCCGTGTCTGGCTTTTTTCACTTAGTATAATACCCTCTTGGTTCCTCATGCTGTTGCAATTGGCAGGATTTCCTTCTTTTTTAAGGCTGAATAATATTCCATTGTATGTATTTGTCACATTTTCTTTATCTATTCATCTGTTGATGGACATTTGGGTTGTTTCCCTATCTTGGCTATTGTGAATAAGAAAAAAAAAATACAGTTTCTCAACCCAAAGCAAACAAAGAAGCATTGTGCAAAATATAAGTATTGACAGAAAGGCAGGCTAGGAGGGTAAACAATGGCTGGCATACAGCACAGATCAGGCTTCTGAGAGAACCGTGACGCCCTGGGCACACCTCTTCTGCCTCACTGGGGGAATTTGTCAGTGCTTTGCAGACCCATAGGTCCCACCTGGTTCTGGTTTGTAGAGGGAGGCAGTGGGACCCAGGCCCACCAGTGGGAGTTCGGAGCCTGCTGTCAATTCTGCCTTTTCTGCCAGGGGTGTGTCCGAAAGGACTGATACAAAATGCCCCGATGTGTGGCCCTCTCTGCACCATTTTAAAACTCTTCAATAGCGATCAGTGCAGTTATTAAAGGCATCAGGTGGAAATGAGCCACTTAGAGCTGACAGGTGGCTGATTCTGACCCCCACTCCCCAGCCATACATGTCTGGGGTAGAAACCGGTCGCATAAACAGGAACTACAGCCTTTCTCAGGCTTTGCACTTGTCCCAGTCTCTCAGCAGGGTCTCCAGGTCTCCCTTTTGGGCTTGTTCCAGCAAGCATCCCAGCTGAGCTCACTCCTCACCTGCTCAACTCCAGCCATCTGGGGTGATCTGCCGCAGCTGCCCTCAGTGCCTCCAAAGCTCGAGAAGGTGCCACATCACAGGGGGAGGGAGGGATGCTGCCTGTGAAGATTTCCTCCCCCACAGAGTGTCCCAGACTGCTGTGGTGCATGGCACTCTCCTTGGAGGGGAGACGCGTGCACCTGCCCTCGGCCACATGTCAGTTCTGACGCTGCATGGCCGTGTGCTTCCTGGGTCTCACCAAGATTCTTGAGCGAGCAGCCTTCCCTGTAGACTCCTTAGGCTCAAGGCTTCAAGGATCAGGCTAGAGGCTGACCTGAGTGACCAGCACCAAGTGGTCCTCCAAGTTGTCCCTCCTCTTGGACCTCCCCGGCGAGGTGCTCATCACTCTTGGACCAAGACCTCTGGTCTTTCTCTTGGGATGAGTTATTTCTCATCCTTAGTCTCTCACACCAGTGTACTCCTGGGGTCCCAGCCCATAAGACGTGTTTGAATCTACCCTACGCAAACACCCCACTGTGCACAGGTGTTGTTATCCTCATGTTGTGGATGGGGAAACTGAGTGTTGGATGACTGAATGTTGGATGACTTGCCTGAGGTCACTCAGAGTCTCCAGATCCCTCACACTGAGTCAGCCCTATGCTCACCACACAACATTGTGTTACTCCCCACCTCACGGTTTTGGCCAAAAGCTATGCTTTGAGATTGTCACCTGGCTCTGTCCAGGGACCCGCAGGCTGTTCTGACATTGGACTGTGGTGGTTCCCATGTAGGCCCAGCATCAGAATTGCCTGTGAAACTTTGAAAAACTCAAGTGCCAGGGCCTAAGCCCAGGGAATTCTCACTCACTAAATCCAGGTGGGCTCAGGTGCACAGGTATCTGTAAAGTCAATTCTTATTCTTCATGGTAGTTATGTTTTATGAAGTCTCTGTGAACATTAAATGAGCAGATACTGAACCTTTGCTCCTAGGGGAAACACAGGGTTAGATTCCTGCCTGCCTCTGGTTACAACCAATACATAGCCTTGTTTTATGTATGTTTCTACTAAGGACACCTTCTTTACTCTCTACTGTTGATTCATTGACACTGAACTCATGGCCAACAGCACCATAACTTGTGTCTGAAAGAAGCTTGTCTGATACACGTGTTTTCTCTGTAAGGGACATCACAGCCTTTTTGTGCTTAAGAACAAACACCAGCACTCTGCTTGGCGGACATTAAAATTTTTTTTTCATAGGTTATTGGGGAACAGGTGGCATTTGATTACATGAGTAAATTCTTTAGTGGTGATTTGTGAGATTTTGGTGCACTCATCACCTGGGAAGGGTACACTGAACCCAATTTGTAGTCTTTTATCCCTCATTCCCTTCCTGCCCTTTCCCCCTGAGTCCCCAAAGTCCATTGTGTCATTCTTATGCCTTTGCATCCTCATAGCTTAGCTCCCACTTATGAGTGAGAACATACAATGTTTGGTTTTCCATTCCTGAGCTACTTCACTTAGAATAATAGTCTCCAGTCTCATCCAGGTTGCTTTGAATATGTTTAGGGGACATTTTAAACAGTGAAATCACCAACACAAAGCACAAAAACATGAAAAATGTGGTACCAAATAGCCTGCAAAAAAGACACTTGTTTGCATTGTGGGAGCTGAAGCCACTAGGCTGAGTGGGCCTTGTTCCATCCCCACTGGGAATGTGCGTGTTGAGCAGCCCTCATTCTTCCCCACTCTGTGTGTTTCTGAGAATGACCCCGAAAGTGCAGCCAGTATTGATTTTGGGGTCACAGATACAATTTTGCAAGTAGGTGAATTTGTATGTATAGAATCAATGAATGGTGAGCATGGGCCGCATTTTGCAAGCTGTTGGCCCAGCGGTGTGCTGGGTCTCACAGCAACTGGCAGCAGGAGTTCACCGGGCATGAGGATGGTGCAGGGGAGCCGTGGAGTCGGGGCCTGAGCTGCTGTGGAGGGTTGAGAGAGCAGGTTGGCTGGTGCCATCGAGGACTGGGGACCCAGTGGTGCAGCCGCTGCGGGCTCTGGGCTGTGACTTCTGCCCTTGCATCAGCACGCAAATCACCATAGATCTTGGACTTCCACACTCAGTGGGTTGATGATTCAAAATTCAGAGCTTGGTTTTCCCATAGAAACCGTGTTATGAGTGGTGGGTTAGTCCTCAGCTTGGGTCACAGAGGCCCAGTCATACCTGGTTCACGTGTCAGTGAGGCATTGTGGGACCCACGACACCTGAAGCCACCCCAGCAAGCCTCCCCCGCAGGGCTCAGGCTCAGGCTGTGAGAAGGAGGGGCGCCCTCTACTTCTCCTGCGGTCCTGGGACTGAGGGGTTCCTCCAGGAATCTCTAGGGAAAGGTGAGGGCAGGAGTACTGGACAGGCAGTGGAAGATGGGGTGGAAGCCAAAGTCAGGGTTTCAGTGGGGAGGGGTTACAGGCATCTGGGGCAGGGCGGTGGGGAGTGGATAGGAGTATGTGAGGAGGGGCCGAAGAAAGGAAGGTTTCTGCAGCCACAAGCCTCTCTCCACCTGCTGCCCTACTTGGCCGTGCACATCGTCTAAAGTCATGGCACGGGCAGAGGAGCCCCAGCCTCAGGGCAGCTCTGTAGGAGTTTCCCAGGTTGCAAATCTGGATCCACACAAGACCTGAAGCTGAGGCCAAACTCTTCACGGCCTTGCTAACTCTTGCCACTGGAGCTGGACACTATCGTCGGGATGCCCTCTCCCACCCAGAGCTGACAGGTGGCTGAACACCCTGCGCCTGCCTCAGACACTCTTGTTTGCCCTGTCCCCACAGGTCCAGCTGCAGTGAGGATGGAGAGTGGCTCAGAAGGAGCATGAGGCACAGCCTGTGGTTTGGGGCCCAGAAGATACTGACTACTCATCAATACCTAACCTTGCTTTGTGTGTTTCCATGTAAAGACACCTCATTTACTCTCTATTGTTGGCTCATGAACGTTGGGTTGTAACTCATGCCTGATCGAAGCTTACCTAACCCACGGACGCTCTCTGTAAGGCACAGTGCAGCCTTCTTGCCCTTAGGAACACCCCAAGTTTGACTTCATTCCTCATCCTCTACCTGATCCAGCCTGTTCTGAAAGTAGAGTTCATAGGGAACATTCTTTCTCCAGGAAGCTCAAAGGAGGTCATGGGTCCCGGCCAGGCAGTGCTGAGGACTGGCTCCCAGGAGGACCAGGGCCTTCCCAGCCCTGCGGAGGAAGGAGGTGTGAGGGGAGGAAGGAGGTGTGAGGGTAAGAAGGCCCCAGAGCTGAGCTGGGGAAAGGGGATTCTGAGCTGCTCTATGCATGCCAGCTCTGACAGTCAGTGCCTCTGGAGACATCTGCGGCCTGTCCTCTTAGGAAGCTCAGATTCCTGTCAGATTACCTTTCCAGTTTCCTGGGCCCCCAGCTACCTGTGTGGGAGGAAAGGGGTGGCTCATCTGGGAAGCCCTTGTCACTGGGTTATGGTTATCCTCTGGGGAGGGTGAGGTGTTTACTCAGAAGCTGCAGGGAACTGACACCAAAACGGAAACTCCCTGAACTCTCTCTCTAGAATTCTCCCTTCTGTCTCTTTTAAAGGGTTTAATCTTTACAAGCTCCAAACAGCTTATTCAGTAAAGTCATTCAGCAAAAAATAAATCCTCATTGATAATGGTTTAATTTCCTCCTTCCCTCCCTCAAGGACAAGGATTATCTGGCTAAAGGATCCACTCCCTCCCTCCCTCTCTGCTTTCCCCCATTCAAACATCATTTCATTTACATTTGCTACATACCAGGGGCTGGGTGCAAGTGGATTTCTCCCCCAGATAAATGCCTTGGCTTGTGGTCCCTTCTGCCTAGTTGCCCTGTCTCCCACTGCTGCCCCTCACACATCCCAACCGGGATCATCTTGGACACCTCCCGGAAAGTGCTCCACCTCACTTCCGGCACAGGGCACGCTCTGCCTGGCATGCTCTGGCCCCGGCCATGTGTAGCACCTGCCTTCCTGGTAGCTGGGGCGGCCTCAGGCATTTTTTTTTTTCTTACCTTATGCTTCTTCCTTGAAGACTTTTCTCCAATTGCCTCACCCGGCTCAGCCCCTGCCTTTGCGTCAGCAGCCCACTCGGAGGCTTGTTGCCCTGCGGGTTCTGGGTTCTGGGCTTGCTTCTGTGGGATTTCTTGTTTGAACTGGTGTGTGTGTGCGTGCGTGCCTGTGCCTGTGCATACTCTCCATCATCATCGGAGCTTCCTAGGGGCAAGCATCATTTCTTTTCCTCCCTCTGGACCTTTGATCTATGGTCCTGACTGACTGTCCTGAAGTCATGGCTGAAGGGACACCTTGGGCCTCAGGCAGGATTTATGGGAGAGAACAATTAGCGAGCTACCCCTCTCTGCACCCCCTGACTTTCTGTCATTCTCCCACTGCGGCCTGGCTTGCCCAAGGAGGTCACCCCAAATGGGGTTTCAAGGACTCTGATTGGCAGAGAGGAGCTGCTGAACCTAAACAAAACACGGCTCCCCCAAGGCAGGGAGCTCTCGGCCAGGAGGACTTTGGGATGGTTTTCAAACTATGCAATGACGTGGTCTAGGGATTCCTTGCAGGTGACTGCAGGGCCTGGGGAGTGAGGGGGTGCCTTGTTGGGGTGTGGGAGGCAGGGCCCAGCCCCAAATCTACATCAGTCAAGCAGCTCCTCCAATTTTATTTAGGCTGTTGTGCTTAGTTGAACTGGAAAAATGTACTTCTGTGGCCTCAAAGCTTAGAAAACTTTCACTCTATCCTAAACCTACAGCCTTCTTCTATTCCTGCCATATTCATAGCTGTCAACCAGGGGCTGGAGGGTTGGAGGGAGGAGCCCATGCTCGCCTTCTGGAAGCTGGGACACCAGTGGCCATGTCTCTGCAGGAATCCCGCCTTGAGCCTCTGCTTGTCGCTAGTTAGAGAAGGCAGTGCTCAGGGCTAGCTCAAGGCTGCAAGTGCTCACAGGGGCCACACCAGAAAAGTGTGGAGAATTGGGACCCTGGCGCTTCCCTGGCCTCAGACCCAGGGGCTGGGGATCCCAGATGCATGACATACACCAGGAAGTGCCACTTTCTGAAGGAAAGAGCCTTCACCTAGGAGTCCAAAGTCACGGGCTCGAGTCTAGCTCCCACTCACCAGCCACGGGGCCCAGTTTACTCACTGTGTAGATGGGGGTGACACCCCTGCTTCTCCTTCCTCACTGGGTTATATACTCTGAAGCTGCCAGTGTGCTCTGAAAGCTGTTGAATGCTGTTGACATGCAAGGTGCTGCTGTGGCTCTTGTCACAGTCCCCAGCTGAGGAGGAGGGCCAGGGCTCTCCTGGGGTATTTGGGGCAGTCCTTGGCCTGGTGCTTCTGGGCTGAGCTTGAGAAGAATGGGAGAGTTACAACTTAGTCATGGGCAGGGTTCGCTTGGGAGGTCCTGGCCTGTCTTGGTCCGTTTTGTATTGCTATAACAGAACTCCTGAGGCTGGGCAATTTATAAAAAAAAAAAAAGAGGCTGAGCGCGGTGGCTCATGCCTGTAATCCCAGCACTTTGGGAGACGAAGGTGGGCAGATTGCCTGAGCTCAGGAGTTTGTGACCAGCCTGGGCAACACGGTGAAACCCCGTCTCTACTAAAATACAAAAAATCAGCCGGACATGGTGGCACGTGCCTGTAGTCCCAGTTACTTGGGAGGCTGAGGCAGGAGAATCGCTTGAACCTGGGAAGCGAAGTTGCAGTGAACTGAGATTGCACCATTGCATTCCAGCCTGGGCAACAGAGTGAGACTCTGTCTCCAAAACAAATAAACAAACAAACAAACAAAACAGAGACTTATTTGGAAGAGGCTTATTTGGCTCACAATTCTGGTGGCTGGAAGACTCAAGATTGGGCAGCTGCATTGGTGAAAGACTCAGGCTGCTTCAACTCATGGGGAAAAGAAAGGGGAGTGAGTGTGTGTACAGAGATCACATGGAGTGAGAGGAAGCAAGAGAGAGAAACTGAGGAAGCAAGACTCTTTTTAGCAACCCTGCTTTCAGGAACTAATCTATTCTCTTGAGAGCCAAAATGCACCAATGAATCTATTCACAAAGGATCTGCCCCGTGACAGAAATACCTCCTACTACACCACCACACTGGTGATCAAATTTCAACATGGGTTTTGGTGGGGACAACCCACATCCAAACAGTAGCATGGCCAGACCCACCAACCTGGGCAGTGTGTGGGCGTCTAGGGTTTTGTCAGGAATGGAATAGGCTGCCCTGGGTGTCCTGAGATGGCTCCAGGAACTTTGGAGGAAGGTGAGCTTTTCTGTTGGGCATAACGTTGGACCTTTCAGAGTCAGCCCCAAGACATGAGTCTGTTTGTTTCCGTTCTTCTAGTCCTGGATGAACTAATTTACCAGCCCTAATCCAGGGCAGGCGCCAGACCCAGGTGTCTTCCCAGGGGAAGTGGAATGAGGGTGGCCTGCCTGGTCCAGGATGTCAGCTGAGCAGGAGGCCTGCAAGAGGGGAACCTTTGACTCAGGAGGAGCTCACATTAGTGGTGGGCTGGGAAATGCCCCACAAGAGATGGAAAAGAAGCAGATGGCAGATCAGGAGCTGGATGTAGCAATTAGGGTGACCTGCAAAGGAATGCAAAAGAACGGGTTTGCAGGTCTCAGGAGGGAGTTGCGTATGTGCAGTTCCTTCTTAGGCTACTTTTTCCCCCATCCTCCCTACAGAAGGCCTGACAGCCTTGCCGACAGGGGTTTGGAGATCAGCGAGCTGCAGGCCACACACGCACCCAGAGCTGCTGTCTCTGTCAGGCGTCTTTAAAATATCTTTGCATTATACAAGTCATACGTGCTGGCAGGGGAAAAAAATGCAAACAACAAATGTACAAAGAAAATGAAAGTTCTCCTCCCTGCTCAACAACAGCTTCTGGCCCCTTCTGAAACCAGGCCCAGTAAAAGAAGTCCTAACTTGGGAAAGCCAAGGACTTGTGCTGAAGTGTCATTCTACCTGTAGGCGTGCCTGTTAACATGCATTGCCAGGTGACAGTCCAAATCACATACTCAGGGGTTAATTTTCCACCAATGTGGGCATCAGTGACTGAGATAACCCAAGCAGCAGGTAATCTCAAGCCAGCTCTCTTCCTGTGGGTTGCATTATTTGGTTTCATACATTTTTGTTTGCTGCAAAGTTACCTTTCTGGAGATGCCTGGTTCTGGCTGAAATGGAGTCGAGTTTGAATTAAATGAGCCTAAATCCATCAGTGGAGTTGGGTGGGTGACCTGAACCCAGAGATGATCTTTTGGTGTAGGCGGAGGATTGGTGAGAAAGCTGGAGTGAGGACTGTGCAGCAGAAAGTGACTTGAAAGACCACCATGCTGTCCCGAGGCATCTCTCCCCTGCCAGAAGTCTCTTCTTCTGGGTTAATAAGAACTGGTTCTGGCACTGGCTCCATGACCTCTAGGAAGTGTTTGAGGAGTGCTCCCCATGTGCTCCTCCAGCCAGCCCTCCATCCCTCTCCTCCTTGCTGGGGAGGCTGCCTGAAGCCACCCCCGTGGGCTGCCAGCTGGTCCAGGCAATGCGTGGGAGGAGCGTGAGGTCCCTTTGTCAGCAGCCTGACTGCCTCCTAAAGGACTGGGGTGTGGCAGTGGCTGAGTTCTCTCCTGATTCCTTGTTCTCACGGATACAGGCAACCCTCTCCTACAGCTATAGCACATGCCAGGCCATGGAAACCAACCAAGTGGCCATTACTACTCAGTCGAACTCCAACCAATCCAAACCACAGTTGAGGGGGTGGAGGACTCAGAAGAGAGAAGCACCGTCCCAGAAAGTGACAAGAACACAGATGCTGTGGTGAAGATCACGGACTTTACCTGAGTTGGGTGAGTCTCCCCATCACCACTTACTAGCTGTGTGGCTTTGGCTTTGCGCAACATGCCTAACCTCTTGGAACTTCAGTTTTCTCCTTTTCTTTTCTCTTTTCCTTTTCCTTTTCCTTTTCTTTTCTTTTCTTTCTTGAGTCTCACTCTGTTGCCCAGGCTGGAGTGCAGTGGCACGATGTCGGCTCACTGCAACCTCCACCTCCCAGGTTCAAGTGATTTTTCTACCTCAGCCTCCCAAGTAGCTAGGATTACTGGAGGCGTGTGCCTCTAGGCCCAGATAATTTTTGTATTTTTAGTAGAGATGGTGTTTCGCCACGTTGGTCAGGCTGGTCTTGAACTCCTAACCTCAGGTGATCCACCTGCCTTGGCCTCCCAAAGTGCTGGGATTACAGGCATAAGCCACTGCGCCCAGCCTGAATTTCAGTTTTCTTATCTTTAAAATGGGATGGCCGGGCATGGTGGCTCATACCTGTAATCCCAACACTTTGGGAGGCTGAGGCAAGTGAATCACCTGAGGTCAGGAGTTTGAGACCAGCCTGGCCAACATGGTGAAACCCTGTCTCTACTAAAAAATGCAAAAAAATTAGTCGGGTGTGGTGGTGGGCACCTATAGTCCCAGCTACTCAGGAGGCTGAGGCAGGAGAATCTCTTGAACCAGGGAGGTAGAGGTTGCAGAGAACTGAGATGGCACCATTGCACTCCAGCCTGGGTGACAGAGTGAGACTCTGACTCAAAAACAAATAAACAAACAAAAATTAAAATAAAATAATAATAAAAAATAAAATGGGGCAATAATACTTTGATTGCATTGTCTCTGTGAGGATGAAATCAGTAAGGTATGTGAAGGACAGTGTCTGGCCCACAGTAGGAGCCCTCTAGGTGGCATTGTGGAGAGGCATTCTGTTTAAAGTACAGACTCTGGAGCCGGATGATTTGGGTTAGGATTTTCTTTAGTAGCTATGTGACCTTGGGCAAGTTATTTTGTGTTTTTGGATAGAATTTTCTCATCTGCAAAATGGGTTCACTGATGTTCTCATGGGGATGTTAGGATGATCAAGTGGGATAGCACAAGTCAAGGACTTAGATAGTGCCTGGCCTTTGTATTAAAAATAAATCAATGGGCTGGATGTGGTGGCTCATGCCTGTAATCCCAGCGCTTTGGGAGGCCAACGCGGGTGGATGACGAAGTCAGGAGATCCAGACCATCCCGGCCAACATGGTGAAATCCCGTCTCTACTAAAACACACAAAAAAATTAGCCGGGTGTGATGGTGCATGCCTGTAGTCCCAGCTACTCGGGAGGCTGAGGCAGGGGAATCGCTTGAACCTGGGAGACAGAGGTGGCAGTGAGCCAAAATCATACCACTGCACTCCAGCCTAGTGACAGAGTGAGACTCCGTCTCAAATAAATACATAAATAAAATAATAATACATAAATCAATGTTTTATTAGAAACTTTCCAACGAAGGCGAGCATGTGTTTGCTGTACCTGGTGGGCCTGGGGTGTGGTGTGGAGAAGTCAGAGCCTGTGTCCTGGTCTGCAGGAGAGTTTGAACCTATTCTGCTCACACCTCTCTGACTACTTTCTTCCTTAAATTTTGCCAACCTGGATCTTCTAACTTTTTCACCTCCCATCTCCAGCCACTGTCTGCAACCTCCTCAGATACCTCTCGGTCAGCTCATGGCAGCCCCGGACCCTTACGGGCAGTGCTGCTGGGCTCATTGGTCTGCCTGGGAGGGGCCTGGCCTGAGAAGCCCAGTGCTGCGCTGCCCTTGCCCTGAGAGCATGTGCATTCGCCAGGCAGTCTCGGATGAATCACTTCCCCCACACTGAGTAGTTAGCCCAGCTCGCAACAGAGGCCCTGTGTGCTGCTTTTGTGTGTAGTGTTTCTTTCCATTCCATGAGTCAGAAAACACCGTCACTCAGCCATGTGATCTCCCAATCTTCTGCCAAGGAACTGTGTGCAAAGGATTGCTGGAAAACCCTCGAGGAATGAGGGAGGGCAGCCATGACTGCCAAGAGGGAGATTGAGCTGAGAGAACTGGAGGTTGGAAGTCATCTCAGGAAAAGAGCGTTCCAGGGGGCTCTGGTATGGTGAGACCGGAGACCTGCCCACAAGGGCAGCTGCTTGTGGGTGAAGGGCCCTACCTTGGCCACGTGTGGGTGGGATCTCCAGCCCCTTGACCCCTGGAGTGTAATCTGATTATTTTGTCTGATTGTAAATGGAAAGCTTGCTTATACAAAGTTCCAGATCAATACAGAAAACTATAAAAAAGAAAGGACATATCTCCCACCTGCCACCACCAGATGCTGTATTAATCCAGTAAGACATTTTCCATTTGCCTTTGGGTGCGGACCTGCCAGGCCCTGGTCCATTGAACTCCATTGAGTTCCTAACTGCAGCCCAGGTCTGTTCCTGCCCTGGTCCCGGGACTCTGTCCTTCCAAACACCACGGGGAGAGGTTCTCATCCCAACTTGGCCATTAGCTTGCTGTGTGCTCTTAGGCCAATCACTCTGTCTGAGTCTTATTTGTCTCCTCAGTTAAAAATGAGATAATAGGGCTGGGCACGGTGGCTTACGCCTGGAATCCCAGCACTTTGGGAGGCCAAGGCAGGCGAATCACCTGATCAGGAGTTTGAGAGCAGCCTGGCCAACATGGCGAAACCCCATCTCTACTAAAAATACAAAAATTAGCCAGCCATGGTGGTGGATGCCTATAATCCCAGCTACTCAGGAGGCTGAGGTGTGAGAATTGCTTGAACCCGGGAGGTGGAGGTTGCAGTAAGCCAAGATCGTACCACTGCATTCCAGCCTGGGCGACAGAGTGAAACTGTTGCAAATAATAATAATAATAATAATAATAATAATAAAAAGGATAATAATTAGGCAGACTTGTTGAGAGGGTGAAAGGCATGGGGAGATATGAAAATAACTGCAACATCACAAAAATCTCTTCAACGTATGAGAAGTGCTGGCTTGATGCTGTTTTCCCTGCCTCAGCTCATTTAACCCCAAGGGTGGTGTCGAGCCCAGCTCCCTTGCTCCACCATTGACCTTGCCCATGTTGGCCGAAGGCCTTCCCCAGACGTCCTAGGGTTGGCTCAGGACAGGGAGGTCTCAGGCTGTGGTTCTGACTGACCACTGCTGAGACCCCATCCCTGAACAGTAGCCAAGCCCTGGGGCCAGCAATCATCTGGTTCAGAAGAACTAAAAGCCCTGTTTTGTTGCCAATTTAGAGCCAAAATAATTCTGCCCCCTTTTCCCCCATGCAGGCACTCATCCCCACCATGGCTGGAGTAATAATCAATGCTGTTCTTGCTCGGAAGCCTTTTCTGATTTCAGAAACCTTTGCCACTTTCCCAATTTGTTGTATTATCTTTAGATTGTAGTGATTCTTGTAAAATCCTTAACATGAAAAGGGTTTGTGTACTTACCCTAGGGATAATTAATAACACTATAAGAACATTAGTTTAGCTGTTTGCAAACCACTCCTTGTATTCACTTCGTAACATGCCTATGAACTTATATATTGGAAATCATCGCCATTCCCGCCTTCTAGAAGAGTAAAAGTGGGCTCAGGAGACAAATATCTCTTAGTATACAGTGAGTATTCTGTGAGCCTATTTCCCATGCCCGCCTCTTGGCTCTGGGAGTGCGGAGCCAGCTGCAGGCTCTGTTCCGACTGGCCCACACCCATCTTCAGGCAGGAAGCCCCAGGAACACAACAGCCCCTCCCCACACAGCGGCTTTAGCAGGGAGGGATTCAGCCCCTCCAGGCTGACCCAGGGCTCAGGGCCCGGGTGGGTCGCTACAGCAAATCCCAGCATTGGGCTCATCATCACCTGTGCTCATAGACTATCCCCATGTGGATTCCGCAGATGGTGAACCTTCAGCTACCAGTGTGTGCGTCCAAGACTTTTCCACAAAAACAAGACATCACAGAAACTCTTCCCACCCAGGTTGTATGTCTGGGCTCCAGCCTCAGTTCTCTCAATCTGAGGTCCTGCTCCCATTGTGTGTCCCTTGAACCTGGTCCTGGAGATGGACAGAGGCTGCCTGCCTGTGCCCGGTTCCACTCCCCGGTCCCAGGACACATCCTTCTGCCTGCTGGACACTAGCTGCTACTTCCATCTGCAGCAAGGAGTCATGGTCACACACCTTAGGCCCTGGGCCCTGCCCGATGGGTGAGACCATCTTCGTTGGTGGGGTCTCAGACTTGGTACCCGTCTCCGGTCCATCCCGATTTACTTGAAGGATACAGCCATGCCTCCTTACAGGCAGCAGCCGAGCAAGGACTCTAACTCAGGTTCTTTCGTGCCAGGCCCCATGTTATCTTGTGCATACTGTGGCAAGGACTGTGCAGCCAGCATCCCTCAAAGCCAGCTTTGGGGTAGAGAAGAGAGGTGAGCTACGAAGAGGTGAGACAGCAGGCAGGTCTTGTGGGAGGCAGGAGGCCTCACAGTGGAAGAAGGTCAGTGAGGGTGATGGAGAAGTGGATTTGGGGAATCAACCAGGAGGTGCCCTGTGGGGCTCTCGGACCTATGGCCACTTTAGGGCTGCCTGGAGACTGTCATAATAACCACAGTCATTACAACGATGGTAGGTAGGATTTAGTGAGCACTTACTATATGCTGAGTATTGGGATACCTGCCTCCCTGTATTACCTCATTTTATTCTCATGGCAACCTGCTGAAATAGGGGCTATTATTATCCTTTGCTTTACATGGGAGGCCGCTGATGCTTGGGGAGGCTGAACAACCTGCCCACAGACATTCCTTCACAAGCAGATCTGAGATGAGAGTCCAGGCTGCCTGACTCCGGGCCCCACTCTCTCTGACTTCTAGAATATTTGCTTCTTGGAAAAAAACAAAACCACCCTGCCCAGTTGGTGGGGAGTGGAGGGTGTCAGGAATTTCAGTTTTGTGGAGGAAAGATGAGTGCATTTATGTGGTTTCCACACAGAGGCATACCTGTGATTGTAGGGTCTGGAGAGGGGCCCTTTTGGAGAAGGTCATCTTCCCTGAATGAAGATGCAACTCTGGTTGGATGAGCCTCTGAGAAGCAGCCAAATGGGTCCTGCTAACCCACAGGCCAGTGAGCCATGGCCAGACAACTCTCCCATTCACAGAAAGTGGGTGCATGCCGGGGATACATGGAAGAATAAGTTCAATACATTCAAGGCCAGGCGTGGTGGCTCATGCCTGTAATCCCAGCACTTCGGCAGGCTGAGGCAGGAGGATTGCTGGGGGTACACCCAAGGGGTGCCAGCTGGTCCAAGCAATGAGTGAGAAGATTCGAGACCAGCCTAGGCAACAAAGCAAGACCTCCATTTCTAAAGTAACAATAATAATGATAAATAAATAAAGTCAATACATATGCCAGGCCTGGTTGGTTAGAGACAAATGCTTAAGAGCCTGTGGAAGAACAGCTTATGACCACTCCGTGGTTTTTCCTCCCCATTTGGCAGCCTGAGCGATGCAGTGGGAGCTGCAGACCAGGCTCCAGTAGGCAACAGCTGAATAGGCAAGAGGGCATCTGCACGCCTTCTGGCCGGTCTTGACCTCGGGTTGGGTAGCAGCGAGCCTTGGGGTTTTCATGAACAGGTGACTGGGCCAGGTACAGTGACTCATGCCTGTAATCCCAGCACTTTGGTCGGCTGAGGTTAGAGGATTGCTTGAGGTCAGGAGTTTTGAGACCAACCTGGGCAACATAGCTAGATGCCATCTCTATTAAAAGAGAGAGAGAGAGAGAGAGAGAAAACAGGTGGCTTAAGATAGGCAGGTGAGGAGCGGGGCCTTCAGTGTGAGCCAGTTATTGCCCATGCAGCCCTTTGGCCAGCCCTGGCTCTGCTGCAGTGTCTGGAGCCAAGGGCTTCCCTCGTGTGCTGGCTCAGCCTGGCTCCTCTGCTCCTTCACAGGTCCTCGGATCAAAACTCTTTTTTCATATTTCCTTTAACAAACAATAGGTTGTAAAACTGCTGCAAACAATTATTGGGAAGCCAGAGGGATAAAGCATGAAGATATGTAGTGCTTTAACTTTTTGACTGGTCTCACAGTAAGAAATGTATTTTATATTGTAATCAAGCATGTACACACACACACACACACACACATACCCCTATACGCTCAGATACACACAACTAAAACAGAAATTTTCTTGAAACAATTCTTAATTGTACTATATGCAATACACTTCATATTTTGTATTTCATTCAATTTCATTTAAATAAAATGTGATTTGAGATGCTAGTTAGTGGGTCATGAAATCAATTTAGAGAATCTCAAACTACATTGAAAAACACCAGGTTAGCTGAAGATGCTGATCGTTAGAGTAAGGAACAGACTGAATAATTCATCTGTCTTGACTCCCCCTGGGACCTGAATTTTCTGAGGTCAGAGGCTGAGCCCTCCCTGTGAGTCCTAATGTGGGATCCCGCACCCATGAACCTTCTGAAAATACAGACACTGTGGCAAACACCAGGACTCCAAGCAGAAAGGGGGGTCCAGGGGAGAAGGCAGGAGGTGTCTGTCTTCAGAGTTAACATTTCGTTGAGATTTATTTAGCCATAAAATGACTTCTAGGGAACACGAAACAGGTTGAATGAGGCTAGAGAACAAGGTAGAGGACAGTTAGAGGCAAAACACTCCCCAAAGCTGTTCTGAGCATTGTGAGCATTGCTATGTGACTGGCACAAAGAGGCAGGAATAGCAAATGGTTAAGAGGATAGACTCAGGAGCCAGCTGGCCTTGGGTGGAATCTGCCTTGCTATGCCTCAATTTCCTTATTCCTCTAAAATGGCAGTATAATAGTATTCAATTCTTAGAGTTGTTACCTAATCAGTATGCCAGTTACTGATGCTAAAAAAGAAAGCAGCTGAACTGCCCACACAAATCAGGCTCAACCCTTGCCAGCGACGGTCAAGATTGTGGGGCTCCAAGTATGTGGGCAGGTCCGTGGCTTTCTTCCACATTGTGCAGAAAGGGGAGAATGTGGGTTTCCGGGTGCAGCTTTGCAATTCCAGCATGCTCAGCATATGTCTTCGATGAATGAATAAAGGATGAATGGATTCTCTTTTCTCTGTCTCCACTGACATTACTTAGAGCAGGGCCTCAGCTATTAGCCTCTCTATTCCATACTTCACACGCTTGCTAGAACAATCTTTCTAAAGTGCAAATTTGATAATGTTTCTTTCTAGGAGGAATCCCTATGCTATACCCCTGCTTAAACCTTTGGAAGCCTTTCCATGGTCTATGATGCATTCTACACTCCCTTTGAGGCAAAGCCTCAGGCCATCTCTCAGACCCACTCTTCTGATTTATTTATTTATTTATTTATTTATTATTAACCTTTAAGTTCTAAGGTACATGTGCACAACGTGCAGGTTTGTTACCTAGGCATACAGGTGCCATGTTGGTTTGCTGCACCCATCAACTCGTCATTTACGTGAGATATTTCTCTTAATGCTCTCCCTCCCCCAGCCCCCCACCCCCCGACAGGCCCCAGTGTGTGATGTTCCCCACACTGTGTCCAAGTGTTCTCATTGTTCAATTCCCACATATGAGTGAGATCATGCGGTGTTTGGTTTTCTGTTCCTGTGTTAGTTTGCTGAGAATGATGGTTTCCAGCTTCATCCATGTCCCTGCAAAGGACATGAACTCATTCTTCTTTATGGTTGCATAGTATTCCATGGTGTATAAGTGCCACATTTTCTTAACCCAGTCTATCATTGATGGACATTTGGGTTGGCTCCAAGTCTTCGCTATAGTGAATAGTGCTGCAATAAACATACGTGTGCATGTGTCTTTATAGTAGCATGATTTGTAATTATTTGGGTATATACCCAGTAATGGGATTACTGGGTCAAATGATATTTCTAGTTCTAGATCCTTGAGGAATTGCCACATTGTCTTCCACAATGGTTGAACTAGTTTACACTCACACCAACAGTGTAAAAGCATTCTTATTTCTCCACATCCTCTCCAGCATCTGTTGTTTCCTGACTTTTTAATGATTGCCATTCTAACTGGCGTGAGATGGTATCTCATTGTGGTTTTGATTCGCATTTCTCTAATGAACAGTGGTGCTGAGCATTTTTTCATGTGTGTTGGCCACATAAATGTCTTCTTTTGAGAAGTGTCTGTTCATATCCTTTGCCCACTCTTTGATGGGGTCGTTTTTTTCTTGTAAATTTGTTTAAGTTCTTTGTAGATTCTGGATATGAGCCGTTTGTCAGCTGGGTAGATTGCAAAAATTTTCTCCCATTCTGTAGGTTGACTGTTCACTCTGATGGTGGTTTCTTTTGCTGTGCAGAAGCTCTTTAGTTTAATTAGATCCCATTTGTCTATTTAGGCTTTTGTTGCCATTGCTTTTGGTGTTTTAGTCATGAAGTCTTTGCCCATGCCTATGTCCTGAATGGTATTGCCTAGGTTTTCTTCTCGGGTTTTTATAGTTTTAGATCTTACATTTAAGTCTTTAATCCATCTTGAATTAATTTTTGTATAAAGTGTAAGGAAGGGATCCAGTTTCAGCTTTGTACCTATGATTAGCCATTTTTCCCAGCACCATTTAAATAGGGAATCCTTTCCCCATTTCTTGTTTTTTTTTTTTTTTCAGGTTTGTCAAAGATCAGATGGTTGTAGATGTGTGGTGTTATTTCTGAGGCTTCTGTTCTGTTCCATTGGTCTCAGACCCATTCTTCACCACCCTTTCCATACCCTACCTTCTGGTCCTACCAAATAATTTGCATTATCTGATGGTGCAGTATAATCTCAAGTCTCCATCCTTTTGCCTATGCCATTCCCTGCGCCTTGCCTGTCACCGCACTGCCAGCTGGTCTGGCCCCATTATAAAGAATTATGACGCTCAGTGTTCTCTGACCCGTAGAGCTGGGAGCTTCTTCTCTGTGCTCCCCACTTGCTCTGACATTGTTCTGAGGAGGAAAGCTGAAAGGTTTGCCCAGCTTCCGACTCTGACCACTAGAGAGCAGTAGAGGGCAGACAAGCATCTAGCCTGGGAAACCCCAGACTTCCTGCTCTTCTTGCTCTGCCCTTCCCGACACCGCCACCGCCACATCTCACTCCCGGAATCTGCACGGTCCCTTTGCGGGTCTCTTGGCCTCTGCCACGCTATCTTCACTTTTATGCACAGAGCTGGCCAGCCAAGGGCTCTGTTAAAAAATAAAATTTCAACATAGTGAAACACGTAATCGGCTTTTTTTTTTTGAGGCAGGGTCTTGTCCTGTCATCCAGGCTGGAGTGCAGTGGTGCCATCTCGGCTCACTGCAGCCTTGACCTCTCTGGCTCAAGCGATCCTCCCACCTTAGCCTCCTGAGTAGCTGGGACTACAGGTGTGCACCACAAAGCCCAGCTATTTCTTTTGTAAAAGAAGGGGTTTTGCCATGTTGCCCAGGCTGGTCTTGTGCTCAAGTGATCTGCCAAGCTTTGGCTTCTCAAAGTGCTGGAATTAGAGGCATGAGCCACCACACCCAACCTTTTTTTTTTTATTTAACTGAGACAAAGTCTCACTCTGTTGTCCAGGCTGCAGTGCAATGGGGGTAATCATAGCTCACTACAATCTTGAACTCCTGGTTCAAGTGATCCTCTTGCCTCAGCCTCCTAAGTAGCTGGGACTATGGGCATGCACCACTGTGCCCAGCCCTAATTGGCTTTTACTAGGGATCCAGGAATCAGACAGCATCTCTTACCAAAATAGAGGGAGTTCCACTCAGCACGACAGATCCATTGTAAGGTAGCTTGAGCAGGAACAAGGAAACAGAATACCACAAAAAAGCAGATGAGTTAACATCAGGTTGCTTTCCTTATAAGGGTTAAAGGAAAGAGGACTGTCTTATCTTGCCAGCTCAGGTTGACTGGGCCCTTTCCAATTGGTTGCCGTAAATCTCCTGTTTTTAGGAAAACGTGATCTGTTAGGGGATTTTCCTGCTTCATAAAGTTTCAGGTTGATTATGCAGCACTTAGCATGAGTGACTCCATTTTGGCTTGGTCTGTTGGGGCCTAGTGCAGGACCTCAGTCCAAAACAATGGGCTCCTATACATTTTATTTAACATCACCAAGGAGTGGGGCAGTGAGTGAGAGGGGTGAAGTGTGACAACCTGTATGTAGGTCGTATCTGTGAGTGCTCTTGCTGCAAACTCACTTTGGCTAACTCAAGCTAGGAACGAACTGATGAGAAAGAATGTTGGATGGTTTACAGAATTGATTAGCGTCTGGCAAACTAGGTTTGGGAAAATGGGCAGGGAACACCCAGAAGGCCAGGTAGCTAAGAACCTAGTCACAGCCACTCAGCCTCGGGGTCAGGATGCCCATGTGAGTTCGGCTACTGGTTGCCATGAACTGCTGGACTCTCAACCCCATTGCCATGACTTGACCTCCCAGGCTCAAGCAATCCTTCCACCTTAGAGTTCTGAGTAGCGGGGGCTACAGATGTGCACCATCTCTAATTACCTTTCTCTCCCTCTAGAGTCAAAGCTCCCAGCCTGAGTACCCCATGGGCTGAGCCTGGGTCAAACATGGGCCCTAGAAAACTGTCTGCTTCCTGCCAAGACCACCCCCTGGAGGACTCCCCCACATAGGAAGGACTCAAATGTGGGCAGACAAAAATCAATCAAGATGTCCTCTATGAGATTCACTGGTTCCCTCTCTAGAACGAGCTAAATCTGGAAGGCACTCAGGAGTTCATTTGAGTATCCAAAAAGTTCTTTTGCTGCTTTGTTGGGGTGAGGGGAGTGAAGAGAGAGAGATGAGTCAGTTGCCCCATCATCTCTAGCACTGGTTCCTACAGAAGTCATCACTATCCACCCAACAGAACCAGGATGAATGGTTGAGTGTGGTCACTCCTCTGTTCACCTCAGAAGGAGAGGGCTGGGGAGCAGGAAGGGGAAAGCAAGGCAGCTGCAGTTTTCTAATGTGCCTGCCCAGGACAGGCGGCTGTCCATCAGGGGGAAGGAGGACTTCCGTGGCAACAGGGTATGAAGCAATCTGTTTCACTTGAAGTGATTGCGTGAACTGATATAGTTGTTTGTCATGAATGTTGGCTACATATGGAGTTATTCTGACCCTTAGAAAACACTCCACCCAGGCATAGTGGCTCACGCCTGTAATCCCAGCTACTCCCGAAGCTGAGGTGGGAGGATCGCTTGAGCCTGGGAGGTCGAGGCTGTAGTGAGCTGAGATTGCATCACTGAGCTCTAGCCTGGGTGACAGAGTGAGCCCCCTGTCTCAGGTAAAAAAAAAAAAAAAAAAAGAAAGAAAGAAAAGAGAAAACACTGCAATGTTTCAGGAAACCGAGTCCATTGTTTCACAGATTTTCCTCCACTGGAAGCCCACACAGATGCTGGGGTCTCAGGCACTGCTGCTGGGGAAGGAAGCCTTAGCTCTGCTCAGGAGCAGAACGGCTCCAGGGACAGGAGAGGGAAGCAGAATGAGAGAGCCACACTTTTCCCTAAAACTGTGGTTTAGAAACCAGACTGCACAGACCCCAAGCACCTCTGGGACCCCGGGCATGCACAGCCCTGGGTAGAGGGCTGTCAGATAAAACAGGACACTCAGTTACACTTGAAAATCAGATAAAAAATTTTAGTATAAATAGGTCCCATGCAATATTTGGGATCTTTACAAATTTTTTATTTTTTTAAAAATTCAAACTTAACTGGATGTCCTGTGTGACACTGTGATATAATAATAAATAGATATTTGGTCTTCATCCCCAGTTCCTGGACAGAGCTCCTGAACGCTTGTAATTTCCTGAGTGACTGGTGAGATAGGAACATCTCTTGTACTATTTGGTCTCAGTCTCCAGTTCCTAACACAAAGCTTCTAAGACCCTTGAAATCTCCAGAATGATGAGTGTCTTTTTGTATGTCAGTGAGATAACTAGTGGCTGGGGGCCCCTAGATAGCTTCAGTTTGGGAGGCAGTCACCAGAAAGACCAAAGAATGATTAGAGTTTTCAGTCACGTCCCAAATCTAGGAAGGGGATAGGGGCTGGAGACTGAGTTAGTCAACAATGGCCAATAATTTTTACCAATCATGCCTGCATAGTGGATCTCCCATAAAAACCCTAGATAACAGGGCTCAGAGAACTTCTGGGTTGGCAAATGCATCTGCATGCTGGGAGGGTGGTGTACCCCAATTCCATGGAATAGAAGCTCCTCTGCTTGGGACCCTGGACCTCCCTGTATGTATAGTACCTTCCCTCCTTTTTTTGAGATGGGATCTTGCTATGCTGCCCAGGCTGGTTTTGAACTCCTGGCCTCAGGTATGCTTCTGTCTTAGCCTCCTGAGTAGCTGAGGTGATATATACAGTACCTCTTCATCTGGCTGTTCCTTTATAATATCCTTTATAATAAATCCATTATGGTAAGTAAAGTGTTTCCCTGAGTTCTGTGGGCCATGATAGCAAATTATTGAACCTGAGGAAGGGGTTGTGAGAACTCCTGATTTGCAGCCAGGTGTGGATAACGTAGGGACCCAGTACTTGTGATTGGTGTCGGAACTGGGCACAGTCTTGTGGGACTGAGTCCTTAGCCTGTGGGGTCTGTGTTGACTTTGCATAGTGTCAGAATTGAATTAAATTGTAGGACACTCGGTGTCCTCAGAGACTTAGAGAATTGCTTGGTGTGAAAACCTCACACATTTGATGTCAGAAGTGTTATGTGAATAGAGAAACCATTCTATTTTTCCTTTGTTCCTGTATTTTTATTTGCTAAATATGGCAACCTTACTTGAGTATGCTGCTTTTTAAAAATTTATTTTGGGGCTTAGGCTGGGTGTGGTGGCTCATGCCTGTAATCCCAGCACTTTGGGAGGCTAAGGCTGGTGGATCATTTGAGGTCAGGATCTTGAGACCAGCCTGACCAACATGGCAAAACCCCATCTCTACTAAAAATACAAAAAAATTAGCCTGGCGTGGTGGTGGGTGCCTGCAATCCCAGCTACTTGGGAGGTGGAGGCACAAGAATAATTTGAACCTGGGAGGTGGAGGTTGCAGTGAGTCAAGATTGCACCACCACACTCCAGTCCAGCCTGGGCAACAGAGTGAGACTCTGTCTCAAAAAAAAAAAAAAAAAAAAAAAAAGAAAAGAAAAAGAAAAAGAAAAAAGAAAAGAAAAAGAAAAAGAAAAAAGAAAAGAAAAAAAATTTATTTTGGGTCTTAGGTTAGATTTTCTTGGAATAAGAAAGGTGTTTTGTTTTGCTTTGTTTGTTTTATAAAAATGCAGCTATGCATGGAAGGAAAGGTTTGTCCTGCCAAAAAAATAAAGGTTTTAAAGTCAGGTTGACTCTTCATTTTTTTCCTCTTTACATGGAAAAACTTAACTGTAATGAATATTTAATTAATTCTTTCACCCTGTACATATATATATATATATATATATATATATTTGGAGATAGAGTCTCGCTCTGTTGTACAGGCTAGAGTACAGTGGTGAGATCTCAGCTCACTGCAACCTCTGCCTCCTGGGTTCAAGCAATTCTCCTGCCTCAGCCTCCTGAGTAGCTGGGAATACAGGCACGTGCCACCACACCCAGCTAATTTTTGTATTTTGTAGAGACCATGTTGGTCAGGTGGTCTTGAACTCCTGACCTCAAGTGATCCGCCCTCCTCAGCCTTCCAAACTGCTGGGATTACAGGAATGAGCCATCTCACCCGGCCTACCCTGTACATATTTTACAGCGCCTCTATCACAGCCCAGGCACTGTTGCAGATGATGGGGACAATATGAAGTGAAGAAGGCAAAGCTGCTGCTGTCTGACGGGTCTCTCCAATTTATTGGGGCGGACAGACCACACGGAGAGATTATGTGTGGTCGGTGGTGCAAGGTGCAGAGAGGGAGTTGCTACCGCTTGGATCTTGGCAGAGCAGGGAAGAATAAAGTGAGGCTGTAAGTGATGGGAGCCAGATGTTGACACCGGACACTCTGGTTTCAGTGGCAACTGGAAGAGACTGGTCCTCTTGGACTTCTTCCCTTACTATATTGTTTAATCCTGTCTTGGTTAAGATTGATTAAGTAGTAAAGCAACTATTTTCTGTTTGGTTGACTTCAAAAACGTGGCATGGGTGAGTCATTTCCTCAGGGCATCTTCAGGATCTGGCTGGAGGATCCAGCCCAAGGCCCTGTGGGTTTGAGGGGAGGAGAGGACACGGTCCAGGAGCCACCTTTACCTGTGGTCTTAAGGCTCCTGCCAGCCCTGAACAGCGACAGGAGCATGGCAGAAGGAAACCAAGAGATTCTGAAGGAGGAGGAATGTTCAAAGGGCAAAAAGCTCTCAACTTTATTAACTCTTGAATAAACAACTCGTCCTTAAGGACAGATGAGTAACCCAGGAGGAACCCGACTCTATTAAGGGCAGAGTTACATTCTATTGCCCTAGGAAACAGCAAGGGAAAATGAGATTTCTCTGTTATCCTGAACATGGATTATTCTTGTCCCCTCTCCCTTTTTTTAATTATTAGAGGAAATTATTTCCTTTCCAGAAGAGTCTCTCTTCTGTGATCCTTCCACACCCAGCTCTGGACTGGGCCACCTGGCAAGGATGTGAAGTGGACTTGTGGTTGATGGTCTAAGGTTCTCCAACCCTACATGTGTTTGGGCCCAGCCATTGGCACCAGGTGACTCAGCCTTTGAGCCTGGCCATGCTTGGTCAGGAACACATGAGATCCCCAGCATGTGACCAAGCCTCAAGCAGCCATGTGGGCTGTGGACATGGAGGCTTAGAGATAGCATGGTGGGAGCCCAGAACCACAACCCGTAGCCCAAGGATTAGTGAGCCAACCGCAAGTATACGGAATACAAGAGCATCATTTTCTTCTGCTCCTCCAGGGAGCTAGAAATAGAACTCTGCCCTTTGTCCTCGAGGAGCTGAGGCAACTGCCTGGCGTGGCGTGGGTGTTCGTGACTACAGGCCCCTTTGTTCCTCTCTCCCACTCACCCTCCCGCTCTTTCCTCGTGTCTGTGACCCTCGGCCCTTGGCCCGTGGAGACTGTGGGCAGGGCTCAGGGCCACTGGGTGGTGTCTGGGTGAAGGTGGCTGCTCAGTGCTGGCACATCTGGAGAATGTGGTGGTGAGCTCCCTCTCAGTTGTCGTTTCCTGGCCAGCATTAGCATTGCCACCCAAAGCCTTCCTGAACGTGGCTGACCCTGACCTGGGGCATTCAGAAGTGCCTGGCTTCTTCCTGGCAGTAATTTCAGTGGCAGACACAGGCCTCTAGGGTATTGTTTTTCAAATGTCATTAACTGGCCGGGCACAGTGGCTCATGTCTGTAATTCCAGAACTTTGGGAGACCGAGGCAGATGGATCACTTGAGGTCAGGAGTTCAAGACCAGCCTCACCAACATGGTGAAATCCCATCTCTACTAAAAATACAAAAATTAGCTGGGCGTGGTGGCGCGTGCCTGTAATCCCAGCTACTTGGGAGGCTGAGGCAGGAGAATCACTTGAACCTGGGCGGCGGAGATAGTGGTGCACCAAGATGGTGCCACTGCACTCTAGCCTGGGCAAGAACAGCAAAACTCTGTCTCAAAATTAAAAATAAAAAAAATAAAAAAAATAAAATAAAAGTCATTATCTGAAACCCATAGTGAAAAACACTTGCATTTCGCCTTGCACCCCGTGCACACGTTATATACTGGATGTTTCCACTGAACGACCTCCTCCCTGGCTCCCCTGCTCTCAGCTTCCCTAGGGTTCAGTGAGGGGGCAGGCCTGGTTGAGGGAGAAGGAGGAAGTATTTACTCCCAGTGGGGCTGCCATAGGCTGGCTGATCCTTCACCTGATGATCGCCGCTCTTTCCACATCATCCTCTGCCTCCAATTCTGAAAACACTTTCCTCCTTCAAGCCTTCGAGCCTAAAGGTGATAAGTGAGCCCCACTGTCCCTTATGATTTACCCACACCCTGTCCCATCTTTGTAAATACTGTCTATCAAATGCTCCTAGAAACTATTCAATTAGAATGTGCTGTTTTTCTATTTCAGGGGCATTGGCTCAAGTGTATCCATGTATTGTGTATGTGTGTACATACACACATACAACACACATACATATACACATGAAGTAATGCTCACCGTTATTCGGCTGTGAGACACTCTAATATGTTATTCTTTTTTCTTTTTTGAAACAGAGTTTCACTCTTGTCGCCCAGGTTGGAGTGCAACGGCATGATCTTGGCCCACTGCAACCTCTGCCTCCCAGGGTTCAAGTGATTCTCCTGTCTCAGCTTCCTGAGTAGCTGGGATTACAGGTGCCCATTATCACGCCCAGTTAATTTTTGTACTTTTAGTAGAGACGGGGTTTCACCATGTTGGCCAGGCTGGTCTCGAACTCCTGACTTCAGACGATCCACTCACCTCAACTTCCCGAAGTTCTGGGATTACAGGCGTGAGTCACCACGCCCTGCCCTCTAATATGTTATTCTATTCTGTGGACTTTTTAAAGAATGCTCATCCCACCTACTAAAGTGACTCCATGACCCTCTTGTGGGTCTTGATCCACAGTCTGAAAGGCATTGCATTAGGGCCAGTCCAGGTTGAGTGGCCTTAGCTGGGCTGGCTATAGCGTGTAGCAGAGGTCAGTATGGAAAATGGCCCTGGGTGCATTCTGGGGCTCTCCTTGGGGAAGGCTCCTTTTGGGGGGGTTCCCCTAGAGGGTATTTCCTCCCTGTAGTCATCACATTCCAGGGGCCAGTTTTCCACTTTGTAGGCCTAGAAATCCAAGTTGGTTAGGAACCTTGGAGGTGGCTAGGTTCAGGGGTGACTCACACACACTGCAGCCCAAGTGTAAATATCAGAGTGCTGATTCAGTCGTTCACGGTGAGGATCCAGCCACCCAGTGGGCTGTATTCACCCATCAGCACCTGTTCTCTGGTAGGGAATTCTACCCAGAAGGCCAAACTGTCATCAGAAGGTGCTTGGCCAGCACAGTCTTCGAGCAAGGGAGTTAGGAGAAGCCCGGAGATACCTGCTGCGCACCCGGGAGGCCTGAGCATCTCTCCAGGATGCTCTCAAAATGCCTGCCTCCCAGCCTCCTTTGTCCTCACCACCTGTGCTGACCCACCTCTTTGTCTGACCTGTCAAATCTCTTATTCTGTCCTCATCTATGTCTGCACAGTTGAAGCTTTCTATTTCAAGTTCTGGTGGTGGGCGATGGGGCTGGTTGTGTGCATCGTGGCCTCCCATGGCTGCCCTGCAGGCGAGGTGGGTGGCACATGTGTTTGGGGAGTAGCAGGAACTCCCACTGCTTTACCTCCAGGTAGTCCAGGTCTACCCATCAGCAACAACCATACACGGCTATTGATTGAGTGTTTTGTAGAATGCTGGGGACGGGGCTAAGCACTTCCCTGGCATTCTTGTTTCTTTCCCATAACCATCTGATGAAATGGTACTACTTTCCCTACTTTGTGCATAAAGAGATGAAGGCTTAGAGAGGTCAAGTGGCTTGGCTGAGGTCACTGAGTAAGCCAATTGACAGGTGGCCCTAGAAACTGTCTGTGAATATATACGGGTGCTCTGAAAGGACAGGGACTATGCCTCCCCATAAGCTCTGACTCTCTAAGGTAGGACTGTGCCCCCCCAGTAGCTTCCCTCCCTACCTTGCTAGCCTCCCTGAAGTGCCCAGAGCAACATGTGACACAGCAGGGGTGCTCTGTTGCATGCTTGCTGACAGTCACAGACAGGGGACCAACCTCTTACCAAAGAGAGAAGGCCCGTGGGAGCCTCAGACCACAGAGGAGTGACTGCGTGGATGCACCAGACCATGGCTGGGTGACTCAGCTGCTGGCTGATGGATGGACAATGGACGTCAGTCCTATGGTGTGGCCCTTCCCTTTTCTCCCCGGAACAATAACACATCCTGGCTCTGTGATTTTGTTGCCATAGGAACTGGAAAACATTTGATAACATGGAGCCTCTGGGACAGGTGGGCTGAGCAGGTCTGAATAAAAACAACCCTTTCCTGCCCCTTCACCCAGAATCCAGGCATCTGGTCTATTTGCAGCAGGTTGGGTAAATAGCCTAGGGGGAACCATGCAGCCACCTGAACCGACCGACCTTGTCCAAACTAGGAAGTCAGGGAAGTCACTGTCTATGCTGGCAGGACCTGGCACAAATTCCTGGTAGGAGGAAATGGGGCCTCAGGCACCCTGTCTGGACATTCTGAGTATCCTGTTGTGTGCCTGACCCCAGCACATGTGGGCTCTGTCCTGGACACTGTGGGGAATTAGAAGAAGGGGGACAGTGCTCCAGGCTCAGAAAGCACCTGGTCTGCTAGGGGGCAGGGCACATACAAGAACAGTCCTATTAGGTCCCAGTCCTAGCAAAGATCAGGAATCACGGGGATCAGTAGGGAAGGGGTTTGGTGGAATGGACCAGAATTCTCCACTCCCCAGGAAGCCCTAACCAAGTGTGGCACCATGCTCACATGCACAATCTGGATCCTGGGGTGACCGCTGGGGGCCAGGGCACTGCATTCTCTTACAGGCTTGGGCATCTCAGCCTTCTCTGCCTGATGCTTTTTGGTTCTCCAGTCCTTGCTTTTACTCTTCCAGTGCATATTGGGCACTTTCTATGTAGGGCACTTGGCTTGGACATCTTTTTTTAAAATTTAATTTAATTTTTAATTGACAAATAATAATTACATCTATTTATGGGGTACAATGTGTCTTTTTTTTTTTTTTTGAGTTGGCATCTTGCTCTGTCACCCAGGCTGGAGCGCAGTGGTACCTTCGTGCCTCACTACAGCCTGAAACTCCTGGGCTCAAGTGATGCTCCTGCCTCAGGCTTCCGCGTAGCTGGGACTCCAGGTGCACACCACTGTGCTGCCAATGAGATGTTTTGATACACGATACATTGTGGAATGACCAACTGGTCATCTAGATGTCAATATGTCCCACCTGCCCCTAAGATTAAGCACACTCAACCCCTACCCCAAATGTCTCTTCTTCCCTAAAGCACTGAGAGCATTCCAGGTTAAAACCATTCTCTATATCCAGCCAGTGTCTAAAAAGTCTCAGACAGCAAACCTCTCACAGGGGCCTCCCTTCCTTTCCCCACAGCCAGTGCCCTTGGCCACATCTTGCACAGGCCCCCTGGGGTCATGCCCTGAGGAAACTGTGTTGCCTCTCTCCTCCTCCTTGCTCCCAGCCCATTGGTGCCAAAGGCCTGCCAACTGTGGCCTGGTAATGTCTTCCACAGGCAGCCTCTAACTAGTGTCTGCCTCCTGGCTCTGTCCCCTTGCATCCTCCTCCCTGCAGAGTCAGAATCTACTTTCTGTTTTTGTTTTGTTTTGTTTTGTTTTTTAAGATGGAGTTTTGCTCTTGTTGCCCAGGCTGGAGTGCAGTGGTATGATATCGGCTCACTGCAACCTCCCCCTCCTGGGTTCAAGCAATTCTCCTGCCTCAGCCTCCCGAGTAGCTAGGATTACAGGCATGCGTCACCACGCCCGGCTAATTTTGTATTTTTAGTAGAGACGGGGTTTCTCTATGTTGGTCAGGCTGGTCTCGAACTCTCAACCTCAGGTGATATGCCCGCCTCAGCCTCCCAAAGTGCTGGGATTACAGGCGTGAGCCACCACGCCCGGGCAGAATCCACTTTCTAACACACAGCTCTGGTCCCAGCACTCCTGCTCAGAAACCATCGATGATCCAGCCCAAGTTCACGTTCAATGTGTAGGCTGAAGCAGAGCATTCCAGAGCCCTGCCCAGGGTTAAGTAGTTCATTCTGGGCACTTGGGGAAGTTGCCCTGCCAGCCTTGGTCTCCTCTCCTATAAGGTCATGGAGGAGGTGGGAGCTCTGCAGAGCACCCCCATCCTGGCCCTCCACAGGCCTGTGAAATGATTTGCTCATGGACGCAGAATGACTGTGTGGGTGCAAGGCTATGCTTTGATTCCAGGAAAATAAATGGACAGAAGCAGAGGGAAGGAGGGGAATCCAGGGTTTTCCGGTACCAGCCCACCTGAAGAGGGGAAAGAGGAAAAGAGCTAAACAGAAGCACATGAGGTAGCAGGGCCTGGCCCTGGGCCTTTGTGGCTGATCCAAAGAGGTTCAGAATCTTAAATATGTTCGGGGACTGACACAAGAGGGGCTGGACACTATCATTTCCTCTGCCTCAGGGTGTCAGCCCACAAGAAATGAGATGGCCCCACGTCCAAGTCCTGCCAAGTCCTCTGTAGAATATGTTTACAGCCTGCTTATCTCGGAAACTCCCCCCATCCCAGTCTGGGTTTACTGTTTACCAAAAACAAACAAATTAAAGAGCCAAGCATCAGAAATGATGCAAGTTCCGTGTCAACCCTGGGAGGCCATGAAACACCTGGGCAATCAGCAAGGGTGTGATGTCATCCGGAGAAATGCTTGGCTCACAGGCGTCTCTGGCCACGTGACCTGGCCCGTGTGCCCTGGTCACATGGGGGCTTTCCCCACTGAGCTCAGTGTTTCTGATGGGCAACCAAGACACAACAGAAACTGTCCTGTCACAATGAACTCTGTAAGTCATGTGATGGAACAGTTTTTCCCTTCAAAGCTGTAGCCACAGAGCAAAGATTGAGAGCAAGCATTACTTAGCAGAATCTGGCTCTGCTGGGATTCTGGCCTGCTTTTTGCTTTGGCTGGAAAGTCAGCTCCACTGCAATTTCAGCCACTCTCCTTCCAGGAAAGAAGCTCTCTATGAAAGGGTTTTCTCAGAGGTACCAATTCTAGAATTTCTTTAGCAAAAATCCTGAACTCAACCTCAGTCTTCCCTACTGGGCTGCTGTCTCCTTGTGTGGGCTTGGCCTTCATGTCTGCCCCTAGGGAGAGGCAGGCAGCCTGAACTAGCCACTCCTTCATCCCAGACCAGAGTGTCCCATGTAGAGGCTTCAATGGTTACTAGTTTAAGCCAAGGAAAGGGTTTGGATTTATGCAGACAAAGCATTCTGCTCAGAAAAATGCCTGGTAGCAAGTTGCGAATTTTAGGAAGCAGAAAGGTAATGAGGCATTGCGATGGGAGCAGACTATAGCCCACCCCTTTCTCTTGTCCCCATTCTTCCAGACTCCCACTCTTTGCAAATAGCTGTTGACCACCTGGAATCCTGGCACTGGACCCAGTGATGTGAGCAGTTCATAAGTGGACAGCCAGGCCACTGTCCTCAAGGAGCTTAAGTTCTACTCAGGAAAATAAAATGGCCACAGCCCAACACAATAACAAGCAATAGAGAACAGCATGCAATCTACCAAAACACCGGAACAGCAATGCCGCACGGGGGAGAAGCACGGATGTTCCCAATGCATCTGAATTCTAGCCTGGCCACTCACTAGCAGCTGTGCGACCTTGGGCAAGTTGCTCAAACTCTCTGAGCCTCAGTCTACACATCTCTGAAATGGAGATAAAAATGCCCAACTCACAGGGCTGTTGTGAAAAGTGAAATAAAGACTGCAAAACAGATGGTCAAATGCCTGGCACATAGTAGGTACTTAGGAACTCATTGTAGTAGCCTTAATTCCTTTTTGGGCCAAGATGTGCTATCAATAGATGAATCATTTATATCTGGTCTCTGATCTCAGAGCAAATTAGAAGCAATAAAGTGAAAGTACTAGAAGGGCAGCTCAAAAACAGCAAGGAAAACTCACACATGAAAGCCTGGTGGTGAGGGAACACCTAGAAACAAGTCTAAAAGTAGATGCAAAGACAAAGTAACACCGGGGGACTACCTAGCTGGGCAGCAAACAGCCACAACCCCCAAGGCCATCACCACTTTACAAGACAGCAGAATAGATGATGTTTGTAACAAATATGTTCAATGGCCTCTAAGATGCCAGGGATGAGCACAGCACATTTTAAAACTATTTTCATCCAAAATATGTAACATTTCAAAAATTCTGTTAAAAGTGTGTGTGGATAGTGTCCAGAAAATTCCTCTGCCAAGATTTCCCAGTGGATGCATTAGCTGGGTTTTTCTCTACTTCTCTTGTATTTGACAGAGAGCTTAGAGTCATACTGAGCACATCAGGAGGGCTTAACAAATCCCTGTTTACTAATGAATCTGTACTGCACTGGAATATGCTTTGTTCTCTTTTCCATTTTCAACCATTGTATGCATTAAATGATTGAGGTCAAGGATGGGCTCCATCTTCTCCTTGAAATAACCGATATCTCTAGGCTCCCCTGGCACCCACTGACCTGTTCCTCTTTCCATATTCCGGATTTTAGTTCATGGGGTATCATCTACCAGACAGCAAGATGTTAACAACAAAGATAATAGCTACATTAGTCAAATGAGTGTGTTACCTGTTCTAAGCACTTGCTAGGATTCTGGCTCTCTGTGTACGTCACCTCACAGGGTAGGATTAATTATTTAGGTTTTTAGATTCAGAAGGTGACAGTCAGAGAGGTTAACTTACCTTGTAGGTCACCTATCTCCTAAGGGGAGGAGTTGCATCTGACCCCAACTCGCTCTGCTTGCAGTCCCGGGGTCCTTTGTTCATGGCAGGTGGTGGTGGGGTGCTTGGCCACAGCTACTGCCCAGGGATCCCCACCCCTCCTGCTATCCCGCTTACATTCTCTAACCCCCTGAGCTGCCAAGTCTGGGGTGAAACTCAAGGCCCTAGGTTTTGTGACATGCTGTGGGGTTAGGCAATTTTCCACTCACTGAGGCATGAAGATGACCCCGAGAGCAGGAGCATGGCCCCTCACCCAAGGCGAGGATGTCCCCAGGATTCAGAAGAGCCTGGCCACACTCCTTACCCATCTGGCCTCTGCCCGGCTCCTGGCAGGTGTCAGCCTCTGCTGGCTGCTGCCAGAGGGCAGAGGGCAATGGTCCTGAGCAGGGACGCCCCCTGTTCACCAGTCCCAGCCTCCTAGCCGGGGTCTGCCTCCCACCCCTTGCCTTGCCCTGCCTCCGGGGTCTCCAACAAAAGGCTCTCAACTCCCCCCGCCCCACCACCAAAATATCTCCTTCCATTTTCCACATCATTTTTGACTTTCATTTTGTAAACGTAAAAAAGACTCCATCCTATTGGGAATTATCCCATGAGTAAATAAGGTCTCTGTGTTCAGAAATTCCTGCTTTGGGCAATCGGAGACTGCTTTTCCTTTCCCTTCTGAGGCCTAGAGCCCGTCAGTGTGTCCTGGAAATACATGGTGAACTTCCCCATCTTGGAATCTTTTTCCTTCCCCGCTACATACACTCATTGGAATGGGGAGGTGAGCCCAGCAGAGGAAAGAAAGTCTGCTGGGTTTTGGAGTTGGAAGCTGGACTCTGCCATTTACTTGCCATGTGACCCTGAGTGAGTGAGTGGACAGCTCTAGGTTTTGTTTGCCTTATATCCGAAACGGGAACTGAAACTGTTCCCTCACATGTGAGTTGAACAGAAGGAGCCTCCCCTCCCCCACGTATCTAGCACGTAATAAAGTTCTTGGCATGTGCTAAATTCTTGTCTGAATTCTACTGATGCCCATTTCTTCCACGAAGTCTTCCGGATTATCCCAACTGTGGTAGACACAGCTAACTAACCATCCTGTATCTACTTCCTCCACTTCTTTGCTAACAGAATCCCAATTTTGCTTTGGGGAGCAATGTGCTCAGCTAACAAACTTCCCAGGCTTCCTGGCATTTGGGGCTCATGGGTCACAGGTAGGGCCAATAAGATGAAAATGGAATCATCTGGGAATGACTTCCGAGAAAGCCCTTTAAAGGAGGCTGACTCAACGGATGTGTGTTCTGCTGCCTCTTATCCTCTTTTCTCTTTTATTCTATGGGACGAGAATATGGTGTCTGGAGCCACAGTGGCCTTGTCACGACCGTATGGCAACATTGAAGATGGAAGTCACATCACATCCTAAGTATGGCGAGCAAAAGGGTTGAAGGAGCCTGGGAAACTGAGGTGTGGTGAGGAGCTGCAACGCAAGTTCTGGTCCACCAGACTTCAGGGTTTATGTGACATGAGGAAAGATGAAACCAGTCCTGCTGGGCTATTGGCTGGTGTTCAGAAACTGGCAAGGTGGCTAGAACTTGTGAGGCTCTTAGTACATTTGATGTTAACTGGCAGGTACCAAGGGAGCAAGATGAGAAGGGAGATGGAGGAGCCTGGAAGTCTGTTCAGATTTGATCAAACGTTCCATAGTTTATCTTATAGATACATTACCTGCACGTAACATTATGTGTGGGTGAGTTTATTCACTGCAGTATTAGATGTGATAAAAAAAAAAAAAAACTAGAACCAGCCTAAATGTCCATTAATGGGACATTGCATGTCTAATCCATACATTGAAATATTATATTTTTGTACAGTTCTTGACCTAAGCATGGTTTTTACATTTTTAAATGTTTAAGGGAAAATTAAGAATAATATTTATTTATTTATACATATATTTTTGAGACAGAATGTCACTCTGTCACCCAGACTAGAGAGTGCAGTGGCTGATATTGGCTCACTGCAACCTCCACCTCCCAGGTTCAAGGGATTCTCGTGTTTTAGTCTCCCCAAGTAGTTGCGAATACAGGCGCATGCCACCACATCCAGCTAATTTTTGTATTTTTAGTAGAGATGGGGTTTCACCATGTTGTCCAGGCTGGTCTGGAATTCCTGACCTCAGGTGATCCGCCTGCCTTGGCCTCCCAAAGTGCTGGCATTAGAGGTGTGAGCCACTGTGCCTGGCCAAGAATAATATTTTGTGATACATGAAAATTACATGAAATTAAAATTTCAGTGTCCATAAAAAAATTTCACGGGAACACAGCCACATTCACTAGTTTAGGTGTCATCTGCGGCTGCCTTTGCACTACCATGAGTTGAAAAGTTATGAGAGGAGGCCTGTGGTTCTCAAAGCTGAACTTATTTTCTACCTGGCCCTTTATAGAAACCATTTGTGAGGCCTTATGCGGACGTCTCTGGAAAGCTGCAGGAGAAACTAACCACAGCTGGAAAGGGAGTATCCATAGGATAGGCTCAGGAAGGAGACTTCTCATAGCATAACTTCTGTACGTTTTGAATTTTGAATCATGTGAATGTTTAACCTACTGTAAGCTTCCTTTGAAATCTATTTATTTATTTTTAATTTTTTAAATTAAAAAAATAGAGATGGGTTCTTGCTATGTTGCCCAGGCTGCTCTCAAACTCCTGGCCTCAAGTGATCCTTCTGCCTCAGTCTCCCAAATTCCTGGGATTATAACTGAGCCACAGCATCCAGCCCTTAATTTGAAATTTAAAAAGAAGAAAAGATGGGCCCCATTTCCCTTCTGGGATGGAAGGAAGAGGAAGAAGAGATGGAAGAAGGGGTGGCTGACTTAGCGCTGGTCTGGGTGAGGTCATGGGCCTACAGTGGAGAGGCTGCAAGAGGATCCCAGACTTGCCCTCAGCCTTGCGATTGCTACGTGACCCAGGACATTCCCCTTCCCTGTGGGCAAGTGGTCAGCGCTGCCCATGTGCCTAGAGGCCCTGGCCCAGAAAGGGGCCAGAAGGTTGGCCTCCATCTCTCTGCCTGCAGGGGAAATGAGAGAAATGGACCCGTACACCCGGACTGTGGCCTCATCAGTAGCTGATAAACAAGAAGCAGAGTGGATTGGGAATGTGGAATGGTGAGAAGGACCTGGACACTGGCTTTTAGTTCTGCTTAGCCACCAACTGTCCCTGTGACCTTAGAAAAGCCATTTTCCCTCCAGGGCCCAGCTCCATCCCTACCAACTGGGGCCTTGACCAGACTGGTGGTCCTGCAACTGCCATTCCTCCCCCCCCTTCACTCACTCCCTTCTGTTTAGCCTACTGGGCAACCACTCAAGACTTCACAGAGGCCCTGGATTGAGAAAATGACAACGTACAAGTCAAAACAAGAGCCAGTGTGCTAAATAATCTGTACGACACATGGTTCTGCCACTCCATAGCCTCCCCTGGTACAAGTTCTTCAGGCAAAGAAGTCCAGGAAACACCCTTCAGACACAGGCAGAGCAGTGGGGACACCACAGCCCTGGGTGATATCCAGTCTGGCAGAGCAATGACAGGCAGGAGGTGGTGGGAGGGGTTCATGGACACGGTGGAGGGCTTCTCTTGAGCAAATCCAGGTGGATACACTAACACCCTGAGGGCTGGGAATTCATGGCTGCAGCTCCGGAAGATCCTTGAGGAAGTCCTGCTGGGGGTGAAGCCCACATGGACATGGCGTTCTGTGGAGCTCTGTCCACCCGAGCAAGACGTGTCCACCCGAGCTGCATCCTCCTGGCCCTTGTAGTGAGGACCAGCCAGCTCAGAGGCAGCCAACATCCTCAGAAGGTGCTAGCTATATAGCCCCTGCCTGTCCTCAAGGCTTCCTCAGGCCTGGAAGCCTTTCCTGTCCCTCTTCTCTAACAAGCCCCCATGCCTTGTTCATGACCTAGCTCAGAACTTTCCTCTTGAACCCAGGAGCCAACCTGAAAGGGCTGAAGTTATATAGATTATAACTTATAGCGTAAGGATAAAGCAAGAAGTAATGAGTCTATACCAATAGAGGTAAATATTTGAATAAGTAAATAAACAGGGGAGAAGGAACAGTTCTTCCTTAAAGTAGGATTATAACTAGTAGGAATTAGAAGGCATGATGGAAATAGAAAACACTCGGCAAACACTCACCATTATAGTTGTTTTAAGCAAGAATCATCAATGGAAACAAACACTCATGAGTGAAACTGTAGAGAAACAAGATGCTTACATTATCTCAAAGCGCCTTCCCATAAGATGGTTAGTAATTGCAAAGAGGAAAGTAGTCACTTTATGGTAGAAAAAATGTGGCAGATTCCACCTTAGCCAGGTGATCAGAGTTAACATAATAAATAATAGAGCATATCAACCTCATGTACCATCTGATATGATGCCCCAAGAAAGGCACAACATAAACTTCTGTGGTGCTCTTAAAAAATCCTGCTGAGCGTGGTGGCTCATGCCTGTAATCTCCGCACTTTGGGAAGCTGAGGCAGGAGGATTGTTTGAGTCCAGAAGTTTGAGATCAGCCTGGGCAACATAGGGAGACCCTGTCTCTATAAATAATTTAAAAGTTAGTTGTAGCATGCTGTGGAGTATGCCTGTAGTCCCAGCTGCTCAGGAAGCTGAAGTGGGAGGATCACCTGAACCCGGGAGGCGGAAGTTGCAGTGAGCCAAGATTGTGCCACTGCACAGCAGCCTGGGTGACAGAGCAAGACCCTGTCTCAAAATAAATAAATAAGCAAATTAAAAAAATAACTAATTAATTCACAACCTGAGGAAATACCAGCCAAACCCAAATTGAAGGACATTCTACAAAGTAAGTGTCTAGTATTCTTCAAACGTTTGAAGGTCATGAAAGTGTAAGTTGAGGAACTATCCCAGACTAGAGGAGACGAGGAAGCTTGGCAACTAAACGCTCTATGTGATCCTGGATCGGCTCCTGGTCAGATAAGGACATTAGTGGGGCAATTGACAAAATTCGAATGAGGTTTGTAGTTAATGTCAATTTCCTGTTTTCGATGATGCATTGTAAATGTGTAAGATGTTAACATTTGGGGAAAGTGGGTGAAGGGTATCGGGAATTCTTCGTACTGTTTTTGTAACACTTATGTAACTCAGAAATGGTTTTTGACAAAACAAAACAAAAACCTTTCCTCTTCTGTCCAACTTCCCCAGAATCACTCCCACAGCTGTGAGTGTCACCTGCTCCTTCACATGTTGTATTGCTATTGTTTACACATCTGTGTCCCTCAGGCTTTGAGTTCTAGGACAGGAACTCTGTTTCTTCAATCTTCAACTTGGCCTCATTTTAGAAGTCATGTTTGGATTGAGGCCAGCTGTCCCTCTTCAGAACAACTCTCCGCTCTACCCCTTCATTATCCCACTGTAAAAGGCAGTGCTGTCCAGTCCGTTGCTCAGACCTAAATTGTAAGGGTCACAGTTGACTCCTCTTTTTGTCTTATCACACAGTGGGTCCACCAGCAAGTCCTGTTGGAATTCTGCCTCCAGAGTTTATCACCAACCAGACCACTTCCCTGTTCCTCCACCAGACCCCTCATCTGAGCCTCCATCACTTTGCAGCTGAACCTGAGCCTCACCTTCCCAGCCGGCTTTCCCCTGCCTCACCCTCAAGTCCACTTTCCATGGGGCAGCCAGCGGGATCTTTTCAAGGGGAAAGTAGGGTCTCACATCACTCTTTGCCTAAAACCACTCCCCGCCTTGGTTTCCCAGCAAGACCCGTAAAAGTCCCTACCTGCTCCGGGGCCCTGCCTTCCTTCTGCTCTCTCCTTGAACCTGTCCACCCTCCCTCGTCTGACTCCAGACACACACCTTCCAGCTTTGCTGCCATCAGGGCAGGTTTGTTTACATCTCTGGAATGAGGATTTTCTTCAGCTCTTCCCACGGCCATCTCCTTTTGAAAAGTCAGGTCTCAGCCCCAGTGTCACCTCTTCAGATAGACCTTATCTGATCTGGTAGCCAAAATCCTATTCTTCCCCTGACACTCTTTGTCCCTATATTAGTTTGTGGTGGCTGCTGTAACAAATTGCCACTAACTGAGTTACTTAAAAGCAACAGAACTGTACTGTCGACAATTCCGGGAATTCCAAGTCCAAGGTCAGGGTTGGTCCCCCAGGGGCTGTAGGGAGAATCTGCCCCAGCCCTCTCTCCTGGCTCCTAATGGTTTGCTGGCAATCTCTGGTGTTCCTTGGCTTATAGACACGTCGCTTCAGTCTCCGCCTTCATCTTCACATGCATTTTTCTTGGCACATGTCTGTCTCCAAATTTCCCTTTTATAAGGACACCAGTCGTATTGGATTAGGGCCCACCCTAGTGACTTCATTTTAATTTGATTACCTCTGTAAAGACCCTATCTTTTCCCACCACTGCACTCCAGCCTGGGCGACAGAGCGAGACTTTGTCTCAAAAAAAAAAAAAAAAAAAAAAAATTAAAAGAAAGATCCTGTCTCCAAATGAGTGTACTAGGGGTTCGTGCAGAACATGTAAAGATTTTGTGGGAACATAGTTCGACCCATAACAGTCTCATTTCCTTGTTACATTTAATCAACAGCCTTTATAATCATCTTTAAGTATGTTGTTTACTTGTTTGTGTTCGTATCCTATCTCCCCACACTATATCCAACATAAGTCTCCTCCAACCTCAGTGCTTGGTGCTTTGGCTCTGCACAGGGGGAACTAGCCTATATTTCTACTGCATTGGTCAGGATACCTCGCTCAGGCTGCCTCAAATGAGAGGAACTAGTCCTGCCCTCATTCAGTTTCCACAAGCAGCCAGTGGGATTGTTCCACATGCATTACTTAGCTCAGTGTCCAGCCAAAGGTTCGCAGCATCCAACCCTGGATCCAGCTATGAATCTCAGAGCCTCAGAAATGCCCTACAACATAGTAGATGCTCAGTAAATACTTGCTGAAGGAATGAAGCCTGCATATAGTTTGGACTTTGACTCAGGTTGCGTGGCCTGCAGTCAGGGGCTTATGCTGATAGTTCTAGGCAGCAGCTGTGGAGCTAGACGGCTTGGGTCTGCCCTTGTGCTGTGAGTTGTGGGCATGTTACTCTTTGCCATGCTTTCTCCAACTGTAAAATGGGGACAACAATAAAAGTAATAAAAGTATCTCCCTGTAGAGTTGTATGAAACGAGTTCACATATGCAGACAGAGTGCCTGGGCTGATAGGTAGTGCTCCATGCTCACCCAGGCTTGATCCGAAGTCTGAGAAATGTCCTGGTAGCCAAAGGAACCAAAGCCCAGAGAGGCTTGTCGGGTCCATCAAGGATGCAGAAGCTCCAGGTTTCTGCTCAGACCCCTGCTTCAGAATCCTCATCTGCCCCCAAGGAGAGAACAATTGAGCACTAGGGAGATTTTGACCATAAAAGCTTTTGTCAGTCACTAGCTGGGTGGACTTTGGGTTTCACTGGTGCTTCTGGCTGATTGAGAAGGAAAAAGAGGATCTAACTCCTCTTACTCTTTCTGAACTCCTGAAGTGAGGTGTGGAGCTTCCAGATGACTCAAGCAGGGCCAGTTCCTTGGAATCAGCCACTCTGGTTCAAAACCATCTGTGTTGCAACAGGCTCACTCAGCCACCCCCAGAAAAGCTGACCCACCACTCACTCAACTGGTTTCCTGATAAGTATGCCTATATATAGCCATACTTACAGAGCTTTGTATAGATGCATGCACTTGGAAACCAGCAAAGCTAAAAATACCCCCTCCTCATACTTAATTTACTTGTTTTCTGTAGGTTCCTCATTCTAAATTTATAGCTCAGGAGACTGGAAATTGTTGTCAGAAGGCAGTGGCCTTTCTGTGGTCACGGGCGGGAGGGGGACCAGAGGACAGGCCCTGTCCGGGAAACTTGGGGATGAGGTCTCAGTCCCAGCTCTAAAGGCAACGTGCTGTGATGCTTTGGGATATCCTCCCCCTTGCAGGGCCTCAGCATCCCTCAACCAAAGGAACAACTGCACATGATGGTGTAAGGTGTTTCTTTTGTCCTTCTATTCATTGGCACCCAGCTTGACGTGCTAAGTGCAATTGTATTCAAGGGAAAACTCAATACAGATACACTAGAGCCATTGATTTCATTCATTCACTTGACAAATATTTATTGAGTGCTTGCTATGTGTGAGACAATAATCTCTACTCTCAGATAACTTATAAGTTACATTCAAGTCAGAAGGGACAAATAATAAAAAAAATGCAGTAAGCATTTAGTATGTTTGATTGTGATAAATGTCATGGAGAAAAATCAAAAGGGGGGTATAGAAGAAGGGTGCAATTTAATTAAGGAGGTTAGAGAAGTCCCCACCAAAAGGTGGGTGTTTTTTTTCTTTTTTTCTTTTTTTTTTGAGACGGAGTATTGCTCTGTCACCCAGGCTGGAGTGCAGTGGCGTGATCTCAGCTCACTGCAACCTGTGCCTCCCGGGTCCAAGTGATTTCCCTGCCTCAGCCTCCCGAATAGCTGGGACTACAGGCACACGCCACCGCAACTGGCTCAATTTTGTATTTTTAGTAGTGACGGGGTTTTGCTATGTTGGCCAGGTTGGTCTCAAACTTCTGATCTCAAGTGATTTGCCCACCTTAGCCTCCCAAAGTGCTGGGATTACAGGCATGAGCCACTGTGCCTGGCCAAAAGGTGGTATTTGACTAAAGACATGAAATGAAGACGTGCCCAGTAGTGCAGGGAGATAGCCACACAGATACAGGGAGGAAGGGTCCCAAGCAGAGGAGACACCAATGCCAAGGGCCACAAGGGAGGACTGAGCCTGGTGGATTTGCGGCCACTGTGTCTGGAGCAGAGTGAGCAGGGAGACAGTGCTAGGTGCTGAAAGCGAGAGGGAACTTGGGCTGTTGTGATGACATTGGCTCTTACTCCGAATGGAAGGGGACACCACTGGAGGGCTGTGAGCTGAGGAGGGACCTCTGCTGACTTTCGCCTTCCCAGGGTGGTCTGGCGGCTGAGTTAGTTCACAGCCGACTGCAGAAGCACAAACGTGGAGGCCGAGAGACCTGTAAGGAGAGTATTGCAGACGAGGCAGGGGTGGTGGGGGAGATGGGGAGAAGTGGTCAGAATCTGTATGCAGGCCGAAGGTTTTGCTGACAGATTGGGTGTGGGGATGAGAGTAACAGAGGCCAGGTGTGACTTCAAGGCTTTTGGCCTGAGCAATGATGGAAATGCCATGAATTCTAGTAGAGAAGACTGTAGGAGGAGGAAAGATCAGGAACTCTGTTTTAGACCTGTGAGGTTGGAGATACCTCTTCGACCTCCCCGTGGAAGCCATGAGTGGACAGTTGGATGAATGAGTCTGGAGTTCGGGAGAGGGTCTGGGCTGGACATACACATTTGAAAGTCATCTGCATGTACCTCTACATGGTACATAAAGCCGCAGTCCTGGGTGAGATCGCTGAGATGGGCTGTGTGTGTGTGTCCAAGCACTAGCTCTGGGGCACATCAACATTCAGAGAGCAGGTGAGGAGGTGAGAAGAAACCAGCAAAGAGGGAGAGAAGAATCAGCCAGGGAAGCATGGGCTTCAGTTTGTCTGCAACAAAGGAGGCCTTCAGGGTCTCCTCCCAATTTTTCTCTGGGATGTTCCTGGGACTTAGGCTCCTAACTTAAGGTGTCCCTTAGTGTGCTGGCATTCACAGCTGGTCACAATGAGGAGTGTGGGGAGCAGGAGGCTGGCAGCCCTATTCCTCCTGTGGAGGGGAGAGGGCCCCAGGCTGGTGGGACAAGGGGTGTGCTTCACTAGGGCTGGAGAGGCAGGAGCCAGCTTTGTCCAGATACTGCTTTCCCCCTTGGACAAAGAGAAGCTTAGGTTTTCTCTTGTGACAGAAACCAAAAGGGGAATAACTGCTTGGGTTATTAACCATGAACATAGTTCTGAGCATTTTTAACAAAAAGGAGCAGAGCGGTCTCTAACGGATATCTCCATTCACTTCCCCCCAGCACCTGGAGAATTTGAAAGACCTTTCTTCTTTGCCTGCCCAGACATAATGCCCAAGTCAGGGTTTTCCTTAAGACCTCTAGGACCTAATCGTGGACGGAGCAGCTGAAAACAACTGGAGTGTTAGGCCTGCAGGCTTCTGGGACTGAGAGTGCCAGCTTGGCCCTGCCAGGGTCTGAGCCTGACCTGATCCCAAATGGAACCTTGAATTGTTTCTCAGTGTGCCCACACTTCAGCTCTTGTCTTACTACCACTAATTAGTCACTTTCATTGCATACTTACTGTATGCTATGGTTTGAATGTCCCTGCCAAAACTCATGTTGAAACTTAATTGCCATTGCAATAGTATTTAGAGGTGGGGCCTTTAATAAGTGATTAGGTCATGGGGGCTCCATCATCATACATGAATTAATGCCCTTATTATGGGAATGGTTTAGTTATCTCAGGAAGTGGTTTTGTTATAAAAAGCATGCTCTCTCTCCCTTTCTCTCTCTTTCTCTCTCTTCTACACACATATTCTCTTGCTCTTCTGCCTATTTGCCATGGGATGACACGAGAGGAAGACCCTTGCCAGATGGCAGTGCCATGCTCTTGGACTTCCCAGTCTCCAGAACCAGAAGTCATAAATTTATCTTCTTTACAAAATACCTAGTCTGTGGTATTTTGTTATAGCAGCAGAAAACAGACTAAGACACTGTGTCAAGCATTTGACATGTAACACATTTTATCCACAAGAATCCAACTATAAAAGCTTACAATAATTGAATTCAGATACAACACAACTGACTCCATGCTCCACATCTCTTCTTTATTCTCACCATAAGGAGACTCCAAGTTTTGTGCAATTGAATTCTTTGGCTCCTACTTAAGGTGTTCTGACTAGGTTTTGGAGTATTGGTATCTTTTGCAAACAAGAAAACTGAGGCTTAGAGGTATTAATTTACTTGCCCAAAGTCACTTAGAAAGCTGGAGATTTGTACCCAGATATCTTGACTTTGTAGCCTGTGGGCTTCACCCTCCTGGCATAGGGCTCCCTTATGCCTTAGAAGTCAACTCACTTGACAGTTGGGAAAACTGAGGCCCACAGAGGAGAAGGCCTCTGACGGAGTTGAACCAGGCCCAGGAGTTCTTTTGTGGGCTGCCCACAGCTATTTAATGGAAACTCTTGAAGTATGCACCATGGACATGACTCAGGGAGATGGTGGGGAGGTGGAGATACCACAGGGCAGAGCACTGGCATGGTGCCCCTGATGCTCAGTGACGAGTGAGACACTCAGCATGGGGCAGGACAGACAGGAACTCATCTGGGAAGGCAGAGATGAGCCAGTGGAAATCCTGCCCTTCAGCAATATACCAGCTGACCCTCCCTGAACCACAATGCGGCATCACACCTCCTGCCTTCCCCAACGGCCTCCCCACCACCACACCTGCCGAGATTCCAAGCAGTTTTCAAGGCCTGGCTCTCTTGACCTGCTCTGGGAAGTATCTCCTCCCTGCCTGCCCCAACCCACCTCCCTGCAGCACTCAGAGTTGCTTCCTCTCCTTATTAGCACATTCTAAAGGCCTTTCTCTATTGCTAGGCTCACAATGAAAATAACAAGCCGCAGGGCTGATACTTGACTCCAAAGCCTGGGAGGAAGGTGGACTGGAGTTGGTAATGGTGGTGTGATCTGGAATAGTGGCAGTGGGAATGGAGGAGATGGCTGAGGCAGGAGTATTGAGGAGATGAAATCACCCAGATTTCAAGGGTGAGGAGAAGAAGGAAGGACAATGATAGCACTGGCATCCTAAGCCTGAGCAGGGGACAGCAGGAGTGCTACCAAGAGAAATGGCTCCTCCCAGCCCCTTTCCCAGCCATACCACACTCCACGGAGTCAACCCAGGCCTCACCCCAGAGCACAGAAGAAACTGATGAGGTGCGAATGCCAGAAACCAGATCACAGAAATTAAAGAAACCCTACAGGGTTTGGATACATACATACATACATACATACGTGTGTGTGTGTGTGTGTGTGTATGTGTGTGTGTGTGTTTAATCAGGTAGAAAGACAAAGAAGCTCTGTCTTGGCTTTTGGATTCAGTCTCTACTCTCTCCACACACTGAGACCACAGCCGGGCACATGTAGGAACATGCCCTCCTTCTAGAGATCTTGTGGGGACACATTGAGGAAATGTGTTTTCATGGCAGAAACGTCTCTGAGGAAGGAACTCTGAGTTCCTTTTTCTGATTTCCAGCCTCCTGCTCCATGTTCACTGAGGTCTGGCCTGTGGAATGTGGGGAGAGGGAGGTGGCCACTCCTGGGCCTGTCCCACTCACGGTAGCTTCCCGTGTGGCTCTCTGCCTTTTCCTCTTGTCTGGCCATAGGATGTCATTGCTCAAGTATGAAAAAGGGGAGTGTCTTCTCAGGCTGGGCTCCTGAATGACAGCATTTTCTCCCCACAACCAGGGTCAGCTACACCATGCAGTGAACTACATCAGATTTTACTGTGGGCCAGGTGCAGTGACTCATACCTGTAATCCCAGAACTTTGGGAGGCCGATGTGGGTGGATAATTTGAGGTCAGGAGTTCGAGACCAGCCTGGCCAACATGGTGAAACCCTGCCTCTACTAAAAACACAAAAATTAGCTGGGCATGGTGGCAGGAGCCTGTAGTCCCAGCTACTTGGGAGGCTGAGGCAGGACAATTGTTTGAACCCAGAAGGTGGAGGTTGTAGTGAGCTGAGACTGCGCCACTGCATTCCAACCTGGGCAACAGAGCAAGACTCTGTCTCAACAAAAATTTTTTTGTATTGTAGTAAGCTTCTGTAGTTTGAGGGTTTAAGCATTATGTTACCTCAGAGAATATGGATGTTATCTCAGAAAGTATAGGGAAGTTTTTTAAGAACTATAAGCTAGTGTAGGACTATAAGGTATTTTAGACTGCTCCTGTTTTTAAATCCCAGGTTTTGCAGTCTGAGAAGGCCGTTTGGAAGGGCCAGTGGGGCAGGTAACACCAGCTTGGGTTGTGCTAGGACCAGCGCTCCCCTGGGGTGGCACCCACTGGTTGTGTGAGATCAGCCATGTCTCAGAGCCCAGGGACCACTCAGAATCAGCCCCTCCTTTATTATGCAGATGAGCTCACAGAGAGATAGAGAGCCTAGGTCACGTGGCACCTTCCCTGTTACCATATGCTCACTGGCAACATGGATCCTTGTTATGGTGGAAAAATGACTGTGGAAGATCGTTATAGCAATGGCTCCCAATCAAGATGCCTCCTTGTTTCTACATCATTGTGTTGTCCCTGCCCACACTGGCTCTGGGCTTGACCATGGGATTTGTTTTGACCAATGGAACGTCAGCACATGTGATACAAGCAAAGGCTTGACAGGCACTGGTGGATCAGGGCTTGCTCCCTCTTGCTGCTGGGATCCCTTCTGCTATTGCAGGAAGAAGTCTGGGCTAGCCTGCTGGAAGGTGAGACCAGGGAGCAAAGACAAGTCATGCCTGCTGAGTTCCACTAGTTCCCAGTTATTCTCAACCAAAGGACGACTTGTTCCCCCCGGGAAGATCTGGTAATGACTGGAGATATTTTTGGCTGTCCTACTGGCATCTAGTGGGCAGAGGCCAGAGATGCTGCTACACATCTTATAATGCGCGGGACAGTCCCCCCATAATAAAGAATTCCTGGTCTCAAACATCAGCAGTGCTGAGGTTGAATAACCTGCCCTAGACCAACCAGCCCCCAGCTGACCTCCCAGCTGACTGCAGCCCTGTGAGTGAACCCAGGTGAGACAAACAGAAACTGCCCAGCTGATGCCAACCTAAGAATTATGAGCCATAAGAGAGTGAGTGTTCTAAGCAGTTAAATTTTGGGGTGGATTTTTATGCAGTAAAGGTTGATACAGAATATTTGGCTAATGGATCTATCACTGGGAATTTCCATACATGTTCTCACTCTTCATAACTGGGAATGCTGAGGTGGCTGGTCTGTGTGCATGCACACTCCATCCTGTGGATATTTACTTGTTTGGTGCTGTCTGTTACTCCGCCCAACCTCCTACTATTGTGGGCCAGTTACTGTACCAAGTACTCTATAAGTATTAATCCATATAATCCTCATGACAACCCCATGAGGAATTGTTCCCACTTTACAAATGAGAAACTGAAGTTCAGAATAACTCACTTGTATGAATGGCCACACAAGGGTTTAGCTGTCTCGTACTTTTAATCAGTGAAATTGACCTATTCGTGAAGAGGCAGATGCTCAGAGTCACATGGTTCCTAAGTAGGGCCAGAATTTGGACGTTTAGCCCAGAGTCTATGCTACCTCCTGTCAGTGATGCTTCTTGGCCTCACTCTGTGCTCAGCCCTTTCATGGACTGGCTGCCCCTTCCCTACCCCAGCTGCTGCCCACTGGGAAGGCTTGGCCACTATTGCAGCTCCCAGATGGCCACAGGTGTACCTCTCTTGTGATACGTGTGCCTTGAAACAGCACTATCTAGAAGGGTGAGTGTGAGCCATGGTTCACAGGGTCAGACTCCAGCCTGGAAGCCCAGCTCCAGTGCTATTCACTGTGGGATCTTGAGCAAGATCCGTAATGTCTCTGAGTCTGAGTTTCCTTGGTGGCAAAGTGAGGCCAGTGTTTACAATTAGGGTAGCACAGGACAAAGTCCCAGACACCTGTGATACAAGGCAAATAAGGGGTACCAGGTCCCTGCTTTCAGGGAACTTACAGTCTGATGGGGAAGAGAAACAGGAAACAAGCACAAGAAGGTTGATAAGGGGCCAACCAAGTGTCAAGGTCGACCCGACAGGGTATGCGTAAGGATTAAATAGATAGCGATTGTTAATGCATTTAAAAATTGTCCAGTGGGGTGTGCTTGGAAGGTATAAGTGGAATGTAAATTCCAGGTTGCAGTGATTGATCTCTCTCTCTTTCTCTTTTTTTTTAAGTGTTCATATGTAAAATTTAAAAAAATATTTCCATAGGTTACTGGGGAACAGGTGGTGTTTGGTTACATGAGTAAGTTCTTTGGTGGTGATTTGTGAGATTTTGATGCACTCATCACCCGAGCAGTATACACTGCACCCAGTTTGTAGTTTTTGTTTGTTTGTTTTGTTTTGTTTTGTTTTGTTTTGAGATGGAGTCCTGTTCTGTCTCCCAGGCTGGAGTGCAGTGGCACAATCTCGGCTCACTGCAACCTCCGCTTCCCGAGTTCAAGTGATTCTCCTGCCTCAGTCTCCCAAGTAGCTGAGATTACAGGTGAGTGCCACCATGCCCAGCTAATTTTCGTATTTTTAGTAGAGATGGAGTTTCACTGTGTTGGCCAGGCTGTCTCGAACTCCTCAGGTGATCCGCCTGCCTCGGCCTCCCAAAGTGCTGGGATTATAGGTGTGAGCCACCAGGGCCAGCCCGCAGTTTGTAGTCTTTTATCCCCCATCCCCTTCCCATCCTTTCTCCTGAGTCCCCAAAATCTATTGTGTCATTCTTATGCCTTTGCATCCTCATAGCTTAACTCCCACTTATGATTAAGAACATACGATGTTTGGTTTTTCCATTCCTGAGTTACTTCCCTTAGAATAATAGCCTGCAATCTCATCTAGGTTGCTGCAAATACCATTAGTTCATTCCTTTATATCGCTGTGGTTGATTTCTAAGTCCACAGCTGCGACCTTGCTCTCCTCTCTGGGGGCCTAGGCAGTGAAACAGAAAGAGGGGTACTAGTAAAGACATGCAGAAAATAAAAAGTAGCTTTTCTTTCAGAAAAGAGTGATAGCCCCTGTGATTTAAGCATTTCTCTCATTCTCTCTGATTATAATGGTGCTGCTGCCGTTAAAGCGTAGCAGTTACCAGCCAAGACCCTACAGTGGGATGCTTGGGTTCTAGTTCCAGCAGGGACCTTGTGCAAGCGCTTAGCTTCTCTGGACCCGTTTCTCATGTGTCAAATAGGGAGAATAATTGACCCTATCTCATGAGGCCATCAGGAGGATTAAAGGAGCTAAAGAATAGAACAACACATTGCATGCGTTGTTATCAAAGCATTAGCTGTTTTCTATTATTCTGCCTTGTCGCACACCCCAACCCTCAGCCTCTCTGAATTCTAAGAATTCTGTCTGGAAGAGGAGTGACATGTTCCCTGCTGTTAAGGAGTCTCTCAGGCTGACTGTCATTTGTTCCTTTTAGGGGCCCTGGAACTTTCCCTCCTACCTTCCCCACGCTCAGGGATTCAGCACCTCCTACTTCATTATTGCTATTATTAATCAAAACTTCAAAGGGAATGTATAATCCTGGTACAAAAATGGAAACATACAGATAAATTAAAAAAAATTAAAATCAGCCCCAATACCACCATCCAGAAAGAACTATGGTTAACATTTTAGAGTTTGTCTCTTTCTAGACATTTCCCCATTCAATACATTTATTTAAATATACATGTACATATATTAAGGTCAAGGGGTCAGCATTCTCAGCCTTAGGACTTCCATAGAGGCCTGTCCCTTGGGTGGGGCATAAGATCACTGTTGGCTGCTCGGAGCCCAGGACCTTGGAAGGTCAGGGGCAGGACCTTTCTGCCTGACTCCACTGTGCTCCCCAGCCCCCAGCTGAGCCCGGGGCTGCCTTCCTCCAGCTTTGCACGAAATACCCATCTTGGAGCTGCTTTTGATCCATCCCCTGGAGGTGGCCTATTGTATGGGATGATTGTGTCAGAAGGAAAACCCTCCAGCATGTCCCTGGGCATGAATTGGGCCTTTATGTGAAGAGCCACTCTCTGCGGAATCCTAGCTCCTCATAACCCACTCTGAAAGCTGACTACGACATCACTGTTAACTGGTATGGAGGGGCTGGGTGGGAGGCTGCAGAATATCTGCTGCTTAACAGCCAGAGAACTTACTGATGAATGCAAGGGTGACATTCAACCAGGCTTTCTCGACTCCTCCCAAACCCTGGACGGTGAAATTTTGCTTTCATTTTATACCCTGGAATTTCTCAGAAATCTTAAAAATCACAATGACTATAATTTAGTAAACACATATCCTGTGCCAGGCCCTTAACAGTCATTGTGTTCATTACATTTCATCTACACCTTATATTTCACTTATATTTCATCTTCACCTCCATTTTACAAGGCAGATAAGGAAACTGAGGCTCAGCAAGACCAGTGGCTTGACCCAGGCTCTGCCACCAATAAGTGTTGCAGAGTGGGACTTGAATCCAGGCAATGACTCTCAGGCCCATGCCCGTTATTTTTGCATAAAAATTAATGTTATATTTTATTAAGGTGACCCACACCCATAGTTAAAAATCAAATAGGGCTAAAAGGCAGAGCAAAAAAACCAGCAGCTGACAGCCCCGACTCTTTCCCTCATCTGCCCTGCTCCTCGGAAGCACCACTTTCCACTAGGCAGATGTCTTTTTCTGTCTTTACTTTAGATTTCTTTTTTTTTCTTTTTCTTTTTTTCTTGATGGAGTCTCACTCTGTTGCCCAGATTGGAATGCAGTGGCATGATCTTGGCTCACTGCAACCTCCACCTCCTGGGTTCAAGCAATTCTCCTGCCTCAGCCTCCCAAGTAGCTGGATTATAGGCACCCGTCACCACGCCCAGCTAATTTTCATATTTTTAGTAGAGACAGGGTTTCACCATGTTAGCCAGGCTGATCTTGAACTCCTGACCTCTGGTGATCCATCTGCCTCAGCCTCTCAAAGTGCTGGGATTACAGGCGTGAGCCACCGCGCCTGGCCCTACTTTAGATTTCAAAATGTTCAGTTAAGTGCCATTTCTCAGACAATTTTTTTTCTGGAATAAGTAAGACACCATCACTCCCTTTTCCATTTCTTACTGATTGCAATTTCCCCCAATTCCTTTATTGGGTCTATCAAAGGTATAGCAATAAAATGCCCCACTACTTATACATGCCATATAATTTACCAGTTCTTCCCATCTCCCGGTCACTTAGCGAGACTTCCCTCCCCAGTTCTCCGTCCTACTGTAGTAGCTGAGCTGGCTACTCTCTCCCTGCCCTGAGATTTTACTTATCTTTTGCCGCCCATGTTCCCGGATGCCTTGGCTTCCTCTTTCATGACTTTGAGTTTTTGAGTCCTGTATTCCAGAAATGGTTTTATTTTCCCTTCATATTTGATTGATCATTTGGCTGGATATAAAATTCTGGGTTGAATTTTATATCTGGGTTGAATCTGAGTTGAAAATCGTTTTCCTTCAGAATTTTGAAGGCATTTCTCCACTGTGTTCTGTTTATTGCTTCTGATGAGAAGTTCTATGCCCTTCCTGCTTTCATTCCTTTGTCTATTAGGTGTGTTTCTCTTTCTAGGACTTTCTGGATGTTCTTTTGATCATTTGGTTCTAAAATTTGATACTGATGTGTTCTGGTGTGAACCTTTTTTTTTTTTTTTTTTTTTTTTTTAAACTCCCTGTACTGGACAGCTTGTATTAAAATTTTTTGTTTTAGTTATATTTTAAGCTTCAAAGAGCTTTCTTCTCTGACTGTTCCTTTTATGTGGTATTTTTCCAAGATTACTAATTTATAGCTTCCTTTCTGTTCTTTAAAGGTTTTTCTACTTGCTGTATATTGTCAGTGTCTGATTCTTCTGAGTCTTTTTTTTTTTTTTTTTTTTTTTTGAGATGAAGTCTCACTCTTGCCCCCTAGGTTGGAGTGCAATGGCACAATCTTGGCTCACTGCAACCTCCGCCTCCCGGGTTCAAGTGATTCTTCTGCCTCAGCCACCCGAGTAGCTGGGAATACAGGCGCCTGCCACCACGCCTGGCTAATTTTTGTTCTTAAATAGAGATGGGGTTTCACCATGTTGGCCAGGCTGGTCTCAAACTCCTGACCTCAGGTGATCTGCCCACCTTGGCCTCCCAAAGTGCTAGGATTACAGGCGTGAGCCACTGTGCCTGGCCTTTCTGTTTGTTTTGACCTGTCTCATTTCAAATATCTGGTGATCCTTCATATTTAAGAGCAAGGAAGTCTTGTAGGCTAGTGAGTATCATAGTAGGGTGACCAGATGGCTAGAAGGCTGTTTTACTGAGAACTTTCAAGTATTATTTTGTGGAGATCTTTTCCTAAGAGTGGAGGATGTGGGTGAAGAAGAAGCTCAATCTATCTAGAGAAGAATCTTCCAATTGCCTGCCTGGAAAGGCAGTGACACCTAGCTGCTAGTGTTCTGGGAACAGCCAGAGAATCTGAGAGTCCGTAGTTTATATATATTTTTAAATTACTGTCCCATTTTTCAAACTCCTGCCTCACTGTCATGCTGTGCTGTGACTAGTGTCCCGAGTTCCAGACCTGACTCACAGCATCTCCAGGTCAACTTCTCCAGATAATAAATTTCTGGCCTCTTCCATGCAAAAAGAGAGGAGGGGGTGGCCTCCTATTGTTTAGCCCTGGGTCTCACCCCTGCTTTCTGTGGTACCTGGTGCCTTTAAGCATCAAATTTTTGGAGATTCCATGGAGCACCTTAGTTCACTTCTCATTATATACTTCTCTTGTGTGCATGTGGGGTGTGACTTCCTCAGCTCTGTGCAGACACTGCTCCTTTACCTACCTGCCTATCGATAAAAATGTTTGGAAGTCTTTCCTCCCCAGTGGTTATCTTCTTATCGCTTCATCCTTCTGATCCAACGGATTTATAATTCCATTATTAATGGTTTTTTTTTTTGTTTGTTTGTTTGTTTTTTGCAGAGAGGTGAGTGAGGTGGGATTTGGAAAGATGTATCAGTTATCCATTGTTACATAATATATCACGCCAAACTTCGTGGCTTAAAGCAACTGTAATTTATGATTTCTCATGATTCTAGGAACTGACTGGGTGACGCCTTTGCTGGTTTCACCTGAGTTCATTCATACTGTTGCAGTCAGTTAGCATTGGCTGGCCTGGAAAATACAAGTTGATCTTGTCCACATGATTAGTGATTGGTGCTGGCTGTTGGTTGGGATTCCTCAGCTCTCCTCCCTTGGCCCCTCATCTTCTAATATGCTAGACTAGCTTATTTAAAGGGTGGTCTCAGGGCAGTGTTCCAAAAAGTTAAAGGCAACATCACTTCCCCTGAATTATGTTTGTCAAAGCAAGTCAGATCAGATTCAAGACTTTTTATCTTGATGGGAGGACTGACAAAATCACACTGTAAAGAGGCTTGTTTCAGGAATAGGAGAAATTATTGCAGCTATCTTTATGAAAAATATGGTCGGGGACCAGCTGCCACCAGGGAAGTTCTGGATGCGGCTAAGTATTTTTGTCGCTGCATTCTTCCCAGGCAGCTCACTCCCTGGACTCTGGACAGTTGCCAAGGAGGTGTGAAGGGGAAGGCAGAAGGAGGACTTTCTGTAAGAAAGTGAGAAAAGATACATGCAGAATGTCAATCCACCACGTTTAGCGGGAGGTCTTCCCATGCTCTTTGTATTGCCTGTATGCTCATATAAGACCTTCTATAGAATTTTGTTAACCAACCCCTCATGGCTTTAGGTAGTTACAAATACATATACCATAACCTCATACTAGGGAAAGAAGCAGAACACACTAATTCTCATTAAAGGATTTGGAATTGGAGAAACTTGGGTTCAAGTCCCAGGTTCACTACTTATTAGCCTTATTACCTTGAGTAAGTAATCTCTCTGAGCCTCAACTTCCTTAGCTATAAAATGTGGTTTTGCAGCTGGGCACAATGGCTCATGCCTATATCCCAGCATTTTGGGAGGCTGAGGTGGGTGGATCACTTGAGCCCAGGAGCTTGAGACCAGCCTGGGAAACATGGCAAAACCCCATCTCTACGAAAAATACAAAGATTTAGCTGGGCATAGTGGTGTGCCCCTGTAGTCCCAGCTACTCAGAAGGCTCAGATGGGAGGATGGATTGAGCCTAGGAGGCTGAGGCTGCAGTGAGCTGCCATCAAGCCACTATCTCTAGCCTGGGTGACAGAGGGAAACCCTGTCTAAAAAAAAATAAATAAATAAAGGTTTTGCATATAATAAACGAATTAACATATGTAAAATGCATACTTAGCACACTGTCTGGCACTGGGAAAGGGATCAAATAATAGTAGTACCGTTAAGTGTTTTTTTGGAGACAAATTCACATCTCTAATAATGTAACCACTGGAGATGGAATTTGAGAGTCTAATATAAATCCAGGCTCCATCACATAATACCTTACAGGACTGCTGTGAGGATCAAATGAATTCAAGCAGAAAATGCACCTAGAAGCATGCCTGGCACATCACAAATGCTCAGGACATGCTTTGTGTGCATCCCTGATTTCTTAGGTCACGGCACCAAGCCTGAGCTTGGCTCCAACAGGGCCATTGTGATGAATGGCACCTGTCAGGTGTGGGGTGCATTTTCTCCCACAGGGATCAGCCAGAGTGTGAAAAGCCATTTTGTCTCTGCTTTAGGGTTCTTTGACCCTTTCTCACACTCTCAGGCGGTCAGCTCCTAGGTGTGCCTGTCTCTACATCTACAGCTCTGGTTATTAACCTGTGTCCTGTGGGTGAGCCTCATGGGGCTAAGATTAAAGGAGAAGTCAAAGGGATCTGAGAAAGAGCCAGAGGGGTTCTCCTGTCAGGGAGGGGGAGTGTGCTTCACAGTGAATGACATTACGGACCCCATTTCACTGCCTAGCCACCTGCTTTTGCAACCTGCCTGGCCATGAGCCATTTGAAAAATGTGGTTGACTAGAAAGGCAACCACCAGTGAAGGGAACAGGTTCTCACCTTGTCCATACTACAGATATATTTAAGTGTCTGTCAGGCAGTCTATGTGTCCTCATCCTAACCTCTGGGTTTGGGTATATCAAAGAAATCCCTCATACTGCCCCAGGGAGCAGATGGGGAAGGATCAGATTTGTTTGTCAAGTTGCAGTGACATCTGTCTAAGATAACCCGCAATTCCGGAAGGTGTTTTCTTACACTGGTTCTTCTCATACAGTTACATTTATGACCAACTTCTAAGGCTGGAGATTTTTCTCATGAACATAGTGTTTTGTAGTTTTTAAGGAAAACAAACAAACAAACAAACAAACAAAAAACAATCCCAGCAGAACTGCAACATCTGAGCTAAATCTTCTTTCCCCTGAAGTTTAGTTCTTTATCATCATCCTTTTTTTGTGACTCAAAGGCAGAGAGAAGAGAATTCACCCAAACACTTTGAAATATCTGTTGGCTGACCCAGTCCTGGGGAGGGCTGAGCAAATGTGGTGGAGAGGAGCAGAAGAGTGGCCTGGAGCCGCACTTGGGCATCCTGGGACACGGTGGCAAGCAGAAAGGGAATTCTGGAGCCCGTGGCACGTAGTGTGAGGTCTAAGCAGATCCACTGCAGGCACCACCTCCTCCCCTACTGGAGGCTGCCTGCCCTCTCCAACTATCCTCACCTACCTGTGTCGCTGGCCACCACTGACCCTCTGGTGGGGAGGTAACCAGACCCAAGGCAGCTGGGGCCAGGGTTCCCCAGTTAGCTGATGACCCTCACCGCAGGGATTCAGTGACTCACTCTGAATGAAGCATCATAAATTTCTTCCTAATAGCACACTTGTCACTGAACCATTCCAACAATTTGGCAGGGCAAGCCATTTGGCTCAAGGCAGCAGAGGTAATCCTCTGTTTATAAAGTGTCTCCTGCTGCGCACTGCAGAGGGGTGAGGACCACCAAGTTGACGTCACAACATCCATTTGGAGCTCGCACGATCATGCCCACTTTACAGATAAGGGCGTGGAATCCCAGGGAGATCATATGGGAAGAATTAGTGACTCAGGGCCGGCTGGGACAGACCCTGGCACCCCACCCCCAGCGGGTAGCACCGTGGAGTGGCTGGCAGCGGGGGCCTTGGGAGCAGACAGCTAGGATTTGAATCCTGGCGCTGGGTGACCTCAGACAGGTTCCTTAGTCTCTCTAGGGTCTCCTTCCCTCATGTGCGCAATGGGGATAATGCTTAACTAATGGGGCTTACCTAGAGATTCAGCACAGTGCTGGCGCCCAGCAAGCGCCCCGAGTGGCTGTTTGCTGGCGTACAGTCTCCAGGCAAGCACCACGTGCCTCCTGGTAGCTCACTCAGCACCGCTACTGGGCGCCCTGCGTGCTTCCTGTGGCACTCTATCCTCTCATTGCTCTTCTGAGTAAAGAAAGGTGGCCATCGACATTATATTAGTTAATACCCCCAGAGGGCATTTGGGGGAGGTATTATTAGCCCTAGTTGACAAGGGTGGGAACTGAGCCTGAGAGTTTGGGTGAGTTCTCCAAGCCCCCCCGCCCAGGGGCGTGCCAGAGCCAGGGTCAGACTGGGAATTCATTCCCCAACACAACAGTTCCCAGGGGAAGCCCATGGTTGGGGACCAGCTGCCACCAGGGAAGTTCTGGATGCGGCTAAGTATTTTTGTCGCTGCATTCTTCCCAGGCAGCTCACTCCCTGGACCCTGGACAGTTGCCAAGGAGGTGTGAAGGGGAAGGCAGAAGGAGGACTTTCTGTGGAGGGCGTAGGCCAGGCAGTGAGGCAGCCGAGCTGTCGCTTCCGGAGCTGACATTGCACATCTCGCTCATGCACGCGACACTGCTGCAGACGAGGCCTCATGCCATCCCGGTTTTCCAGAGGCAAAGGAGTCACAGAGAGCTCCCGCCCCTTGCCCCCGCCTTCCCTGGCGCCCACCTGTGCTGCTGCCCTACTGCCTTCCATCCGGGAGGATACAGCCGGCCAGGGCAGTTTGGAATCCACATCCAAGCCAAATGACCCTTCCCCACCACCACGGGCGCCGCAGCCCTCTCTTCCTGCAGCAGCCTCTGGTCCTCTCGCCAAGCAGGCCGGAACCTCCTTCAGCTATGCGTTAGGGGCGGTTGGGGGTCAGGGAGGGGCCTCTCCTGCTTCCGCCACGCATTCTGGGGACACAGAGGTGGCATCAGCCTGGGACAGCGTCTTCAAGACTCCACACCTCAAGGCTCCCTCTGTGTGTCCTCCATGAAGCCGGGACTTCGTTAGAGGACCGGGCAGGTCCTGGAGCCGGCAAGGTCCTTGCAGTGCCCTGTCCCGCCGTAGCCTCCCAGTCCCCGCCACGGGGGCCCCGAGCTCGCCGCCGTGCCCCGCGGCCCTCCAACTCCACGTTCCGAGCCGCGCGCCCCGGCCAGGTCCACGCGGACTGGAGGCGCCAGACCCAGCCAGAAACGTCGGGAGCCAGCGCCGCCGGACTGTGCTGGGCTCGGGCTGAGGAAGCTGAGGGGACTGTGCTGGGCTCGGGCTGAGGAAGCTGAGGGGACTGTGCTGGGCTCGGGCTGAGGAAGCTGAGGGGACTGTGCTGGGCTCGGGCTGAGGAAGCTGAGGGGACTGTGCTGGGCTCGGGCTGAGGAAGCTGAGGGGACTGTGCTGGGCTCGGGCTGAGGAAGCTGAGGGGCCCAGTGGCTCCCAAGGCGGGCTCCTGTGAGGGGCTCAGGATAGCACCCGCTCCAGCGGCGGCGGGCCCTAGATGCTACCCAGGGGCCACAGTCGGGCAGTCCAAGGCTGCCCGGCCTATGTCACAGGATTTCAGAGCTGCTAAGGGACTGGCCTCCCCTGCTGTCACCGACACCCCGAGAGGGAGCTGCGGGGTGGGGGAAAGGTGTAAGCTTGGAGTTCCAGAAGCTAGGGTGGAATGTCGCCCCGCCCCGCCCCGCCCGCCCTCGCACGCGGGCGGTGTCTTTCCTCCGAGGGTGACCCTGGGGAGGTCCTTTCACCAGTGGGCGGTCTCCGCACGGCTTCAGAGCCTGTGACATGGAGGGCTGCTGTGGAGGAAGGAGCCTAGAACTTGCTAGACCTTCACACACACCCGCCCGGGAGCCTGGCCTCCCTGCGGAGCAGTCCCTGACATAGAAAAGGAAGGAATTAGCATAATCATCAATTACACTCTCTCCACTAGCTTCCCTGTGAAAATAATTTGCCGGTGCCCAGAGGCAGGGCTCCTCTAAACAGCCACCAGGTCGGGCGACGTGAGGCTCAGGGAATTGTGGAATCAAGCTAATTAAGTGGAAGCCGTTCTCCTGGGGCTGTGTGTTCCTGCGGCTCTGAACGCATCGTCTTACACACAAAAGCAGCTCTAGAAAATGTGGAGAAGCACGGAGTGATGCCAATGACGAAGATGATTAGAGGGTTGGAAAATGAGATGGACATCAGATTAAAGATCAAGGCAACTAGGACTGTTTAGCCGGAAGGAGGAAAAAATGAGGAGCAGGAGCAGGCAACTTAATCATCTCTTCCCATGTTGCATGAAGAAGATACCCCTCGGCTCCTTTCCTCCCCGAGCCTGCGCTCTCCCGCCCTCACTCCCTGTATCTTTATCTCATGCATCTTTGTGTTCTATTTACTTTTCTCTCTTTTGTTTTTTTTTTTTTGTTGTTTTTTTGTTTTTTTTGGAGACCAGATCTCACTCTTCCAGGCTAGAGTGCTGTGGCACGACCATTACAGCAGCCTCCAACTCCTGGGCTCAAGTGATCCTCCCACCTTAGCCTCCCGAGTAGCTAGGATCACAGACATGCGCCACCACACCCGGCTAATTTTTAATTTTTTTATGGAGATAGGGTCTTACTGTGTTGCCCAGGCTGGTCTTGAACTCCTGGCCTCAAGTGATCCTCCTGCCTTGGCCTTCCAAAGTTCTATTTACTTTTCAATTCATTTTGACCTGTATGGAGCATCTACTCTGTGCCAGACACTTTACCAGATTCTGGAGCTAACAATGATGAAAAGACAGGGTTTCTGCCTTGTGGGTCAAATAGAGAAATGAGTCCATAACCTTAAACTATGCATACTGTAGGACTGTAGTGCTTCAGATGCTACAGGAGCTCAGGAGCAGTGTGGGTTGCTCAGCCCTGTTTGGGCTTCAGGAGAGTTTGATGAGATGATGCCCAAGTGGAGACTTGAAGAATGAATCAGTGAGCCAGGTGAGGATGGGTGGGAAGAACATTCCAGACAGCAGAAGCAGCCTGAGCCCAGAATGTCAAATGCAGTGTCTGAAGGCAACTACGGCTGGCCTTTACTGAAGCCAAAAGTAGAGAAGCAAAAAGGGTGGTTCAGGGTGTGGCCAGAGGGTCAGGCAGGGCCCAGATCCCAAGGTCCTGCACCCTGGGATAGGGAACATGAGCTTTATCTGGAAACCAGCACTTCCCAGAGTGTTGAGAATAATATAGGTTACATGCAGCGTTAATAAAAGTTCCAAAATAAATAAAAGGTGCTTCTTGGTAAAATAAGTTGAATTGACCTTGAGTTAAACCAGTGATTCTCCACTTAGGGCTGATTTTGCCCCCCTATCCCAACCCACCCAGGGGACATTTGGCAATGTCCGGAGATATTTTTGGTTGTCCCAATTTGGGGGTGGGTTGCTATTGGCATCCAGTGGGAAGAGACCAGGGATGCTGCTTATCATCCTACAATGCAAAGGGCAGAACCCTACAAAAACTACTTCCCCCATCCTCAGGGCTCCCACAGCCCCTGTACAGGCCCTGCGGATTGTTCGTTTCTGTACTCTCACGGTCTTTTTGCTGGTTGGTTTCCCAGCAAAACATTAGGACTGTGCAGGTTCTAATGACTGGGTTCAGGTAGCCAGGATTTGGAGGAGGGCAGAGGAAGATGTGGAAGAGAGGACATCCTGGCAGGGTTGGATGGAGGTGGCTACACTGGGTGGAATCTGGCTCTTTAGGGATACTTCTGCCATCAGTGTTGGTGGTTGATTCTAGGGGCTGTTTCCATTTTAGCAGCCCCTCACCAGCTGTGCCAGGGGCTTGGGGAAATTAGACCTGACCCTGAGGAGCTGGCCAGGTCAGTTAGAGTCAGGGACCTGCTCTGTGCTGGGCACTGTGTGGGTGCTGGGAAGACCATCCTCTATGGTCAGCTTCTCCTGTTTAATTTTTCTTCCCAGAATCTTGTAACATATCTATTTTTTCAGTTGGTTTGCCTGTCTCTTCTCTCTCTCTCTCTCTCTTTTTTTTTTTTTTTTTTTTTTTTTTTTTTTGAGATGGAGTTTCGCTCTTGTTACCCAAGCTGGAGTGCAATGGTGCAATCTCTGCTCACTGCAACCTCCGCCTCCTGGATTCAAGCGATTCTCCTGCCTCAGCCTCCTGAGTAGCTGGGATTACAGGCATGTGCCACCACACCCAGCTAATTTTTTGCATCTTCAGTAGAAATGGAGTTTCACCACGTTAGCCAGGCTGCTCTCAAACTCCTGACCTCAGGTGATCTGCCCACCTTGGCCTCCCAAAGTGCTGGAATTATGGGTGTGAGCTACCGCATCTGGCCGCCTGTCTCTTCTCTTCACTCCCTTCCCTACCCCTGAATGTCAGCCCCATGAGGGCAAGGCTTTTAATCTGTTTTGTTCACGGCAGTATTCCCAGAGTCTAGAGCAGTGACTGGCATGTAGATTGTGCTCAACTAAAATTTGTTGAATGGGCCAAGCACAGTGACTCATACCTGTAATCTCAGTGCTCTGTCTCTATGAAACATTTAAAAATTAGTTGGGCATGGTGGTGCATGCCTGTGGTCCTAGCTACTTGGGAGGCTAAGGTGGGACGAGTTCTTGAGCCCAGGAGGCAGAGGTTAGAGTGAGCTATGATTGTACCACTGCTCTCCAGTCTGGGTGACAGAGCAAGATTCTGTCTCAAAAAATAAAAATAAAAATAAAAATTGTTGAATGAATGAACGTCTGAATCCCTGTCCTGCTCTACAGCTAGCTCAGAGTGCGTGGTGCTGGGGTTAAAGTCTACCACGGCAGGAACAGGAAATTCCGAGGAAGTCTCCTCCTAAAACATGTAGCAGTTTTTCATTATCCAGAGTGATCATTCTGAAATTGCTTCAGGGGGAAAGACGTGGGAACTTCACACTTCCACCCAGGGTGCCCCCTCAACAATCTAGAATGATGGACTAACCATTAGCAGAGGGAAGAGGGGGCAGGATAGGATGATGCAAAAGGCCAAGCTAGCCGACCACCAAATGAAATTGTAGTTACTTGACAGGACAATGGCATGAGCAAAGGTCTCCTGCCTCCCGGAACTGTTGCCAAGCATTGTGACACACAGGCCTAATCGCATCTGAGTGCGGTGCTGCAGAGGAACGGCCCACGCGGCTGGCAGGGCTTCAGTCACTGCCTGCTTGCCTGAGGAAGCCCATGCATCACAATGGGGGTCAACAGGGCTCCCTAGTTACACACGGGGAGTGAGGACCAAAGCAGGAGAGCAAGTGTCTACTGGTCCCCTTGGAAACAACACAAGAAAATAAACACTTGTGGGTAGAAGCAGGTGTCCAGGCCTAGTCAAGGTTGCCAGGGAATTTTGTGCTAATGGGGGTTCTGTTTACCCCGAAGGCAGCAGCTTGGGCTATAAGCAGAGCAAGGATGTTAGGCATCTGGGTTCAAATCTCAGCTGACCCTCCAAGCTGTGGGTTCCAGGCTGCAGAGGCTAAAAATCTCCAGCTGTCCTTTTGAGCTTTGTGGCCCCAGGAAAGTCATTTATAAAAAGTGTGTGTAGGTGAAGGCAGGGGTTGTTATCTGCTCTGCTAAGCTACAGGTTTATTGGGAGGCTCCAAAAGGTAAGGAAGGGTGGGTGTGATGGCTCACGCCTTTAATTCCAGCACTTTGGAAGGCTAAGGTGGGAGGATCGCTTGAGGCCAGGAGTTCAAGACTAGCCTGGACAACATAGCAAGACCCCATCTGTACAATAAATAAAAATATTAGCTAGGCATGGTGGTACATGCCTGTGGTCCCAGCTACGTGGGAGGTTGAGGTGGGAAGATCACTTGACCTAGGAGTTTGAGGTTATAGTGAGCCGTGATCCTGCCACTGCACTCCAGCCTGGGAAGAGTGAGACCCTGTCTCTAGAATTAAAAAGCAATAATAAAACATAAATAAAAATAAGTTGAAAAAAGGGTAGAGCAAGAGGAAGGGCCTTGAACCCTAAAGTGTGAAGTGTAGGTAGGAATGAGGGGGATGCAGCAGTGTCCCCCAGGATGGGGATGCGCATCAGAAACAATGACAAGCTCCCTGGCGGTGGCCTTTGAGTTACCAGTGGGAACCAACTGGCTTTCATGCACACACCTCACCCGCAGGAGATGCCTTCTCAGTCCCTTGGGTTGTTGGAATTCTACTTAAGGCCTCTTTATGGACAACTCCCTGGAGGCCCAGAGACACACAGGTCATATGGGCTGTCTGAATGATTATTATAGTAATTTATTACATAGCGTATAATTTATAGTCGGCTTATAGTCATATAGCATTTTCAATTTGTCAAGCTCTTTCCCACAAATGTAATCCTTAAATAACACCAAAAGCTAGGAATTGTTATGCTTATGTTACAGAGCACAGTTTTACAGAGGTTCAGAAAGGATGGGTGAATTTCCCAAAGTCACACAGCCAGTTAGTATCAGAGACAGGCTTTGAGTTCAGGCCTCTGACTGCAGGTTAGCTTGGTGTTTGCTGTGTACATAAGACTGTTCTCTCCTTCCATAGTTCCATCCTCACCTCCTTTTTTTTTAGGGTCTTTGCTTTGGAGCCCACTTTTTTGGTTTGCGTTGTTTAACCAATCTCCCCTGACAAATCTAAGCAGAACCCTCTTTCTGACGAGGACAGCCTGGAATACAGAATTCTCTCTGGGACAGACTACTGTTCTAAGAGCTTAGCCTGGGCAGCTTCCTCAGCTGGTGCCATGCCCTTGGGGTGGTGCACCTGGCAGGGCTTCTTACCCAGCCTGTGCTCCCTCTGCCAAGAGAACCTGCCATCCTCAGTAAGGCAGACATAATTATTCCAACATGTATAGATCGCCTGAGAAGGTGATTTCCTAGATCTCCCAGATATGAGATGATGAACACTCTCTCTCCTTAAAATCAGTACAGTCCACTCACTTCCCTGTGGAAAGGGAAGGAATTTTGCACTGGGATTCTGAATGCTAGGACTAAAACGAAGGAAAGAGAGCATTAGTTTACAATAAAGATTAAAATACTCTCTGATGTTTAAAATAACTCTTCATATACTACCAATTAATTTCACCTCCATTACTACATTTATTCCTTACAATAGCCCTGTGAGGTATTATCAGCTCAATTTGAAATATAGGGGAAACTTTGGTTTAAAAGTGCATAGATGACTTGCCCAAAGTCAATAGGCTGACACACAATAGAGATGGAACAAAGACTTGGTTCTTCTAAGAGTCCAGGGCTTCACAGATGGCAACAGCTGTTACTTTCCATAGGTGAAAAGTTAATCAACGATAAATTCAGGCTGGGCGTGGTGGCTCAAGCCTGTTATACCAGTACTTTGCAAGGCTGAGGTGGATCGATCACTTGAGTCCAGGAGTTCAAGACCAGCAACATAGTGGGACTCCATCTCTACAAAAAATTAAAAAATTAGCTGGGTGTAGTGATGCATACCTGTGGTCCCAGCTACTCAGGAGGCTGAGGCGGGAGGATCACTTGAACCCAGGAGGTCGAGGCTGCAATAAGCCATGTTCACACCACTGCACTCCAGTCTGGGCAACAGAGTGAGACTCCGTCTCGAAAAAACAAAAGACAAAATTCAAAGGTTGATTAAAAGTAAGGACTTCTAATGAGAATCGCTTTAAATTCCATAACATTATTACTTATCTCTTCTCCAAGAATAAGAAAATTAGGCTAAGACATCTAACTGATGCTCACCACAAACCTATGATCCAATATTATAGCAGGTACATGAAGACGGATGAGAGGTATATATTAAGAGACTCACCAGCCATTGCTTGATGTTGGGTCCATGGACGTTGTCCAGGACTTTGACTTTAAGAGAGTCCAGGCTGGTGTTGTCTCTGTGAGTAGTTACAGAGCAATACTCGGTTTCTTACCCAAATGTCCAGAGGAATTTAAGAATAAGTGTAAATCTGCCAGGCGCGGTGGCTCACGCCTGTAATTCCAGCACTTTGGGAAGCCAAGGCAGGTGGATCATGAGGTCAAGAGATCGAGACCATTCTGGCCAACATGGTGAAACCCTGTCTCTACTAAAAATACAAAAATTAGCTGGTCATGGTGGCGGGCTCCTGTAATCCCAGCTACTCAGGAGGCTGAGGCAGGAGAATTGCTTGAACCTGGGAGTCAGAGGTTTCAGTGAGCCGAGATTGCGCCACTCTACTCCAGCTTGGTGACAGAGCAAGACTCTGTCTCAAAAAAAAAAAAAAAAAAAAAAAAAAAAATTAAAGAAAAATAATAAGTGTAAATCACAGTCTCCACCTTTAAGGAGTTTACAATTTGCCAGGAAGGTACGGTTTATTATGAAATCTTTGCATGGTCATGTACAAAACAGAATGGAATTGAATGCTCATCTGCTTGGTACCTAGTCTGAGAAGGCTTCTTGAAGGAAGTAGGTCTTGAGAATGGGAAGGACTTAGAGGGAGAGGAAGGAGAAAGGGTTTCCAGTCAGATGGAGGATGAGGGTATACTAAGCAGCAGAAGGGTATTAGGGGTGCATGGCTCCCAGGGCCACCCTGCCCACACCCCTGGCACTCTGGTCATTCTGCATACGTTACTTGGGTCCTTGTACAAGCCAGGTTTTAACTCTCAGCCTTTGTACCTGCTATTTCCTCTTTTGGAAAGAGCTTCCCTCCCTTATGTTTTTGTCCCCCATCTCTCATGCCTCATTTACCTGTTAAACTCTTCTCTCCTGCCACTTCAACTTTGATTCTACCATGAGACTGTCTCTGACCCACTGTGGTGCTTTGTCTTCCTCTTTGTGGCACTAACCGCGTGGAGCAATGTTTTGTTAGTGAGTCTGTGCCCTCCACCAGATCATGCCCCTTGAGAACAGAGACTTCTTTCTGTTAATTTTTGTATGGTATTTGTTGAATAAATATAAACAAAAGATGGAAATATTGAATGAATGAATGTATAAGTCTGCAAAAAGACACTCTCGCTATAGGTTCACCTAGAACCAGTGGTGCCCTGGGCCACTAGATGAAATATGCCTAATAAATTGTACAGGATTAATGATTCTGCAATGAATGATCGATGAATTGACTGAGTTATATATACATGAGAGTGAAAACACATCATCACTATTCAGCTGACTTGGATGACATTTTTGTTTTAACCTTTTGCCTTGAAGTCGGTGAGGCTGAGACCTGGAGTATCAGGAGGAGTTCATCGAGGGTAGGGTGCAGAGCATGCTGAACAGCCTGTGCAGGGCCTAGAGGAGAGAAGGCATGGGCTCAATGCAAGTGGTTCAGCAGCAGCTCATAGGCCATGAGCAGAATCTGGAAAGGCAAGAGAGGAGGCTGGAGAAGCGAGCAGGGGCCAGAACTCCAAACGAATCCAACTGCTTCCTGAGGAGAGTAGGATATAATTAGAACCTTTAATTTAAGCAGGGTGTGTTGCAATATTTTTTTTTTTTTAAGGAAAGAAAGAGAACCTTGACTGAAATGTAAAGAATGGTTGAAGCAGAATAAGACTGGAGGCTGCTGGGAGGCTGGTTTTAAGACTGTTGCAGAAACCTGGGTATGGGATGGTGGGGGCTGGACTAGGGTGGTAGCTGTGGGTTTGGAGAGAGGTTATGGAGGTAGAATGGACACACCTTAGTGACAGTCAGGATTGGCGGGTGGTGAGGGTGCTGGTGGTGGGAGTCTAGGAAAAGGAGTCGAGGGTGATAATGCTAAGGGGTCTGGCTTGGGAAGCTGGGTGGATTTCAACTGAGAGAATCTGTGGGAAGAGGTACAGTTGGGATGAGAAGGAGGAAAGAATAAGTTATTTCTAGCAATTTTTCTAAACATAGGTTTTGTTGAGGGTCTTGATTATATGATATATATACACCTAAATGGTTTTCCAATTAGTATAATTGCAGTAATTCAATTAATTAATCTGGTTACTTAATGTAATTGAAATAGTATGCTTTTTCAATTAATGCAATAACTATCTTTCAAGCTATTATAAACTATATGCTATTATAGAATCTTCACAAACATTAAAGGGCAAAATGTAAATAAATATGTGCACTGTAAGAGAAAATGAGGGTTAGGGTCGCTGATCGAAGGGGTTTCTCTGCTGCACTCCTACAAGAGCAGGACAGCCTTAGCAGCCCACCCCCAGCATCTTTTGGGAGAGGCCTGTTCTTAGGACAGAGAGCGAGAAGAGCCTACAGCTGTACCCAGGAGGCCCCAAGGGCATCACTACAAAAGGGACAGGGGACCCAGGGGGAAGTCAACCTCAGGAGCGAGGGCGGAAGGGGCTCAGGGGAAGATCTGTGACTATGAAGGGGATATGAAGAAAACTTTCCCAACTGACTGGCAAGAGAAAATGACAGTGTCTTTGAAAGTATTCTGTAATATCAAAAACGGAATACAAATTTATGGAACTATCACTGTTGTCCACAATCAAAACTATCCATTTAAAACTGATGGAAATTTTCCTAGTATTCATCTGTAAAACAACAGGTATCATGAAGGAGACTTTTTTTTTTTTTTTTTTTTTTTTTTTTTTTTTGAGACGGAGTCTCGCTCTGTCGCCCAGGCTGGAGTGCAATGGCGCAATCTCGGCTCACTGCAAGCTCCGCCTCCCGGGTTCACGCCATTCTCCTGCCTCAGCCTCCCGAGTAGCTGGGACTACAGGCGCCCGCCACTGCGCCCGGCTAATTTTTTCTATTTTTAGTAGAGGCGGGGTTTCACCATGGTCTCGATCTCCTGACCTTGTGATCCGCCCGCCTCGGCCTCCCAAAGTGCTGGGATTACAGGCGTGAGCCACCGCGCCCGGCCCGAAGGAGACTTTTTTATCACCTTCTCCTTTGTACCTTTTGAACCATTCAACTATATATATGTGTATGTGTGTGTGTGTGTGTGTGTGTGTGTGTGTGTGATCTCCACCTCCTGGGTTCAAGCCATCTTCCCACCTTAGCCTCCGGAGTAGTTGGGACTACAGGCGTGTGCCAGCACGCCCGGCTAATTTTTGTGTTTTTAGTAGAGTTGGGGTTTCACCATGTTGGCTAGGTGGTCTTGAATTCCTGGCCTCAAGTGATCTGCCCACTTCCGCTTCCCAAAGTGTTGGGATTATAGGTGTAAGCCACTGCTCCTGGCCACAACAATAATTTTTTAAAAAATTCTGTAAATCAGTTCTCACATGCACTTACTCATTATTACTCAATCGTGTAAAGAAAAATCAGATCATCAGGATGTTTTGGAGTCAAGAAATCATAAAAAGAAAGGCAGTGATTACATCTCACAGTAATTTTATTCAACGGAAAAGCATGAGGCCCATGCCTAGGATAACATTAGATGATCACATATTTACTAAAAGTAAATGAGTCACAGTGGCTTTGCAGAGGAAAAGGGCATGGCATGAAATGGACAGGATTTAGATTCCAGTTGGGCTAAACTTCTTGGTGCCTCAGTTATTTTCATCTGTAAAATGAGTATAATTAAACTTTTATAAAGAAACATTATTGGACTCAACCAGGATAACCTCTGGGAAGCCAGCTGGCACCTGTGACCTACAACTCTCTGTGTGTCTGTTTGCTGAATCTTAGAAATAATGACTTTTCATGTGCAGGAATGCTTCTGACCACAAATAATAGAGAAACCTGACGAGATGGCTGGGATAAATAGGGGCTTATTTTTCTCACTGTATAACATGTTTCTGGAGTCAGTAAGTCCAGGGCTGGGGTAGGGTGACCAATGTCCAGATTTGCCGAGGACCATTCCTGTTTTAGCATCTTGGGAAACCTCCACACGGTTGGTCAGCCTAGCAGTAATGGTCATCAGTTCACCATCAGGAACCAAGGTACTTTCTTCTTTTTCCCTTGACTGTGGCTTGCTGCCTTTCCTGACTGTGGCGTGCTGCCTCGTGGTTGCAAGATGCCTGTTGCACCTTCAGGCATCACATCTGCATTCCAGGTAGGAGGAAGGGGGATGGCAAAAGGATCCAAGGCACTCTCTTAGAGAAGTTTACTTCTTATTCTGAAAAGAAAGTGTTCCTCAAAGACTTCCACTTATAGCTTGTTGGCCAGAGTTGTCTCACTAGCTGCAAGAGTAGCTGGGAAATTGAGGTTTTGTTTCCACGCCAGTAGAAGAAGGCTAGGGGAGAAGGCCAGGAGAGGCTTTTGGGTGACCCCTCCGCAGCATCTGGCCCAGCTCCTCCTCTTTCTCGCACCCAGCCACAGTGTACTGAACACCTGCCATGGGACCGGCACTGAGCTAGAATCTGCGATGGACAGAAAGATGAGTAAATGCAACCCCCAGCCCGATTAAGCACATGGCCTGCGACAAAGATGACTATGTCAGAGGGCAGCTGTGAGAGTGTGGGAGGTGCTGTGCTGCCAAATCTCCCTGAGATGCAAGTGTGAATGACAAGCTTGGAGGATTAGCTGGGTAATATTGAACATGATGTACTTTCCAATAAAGGTGGATCCCAAGATTTGAGGACAGGACTTGGCAACGAGAAAGCTTCGGAGAGAACAGCCAGCTGGGTGTGAGAAGAAGAAATGTGTGTGCAGGGGTAAAGCACCTCTCACCCCTGAAAATGACCAGGTTGGGGGCTTGCCGTGGCATTAGGGAGCCATTGTGAATACAACAGTGTGAGAACGGAGATCTGAGTGACCGTGGAGCACACCAGCATAGAGCCGCAAGAACTCCTTGTGGAGATGAGTCACCACCCACAAATGAAGAGTCCAAACCTGCCCTTGAGAAAAAGAAGACCAAACCTTTATCTCCTGCCTGAGGATCCTGCTGGGTGCTCAAGTCTCACCCGGCCTGGTTTCCTATCCTTTCGGCCTCTGATGCTAGCCCCCTCCTCGCTTTTCAACCTCTCTCTACTTCCCTAGCTCAGTTGCTAAATCCACCGCTCGGCCCAGGTCTGGCCAGCCTCTAAGCCAGGCAGGCCAGAGGCAGCAGCCTCAGTTGCCAGCCAGGGTTGATGCCTGATGCCAGCGACCCGCTTGGGTTCCTAAGCAAGCAGCAGCGTGCTCTGCCTCCCCTGCACTGGTACTGGCCAGGTCACAGCACAGATGTGGCTCTAACCCCCTCCCAGTAGCCTCAGAGCCACGGGAGCAGACCTGGAATTATCCTGTAGATTCTTCATGTGAACTCACGGAAACAGGAAAAAAAAAAAAAAAAGCCCTCAAGGTAGGAGAGCTACTGTCATGTTGCCCCTGAGGAAATGAGGCCCAGGGAGGCCAGGTGAGCAGCTGGAGGTTACCTGGACACTCAGGGTCAAGGTCGGTGATAAGGTAAAGCCCTAGGACTCCAGATTTGACCCAGTAGTTGAAACAAACCCAAGAGTTGCCCCCTTTTTATTTTTTTTGAGAATGAGGAAAGCTTAACTCAGAGCATACCTGTCCCCTTCTACATCTCCAGTGGTTCCTAAATTCTAGATCTGGACAGTATGAAAAATTCAAGTTCTTGAAAACTAAAAATCAATAATGCATATTTCCTTTGGACATACACAGATGTAAAAGTATTTTTTTTTTTTGAGACGGAGTCTCGCTCTGTCGCCCAGGCTGGAGTGCAGTGGCTGGCTCTCAGCTCACTGCAAGCTCCGCCTCCTGGGTTCACGCCTTTCTCCTGCCTCAGCCTCCCGACTAGCTGGGACTACAGGCGTCTGCCACCTCACCTGGCTAGTTTTTTGTATTTTTTTTAGTAGAGACTGGGTTTCACCGTGTTAGCCAGGATGGTCTCGATCTCCTGACCTCGTGATCCGCCCATCTCGGCCTCCCAAAGTGCTGGGATTATAGGCTTGAGCCACTGCGCCCGGCCAAAAGCATTTTTTTAAAGGACTGTGAGACTATGTACAAAGCTGATTGTACGTGGCACTTTTGGAGAGAGCCTTCTTCTCAGGGCCTTCTTCTGGGAAAAGAATCAATTCTCCGGCAGTTCTCTCACAAACTTTCTTTTTTGGTTTGATACCTAGCTACTGAGCAGTGGTTGAAGAGGTTCTTCCCACTTCAGGCTACTAGTTCAGAAGGGCTCCTCATTCCAGGGTATCCATCAAGCAGGGACTGCAAGGACATCTGGGTGACCCGAGCCCTCTGTAGGGTATGGCCAGCAGGGACGAAGGGACCCGTCCCAGGCATTGGGTTGCTCAGAAGCTCACCAGACAAAGACCCCAAGAGGCAGCCAACAGGGAAGGCCTTATTGTCCACTGCAAAGCCACATTCTGATGACAATAAAAGAACACCCATGCGAGAGCCTGTAAGGCTGTAAGAGAAGAAGAACCAACATGGATTGTGCTCCTACTTGTGCCAGGCACCAACAGTACCAGGATGCCTTGGCTGAGGAGAGATAGTTTGAGGAGTAACAGCCTTCTGTTACTGAGCAAAGGGTGGATGCAGTGAGAACTCTTCATTCACTCACAAACTCTTCTCTGGTAGCCATGTCTCATTTTGTGTGCACTTGCTGGTCTTTGTGTCTTCACATTGCATGCCATGAAGACACCTCTATTAAAGCATTTTCATAGAGAAAAAAAAGAGTTCTTACATTGAGCATCTGATTTAATCTTCCCTAAAAACCTGCAGAGATGGGTACTATTATCCCCATAATATAGATGAAGAAACTGAGACACAGAGAGACTAGGTTATTTGCTCAAGCTCTCTTAAGCTCTTAACCACTACTCTATAGCTGCTTTGGAGAAAAACCAGAAAACAAAAAAGGGTGGAGGGGAGAAAACAAACACATACATTCCTCTCAACCATTATATTAACACTTGAAGGAAGGGAGTATTATCCCCACTTTATAGGTGAGGAAACTGAAGCTTAGTTAAAAGGTGTCCCGAGGTCACATAGCTGGTAAGCATTGCTCCACGTATGGAGTCCAAGCCTGTCAGCCTCCAAGGCCCAAAACCCCTGATTCCCAAATGATGATTTCCAGCCAGGCAACTATGCTTCAGCATAGTTGGCATTGGAACGAAACATCAAGCAGGGTTCACTGGACAGAGGTGGGAGGGCAGGCAGGCCATGCCATAGGCCTGCATCAGCAAAGTCCCAGGGTTTGAAAATGCATGATCTGTCTGTCAATAGATGAAAGGCACCTAATGACACATTCCTTTAGTACAGTTCTCACTGGACAATAAAATGCCACATTTCACTATTTTGAGATGTGAAAATGATTGCAAAATAAATATATATTGAACTCAGAATATGAAACTGTATATAACAAGATGCCAATTTGGTAGAGGTGTGTGTGTGTGTGTGTGTGTGTGTGTGTGTGTGTGTGTGAGAGAGAGAGAGAGAGAGAGAGAGAGAGAGAGAAAGACTACAAGAAAATCCACCATCTTGTTAAGTGGATTTTTCAGGATGTGAGGCTCATAAATGATTTTTGTTTTCTGATTTTACTTTTCTGTATCTCAAACACATCGAACGGTACCTTTACAGCTATGAAAAGAGATCTTATTTGCTTACAAAGATGCAAGGCACAGCTTTTTCCTGATACCATTGACAGGGAAAGGATGAACCTCTCTTTATCCCATTGACCCACCTCCTCTCCTGTCTTGCCAGCTCACAAGTTGATTTTCCAAGACTTTCCATTTGTGAGTTCTTGATGTTTAATTCAACATCAAGGATTCAACATTCAAATTTGTTAAAACAATTTTGGTGGGAGTGGAAGAGATGATGTCCGATGTGATCTGCTTTGAAGACCTCAGGGAGGGCTATAATTTACCCACGCCTGAAACACACATGTGAAAGCTTTAAGTTTCCACGAGCTGTTCCCATCTGACCAGGGAAAAGTGTGGATTCCCCTGAAATCCTCGGCAGATCTCTGAGCATACAGCTCCTAAGTCTCATCCTGCTGTCTCTCTACCTCACTCTGCCCTTACATCACTGCCTGTTTAGAAAGCAAACCCTTAAACTCAAGTTGAAGTTGCTATAATTTTAAAAGCTTTTAGAGATAAAATCAACCTGGAACGTAGTGGTATGTAATGACAAAGTTGACTGTTGACTCCATTTACTTTCATTCTTATGACTTCATTGTCTTATATTCCCATTTGTATTTGAAGGGGTTTATCACAGATGCTGTTATTTAAGTGTTATTAAAAAAAATTCTGGAGCTAAAGAAAAAGAAATCATATACAAGGAATGGCCACCTGGATTGAAAAAAAAAGTTGTTCCAGTTTAAAAGTAGTCCTTGGTTTGACTTAAAAAGTATTCAAACATCCCTCTCCCCCTAGATTTGAAAAGTATGTCTACTTCTCCCCACTCTGTATTTTTAAAAAGGTCTTGGGTTCCATTTTCAAAATAAGTTCTATATTTTTAAGGGTGACACATACCAAGTAACCAGAAACTGGCCTTGGCTTGGAAAACCTCCCAGTTCTCATCAACATGCAATCACTAGCTCCTTTCAGCATGATGAATACTATTGATTGGCTCAGATAGGCTTGTGACCCAGCAGGGGTATTAGACATTGGCTATAAAACATCTCCTTATGAATCTTTTATTGGCTTGAGTGTCTGGAGAGCTGGGCAGCTGCCTCCCTGAGTGCTCTCCCTCCCTCCTTGCTCTCCCTCCTCCTCTCTGCGTCTCTGGGCTGATGATGCCACTCTGCAGGGCCATGTTATTGGATCAGAGTGATTAGCTTTACAGCCTGTTTTTCCGAGTAGAATCCAATTTCTTTTTCAGGTGCAGTGGGCTTACGAGTAGTCATGTGCTTTTTGTTTTGCGATGGCATCACAGGATTACTAGAAGATGCAGTAAACTGAAGTCATTTCCCATTAGCCATACTCCTCGGGATACTAAGACAATGTGTCACTCTGCACTTGCAGCATCACAAGCACTTTTCAGAAGAAAGAATGCCTTCAGCAGCTCAAGGAGAAGCTGACGAAGAGTTGAATTTTTCATACTGTCCAAATCTAGAATTTAGGAACCAATGGAGATGTAGAAGGTGACAAGTTTGCTCTGAGTGAAGCTTTCCCCATTCTAAAAAAAGTAAAATAAAATAAAAAGGGGGCAACTCTTGGGTTTGCTTCAGCCACTGGGTCAAGTCTGGAGTCCTGGGGCTTTACCTTACCACCCACTTCAGTGTGAGCTTGATAAATCCTCAATAGGAGTCTCTGAGAGATTACTGAGGCTCTCAGACAAAGCAGACTCTCGAGAAACATCATGGCAGGCACTGCCAAACACCTTGGCTCACGATTCTCATCATAACCACAAGAGAGGAGGAACAGTGCTCCCACTTTTACACTGGTGGAAACTGAGTAGCTGAGAACCTCAGTAATCTCTCAGAGACTCCTATTGTGGATTTATCAAACTTACACTGAAGTGGGTGGTAAGGTAAAGCCCTAGGACTCCAGACTTGACCCAGGGGTTGAAGCATACCCAAGAGTTGCCCCCTTTTTATTTTTTTGAGAATGGGGAAAGCTTCACTCAGAGCACACCTGTCCCCTTCTACATCTCCATTGGTTCCTAAATTCTAGATTTGGACAGTATGAAAAATTAAAGTTCTTGAAAAATAAAAATCAATAATGCATATCTCCTTTGGACATACACAGATGTAAAAGCATTTTTTAAAGGACTGTGGGACTACATACAAAGTTGATTATATGTGGCAATTTTGGAGAGAGGGAGAGAAAGAAATGGAAAGGAGGTGGGTGGCGGTAAGGAGTGATTATGTTATTATAGGAAAAGAGCACTTAGCTTTATCTGTAATGTCCTAATACTTTTTAAAAAGGACAATGTGTTCACGTTTTACTTTAATCATTGTTTTAACAATGTATATATAGAAAAATCAAGTATATCAAATAAATGATAAATTTTGAGTCATTAAAGAAAAATTCAAGTTCTCATGTTTAGAAATGGGCTTTCTTCTCAATAACACTTGTATCTAGGTGAAATTGGGTTAAAATAAACTTCAAGCACCAATTTTGGAGAGAAAATAAATAACACAAGGTCATTGGGTAGTCTGTGGAATGGAGAGGTTAGTGGTGATTGGGTAGGGTAAATGACTGAGGGATTAACATGTGTGTATGACCTCCTTTCACATGTGTGGTCTTCTCTCTGGTTCTGCTTCCTCTGTAAAACATGAGGGACTGTGAAAAACTCATAACACAAAGTGAGGAAGAACCTTGAGTCTCTGTGGTTGACTATCCCAAATAAGTCTGCCCTCCTTACCTATGGGTTCTGCATCTGTGGATTCAAGCAACCGCAGATCAAAAATATTCAGAAAAAAGAGCACGTCTGTCCTGAATATGTACAGACCTTCTTCTTGCCATTGTTTCCTAACCCATACAGTATGAAAACTATTTTCTTAGAACTTACGCTGTATTAGGTACATATAATTACATTACATTAGGTGCATGTAATACATGTCTGTATTACAAATAATCCAGACATGACTTAAAGTGTACAGAAGGATGTGCATTTTATATCAGGGACTTGATATCTGCGGATTCTGGTATCTGGTATCTAAAGAGGTTCTGGAACCAATCCCCCACAAATACCAAAACATGACTGTATTTTGTTGTACAAAGGAGAAAAAAAAATAAAGTAAAGGAATCAGGAAATGCCACGTCATAAATGAAAGTGAGAATTCTTCCTGGTTTCAGTCTCTGCTAAGGAAATCCAAATCCACACTCTACCTGGGAACCGTGGCTAGTTTTAATAAAGTATATCACTCGTCTCATTCATGGCAACCTGCATACCTGAGCCATGAGGCTACAGTCACCAAAAACAACTATGCCAAAAGAAACTGTTCTTTGCATCTATCTCCAGAGTGCTTATCACCATAGCACAACTACACCATTTGTTCTTGAGCCATTGATATAAATTGCTTGGTAAGTTTGAAGAATAAAAACAAATACACACCCACCTAGTCCCTTCTACAGAGGCCACTTGAGATAAATACACTAAGAAGACTGTATTGTGTCTGCCCCTAGATATTAGGTGTTTTCCTATAGCTGCTCCCTGATTTTATAGACTAAAACTCCCAAGTGAACAAGAACTTGTCTATTTCTAGACAGAGAGCTTCTAGAAGCTAGTTTCCAAGCCAGAGTGGATGGAAGTGTCACGTTGTGGATGTTTCAAAACTCATGAGCCTGACCCCTCTGTCGGAGTGGTCATGATTTTCCAGAGAGCAGCTGTTAGTCCATCCATTTCATGGTTATTACAGACTCCTTGGATGACAGGATCCTTTGCCATTCCTCTGCGAATATCTCATACTGATTACACAGTTTCTAAGCCCTCAGGACTTTTCTGCAAATTTGCAAGTATTAGTAAATTTTTAATCAGGGAAGATGTGCAAAATATTGCATTAAACTCAAGGATAATCATTCTGGAATATCATAGTTGAAAGAAATTCCCATTGGTCCTCTAAATTGCCATCTGCACCTATGGTCCTCAACCTCAGTGGATCTCCTTTTTCTGCTTCGCTTTGTTTTGCCCTCAGGAAGTAACAGCCCTTTGTAGAATTATAAAGTCACTCTTTATAACTATGCTCTCCATAAGTTTTGGAAGGCCTATTTTCCTTGTATCTTTAGGCTTTTCGTCATGGAGTAAACTGGACAAAGTTCAACCAGTTTCTTTAAAACTACAACTGTGATGATGAGGGCTACGTGGCAGGAGAAGGTCTGAAGTCACATGCATCTTTGAGGGACACCGTCCCTGGTCTCATGACAAAGATGACACAAGATGACAGGGCATCTGGGAAGGCTGTTTGTATCTGCCTTGCAGTCAGTGGGTGAGAGAGTGGGTTGATTCTGATGACTATGGTGAGCTTTTCCTTCCTCCTATTCTAAAAAGGTGAGTGGCCGGATGTTGCATGGTCTAGAAAGTGTCCTTCGCATGAATATCAGACATTGTGAAGATCTATGAAGATTGGATCTTATGAGATTGTATTTTTTTTTTTATTTTGGTGGAAAATGTTTTATAACTAGTAGTGTGATCATGACACAGAAGTCTATTTCCACCTCCAGCTCAGAGAAACAGTGTGGGAGCAACATGGAAGGAGCAGAAAATAAACTTTTTCTTCAGGCTTTAAGGAAGGGTAGCTCCCTCCGCAGGTCAGTGAATGACTTTCAAGATCACTTTTGTAACCTCCTTTGCCTTTAGGCCCCTGCAGCCAGGCAATTTCACTGCCCACAAAAGGCAGTCCTCATGCTTGCGCTGTGTTCAAGTCTGTCCCCAGGCTGAAGGTTGCCTTCTCTTACTCATTCTGACTCCTTCAAGCCAACCTTCAAATTCAGCTTAGGGATGGATACCTCCCCTTTTATTCCAGCCCCTCTTTATTCCAATTGAGAACCTGTCAGTATGAGGCAGGAGAATAGGGTTTGGAGACAGGAACATAAGGACTTCCTAGAACTAAATCAAATGGGAATACTTCAGCTATGACAGGAAATATCCTCTCCATTTACATAGGGCATAGGCCGAGTAAATAATTTTGTAACTTTACTTCATCCTCTTTGTTTATATAGGGTGTACACCAAGTAGCTACTAGAAACCTCTAGAGGGTATTTAAACCCCCAAAAACTCTCTAAGGGGACTCTTGAGCCCCTATGCTTGGGCCCATTCCCAGCCAGTGGAGGATACTTTCATTTTCAATAAATCTCTGCTTTTGTTGCATCATTCTTTCGTTGCTTTGTCCGTTTTGTCCAATTCTTTGTTCAAAATGCCAAGAATCTGGACACCCTCCACCGATAACAAGTAGACTGATCCCACCATTAGGCAGAGACCTGATTCATCCCTCCCCCAAATCTTCCTTTACCCAGATACCAAAGCTGGCACAGAACAATGGTCAATGATCTTGGTGAACCCAGTTGATGAATTCTGGCTCCACCCTTGGCACAGTTCTTTTCCTTCCTCCTGTTCTAGAAAGGTGAGTGTTACATAGGTGGTCTTTTCCCATCTGCTGTCTCTTTTCACCCCTTTATGTCTGCACCTCTGCATCTCATTGCACAGCTCCCAGTCTCCGCTGCTGCTTTAGGAGGTCATTAGCAAGTGTTTGTTGACTGGCCCTTGAGAACAGAATGCGTCATGGGAAGTTACGTGACAGACAGATCCTAACCTGGACTGGTGTGTAGTTTCAATACTTTCGGCAAATTATTTACCTAATAATGGGTGTCTACAAAAACAACAAGTCAGACAACTCTATCTTTTCTCTCTCCTTCCACCCCTTCCCACCAAATTTCTTGACAGAGTAATCTGTATCTACTGCCTTTATCTCATACCTTGTCCATTTAAATCCGATTTCACTTCCCATGCTCCCTCCACACTTATGCAAACTCTGAAATTGCTCACACCTATGTAATAGCTTTTCCTGAATTTTATCCTTGCTAATCTTCCTAATGAGTTTGATGCAGCTGTTCACGACTTCCTTGAAAATTTTCTTCCCTTATCTTTGGAGTGACTGGAAAACAGTTTGCCTCTCACTTCTCACTAACTTACTTCTCTCTCCCTGTTGGCTCATCTGTGCCTTACTTAAAACACAGGTGTGTCCCAAGATTTCTCCTCAATTCTGTTTTTCTTCATTTTCTATATTTCCTTTCTGATGATCTCAAGTACCCATACTATCTCAATTAACACCTCCATGCAGATGTTATCCTAGTCCAAATCTTTATCCCTAGGCCAAACATCTACAGAGTTCTAGTTTCAAATTTTCTTTTCTTTTTTTGAGACAGGGTCCCACTCTGTTACTCAGGCTGGAGTGCAATGGCATGATCTCAGCTCACTGAAACTTCCACCTCCTAGGTTCAAACCATTCTCCTGCCTCAGCCTCCTGAGTAGCTGGGATTATAGGCATGCACCGCCATACCTAGCTAATTATTGTATTTTTAGTAGAGACAGGGTTTTACCATGTTGGCCAGTCTGGTCTCGAACTTCTGACCTCAGGTGATCTGCCCTTTTCTGCCTCCCAAAATGCTGGGATTATAGGCGAAAGCCACTGTGCCCAGCCTGTATTTTTTTTTTCTTTTAGAGACAGGGTCTTGCTCTATTGCCCAGGCTGGAGTGCAGTGGCACAATATGGCTCATTGCAGCTCGACTTCCCAGGCTCAAGTGATCCTCCTACCTCACCTCTCAAGTAGCTGGGACTATAGGTAGATACCGCCATGCCCAGCTAATTTTTGTTTTTGTTTTTTGTAGAGATGGAGTCCTGCCATGTTGCTCAGGCTCATATTTTCAATTGTCTGCCGGATGGCTTCATCTAGATGATTCTCCTAGTCTTTCAAATGCAGGGATTAAAATGAGAACAAATAATCTTGTCCCTCCAACCAGCTCCTCCTCCTAACTTCCTTATTAATATCTGTAAAAGAACATAAACTGCTAACATTGAAATAAGGTTTAAAACGGAACATCTTTCACTCCTCCATCTCTCTTAAGCCCATATCTAACGAGTTGACTAATTACAGAGTCAACATGCATTCATTGAATGCCTACTATATGCCTGACTCAGGGGATGTAGTGTGGAAAAAATAAAGGAGAGAGAGAAAAAGAGCAAGAGTGAGAGTGAGAGAAAGAGAGGAGAGAGAGAGAGAGAGATAGAGATAAGGTGAGCTTATGGTCTAACGGGAGAAAAAGACATTCCGCAAACAGTTTCACAAATAAGTTTATGACCACATATAAATAGTGCTTGAAAAGAAAGCTAGATGCTGCTCTGAGAACTTATTTTAAAGACAGGACAGAAAAATTATTCTTTCACTTGATGAATATTTATTGACTGTCTCCTAAAGGCCAAGCACTGTCTGGGTGCCAAAGTGTCAAGCCCACCTCTGCAGTGCCTCTCAAGGCTTCTCTAGCACAGTACAGGTCCCTATTCCCTGTTCTTCAAGCTTCCTAACGGCCCCTCCTAACGGTCTCTCCACATTTCAACTCAGCCCAAATGCCGCTATCAGACGAATATTCCTGTAAGGCTGCTTTCTTATATTAGTTGTAGTAAAGAATTCAAGGCTGAGCGCTGTGGCTCACACCTGTAATCCCAGCACTTTGGGAGGCCGAGGTGGGCAGATCACGAGGTCAAGGGATCGAGACCATCCTGGCCAAAATGGTGAAACCTCATCTCTACTAAAAATACAAAAATTAACTGGGTATGGTGGTGTGCCTGTAGTCCCAGCTACAGTCCCAGCTACTCGGGAGGCTGAGGCAGGAGAATCGTTTGAATCTGGGAGGCGGAGGTTGCAGTGAGTCAAGATCACACCACTGCATTCTAGCCTGGCAACAGAGGGAGACTCCGTCTCAAAAAAAAAAAAAGAATTCAAGACCCCATCTGAGGTCTGACCTCCCATCTTTCTTTCTGGTCTTATCTCCTAATCTCCTTTCATGTTTACCTGTCTTCCAGTCAAACAGGATTACTCCATGTTCACAAACACGTCCCATGCTTTTTTATCCAAAGTATGCTTTCCACTTGGAATCCCATGTGGTCTGTTCATTGAAAGCCTTCTTTCCTCTTTCAAAGTTCAGTTTAATGGCTTTATAACTTAAAATTTTGTGCCTTACTCTCCCTAATATCTTGCACCAATGGCAAGGACTGGGTTCTATTTATATTTATAGTAAGTCTACTCACCACTCTGCATACAACTTGCAAAGGAACCTTCTCATTACAGATGCTTAATAAGTATTTTCTTATTTTTGTCAGTAATAAGTAAATGCTTATTGCTGACAAATAATTGTTGTCAGAAATGTTTTCCTAGTCATTTTGCATGCAGACATTACAATATCTCTTTCCAACAGCATTGTAAAATCTTTTTTTTTTTTTTTGAGGTTGAGTCTCGCTCTGTTAACCAGGCTGAAGTGTGGTGGTGTGATCTCGCCTCACTGCAACCTCCATCTCCCGGGCTCAAGCAATTCTCCTGCCTCAGCCTCCCAAGTAGCTGGGATTACAGGTGCCCACCACCAGGCCTGGCTAATTTTTATATTTTTAGTAGAGATGGGATTTCACCATGTTGCCCAAGCTGGTCTCAAACTCATGAGCTCAAGCAATCCACCTGCCTCGGCCTCCCAAAGTGTTGGGATTACAGGCGTGAGACACCACATCCAGCCTGGATTACAAAATCTTTAAAAACAGAGGCAATGTTTTCTTCCTTTCCCTTTGTTTTCTCTGTAGTTCTTAGTATAGAACTATAAATAGAGGAGGAATATAAATATTGGCCAAATGAACAACTGATAAGATACGCTTTTTCATAGGAAAATAAATATCAAATTAAAATCCATGGCTATATTCCTCAGTTTAAGATAATGGCATTTTGGATCTTAGGAAAAGAAAAACCTATAGCTGGTATATTAACATCCATAAATTTCTTTTTTTTTTTTTTTTTTTTTTTTTTTTTGAGATGGAGTCTTGCTGTGTTGCCTAAGCTGGAGTGCAGTGGTACAATCTCGGCTTACTGCAACCTCTGCCTCCCAGGTTCAGGAGATTCTCTTGCCTCAGCCTCCTGAGTAGCTGGGATTACAGACGCACACCACCACGCCTGGCTAATTTTTGTATTTTTAGTAGGGACAGGGCTTCACCATGTTGACCAGACCGGTCTCGAACTCCTGACCTCAAGTGATCTGCCTGCCTTGGCCTCCCAAAGTGTTGGGATTACAGGCATGAGCCACTGTGTCCAGCCTCCATAAAATTCGTTAGCTAATTTTTGGCCTTTGTAGTTTCATAAGCAACTATTGCTGCTCTACAAGCTTCACTTTTTATTGGCTTATTTTTTAACTCTACCTTGTTAAATTCCATTCTTGGTCCATTAAAAAAGTTATCTTGTGGCCCGGCACGGTGGCTCACACCTGTAATCCCAGCACTTTGGGAGGCCGAGGCGGGCAGATCACAAGGTCAGGAGATCGAGACCATCCTGGCTAACACGGTGAAACCCCATCTCTGCTAAAAATACAAAAAATCAGCTGGGTGTGGTGGTGGGCGCCTGTAGTCCCAGCTAGTTGGGAGGCTGAGGCAGGAGAATGGCATGAACCTGGGAGCCAGAGCTTGCAGTGAGCTGAGATCGTGCCACTGCACTCCAGCCTGGGCGACAGAGCAAGACTCTGTCTCAAAAAAAAAAAAAAAGTTATCTTGAGTTTTCCTGATAGATTATCATTATCTATAAAGATAATTTTATCTCTACTTTAAAATAGTTATATCATTTCTTTCTTTTTCTTGTCTTATTGCATTGGTTAGAACTTCCAGATCAATATTTTAAAAATGGGAATAATAAGCCTTTTGCCTTAGTGGGTTTTTTTTTTAAATTTTCCTGCTAGCAATTATTATGTTAGCTGTTGGTTTGAAATAAACACTTTTGAAAAGCATTTGTCTATTCTAAATCACGAAATCGCATCTAATTGTTTCTTTTTATATTAAAACTTTATTTGTACACTTATTAGATTGCTCTGTCAAACTGAAGTACATAAGGGAAGTGGAGATTTGGCAACTATTTGGTGATGGGATCAGTTATAGAGTGCCAAGCCAGATAACTTAAATCATGAGTCATTTGGTCTATCTTTACTGATAAAATTATCAAGAGAATTGGTGAACCTACATTAGCCTTTGTGCCATCTAGACACAAAATCTCTGGAAAAAGGTGACAAAATATGAAAATGCTATGAATTCACCTATCCTTTCATTCATCATCTATTCATTCATTTGATAAATATTTATTGAGTACTGCTATGTGCCAAACACTATTCCAGCATTGAGCTATAAGAATAAACAAGATGGTCGGGTGCAGTGACTCAGGCCTGTAATCCCAGCACTTTGGGAGGCGGAGGCGGGTGGATCATGAGGTCTGGAGATTGAGACCACCCTGGCTAACACAGTGAGACCCTGTCTCTACTAAAAATACAAAAAAATAGCCGGGTGTGGTGGCAGACACCTGTCATCCCAGCTACTCGGGAAGCTGAGGCAGGAGAATCACTTGAATCCGGGAGGCGGAGGTTGCAGAGACTCTGTCTCAAAAGAAAAAAAAAAAGGCACCAGGCACGGTGGCTCACGCCTGTAATCCCAGCACTTTGGGAGGCTGAGGTGGGTGGATCATGAGGTCAGGAGTTCAGGACCAGCTTGGCCAACATGGTGAAACCCCGTCTCTACTAAAAATACAAAAATTAGCTGGGGAAGGTGGCGTGTGCCTGTAATACCGGCTACTCTGGAGGCTGAGGCAGGAGAATTACTTGAACTGTGACCTGGGAGGTGGAGGTTACAGTGAGCTGAGATTGTGCCACTGCACTCCAGCATGGGCTATAGAGCGAGACTCTGTCTCAAAAAAGAAAAAAAGAATAAACAAGACAAAGTCCCTACTCTTGTGGAGCTTTCTGTCTAGAGAGGGCAAACAAATAGCAAGTTAACAAATAAGTGAACAAGGTTTTTAAAAATAGATATTCACAGCCGGGCACGGTAGCTCACGCCTGTAATCCTAGCACTTTAGGAAGCCGAGGTGGGAGGATCACCTGAGGTCAGGAGTTCAAGACCAGACTGGCCAACAGGGTGAAACCCTGTCTCAAAAATTAGTCTGGCATGGTGGCAGGCCCCTGTAACCCCAACTACTTGGGAGGCTGAAGCAGGAGAATGGCTTGAACCCAGGAGGTGGAGGTTGCAGTGAACCAAGATCGTGCCACCGCACTCCAGCCTGGGCAACAAGAGTGAAATTCCATCTCAAAAAAAAAGAAAAAAGATATTCATAAATGCTATAAAGATAACAAAATAAAATGATATGTTAGAGAGTGACTTACGGAGATGGGATATTTCAGCGAAAGTGGTCAGAGAAGGCTTCTCCAAGGAATGATATTTGA